>NC_051851.1:125470724-126720724 GCF_905115235.1 Hermetia illucens | reverse complement strand
ATATGAAGAAATTTAACTATATTAACATTACATGAAACGAAAGGAGGAACAACATTATTTGACACTGGTTAAATAAAAATAATAAATATAGGAGAATACAACTTGGAAACCGTGAAACTGAATTTTGGTTCTGTAACGGCTAAACATCACCTCCCATTGGTGGCAGTGGGATTTGTATAGTGACTTGACGTTGGATACCAGTCGGTTCAGCTGTGTGGTGCTGACATTTTATCTTCTAAGGAGTAGTAATTTGATTCAAAAGAGCCAACTTTGACCAATTATAACTTGCTAATATTGGTAGGATTCTCACCAAACTTACATATGATACTTTGTATTAAAATCTGCATTGGTTCAAAATTTTGCGAATCTAGAATGAACTTAACAAGGTTCGCAATAAATTGTCAACATATAAAAATGAAATATTTTTAACTTTATTTGAGCAGCTATCGTACCGGAAAATATTTTCAGTCCTAGATACTATGTGCATGGATCACTATACTTTTTCCAGATATTTCAGTTGGGTAGTTTCTGTGAACAGATTCTTGACGTAATTGACCCTTTTTGGACCACAGCACTCCTCTCCTTTACAACCAATGCCAATACTAATATCTGTTTCGAAAACTACCCCTCGAGATCCTTCATTTGATACCCCATATAGCTATTTTCGCAACAAAAATGTTGGTGCACGGGGACTCCCTTAAGTTCAAAGTGCAACAGTATAATTCACCGAATGTATGCGGGTTCCACTCTTTCTACCGAAATTCGCGTCAATAGGTCAAACCATTTCAGAGAAAAGTGCGTGTGAGAGAAAAATAGACGAACTTGGGTGTAACTAGACCAGTGTAACAATGCCACGGATAGTGCTTTCCGTCAAACGCAATACATCGCTAAAGCATGTCACAATGTCTATAAGATGTGGAATGTGAGCTGGCCAACCTTTTATCAACTTGCTACCGCGCCAGACGAACGGCTTAGAGGGCAGTAGGTAGGATCGATCACGGACAAAAGGAGGCGGACATAAATCCGTGGGGTAACATCTATAAAATCCTGGCGGGACAATTCAGAGACTGTTCAGCTCCGTAGATCTCGTGCCCCGCCTTCATGATAAAAATTATGCAGGGGATATTTCCCAAGCAAGAAGAGGGCTTTTACACCTTCCAGCGACCTCTGAATATGACGCCGATATCAGTTGTAGGAACCGACGCTTCCCTCTAGCATCACAATGAACAACCGCGCAATCTTTTGAAGTAAAAGTGATATTCATTGGCTGGTCACCGAGTTCGGCCTCGCATGTTACAGTAATTAGCTGTTTCATATACAAGTGGTGGAACTGCAATGTGATTTAACATCTAGTGAAATACGGTTGTCAAGAATGCGTTCAAAAATCTCCACTTTCCCATACCATGAAGATTTTTGAACGCATTCTTGACAACCGTATTCACGAAATCGTTTAAATATTCGCGAATCAAGATGGATTTGTCAAAAACTGCGGAGCTGCTGACGCAATGCACGCCACTTTACATTGCGTTTCTGGATTCGGAGAAAGCGTTTGCCCGTGTGCCACACGAACTCATCTGGTATGCTTTACGACAACACTTAGTGCCAGAAGAACTCGTGCGCTGGATTCAATTGCTCTACCACCCGAAAAGTAAAGTTCGAAATATGGCTGCTGTATCAAAACCGCTTCGTGTCTCTGGTGGTGTTCATCAAGGAAGCGCCCTCTCACCACTCTTCTTTGTTCTTGTTATGGACACCGTCATACGGGGTATCCAACGTTCAGGACCCTACACACTGCTTTATGCAGATGATGTTTTCCTAGCATGTAATAGTAAAAATGATCTCGCGCAAGTTGTCCAAAAATGGAAAGATCGTCTCATGCAACACGGTCTCAGATTAAATCTAAACAAAACTAAATTTTCGACGGCCGATCCCCATGACACAGACACAATCATTGTCAGCAACAGTGACCTGCCCAGAACTGAGCGATTTAAATACCTCGGGTCAACGCTATCAGCCAATGGAGAACTGCGTTATGAAATTGTTTCACGCATTAACGCAACCTGGATGAAGTGGCGTTCTACAACGTCTCAAATATAAAATTTATCACAATATTGTCCGTCCTGTCGCACTCTATGGTTCTGAGTGTTGGCCGACTATAAAAGACAATGAACCACGTCTTGCAGCATTGGAGACGAAGATGCTGCGTTGGACTAGTGGCGTCACAAATTTTGATCATATCCGAAATGAGGATATCCACGATCGTTATGGGGTTGCACCGATCGTGGAAAAGTTGCGAGAGAGGCGTCTTCAATGGTATGGTCACGCAATTCGTGCTAACGAGAATTCACTTGCCAAGATTGGTCTGAACATCGAAGTCGAAGGTAAACGACCAAGAGGCAGGCCGAAAGAGCAGTGGCTTGATAACCTGGATGGGGATTTACAAGCCTCGAGATTGCACCCAGATCAGGCATTCGATAGAGCCAAATGCGAAACCGATCAGGAGGAGCCGACCCCGCTTGTGAGCGGGACAAAGGCTGAAGAAAAAGAAGGAGAATCATGTGAAGGGATGTGTTGCTACCAACGATGTGAACAATTTTTAAATATCTACAGTCAATTACGTAAGATGAGAATATTATATCGTCAAGCAATGAATACAACAAAAACAACTTTCCGCTCATAAAAATTTATTAACCATTCGTATTAATAAATTTACTTAATGGAAAATTTTATTAATAACGTCAATAATAAGGTCAATGTCAACTCCCAATCCACGGAGACGATCCTTCAAGTCAACGTAGGCAACATCAGCCTTGAGAGCATCCATGAGAGATCCGAATTCATCAGAGTTTCAGCCTCTCCCAGGCAATTTAGCATATGAGACTCCTCATTAACACAAGTTGTCTCACATTCTGACATGTTACAATTGAACAATTTTCAACTTAAATAACCTTACATAAGTAATATCTACACTGAATCCATCATGTTTGCAGCATCCAGTTTTGTGGTTCACACTTGTTTAACTTCCCATCTAAATGTCTACAAACAATCAACACGTATCAACAGACAACAACAATTTTCTGCTCAAAACAATTTATTAACCATTCATATTAATAAAGTTCCTTAATGGAAGATCTTGTTGATAACATCAATAATAAGGTCAACGTCAACTCCCAATCCACGGAGACGATCCTTCAAGTCAACGTAGGCAGCATCAGCCTTGAGAGCATCCATGAGAGATCCAAATTCATCAGAGTTGATCTTTTGGAAAGTCAATTGGACATAGTAGTCGGTGGCCAACTTTTCATCCAAAAGAGCCTTCAAATCATCAACTGGGATGAGAGCGAGGATGTCCAATAAGAGACCACGGAATCCACCAGCACGGACAGTGGCACGTGGGTGAGCACGAATTTCTGGGAATCCGAAAATACCGGCCAAAATGTTGAAGTAGTAGGCAGCATCGACGTACAAATCGGTACAGGCAAACTCCACAAGCGATTTGAATTCTGGACGATTTTGGAACATGACGACGATTTGGTGGAATTCAGATGAT
This sequence comes from Hermetia illucens, assembly GCF_905115235.1. Lineage (NCBI taxonomy): Eukaryota > Metazoa > Arthropoda > Insecta > Diptera > Stratiomyidae > Hermetia > Hermetia illucens. The sequence goes on along the minus strand of NC_051851.1, from coordinate 126,717,174 downwards.
GACAAATATTCCATGACGGCTTGAGTTTCTGGATCAGAGGTCATGGAAGTCAAAAGGAGTTCCAAAATCTTGTCAGTTGGAATCATGCCAATGAATTCTTCCAAGACTGGTTGGAGACCACCACCGTTTGGAGCCTTACATTGAGGGCCTTCTGCGGCGAAGGCACCACAAGCCAAAAGAGCGACAAGAACTAATACTTTCATGTTGGACGATTGATTTCAAATCTCAAACTGAAACTGAACTTTTTGAGGTGATATCCTCTTTTATATTTTAAACAGAGCTGGAGAATTTGCTTATCTATCCTAATTTCGGTCTATTTGAAAGGTAAAAGTTCTCGGATTATGCGAGATTATTTGCAATCAATCATTATACATTGGAAAATGCAGTGAAAAGTAAATGATAAAATTAATGGTGCATGGAAATACTTTATAATCAACCCATGTATATTAGTTAGATTATAACCTTGTCAGAGATATTTATTGGGGATTTATGTGAGGAATATGAAGTTGTGATTTGAGGCGCGTTTAGTTTTGCTCCGGAGTATTTATCTAAACGAAGTTCTAGCACTTTCTAACTTTCAAATAACTATTCCACATGAAAAGATTGTGCGCGATTAATGCGCAGTGTCCTTGTAAAAACATCTAAATATCTCATATACACAGTTAACTTCGATAGATGTTTGAGTTAGCTGAGGGTTGAGATCAAGCCTTTCATGCGGAACTAGCATGCGGGTACGCCCATGGATTCATCGAACCGATCCTAGTAGACCGCTTTCCAATTTTCCAATCCGACGTATTTCTTTAAAAAAAAAAAGAAACGAAAATTCTGCTGGCGAAAGATATGAAAAAAATTGCTTGGAAAGGACTGTTGGGAGTTTTGATTTTCTTTGAAGTTTTTTAGGGTTTGTGGAAAACAAAATCTTAGTAGAAACGATTCGATGTCTATCTGTCTATCTGCCACACCCGTTTTTTCCGGAAACTAGTATACCAATTGTCATGAAATTTGGTGAGAGCATAACTTTCACTGGGTTTAAGCACAGCTCCCCATACATGTGAAAGGAAGGTGTACATTTTTTTTTCATAGAATTTGGTCGTGTGGGGTAACAAATGAAAGCGCGGATATAACTGTTGGTGGATCTTCCCACCCGTTTGTCTCAAAAAGCAAGGTCACTTTTGGGATTATTCCACTCTTGAAATCCCAAAAAATAATTAATTTGTTTATTAATTAATCAATGAGAATAACGTAAACAAACAGAGGTAGTCCACTTATGTTGTAAAATGTTTGGATGTTTGGATGATCTCAGATCAAAAAACCGAAAAGGTTTAAGGGGACATTCATTTTCTGAATTGAAAAAAATGTCTGTTTTTCTATTTAATAAGTGTATTCTTAAAGATGACAGAGATACATTCCCAAACCCGTTTTGAGAAATTGAGATACATTCCCAAACCCGAATTGAGAAAGTTATAAAAAGACATTTATAGCCGAAACCGAGAACTAGTTTTGGGGGCATTAAGCTCGGTTTACGCAATAGCTACTTTGTCTCGCCTATATTCAGCTTTTATATGTGCATTTAATATATATATACATATATACAGTTGCTTTATATCATTTGTCGAGAAGCGCTTAATATATTTTTTTAAGTTTTGGTTTTGCAAACAAAACCTCAAAAACGCCTTGGCCAGAATGAATATTTGGCAGAAATTGAAGACCTACAGTATTTACCAAGAAAAACACAATAAAGTAATATATATAAATAATATATTTTTATGTATAAATGATCAAAAGAAAAATTCAGTCGTTTTTCTCGAAATAACATTTTGTTGAACTGGTGAGACATTTCCCAGACTCTAATTATCCGATTTGGAAAAAAAACAAAGAGCCTTCGATTTTCAATTTAAAATATCAGGGATGATACCTTTGAAAATTTATATACATAGAACTCTACCCCTTTTACAGGGATAATTCACCTAATGAAGTAGTCGATTTTAAACGTTTTTTGAAAATCATGAATAAAGAGACAAAAAAATTTTTTTATTTTTAGGCAGCAATATCCCCGAGAAAAATATCTAAGGAACATAACATACTTGGAATTTTGACTTGATACTTTTCAGAAAGCTCAAAAAATGTCTTACTGTTTAGAACGTAACTTTTGGAATGCGCCCTCTACCGATGATATGATGAGTTGAAAGTTATAAGAAATATCTTTTATGTTCTTCAACTATATAATTATTATTTATTATAAACCGAATAACTCTCAAGAGAATGCAGGCGAAACGTGTTTTGTAAGCGGTAGTGCGGTGAATCGTTATAATTATAAAAGAACTTTTTAACAAAGTACTTATAAGTGCAAATATGATGGAAAATTAAATTAAATTATTTCTAGAAAACGCTTCAGTTTCGAAAAGCAGCCGGTTATTCAGAAGGGCCCTATATCAAAACATTAATAAAAGTGCACAACAACCAAATCATTTTGGGATAAAAAATTATACACAAACAAATGCGTGTTCACTCTGCAAAGTAGTGATATAAATTTATCCTTATTATGTTTATCTCGTGTGCTTCAATTTCATCATCACAAGCACAAGATGAACACAAGTCAAACCCAAGCATCTCCGACGACTGAGGTTCGAACCCAGGGCAACGAGATCGAGGGGCCAGTGCTCTAATCACTAAATCATCGCAGCATCATTATAAGACATTTTTGAATACCTCCTATTAAGAAAGTATAATTACGCTCTGGTGGATTTTTATTTTTACACAGTAAACGTGGTAATAGTGGTCAAAGGTTAGTATAGGCCCCCGAGCAAAACGTGGATTGGTACCCACGATGGAGCATAAAACCTGGGAAACGCCTGCTGAACCAACACCAACAGCTCTATTACCAAACCCTATCCCCCTCTCCACGTGGTGACCGCTGGGAGCTCTTTCTCAACGAAAAGCTGCAGACAGAGCAAATTTAGAAATATAAGCCTCAGTAACGTTCACGCCCCTACAGAGGAGACTGCAGAGTCGGAGAAGCATACCTTCTACCAGGCGATAGAACGAACCCTCCAAGCATGTCCCAGATATGATATCAAAATCATACTTTGGGATTTTAATAGCCATGTATGGTCGGAGCCCGTATTCATGCGATACGATGGCTCCCATAGCTTACATCAAACTACAAATGATAATGGACTGCGGATTATTCAGTTAGCAGCATCGCCAGAAATGGTTGTTCAAAATATCTGGTTTGCGCGGAAAGCGGTCCAATATAGACTCGGACCACTATCTCGCTGGTATGGTGCTCCGAGCTTGAATAACAACACCACCCAGAATACCTTCTGACAATCAGGTGAGAGTTAACACAGAGGCCATCCACAGCATTGCCTTCCGCAACACCAAGGGAGAAATGGATGCCGCAATAACTGCAGTCAACAAAGATCCTGGAGATGAAGCACCAACAAATAATCTTCACAACCACCTGATGAACGTTATCATAAATACGGCCACAAACACACTTGGGCCCGGCCGCAAAAAGAGTCGGAACGGCGGGTTTGACGATGAATGTAAGCTAGCAACGGAACAGAAGAATGCTGCATACCGAGTAATGTTGCATTCTCAAAGGACGCGGGCACGAAGTCCGGCTAGCGGAGAAGCGACCTAACAGACGGAACACGGAAGTCTGGAAGAACCAAGAAGCCTGTGAACTCGAAAAATACAGGGAGCAACCGCACCAGGTGCGGAAGTTTTACCAACAAGTCAGCAGGATGAAGCCTTACACACCTCGATGTTCATCCTACCGAGACAAACGGGGAAATCTGATTTCCGACAGAATGGACATATTGGAGCGATCGGTTGAGTACTTTGATGAACTACTGAACAACCAGAACATTGGCGAGTTGAAGGTCCAGCCAGGTGAAGGCGACGGAAAAACGCTGCCACCACTAAGCATAGAAGAAACAGTCCGTGCAATTCATCGGCTTAAAAATCATAAGTCGCTAGGAGCCGCTGGAATTACAGCCGAATTGGTTAAATATAGAGGCGACCAATTACAACAAGTGGTTCATCAACTTGTGCTCAAGATGTGGGACAACTAATCAATGTCTGACGACTGGCAAAGAGGCATTATCTGTCCCAAACATAAAAAGGGAGATAGCACACAGTGCAGCAATTATAAAATTATCACGTTGCGGTATACCATCTATAAGATTTTCTCCACTATCTTGCTAGAACATCGCCCAGAACATCATTGGCCCATACCAAAGAGGCTTCACTCCAGGGAAATCAGCAGATTTGGTCTCTGCGGCAAGCAATGCAAAAACTGTTGGAATATGGACATCAGTTGCACCATTTTTTCGTCGACTTTAAAGCTGCCTATGATAACATAGCCAGGGTAAAACTGTACACGGCCATGAGAGAACTCGGTATCACGACGAAATTGATAGGACTGACTAGGCTGACCCTGGTCAATGTGCGAGGCCAGATAAAAGCAGCAGGATCATTTTAAAGACCATTCGACATCAACAACGGTCTACTACTACTACTATCATGCTTCCTCTTTAACCTGGCCCAGGAGAAAGTGATCCGTGATGCTGAGGTAAATGCGGGAGACACGATCTTCTGTAAGTCCACCCAACTACTGCCTATGCTGACGATATCGACGTCATGGGAAGAACGACGAGCAGTCCGCGCGAGATCTTGGGCTGCACATCAATGAAGGCAAGACAAAATATTTGGTGACAACGTCAGCACCAAAAACCAACCAACCAACAACATCAAACGCGGGTCAAACGGGAAGAATAGAGATAGGAGACAACAACTTTGAGACCGTTGATATTTTCTCCTATCTAGGGTCACAAATCACAACCGATAACAAGTACGACGATGAAATCCGCGCACGGTTATTGGCAGCCAACAGAGCCTATTTCAGCTTACAAAAACTGTTCCGCTCGAAACGTCTCACCATAGGGTCAAAGCTCTTACTGTACAAAACTATGATCTTGCCAGTCCTTATGGATTCCTTGGAGACTTGAGTTCTGAGCAAGAAAAATTACGAACTCTTGGCTGCGGTGGCCCTACATGAGGATGGACGATTCCGTAGCCTACGCAATGACGAAATCTGTGAGCGACACCATGACCGTCAGGTTGTGGATAAAATTCGGCTCAATGGGTTACGGTGGGCGGGTCACTTAATCCGTATGGATGGGGATGATCCCACCCAGAAAGTCTATAAGGGCAATATCTATGGTAGAAAAAGACGATGAGGTGGAACCTGCCTGAGGTCCTGCGTAGGTCAGGACGCCGGACAGTGTTTAGGGGTGTCGAATTGGTGGACCTCGGCGCAAAACCTCGATGTCTGGAGCTCCTTATTATGGCCGGCCTAGACCGGATACCGGTTGTTGCGCTATTGATGATGATGATGCGTGGTAATAAAATATAAAAAGTTCTAGTTAAATACGAAGAGTATTGATTGATAGTTACTATTAAATCGCACATTATTGTGAAGACTTTTAAACTCCCCACTTTTTTGGCCTGGAGATAGAGGTTTCTGTTATGTGATGCACTTGTTGTCCATCGCGCTCCAAACTGCTTCACTTGAACATTTGACAATTTCGTCCTCAAAAGCTAACTCTCAATCAATGTGATAACTCTACAGAACCTTCGGAGTAAAATTTCACCGATTTTGCTTTATTCACGAAATACAGTGAATTTGCCATAATAGTACTAAGAAAATAATCAATACACAACAAAACAGTTCTACGTTGGCATTTACACTTTTTTAAAAGTTTTTCTCACATTTTTTTAAGAGCGATATCGATGGTTTGTTATGGCGAAAAAACCCAGTCAGTGGTGCGATCAACTTCTCGTTTGCATGCTGTTTTTCAAAACTCCCGGATGAATATCTTAACATTACATAATTGTTGATCACACTTTCAGCCACATCCACCTGAATTTTGAGTGTTGAAAAGTATATTTGGCAGATTTTGATTTAGTTGGCAAGCGCATTACAGCGTGTTTTCTATCTGCAAGCACAATTGGGCTAGATATGCAACGGGGAGACCAGATCTTCATGATGGTGACAACAATTTTTAAAATTTGATGATTTCTTATCCCTACCACAGCGCGGAAGGCTTTGTTGCTAGGCTGCGGCAGCAGATAGCGCGGTTCAAAACAGCATGGGGATTTGTATCGTAACTGGATGTCGGATTATGGTCGGGTCAGCTGTAAATGAGCAGCTGTGCCAAATCAGGGTAAAAATCCCCGGCGAGGGTAATGTTGACAACATTACCTCCTATAGTATACCATGCTCCTGTAACTTGCGGTTACGGCATTGAATGAAGTGCTCTAACACTGTATAAGGCCATGATCCAATCAAGTTGTCATGCTATCGATTATTATAACTAACGGTTTAACTTTCAACATTTTTTGGACGGCCCTTCCCACGCCCTTTCTTTCAGCCTCTCCCAGGCAATCTAGCATATGAGACCCCCCATTAACACAAGTTGTCTCACATTCTGACATGTTACAATTGAACAATTTTCAACTTAAATAACCTTACATAAGTAATATGTACACTGAATCTATCATGTTTGAAGCATCCAGTTTTGTGGTTCACACTTGTTTAACTTCCCATCTAAATGTCTACAAACAATCAACACATATCAACAGACAACAACAATTTTCTGCTCAAAACAATTTATTAACCATTCATATTAATAAAGTTCCTTAATGGAAGATCTTGTTGATAACATCAATAATAAGGTCAACGTCAACTCCCAATCCACGGAGACGATCCTTCAAGTCAACGTAGGCAGCATCAGCCTTGAGAGCATCCATGAGAGATCCAAATTCATCAGAGTTGATCTTTTGGAAAGTCAATTGGACATAGTAGTCGGTGGCCAACTTTTCATCCAAAAGAGCCTTCAAATCATCAACGGGGATGAGAGCGAGGATGTCCAATAAGAGACCACGGAATCCACCAGCACGGACAGTGGCACGTGGGTGAGCACGAATTTCTGGGAATCCGAAAATACCGGCCAAAATGTTGAAGTAGTAGGCAGCATCGACATACAAGTCGGTGCAGGCGAAGTCCACAAGCGATTTGAATTCTGGACGATTTTGGAACATGACGACGATTTGGTGGAATTCAGATGATGACAAATATTCCATGACGGCTTGAGTTTCTGGATCAGAGGTCATGGAAGTCAAAAGGAGTTCCAAAATCTTATCGGTTGGGATCATGCCAATGAATTCTTCCAAGACTGGTTGGAGACCACCACCGTTTGGAGCCTTACATTGAGGTCCTTCTGCGGCAAAGGCAGCACAAGCCAAAAGAGCGACGAGAACTAATACTTTCATGTTGGACGATTGATTTCAAATCTCAAACTGAAACTGGACTTTCTGAAGTGGGGTCCTCTTTTATATTCTAAAGAGAACTGGAGAATTTGCTTATCTATCCTAACTTCGGTCTATTTGAAAGGTAAAAGGTCTCGGATTATGCAAGATTATTTGCAATCAATCATTATAAATTGGAAAATGCAGTGAAAAGTAAATGATAAAATTAATGGTGCATGGAGACACCTTATAATCAGCCCAAACAGATTAGTTAGATTATAACGTTGTCAAAGATATTATTTGAGGATTTATGGTGTGCTTACTTTTTGCTTTGTAAAGAATATGAGGTTGTGATTTGAGGAGTGTTTAGCTTGGCTCAGGAGTATCTGAAAAGGACGAAATATTGCAAAGCAAAGAAATGCAACTTAACTGACTACCAAGAAACTAAGTGCTATATTTGGTAATTTGTATAAAGTATGATTTTTTTTCTATAGTAAAGATGTACAGACTAAAATATCTTCAACAGTTTCGTCTGACTCTGAGAGTTAATGATCAGGTCAAATTCAATATTTTAGGGATAGTTCCTAATGCTATTGAGGTCGGTGTGGAAATATGGAATAATTTTTATTAATATCTAATAAACTAATAATTATTCTAATTGGAAAGATATGGTTACAACGAATTTATTGTAAACCTCCGCGCGATTTTACGACGATTTCAGGTGAGCAACGTATTGAAATTGAACGTGATTTTTTGGGCAACGTCCTCAATGGGGATCACCCCAGCAAACTTTCTTTTGTTCCTTCGGATTAAGGTGGCCCTGAAAGGAGCAAAATTTGCGTCCATAAAAGAGATCCAATCAGGCGTGGTGGGGACTTTGCGAGAGGAGTCTGTAGACGCCTTCCAGGGCGTGTCGGTGGAAAAAACGCGTAGAGGCCCAAGGACAGTTCTTTGAAGAATTTTGGTTGGTCGTGCTGATCTATTCAATATTTACTACTTAAAAAAAAAACGCATTACTTTTGGAACGAACGCTGTATATACGGACGTCCATGAAGCCTATTCGAAGCACACAAATTGTGAAAGGGCTTAAGGCTTTGCTACTGTCCTTACAGACATTGAATTTTGAGTTCAAGGTTGAGGGCAAAAACCGTATTAGAAGCAGCAATGGGAAGGTGAACCGGGGGTTTAGTTGCATCGTTTGTGCGAGTTGTTCGCACTTAATATAATTCTTTGCGAGCAGTTTTTGTGGTACTTGTGAAGAATTTTCGTAGTATAAAATCGAGCTAATGTCTCTTCCAGTGAAATTTTAGGCGGTAAGAGTGATTCCAAGTTCCTAATTACAATTTGGTGGTTTCGACGATAATCAAGTTTTGAAGGACTCGACAGCAACTGTGCCTGTCTGTGAGGGATCTGCTCCACGCTCCACGACGTAGCTTTCGCTTCACCCGACTGCTGACGCTTCGTTGAACTATGCGACAATTTGTCTCAGTGAAGCTTGTGACATGAAATTAAATTGAATTCTCGATGAACGTACTGTTGAGACACACGACGAGCCTACAAGGAAACTCACACATAACCTAATTGCAGAAAAACTAAGAGGAAGCTACATATTTTACCCGTTATTTGAGTTTTATATATTCATTTCGATCTTCAATCGTATTTAAGGCTTATATTATTGTGCGTTGTAGTGATGCAAATACAATTTATGAACAAAGACATAGGTCATATCTTTGTACACTAATCATCTAATTCTGTACAAGAATTTGTTGATTGTCACTGCCCATGACACACTCTCATTTCCATACGAAACGACAAAACTTTTCATATACTAATTGGCCCTAAAATATCTTCATAAACCTCCAACTCGGTCTTCACATATAGTTAGCAACAATCTTACAGAAGTTGTTAGGCAGTTTTGCATACTGCACAGATTTATCTTTGTTCCACGGGATTTTAAGATTAACTTTCATTGACTGCAATTAATTCCACTTGATTATATTACTTTTACTTCTCGATAAGATTAACAACAGTTGATAGCTACAATGTTTGGGTTTCTTGTGGTGATAAGAAAATTGGACGTAAATCAGGGAAATGCAGTTTAAGTTTGAGATTTTAAGTCAATTGTTCAACATAAAAGTATTAGCTTTTGTTGTTCCTTTGATTTATAGTACCTTCGGAATAGAGGGACTCAATGTCAAGCTCCAAGTGGGGTTGGCCTCCAACCAGTTCTGGTTAAATTCGTTTCCATGATCCCAACCGAAAAAAGTTTGGAATTCCTTTTCACTTCCATGACCTCTGATTTAGAAACCCAAGCCGTTATGCAAATTCCACCAAGTCGTCATGTTCCAAAGCCAACCAGAATTCAAATCGAATATGGACTTCGGCTACACCGAGTTGTATGTCGATGTTGCCTAGCATTTTCGGCCGGCATTTTCGCATTCCCAGAAATTCGTGCTTAACTTGCCTCTTCCCGGTAATATCCGCTAATCGTTTTAAAACTTGAAAATCATGCTAAACGTCTCTATATTTGGTTGAGCGCTGAATGAAAGCAAAGTCGTACATTTCAGTTTCTGAAACTGATATTTGGGAAAGTCTGACTAAACTGAATAAAAAGGAAATGGAATTCATGCAAGAAGATAAACGTCTTAAAGATAGGAGTCAAAAAAGGAAAAATCTACTATTTTTTGTTTGGATGCTGAGGGTCCTGAGCCTATATTCACTCGATGACGGACCAGACCACTTGGAGAGCAACTTACTTCCTCTTTTTTGGGTTTAACACCCAAGTTTATCTCTCCCAGGGCAGAGGTGAGGCAGCGTATGATGAGTTGCCTCTGCCCTGGACGAAACCGTCAGTTCCTTTTTTGACAAACTTGGGTATTAAACCCAAAAAGAGGAGTCTGTGGACCACAAGAGAGGAAGTGAGTTGCCTCCCAAGTGGTCCAGTCCATCATCAAGTGGGTGCGGACTCAGGATTCCCAGCATCCTAACAAAAAATTTACTTCGGCCTGGTATAGGTCTGAACTTATGACGCATTTCACTTTAATATAATTAGTACTTATGTCATGTTTACGATTATATATAAATGGAGCGATTACCACCTGTCGCTACTTTCGGTCACGCTGCTCCCAGGGCAGAGGTGAGGCAACGTCTAATGAGTTGCCTCTGCCCTGGACGAATTGGCGAATATTGCCTTTCGCATCCATCAGCACCTGCAAGTACCTCAATTAAAATGTACCAGCGACACGCGCTTGCATGCCAGGCCCACGAGTGTGAGGTAGTTCTTTTGACATTTTCGTCCTTCTTGCACGAATAGAAGGAAGTTGCATGGGTTTTAATTGCGGGTACGATAGATATTTGGCCCAAAACGGAAACTTGTTCTAATGTGCAGGGCAACCATGAAACATTATCGGAGTGACACAGTGCAAAATTTGAAAAAAAGTACGCACGCAGAAACGGAAAGTTGACATAGCGGCATCGTTCTTCCTCTGATGACACTGAGGCACAAACTCCTTGGAGTCTCCACTCTACCTTTTGCTTTCAACAAAACTTTTACAGTTTACTGTCTGTTTGTTTGTCTGTCTATCTGTCCGTCCCTTTATCACACCCATTTCCAAACCATTGCTACTATTGGTATACCATTTTATAGAAAGGTGGGAACTGTGAAGAAGATATTGGTTTTGATATAGGTCGCAAATGGGAGGAATTCGGGGGTCCGAAAGAAATCAATTACTTCAATGCTTCGTTCGAAGAAACTACCCAACCTAAATTCTAGATCCATAAAATTTTGCAGTAAGATTGACTTTTACAGGGACGGTAAATTTTGTTACTACAGTAATTACTACACGGTCCGGAGGAATTACATTTGACATAATATCTTTGTTTTTTCGACCTGTTGTTATTACTTTTGCTTTTTCTTTCACTTTCCGTTCTTGCTGTAACCATATTGGAAAGTTTCGGCAAATCATACTATTATTGACAGAGTTATATTAGGTTAAAGTTACCCCTTTTTCGCCAAACTACTATATCCCATGAGATAAAATCTGAGTACCACGTCAAATCGCACATTTATTACAATCTATGCATAATTGGAACCGTGGTTTTGATTGTCGACTTGCTTAGGCCTCAATTATATGGAAATATCTTTTCTAAAAGTTTTGTGTAAAATGAAACCTTGTTCGAATCGCTTTACTCTGCACTTGCCTGTCCGTCCGTCCATCTATCTATCTGCTTGCTTGTAACATCATTCTACGTTGAGTTTGAGGACGATTCCTATGCATACATTAGAGGCTGTACATTTTTTTACCGAATATACTCACGTGGGATAGTGAATACACTCTTCACAGTTTATTACTATATTTTTTAGAAATTGAACCCCCTAAAGTTTATCTTAAAATCATGAATGGGCTACAATACAGGGCATAGTACTAAAAAATTTGGTGGGAACCGCACTTTTACTTTTACTACAAAGATGTATAATAGTAGTTTAAAGTTGGCGCTTTTGTGCAAATTTAGGGCAATCTAAGTTTTTGAATAAAAAAATGAATAGTCTGACATAATATATGAATCCACATTACGAGCTAGGTACAGATGAGATAAATGCGTACTCAGATATTCTTATCTCACCCATGTTTTTCATGTGCGAATCACCGGAGGAACGTTGTTGAAAAGGACAACTTTTCAGGTTCCTTTCCTTCCGCAAACCTTGTCTGGCAACTCGGACAAATCTGAGACACTCTCGTCATAAATTGACAGATTCATTATGCTGCCACTGTGCAAAGGGAGCGTCTGCTGATTTCTCCCTTACGTCAGTGAGGCTCAGCAGTTGAACAGAGGTCTGTCAAGTAGTCCCATCTTAACGGAATTCCACGGAAAATGCGTTAACTGAAATAGAGACTATTGAGTACGGCGATGGAAATTAAAGTACTGTTTACCAATAAAAGCTACGGTTTCTAAAGCACTGAAAACGGGACTAATGTTTGTTAGTAGATGCGATATGATGTTTGACTATCAAATTCAACGTAGTTACAGAATACGGCTAGGTTGATAAAATAACGATAAATGATAGAGAATGTTTTTCCATGAAGCACGGTATAAAAACGATACACGGTAAATTCGATATATCTTATAAAATCCGTAGAACAAACTAGAGTGCCTAGAAATCAATACAAATACACGTTTTCTTTTTTTGGAGTAGGGTAAGTGAATGCGTTTACGCACAGAGTGTTGGACTCCCGCAAAAGCACGCTGGCTGACTACCAACTAAACACCTCCCTGTCATCAGAGAACTAGCCTGGAACCGTTTGACACATTACTTCGGGCTAGCCCTCCCGCTCTCCCGGCGTTGGGAGCCTTCAAGTCAGGGAATTCCTTTCACCAACGGGAGGGGAGGGGAAGAAGGGAGTTGTTGTTAGTTCAGGGAACCCCTTACCGTCCGATCCCTCTGCCGGTCGAGTTCAATCTTCTTCGTAGTAAGAAGAGCCCGAACATAATACGCAATACGATTCAAGCTGCCAGCGCTCTTCAGCATCTCTCTGACAATGTTGTCTGGAGAGAGCTCCCCAGTGTCTGCATAAAGCTGCTGGCGGAGGCGTCCCACCTCTCGCAAGAGAAAAAGGTGTGTTTAGCGTCATCCGCCACTCTATTGCAGAACACACAATCAGGAGATCGCGCCTTCCCAACCCTGTGCAGGTAAGACTGAACACCTCCATGCCCACTTAGAAGTTGGTTAAGGAAGTAATCAATCTCACCGTGCTTTCTGTTCAACCATGGGTCTAATTTGTCGATGAGCCGCGCAATCCACTTGCCCTTTGGCTCATTTTGCCAAGAAAGTTGCCACTCGCTAAGGGTGCGTTGACGTTCTTCACGGGCAACCACTCCTCTTAAGTTTTCGCCCTTACGGCGATAGATAGCTTTGCGCTCCTTGGCAAGCCTCTGCACTTGAGCGAGGCGTTTACGATGCACCTCCTTGTCAAGGGCATCAGCCCATACCTCCGCACCATAGAGAAGAACGGATTGCGTTGCTCCCACGAGGAGACGTCTCCTAGTTGATATAGGGCTGCCGACATTCGCCATTAGCCGACTCCAGCTGCAGCCCAGTCCGCAGCTGCTTTGATTTGCTCGAGTCGAGCATTAAACCAAGGTATTTAATCGCTGGTTTTGACTCTATAGTCAACTCGCCGATCGATATGGGACGCAAGGTCGGGATTCTCCTTCTGGTCAGAATGACTACTTCGGTCTTTTCCAGCGCAAGGTTGAAACCGTGAGCAGTCATCCATCCGCGTACCCGTCGCATCAATATGCCAAGTCTCCTTTGCGCCTGTTCAACAATGCGTCCGGCAACAAGTACCGCAACGTCGTCTGCATAACCGACCAGGCGCGACTCTTCGCGCGTATCGAGTCTCAGCAGACTATCGTAGAAGGCGTTCCAGAGGTCATACCCTAGGATGGATCCCTGCGCTACTCCCGACGTGATTTCCATCCTCCTCTAGCGTCTCATAGAACAGGGAGCGGTCTTTTAGATAATCCCTCAATATCCGCAAGAGATATCTTGACAAGTGAAAGGAGTTCTCTAGTGTGCCTAGCATATTTGTCCATCTTACGGAATTGAAGGCATTTCTGACATCAAGCGTTATGAGGAGCACTATCCGTCGAGATCGGCGGCTGTGTGCCCCGGCTCGATTAAACGCATCTACGACCTCCATAACAGCATCCACTGTAGATTTCCCTGTTCTAAACCCGAACTGCCTTGCGGATAAGTACCCGGCAGCACGGATCGCTTCAGCGAGTCTACCCCTAATCAACGCGAGTCTGGCCCCCTTCCAGCGACAAGGAAAAATGCCCTCCTTCAAACACGCGTTGAACGCTTCGAGCAGCAATTCTGGCCGTTGGCGGAACACCAGTTTGTAAACTTTCGCCGGGATGCCATCAGGACCTGGCGCCTTCCTGTTTTTCATAGTGCGAACCGCTTCTTCGAGTTCTCCCATTGTGAAAAGGGGGCAATCCACGACGCTTTCTGCGCTATTTACATCAACCCGTACAGGGTGTCTGGGGAACAATGCCCGCACAATGCGGTCCACCTGGTCGGTGCTCAATATGCATGTTTTGTAACGAACAACAGAAATCTCTAAAAGCGTGTAAACTGGTACGCATATCAAATATAGATGACCCAAAGCAAAGCCGCCGTGTGCGCTTTCGATGGTTTTAAACTTGGTCCTACTAAGCAGCCTAAGTCTGAGCAGTTTTCTAGAGACAAAGAATATAGATTCAAACAAGATGCAACATCGTCATAACTTCGCTCAAGTGAGAGAGCAATCCTACGATAGCCTGGAAAGAATATACGTCTCATTGCCTCTGAACGACGTCAAAATATTGCTTTCGCACTTCAACACCAGTTTAGGAACGAGATCACCATATCCTCGATATGAGATTGGGTCGAAGAACAAACTATGACTGCGACTACTACATAATAAAAAGCGTCAACAGGTACCAAATTTCACAGAATTGCGGGATAAAAATCAATCCACTTCCAAATTTTGAGGTTGGAAAGTTAAAAAAATGGAAGGCAAAACTTTAAGAACGATTCGATTCGTCTGAATCTCACGGATTACACCTCGTATGATCTAAAACATCCTTGCAAAAGAAAAGTGGAGAAATGATTGGTTAAACGATGAATGCCCGGAAGAAAAATGAAGCACCCAAACAACATGTAGAGTGAAACACAAGGACGAAGAGAGAAAATTACGAAAATATTAACTTAAATGTACTGCACAAAGCAATGCCCATTTTGGAAATTTCAGCAAAACTGGAAGCCCCTACCAGAATGACAATGTCCTAGACCAGAGCGCTTCCTGCGCAATGCCAGCATGACAGATACAGTTGCGACAAACGACAGATTAAAGTAATGTGGGCTGGCATCTCTACTATTCAATCTGGCACAGAAGCAGGTTATGACAAAGTTGCCCGAAGATGCCCAAATAAGTCCTACCAAATCAAATGCGGACGATGTTTATCTTGAATTGGTCTACAAATTAATGAAAACAAGATGAAAATTTTCCCGCACACGACAAAAAAAGACAAAATATAATAATAGACGAGTACAACTCAGAAAATGTAGACAATTTTATATACTTAGCAGGACAGCTGAAAAAAGGTTGAAGACGACGGAACGGCTGCATATATGGGAAAGAAAAGTTCCGAGTAAACAAAACAATAATAAAAACTGTCCTATACTACGGATGTGAAACATGGACCTTAATGAAAACTTCCGAGAAACCTTCGAGACAAGAGTCTTGCCGAGAATAATAGAAATTGACCGAGTGGACTACCAATGGCGAACCAGATACAATTATGACTTGTACCAACTATTTGATGACCCTGAAGCCTCCAAATTAATCAAACTGCAAAAGTTGCAATGGGCTGACTACGTTCCACCAAAAAGGGTACTCGAAGAGAAATTGAAAGGCGCGATCAATGAACCGAGAGAGGTTATATGAAGGACATTCTGAAAGCTAAGGACCGAAATGTCCTGCATAGCATCGACAACAACGACAACGTACGACTCGCGTCGGTGGATAGGTATTCACCAAAAAGTTCTCTTTCCACGAATCCTTTTCTCAAAATGAAGAAGAAGCAAATCCAAAATCTTTAGGAACTGAATGAACTAGAGAGGTAATGAAATAATTTCGCACGAAGATATGATCGGCTGCAGTAAAATATATTTTAAAACCAAACAACCCCTTATATGTTCTTCCCTTGTATTATCAAGGCCGTTCAAATAGCATTAATAGAACAGATTTAATAGAAGTGGGATATCCATTGCCCAAGGGCAAAGATCTTATTGACTAGGAGAAAGTTCGCTGGGCAGCCAGCTCTACACACTTCTACAAATATAAGAGAATCTTAAAGTCATGTTTAATAAAAAATATTGTTGAACTCAATGAATTTTATTAAGCGTTAATATTACTACAATCATTTAGTGGAAGATCTTGTTGATGGTGTCAATGATGAGGTCAACATCAACTCCCAATCCACGGAGCCGATCCTTCAAGTCAACGTAGGCAACATCAGCCTTAAGAGCATCAATGAGAGATCCAAATTCGTCAGAGTTGATCTTTTGGAAAGTCAATTGGACATAGTAGTCGGTGGCCAACTTTTCATCTAAAAGAGCCTTCAAATCATCAACGGGGATGAGAGCGAGGATGTCCAACAAGAGACCACGGAATCCACCAGCACGGACAGTGGCACGTGGGTGAGCACGGACTTCTGGGAATCCGAAAATACCGGCCAAGATGTTGAAGTAGTAGGCAGCATCGACGTACAAATCGGCACAGGCAAACTCCACAAGCGATTTGAATTCTGGACGATTTTGGAACATGACGACGATTTGGTGGAATTCGGATGATGACAAGTATTCCATGACGGCTTGGGTTTCTGGATCAGAGGTCATGGAAGTCAAGAGGAGTTCCAAAATTTTATCGGTTGGGATTATGGAAACGAATTCAGCCAAGACTGGTTGGAGACCACCACCGTTTGGAGCTTGACATTGGGGTCCTTCTGCGGCGAAGGCACCACAAGCCAAAAGAGCGACGAGAGCTAATACTTTCATGTTGGACGATTGATCTGGAATCTCAAACTGAAACTGAACTCCTCTTTGCAAGCCCCCCATTATATACCCCATCGGCGTTATTATTCAGCAATCATTAACTATGATATATCGATTAATCAGACGGTATGGAAAGTAGAGATTGTCGGGGATTAAAATGGATTATTGTTATAGCAATAAATTAAAAGTTTTTTAGTTGATAAAGTTTCAACTTTCTAAATTTTGGTTATATATTTTTCCTTGACAACAAGTTGTCGCCACGTCCTCAAAGGTGATAAGAAAGAAATTTTAAGAAGAATCTAGGCTACAAGTGAAATCAAACCAAAAAATTTGATACATACTTGGAAGTTTAATATGTGCTTGTTCGAATTCTCTGAAACCGACTTCAGGAATAAGTAGGGAACTACATGCGAAGTTTTCCAGAGAAAGACAAGGGGTTCGTTAATGCATATCGCTCATACAAATTCACCTGACTTTACCCCTAATGTTTCTTTTCAGCTACTCCGTCTACAAAGTTTTGTGTAAATATTGTACTTCACTGTAATGGGTCACTGGATCCTAAGTCCACATCCAGTTGATGTCGGACCGGATAAATTGGAGAATAACTTTCTATGTCTTTTTTGGCAGAGAAGAATGTTTCCTGTCAACACGGAAGTTGAACACATCGTATATATTTTCAAACTGTACATGGTTGGCTTTAAAGAGGTTTATAAACGTAGGAGATTAAGTTTCAAGAGCTTATATAATTATGACAAACGAAGATCACGCCCCTTTATCGCTCAATTCAGATAGCTGGCGTTGCGGATTTTACTTAGGTTTGATATAAACATGGATTCTTCAGGTATAGGGTTATGATTTGCATATAAATACTTAGCCTGTATATTTGTGTATCGATTCTATCGTGAGTAGAACCTGGAGATGGATATAACGCGCTGTCAACCTGTACAATCCCAAATTCCGAATAGGGGCATACATATTGATATGTGTTGATGCACCTTTTTGCTCGCTGGCCATGGACCAGAAAACCAAAGCTGACCCTAACCTTCAAGATCTAGGAGGAAATGTCAGCAAAATCACATGTTTTGTCAAGTGAAATTATATTTGAGCTGAAAAAATCCAGCTTTTGCCCAAGCTGATCGGCTGATCGCTTCACTAACTAGGCTAAGAACTCACTTAGGAGAATGCCACAGTATGGGCACAAAAACATGAGATTTATACTCAGTGCAAGGATCTCAGCAAAGTGTCATTCAGAGCAGAATCCATTGTTAGTTTGAGAAAAACCTATGGCAGTACTCAAATCGCCACAATGCGATTTCCAGTGTAAGCAGATTCCAATAAAGAAGGGTTTCCACTTCGCAAAGACATGAACCATTGACATTGATCAATCCGATCGATGCAAAAGGTGCGGACAGAAAGGCCATATTACAAAAAAGTGCAATAGGGACTCCAAATGACTGTTGGGTGAAGGAAAGGAGGGACGAGATAACTGACGTATTACCGGAAGTGGAAAAAGCTCGAAATTCAGAAAGGTGTTATCTCCAATGAAAAAATGAAGTTTATCTAATTAAACTGCAATTATTGCAGAGTCGGTCAGAATTCACTCGAAACAGACCATCTATGAATTTGACACTGAAATTGCTACTACAAGTGAATCATACAGAGACTCCCACGGTGGCGACGTATATATTCAACGATCGGAGCGGCAGAATGGCCGTGCGGACGCCAAGCTACTCGTATATATAGTAATCCATCATGAGTCATTCGGCCAGTTGTTTTGCGTGGGCGAAAATACGCCGTGGTACGTGTACGGTAGTTACTGGTAACCCAATCTCACATTGTTTGAGTTTGAAAACATGTTAAACAACTTTGTTCACGAAGAGATCTTTAAGAACTTTAAGATGTTGGTTGTTGAATGGACAAGCAGAGAGAATAACGCGAAGGACCGAAGCCTATACGAGATCTTTGCCTAGTTAGCTAACGATAGTAATGTAAACACCTTTCGAAAAGGACTTTGCCTTAATTGTACACCTGACTTTGGTCAACCCTACACAGGTGTGTGGTGTGTCTTGCCACGTTAGGACTTTGGAAAGGACTTTGCCTCAATTGTACACCTGACCTTGGTCAACCCTACACAGGTGTGTGGTGTATCTTGCCACGTTAGCGAAGGCCATTATCTTCGAAATAAGGAGTTAACCACATGACCGGGAAACAAGATATTTAAAGCTAAAAAGAACATCAGGTTTGTCTATAAAAGCATTGGACAAGCAAACCTTCGTAGAAGTCGAGCTAGAGCAACCTACTTCGTCCTGCGGATAGAGCTTTCTATGTCGCTCACTGTATCGCCAAAGCATGTGACGCATTCATACCCAGGAAATGCGCACTCCCTAGTAGATGATACCAGCCAGCCTTCGATCAGCCTACCAACGAGCCAGATGAACGGCTCAAAGGGCGGCATTGAAAATCGATCAGGTACAGGTAAGCTCGCCATCCAGCGGAGCAGGAGGGAATTTTTTAAGGAATTCTGTTCTGAGGTAAAGATAACTCGTGGAAAGCGCTGATCACGTACCCCATCCTCTTCCTAGAAATCATCAAATCACCAGCAGCAAGATAAGGGCGCTAACTCCTTTCAGAGCTTCCCTCCTATCTCGCTGCTACTATCGATAGCTAATTACTAGAACGGAAGCTCTGGTATACCACCAATGACGGGCTCCAGTACGGGTAGACGGTTAGGCAACTATTGTGGAAAAGCTTGTACAATGATGTACATACTTAATATCCCAGTTCTGAAGGAGACCATGGTGGTGGGTGACACCGATGACATACCACTCGTTGTGATCGCAAAGCATCTCGAAGGCGCTGATACCTGTTCATGGGGAGCAATCAGTACTGTTGAGGTCTGGTTTGAGAGGGTCGGGTTGACACTTACGGAGGAAAAAGCGGAAGTAGTCCTCATCACCAAGCGCTGTAAGAAAAATTGAAATTGCATTATAAATGGGAGTCATCACTTCCTAGCTGGCTATCAACTATTTGGGAGTGATGGCAGACGCAAAGCTTAGCTATAAGCAGCACATAGAGTATACTTGCGAAGAGGCGTTAACTACTAGTATGGCAAGAATGATGTCGAATGTAGATGCAGTGGTAAGTTCCGTCATGTTGTATGCAGTCCCAGTTTGGGGAACCACGCAGTATATCTTATCTAACACACAAATTGAGTGTGATCTGCAGATTAACAGAGTCAGGGGTGGTTTCAGTGGGTAAAAATCGCACGAATTAGCATGTCCAGGTCATGCACGACGCACCAAGAAAAATATTTTCTTGTCAATTTCCTGGCGATATGTTTGTTCACTTCTTCGGGAACTATTGAAGTTCTTCACAAACTATTAGTACGTTATGAAATTCCAGATATACTCTATTAAGTGCCGCAAAACCCAATTTAGCTCGTATAAATTCGAGAAGTTCTGACATTATAAGAAAACATATAAACATTATCCAGCCTCTTGTAGTTTTCATCTGGATTCGCGTACCATACTGGTCAATATAATAAACAAGTCGGGAAACCGGAAGCTGGTCGCTTCAGGGATGAAAGGTTTTGTTTGCTTCTTCTGTGAGTATATTTGAGTGTAGAACTATCCCATTTGTATGTAGCCCGTTATGTACATGCATTTAGCATGTCAGATTCAGTACTTCAATTTATACTACTACCAACTTTCATAACTCTAGGACAAATTTATGGGGGTATTTTGAGGCCTGGGCGCCACGTAGAGACACCTTCATGAGGGTAGTTTCTGACCCCTCCCACTCGCGGCCTTTATAACAAACCTCAAAACTAAGGCCGACTTCAAAAACTTTTTTGTTTTGCAAACAAAACCTTAAAAATGTATTGCAACCGTTCCCACTGTCTATTCAAAATGGGATTTTCTATTGGTCGCTGCGACAGAGAGAACTTAGCACTCAAAAATATTAGTCATTCGACATATAGCACACTTCTCTATCTTCTGATTGATTAAGATACCGCGTGTTACATAGTTTCTTCATTTAAGCCGAAGTTGTAAGTTCTGAAGGACTCGCGGAGAGAAAGTTGAAATTGATGTTAGTGATATGCATTAACGAGGACACTTTTTTGTCTGAAAAAGTCAGACCTATGATTCAATCAGCTTCGGAAAATTCTAACAAGCACATAATAATCTAGAAAGTTGAAAATTTATCAACTAAAAGACTTTTAATTTATGGCTATAATCTGTCGTAATCCCCTACAATCTCTTTACTTTCCATATCGTCTGATTAATCGATAACTCATTGTTGATGATAGCTAAATAGTAACGGAAATTGGTATATAAAGGAGGGATTGCAGAGAGGAGTTCAGTTTCAGTTTGAGATTCCAGATCAATCGTCCAACATGAAAGTATTAGCTCTCGTTGCTCTTTTGGCTTGTGGTGCCTTCGCCGCAGAAGGACCCCAATGTCAAGCTCCAAACGGTGGTGGTCTCCAACCAGTCTTGGCTGAATTCGTTTCCATAATCCCAACCGATAAAATTTTGGAACTCCTCTTGACTTCCATGACCTCTGATCCAGAAACCCAAGCCGTCATGGAATACTTGTCATCATCCGAATTCCACCAAATCGTCGTCATGTTCCAAAATCGTCCAGAATTCAAATTGCTTGTGGAGTTTGCCTGTACCGATTTGTACGTCGATGCTGCCTACTACTTCAACATCTTGGCCGGTATTTTCGGATTCCCAGAAGTCCGTGCTCACCCACGTGCCACTGTCCGTGCTGGTGGATTCCGTGGTCTCTTGTTGGACATCCTCGCACTCATCCCCGTTGATGATTTGAAGGCTCTTTTGGATGAAAAGTTGGCTACCGACTACTATGTCCAATTGACTTTCCAAAAGATTAACTCTGACGAATTTGGATCTCTCATTGATGCTCTTAAGGCTGATGTTGCCTACGTTGACTTGAAGGATCGTCTCCGTGGATTGGGAGTTGATGTTGACCTCATCATTGACACCATCAACAAGATATTCCATTAGATTCCTGTACTAATGTTAGGGTCTAATAAAGTTGTCAATAATTCTCCCTAAAACGTATATTAATTCAGGATGCTTATTGAGAGATTTTTCAACTTTTTTTTAAAAATAAAAATTAAACTAGTTTACTGAGTTAGGTTTTCACTGGTTATTCTATTCAACTATAAATTGATATTGAACAAGAGAAAACGTGGCACACCTTGCCTCAGATGGAGCGATGTCCAAACATCTTTTAGAGCTGCCGAAATGGCGGATCCCGTCGCAAAAACAGGATTTCTGGAGTCCATTATTAAGGTAGGCCTAGACAGGATACTGATTGTTGCTCCGTTGATGATGATAAGAAATTACAGTTAGTTTTCCCCATAAAGATATTATAAGTGAAATCAATGTTTCAATAAACCTTTTTCTGGTCTATCAAAAATTTTAGCCATGCGAGCCGGAAGCGTTCTATAATCGTATGCATGCAAAAGCTTCGAATTAGTGACGGTGTTAGCCAATCAACCATGACCGTGAGGTTGTGAATAAAATTCGGCTCAATAGGTTACGGTGGCCGGGTTACTTAATCCGTATGGATGAAGATGATTCAGCCCGGAAAGTCTATAAGGGCAATATCTATGATAGAAAAGGAAGACGAGGCAGACCCTGCAATGAGATGGAGCAATGGCGTAGGTCAGGACGCCAGAAAGCTTTTAGGGATATCGAATTGTTGGACCTCGGCGCAAAACCGGGATATCTGGAGCTCCTTATTAAAGCAGGCCTAGACGAGATACCGGTTGTTGCGCCATTGATGATGATAATGTTAGCCAAACTGAGAGGTATAAGGAGATACTTCTCCTTGGTTTACAAACATGCCCATTATATTCGAGTTCAGCACTTTTATACAGTGGGTTACAACCGTGACAAAGCGATAATGAAAAGAATCTTGTAAATTATGTGAGACCAGCGTACCAAGACGCATATCGCAGTTTTTGAGTGATAGTGGAAGTCACTTTCTATTCCTACTACCATATGACAGGTCCATGACCCGGTAAGGAAAGATGTCACGGCTTATTGAAATTTTCTCCGTTCTCTGGACAAAGCAGCATGAACAACGTCACCGAAAACAGGAAAAAATAATATTGATGGCAAGATGCAACCCAGGTGTACGCCGCCTTGGACCTCAAATTTTTCTGATATAATACCTCGATCTGCGAATTATATAAAGGAGCACTCAACATCTACGAACCGCTTCGGTCACGCTGCTCCCAGGGCAGAGGTGAGGCAGCGTCTGATGATTTTGTCTCTGCCCTGGTAAGAAACAGTAAAGCCGTCATCGCCTGACATTTTTTTAAAATTTGGGTGCTAAGCACTAAACGAGGGGTCCGTGGACCAACAAAAGAGGGAGTAAGTTGCTCCCCATTTGGTCGGTCCGGGTACATGCATACAGCAGTATGCAATTCACTAATCTGGCTAAAAGTAGTCTATGTGTGTATTAAAGGCACTTGTGTCAATGCTGAGCCTGTATCCAGTAGGAACCAGTACCGGTGCGCTAGTTACAGCCGGTTTCTGATGGTGGTCGCCAAATCAATCCGCGCCTGAAGAAAACCATCCATTAGACCCACATAGTAGATTCTCACGGAAAACCCGCAGGAAAGTTTTCACACGTATTAGCCCAATATTCTCCAGAGTATCCTTTATAACAGTGGTTCATTACCGAAATTGAGGATCCACAGTTCTACAGAATAGATGTTCTAGTAATCTGAATTTTCTCTTGTTGATTTTAAAACTTCCCTAACAAATGCATAATAGAAGTCCGAAGATTGCGCATCCTTCTTACTGCCCTTCAGAGCCGGTACTCTAACGTGCGACACCCAAGTCTATGGAAGATATGGTAACGTTGTTCCATTTTAATATTCACTTCGAAGATCACAATAGTTAGGAAAATATTCGATCTGTCGGCTCCACTGCCTAGCAGTATCCCGTAGGCAGTGCTGAAATTATTCTGGGCACTGTTGTAGTACTTCCGAGTGGTGACTGCGTTATTAAAGTTTTTATTCGCATTTTTTCTTGTCCCGCTGCTGCAGTATTACTTGCATGACATTAAGCTCGTTTTATATTGTAAATTTAAACCGAAGAGAGTTATTGTAACTTTGTCAGTAATAGTACGATTTTGATCAAATTTGCTTCATCTTTTCATTTTTTTCAATTGAGCAGTTTCTGAGCATGGGTCCTTGAAAGTGGTCGGAAAAATGTATTTGACGAGAAACAATACAATTTAGGCGGTTCCGATGGTTTTAGACATTATCATCACTATTTGCGGAAGGAACTCCTAATACTGAATAAGCGTCAAATGAGCCATAGTGGAACCATGATATGGAAAGAAATTAACAGCATAATGCCGCATTTTACACCACCCATGTCGTGCGCCAATATTTTCCCGAGCGATAAGGTGACGTTCTACAATGGTCAACAAGTTCCTCAGACATAATCTCTCAATATCTAAAATTGCAAGCATGTGGGCGAAGTTAGTAACTTTAGTTTTCGTCGAAGGACAGCAGTGCGCAACTGTAGCTGAAAAATGGAATGAGGAAAGCATGACCGGAAATCGACCAAAATTACATCAGAAATTTGCATTCCTCTTTGCTAAAATGAACCACTTATTATTAAGGTCTAGCCACAGGTTCCTGTCCCACCTACCAGTTTTGATCGCATTCCAATGCTCTTAGCAGGTTAGTATTCTCTGGACCTGATCTTTGGGTACCGGTAATTCATCTAGAGTCTCCTCTAGATTTATTATTTGGTGCACAAATCTTAAATAAGGGAAGAACATGTGTTCCATGCAATGCTATTTGGCGGTTGTATCTAGATGAAGTAACCAATTTCACAGTGTATGGGTGCTGACCGCAACCTATATGGCCAGTAAGAAACTGAATTGGGGTTATGATCGATTTCGTCTATCATCTGTTTATAGTCCTACCCTGCCCCTTTTGGTCTTCTTCGTGTGCAATAAAAGAAAGTTGTAGTGAGAGAATTTTTTTTCCTGATAAAATGGCAGATGTATTGAATAGTTCACCGGGAAACATATAGTCTTCTATTTTCAGCCATCGACCAGGTTCTGAAGAGATATCACAAGACAAGGGATGGGGGAAACAGATCGATGAACGTACAGAATTGAAGGTTCTGTTGCTTGATGGACCTTTTCCTCACGGTACTCGCTGCGCTCCTCTGAGCTTTATATTTGATGCCTTTGACATTAAGGAAAATTTTCTTGAATGGTGCTTTCTCCTTTTTCTGAAATATCTGCTTGAACAAGCGCAGTGGAAAATTGACCACTTTCGTCTAAACAAGGAGAAGTAGTCACTAGTAGTGGTCGGTTAAGAAAGCAGATTAAATACAGCGTCGTATAAAGAAATATTCCAAAGGAAAAAATTAATTATTGTTTCTAGACCTGCGAAAGGATTGAGCTAAACGGAAAAGTATACAATTCATTTGATTTATTAAGTATTAACAAAAGTACAGTTATTTAGTGGAAGATCCTGTTAATGGTGTCAATGATGAGATCAACGTCAACTCCCAATCCACGAAGATGTTCATTCATGTCAATGTAGGCGTCATTGCCTTTGAGAGCGTTAACAATAGATCTGAATTCGTCAGAGTTCATCTTTTTGAAAGTTAATTGGACACAGCAATCGGTGGCCAACTTTTCATCCCAAAGGGCTTTGAGGTCATCGAGTGGGATCAGATCAAGGATTTCCCGCAAGAGTCCATGGAATCCACCACCACGGGCGATGACACGTGGGTGAGCACGGGCTTCTGGGAATCCGAAAATAAAGGCCAACACGTTGAAGTAGTAGGCAACATCGATGTATAAATCGTTACAGGCGAAGTCCAGAAGCGATTTGAATTCTGGGCGATTTTGGAACATGATGAGGATTTGGTGGAATTCGAATGATGACAAGTATTCCATGACGGCTTGGGTTTCTGGATCAGAGGTCATGGAAGTGAAGAGGAGTTCCAAAATCTTTTGGATTGGGCTCATGGAGATGAATTCTTCCAAGATAGGTTGGAGACCACCACCGTTTGGAGCTTGACATTGAGGTCCTCCTGCGGCGAAGGCACCACAAGCCAAAAGAGCGACGAGAGCCAATATTTTCATGTTGGATGATTGATCTGGAATCTGAAACTGAAACTAGGTTTATCTGGGTAGGCACCTATTATATACCCCATGGGCGTTCAAATTTAGTTACCACTAACTGCAATTTACAATTCGATGTAGGAAGTAAGGATTGCTAAAGTATTAAAAGATATTACTGTCGGTTTTAGCAATAAATTAAAATTGCATTGTTGATGAGTTGTTAGATTTTCTATATTTTTATTATAAAAACCGCAGTTCCTTGACAACAGATTAATACTGCCAATTTTATGTATTGGTATTCATAAAGCATACCTCGGCCGCATAACATAAATCTATATTATGTGTACTTGTGGTGAAATTTAATATGTATCTATTGGAATTCCACCTATCTGAGCTCGAGAATAAATGTATATTGAACATGGACTATGGGACCAAGCTGTGAATTTCAGAAACCTATATGTATACAGAGTTGGTCAAATACATAATTAGGAGCACTAGTTACGGCTCGACTATCGACATTATGTTCATAGGGAATTATTTATTTTTAAGGTTTTATTGAAAACAAATTAAAATCGGTTTTCTGTCTGTCTGTCACACTCATTTCCGCAGGAATGGTTTGGTGGAATTTGGTGGAAAGTTGAAAACTGTGAATCCCTTTGTATGTAGTGAGTAGCATGGTTTTATATTGCGTTTAAGGAAGCGTCCTCAAGCCTGCAGCTATGTGGGGTATCAAATGAAATGTTTTCAAGAATACTTTCCGAAGTAGATGTTAGTGTTAATATCAGTTGTAAAGAGGAGAAGTGCGGGGAGGGGCCTTTCTAAGAACCTGTTCTCAGAAAGTACCCAGCAAAATATCATGGTGGTCCCTCCACAAGGTATCTAGTCCTCAAAATACTGGCTGTTACGATATCAGTTCATACCACCACATTTGGAAAATTTTTTACTCGCAGCACGCTTAAATTCACTGTAGGTTCGTAAAATTTTTTAGTAAAGTAGACTTTAACAGAAAGCGTCCTATTGAAAAGTTCATACTATTACTAACAAAATTATAGTAGATCAAAATTGCCATTTCGCACCAAATAACTACTCGCTAGAAGATAAAATGTCTGTACAATGTCGAAATGAATATCATGTAGCCAAATATTCTTACATAGTCAACAAAACCTTTCATACCTGACGTATTCAGCTTCCGGTTTCCTCACTTGTTATGTTATTAAGTTATGAATAATTAATAAACTTTTATGTAGATGTTATAATTTGACAAGAAAGAAGAGAGGCAACGAATTCATATCCGGTAAAATATAAAATTCAGAAAAGTTCACTATTTCTTGGGAAACTAATTGAGGATACTTGAACTTTTGTTCTAATACATTCCAGTTTTTAAATATTATTCAAAGTTGTTTGTATTCAATTTAATGTAAACACAATATTTTGAGGGTTTACGTATTTATATTTCAAAATTTTATTGCGTTTTTGTGAGAGACTAGCTCTTCAATGATGACGTCGTTGAAATATTCTACCGCATTTCCTTCATATTTAAGAGTAACTCATCTCCTCCTTTCAAGGTAAAAACAAAACCTTATTCAAATCGATTTATTGTTTGTCCGTCTGTCATACACATTTTTCTTCAAAATGGCTATTTCCATTCCAACGAAATTTAGTGGGCGTATCGGAATTATGAAATACCATGCATACAGCGAATGACATAAATTTACGTGGATTTAAAAGGGGCTTCACATTACACGGGGGATGCAAAAGCTTTTTCTCCGCAATGTTCCCGTGGCTATTGGTTTCAAAATTACCACAGTTGAAACTTATCAATTTCGGGTGCATTTGCTACATTTAAGCCATGCAAATGAGATGCTGGCGTCATAATTAACGAAAATAATTGACACAGAACACAATATGTGGAATATTTTGCATTTTTAGCTATGTACGAATGGAGAAACGTGTATAGAGGTACTTTAGTACTTTAGGTACCCCGACTTGTTTGTTGTTTTCTCTAAAGCTGTGTCGACAATTGCCCAGAAATTTTCGATCGGGGAGAAACCATATTAGGAGTGTAAGTGTAATCTTGTGATGTTTAAATTATTTGAAATAATTAGAACTTGCCTTTTTCTACTAACTGGTAATGTTTATTAAGCTTACTGATATTTCGGGAACCACTTGTTCCCTTCATCAGTACTAACAAGTCTCACTTATAAGCACTGATGATATTATAATAGCAAATGGGAAGTGGCAAGTCGCAATTATTTCACAGTAGGAGGTTTATCGGAATCGAGTTTTCTTTTATAGGATATACCGCCAACTACCCCAGGATATGAACTTCAAAGTGAAATTTGCGATTCTTTAGATTTTATCAAACCAGATCCGAGGTATTATTGGGTTCAGGCGCAGACTCGAATATCCGATCTAATGTGATATTTGAATTTGACTGGCCTCCAATTAATTCTTCCCACAAAAAATGCCAAAAAAGTGTGTGAGGATAATCCACATTAGAAGGCTTATTTTCACGTATGTTTTGGGGATTTTTTCTTAGAAAGAGAAAATGATTGGAATTCGATAAAATCCGGACATTGTATTGCTCAGATTCGGAGCTACTTTTGACAATTTTTGAAGAATTTGAGGCAAACATCAAAAAATTACGCGACGTTAGAGGTCTCCAACCGCGGGACGTGTAGCTACTCCGATTTTATCTGAAACAAAACAGTTTTGAATTTTATATTAATAACTTATTTTCTAAGAATATGAACCTCAATACGGGTACAAATAATCAAAATTAAAAATTTTGCAGCCATTGAAAAAAAAATTCAATTTACACCACTTTTTTTACAAATATAACAGAAAAGGCACCCTTAGAAATATGATATCATCCAAAATATTGATTTATATTTTTGGAAATTTTATAGAGAATCACACTCCCAAATTTCGTAATAATCGGTTTATTACTTTTTGAGCTAGAATTCCCGCAAATTTGGAAAACATAATTTTGAGAAAAACGCTTTTGAAAAAAGAATTGTTTGAAAAGTCACCCGGATAAAAAGATACTTTTCATTCTTAATTACTAACAAAGTCCAGATGCACTCGTAGAAAAGATTGCAAGATTACGTAAGGACATAAAGCGAGTCTAAGCTTGTACCCGTTAAGCGCTTAGTTCGACGCTTATAAAATCTAGAGGAATACGAATTTCATTTTGAAATTTTGGCAGGATATTCTAGAATAGCTAGGTTAATGATCTATTTATTAAAAAAATGATTCTGAAAATCTCCTAATTTGGTTTCCCCTTAAATCAAGGCAATGTTTTGAGCCATTTTCATGCATAAAAACGACTTCGTTGACAAATATTCGGCAATGTATCTTGATACATACGTTATTCTTTTTTTGCAGTTACTCGACAAATAGGGCTCATTACAAATCACAGAGGACCGACCCAAACCATTATATTCCCTACACAATGGCTTATGGTCTTTAGAGCATTGCATGGGTACAGTTCTTTATTTGGGGGTACGACGCACATTTGATCCTACCATCTGACTCAAACAAGTTGAATTTAAATTGATCACTTCAAACTATGCTCTCCCAGTTTATTAATTTGCTAGCTAACAAACCGTAAAGTAATCGACGTCTTAACGTCCTCGTTGATATAGTGTGACTTAATTCATTTATGAATTTGCATACAAGTCAGAAAAGGATGAGCTTTCCTGTTTTTGGTAAATTATTCAATTATCAGCACCCTTTTTATCGCGCTTCGTTTCTCAGGTTTTGTATAAAACAGAACATTATTAAAATCGGTTCAGTGTCCGCCGTCTGTCTTTCTATTATACCCATTATCTCAAAAACCGTTACACCTATTGATATGAAATATGCTCGAAAGGAGGGAACTGTGAATCACATCGCATGTAATGAGGAATCGTTGACACAACAATCCATACTGGATCAGGACCTTGAAGTATGTTAGAGCACTTTATTCAAGACCGTAACGGTGCACTACATTACACTGTAGGAGACAATGTGGTCAGCATTGCACTCGCCCGAGATTATTACCCTGATTTGACTCAGCTATTCATTCACAGCTGAGTCGATTTGAATCCGACGTCAAATCACAATACAAATTCCACTGCCACCAGTGAGATTTGAACCGCGACCTTCCGTAAGACAGCCTTGTGCTTTAACCACTCAGCTATCCGGACACATAAACACACACGGAACATAGTTCCACCTTAAGTTTAAAGGGGGTCTCCATGTATTCAA
The DNA here is from genome assembly GCF_905115235.1 of Hermetia illucens. Classification (NCBI taxonomy): domain Eukaryota; kingdom Metazoa; phylum Arthropoda; class Insecta; order Diptera; family Stratiomyidae; genus Hermetia; species Hermetia illucens. Next base: position 126,686,865 of record NC_051851.1, on the reverse strand, counting down.
AAAGGCGGTTTCGCATTTTTTGTCGAATCTATTCAAGTGGTCAAATCGAAGGTCTCGATGCAGGAGGGAAAGGCAGAGACTGGACAGTGATAATTGCTTTCAGAGTCGATTTTGCAAAAATTACTCAACCCAAAAATCCTAAAAAAAGACACATAATCACCTCTGCCAATATCTGCTTACGAAACAAGGATATCCGTGATCGACATGGGGTTGCACCGATCGTGAAAAAATTGTGTGAGACGCGTTTTCGTTGGTATCGTTACGTAATTCGCCCTAGCAAGAATTCAATTACCAACCAAAAAGCTACAGCAATCTCTAGTGTTGGAGAAGCGTATCCATTGTGTAAAATTGTTGTACAGCGATCCAAACAGTAAAATTTAAGTGCGGCAACTATACCAAAACCGCATACTTCAATCAAGTTGGACACGACCTATCTTTACAATCGTGCGTGCAATATAGAATTAAACACAAAAAATCAAACAAAAAGTCCGCGAAATAAACGCACGAAATGGTAAAGCTATTAGTCATTGTGATATCCTACTGTAAAACATTACCCCTTCAGAAAAGCAAAAGTCCTTATTAACCGTTTCTTTGAAGCTCGCCCACCCCTCACTAAAGCTTTGAAGTTAATGTTAATGCATAAATCGCCCTGAAGCCAATTAATTGTACTCCGAAAGAACTATTTAAACTACATTATTCCAACGCACACCACCAGACTCCGTGGCTCCATTTCACCAATCAAGCAGCGCAAAAACAAGAAGTCGACCGACCCATCCTATCATCACGTAGCTTCCTGAACGTGCACTTCTCCGGGAGATGAAAGTGTGCTCAAATCATATCCGCCCCTAAGAACAAGAACATTAACTACTTCTTGAGGTAGGCTCACCTCCATCCTTTCAACGTCCCCCAAAATCATGGAACGCATCATTAGCGCTGTGGTGCGTTGTTGTGATGCTACAAACTCCTAAGAGAATGACTGCTGTTATAAGAGCAAGGGGACAGAGTCCAGCTAGCCCAGGTCTTTAGAGCCAGCCCGTAGCATTCACGAAAAAAATAGCTATCCCACCCTGCAGCTAGAGATCTCTTTGAGGTCCTCAAAGAATGGTTTACCTGGTGTCCGTAGCCTGACTCTAGCTAGAGTTAGATATACTTTTCGGCGAAAGTACACTCCATACCTCAGCGAAACTCAATAATGGCAAAGTACCATCATCGCCAAGTAAGAGTACTCAATATACAAAGTGTACACTATACAGAAAGGGAAACATCGAAAACTCGCTCCCCACCGTAGAATAGGATACAAAAACCAAAAATAAAAAGAGAAAACGCGAAAATTTCCTCTTCTTTGTGTAAACCTGGATCCATCACTTAGTTTCGACCTCCTTTATCTAAACAAATGCCGCAAGGCGATGATAAAATTACGACGAAATCCGCTCCGATTTAATCTTCCCAACCAACAACTCCTCCTCCCAATAGCGAAGAAAAAAAGGCCTTTTCAGCTCATCATAAAAATCAGGAAGCAAACATATCCACGTATAATATCAGAAGTAAGAAAGGGCGAAAAATTAGGCCGGGTGAGGGGTAACACCCAACACAACACAAAGGAAGATCAATGCAAGACATTTCTCAACGAAATCTAAGAGGTTTCTCCTGCGGAGTCTACACTTCAACTTTGAAATAATAGTTACCATACTCACAAGAATAATTCAACATTCATGGTAATTTATAACCCAAATAATTACCGTAATTTTTTTTTATTAAATATTGTGCTTTTGTTATTATTTCTTTACTTACTTACTTAACGTTTAGAAGAATAAATATTTTTATATAGGGCCTACAAATAAGTTCTGTCGGTTTTTTCTTTAAATTTGAAGCTTTATTGTGAAAAATTGGTTATACATTCATTGTTCAAAGTATTGCCCATCGCTAGCCACAACTTTCTTCCATCTTTCAGACAATTCATAGATACCATCGCGCCAAAAATTGGCCTGCTTGGCCGCTATCCACTCATCGAGCCATTTTTTGAGTTCGTCGTAATTGGAGAAGTGCTGGTCAGCCAAGCCATGCTGCATCGACCGGAACAAATGGTAATCAGAAGGAGCAATGTCTGGAGAGTACAGCGGGTGGGGTAGGACTTCCCATTTCAACGTTTCTAGATATGTTTTAACGGGCTGTGCAACATGTGGACGAGCATTGTCATGTTGCAAAATAACTTTATCATGCCTTTGCTGGTTTTGCGGCCGTTTTTTCTTGAGTTCGCGGCTCAAATGCATCATTTGACGCCGGTAGAGTTTGCCCGTGACCGTTTCGTTCGGTTTTAGCAGCTCATAGTATACCACACCCAGCTGGTCCCACCATATACACGGCATGATCTTCTCACCATGAATATTCGCTTTGGCCGTCGATGATGAGGCATGGTCGGGGTATCCCCACGTTGCCCGACGCTTGGGATTATCGTAATGGATCCACTTCTCATCGCCAGTAACTATTCGATGCAGAAAACCCTTCCTTTCTTGTCGTTGGAGCAGATGTTCGCACGTGAAAAAACGGCTTTCGACGTCTCTTGGCTTCAGTTCATACGGAACCCAACTTCCGACCTTTCGGATCATTCCCGTTGCTTTTGAACGGTTGGAAATGGCTTGCTGAGTGACTCCAAGTGTTTTTCCAAGTTCTTCTTCCCTTTGCGATGAATCTTGGTCGAGCAATGTCTCTAATTGTTCATCTTCAAAAATTGTTGGGCGTCCGGCGCGCTCTTCGTCTTCCAAGTCAAAATTTCCACTTTTAAACCGTCCAAACCACCTCTGACACGTTCGTTCAGATAGAGCATGGTCACCATAAACTTCCACCAAAATGCGATGACTTTCGGTTGCTTTTTTCTTCATATTGAAGTAATGAAGTAGAACTCCCCGCAAAAACACATTATTTGGTACAAAATTGGCCATTTTCGTTGATGAAAAAAGTATTGTTGTTTACACTTCAATTAAATAATTTATACTGACGTTTGTGCCTATTGACAGTAGGTTTCCGATGAATGTTTGGAAATGTGGATCAATGGAATAAAAAACAAGCTACGCCATCTATTGTGAAAACCGACAGAACTTATTTGTAGGCCTAATATTTTATTTATGTTTTGATCAAGAAAAGATAGAAAACTATACCTGCAAGTTGGAAGATAAGGTTAGTAACAATTGCTTCCGGGGAACTTAAAAAATGCGGGATGTTATTACCACTAATGGGTAGTAGTGACCTCCTATGCCATAAGGCAATGTTAAATCGGAAATAGGTTCATGGCTATGGCGTTAAAAAGTGAGTGAGTGAAGCTACCCGGAACGAAGCATGGGGAATATGAAACCGAGCACGCGACGGATTGTTTAAAGCTCACCAAGAAGAGGCACTTGATCATAGTTGGAATACTCATTGGTTGTTGCTAGTCAAACTATCTGCGAAGACTACCTGCAGATTCTGTGCGGGGAATGACAAATACTAAGATAAAAAGTCTCTTCTCCAAGATTATGTTATTTTTCTAAATATCTACACTTCATTTCGACTGCTTCCACGATATCAATTTTACTTACTCTCTTTTACTAACCCGATAAGATTGCACAAACATAAGTTTGTAGTTTTTCAAATATTTTTTCTCGTAAATTTTGCAGCTTCGTCTATTGGTAATTAGATGCATAAGTGCACACCTTATCGAAGGTGCGTTACTTATATAAGAGCATTGCCAGACGAGTGCCCGGATAGTTCAGTGGTTAGAGCACCAGGCTGTCATACGGAAGGTCGCGGTTCAAATCACACTGGTGGCAGTGGAATTTGTATCGTGATTTGACGTTGGATACCAGTCGAATCAGCTGTGAATGAGTACCTGAGTCAAATCAGGGTAATAATCTCGGACGAGCGCAATGCTGACGACATTGCTTCCTACAGGCAGGCAGGTTATGGTCTTGAATGAAGTGCTCTAACACACTTCAAGGCCCTGATCCAATATGAATTGTTGCGCCAACGATTATTATTATTATTATTGGCAGACGAGACAGCTTTATGCGCCCCGATAATCGACAAGCCAACCCGGTCTCGGATCATTCATAGCCGACCGAGTTTGGTTACGGGCGATTGTCGTAAGATGCTATTCAAGCGGACTTCTTTTTAGGTGGAACCACGTGCTTAGCTACAAATATCCCTCGAACGTGATTGGAAATGGTAGATGAAGGAGGAACGAGAGCCGAAACGAACCTCTCTGTCGATCAAGCGATCCAACTCTGCGTAGAGGCAGAAGCAACCTCTTCCCTGGACGAAACCGTAGCAGTAGAATCCAACTAGAAAGATAGCTCTCCCACTTTCGGGTGACAGCTGGAACATACAATCAGTCAATGATAAATTTACGGGTTGCAGCTCCAAACCTGCGAGAAGTAGTGAACGCGACATATAATCGAACGTAAGCGACCATCAGATGGTAATCCCTTTCGAGGGCGATGTCAGCGCCACTCTTGCTACGAACGCCTATGACGTGCAGTGTAGATCAGTTTAAACCAACTAACCTTATGGCAGATTCTGTGCTTGAACAATGTGCCAATAATAACGAGGTGGTGGAAGCTGCAGAAATCCTCGAACTTCCAACCATTATCGTTACCCTCGCCGAGGCAGTGTGTCGCCATCACATGTCCGAGCAAGGTGTTGTCAAATCTCACCTTGCCAGTTAGACCACTCATCATGATTACAATTTCACCTTTAGGAGGCCTCTACTGAAGTTCGTGAAGCTGCTCATAGAAAACGTATTTCTCCACTATATCGGAAGTCTCCGTTGACATATAGTATGGAAAAATTGTGATGTTCCTTCACCTGGACCAGAATCTTGCAGTTAAAAGCCTGTCAGCAACTGGCTCCCACGTCAATAGAGCAAGCCTTGCGGTAGCCGTCAGAATTAACCAACACCGACACCGGATTCACGTTTGCTATCAATTGGTTTTCCAGACTATAAAAGAACGTTGTCATAAGTGTGGCAAGAGAGAGAGAGTACTCTCCAGAATCCATCTAACTTCGTTTAGACTCAAAGTGTACAGCTTGCATCATTGCAGTTCTGGAGACCTTCGCTACCCCTGTCGAGGAGCGTGTGCATATTCCAGAAATCAACCATAGTCCATTTTAGATAACCAAACGTCGTAACTGTAAGGTCAGTCTCCATCCGAGGAATTGTTCACATTTCGGTAGCAGTAAAGTTTGAGAATTCGCAGATTGCCTGCCCGCAAAATGTCCATGGCTTTTAGTCGCCCCTTGCGACAAGCTGAGAGAACTTTGAGTGGATTCTTAAGCCCCAACGCACAGGGCATTTGAAATTCTGGAATAACCTCCTGTACGTCGGTTAAAATATAGCCACCAAATAAATGAAAAAAGGGAATATACGCTACTCAACAAGCGTATGTAAAAAGTGGAAATTAGCGTAATGCAGAGACATTTGGCCAAGGTTCATAACATCATCATATTGTGGTCACTTCCTTTCAGTAAAACTAACGAGTGGCTGGATAGCACAAGTCAATGTACATTGTGAGCCATGGAATAAGGTAGGATTTACATATGTAGCAGAAATGTCCCACTGATACACTAGATTGCAACATCATTGCTGACCCGATACGATAATATGAATGAGAAGAAGGATCATATTGCTAGACTACCAACGCGTTTCCATTAGCAGCACTGGTATTCTAGAAAGTTTTGATATCACTAACAACTAAATACGAACAAATCAAAAACTCATCCTTACCTTCAGTAAATGGCTACATATGTGCCTTTTGATTAAGATTGCCTTTTACGGGGATACGGGTTGAAACAAAAATATTTTGCATTTTAGTTACTTTATTAAAAATAAATAAGAGTCCAGTCTTTTAATGGAAGATCTTGTTGATGGTGTCAATGATGAGGTCAACATCAACTCCCAATCCACGGAGACGATCCTTCATGTCAACGTAGGCAACATTAGCTTTGAGAGAGTCAACAATAGATCCGAATTCGTCAGAGTTGATCTTTTGGAAAGTCAATTGGACATAGTAGTCGGTGGCCAACTTTTCATCCAAAAGAGCCTTGAGGTCATCGAGTGGGATGAGATCAAGGATTTCCCGCAAGAGTCCATGGAATCCACCAGCACGGGCAGTGGCACGTGGGTGAGCGCGGACTTCTGGGAATCCGAAAATACCGGCCAACACGTTGAAGTAATAGGCAGCATCGACGTACAAATCGGTACAGGCGAAGTCCACAAGCGATTGGAAGGTTGGTTGATTTTGGACCATGATGACGATTTGATGGAATTCAGATGATGACAAGTATTCCATGACAGCTTGAGTTTCTGGATCAGAGGTCATTGAAGTCAAGAGGATTTCCAAAATCTTGTCAATTGGGATCATGGAAACGAATTCAGCCAAGACTGGTTGAAGACCGCCACCGTTTGGAGCTTGACATTGAGGTCCTTCTGCGGCGAAGGCACCACAAGCCAAAAGAGCGACGAGAGCCAATACTTTCATGTTGGACGATTGATCTGGAATCTTAAACTGAAACTGAATTTGTCTGATTGGAGCCCCCATTATATACCCCACGGGAACCATAGTTCGACTATCATTAACTATAGTTTATCGGTTTATCAGTCGATATGAAAAGTAAAAGCAGCTGGTAGGGGATTAGAGTAGATTATTGCCGACTTTTGGTATAAATTAAAAATGGCTTAGTTGGTAAGTTTTCAATTTCTCGACGTACCTCTTTACTAAAAAAGTACATTTTCTTGATAAGAGTTTAGCGAGTGTCAGCATTCACGCACTGACAATATAAACTTGTATATTATATATATGTTTTAATTTATTGTGTGACTATATGTACCAAGTTTCGGTATTGAAATATGTTTTGTAGTTCTAAATTCTGTAAGTCTCTGATAATTGCTTCCTGAAGTTTATGAGTTTACTTTGATTCATAATGCGAAAAGAAGCCACTTCACATGACCCTCAATTATGTTTGACCACTATTTAGTCATTCCATCAACACCCACAACACCAGCTTGAGTACAAAAAATTCAGGCAATATGGTGCTGAATCTTTGTGCAGTGAGCCACTAGTGTATTCTGAATTGCCAATAAATATATAGGCGTGTCAGTTTTAAAATCACAATAGTGTCGAGCAAACGTATAGACTGCCTACGTAGGTTGCGATTTTTTGCCCATCCACCAACTTACAGGATATTGGAGAAATTTGTCTTGTCGGAAAAGTGCAAGTTAGGCAACATGTTGCAGTGAAAGGCTGCTGATCTGCGATATCGGATAGGTTAACAAATGAAACGTTGACCTCATTGAATAAAGTTACATCTTATGGGAAGGCAATGTGTCATTAAAGTAATAACACTGTAGGAAACGATTTTTTTTGAAAGGATGAAACTGATGCCCCTCAGATACAAAATGACATTATGAGCTGGAAAACGCAAGACTCGAGTGTCGATCGAGAGTGAAAATCCGCGAATCTTAAGAAGGTCGCGGTTCTAATCCAATGTTATCGCCCCCCGATCCGTCCAAGTTCCTTATAATCTATGTCGAATGAAACGTCTATTGAGGATGCGATCCATCGTGAATTTTCCGTCACGATCACGGCTAGCACGCATTGAGCTTTTCGCCTCCACGCACACCATCGAGACAACTGCTTACGAAGGCACTGAGCTTCTGAGTATATATTACCTCCATAAAGCAGCACAAAAGATCGATTGCGCAACGTAAATGAACACCAATGTTGGACAAAATGTATTTCCAAATTTTCAGCAAAATAGCAAAGGCGTATTTAGCGCTCCAAATACGTCGAGCGATATCAAGTTCTGTTTCGCTGTCTGCAGAAAGAACGCCATACAGATACTCAAATTTTCGGACGGAGTGCGGTGACTGTGAGTCAAACTGTGAACCTTGGTTTTGTTGGAGCTTGCCTGCAATCCGGCGCTCGTTGAATTCCTTTTCGCACACATGAGCATCCGAGCATGGCCTGGCAAGAGAATAAACAGGTGGCATCCGTTAATTTGGGGCTTTTTGAGAAAGAATGACATTGTGTGTTGAACCCAGCTGCACCGAAACCGCATGAAGGACGTCACCAACAGGCAAAATCAAAGGTATCGCTGATAGGATACAACTCCGCCGGACTTTTCACTTCACATTACTCTGAGCTCTAGATTACTCCTGTTGCTCTTGTTGGGTATGGTGAAAGTCATTCAAAACACAGTAGCCAAGCATTTAAGCAATGACTTCCAGCAATTAGACTCTTAACAAAAACAAATAAGAGGAAAAACCACTTGGCTCACCATTCGTCGTCTAGATCAAACATACTCTTTGCAAGAGATCAGTGAGTACTTGGAGCCCTAAAGCATCTTCAGAGTAACATCTGTGAAACCCTTCGAACAAAGAAGGTGAAGCATGAGGACCATCCTTCCGTTCAAATTATCCAGACCCAATTGGCAAATCATAATATTTGACCTTAGGGAGCAATTTATACGCTAGATAGACTTCCTTGTTGGACAATGACAAACATTATTAAAAAAATATTCCGTTGCATAAAACATCTTTCATTTCAGACTAGCACCCCCTACCTCCAGCGCAAGAAATAGCCGCGTACCTTGATCATTTGCTAAGCAGTAGCATTAACATAAACCATAAACCAAATATATATCCGTTCCGTGAAACTGCTCATGTTATTGACCACGATGTTGTCATCTTGGATGGAGAATAATGGACCACCCCATCACTCCTGCCACGCTAACTGGCGACTTATAGACTAATTCCTCAAATTTGAACTCTTCTAAAGCCATGCAGTATTGGATGATACCATAAACCACATAGTCAGTACACTAGAGTTATTCAGAAAGTGTACAAAGAACTGGTGCCGTTGGGGCGCTCACCTTTCGCAAATTCATTTTCCTCGTGAGCAAGACTCTCCAAGTCATACAATACGAGAGAACACTACGACGAAGACTGTTTAACCGTAGATACCACCGGAGGAGTCCTTCTTAGAAAAGATCTCCACACATAGAGAGCTTACAAGAATTTTCCATTAATTTGGCAAGGCTGTAGGTCGTAAAGACACACTCTCGAAAGAGTGGCAGAGGCATGTGATTTGCAGATTCCGCCTTCATCCTTCTTAGTTTTTGAGACCTTTTCGCTACTAAGACTAGGTTTCAGTTCCGCATGTCTAATTCTCGGTACTACCTCACTTTAAAATTTACCAACAAAACTTTATTAATGTCGGTTCACTGTCTGTCTGTCTGCCATACATACTTTTCTCACAAACAACTACCCCTATTGACAACTATGACCCCTGTCCCCAATGTTGTGAGTAACATCGTTCTGCACTGAGTTTCAAAGGGCTCGAGGGCTTCCATGCATGCGAAAGGCCGTTGTATCTTTTTTTTCTGCGAATATGGTTATGTGGAGTATCACATGGAAGGCTACGATTTGATGATGTTTCGTCTCCAACGCACTTAGCAGCTGTGGTTATGCGGGATCCGCAGGAGTTCGTTTTGAATCCTTTTAGAGTTTACTCTCATATAACTGCAAGAGGAGATTTGTGTGTTCTATTATTACCGGACTGCGGAGCACCATGTCAACCAGAGAGTAGTCCAAATGCACATTCGCACCACTAGGACGGTTTTCATTAATAGCACACCAATTTGACTGAAAGTTTTCCCATCTGGACAGACCCATTTTGCTTGTGGATTTCCTCTGGGCAATGCACGTACTTTCGAGAATCATTTCGTGCAACATTACTAGTTCGAAAATCCACAGCTCGTTGTCACTGGTACACCTATTTCTAAAGCCAATTACCTCTCAAACCACTAACGTTTTTCTTGCAAACGTATACATACATCATCATTTGACTTAGATTCACTTCTTCAGGGATACAGAGACGAAGACAAGTAAAACAAAATAGTTTGCGTTTAAGTTACTTTATTAAGCATTAATAAGAGTCCAGTCTTTTAATGGAAGATCTTGTTGATGGTGTCAATGATGAGGTCAACATCAACTCCCAATCCACGGAGACGATCCTTCATGTCAACGTAGGCAACATTAGCTTTGAGAGAGTCAACAATAGATCCGAATTCGTCAGAGTTGATCTTTTGGAAAGTCAATTGGACATAGTAGTCGGTGGCCAACTTTTCATCCAAAAGAGCCTTGAGTTCATCGAGTGGGATGAGATCAAGGATTTCCCGCAAGAGTCCATGGAATCCACCAGCACGGGCAGTGGCACGTGGGTGAGCGCGGACTTCTGGGAATCCGAAAATACCGGCCAACACGTTGAAGTAATAGGCAGCATCGACGTACAAATCGGTACAGGCGAAGTCCACAAACGATTGGAAGGTTGGTTGATTTTGGACCATGATGACGATTTGATGGAATTCAGATGATGACAAGTATTCCATGACGGCTTGAGTTTCAGGATCAGAGGTCATGGAAGTCAAGAGGATTTCCAAAATCTTGTCAATTGGGATCATTTCAACGAATTCAGCCAAGACTGGTTGAAGACCACCACCGTTTGGAGCTTGACATTGGGGTCCTTCTGCGGCGAAGGCACCACAAGCCAAAAGAGCGACGAGAGCCAATACTTTCATGTTGGACGATTGATCTGGAATCTTAAACTGAAACTGAATTTGTCTGATTGGACCCCCATTATATATCCCACGGGGACCATAGTTCGACTATCATTAACTATAGTTTATCGTTTTATCAGTTGACATAAAAAGTAAAGCGGTTAATAGTGATTAGAGCAGATTATTGCCGACTTTTGGTATAAATTAAAAACGACTTAATTGGTAAGTTTTCAATTTCTGGGCATTGTTATTATAATAAAAAAGTACATTTCGTTGATAAGAGCTTAGCGTGTGTCTACATTTACGCACAGGCAATATAAACCGATTTACTATATACATATCTATATGCATAAATCTATTAAGCGCCTATATTTTTTTTTTAATTTGGGTGTTGTAACTACACCAAGTATTTGGAATATGTTTTGTAATTATATAATTTCTATAAGTCCCTGGTAATTGCTTTATATGGAAATTTATAAATTTACTTTGATTTACAGTGCGAAACGAAGCCTACTTAACACTCAATTATGTGCTGAGAGAGCATTTCAGTGGAGCTGCCTTCTGGTGGGGGCAGACCGGTTTGGGTCACGGTTAATTTTTGGACCGTGTTATTGTGGCATTAAAATAACATACCCACATAACTTTGATGGGCTGAATCTGTCGTCTTTCTGACCGCCAGGCGTTTGCATCAAGGATTTCAACTGCCGCCGTCCTTTTCAGCATACTTACCTCCGTTCAAATCATACTACCAAAATTTGAGACGCCTCAGGACTAAGGTGCTAGATTTGCGCATATCGGCCGCATTCTCATTGCAGGATATTATTTGCCTCACTGAAGCCTGGCTTAATAGTACTATTTTTAACTCTGAGCTTCTCGATGGGTATCCAATTCTTCGCTGCAATCGCGATGTGCAGTGATCGGGCAGCTTCATAGGTGGGGGTGTTTTAGTTATAGCATCTTCCTTTTATCCATATTATATTACTAAGAACCTGCCCCTATGAGCCAATCACTACTTGCGTTTTCCCTTGAGTTTTGTCCCCTTCTAGTGAAAGAATTTGTTGATGATTGGGCGAATGTTCTCTCAACTAAATATCCGGGTCAGCTAGTCATCCTCTGGGGAGATTTTACTAATATTTCCCTAGTTTTTAACAAAATTTTATACTAAAGGGACTTTCCAGTCAATTGGAAGAAGGCGCGTATGATCCATTATCTTACATAAAAAAGGCGATGCCACCTTAGCAGAAAATCACCGGTCCATATCACTCTTTTGATGGGTGTGTAAAATTCTGGAAAAATATGTCAAAGACTGCCTTTCATCTTGCTTCGTATATCTCATTGTGAAGAACCAGCATGGGTTTCAAAGGGGGCGCTCGATCGTAACTTACTAAATTCGATGCTAAATCCGTCACTAGAGGAAAAACGTGCATTCAATTTATACTGATTTCTTCAAGGCTTCCGATTCTGTTGATTATTTCTCGCTCCTCGTCTGTCTGTACTTTCCTGGTTAAGATTTCACTTATGTGATAGGGTGCGTACGGTTTCCTTCAACAGTTGCATCTCAGCACTTTTTTCCTTATCTGGAGTTCCGCAGAGTGATATTCTTAGGTCACTCTATTCTCCTTGTTTATTAATGGGCGGTCAACGTCACGATGGAACATAAAACCTGCGAAACGCTTGCTAAACTAAAACCAGCAGTTCTACTACCAAACCCTATCTCAATCTCCACGTGGTGACTGCTGGGAGTTCTTTCTTCATGAAAAGCTGCAGACGGAGAAGGATGAAGGCGAATCTCTTGCGCCTAAAAACGGGACAAATTGTACCAACTGGTCATTCAAGTTGGGGGTTTAGTAGGGCTGACAACCCCACATGAAAAACCGATGTTACGAAGCCTCGGACAGGATAACCTCTGCGACGAACCCGGTAACAGCAACGGAACAACAATTTCCACATTTTCTCATGGAACGTGCACTGCCTGTACAGACTGAATGCTGCTGAGCAACTAGCCGATAACCTGCCCCAATATAAGGCTGTAACAGCATTGCAAGAGATGCGCTGGCCAGGGATCGCCACTACACCACATATTATAGTGGCCATCCAGTAAACCATGAGCACGGAGTAGGTTTCTTAGTCAGTTAAAAAATGAAACCTGCTGTTGTCAGCTTTTCAAATATAAGCAAAAGGCTATGCATTCTGCGTTTGCGAGGCAAGTTTATAAATATAAGCCTCATAAACGATCACGCCCCTACAGAGGGGACTGCAGAGTCGGAGAAGGATATCTTCTAGGAGGCAGTTGAGCGGACTCTCGAAGCCTGTCCAAAGTAGGCTATCAAAGCAATACTTGAAGATTTCAAGTAGGGGCGGAGCCCGTATTCAAGCGATAGGTCGGCTCCCATAACTTACATAGGGATACAAATGATAACGGACTGCGGATTATTCAGTAAGCAGTATCGCACGAAACGGTTGTCGGAAGTACCTAAATATTATAGTTTGCGCCTTTCCAGACAGGACCACTTTCAACCAGATTGACCCCGCGCTCATTGAACGCCATTAACACTCAGCCTTCATGAATACCAGAACATATAGGGGGCCGATATAAACTCGCATCACTCTCTCGTTGGTCCCGGGGCACTACGGGCTCGAATCACAACACCACCTAGAATCCCCTCTGGCAATCAGGTGAGAGTGAATACTCAAGCCACTCACAACACAGCCCTGTGTAACACTTATAAAGGGGAAATGGATGCCGCAATATCCGCAGCTAACAGATGTCCTGGAGATGAAGTAGAAACAAATGGTCTTCACAACCACCTGAAGAACGTCATCATTGATACGGCCACAAACATACTTGGCCCTAACCGCAAAAAAAGTCAGAACGGCTGGTTCGACGATGAATGTAAGCTAGCAACGGAACGGAAACCGAATAATGCGGAGACTTATCACGAACTCCAGCGAGCGAAGAAGCGACTTTACAGACAGAAAACGGAAGCCTGCGAGAACCAACAGGTTTGTGAACTCGGAGAGTGCAGGGAGCAAACGCACAAGACGGGGAAGTTTTATCAGAAAGTCAGCAGAATGAAGCCTTATATACCTCGATGCGCATCCTGCCGACGCAAAGAGGGAAATCTGATTTCCGACAAACTAGGCATATTGAAGGGGTGGGTTGAGTATTCTGATGCTCAACAACCAAGATATCGTCGGGTTGGAGGTCCCAACTGAAGACGACCCAAAACCATAAGTCGCCCGGAACCCGGTGGAATTACAGTCGAATTGGTTAAATATGGAGGCAACCAACTACGCCAGGCGGCCTCATCAGCTGATGCTCATGGTGTGGGACCTCGAATCAATGCCGGTCGACTGGCAACGAGGCACTAGTTGTCTATACCAAAAAGAGGGGGATATCACGCACTGCAGCAATAATAGAGGTGTCATGTTGCTGAGAACCATCTATGAAATCTTCTTCGCTATCTTGCTAGACCGGATAGCCCCAAAAGCCCCTACCGAAGAGGCATCAGTCCAGGCAAATCAGCAACAGATCAGATTTTCTTTCTGCGGCAATAGATGGAAATACTGTTGGAATATGGACATTTGTTGCACCATCATTTCATAGACTTTAAAGCCGCCTATGAGCGTAGTGAAGGTAAAACTGTACCTCGGGAGAGAATTCAGTATCCCGACGAAATTGATAAGACCGACTAGGCTAAGCCTGACCAATATGCGAGTCCAGATAAAAGCAGTAGAATCACTCTGGAGACCATTCTACATCTTCAAAGATCTAAGACAAGGGATACCCTATCATGTGTCCTCTTTAACCTGGCCCTAGAGAAAATGATTCGCGATGCAGATGTGAACACGAGAGGCAACATTCTCTTCAAGTCCAGCCAACCACTGACCTACGCTGACGATATGGACATCATAGGAAGTGCAACCCGAGGTGTACAGTCTACTTTCATCCAGATCGAGCAGGCCGCGCGAAATCTTGGGCTCCACATTAAGACAAGACGAAGTACATGATGGCTAACAGCTATGATGATGAAATCCGCGTACAGTTGTTGACAGCCAGCAGAGCTTATTTCAGCTTACCAAAAAGTGTTCTGCTCGAAACGTCTCACCATAGGGTCCAAGCTTTTACTGTACAAGACTATGATCTTGCCAGTACTTATGTATTCCTTGGAGACCTAACTTCTTAGCAAAAAACGGGGAACGGGCCACGTTCGAGAGAAGAATCGTCTGAAGAATTTTTGGCCTCCAACAGGAGGATGGGCGATTTCGTAGCCTACATAGTGACGAAATCTATGGGCGGATGCGTATGGATGAGGATGAGCCAGCCCGAAAAGTCTGTAAGGGCAATATCTATGTTAGGAAAGGAAGGCGTGGCAGACGTAGATCAGGATGCGAGACAGCTTTTAGGGATACCGAATTGGTAGACCTCGGCGGAAAACCGGGGTGCCTGGAGTTTCTTACTGAGGCATGCGTTGACCAGACACATTCCCTGTAGGAGGGAATGTGGTCAGCATTGCGCTCGCCCGAGATTATTACCCTGATTTGATTCAAGTACTCATTTAGCTGAGTTGACTGGTATCGACTTCAAATCACGATACAAATCCCACTGCCACCAGTGAAATTTGAGCCGAGACCGTACGACAGCCTTATGCTCTAACCCCTCATCTATTCAAACACAAATATACCGTTATTAGCCATTATTGCAATGGTTATGGTATAGAATCAGTTCAAGAGAAATTTGCTGCTCTCTGTAATTTAAAAAGAACCTTCCTTATTCATGTTATTATAATCGTCTAGCATTTCTTAACATGGCATCTTTTTAGTTCTGAGACTCTTTATATGGCGTCCGCAATGCTAACATATTTGAGGTGCCTTCGCGGGGCTCTTATGCTACTCTTCCCCGTGTCAAGTATGTTTGTTGTTTTTGTTTCCTTTTTTCTTAGTAATGTTCTTTCTAATGTATATATGCGTACAATATAATGAAGAAATTTGTCTGTTTATTGCGCATTTTGAATTAAATGAATAAATAAACATTTTGTGTGGGGAAACGAAGGCAATGTCGATGCGCAAGTGACATGTACTTCAGCACCGACATCCGCGAAGAAAACGTTTTTAAATGTATAGGCAAACAAGAAGGATATGGTGATCAGTAGGATTGCCACCAAATTTTCCAGTATGATGCTTCATGTTAAAACCTACATTATTGTAAAACTTAACGGACACAACATTTTACCCGTCTGGGATAAACTTAATGGGGTTTCGCATGGATGCCCATTCTTTTTATTCTGGCAGAAAGCGCTCTTCAAAATCTTTACTTTGATACCAGAGGGCTACATTCGGCGAAAAAAATGTTCCACCCCTAATTTAGGTGTATGCCGACACCCGCCCCCTTAAGTTCAACGTTAAGTAATGTAATTCACCGCATGCGTAGCGATTCACAGTTTCAACCTTTCTACCAAATTTTGTATCATCGTTTCTGAGAAAAGTTCAGATGACAGATAGACAAAACCTTAAAAACTCTTTGAGCGGAAGGTACGTAAGTAACTGCTGCGTTAGTAAAACCCGCCCTGCGCGCTATCAACATGCAGTGCCAAACTGCAATCTCCAATATCGCTAGGTTAACGCACACGAGCCAGGTGTTCTCTAAGGCATGTAACCGAAGTTGTCAGCTGCGGAAAAAGCAAAATGTAAACAATCGCAAGTGCCCCAGCTTCATCATCACGCCTACAAACAAACCGCGCGCGACGATCATGCCCTGCTTAATAATGGTGCCTTCATTCATTTAGCCGTCTTTATCGTTCGACGATGCTGTACGCAACGGCAATCCAAATCCACCTATCCCATAGGTGCCAAATAAACAAGTCTTAACAGACCTCCCATTATCGATTCAGGCATGAAACCTTTGAGTGTGTCGAAGTCTCTTGTATTTTGTTTTCACTGCGTAGAGTAGGGAATTTATACATTCTGTCAGTCTATGCAGTGGGAAACATTCGAGCCAAGTTCAAGGAGGAATTCTCTGTTCACGATACTCGAACTGAATAGGCTGCGTAATTATTATATTATAGCTGGCGACTTGAATGCTAAGCATACCTCGTGGCTAAACGCCACAAACAATCCCAGAGGGGTACTCCTCAAATCTTGGATAGAGCAATACCAGATAGAGAATAAATGCGAATTATATGGGTCAGAGAGTCCAACCTGCCCCAGGGCAAGTTCCCATCTGGATTTGTGCATTCCATTCGTAATTATTGTATTTTGTTCAATAATTTATTGAACAATTCCTTCTTTCCAGGACAATGGAAGAAAGTCGGAATATTCTCGATTTTAAAGAGACGCAAGGATTCATCCAGCTCTCAAAACTACCGCCCAATCAGTTTGCTGCCTAACATCAGCAAGGTGTTTGAGGTTTTGGTATTGAAAACTTTGAACGGGCATATCAAGAAGAAGGAATTATTGCCGAACGCGCAATTCGGATTTCGATCGGGACATTCGACAATACATGCAATAACACAAGTAATGAAGAATGAGTTTCCCAGCCACCTCGTAGCGATGATGTGTAGTATGCTGTATGGCAACTGCTTTGTCATTACGGACGGAAATCTCACTACTAGCAGAGAACTTCATGTTTTGAATGGATTACAGCAAGGACAGTGACTGCGTCTACACTTTTTGCAGTATTTGCCGGCCAATTACTAAACTCTGAAGTGCAAGTTGAACTTCAGAAGATGTTCAATGATATTAAGTTCTTCACGAACAGTTGGCGGATGAAAATCAATGCGCAAAAGTGTGAAACGATTCTGTTTCGAAATTGGAATTGGAGAGATTTCCACATTGTCGCGAGCGAGGATAGTTCTGAGCGCATTCCTCATAAGAAGTGCGTTAGATACCTGGGTGTGCGTCTTGACGAGCGTCTCCAATTTAACGAGCACGTTAAAGTCGCGCTAGAAAGCGCTCACAGGGCATTCATGTCTCTTCGAAGACTCTTTTATGCTCCACATCTTAGCTGGAAGGTTAAGATTATTTGCTATCTTACTTTGGTTAGACCGGTGCTCACCTACAGGTGTGCTATCTGGTTTAATTTGAGTGCTAGCCAAATGGAGAAAATAAGGACCTTTGTGTGCGTGCTTGCACGGGACTTAATAGGAATGCTTAGTCAAACTATGAGCACCATGTAACTAATGAAGTGATGTATACAGCTGCTGCTGTGCCAAGAATCGACACATTTATCGTCAGATTGATTCGGAATCATAAAGTGCGATCTGCTTCGCATGGTGAGAACCCTTGGGTTTCGCAGGCGTTCAACCCAAATGATGGGTATTTTGAGAAAACTCTCACGACAGGCTTCATTCCTCCTGAAGCGTTCGTGTATCTTGACAGGACTGGTCTAATTCTTGATTCTGCCGGTGATGTGTCATATACATAGACGGGTCACAGACAAAAGGATGCAATTTGACAGTGGGGGCTCCGGGATTCGACTGGAGATACTCCAGAGCGAGGGCAATTGATATTAAGCGGGATGAAAAAGAGAAATCCTGGTACTGGTGGCTGCGGGATGCCGGTTAGCGGTGGCTGTGCTCAGTTCTGCCATTTGTTTCTTGGAGGGGCTTTGTAAATATGTACATATTGAACGGGTGCTGATTTTGCCTCCAGTTGTATAATAACTTATACATACATACGTTATTATTCTTTGTTTCTTTGTAAATATTACAACTATTATTATTACATTTTCTTGTATTGTTATTGTAAAAAATAAAAAAAAAAATATATAATATAAATAAATATATAAATATATAAATATATAATTATGATAGTTTTGAGCACAATAATTTAAGCTAAAAGTATCTTTTGAAGCGATCAAACATTTATTATTACTTTTATATTTCTTTAATTGCCACTAAGGCCAAGTGAATTCTGTCGGGTTTTTGACCATTTCCCGACAACTTATTGTAAAATTAGATTTTTATTTCTTAATGTTCCTCTTCTCTGCCTGTAAATTGTTATTCGAAAATTTCGAGAGCCCACAGTGGCCATTAGATTTAAGTTATTTTTGTTATTTTAAAAGATTGTTTTTTATTGTTCATTTTTCCAATCTATATACTATTGTTACCTATTTCTTAAAAATAAAAATGACTTTAAAACTAAACAGACCTCCGCCAGTTCACAGGCTAAACCGGGAAACTGACTATGTTCAATATATTGATTGAACTGAATGTTTTCAATTTTTTTCTTCATCCTTGGGTTCGGAAATTCTGCTAGATCTATACTTCTCAGCGTCTTTGAATAGATAAAATTCCGACTGTTTCTTTTGAATAATATTCCAAATATTACTCAAAACAGTCTTTTAATTTGAAATCTGTAATTTGAAGGTTTCTGCGTTCCTATTGAAATTGCATTTCCCTGGACAGAGTGATCCTGTGATAGCTCTTAAAATAAATAAAGAAATGAGATAACTATTTTTGTATCCGCTTCCTTGCACTTCTGAATTAGTACAGGCTGCGGCAGCATAACTTCCTTTTTTCAAAACTCAATAAAAACTATTGTATGCATCGGAAAATATTTATTTATTTTTTTTTACATTGTTTTGAAGATCAAATCTGTTAGGTGACGTCCCCCATTCTCCATACATTGCGTAAACCGATTTCTGGCGTTTGTCATGACTCTTGTTAGCATAGCAGGTGTTATGTTGACAATTTCTTCTTGGATGTTGGTCTTCAAATCTGGTAGGGTTCTTGGACGGTTCACATAAACACGAGATTTCAAAAAACCCCATAGAAAAAAATCACAAGGGGAGAGCGTGCCGGCCATTCCAAATCGCCTCTAATTGAGATAAGGCGCTCTGGAAAGTGTTCCCTCAAAACAGCCATCGATGCTCTTGAAGTGTGCGCTGTTGCACCGTCTTGTTGGAACCAAGTGTCCTCCAAATCCAAATTTTCTAGCCGTGGGAAAAAAAAATTCTGTAGCATGTTTACATACCGGTCCGAATTCACTGCCGCTGTAACCTCATTTTCCTCAAAAAACCAGGGACCAATAATTCCAGCTGAGGAAATTGCACACCACACTGTGACTTTGGGTGAATGCAAAGGCTTTCGATGCAATTCTCGAGGGTTGGTGTCAGCCCAGTAGCGCATGTTTTGTTTATTAACCGACCCACACAAATGAAAATGGGCTTCATCGCTAAAAAAAAACAATAGCACCCTCGGGAACGACATCAAGAAGAAGCTCACACGCGCTCATCCGAGAATTGAAGTCACGTTCTGAAAGTTCCTGCACTATCGCCATCTTATAGGGATGAAAATGAAGATCATCACGAAGAATTCTTCTCACAGAACGATCGGATAGTCCAAGAGCAGATGCGTGTTTCCGCGCAGAACGCCGTGGCGATCGCAACATTGACGCTCTCACTGCTTCAATGTTCTCAGGTGATCTAACGGGCCGAGGGACTCCAGTTCTTCCTTTTGTCGTACTTGCAGTTTGTCCGAATGTAGTGACCCATGTAACAATTGATTTGCAGTCTGGGGCGGGAGCCAACGGGGCTAAATTAAAGCGATTCCGAAATGCACGCTGTGTTGCAATAACCGAGCATCCGCTTGAAAAGTAAACCTCAACGGCAACGGCACGCTCCTCACTATTCCAACGCGTGATGGCGACTGAACCGTGTCGGGACAAAACTTTACAATATCTCCTCTTGAACGAGACCACTCCGCTCCGCTATGACATCAACTAACTGAGTGGCGCGCATTTTAAAAAAGGAAGTTATGCTGCCGCACCCTGTATAAGAATATATCAAGTTACCTCAAAAATATGCACATATTTTATTCATAGAATTGAAGCCACCCACAGACCATACGAGCATACTATTCGTACTATTAATTTTGTTGAAGACACAGGGTGTACTAGTCGCTAGCTCTGTTTATATGGATCTGACCACACAAATGTGCAATTCGTCTATAAACACCGGTTTACCAAGGAATTTTCCTAGCTTTTCATCGTAGAGTTCGCCGGGTTGTCGCTCATTAACTCCTTAATTGAATGACCTAATTCACCTCTTACTTGCCCCTGATGATGAACTTCTAGCAGATTAGCTATTTTAAAACGGAACGTAATGGGTCTTTTCGTGTGTGACTCGCTGAAAGGTTCGCTGATACCAGTAGACACCACCTCTGCTTTTTGTTGTGCCGAAGGGTTGATGACGTGCCTTCTGATAAACGAACGGTTACATAAACTTTGATGTTTAGATGCATAAAGTCCTCTTCAATACCGATTATCTTCATACTCCACCTATTTTTGGCAGAGCTCCAGAGTCTAATTGATAAATGACTTTTTATTTGTGCTTTGTTAGTTCAAAGTTAGCTCTGAAATACATTCCACCTTGCACGCAAATTCTTAGCATTAACTTCTCATTTCCCCTTTCCCCCTTTCCAGCGGCAGATCTCAACTCATTTGTTCTATTCCTGAGTTGCGTTGTCAAAAAAAAAACTCCGCCAATCTTTAAGTGATAATGTTTGACGCCCTCTCCGGTTCTCCCCGTATACCAACTCTACTGGTTTGCAGCAAACTCTTCTCGATTGGCTGTCCGGAGGCCAAGTAAAATGAGTGGCAAGACCTACGACTCTTGGGCGATTACAGCGGCCTCCAGCGTCCTGCGCCACCTTTCAAGCATGCCATTGGACAGCTGATGGTAGGTGGTTGTTCTGTGGCGTCTAAAGCCGAGAAGTTTGTCTAACTCTGAGAAAAGTGCACACCAAAGCGTGGAATCCATTTTCGATAGAGGGCTTCTGCACTTATATAAAAGACGATTACCAGAAAATCGACGTTGGTGGGATCTTGACCTCTCCAACATGTGACAAATGTCAGCAACCATATTTTCTTCTCCAGACACGTATTGAATATCGGAAGTGAACACTTATTCGAAACATTTTCGCCTCGCGATTGAAATACGAAAAAAAAATCGGTGTAAATTCTGAACTGTCAGCGGCAGTGATCTGCCCAGATCTGAGCGATTTAAATACCTCGGGTCAACGCTATCAGCCAATGGAGAGCTGCGTTATGAAATTGCTTCACGCATTAACGCAACCTGGATGAAGTGGCGTTCCACAACTGGTGTCCTTTGTGATCGACGTATCAACGAACGTCTCAAATCTAAAATTTATCGCAATGTTGTCCGTCCAGTCGCTCTCTATGGTTCTGAGTGTTGGCCGACCATAAAAGACAATGAACGGCGTCTCGCGGTAATGGAGACGAAGATGCTACGTTGGACTAGTGGCGTCACACGTTTAGATCATATCCGAAATGAGGATATCCGCGATCGTTATGGGGTTGCACCGATCGTGGAAAAGTTGCGAGAGAGGCGTCTTCGATGGTATGGTCACGCAATTCGTGCAAACGAGAATTCACTTGCAAAGATTGGTCTGAACATCGAAGTCGATGGTAAACGACCAAAAGGCAGACCTAAGCAACGGTGGCTTGATACGCTGGATGGGGATTTGAAAGCCTCGAGATTGCACCCAGATCAGGCATTCGATAGAGCCAAATGGCGAAGCCGATCACGACGAGCCGACCCCGCTTGTGAACGGGACAAAGGCTGAAGAAAAAGAAGAAGACTGATCAATACTCCTCTGTAGTAACAGATGAGATCGAATTTTAGATTAAAAAAACACGCGCAATAGTGTCTGAGTTGGCTGCTTTTTGCTCAAAAGCTAATGCAACCAAGCCAGCAAAAAATCAGGAGTAAATCGAGAGAAAGATATTTTTTCCATGAGATTTTGTGTAAAACGACACCTCATTTGAAAACAGGATTTTGACATGTAATTCTACTTTTCCACCGATATGTAGCCCAAATTTTATTTTTGCGTTCTCGCAGAGTAATTATTTCCGCCTGACCCTAGAAAGATTTAACTAACATCCTCTCTGTATGATTGACGTACGTATAACTGAACACCATTTCGGAAGGTTCCTATTGATGCATATTGAATTTAACAATTATATAAAAGTTCTGCGCTATCTGTAAATTAACATAACCAAAACCTGAATATCTCTGGAAATGTCCTCCACACCTGCTCTGAACGGCAATTATGCGCAAAGATGTTATCAAGGAAATGATTTTTTTTTTATAAAAATAAAATAATTGTAGTATACTATATATTAGTGAAATTAGTAAGTCACGATCTAAGACACTTTTAATTTACTGCCGAAGTCAATCATAATCTGACTTAATCCCCTACCAACCGCTTTTACTTTTCATATCGACTGATAAATTGATAAATCATAGTTAATGATAACTGAACTATAGTCTCTGTGGGGTGGGTATATAAGAGGTGGCCCCCTAAGGCAAATTCAGTTTCAGTTTGAGATTCCAGATCAATCGTCCAACATGAAAGTATTGGCTCTCGTCGCTCTTTTGGCTTGTGGTGCCTTCGCCGCAGAAGGACCCCAATGTCAAGCTCCAAACGGTGGTGGTCTCCAACCAGTCTTGGCTGAATTCGTTGACATGATCCCACTCGACAAGATTTTGGAACTCCTCTTGACTTCAATGACCTCCGATCCAGAAACCCAAGCCGTCATGGAATATTTGTCATCATCCGAATTCCATCAAATCGTCATCATGGTCCAAAATCAACCAAGCTTCCAATCGCTTGTAGACTTCGCCTGTACCGATTTGTACGTCGATGCTGCCTACTACTTCAACGTGTTGGCCGGTATTTTCGGATTCCCAGAAGTACGTGCTCATCCACGTGCCACCGCCCGTGCTGGTGGATTCCATGGACTCTTGCGGGAAATCCTTGACCTCATCCCACTCGATGAACTCAAGGCCCTTTTGGATGAAAAGTTGGCCACCGACTACTACGTCCAATTGACTTTCCAAAAGATCAACTCTGACGAATTCGGATCTATTGTTGACTCTCTCAAAGCTAATGTTGCCTACGTTGACATGAAGGATCGTCTTCGTGGATTGGGAGTTGATGTTGATCTCATCATTGATACCATCAACAAGATCTTCCATTAAATGACTGGACTCTAATTAGCACTTAATAAAGTAACTTAAATGCAAAATGCTTTTCTTTCTTGTCTTAATCCCTGTATCCCTGAAGAAGTCAATCATAGTCTTTGAAGTTAAATATTCGTTTTTGATTGTCCAGTTGCTAATGATATCAACAGTTGCTGGTATGCTATTGGAAGTGAAATCGAAGGGCAGCCCAATGAAGGATACGTACTGGTAAGCTGGTGACATAATTTCTTTGTCTAATGAAATACTGCTATTTTATAATAAGGATGGTGGCAGTAAATATCGACCCAGCGTTTTACAGCGTGGTATAAGACCACGTCCCAATTTCAGACAGGACATTCTGGGTCTAAGCGTTAAGACGATTTCTTGCTGTCAAGTGCCTGCAAGATTCCAGTCCAGGTTGACCAGTATCATAATTTGACAGGGCTGTGCACCAACGGTGATTTCCTATAGAAAGGAGGAGGATGGAGAAAAGGCTTCCTGAAGTTGACATTGTGATCGTGATGAATGTGACGCCGAAACACGGTCTTGGTTATCGTAAGCACAACGGTGCCTTATCGCCTCAGCATATTGTCGAGCTCCAATACCGTGCAAAATCCCAGTGATTTCAGCACTGTGCGGGCCGTGCCAAAAGGGAATTTGCCATTGCGCTGGTCAGGGAAGCGAAAAATACCGCAGATAGGATTGCATCACAAAAGAACTTGCATGTAGACACAAATCTTTCGATAGATCTATGAGGTGCTTAAGAGTTGACTTTTTATCCAAGGGGATAAGCGGCTGAAGAGATGGAAGGAACGCTTCACCACGGTTCCAGCTCATGCCCTTGCAAAGATAATAGCTGAAATAATCCTGGTACTTGTCAGGGAAGGAAGGCTTGATCGACCCCTATGAATTATTTTGGAACAGTGCACGGAGTTCAAATATTCGCTCGAGCTGCACTTTATCGATTTCGAGAGCGTGAACAGAGCACACACGAGAACGGGCAGAATCTCGAAGTGGAGTCCGCCGGAGACGCTTCTTTTCAGCGATGGTATTTCTCCGTGTTATCGTTCTTGACATTAATTTGCCTGGAGAACGTGCAGGACTTCGACCGAAACATATCTAATCAAATACCTCCACTAGGCTGATGATATTTGCTCGCTCTCTCACCAAAACATGGGCCTTGGCCGGAGTTGGACTCAAAGTTATGTCTGTGGGCTGCAAAATACGGACACTGCATAAATTCAACCAAACCGGAGCTAATGTTATTCACCATCAAGATAAGCTTAACCGAATTCCACTTCCCTCGTCTAAATGAACAAATATTGATTCTCTCCTCCAGGTAAAGTATCTAGGTGTAATCTTGACTCCTAAGTTAAATTGAAGACTGAATATGAAACTGAAGGTTAAGAAGCCCTGTAAAGCCTCCCAAACCTGGAAGAAGACTGTTGTAAAGAAATAGGGTCGTCGACTCAAAATGGTTCTCTGGATATAAATAGACATGGACTCCCACGTTAAATATACCGTAGCGTGCGGTACTGTCAGCATATGTGCAGCCAAACCAAGAAGAATTTGGTCCGCTTATAACAAGATCTCCCCGTGGAAATGCATACAGATCACAGCGCTTTGCACAGGGCACTGGCCAACAGTCTTGGCATCCAGTACATGCGAGTGGAAGCTATAGAGACGCATTTTCTTTCCGATTGCACAGCTATAGCTAGCGCCAGGCTGCGGATACTGGGTAAACCGTCCTTTGAGTATATCAAAGAGACCTCTTGTTGCATATTGTGAGAGCTGGTATCATTCATGATTGCTACAGGTTGACTTGGGAGATCTGAGCAGGCTGGACTCTGCCTGCTTGCGTTTGTGGGATCAAATCGGCGCACCTTAGCACCAATGTTGGACCTCCAACAGGGTCATCATTTCTACTATAGAGCCCCCCAATACACAAGTCTCAGTTTGGTCATACAGCTCCATACCCTCGGAGTGTTTCGCCATTACAGATACTGCCATTTTATCTGAAAAAACAGTCAAAGTTCCCTGGTATGCAAAAACACGGAATATTTGAGCCGATTGGACTCTCTCCTTGCAATTTTTACAGCAATCATGGTCTCAGGCATCAAAATGACGCATTACAGTGCTAACTGGAATTCCGGAGCCGCCACTGACGCCTACCTAACTGCCTACGATGTATTGTTTTTAATCTGATCCTAGAGACGACACCGAGATGTAGGCCGGTATGACTATTCTCCTTAAGTTCACCTTCTTCATCTTCAACTTCTGGCATCTACTGACGATTTATGGAATGGACGAGATGCTTTGATTCAATTCGAGAAGGTGGCAAGAGGTCCCGGGCTGCACAAAGGAAGAAGAAATATGTAGTGGTAACATATCAAACAACAGTCATTTATAAATATGTTTGCTCTTTAAGGGGACGTCCCCATACATGCAAAAGGAGGGTGTAATATTTTTTCGCCAAACATAGTCATGTGGAGTATCAAATGAAAGCTCTCGGTTAGTACTTTCCGAAGCCGAAGTTTCAGTTTTGAAATTTGTTGGAAAGGTGGGGAATGCGGAGAGTCAAAAATGATCATTTCATTCATAACGGATCAATTCTTAGAAACTACCAAAGTGAAAAATCTAAAAAGAACTCAAATGGCTACCATCATATGGTGCCTAGGCTCCGAAATACTTTCCATGTCGATATCTGTTCAAATGAAGTTAATAATAGTATATTACTATAACTTTTAGTAAGTTTATTCGAGCACCAGGAAATGATGCAGCAATATAGGCTATAACGTAGAGTATGATTCTACCAAGTTTTTGATGCAGCAATATAGAGCATGATCCTACCAAGTTTTTGGAAAATCGGATTATTATTAACACAGTTACAATAGGTCAAAACTGTCGCTTACACAAAACCTTTTAGACCTGAAGTGTCCTGATTTGGTAAGATTTTGCATGAAACAAAGTCTTTTTAAAGTCGGTCTACTGTCTATCACATGCATTTTCTCAGATATGTGATACGTGGGAACTGTGAGACTCCTGGCATGCAATGAGTAACATTGTTCCATGTTTAACTGGAAACCCTCCTTAAGTTTATTTTAGAATCATCAAACCCTTAAACTCAGCAGAAACTAGCGCCAGTTGCTATATGTAAAGCGATTCGCAGAGTACAAATCATAAAATTTCATGTCAATAGCCTCAGCCGTTCCCGAATAAAGCGGGGTAGACAGACATTGAAATGATTCTGAATTTCTGTAATACATATTACATACTGACGAACCGTGTGATTCATGGTCTCATTCGGTATAGTTTTGCAAAAGTTCGTTTTGAGAGATGAGCCTATTAGTCAACTGCCGTCGTTGCAGAAGCTAGGTGCAGCTAGATGTCACGGAATTGTGGTCACTAACAGGAGGAGCACTTCCTAGGTAGGGGGATGTGTTTGGATTAGGATTCACGTTAAAGTCGCTGCTTATCAGGATATGGTCAAGGTATAAGTTGCTGCAATTTATTTTCCTTTAGGAGCAAGAAGGAGGTTGTGTTCACCGAGGGACAACGATATGTAGGCGAGAAAGCAAATTGCTATCGCTGTCAGACCGACGAAGGGTATCAGCTTTTCTGATAATCATAACCTGTACTTATGCATTATATGGTTACTAAATCTACAATATTCCTTATTGTCAACCTCAAATCGATACACATGCATCAAAACATCGTTTGAACTATCTGAGAAAAAGTAACATCGAGTACAAATCGGGAATTTCATAAGAAAAGATGAATGATTTTATTAACGCAGTTGCCAACCATTCCGAGCATGGAAAAATATGTAATCAAGAAATACATAGTATATTTTTTCGACTCTATGTCGCCCGACGTGTTAACAATGTTAAATTCGTTTTTCTCTATTATACATATGGCAAGGCGAGAAGTTGACTCTGTTACGTCCCAGTGCTCTCTCTGTGCTACTATAAGGGAATAAAAACTGATCACCACTGTTATTCAAAAACTGTAAGCTTTCGACAATTCATGTCTGTGCCTAAATAACTATGGTCATCTAGATCAGAAAGTGGAAATAGCAATGGATTACATTACCGGTTATGCTATAGAGTGGGATCTACTATCCGAGGATGGCCAAAGAGTGGATCATTATAAAAATCCGATGCTAAGAATAGTGGAGGCTCCCAGCTTCTTAGAATCATAGAGTCAGCTGAAGCACATTGCCAGCAACCGAAAGCGTGTAGGGGTGGTTAACACGCTATACCCCACATGGGGGACAATGCCAACCGTATTAATCTTAACCGGAACCTCACAGTCAAAGTCCCACCAGAAACTGACTCTCAAGTCAGGCAGCTAACAAAAGACGCCTTGTCAGTTTTGTATTAGTCGTCAACAACAGCCTAACACCCGATTTACTTCTGCTACCACAAGACTTCCCACAGTACCGTAAGTGTGTAAAAAGGGAGAAGAGTACTTTCTAGAGCCACATCATCTCACTTCGCTCACGCGGGGAATGAACAGCTAATGTTATAAAGGAAGCGATCTTTATGGGGAGCTACGATATCGTTGTTAAAGAAAGTGTACACATTCCGGAACAAAGTAGTCTTAAAAATTGTAGGTCCATAGTCCACACATGTCTACCTTATTTAGTCGTCTCCTTAAACTTCAATTTATAGGGTTAGACCCGACAATAGTTACTTTCTGCAAATACTCTTAAGGCGATTTTCTGCCTGACCTTATCTAGATCCTTGCACTTGACAGAGGATTAATATCTTTGACCACGCATCGCAGCACTCATGCCAAACAAATTTTCCACTTGCCGGACTATTTTCAGCTCCAAGATGAAATCCCCCCTTTTGATGGCTTCATCTGGTTGAAATCTTGCCTTGTGCATTGCATCTCATTTCCAAATCTTAGCAAACGAAAAGACGTACTCCCAAAGTTACTAATATAAGAAACGCGTAAAATTTATCTCC
Source organism: Hermetia illucens (assembly GCF_905115235.1). Classification (NCBI taxonomy): domain Eukaryota; kingdom Metazoa; phylum Arthropoda; class Insecta; order Diptera; family Stratiomyidae; genus Hermetia; species Hermetia illucens. Next base: position 126,658,320 of record NC_051851.1, on the reverse strand, counting down.
CTCAAATTTCAAGCTCCCGATTTCAAGACTTGGGTTTGGAAGGAAATAGACATTAGTAAAGGCAACTACCTCTTCTTTCGAGATTGTTGGCTGATCACCATAAAGTATTACTTCACAGAGGTGATCCAGGTCAACACAACCACGTTCAGCCGGGCTTAAATCCACTTCCCGGAGATTCTTTTTAAGCTAGCCGTTCCTACATTTACCGAAATCTTACGTCAATATCTTTCGATGAAACCCACGTTAAAAAAGTCCCCTTCTGTCCATTATGAAACTCGAGCAATGGTGATAACGTGCTCCGCGCATTCAGAACTGTGATAGGTGGTAATTTATTCCTCCGCTTATTCTCCGATTACTTTCCTGATTACCGCACCCGTTCTGCCATCTCCAGCTAAGTGCCATCCTAGCAGCTCGTATAAGTCAATACCCATTTCACCATTCCTACGATAAGCAGGCTGCTAAAACATATTTTTTGGTCGCCGAAATTAGTCACCATTTTCGCAAGAGGTAAACTAGCCCGGCAAGCCCAGCTTGACATTAGTGAATGACCGTGATCAACAACACTCATGCTGATAACGTCCCTCTTCTTCTTAGAGTTCACGAGATACAGTTTGACCATTCATAGCCATGATTGAATGATATAGGTCATTTCATTTCCATATAGTTCTATATCATTTGAGTGTTTTGCGATTGAAACTACTGACATGTTACCTGAAACAAAAATTAAGGTTCTAATACGTAAAATTCAAGCGTTCCATCATCAATTATGTTTCGCAGCAGGATAGCTTCGAGGAACTTTGACGTATACTCGCTATCACAATCTATTCTTTCGGCCAGTCTCTTGTTTGGTGCTAGATAGACCCCTCTGAGAGTTCCGATCTAAATTTAGCAGAAGTGCTTTTGATCAAACCCCGACTTAAAAATATTGCATATATCTAAAGGCATCATCCAGGGAGAAGAAGGAGGTCACCAGACGACGGACGTGCTTCCTCAATTTGGCTCCCTTTTGAACCGCAAAGACAGATAACTTTTGAAACCTTTTCCCTTTAGTATAATAGTTAAATGTAGGATATATGTTTATCCCCTTAAGGTTAACTTTTCCAGGGATACAGTTGTTAAGGTAAACAAAAAATTTAAGCGTTTAAGCTACTTTATTAAGCATTAATAAGAGTCCAGTCTTTTAATGGAAGATCTTGTTGATGGTGTCAATGATAAGGTCAACATCAACTCCCAATCCACGGAGACGATCCTTCATGTCAATGTAGGCAACATTAGCCTTAAGAGCGTCAACAATAGATCCGAATTCGTCAGAGTTGATCATTTGGAAAGTCAATTGGACATAGTAGTCGGTGGCCAACTTTTCATCCAAAAGAGCCTTGAGTTCATCGAGTGGGATGAGATCAAGGATTTCCAACAGGAGTCCATGGAATCCACCAGCACGGGCGATGGCACGTGGGTGAGCACGGACTTCTGGGAATCCGAAAATACCGGCCAACACGTTGAAATAGTAGGCAGCATCGATATATAAGTCGGTACAGGCGTAGTTCACGAGTTTTTGGAAGCTTGGTTGATTTTGGACCATGATGACGATTTGGTGGAATTCGGATGATGACAAAAATTCCATGACGGCTTGGGTTTCTGGATCGGAGGTCATTGAAGTCAACAGGAGTTCCAAAATCTTGTCGAGTGGGATCATGTCAACGAATTCAGCCAAGACTGGTTGGAGACCACCACCGTTTGGAGCTTGACATTGGGGTCCTTCTGCGGCGAAGGCGCCACAAGCCAAAAGAGCGACGAGAGCCAATACTTTCATGTTGGACGATTGATTTGGAATCCCAAACTGAAACTGAGTTTATATGAGCCAAGTTCTCATTATATACCCCACAGGGGGCTATCGCTTAGTTGTCAACAACATTGATTTATTAATTTGTCAATCAATGTGGTAGCGAAAGTGTTCGTCATGGAATTAGGGTAGATTATTGCTCACTTTTGCATTACATTTTAAATCTCTTTGTTTATAAATAGTGAAATTTCGTTTCTATACATATATTGCAATAAATGACAATTCTTATGAACAGGTGTTTTCAATTTACGCACGGCATTAGATTATCGAAACAAATTAATAAGAAATCCGTTGATAATATGATTTAATTATATCATTGTAAGCTTAACTTAGAGCATTACACAGTAGAAAAGTGAAGATTCAATCATAGCATTCGGAATGACTTGACTATGTATAAAGTGCACAGAATTAGGGACTAATAGCTGAGTAAATTTTGAAATTGTCTATATAACCCTTGGATTGGGACTGGTTGTAGGATTAAGCTTTTGCTATCAACATAGGTATTGAGTAGATGTTTAAAATGTAAGTAGACCAAGTAAAGAAAATATCTTCAATATCTTTAGGCTGCTATGATTCTGTTCGTGGTATCAACATTTTACGGGGTTTATCTGACTTCCAAAAAATCTTGTTTCGTTTGTTCGATCCTACAACGGCAGGCATTTAGTTAACGTGGTATTCCTGATACAATTGTCCTCCATATAACTTTACAAAAATTCACGAGCCTTAAGCGAAGTGGACATTCAAACTCAGAACTACAGAAACCGTGCCCACAGTGAGAGCTTTACTACGCAGGACTACGAAGTAAGTACAAAACCACACTAACCACGAATTTTACAGTAGCTTGAGTCATTCTCAGTTTCAAATTGAATCAGTAGTTAGGTGCGCTCTCATCCTGGTGTCCCTCAACTTTGCAACGCAAGACGCTTTTTTAAGGCTTTGTGTAAAGAAAAACCTTTTTTAAATCGGTTTACTTTCTGTGTGCCGCAGGCGCTTTTCGCCAAAACGACTTTACCCATCGAAACAAAGCTTGATGGACATATTGGAAAAATGAAATCCAATGTATATATTGAGTAACATAAATTCCGGTCGACAAACCATACAATGCACTATGAATCAGGGAACTAATGACTTTGTATGGGCGAAAATAGATGGTGTACACTGTCTGAATTCGAGGCAATGTTTGACAATCTTGTTCTCGGCACAAGAAGACGAAGTCCAAAGGTGATTGCTGATGACTTCAGTGCTTGGACATTTGAGTGGGGTAGGAAAGAAACAAATTCGAGGAGGCGCAATCTATTAGAGGCTTTTGCGCAGTTGAAAATAGTCCTAGCCAACGAGAGTGCTTTAAACACCTTTCGAAAGGAAGGGTCTGGCTTAATCGTAGAACTGACCTCCGTCAGCCCCGCACTGGTACGGGGTATGTCCTGGTCAGCGAAGACTTCATCACCGCGACTACCTGGCAATCCTCTTTGAACTATGGAGGGAGCCATAGGGGAGAAAACTATCACGCCGGAAACCGAAAAAAATATCAGGCTGATCTGCAAAAGCTTTGGATGAGCAGACCTTCATAGAGATGTGGTTAGATCACCCTAATAAAGCAGGTGTCTCTACAGAAATAGCTTTCTATCTGGTAAAATGCATCGCCAAAGTACGTGACGCGTTCATGCCTACGAGATTCACATTCCCCGGTAGAACAGCCTACTACAGGTGGAAAAATGAATTGACCAACCTTCGATCAGCCTGTCACCGAGCCAGACGAATGGCTCAGAGTGCAGTAGGCAGGATCGATCAGAGACGAAATGGATACGACTATAAAAAAGCCCGCAAAACCCTGAAGTTGATGGAATAGCGAATAAGGACCGTAAGCCTGCCATGAAATGCAGACCGGATGTATTCACTGCGTTGATCGAAGCGTGCATGTCCGAGAGGGTGTCCCACCGGGCTCAGTGTTGGGCCCACTGCTGTGGAACATCATGCAGAACGATGTGCTTAATCTTCCAGTCTCGGAGGAAGCCACGGTGGTGGGCTACCTCGAGGACATAGCAGTTCTTCTTCTTTTTCTTCAGCCTTTGTCCCGTTCACAAGCGGGGTCGGCTCGTCTTGATCGGCTTCGCCATTTGGCTCTATCGAATGCCTGATCTGGGTGCAATCTCGAGGCTTTCAAATCCCCATCCAGCGTATCAAGCCACCGTTGCTTAGGTCTGCCTTTTGGTCGTTTACCATCGACTTCGATGTTCAGACCAATCTTTGCAAGTGAATTCTCGTTTGCACGAATTGCGTGACCATACCATCGAAGACGCCTCTCTCGCAACTTTTCCACGATCGGTGCAACCCCATAACGATCGCGGATATCCTCATTTCGGATGTGATCTAAACGTGTGACGCCACTAGTCCAACGTAGCATCTTCGTCTCCATTACCGCGAGACGCCGTTCATTGTCTTTTATGGTTGGCCAACACTCAGAACCATAGAGAGCGACTGGACGGACGACATTGCGGTAAATTTTAGATTTGAGACGCTCGTTGATACGTCGATCACAAAGGACACCAGTTGTGGAACGCCACTTCATCCAGGTTGCGTTAATGCGTGAAACAATTTCATAGCGCAGCTCTCCATTGGCTGATAGCGTTGACCCGAGGTATTTAAATCGCTCAGATCTGGGCAGATCAGTGCCGCTGACAGTGATTGTGCCTGTTTCATGGGGATCGGTCGTCAAAAATTCAGTTTTGTTTAAATTCAATCTGAGACCGTGTTGCATGAGGCGATCATTCCATTTTTGAACAAGTTGTTCGAGATCATTTTGCTATCAGATGCTAGGAAAACATCATCTGCATAAAGCAGTGTGTAGGGCGCTGGACGTTGAATATCCCGTGTGACGGTGTCCATAACAAGGACAAAGAGGAGTGGTGAGAGGGCACTTCCTTGATGAACTCCAACAGAGACACGAAGCGGTTTTGATACACCCGCCATACTTCGAACTTTACTTTTCGGATCGTGGTAGAGCAGTTGAACCCAGCGCACGAGTTCTTCTGGCACGAAGTGTTGTCGTAAAGCATACCAGATGAGTTCGTGTGGTGCACGGTCAAACGCTTTCTCTAGATCCAGAAAGGCAATGTAAAGAGGGCGATGCTTCTCACGGTATTTCTCCATTAGTAACCGCGCAGCGTGTATTGCGTCAATAGTTCCGCAGTTCTTGACAAATCCGGCTTGATTCACGGTTATTTCAACGATTTCGCGAATACGGTTGTCAAGAATGCGTTCAAAAATCTTCATGGTATGGGAAAGTAACCGGATCGGACGGTAATTTGAACATTCTGCTGGGCTACCTTTCTTTTTCCATATTGGAACAGTGGTACTTTCTTGCCAGTCAGATGGTGTTCTTCCTTCCTGAATAACCCGGTTAAAGAATTCACTGATCCACGGTGTTGGGTCCCAGTTCTTTGCTTTCCAGAGCTTAGATGCGATGTCGTCAGGTCCTGTTGCTTTCCCCGATTTCATTTGTTTTATTGCCTCCTCGACTTCAGTTGCGCTGACTGGTGGAACTGCTCCAAATGTCGGCAATGATTGTGGAAGTGGAGGATGAGCAAATTCTTCAGTTGAAATCTGCTCGAAGTATTCTCGCCATCTATCCGTCGCGGCTCGACGATCAGTAAGCAAAGTACCGTTCTTGTCATTAACACAACAGAAATGTTCGATATCCTGTGTGCGTTCATCACGGCTTTTAGCAAGTCGGTACAGATCTCTCTCGCCATCCCGAGTGTCCAGTTTATCGTAAAGATTTTTGAAATGGTTCGCTCGGGTGACAGCGACAGCTTTCTTTGCTTCCCGGTTGGCATTCTTATAAATTTGCCAATTAGCAGGCGTTTTATCGTCGAGAAATTTGTGGTAGAGGCGTTTCTTTTCACGGACCTTCATTTCAACATCATCATTCCAAAGCCAAGTATCTCGGTTGATGTACCGCTTACCCGGCTTGGAGACCCCGAGGGTTGCAGAGGCCGCTTTGTGGATCGTGTCTTTCATTTGGTTCCATGATTCTTCCACTTTCGTAATGGTTGGCAATCGTATGAGTGAGACCGTTTCTTCCTTCTTCTCACCAAATTGCCACCATTTAATGCGCGGCGGGCCAGTGCGTTCCTCACGCCGTTTTATCGGTGGCTTAATTCGCAGGACAGCAATCAACGGCCGATGTTGAGGTGCGATGGTCTCATAGGGAACGACTTTGCAATCAGTGACAGTGGTAAAATGTTGACGTCTTATGAGAATATAGTCGATTTGCGTTTTATTGTTCCCACTATAAAATGTGGGAAGATGAGACAATCGTTTGATGAACCATGTATTCATAAGTACAAGGTCATGGGTGTCCGCAAAATCGATTATACGCTCGCCACCTTCATTGCGCGCTCCGAACCCCTTTCCCCCATGGCACCTGTTACCGTCTGCCTTTTCACCCACATGACCATTAAGGTCGCCGGCAATGATTATGTAATCGTCAGCAGGCACGTGACAAGTCTTTTCATCGAGAAGTTGCCAGAAGGCATCTTTCTCGGCATCAGGTCGGCCTGTCTGTGGTGCATACGCGGTGAAGAAGTGAATAGTGCGATCAGCTGATATAATGGTGAGCTTCATCAGCCGATCATCAAATCGTTCGACTTCTTTAATGGCATCACGGAAACCCTCTAAGATGGCAATGCCAACACCGTATTGAGTGTGTGGGTTACCAAAATAGAGAAGTTTGTAGCCATTTTTACCGCGTTCGCGTTGAATGTCGCAGCTTTTGGAACCAGACCATCGGGTTTCTTGCAGAGCGCAGATGTCAATGCACCTTTTCCGAAGGGCTCTTGCGAGTTCCTCCGTCTTTCCAGTTAGGGTACCAACATTTAGCGTGCAGACACGTATTTGTTTTGTTCGTTGTGTGCGGACTAACTTGCTTACGTCCTGACGCCGTCCATGCGTCAAGAACCCTTGCCCATTTCTCGACAGGACCGGGGCCCGTCCTGCCGCGTCGACTGAGGTGGACGCCCTAGCATTTCTCCGAGGCCTGTGACTTAATCCGATCATCATGTTTGTAACGACATTCTATGCATTTTCTTTGTCGACCTGTCGCGGGGCCTGTCACCAAGAGAGATCAGGTAGGATTTAGCATAGTAGGATAACTCCAACTATACTCTATTTATCTCTTTCCCTGATCTCAGCATTTTATTTTTGTTTTACTGAGGATAGTACAGAGTACGTTGCCTCAAACCCTCCTCCTTTACCTGGGCTTGGGACCAGCATACTATGTTAATAGCATGGCGGAGTTGAGGACATAGCAGTTGTTGTGGTCTTAAAGCATCTCGAAGTTCCTGAATTATACTCACGCGAAGCGATCACCGCTGTTAAGGTTTGGCTAGAAAGTTCTGATCTGGCACTTGCGAAGGAAGAAAAGGGAAGAAACGGAAGCATTCCTCATTGCCAAGCGCCATAAAAGAAATTATGCCTGTATTTAAATTGGGGATTATATCATCGCTTCCAAGCCGGTCATCAAATACTTGGCAGTGATGACAGAAGCGAAGCTCAGTTATAAGCAATACAATAATATTATCGATGAAAATCGCCGAGGCTGGCGTGTTGAGGCCAGTGTCTTTTGAAGATTTCCACCTCCTCAGAAAGAAACAGACAGGCAGACATTGACACGATTATAATAAGGTTTTGTTTCACATAAAACCTTAAAAAGTACTGAAAAATGATAGAAAGTGCTGAGGTACTGATGAACTTCAAAAGATGCTAAATTTGGTGTTTTTAATACTAAAAAGACTACACCTCGGCAGTGAGTGGAATTTTAAGTGACTGAATACACCGCTAGCCTACATAGCGACGAAATCTATGAGCGATACCACGACGATCTGGTGGATAAAATCCGGCTCAACAGGTTATGATGGGCGGGTCACTTAATCCGTATGGATGAGGATGAACCAGCCCGGGAAGTCTATGAGGGTAATATGGTAGAAAAAGAAGACAAGGCAGACCCTGCCTAAGATGAAGTGATGGAGTGGGACAGGACACCAGGCAGTTTTTAGGGATATCGAATTGGAGGACCTCGACGAAAAACCGGGATGGGGGCATCAATAATTTTTTAACGGTTCTCACCTTGAAAAAATATCATTTTTCTCATTATAAACCTCGAGCAATTGCAATAATATGGTCCAAATCCTCGAATGTAAGAGCTCATTCGAAACTGCCCAAGACGATAACTTAATTTTTCGGATTTTCGGTCGGCTCATTTCTCAACACGCCAAATCAGTGTTTAAGTCCAGCGTCTCTTCAGTGGTTATTGCACCGTTGCTACCATCTTCAGTTCAGTTCCTCCATAGTAGTTTGTATAAGTACACACTCCCTGCACCACTCCTCTGATAAGCAGCTTGCTACTAGATATCTACATACTTTTGACTGTTAAACAGTGGACATCATTTCTGTTAGAGATGAACTAGCCCCCTCAGTTCAAGCTTGGCGTCGGCGAATGATGGTGATCAACAACCCTGATATTGACAATATTGCTCTTCTTATCAGATCCCACGAAATCAAGTTTGTTCGTAACCATGTACGTACTACGCCGACTGCGGCACTTGAAACTATCCTATAGGGCAGGGCTTTTAACAGGACACTGCTCCTTAAACTAGTATATGGAAAAGATTGGAGTGGTGGTTTCGGTTATGGCCAATGTGAGGAGGAGGAGACGGGCCTGCACTTTTTATGCAGTTGCCCGGCCTCCTCATATCTCAGACGAAGACACCTTGGCAAGGTTTTCTTCAATGAAGAATCTGCGCACTCTCTGCCTCTGGAGAATGTTCTCAGAATCGCTAAAGCCTGCGCACGCCGTAGGCGGTAAGCCATTAAAAGCCATTAAATAGTGGTCGGAGCTGTGGCACTCCCTAGTAAACTAAACTAACTAACCAACCATGATTTGATGGTTTGGATGATTTTACTGCCATATAGCTCTACACCCTCAGAGTGTGTGTGTCAGAGCTATTGCCATGTTATCTGGACAATCAATGAAGATTACCTCCTTTGGCACGTGAGGGTCAAGTATTCCAACATAAATAAAGCTATACAGCTGAGTGGGACACTTGGAGCAACTTTGAGGCATACTCACCACTACAGTCTATTCTCTTGACCCGCCGTCCGCATCATACTAGACAAGCGCCTCTAGAATAGATTCCCATGTCTTTAATAAAATCTCGACTTGAGAATGTTCTTGATGTCTAAGGTTGTCTACAGAGCGGAAAGAGATAACCAGGCGGAATCGTAAAAAATGATAATTTTAAAACCAAAAAACAGTAATAGTCTTAAAGGAAGCTTTCTTCCTTAATTTGATAACAATGTACCATATTTATCCTGGTGACAAAAGTTACCTTTCCTAGGAATACGGTTCTTAAGGTAAACAAAAAACTTTGAATTTAAGCTATTTTATTAAGCGTGCATTTAAGCTACGTTATTGAGCATTAATAAGAGTCCAGTCATTTAATGGAAGATCTTGTTGATGGTGTCAATGATAAGGTCAACATCAACTCCCAATCCACGGAGACGATCCTTCATGTCAATGTAGGCAACATTAGCCTTAAGAGCGTCAACAATAGATCCGAATTCGTCAGAGTTGATCATTTGGAAAGTCAATTGGACATAGTAGTCGGTGGCCAACTTTTCATCCAAAAGAGCCTTGAGTTCATCGAGTGGGATGAGATCAAGGATTTCCAACAGGAGTCCATGGAATCCACCAGCACGGGCGATGGCACGTGGGTGAGCACGTACTTCTGGGAATCCGAAAATACCGGCCAACACGTTGAAGTAGTAGGCAGCATCGATGTATAAATCGGTACAGGCGTAGTTCACGAGTTTTTGGAAGCTTGGTTGATTTTGGACCATGATGACGATTTGGTGGAATTCGGATGATGACAAAAATTCCATGACGGCTTGGGTTTCTGGATCGGAGGTCATTGAAGTCAACAGGAGTTCCAAAATCTTGTCGAGTGGGATCATGTCAACGAATTCAGCCAAGACTGGTTGGAGACCACCACCGTTTGGAGCTTGACATTGGGGTCCTTCTGCGGCGAAGGCACCACAAGCCAAAAGAGCGACGAGAGCCAATACTTTCATGTTGGACGATTGATTTGGAATCCCAAACTGAAACTGAGTTTATATAAGCCAAGTTCCCATTATATACCGCACGGGGGCTATCGCTTAGTTATCATCAGCATTGATTTATTGATTTGTCCATCAATATGGCAGCGAAAGTGTTGGTCATGGAATTAAGGTAGATTATTGTTCACTGTTGCATTAAATTTTAAATCTCTTTGTTCATAAATAGTGAAATTTGGTTTTTATATATATATATATTGGAATAAATGAAAATCCTTACTAATAGTTGTTTTCGCATGGCTTTAGATTATCGAAACTAATTAATAAGAAGTCCGTTGATAATATAATTTAATTGTATCATTGTTAGTTTGACTTCGAGGCATTACACAGCAGAAAATTAAAGATTTAATCATAGTATTCACAATTGCTTAGATATGTATAAAGTGTGGAAATTTGAGGACAAATAGCAAGTAAGTTCTGAAATTTTCCATGTAACCTTTTGATTAGGATTTAGCGATTAGGCTTTTGCTTCTTCCCCTGTAGCACCATCTAGTAGTTTAGGATTACACTAAGGGAGTTCAAAACACAAAGATGGAAGTAACAGATTGTAACCCTCCAAGTTGTGAGAAGTCCCAGACTTCGAATCCACTCCTAATCCACCTGGAGTGGGATTGATTGTAGGATTAGGCTTTCGCTGCCGACATGGTTCCGGAATTGACGTTTGGAAAGTAAGTGGCTCCTTTAAAATGATTCTGCGCGTGGTATAAAACTATAAGGCTGATAGGACCTGGTTTTTTTCAGGGAAGGTAACACCAACTTTTCGTCAGATCTGTTGTGAGGAAACAGTTTCGTTTTACCAGGAAAGGAAAATTTCTTTCCCATACGAAATTTTCGTCGTAAAGTTGAATATCAACTCACTAACCTCTATTTGAAAATTGCGAATTTTGACTGATCATTCGAGCAGGGTGAAGCCGACCTGGAAATATGTCTCGTTGAGATACCTCCTAAAATAAACTTACTGATAGTATATTACAAGCTTGTTGAAATTAACGGAAAAACCCCCCTAGGCTCATCTTAGGGATCCTAAATGAATGTTTTGTCTAAAACAAAACCTTACTAAAATCGGTTCAATGTCCGTTTATCTTTCTGTCACATCCGATTTACTCGGAAATGGCAGAATCAATTTTCACGAAATTTGGTAAGAAGTTGTGGTCTATGAATGTGTTTATATATGTACAGCAGGTAGTGTCGTTTTCCACTGGGTTTAAATACATACGGAAGAGGGTGCAACATTTTTTTTTACAGAATATAGCTACGAGGTAGAAACAAATCAAAAAACTAAATCGGTAATATTCGATACTGATCCTCCTTTTGATACTGGGTGAAGCATAAGGGAGTGAACAACAACGATGCATCCATACGAAATCTAGGCTCCCAAATACATCCCATTCCGATATATGCTCAAATAAATTTAATAATAGTATATTATCATATTTTGGGAATTTTCCCGAAATCCGTTCTTGAGTTCATCCTAAAAGTACGAAATTTGGTACTGTTATAAGTATTAGGTTGTTGCACATGAAATGACCGATTTGACAATCATGATTTTGCTGTATCAAACCACCAGCAGTTGGCGCTGTTGATGTCGGATAATGAAGTATAAATACTCCTACATTGAATCAAGGAGTCATTTCAGTTTTGACAAACGTTGTGATAACAGGGAATAGAAAGGAAAAACAGGATAGAAAAGAACCAAGAACGTATACTTTTCCTGTATGAGTTCAAACTCGGTCATAAAGCAACGAAGGCGATCAAGAATATTAGCAGCGCATTTGGAGCTGATACGGTAAGCGAACGAACCACACGGCATTGGTTTCAAAAATTCCGGACGTAAACCTTTAAAGTGAGCCACGTGGACATCCAGGACCATCGATTGACAACGGCGAGCTGGGTTTGTTAGTCGAATCCGACACACGTCAGTCTGTGAGAGACATGGCAGAGAAACTGGGTGTACACTATTCGACACAATCCCGGCACTTCCAACAACTTGGAAAGATGAAAAGCCTTGACAAATGGGTTCCGCATGCCCTTCGAATGGAAATTTGCATTTCTTTATTCACCGGCAACAGAAGCGATCCCTTTTTGCACAGAATGGTGACATGTGATGAAAAGTGGATATTATACGGCAATTGCCGCCGATCACTACACTAGATGCTAATGAGCCACCGAAGCGTATGCCGAAACCGAGCCTCCCTCCGAAGAAGGTAATGGTGACTGTTTGGTGGTTTACAGCTGGAGTTATCCGCTATTCTTTTTTGGCACCTGGATAAACAATAAATGCACAGAAATATTGTGCTCAACTCGAGGAAATGCACCAAAAATTTAGTATTCAACGGCCGAGGTTGATCAACAGAGATGGTGTGATACCCCTTCATGACAACGAACGACTTTATGTATCCAGAACAAAGGTACAAAAGTTGAACCAATTGCAGTATGAGATTTTTCCTCATCCGCCATATTCGCCGAACCTTTTGCCAATTGACTACCACTTTTTTAAGCTTTTGGATCATTTTTTGGCGGAAAAACAATTTAGGAACGAAAAGGCTGTCAAAATTGCCTTCGACGTATTTATCAATCCCCAACAGTTGGACTTCTGCGAAACTGGTATACATGCTCTTGAAACTCGCTGGGAGAAGTGTTTTGAATCGACTGGCACCTATTTTGATTAAATAAATAAATTTTTGTGAGCTTTACAGTCTTTTGAAATTTTAGTACCAAAACGGCTATTTCAATTGCAACAACCTAAGATAGTGCACATTTTTTGGAAAGTTTTATGGAAGTGCAACTATTATTAACAAAGGTGTAGACAGTCTAACGCATGTATGACTTCATCATAAGGTGTTCATATATACGGCGCAGTTGGAGTTCGGATATATATATATCAAAGAATTATTTGAATTGGAGGTATGTACGAATGTTAAACACAAAACCTCCAAACCCGAAGCGCCTAGCTTCCGTTATTCGGACTTGTCTGATTATTAAGGTGGGATTCACATGGTATGCGATGGCGAAAGAAGTGGCGAAAATATCCTTCTCGGAAGCGCCTCAAACTTTCCAGAAAGGATGAAAATTTATTATCCAATTTAAACTCTAATCGTTTCACGACATTGGAACTCCTAGATAACATCAACACTAAAATATTGGAAAAGCTTTACGTTTCTGATAAAAGCACCAATACAAGCGGATCAAAGAGCCCTCCTGTAAAAGTGCCTGCATCATTCTGCCCAATAGTGCACATTCAGCCGTAATGGCGTTGAATATTCCAGATTTCAACGTTTATACCGATGCTTACGAGACAGTGCACCCGCATCTAGTCGAGCAGCAAGCTCAGCATTTTACTAACGGTAGAGTTGATTAAAAACCAACAAACTTCGTTCTTACTGGGTTACATGCAATAGATCCCGCATCTCGCTTCTTAGCTAGGCGTTGAATGCATCGATGAAAAGCTCATCATCATCAAATCGACCAAAAAGCGATACTGCGAGGAAACATCATATTCGCTTTATTTCGCCCGAGGCTCTGTGAAACTATCAGACCTCCAAAAGCACAAAGCGATAATGAATATGAATTGTATGAAAGCTAATCAATCATATCGTGCTATAGCACCAAATACCGTAGAAAACAATGTTACTCATCCACTTGCATGGAATAATCCCGTTGCCACTTTACTTACCCCTCAGCAGTTGATTAGTTTAACAAAACAGTTGATAATGAAGCTTGCAATTGCCAAATCTAGCAAGTCGGAAATCGGAAGCTTGGCATTTCAGGTATGAAAGGTTTTTTTGATCTTTTATTGCGGCCATCCTGAATATTGCCCCCTTGCCTGCATCTGTATGTGCAGATGGACAGGGTTTAATCCCAAAAGGACGTCCAGGGATGCCATTGGGCATATCCTCATTGCCCCACTGACGCACATGCAAGCTAGTCTTTTGAGCTTATGTAATTTCCTGGCTTGTGTACTGAATTCGGTTCTTTCTGCCCAGATTACCGCTCTATAGGTAATCATTGGCCTTACTATTGCAGTATATATCCAAAGAAGTATCTTCTGGCTACAACCCCGTTTTTTTCCTGAATGAATCTACAAGTATCAGAGCCCTCGTGGTTTTCCGACAAGTGTTTCCGACATATTTGACGTCTGTTTCTCGTTTCACCTCCATATCATGTAATCTTATGGCTCTCAGGTGATCAAGCTTACACCTCCTAGTGAATGGTACTATGGTGGTTTTGGCTGGGTTGATCCGCAGTTCCACCTTCCTGCACCAGGCGCTAGTAACCCTTAGTCCACTTTGAATTCTATTACATAGAGTATCTCTTCATGTTTGCCCCTACAGATTAAAACAATGTCGTCGGCGCAACCCTGGGCTTGCATTCCAGTATTTGTTAGCACGTCCAGGAGTTCATCCACTACCATACTCCACATCAGCGGCGATAGTACCCCGCCCTGTGGACAGCCTTTAGTAGTGTTCATGACAATAGAATTTGTACCTGTCGGTACTTCTATTTGCCTGCTTTCTAGCATTATGCCCATCCAGAATACCAGAGTGTTTCCCACTCCCCTACGGCGCAGGGCATCTTGTATCTCTGTATGTGATGTGTTGTCGAATGCTCTTTCGATGTCCAAAAACGCGCACAGTGCTATTTCTTTTGTTTCTATGGCAACCCGTAGTACCTCTATCAGCTGATACAGAACAGTTTCAATTGACCGTCCTGCCCGGTAAGCGTATTGACGGTGATGTAGGGGATTACGCTTTAGAACATTCTAATATAGTTGTCTATGACCCTCTCCACCGTTTTGAGTACGAACGATGTTAGGCAAATTGGTCTGAAAGATTTAGCGTGAAAAGGCTCCTTTTTAGGCGCTTTCAAAATAAAGACCACTTTTGCCCGTCTCCATGCCTTTGGTATGTATTCCAGTGCTATGCTCCCCCTTACCACCCTCAGAAGAGACTCTAAGATAATTCCTAGGCCTCTCCGGATTAGTGCTGAGAAAATGTCATCTGCTCCAGGAGATTTCAGTGGTTTAAAAGTTCCCAATGCCCAACTTAGCTTGGCTTCTGAGCACACCTCTCTTACTAGTTTCCAGTTCTCCTTTCTTCCCTTTTTATTCGTTGTTGGGGTGTCAGGCAGAATATTATCCCCTGCCACCGTGGGATAGGACCCAGGGAAATGAGCAGGTGCACCCTGTCCTCCTCATTCTCGGTAAATGCCCCATCTTCCTTCTTCAAACAACAACAGGGGAATATTCCCTCCCCGTCTTTGGCTACAGCCTTGTAAAGCCTGGTTGCTTCTGTGATCTGTTCGATATTATCGACTTTATTTGAGGAAATATCGTAGCGGGGAATATTTTGTGGCCTAGATATTACGTGCACGGACCACCATAAGTCTTTTTCAAATTTTTCGGTTGGCTAGTTTCCAAGAACGGGTCCTTTACATAATTGACTCCTCTGGGATCCCCACACCCCCCCCTTGGCAACCAATATCAAAAATAATATTTGCTTTGAAAAGTGCTAATCGAAGCCTCTCATTTCAGACCCCACATAACTACTTGCATATTCGGTGAAAAAAAAAATTCGCACTTATCTTTTACGTGTACACAGTAGGTGTCGCGGTTTCTGATCGATTCTCGATCTTATCATTAGTAACGATCTAGTTGATATTTCACAGCCAATCGCCCTTAAACGTCGTCCCCTCGTCTACCAGCCTCCTTTGCGTTGAAGGAAATGGTCTTCTTACATCTCGGAGGTGTGTACTATTTTTTAGGAAGACTGATGGGAAAAAATTTCGTAACTATCTTAGCGAACATATTGGACTTAAAGGAGATAACCTAGCCGCCTTAAAAAAGTACTGACGACATGGAGAACATGATCGGAATTTTCACTAAAAGTATAAAGGACGCGCGCAAATAAACCACCCATCTCATTAATATTAATAATAAGCTCCGTCTAATCGATCCAAACAGTCATTCGCTGATTAACCAGCGTAACAAGTTCCGTCGATGCACTCGTAATGTTTATGTGAAAACCTTAGTAAATAGGGTCTCCCATGAGATTCAATATTCATTATGCGCAAACCGAAATGATAATTAGGGCAAACTCCTTAACGCTCGATAAAGGCTTCGCACACAGATTCGGTTCAAAACAGGTAACATTACTAGTGATCAATCCACAGAAAATGTAGTACTTGATAATGTCAGGTACCTCTCCTCCCCACCCGAGGTATATAAAATATTAAGGAAACTTAAAATCTTCTTTTGGTTATGATGAAATCCCCAACGTCCTTCTCAAATATATCTCGAGGAAGGCAACAGTACATGTATAAAGTTAAGCAAAGATAACAGTTCAGGCTTAACCAAAGATAAATCTATTAATAAGGCGAGTTTATATATTATTATATTATGTCCACTACATAACATAACAACTCACAACAGTAGTATATGAAGCGATACAAAACCCACCTAAGCACTGAATCTGTAGCGCCTCTAGTCAAGAAGAGTTAAAGACTGACCACTCCCTAATTCAACGCGAAATACACACAATGGCAAACGTTCATCGACTTATTCACATCGATGGTGGACAAGAACCAGGCATTAGATGCCGTCGAAAAGCTGGTTGAAAACCCATTTAACCGAACAACAAACACGCACAATCCAACATATGAATGTCAGCAGCGATAACTATGAAGTAGCCTTTAAGGTGCTTCGAAATGAAAAGAGCTATAGCGTTGGGCCAGTTACATATGCTCCACCGACTACCGGCAGCGGAAGAAAAATATGCCTCCATCATAAAACAATGTATGGCACCAGAGCGAAACTAATTATTAACATGAGAAGCCTCGGCATTAATACCGAGCATAGAGTCCAGACGATTGTGGGAATTGTCTAATGGAAAAAACTTAAAGCACATATATTATTTGCCATGTTCAGCAAATGCATGTATCGAAGAAGTGGCAGCAGTCGGTTTGTACCCAAGAGTGACATAACGCGAAGAATCCGGGAGATATAGAGTGAGGCTCCCATTCAAGGACAAAGCTGAACGGGCACTGAATTTACATGATTCACAAAAATTGGTGCAGTACGGTTCGCTACAAAAAAGACTAGCTAGAGACGAGACTTTAAGGTGACAATACATCGACTTCATGGAAGAGAACTAATGTTTCGGCTATAAGGTAGAAAACAGGACAAACATGCGGTACACAGCTACTACTTGCCACGCCACGCCGTCTACAAACAATAGAGTACAACCTAGAAGTTGAGGGTGGTTTTTAATGCGTCTCAAGAGACGCCATCAGGAAAGTCTCTCAACGACGTTCAGAATAACCTCTCTCATACATTTATGAGATGACATTGCCAATATGTATCAGCAAATCAATCAAACACTACATATAGACTACGGTCACTTATAAGACCGCTAGTGCCTCGCACTGGTGAAACAGGAAGAATAAGGATAGGAGAATACAACTTTGAGACCGTTGATAATTTCTCCTATCTAGGGTCGAAAATCACAACCGATAGCAGCTACGATGATGAAATCTGCGCACGGTTGTTGTCAGCCAACAGAGCCTATTTCAGCTTATAAAAACCTCTTACTGTACAAGACTATGACCTTGCCAGTCCTCATTTATTCCTCGGAGACTTGAATTCTTAGCAAGAAAAATTGCGAACTCTTGGCCGCGTTCGAGAGAAGAATCCTCCGAAGAATTGTTGGTCCCCTACATGAGGATATTCGATTCCGTAGCCTACACAATGATGAAATCTATGAGCGATACTATGACCGTCAGGTTGTTGGTAAAATCCGGCTCAATGGGTTACGTTGGGCGGGTCACTTAATCCGTATGGATGAGGATGATCCCACCCGGAAAGTTTATAAGGGCAATATCTATGATAGAAAAAGAAGACGAGGTAGACCCTGCCTAAGATGGAGACGCCAGACAGCTTTTAGGGATATCGAATTGGTGGACCTCGGTGCAAAACCGGGATGTCTGGAGTTCCTTATTAAGGCAGGCCTAGACCGGATACCGGTTGTTGCGCCGTTGATGATGATGATGATGGTGATGATGAGTGCCCCATATTTAGCGCTACAAACATTACGATAACTAGCTGAGGAGGAGAATGTGGTATCACGGGATGAGACATTATTGAGTCAGTGGAAGGACACCAGCAAGACAAAAGGGAGGCTTCAGATTACGGAAATGCGCTACCAATGAATGAAGAACACGATACGCTCAAGACACACAGTTGGGACAAGTTCACAGCGTATTACTGGATTTCTGGACTCTACGATCGTTCTACAGTGGATTCGAAGTGCAGCAGCAAAATGGAAGCTCTTCGCGGCAAACATTACAGTCAACCCAGAAGTGAGACAATGGAGACACGTAAATAACAAGTCGAACCAGGCGCTAATCAATGAAAAATTATAGTGGAATAGGGCAGAATGGCTTAGCGAGCAAAGCGCTTAGATGACAGTTAATAATCCTCGACTTAGTATCCAGTAGCGACCTAGAAGCATATGTGTCATCAGAATCGGAAGAAGGGATGAGGTCTCTCATAGATTCTCGTTGTTCACAAAACTAATAAAACCCCACACCACACTTCTGACATCTGATGAACTAAGAGAATCGGAAATCATTTGTCTTCGGTTAGCTCATCTGAGATCAACTGTCTTGAAACCAACCACCAACTGCCGAAATCAAGTAATCTGGTTAGACTAGTACCATTCCTGGATAGAAAATGACTGATTAGAATAGGCGGAAGAATCCAACAAAGTACCGCACCCCACAACTAGAAACACCAGATAATTGTGCGCCACGGACACGTTATGAACATCACCATTAGGTATTACCATCATCTTGTGCTACACAGTAGACATTAACTAAACCATGCTATGATTCGTACGACCCAGCCACCAACTTATGGGCAGGGATCGGCAATGTCCATTACAATTAAGTGGAGTAGTAGTGGGGACACAAAGACTACCGAAGCATACATAGCGTGTGTCCCTCGACAAAAGCTGTTCATCTGGAATTAGTGAGTGACCTATCCGCGAAGACATGCATTGCGGCTACTAGGAGATTCGGAACGGAACCAACATTGTTGAAGCTGGTAAGCTGCTGAAAGTGGCAGGGAAATAAATGGTTAAGGAGACACAAGAAACGGCGTCTAACATCCGGTGGAAATTCATCCCACCTGGAAGCGCGGTCTTTGGAGAAATATGGGAAGCAGTCATGAATTCCATGAAATGACACTTCATAAAGGTTGTCGGAACCCATCTGCTGAACATGGTAGAGATGTACGAGCTATTACGACTTGAACGCGTTAACGCCTGGACATTTTCACACAAACCACAAGGAACCTGAATTACCCGCCGAAAATACTGAGAACAATGGAAATCGGAAACGGCAACTCGTTCAGATCGACGGAGCCTAGAACTCAGTTCTGCCATTTGTTTCTTGGTGGGCTTTGTAAATATGTACATATTGAAGTCTATAAGGGCAATATCTACGGTAGAAAAAGAAGACGAGGCAGACCCTGCCTAAGATGGAGCGATGGCGTAGGCCAGAACGCCAGACAGCTTTTGGGGATGTCGAATTGGTGGACCTCGGCGTAAAACCGGGATGTCTGAAGTTCCTTATTAAAGCAGACCTAGACCGGATTCCGGTTGTTGCACCGTTGATGATGATGATACGTTAGGTTAAGGGATTCTAAAGTTTTTATAAAAGCACATATATTTTCCATAAATATCTAGTCTAGTGTACCGTAAACGATCCACCATTATTCTGTTAAGGGAAGTTGCACTTCGTCCTTAAAGAACTATTGTGGCGCTTTTACTGGTGTAGCTATTAAACATAGTATGTGAAGCGAGTCCATAACCGTCAGGAATTTTAATATATATATATAATTATTTCGAAGTATTTCAACTTGGCATTTTGTATTAAGTACTCTCCGAGGTGCCTCGAACAATTTTGCATAAGTGGCGGACAGAGCGTGTATGAAGGTTTCGACAAACTTAGCACAGAACCTGCGGGCAGCGGCCGTAGATATCCACAGCTGCCGCAGGTTCTAGTTGAGTCGGCAATTATCATATAAGTGAATATTCCTGCTGTAATCCGTAGATTTTTCTTTGTGAGGTGTAAACAGTCTTTTGTGTGCATGAGTTCGTATCTCCCCGTAAGCAGTATTTCTGGTAAGTGCGCCCAATATAGTTCCCTCAGCAGTTTCAATTCACTTTTTAATGTCATAGCCACAAGCCCATTTCCGATTCCACAAAAGGGTTCTTCAAAATAGGAATTACACTATATATGAAGTTTATCATAAACTATTTGAAATTAAGAACTTATTAACCTTAAAATTTGAACAAGATCCAAAAAAGATAAATGCAATTATATACAGCCACCAAAGTTGTGATAAAATTATGTTGGACGAATATCTTGCTTTATTTCTGCGAGTCAAATTTTGGGTCCAGGACGCCAAGAAACTAAGTAATATCACTATAAGCATATCAGCACCTGAAGGAAACAATCGATCGAGTGGACGCTACTGCACTAAAAGATGAATTCAGACCTACAAAATATTAAAAAAATTGAACCAAAAAGAAAATTATTTCCAATATATTAGGCCTACAAATAAGTTCTGTCGGTTTTCACAATAGATGGCGTAGCTTGTTTTTTATTCCATTGATCCACATTTCCAAACATTCATCGGAAAGCTACTGTCAATAGGCACAAACGTCAGTATAAATTATTTAATTGAAGTGTAAACAACAATACTTTTTTCATCAACGAAAATGGCCAATTTTGTACCAAATAATGTGTTTTGTGTGTGAAAAAAGCAACCGAAAGTCATCGCATTTTGGTGGAAGTTTATGGTGACCATGCTCTATCTAAACGAACGTGTCAGAGGTGGTTTGGACGGTTTAAAAGTGGCAATTTTGACTTGGAAGACGAAGAGCGCGCCGGACGGCCAACAATTTTTGAAGATGAAGAATTAGAGACATTGCTCGACCAAGATCCATCGCAAATGGAAGAAGAACTTGGAAAAACACTTGGAGTCACTCAGCAAGCCATTTCCAACCGTTTAAAAGCAACGGAAATGATCCGAAAGGTTGGAAGTTGGGTTCCGTATGAACTGAAGCCAAGAGACGTCGAACGCCGTTTTTTCACGTGCGAACATCTGCTCCAACGGCAAGAAAGGAAGGGTTTTCTGCATCGAATAGTTAGTGGCGATGAAAAGTGGATCCATTACGATAATCCCAAGCGTCGGGCAACGTGGGGATACCCCGGCCATACCTCATCATGGACGGCCAAAGCGAATATTCATGGTGAGAAGATCATGCCGTGTATATGGTGGAACCAGCTGGGTGTGGTATACTATGAGCTGCTAAAACCGAACGAAACGGTCACGGGCAAACTCTACCGACGTCAAATGATGCGTTTGAGCCGCGAACTCAAGAAAAAACGGCCGCAATACCAGCAATGGCATGATAAAGTTATTTTGCAACATGACAATGCTCGTCCACATGTTGCACAGCCCGTTAAAACATATCTAGAAACGTTGAAATGGGAAGTCCTACCCCACCCGCTGTACTCTCCAGACATTGCTCCTTCTGATTACCATTTGTTCCGGTCGATGCAACATGGCTTGGCTGACTAGCACTTCTCCAATTACGACGAACTCAAAAAATGGCTCGATGAGTGGATAGCGGCCAAGCAGGCTAATTTTTGGCGCGATGGTATCTATGAATTGTCTGAAAGATGGAAGAAAGTTGTGGCTAGCGATCGGCAATACTTTGAACAATGAATGTATAACCAATTTTTCACAATAAAGCTTCAAATTTAAAGAAAAACCCGACAGAACTTATTTGTAGGCTCTATAATAAGGATTGTAAACCCAACAGCAACGGCCTTCTCAAAACTCTAATAGAAGTGACAATCAAAATAACAATAACTTTAGACAAAACAAGCCCAATAATAACTTATACAAAAGGAATGGGACAAACACTACGGAAACACGCGACGTCTCTAAAAGGACCCAGGTCACTAATACTAAATTTTCTGGATACACACCCCGGCCAAATTTGGATCAAGGACATGTCTCATGTGTCGAAAAAACTAATTGACACTCGAGCGGCTACCTCCAGCCTCGATCAATCATGTCTCCCAAACACACCCTGGATAATACTAGATACTCCTATCCTCCTCCTATATCAGGATTAGGAGGTAACTATGACGTAACTCACAAGATAAAAACGGACATGCCAATGGAATTCAAGATACCTGAAGACCATGTTTTATGGAACATCATGACTTTTTCCAACAAATCCTTTCAAGGTATAATAGGCCAGAACCTAGTATATCTTCTAAACGCAGGTGTCATGTTTCGGTTATTTAGCAAAATGGCGTATAGTAATTGATTACCTTAATTAAAAGTGATATTACGGTAGAGGATAAGTTTCCTACTCCCAATATGGAATCATTATTCGACGAACCGCAACTCCCTTAAGGGTAGAAATATCTTTAGAAATTTAACAAAAAATCTATTTTTTTTTTTTGCATATTTCGAAATATCTTACGAGTATATCAACCACAGAATAACTCGAAATATTAAATATTTTCAAAATTATCGCATATAGTTTAGAGCACTCCGACAGCATTTGCGGTCCCCTGTTTAAGCAGAAAGATTTAAAAGCATTGATATTGTTAAATTCTGATAAGATGAAGGATTCAAAAGTATTTGAAGTATTTAGAAGAATTAAAATGGATTTATATTTAAATCAATACTTTATGCGCCTGGAATCGCTGATTAATCGGTAAGTCAGTAGAGTCAACAGTTTTAATATTTTTTTATCTTCAAACGCGATTAGCTTAAAAAGTTATCGACTGATTTTGATGAAATTTGTAGAGGTTGTTGAAAGGTGTTCTGTAAATAAATATTTTTTTGGTGTCAAATATGTTGGACAAATAGTCGAAAATTTGAACTTCGAAGTAAATTCAATTTCAATTTTGCATTTTGCATTTTAATATGTCGGTAAACGAATAACAGTTATTTCTTCTTTTTCGGATCAAAAGAAAAAAATTACAGCTGCAGTTTTTTGATGTCGCGAGAAACAAGCGTCTGAATTCTACTCTTAACGCCGTCATTTTGTTGGACATTCAAAGAAAAACAGATTTTCTTATTAATTTAAAATTAGAATCAACTTATGTCTTAAAATGATATGATTATTTTAGCTTCTATAAAAAAAAAATTAAGAAAAATGCTTATTTTTCCCGCTTCTAAAGGTATTTCCCCCTTAACAGACTCACTCAAAAATGAAAAATAAATCGACCAAAACGATGCAAAATTTGTAAATGCATTTGAGAAACCAAAAGAAATACTAATAAATTATTCTATACTGAAGTACCCCAACTTCAAAGAAAAATTTACACTTATCACAGATGCAAGTAATAAGGCTATTCGAACCGTACTCAGCCAAAAAGGACATCCAATATCATACGCAAATGGAACACTCAATCTACATATGCGTAACTACAGTACGATAGAAAAGGAATTATTGGCCATAGTATGGACAACTAAATATTATATATGGCGAGCAATTAATCTTTTAGATCAAGGGCAAAGGTTCAGAGTAATTAAGACTGAGCTCGAGAAAAACAAACCCTTAGATGTGAATAAAACGTACAGCGAACTTAAAGAAAAGAACTTAAAGAAAACTACTATTTTCCAAAATTTGAAAAACTAGTGAACGATTTCATCCATAATTGCGAACTGAAATATTCCAAGGACAAACATGAAAACGAGGAAACCCTCAATTAAAACAAACAAGAAGACTTAGACAGTCTTAATGATAATAACTGATTAAACGATAATATTATAAATTTCTACCTTAATGTAATCCAGGAGCAGAATAAAAAGAAAAAATATCTTTAGCATGTTCTTCATTAACAAATACCTGACAAACTAGTATGATTCAAATCCAAATCTATTCGAATACGATATAATCCTGATCTCAACACATGTAAATGGAAATTACTGGACTATAATTAGACATAAATAATAAAAACAGGATAACATCAGACTACGAGCCTTAGAAAATAATAACGATTTCACCCTAAAAAAACTAATAGAATATCTACAACTAGAATATTTCGATAAGTCAAAACAAGAGCTCAAACAAAAGTATATGATTATAATCGTAAAGGATATCCCTCAACAACACAATAGTTATGACTGTAGCCCTACAGCCTAAAAGACGCAGAATTGATATCGCAAAGCAAACCAATAGTTTTCACACAATTTAATATACCTATATTTCGGTCAGCAATCCTTAACGAAGCTACAGCTTGAAATCTACATTTTCAGATGATCATCATCATTCTCCTAATAGTTTTACCAACCATGGCCATATTATCAGTCGAAAGCATTCAAAGCATCAAGGAAATGAAAGGAGATCAAATGAAGCTAGTCTCCAAATATAAAATTCTAATTCACAAGATTGATGTTAACTACTTACCAGAAGCAATAGAAGAATTGTCTAAACTAAATCCAATTAATCCAGACCACCCCAAGCACATGATTATCCAACGAAATATAACTAATCTTGAACACCAATTACCTGATATCCTTCTGGAAACTTCAACCCAAAACTAAATATACGAAACGTCAGTCCTACTGAAACAATTAGAAAGATCAATACATCCACCAGTAGCAACAGCCAATCTACTAATAGATATATGTCAATCATGTCTATGACAAATGTCAGGATATGTAAGACAAATGTCAGGATATCTATGACAAATGTCAGGATACAAAGAAATATGTGCTGAAAAAGAATTCGGAAGCTCGGTAAAAAGAACCCTAATGTATAAAAAAATAAGAAAACTGGAATATTACCACCAAATAAAGGCAAGCCATTTTCTATCACAAAAAATGTATTCAGAAACTGTAAACGATCTGAGTGTTTCCAACGATTAATATCTGAAATAATAACAAACTTGTTGTTTCTTTTTGGTGTTGATTAAATATTAAATATAAATATTCTTTCAAATACCAATATTTTGGGAACCACTTGTTCCCTTCATTAGTGCTAACAAGTCTTTTTTATTATTTCAGCTGTAAAACGATATAAATTGATTACTAAACCGAATTGGCAGCCTATATAATTGGATTTTTGGTTTAAAGCAATAGATAAAAACAAGGAACCAATTATTAAGAACTTAAACCAACAAATATCAATAAATAATAGGAAAAGAGATAAAAAATTTAATACTAACAATTAGATCAATTAGATTAGATTAATAGAAGAAAATCTTAAAGAAACGTCAAAATTGATAAACTCTGAAATATCAACTTATATTCAAACAGGTAAAAATGAAACTGAATTATTGCAAGACAACATGTCAGCCAGATTAAGATTAATGAACCGTAATATGTTAACCATGTCCGGACGGCTCAAGTGCACTGTGCACTGCAACAGCGCAGTGCTCTGCGCTGTTGCGGCGGAAGGTCGCGGTACAAGTCTCACTGGTGGCAGAGATATTTGTTACCGTGACTGGATGTCGGATACCAGTCGACTCAGCTCTGAATGAGTACCTAAGTCAAATCAGGGTAATAATCTCGGGCGAACGCAATGCTGACCACATTCTCTCCTACAGGATATTGTAGGGTACCGTTACGGTCTTGAATGAAGTGCTCTAACACACTTCAAAGTCCTGATCCAAAATGGATTATTGCGCCAAAGATTATTATTATTATTGACGAATTGATAAGTTATAATTACGTCATGAACGTTTTAGAATGCACAAAGTTCACATCAAATGTAAAAGTTTCACCTTCTATAACTTTGTTCTTAATAGTTAGAGTTGTGCTTTATGTTATCCTTTGGGCTTGTGCCAAATTTTGTACTTTTAGCATGAACTTAGCGGGGTTTCCGGCTAAACTTCTAAAATATGCTAATATACTGTTATTAATTTTATTTGGGCATATTTCGAAACGGGATGTATTTTGGGGCCTAGATTTCGTTTGGATACATCTGTGATTTTTTTCAGGTTTACCGGTTGGATAAGTTTTGAGAACGAAACCTGTTACACTTTTTGGAGGTCATATTTTCAGTCGTCACTCTTCTACGCTCCACCCAATATCAAATATATTTTCAAAAAGTACTAATTGCGCCCTTTCATTTCATACCCCACAGGATTATATACTTTGGCATGTATGGGGAGCCCCTTTTAAACTCAACACAAAATGACGCCACTTGCCATAAGTAAAGGGATTCACGGATTACACGTTCTCACCAAATTTCGTGACAATCAGTCCAGCAGTTTGTGTAAGGAAATCGAGTGTGACAGACAGGTAAACAGACAGACAGACAGTATTCTCCTGCCTAAACATCACACTGGCTCAATATTGGAAGCGTATACATGTTTAGCCGCGGAGAGCTAGGCTCCATCGTGGATCTTACTTTCGTAAGTGACTCGCTAGACGAGTATATACGCTAGCATGTTATCGAGGAATATACACATAGTGATCACCAGGTGATAAATATTAACATTGATAAGCGACCTAGAATAATAAATGTTAACCCGAAAAGATGAGAACCAGGTTGGCCATCAGGATTACTTGATGAGGATACATTTCTAGACACTAGACTACATTTCTATTTCTATTTCGATAACGTACTGATTTTACAGGAACACCTGCAGATAAGGCGTAGCAGTTGTCCCAACAGATATATCGGGCCTGCGATGCTTCCATGCCAAGCCGTGTACACACTCAAAAGCGGAATCCCAACTACTAGCGAAACGCTGAAATAGCGAAATGCGGGACGGAATGCTTTAAGACCAGAAGGCGACGTCGGAATACTTGGAGTATAAAAACGCGTGTAGAAAGTTGCAATGAGCCATCACGAGGAGTAAGAATGATTGCTTCCAGCGACTCTGTAATGAAGCAAATTCTGACCATTGGGGAGGTGCGTACAAGATGGTAATGTCAGCAGTAAAAGGTAAAACGTCTCCTCCTATTAAGTATCCTAGATTGCGGGAAATCGTTTCGACACACTTTCCCCAACGTCCGGAAACTACAGTTCCTACGATCTCACTAGATGCGGAAGATCATCATCATCATCAACGGCGCAACAACCGGTATCCGGTCTGCTCTAATAAGGAGCTCCAGACATCCCGGTTTTGCACAGAGGTCCACCAATTCGATCGATTCGACGGTCGTGGTATCGCTCATAGATTGTACAGTAAGAGCTATGACCTTATGGTGAGACATTTCGAGCGAAACAGTTTTTGTAAGCGCAGAAGATATCCCCCCAGTAACCGCAGACGAAGTTCTGGAGGCAGTAAAACGAGCCCGGGATAACGCAGCCTGTATCGTATCTCCAACAAAGCGTTGAAACTGGCATGGAAAGACTGTCTAAAAGAGGGATCTTTCCCCGCGGAGTGGAAATTACAAAAAATTGTATTGATCCTGAAGTCAGGTAGGCCTATAGGCCTATAGCCCACATCCTACAGACCTATCTGGCTTCTCAATACAATAGACAAGGTTCTCGAGCGGATAATATATAACCGGTTTTATCAAATAATTAATAGTGGCGATTATTTATCAGACAGGCAGTTTGGCTTCCGGAAGGCGTTCATATCTTCATCTCTCACATACCTTTCACTCCCAACAATCGCTAAAATGTCTAGGAATAAGTCTCGCCTCAAAGCTTAGTTTCAAATCCCATTTGAAGTTTACTGGATAAAAAAGCAGCGACCATCGGCTCAACATTGGCAACAATGCTTCCAACGAGTCGACGATTACTTTTACAGCGAACCGTTAGCTCTGTTCTTCTACATGCCACACCAGTGTGGGCATCTGCGATAAAAATTGTAGAAAATCGCAGACAGTTTCAAGTTTTATATTAGCTAAGTGCTCTCCGCACATGCTCCACCTACCGGACAGCATCGTAAGAGGC
This sequence comes from Hermetia illucens, assembly GCF_905115235.1. NCBI lineage: Eukaryota > Metazoa > Arthropoda > Insecta > Diptera > Stratiomyidae > Hermetia > Hermetia illucens. Next base: position 126,630,357 of record NC_051851.1, on the reverse strand, counting down.
AGCATGCGTAATTGCGGGGATGATGTTTCAGCCGGTGAAGCAAGTCGCTTGTATGAGAAGCAGAAAACGAGCCTTAGCAAGCAAACTGAGCGAATGAGGTCATTGGCTGCATTGCAAACAGCATGGAACCAGGCAAAGAATGGTCGGTGTACATACAAGCTAATTCCGAACATAAGGATTTGACTACACGAATTACGAATTACGACTCGACTAAATTCTTAAGTGGACATGGTGCGTACAGTTTGTACCCATAACAGATTTCTCCAGCAAAAACAAAAGACAGACAGACATAGACTCGATTCTAATATATTTTCACACGAAACCTTAAAAATAAAGGCCAATTGCAAAGTAGTTCTGATGGAAGAAAAATAATAGCAGAAGGAAACATACTATTTTGACAATTGTTCAATTACAATCAACGGAGCCACTTTTGTAAATCGATATCCTGAATACCGTTCAAAAATGATCATTACTCCACTAAATAATAAAATACCATCATACAAACAACCTGGGAACAAAAAGAGGAGTTTTAGATAAAAAAATCCTTAGATTAAATGAAAGAAATAAAGTATGAAAAAAGCAAACACATTGTAACCGATATTTCAGTAACAGTAGCAATAATTATTTGTTTAATATTATAATAATTTCCATTTACCTAAATTTAAAATCAGTTATCCAAAAAAAAACACTTTGAAGAAAAAGTGAGGAAGGGGAGGTTACATCTTCTGTACACTGTTCTGAACACTTCCTCACCATATAGCATAAGCCATCTGCTCTTTTTAAACTTTCTTATAAGATAAACATCCCACTAAACATCTTCAGTCCACCGAAAATAAAAAAAACAAAATCTTCCACAGATGTCGAGTTACAAAAAAAAATATATTGTATATAATATATATTAGCGCCTTTTGTACAGAAAACCTATAACTACAAACATAAGAGCATCAATTTAAGTCTTTTATCTTGAAGCAGGAACCACTGTACGTATGTACGTTACAATAAAAGCCTAATTTGTCAACTTTTCATCTTCAAGTTTTCTTTATCACTCGACGGCAGAAAACCCTTAACGATACATATTTTGCTCTCCAATTTTAAGCATCATTTTTACTACAGATAAACTAGCCCCTCGAGCTCAGCTTGATAATGGTGAACGATCGTGATCAATAATCCTGATGCTCGTAACATTTTGGATTCAAGAGGTTCAGCTTGATCAGTTGTAGCCACGATTTGTCCCTGTGTTTGGTGTCACTCCTATAAAGTTTTATTTCCTCGCAGTGTTTCACCACCACCACCAATCAAGATGGTCTTCTCTGGTACGGCAAGCTAAGCATTCCATCATAAATTATGCTACATAGCAGGATAGGATCCTAGAAACTTAGAAGTACACACGCTACCATTACCCATTCTTTAGATTTGTCCCTCTTAGCCCCTCTAGGATAACTTTGGATAGTGCGAGCTAGGTGGTTAGAGAGATAGTCCAGCAGAAGTGTCTTTAATCAAACCCCGACTTAACAAAATTTTCGATATTTAGAAGCATCTAGAGAGAGGAAAGAGATCACTAGATGACGATGATGAATCGCAACAAAATCTTAATTTTTAAACTCAAATATATACCAACACCAATAGCCAAGGAGAAACTTTTCTTCATTTAGTTGCGAACTGTGTAATATATTTATCCTGAGGTCACTTTCTTAGGGATGTGGTTGTTAAGGTAAACAAAACATGTTTGCATTTAAGTTACTTTATTAACCATTTATAACATTCTAGTCAATTAATGGAAGATCTTGTTGATGGTGTCAATGATGAGATCAACATCAACTCCCAATGCACGGAGACGATCCTTCATGTCAATGTAGGCAACATTAGCCTTAAGAGCGTCAACGATAGACCCGAATTCGTCAGAGTTGATCATTTGGAAAGTCAGTTGGACATAGTAATCGGTGGCCAACTTTTCGTCCAAAAGGGCCTTGAGGTCATCAAGTGGGATAAGATCAAGGATTTCCAACAGGAGTCCATGGAATCCACCAGCACGGGCGGTGGCACGTGGGTGAGCACGTACTTCTGGGAATCCGAAAATACCGGCCAAGATGTTGAAGTAGTAGGCAACATCGATGTATAAGTCGGTGCAGGCGTAGTCTACAAGTGTTTGGAATGTTGGTTGATTTTGGACCATGATGACGATTTGATGGAATTCAGATGACGACAAATATTCCATGACGGCTTGGGTTTCTGGATCGGAGGTCATTGAAGTCAAGAGGAGTTCCAAAATCTTGTCGAGTGGGATCATGTCAACGAATTCAGCCAAGACTGGTTGAAGACCACCACCGTTTGGAGCTTGACATTGGGGTCCTTCTGCGGCGAAGGCACCACAAGCCAAAAGAGCGACGAGAGCTAATACTTTCATGTTGGACGATTAATCTGGAATCCCAAACTGAAACTGAGTTTGCATGAGCCGAGCTTCCATTATATACCCCACGGGGGCTACAGTTTAGTTATCAATAACATTAATTTATTAATTTGTCAATCAAATTGGTAGCAGCATGGGTTTAAAGTAGATTATCGCAAAATTTTGCATTAAATTTTAAATCTTTCTTCATAAATAGTGACACTGCATTTTTACATCTATTGCAACTGAAAATTCTTACGAACAGGTGTTTTTTAATGTGCACATGACTCCAGATTATCGAAATAAATTAGTAAGAAATCCTTTAATAATATGATTAAATTATATCATTGTGAGCTTATCTTCGTGGCATTACACAACAGAAGGTTAAAGATTGGATCATTGTATTTGAAATTGTTGTGTATAGTGTAGAAATTTAAGAACTAATTGCCAATTAAGTTCCGACACTCTCTATGTAAACCTTGGATTAGGACTAATTAGAGGATTAATCTCTTGCTATCCAAGTAAAAGTCGTAAATCGATGTTTGGAATGCAAATTCACCCTTGTAATAATAGTATCTTCGGAGGTCTATGATTTATCGCGTGGTAGACAACCAAGATTATACTTTTCTCAAGGGTCTGAGCGGTTGCGTCGGGTTTACAGTGCCTGTTTTTATTTCAAGGTGGACCGTACCTACTTTTCTTTAAACCTGTTATGATAGAGCAACTTTCTTCCCCATAAGATAAAATGGGTATAACAGACCATTAGGGCTACTCACCTATAGACTGCATTCAGTTTATGGGCGTTGCATAATTTTTTAACCGCCATTCCCCAAATTATAAAAAAATTTTGAACTGGCAGTAAGTTGCCTACAAGTATATACCTTCCGAGATTCGGAATTATTCTTCCTAGAGCAATATTTGTCGTGGATGCTTTGTCACAAGTTGTACGTGTTGTTTAAAACTTAACTTAACTACCGTCATTCCTAAGTATTTGATGACCAGGTTGAAAATGATGGTGTCATTGCGAATCCTACTGCAAGCGGGCTTTCGTTAACGGTGGTTGGTAATGAGGACCGCTTCTGTTTTTTCTTTTACAGTGTTAGCCCAACCCTCTCTAGCCAGGCCGTAACAGAACTGTTAGCTCAGTATCTTCTAAATAGTTTGAATATTATCGGCGTAACCCACCGTGGTGAGCGTGACCTCTTCCGGAATTGGGAGATTAAATCCATAATTGCAAATGATGTTCCACAGCAGTTGGAGGCAAGTATTGTGGAGCTACCGTCAACAAAACGTATCCCAGGGCTACATCATCGGTGTTATATTGGACCGTTCTTTCAGCTAAATGGCTATTGACAATAGCAGTGAGGTACATCGGAATACTAATCGTTCCCAGAGACTTCCGTACTAAGCAATCTATTGTAAATTACACGATCTACGATTTCCCCTATATGGTCTAGAAGACATACAATCGATAGGAGGATGGTTCACCTGGAGGTTTTTCAGTCTTTTTTTCAGCAATCATGTCCGGTCTAGATATTCCGGCAAGTTTAAAGTCCCTATTCAGCATTCCGTTCAATTATTCTATAATACTGTAGATCTTCAAAAGCTTGTCTTTTGTTACTGCAGGAAGTAGCGTCACATTCAGGGATCTCTGAAAGACGTCACCTGCCTTGTCTGCCAGGCGAATAACATCGGAGGATTTTTAACAAGAGAGTAGAGCACGTGCTCTGTGTCGCTTCATTTCAATCCTATAGGCGACATTGAAACGATTTTAATATGGTTTCGTTTTGCACAAAATCCCTCCAAAGCAAGAAGAAAGGAATAACAAAGAAATATAGCAAATTAAAAAAAAAATGAACAAGATGTAAACAATTAAAAATTATAAAATGTGGAAGAATAGAACAATAGATGTTGACAAATCCTAAAAAAAATACAAATGAAACTGGATACTCCCAACGTCCCAACAACTACCAAATCCCATTCTACAATGGTACAATTATACCATCACACTAAATCATGCAACTATTGCTCCTATTGGTATGCAATTTACTTGCTTATGTACTGTGGTTAGTGGGTTAGCGCTGACTCGATTTAGTCAATGCGGAGTTTCCCATGGCTTGGGTCATTGGCCAGTTGTGTTTGTTTAGTTCTGGGGTTCAATGGACATGAGCTAACTGATGATGCTAAACATAATATCAATTGGGTGGTGAAAAGGAAAGAGAAACGGCGACTAGGAATTTACAAGTCTAAGGATTCGGGCGTGAACGGTAGCGACATCAACAAATGAAAATTGGGTTTTTGTCTGCAGGGTGGAGTTTCTATTTGTGGAAGATTGTAGAAAAGAGTGTTCGAAACGGATTGTTTTGTTGAAAATTTCTGAATTATTTTTTTCGTTCCTTCCGTTTATGTTGCATATATTATCGCCTTCTGGACCTAGAGAAAGCATTTGACCGTCTGCCACACCAACTCATCTGATATGCTTTACAACACTTATTACCAGAAGAACTTCTGCGCTGGGCCCAACTCCGAAAAGTAAAGTTCGAAATGAGGCGGGTGTATCAAAACCGCTTCATGTCTCTGTTGCTTTATGCAGATGATGTGTTTTTAGCGTCCAATAGCAAAAATCATCTCCAGCAACTTGTCAAAAAATGGAATGATCGCCTCATGCAACACGGTCTCAGATTGAATCTGAATAAAACTGAATTTTTGACAAATGATCCCCATGAAATAGTCCCAGTCACTGTCAATGGCAGTGACCTGCCTACAACTGATCCCGGATGCGTTGTGGAACTGCTTCACGCATTAGCGCAACCTAGATGAAGTGGAGTTCCACAACTATGTGTTCTTTGTGATCTACGTAGCAACCAACGAACATTTCAAATCTAAAATTTACCGCAACATCGTCCGTCCTGTCGCTCTTTATGGTTCTCAGTGTTGACTGACTACAAAAGACAATGAACAGCGCCTTGTGGTAATGGGGACGAAGATGTTGTGTTGAACTAGCGGCGTGACATGCTTTGATCACATCTGATCCGGATATCCGCAATCGATAGAGGTTTGCATCAGTGATCTGAGCATCAAGTTTGATGGTAAGCGACCAAAATGATATGATACGCTAGATGTAAATTTGCAAGATCCGACCTATGATAAAATAAAATGATGCAACCGATCACGACGAGCCGACCCAGCTTGCGAACAGGACAAAAACGAAAGGGAAAGAAGATTGTTTGCCTCTGGGAACACCTTCTTCTCCTAATTTAAATCACTTGTAACTCTAGAAATCATGGTGCCCAAGTTCTATACCACCACCGGCGAGGAATAACGCCGGCCGGGAATCCACTTGCTCACTCCCAAAAGTTATCTACAATAGTCAAATTTTTTTGTTTCGTATGAATTTAATGTCACCCAAAAAAAATATTAACATCCCACTAAAGTGAATAGTGTGAAATATTAAATGAATATAGTATCTTCTCAATAAAAACTTGCTTTTATTCTTATAGAAATTTGCAAGCTATGGTAAGCTCCCCAGCACAGGTTCACATAAGGTAGAATTGCAAAATTTTCCTGAGATGGAATTTTGTAGTATGCATATTTCCACGAACATGCATATCCCCTATAAAAGTATGATATATTGTGAAACGTAACCTCCATCTGGTCTCGACAAAAATTGTGATGGAACCTGCCGCAAAATTTGTATGTAGAATACATTGCCAGACATTTTGAGCATAGAACACAAGAAAAATGATTTTTAAAGTCTGACAGGAAGTAATTAATAACAAGAAGTCGGGAAATCGGAAGCTCAGCGCTTCAGGTATGAAAGGTTTTGTGTATTTCCTTTATAAAGAGATTTGAGTGTGCATTTGTCTCATTAGCATGTAGCACGTAAAATATGCATATATTATGTGGAAATTTCCACTTTCAAGTAATATTTACATTCATAGTCTTGAATTTGCAGAGAAACGACAGTTTTGACCTAGTATAACTTTGTTAATAATAGTGTGATTTTCACCAAATTTGGCAGGATCATGCTCTATGCTATAGCCTATATTGCTGCAAAATTTCGTAGTTCTAGAGTGAACTTAAGGGGGGTTTTCCTGTCAATTACTAAAAAATCTAGTAATGTACTATTATTAACTTTATTTTAACAGGTATCGGTATGGAGAGTATTTCGGAGCCTAGGCATCATATAGTGGCAGCCTCCTGATTTTTTTCAGATTTTTCGGTTTGGTAGTTTCTGAGAATGGGTTCGTTAAAAAAATGACCACTTTCAACCCCCCGCACTCCCCACCTTTTCAACAACTGTCAAAACTAAGACCGGCTTCGAAAAGTACTAACCGAGACCTTTAATTTGATACCCCACATGACTATATTTGATGAAAAAAAAATTTACACCCCCCTTTTGCATGTATTAGGACCCCCCCTTAAATTCGACGTAAAAGGATGTAACTCACTATGTGCATGAGCGTTCACAGTTTCCATCTTTCTACCAAATTCGGTGCCAACCGTCTCCGAGAAAAATGCGTGTGACGTACAGACAGACAGACAGACAGGCGGACAGACAGTAAACCGATTTTAATAAGGTTTTGTGTTTACACAAAACCTTAAAAATGAAACTTACCGACTAATAATTGGCAGAAGTAGAGGAGCCAGAGAAGACAGGTATCGAGAACATGATCTGGAAATAAAAATAATAGAAGTTTCGTAAAGATAACATCTTATTAGTTAATGCCAATATGAAAAGCAAGTCGGTAACTGTAAGTTCACCGCTTCCAGTAAAACAGATTAGGAGTAATTTTTTAGGTAAAAAGACATCGATGCAAGTTGAATCCGTTTATGTGCTGTTCGTAGTAAAACTATATGTATTTCTATGCCAGATCATTCACTTTCATGTCCCGCTGATATATATATATATATCAGGTAATATAAATTCACGAAATAGACGATTCTAACCTACTATAACTTTTTAATAGAAGCAGGACTTCCACCAAAAATTTCCAAAGTTTGGCTAGTATAATCGCGGCGCAACACCCCACCCGATCATGGCCGTAATTATGCACTACAGGATTACAGTATACTATAGGAGGCAATGGTGGTCAAAGGGCAGTATAGGTCCCACAGCGAAACGTGAATTGGTACCCACGATGGAGCATAAAACCTGGGAAACACCTGCTGAACCAACACCAATAGCTCTACTACCAAACGCTATCTCCACCTCAACGTGGTGACCGCTAGGAGCTCTTTCTTAAGGAAAATTTGTACACGAAGAAATATGAAGGCGAGTCTCCCGCTCCCAAAAACGGGACAAATTGTACCAACTGGTCCTCCAAGTTGAGGGTTGGGTAGGACTGACAACCCTACATGGAAAACAACTTGTTACGAAGCCACAAGAGGACCCTCGGACTGGACTGATAATACGACGACGAACCCGGCAACCTACACAGGATAACAATTTGCGCATTTTCTTATGGAACGTGCGTTCCCTGTACCATTACAGAGATAGAGCTCCCAAGCAGCTAACCGATACCCTGTCCCAATATAGGACTGATGTAACAGCGTTACAGGAGATGCGTTGGACAGGGACAGGTTTCCTGGAGAAGAGGAGGTTTTCTAGAGAAGTGTCAGTACACCTTATATTATAGTGGCCATCCAGTAAGCCATGTGCTCGCAGTAGGTTTTTTAGTCAGCCAAAAAATGAAACTTGCTGTTATCGGCTTTGGAAACAAAAACGAACATATGCACTCTGCAATTCTGAGGCAAGTTTAGAAATATAAGTCTCATTAACGTTCACGCCCCTACAGAGGAGATTGCAGAGTCGGAGAAGGATACCTTCTACGTCGCAGTAGAACGAACCCTCGAAGCCTGTCCCAGATATGATGTTAGAATCATACTTCGGGATTTTAACAGTAAAATAGGAAAGCAGCCTGTATTCAGGCGATACGTTGGCTCCCATAGCTTACACCAAAATACAAATGATAACGGACTGCGGATTATCCAATCAGCAGTGTCACACGAAATGGTTATTGGAAGTACCTGGTTTGCACAGAAAGCGGTCCACAAACATACATGGGCCTCTCAAAACGGGACCACTTTCAACCAAATTGACCCCGTGCTGCTCGAACGCCGCCAACTCTCAGCCTTGATGAATGTCAAAACATATAGAGAGGACAAAATAGGCTCGGATCCCTATCTCGTTGAAATGGTGCTCCGAACTTGAATAACAATAACATCATCACCCAGGATCCCCTCTGACAACCAGGTGGAAGTTAACACTGAAGCAATCCACAACACAGCCCTCCGCAACACCTATAATAGGGAAATGGATCCCGCAATAACCGCATTCAAAAGAGATTCTGGACATGAAGCATCAACAAATGATCTTCACAATCACCTGAAGAACGCTATCATAAATACGGCCCCCAAACATACTTGGCCCCAGCCGCGAAAAAGTCAGAACGGCTGGTTTGATGATGAATGTAAGCTAGCTACGGAAGGGAAGAATGCCGAATAATGTTGCATTCTCAAAGAAGGCGGGCACCCGCGCAGGCTTATCACGAACTCCGGCAAGCGAAGAAGTGACACTGGCGGAAAAAGGAAGCCTGAGAGAACTAACAGGTCTGTGAACTCGAAAAGTACAGGGAGCAACCGCACCAGGCGCGCACGTTTTACCAACAAGTCAGCAGGGTGAACCCTTACCCACCTCGATGTTCATTTTGCGGAGACAAAGACGAAAATCTGATATCCCACAGAACGGGCATATTGGAGCGGCGGGTCGAGTACTTTGATGAACTACTGAATAACTATCATATTGGCGAGTTGGAGGTCCCACCAACTGAAGACGACGGACAAATAATGCCACCACCAAGTATAGAAGAAACAGTCTGTGCAATTTATCGGTTTAAAAATCATAAGTCGCCAGGAGCCGATGGAATTACAGCCGAATTGGTTAAATATGGAGGCGACCAATTACACCAAGTGGCTCATCAACTAGGGGCAGCAAATTAATGCCAGACGACTGGCAAAGAGGCATTACTTATCTCTATATCATCTATAAGATATTCTCCGCTATCTTGCTAGGCCGGATAGCCACATACACCCACAACATCATTGGCCCACAACAAAGAGGCTTTACTCCTGGCAAATTAGCTACAGATCAGACTTTCTTCGTGCAGCAAGCGATGGAAAACTGCCGAAATGTGGACACCAGTTGCACCATCTGTTCGACTTTAAAGCCGCCTATGATAGCATAGCCAGGGTAAAACTGTACACGTCCATGAGAGAATTCGATATCCTGACGAAACTGATGACTGACTAGGCTAACCCTAGCCAATGTGCGAGGCCAGATAAAAGCAGCAGGATCACTCTCAAGACCATTCGACATCAACAACGGTCTACGACAAGGGGATGTCCTATCATACGTCCTCTTTAACCTTGCCATCGAGAGAGTGATCCGTGATGCTGAGGTAAATGCGAGAGGTACGATCCTCTTTAAGTTTAACAAACTACTGGCCTATGCTGACGATATCGACATCTTGGGAAGAATGACCCAAAATATATAAACTGCCTTCATCCAGACCGAACAAATGGTGCGAGATCTTGGCCTACAGATCAACGAAAGCAAAACGAAATATACAGTGGCAACATCAGCAGCGAAAACCACCCAACCAACATTATCTAAACCACACTGGTCTAACGGGAAGAATAAAGATAGGAGAATACAACTTTCTTTCTATCTAGGGTCAAAATCACAACCAAAATCCGCGCACGGTTTTTGCCAGCCAACAGAGCCTGTTTCAGCTTACAAAAAGTGTTCCGCTCGAAACGTCTCACCATAGGGTCAAAGCTCTTACTGTGCAAGACAATGATCTTACCAGTCCTCATGTATTCCTCGGAGACTTGGGTTCTTAGCAAGAAGAATTGCGAACTCTTGGCCGCGTTCGAGAGAAGAATCTTCTGAAGAATTTTTGGCCCCCTACATGAGGATGGACTATTCCGTAGCCTACATACATTGATGGTGATTATGATAACTTTTTAATAGTAGTAGGACAACAATCCAATTGGATCATGGGCTGAAAGTGTGTTAGAGCACTTCATTCAAGACCGTAGTGGTACACTACAGGATTACACTACACTGTAGGAGGCAATGTGGACAGCATTACGCTCGCCTGAGGTTATTACCCTGATTTGACTCAAGCAATCATTCTCGGCTGAGTCGATTGGTATCCGACTTCAAATCACAATATAAATCACTCCCACCAATGAGATTTGAACCGCAACTTTCCGTACGGCAGTCTTATGCTTTAACCACTCAGTTATCCGGACACACGGCATTTGTGACATTGGCTCCTACTACATTTGTGTAAATTTTCAGTTTTAATGAGTAACTCCCAAGTTGAACACAATGTATCTGGAGACTAATAATCTTGACAGAATCACCAATTTTCGTGTGAATAAGTATCATAAAATAATTTCCCAATTACAGACATAAACAAGTCGGAATACCGGAAGCTCGTGCTTCGGGTATAAAGGTTTTGTGTTCATCTTATCTAAGAAATTTCAACGCACATTTTTCTATCCGTATACAGCTACAAAACTACGAGACTTACGTACATATTACAGCCGTAGATGTTACGCTCACCCTAAATAAACAAACTGCCTATTTCCGAATACTGTACACATATAGGCACATATATAAATTGATCCTACTCATATTTCCGATTTACTTCTTATATCTATTTAAATTAGGCTCTACCCACAAAGTTCATTAGCACGCATATACTATATACCTACATACACACATGTCTCGTTGGAATAATTGATATTTATATACAAATGATTAAAGAACTAAAACAAAATAATTCTTTTCCACCCAATTTATACGAACTTACTTCGTTGTGGTATGGATGAATTTGATATGTGATGATAACGTCGTGCAGGTTGTAGAGTGCACGAAATTCACAAAAAATTGTAAAGTTTTACCCTCTATAACTTTGTTAATAATAGTATGATTTTCTTCAAACTTAACCAAATTGTGCATTATGTTCTTCATGACACGCATGCCAAATTTTGTACTTCTGGGATGAACATAAGGGTGGTGCCGGGTAAATCTCTAAAATATGGAAATATACTATTATTAACTTTATTTGTGCAGATATCGAAACCGGATATATTTTGAGGCCTAGATTTCGTAGAGATGCACTATTGAGATTTTTTTCAAATTTTTCGGTTGGATAGGTTCTGAGAATGAGACCTGTTACACTTTTTGTGGGTCATATTTTGAGCCCTCACTCCCCTATATTTCACCCAATATCAAATATTGAACCAGTTTCGAAAAGTACTAATTGAGACCTTTCATTTGATTCCCCACATGGCCATATTTTATAAAAAAAAAATTTGCACCCTCCTTTTACATGTATGGGGAGCCCCCCCTTAAACTTAACGCAAAATGGCGTCAGTTACTGCATGTAAAGGGAACGGCAGATCACATACTCCTACTAATTTTCGTGACAATCGCTTCAGCCGTTTCCGAATAAATCGGCTGTGACAGACAGACAGACAGACAGACGGACAGACAGACAGACAGACAGACAGACAGACAGACAGACAGACAGACAGACAGACAGACAGACAGTAATCGTTGACTGGAGCGGAAGTGTATTGCGAACGCTCGCAAATCAAGAAGGAAAAAAAAGGCAAAGGAATCCAGTGAAAGTTGTGAACTAAACTGCCCGAAGGTGAAAAGTGCGGGAGTAGTTAAAGGTGAAGTGAGATCGGTGGCGTTTCTTACGTGAAACCTATTTAAATAAGTTTTATCTTCCCTTTGTTCTCTTCTCCGCTTAACCGGTCATTTGAATTGCCGTTTATGAAATATATCGGCGGGTGTTAGCTGGTAATGTCCAGTAACTAATATTGAAAAAGGACATACGGTGTCGAGGACAGACTAGTGGGAGCGCGCGTACTCGCGGCCCGGGCGGCCCTGGTTCAATCACGTATGGGGAATTTCTTTTTCTATTTGTTCTTTTATATTAAAAAAATAATAAAAAAAAATTGTTTTCAATTTAACCGAACCAACACGGCGGAACACTTAATGGTTAATGTTTGTTGATCGAAATAGGAACAGGTTGGAGTTTGGCTCTTCCCCATTTATTTATTTCTCTCGCTGAATGCTGAATTGGACATTCAAGGCGCTCATACTGAATGCGAGTAGAAAGTGCAATTATTGTCTGGACTAATCCACATAAAGTGTGATTTTTAGCCAAGAGTGTGTGGGTTGGTGACAGCACGCTTGCTTCGCATTACTCGTGATCTGGGTTCGATTCTCGTTTCGATCGCGGGAGGTTTTACTTTTACATATTTATACTATAACAAATAAATTTTTAAATTTCCAATTTATCGGATGGTGAGTGAATCCCGAGTTCCATCCCCACTTAAAGCGGACAAGTTTTTATAAACTACATTATTATAATTTCACTTTTTTGAGTTAAATTACTGTAAGCAGTGGAGGAAGCGGAGGACTCCGGTGGGCTTCCCACTAGCAAAATGGCTAGTGGGGAGGCTCCACTGTTACCTTCTAGTGCGAGTGATCCTTTCAAGCGGAGCGCAAAATTAGTGCGATCACCAGCAGCGAATTCGACGGAAAAACGCATGTTAGGCCCTAAGAGTAGCAGCAGTGTAGTTACTGCTGAAGCCGAGGGTGACGCACTTACGAAGCTGGGATCGATGATTAATGATCTAATGGAGTATGTTAACCAACGCAATAATGTACACCACGCGATAAAGGATCAGGTGCGTTCTATTAGGGCAACATACTTCAAGGCCAAAGAGGACGTGAAAGCACGGGCAGAAGCAACAGTGTCGATAAGCCAACAAAAAGCGATGGTTGCCGTAGCAACCCAAACCACGCAGAAGACATCTCTTCCCAAAAAGCTCTTTGGCAAAGAACTCTTCCAAAGTGAAAAGGATGTCTCGGAAATTCGGAACAAACGATTAAGAGACCCAAATGAAGAAGTGCAATCTCCCCAACGAACAGCAAAAAGGAAAAAAGAGAAACAGATGCCGGTGCAACCTGGGAATGACGGAAGATTATCTGGGCATACGGAAAAGGCCACTAACAGCGCCGAAGACACTTGGACTAAGGTAGGACCTAAGAAGAAGCTGCAAAAAAGAGCCAGGCCGGACGCGCTGATAATAACAAAAACCAGCGAGTTGACGTACGCGGAAATCCTACGCAAGGTTAAAGCAGATGCCTCCTTGACGGATCTGAGTGCAAATGTCACGAGGATAAGACGAACACAGAAAGGCGACCTGTTGTTCGAACTTAAAACCGGTGATGACGGAGGCGAAAACCTACGGAAGAAAATTGAAGCATCACTAGGTGATGCTGCGGCGGTCAAAATGAGTAAGGATTCGGTGGTGATCGAATGCAAGGATTTGGATGAAGTCACCACAAAATCTGAGATCTGCGAGGCCTTGCAAACCCAATTGGGATTACAATCAGTGAGCGAGTCTAATGTGCTACGACTTAGAAAAGCGTACGGTGACACGCAGATAGCGTCCATAAGTCTTCCTATTGAAGCAGCGAAAAAGGCGATTGCAGTGGGCAAAGTACGTATTGGATGGGTGGTCTGTCGGTTACGGGAACAGAGTCCAGTACATAAATGTTATAAGTGCTGGCAGGTTGGTCATATAGCGAAAGCTTGCAGTAGCTCCCAAGACAGATCAAATCTGTGCCGCAAATGTGGAGAACAAGGCCACTTGGCAAAGGACTGCAACGGAATGCCCAAGTGCGTATTCTGTGTGGAAGCAAAAAGTAGTGACAGCGCCCACATTGCAGGAAGCAGTAAATGCCCAGTGTTCAGAAAGGCGTTCATAAATAAAGCCAAATGAAGTTTATGCAACTCAATCTGAATCACTGTCGAGCGGCCCAAGACCTACTTTCCCAAAGCGTATTCGAGAACAACGTCGACGTTGCGATTGTTTCTGAACAATACGAAAATCTGCATAGCGGAGTATGGATAGCAGACAAAACCAGTAAGGCAGCGATATGGAGCTGCGGAAGCCAAGCTATAGTAGATGCGAAAAAACATCCAGAAGACGGGTTCACCCGTGCCAAGATTGGAGGGATATATATCTATAGCTGTTACGCAGCACCGAGCCTCACATTAGAGGAATTCACGTCATTGCTGGAGAAACTATCCTTCAATGCAAGTCGCTACAACCCCAAAGTATAATAATAGCCGGCGACTTCAACGCATGGGCAGAAGAATGGGGTAGCAGAGAAACCAACGCAAGAGGACGAATATTGCTGGAGACATTCTCGCGCTTGAACGTGGTACTTGCCAACTCTGGGGGAGCCAACACATTCCGGAGGGGAGAATTGCAATCGGTGGTAGACCTCACCTTCGTCAGTGATACCCTAATCAGAGACTTGGAGTGGCGTGTCAGCGAGGAGTACACACACATCGATCATCAGGCTATCATCTTTCAAACCTCGCAAAGGAATAATTTGAAGCCACTAACACGAATAATGATGAGCTGGGTAACTAAGAAATTCGACGCAGAAATGTTCAAGGAGGTACTTCTGGAAGATACATTGCTATCGGGAAGCGCACAAAACAAAGTTTCACAGGTCGTGGAAAAATTGCAGCGGGCATGCGATGCCGCTATGCCTCGACGTAGCACTTTCCGAAGACGAAATCCTAATTTTTGGTGGAATTCCGAAATTGAGGAATGCCGGAAAAAGTGTCTCAAAGCTAGGAGACGCTCCCAGCGCAGAAGAAACCGACCTGAGTTCGAAGAGCTACACGTGCAATATAAAAATGCGAGGAAAAAATTGCAAGTAGCTATCGCAAGGAGCAAATCCGAACATTTCAAGCGGATGTGTACTGAAGCTGATTCTGACCCATGGGGTGGCGCATATAGGTCGGTGATGTCATCACTAAAAGGCGAGCGCTCCCCACCGATTACTTGCCCAGAGTTGCTGCAGAATATAGTGAATACTCTATTCCCAGTGGATCTGAATGGTACAAGTCTGCCTGCAGTACATTTACATCCCGGCGAAGTTCCGATAGTGGTAAATGAGGAGGTTCTAGACGCAGCAAAAAGATTGATTGAAAAAAAGACTCCAGGACCGGATGGAATCCCTAACATTGCCCTGAAGGTAGCAGCCAGGACAGCACCAGGTATGTTTGCCCAAGTTTTCACGGCATGCCTTAGGGAAGGAGAATTCCCCGAGCAATGGAAGGTACAAAAGCTAATACTCATTCCGAAGGCAGGTAAACCATTGGGTGACCCCTCCTCTTATAGGCCGATATGTCTGGTCAATACCATTGGCAAACTATTTGAACGAGTAATATATAACAGACTGCTCGCTGTTGCGGAAAAGGAAGGAGGCCTTTCCGACAAACAATTCGGATTTCGTAAGGCAAAATCAACTGTCGACGCAATCAGCATGCTGACTGGCTTGGCTCAGGCTGCAATAGAAGAAGGAAAAAGCTGCGCAGTAATAACCCTCGACGTAAAAAATGTGTTCAATAGTGCAAAATGGAATAAAATCATCGAGGCACTCCTCTTCTCCTTGGGAGAAGACTTTACTGCGACTCGGACGATGGGCTAAAAATATTCCCGACAACTTGTGGAGTGCCACAGGGTTCTGTCCTGGGTCCCTTGCTGTGGCTAGTTATGTACGATGGAGTGTTGACGCTACGCCTACCGGACAACTTGACAACTATTGGCTTCGCCGATGATATCGGAATAACGGTGGTTGCAAAGCACCAAGACGAGATCGAGATCTATGCAAATGAAGCGATATGGGAGATCAATTCCTGGTTGAGAAATTCTGGCCTTCCACTTGCCGAGCATAAAACAGAAGTAGTTCTCATTAGCAAGAGAAGAAAGAACACAACTGTGAAAATCAAAGTTGGCGGAAAAACAATTTACTCCCAACCATCGCTCAAATACTTGGGAGTAATTATTGACAGAAGACTCAACTTCAAAAGACACATTGAGTACGCCGCAACTAAAGCGTCTTCTATCGCTACAACGATCTCGAGGATACTACCGAACATTGGTGGGCCAAGACAAAGTCGACGTCTTCTGCTCTCCAGGGTAGTCAGCTCCGTGCTACTCTACGCAGCTCCAGTTTGGGCAACTGCTCTGAATAACAAAGTGAACTGCCGAAAATTGGGAATGGCGTATCGGTTAAGTGCACTCCGGGTATGCAGTGCATATCGGACAACATCAGGAGAAGCGGCATATGTACTAGCAGGGATGCTCCCCATAGACATCTTGGCGAAGGAAAGTCGGCGACTCTACGACAAAACGTATGCAGCTAGAGAGTCTAGCGCATTTTGACGGCAGCTGGCACGGCGGGAATCTATCGAACGGTGGCAACAGCGATGGGACGAATCCCAAACTGGTCGTTGGACATACCGCATCATTCCGGATATTCGGAGATGGTTTGAACGAAACCATGGGGAATTAAGCCACGAGCTAACACAATTCTTGAGTGGACATGGAGGTTATCGTGCTTATTTACATCGATTTGGTCACGACGAATCACCATGCTGCCCAAGATGTGGTAACGTGGCTGAGAATGCGGAGCATGTCATATTTGATTGCCCCAGGTTCACCGCGCACCGAACAAGAATGGAAGCGGTCGCAGACAGGCGTTTAACACCCGAAAACATTGTGGAGTTTATGCTGGAGTCAACGGATGCCTGGAACCAGGTTGTAAGGGAACTGCAAGCTATTCACCAACAGCTTAGGCAGGAAGAACTACGACGAAAACAAGGAAGGGAGAGAACCATAATGAGCCGCAGCTAAAAGCTGATCCAGCCCCGCGATGGGCTCACGCAAAACCTTAAAAAGGAAAATAAACCGATTTTTAAAAAATTTTCCTCCCCAGGTTTGTGTACTTTCAAAAGTTGTTATGACCAACAATTTTATGTGCTAAACCCTTTGTTATTTCGGGTGACCCAAATGCCTCGCAGGGACCTGTTTGCAACGACGGGGCTGGGCCCCACCGCATACGTGATACCAGCATTTATAAAGAACAGTGGGCAGAAATACATCACATTGAGTTAGGCGAGCACTCTGTTGCAATGATTTTCTTCTTGACACCATCTAGTCTTCTTGATAAAGATCTATTTCTTTCAAAAAAGTACAAAACTCCCGGAGTTGACGGAATTCCATCCAAAATTGTCAAATAGGGGTAATCTGTTGAATCTGAACAACTGAACGAAAAGCATGGTAGTCTACTTTGGGTACCCTATAGGGAAACGTCATTGTTACGTACATACTAAAAAATATTGACGAAAATAATCGAATGTCGACTGAAAGAGCAAGCAAACAACGTAGTTAGATAGTATTAAGATGGCTTAAGATCTGGGTGATCAAAAAAATATTTGTATAATACTGCGAACATGACATCGGTCTACAGAAACTGCCCTTTGGTTTCTGTCAGGCAGTCCGATTAGGACCGGTTAGTCCAAATCACATGACTCAAGCTTGAAAAACTACTTCTATTAAGATAATACAATAGGTGAGTCTAATTTGCAATACTTGTAGCAATTCGTCTATTGAGGAGTCTGACTGTCCTCTGATTTATACTTTTAAAATCGAAATCATCCAAAAGATTTATGAAACTAGAGAATAAGAAGATGCCTGACGAATAACATACAATCATGGTTTGGCAATTATATAATGACCCACCTGCATCGAATCTGGTCCAAGCCAGGAAATCGTAATGAGCTGGTCACATCCCGAAACTGCACAATGGTGGTTACTGACGGACATTTTCACAATAAGAGCTGTGTGGAGGCTTTATAGAACAAGCTAATATCATTTATTTACTCTTGAACTTGGCGTCTTTGAATAAACGTACTTAATACTACTGCCTCAGTAGAATAAAGTCAAAATGATGATATTAGAGAAAGAGCTAAATAAAGTCCAATTGGAGCTATTCTATTTTACTATATCAGACTTGATCTCTTCTGCTGACAGACGCCCAGAAAAATACGTTGACAGTCATTGCAAAAAATCATGATAATTAACAAGCCCTAGAAAAATACTAGGCTTAAGTAAACCGTGAGTTTCATTGAGCGGCACAGCCAGCAACGCGTTCGTTGCATTTCCCTTAAATTTTTCCCCTGCTCACTTCTGCCCTATAATCAATGCATCTTCCAGTAACTGGCCCTTGCGCCGACTTAGGTCCTCGTTTGAGAATTTCTCAGACCAGAGTACATGAATGACGCGGTAGAGCTAGGTGTTAACGCAGATTTGAGTAAAAGTGGTGGTGCTTTTCTATATGTTGCCTCCATATAATAACACAGAGATAAGATTGGCGTAGAATGAGATTTTCTAGGAAAAGCCTCATGGTTTATTGAAGTAGACTGCCTCCTCTGGACAAGGTAGCACCAATAACGGGAACAAATAGTATCGGCGACAAAATGCAACTTTGCCAGACTCCGCTTTCAACTTTAAATTTATCAAAAATGTTATACCAATGAAGCATGTGACATTTCGACATCATATGTTACTCTATCAAGAACTATGAGCTTCGCCGGAATAGCTCTCCAGCGCAAAGCATTGAAGATATACTATCGGATTACGCCGTTGAAAGTTTTCCGAAGCTGGTGAAGACAAATTGAAACGGAGATCTGATCAGCTTTCTGATGGTATATTGATATAATGGTATTTTAGTTTCTTGACATTCCAGCAAACTATCACACTGCTTGTACCTTAGTTTCACTAGATACGTGTGAAGATAAAATCCCACAACTTCTGAAAGACGTTTCACCAAACTAAGCCAAAAGTCGTAGGTCGTAAACAACCACACAAACCTACCAATAGCTAAGCTAAAAGGGCCTCGAATTAAATTTCGAATGCCGCGAATCCTGCCGTGCCACAGTATTATCATGAATGGTGAATTCAGGTGACGCCTTCTGGATGTGAGAGAGTGCCTTTACTTGCGTATCGCGTCTCCGTCTTCTCCCACGAGGGAGGAAGCATTGAGCTCTTAAGCTCAGCGGTGTATCCCAAGGGAACCCGGCTCTTTCTTCAGCGGAAAACTCTCTAGCTGATCGGACAACTGACATCAAGCTTACTGTATAATATTGATGAACATTTGGGCGCCATCAAGATTGCTCTGCTTTTCTGTGCAAATAAAGTTTTTGGCCACTTTCCGAAAAGGCACCATAAGGTCCGAGTGACTTCCGGAACATAGAAGCGAATCGAGAAGCGTAGGGAACAGAAGGCTCTTTCTTGCGTGGCGAGTTTGGCGAACGTCATAGGCTCGTGCTGGTATAGCCTGACGTGCGCCGTGAAAAAAAAGGAATGCATTATTGCGCTAATTAGGGATGCAGATGCTGCTACACATAATTACAACGTTCGCTTCCGAACGTATCACGATCTCTATGGTTCTGAGAGCTAAGTTGACGAAATATTTTCCGTTCAGCTTATATATGCTTTTTTGGGATTTTTTTTCAGCGGGACATTCAAATAAATTAAAGGGCGTTAATGATAATCTGATTCGAAAGCAGTGCAAAACTATATAGCCACTGTACAGTTATCCTTCGACGACGCTTTCCTTTTTGAAGGTCTCGCGGTCTGATCACTACAATTTTTAATTTAGGGTGAACAAACACAACAAACAAAAATACATAGAAAGAAAATATATCAAATTTTGCAAAACCCGCGTACTTAAAAAAAAAAAAATCAAAATTTTCGACCAAAAAAGTTCACAAATTATTTATCAAAAGAAAAAAACTATTCAATGTATGGTAAAACTCACTTCCAAGTACTTTCAAGTCAAATCGAATACACCATTCTTAAATTGTTAGGGCATTCATTCAGCAAAAAAACAAAAGATAAACTTTTTGAAATTAATACTGTGGCCAGAGGTAGAGATCCAGGAACATCTCAGCACAGTTCTCAACCATATAACACCTAGTGAAGTTCTACTTCTTTTGGATAAACTTGCTCAGCTCCAGACAAAAAGGAAATCGTTGCAGCCATCAATTAAGTTAGACTAACCCCCGTGGGTTTGATGGTCTCGTCCCGAAGCTGAACATCGTAGCACCCGTCGTATCTGCAGAACTCCTTCTTCCACTCATCGGTAATTCCTGTGAACGGAAGACCTTTTCGCAGTATAAATGTGAAAATGGGATGATAGGCAAGATTCAGAAGTAGGGAACCGGTCCTAAGTTCGACAATTGGAGGAGTATCTGCGTGCTCCCTGCCGTCACAAAGATAATTGCTACCAATATTTAAAACGCATTAAAAAGCATCTACAGAGAGTCGGCTGGTTTCCGCTCCAGATCCTCCTGCATTGATCACATCAACACCTTCTATATAATTTTGGAGCAGTACGTGGAGTTCATATCTCCATTATGCAGAAACCCACAGACTTTATTGTCGTTTCCTCAAGACCTTCTTGCCCCATAATATGTTCAGGATTCCATCTTGGTATTCTGATCTCCCATCACGATCGCAATGTTCCCTTTAATGAAGTCTCTCCTGGATTGCGCATTCCACAATTCAGTCATAAGCAGTTCACGAAAACAAAAAGGTCGTGACTGAAACGTCAGCCCGATTTCGAGGTGTGGTAGTAATTTTTGAAGCATATTTAATTTCTGGGGTTGCAAGTTGCTAGCCAAAAAATCTGTATCCATTTTGTAAGGAGTGAGTGAGCTTTACTACCGCAAACTCACAGGGCTTTTGACCATGTACCACACAAACTGATCTCTGACAGCAGGGAAGTTCGTGTACTGGGATGAATTATTCTACAGTAATCCGAAGAGTAAAGTCTGCAGGTTGCTAGGTATATTCAAACTGCAGCGTATATCTGTTAGGATTTACCAACGAAACACCCTCGTGCTAGTCCCCTTGGTAATTCCAAGTTATGAGAGACATTTAACGTCCATCTACCTTTTCTATACAAATGATATTTTTCTAGTGACTACAACAAACAGGATCTCCAGCAATCGAAAGCAAAATGATAGCCTCATGCGTCTTCCACTCAATCTGAATAAAAAAGAACTTTTAACAACTGAACCTATTGAAACAGCCGCAGTAATTGTTAATGATAGCGGCCTGTCCAGAACTCAATGACTTAAAAATCCCAGATCAATCCTCCTAGTCAACACTGTGCTATGAAATTGCTTCATACATCAGAGCTACTTGGATAAAATGGTGCTCCACAACTGACGTCTTTGGCAATCGATTATCACCTATAGCCATTTTTGGTGATGCTGCTCCCAGGGCAGAGGTGAGGCAGTGTCAGATGAGTTGCCTTTACCCTCGACGAAACCGTCGGTCATTTTCTTCTCTAATGTTTTTTTGAATTAATAGGATGCAAACGAAAAGCTTTTCATTACCGACCAAAAATTACCAATTTTACTGGTATATTTATTCCAAAAAGTCTATTATCTATGCAGTTTTCACGAATTTTAAATCCTAGCATTTCTGTCAGCAAATTAGGTAATTTTTTGTTGATAGACAGAAAGGCTGTCAAAGAGAGTTACTACTGAAAAAGCTTTTTCATATTACATTTTTCCCTCGCCAAAATTTATGTAGCAAATTGAAAAATCAACGTTATTAGACCTTTATCAATATTTGTTTTTATTTATAGCCTTCCGATTTATGACACCTGCAGACTTCTTATCTCTACTTACAATAAAAATCTGATTGTGTTTCTTCAATTGGGAAGTTGTAGAAAGAAACTCCTTGGTATTGAGAAAGTTTGTATTTGCGTCACTATCTTTTTTTGTTTTTCTTACAAAATAGATCAATAAAAACTAATCACTTAGAAACAAATTAAAGAAAACTTCGGCGTATTGTGCCCTTGACTATGTCAACATCAATATGTTTCGCTCTCAACCCGTTGATCATTTGATTGTAAGCCGTTGAGTTGGCTAGGGTCTCATATATGTTGCTAAATTCAGGTGATCTTATTTTGGAATATGCTTGTTGCAGGAATGGATCTGTCACCATTCTCTGAGTTACCAAAGATTTCAACCTTTCTGTAGGAATCAAGTCCAGTATATCCAAGAATAGTCCACGGAATCCTGGCGATGCACGACTTGTTATTGGCGGGAATTCCGGTAATGCAAAAAGACTAAGCAACATATTGAAGTAGTAACGAACATCCAAGAACAATTCCTGGCAAGCGTAGTCAACAAATGTGATAAGTTCGGGAGATCTTATGACTTCAATTAGCAAATCATGAAACTCTGCGGACGAAACATAAGACAAGACTTGCTGGGTTTCTCGATCCGTTGAAAGGGCCCTAATAATCCGCCTGTAAAGTCGTGTAACTGGAATTTCCTTAGCGAATTCATTGAGAACTGCTTGGAGGCCTCCCTCCCCGGGTGCTAAACATCCTGGAACGCCTGCATCGCCTGGCGGGGATGCAGTTGGTTTCAGGGTGGTTGAAGGTTCCAGTTCAGGTTCCGGTGTTGGTTCAGCTTCTGGTGCTTGTTCAGGCTCTGGTGTTGGTTCAATAATTGCTTCTTCTGTGATAACGTCTTCGACGGGTGTCTCTTGTGTTACCACTTCGGGAGCTTCACTTGGCGGGGAAGGCTCCTGTGCAAATGCAACCCCTAAAAGAACTACCACTATGAGTGACACTTTCATTTTCGGTGAACTTTAAACTAGCCACACACTAAACTGATTTCACTGAAATTCTAGAACCAGCTTTTATATGCCGCAGTCATAAGACTACAACGCGAGTGGTGTTCTTTTATCACATTGCGCAGAGGAAGGGAATTCAGATAATTTGCTGTTGATAAAAAGATCATCATAGCATGAATATTAAGTACATCTAAGACTCTGGCAGGTGTTAACACTGTTGAAATTGTGATATGACAACTCAAATTCGAAATATATTTCACTTTTACTCTCACACACGAAAGTAGCTTTCCCCTTTAGAAAACATGTGAAAATGTACATTTGCTTGTTTTTGAGCGATTGCTATTAACTTACCATCATAAAAAGAAATGCAAACATGTACGTGATAAAAAGATTTGGTAGAAGATTGAGATGCTTATGTATCTTACAGAGAATACCGGGAAATGGTTCAAGATGTGTGGGTAACATTATATAATTTTTTACTTTTGCAACATTTCCGTCACTTTTGTTGCAAGTAGCAATAAGATGGCAATCTCATCTCCATGCTGCTTGCTGTAAGAACCTTAAGAGAATGTCACTCAGTTAGTAGAATGATAAGCACACGCCTCTTGAAATTGAGGAAATAGTTAAAGATTTCGTCCCTGGTGAAATATAAGAGCTAAAAGCATGCAAAGCGCCATACACAAGAAAGTATTGTTAGAATGATGAAATGTCGCTCATCTTTGGTCTGTCTCTAATTGCATTCTCTAAGCTGGCCGCTGCGGTACAAAGTGCAAGCGGCGTCAGCTAGTGACGCGTCAGCTATAATCAAGCCGAGAACGAAAGAGAGATACCTCTGTTATCTGCTTCAAATTGTTGATTGTGGTGACGATTGATTATAGACCTCTGCTACAGTAACCTGGGAATCATGTTATTGGTAGTCAAAGAAAACTGTAAGTCTGGGATCTAGGGCCGCCTGGTCTGACTATGCTTCAAGTTAAGGTTGCATAATTTGGCAAATCCTCAAAGGACCTCCTCGCAGTAGCCGCTGGAAACTATCTTCAGAAGACCCAAGTGTGTATAGGGCGAGGCTGACAGTAGGCTCATTCAACTGACGAGGATCTGTTTGCCTGCTGGTGTTGTGTTAGGAGCAAACGCCTCTGGCGGGGGGATAAGCCGAAGCAGCAGCTCGGAAATCGTCCTCCATACGTTGGAGAAGGTGTTAACAACATCCCAAACCAAGGATAGCATACACTGGGAGCTGCCCATCGCTTTTAAATGTAATCGATCTCGAGATAAAGTCGAACAACAACAAAAGCGGAAAAGAGTTCAAGTGCTCGGATGCCAAACAAGCTCTGAGAACTGGTAAGCGGCTCTAGCCGGCCGAGGAATCACAAACTCCGAAACCCTTTCGCGACGTGGCCAAGAATCACATGTGGCTCTGGCGGATGAAAATTTCGCCAGCAGCAAACTAAACCAGGCTGTTAGAGAAGGCCAGCAGGCGTCGTCTGGAAGGCAAAAACGAACATAGAGATTCATTCCATGCTTCGATTCCTTCCAGGTGATCCGTACCTTAGCACCTTAGCTAATCTGCTGGTCTTTTTTTCAGAGAAAGACGTGGACGCCGCTTTAATGCAGAAGCCCTGGACCCGAAGAGGCCGAACCATCAAAGGGCTCCAAAGTAAATATTCTAATTTATTCCACAGCACAAGAGACACTGATCGAGAAAAACTAAGAGTATTTATTCTCGCCAAGAAGAGCTTGGCACACTTTACAATTCGCATTGCCGAAATTGCGGAGAAGAGCGAGAAAACCTAAGGAACTTCTTTTACGGCTGCATAATTCTAGCCAGAGTCAAGCTACGGACACCATTCTTTAAGGGACATGAAAGGAATCTCTATCTCCAGGATGGGAGAACTGTTTTCCTAAGTGAATGCAACAGGCTGGCTCAATAGACCTCAGTCGACTTGCCTCTGCCATTTGCTTTTGCCGCAGCAACCATAGTCTTATCAATTTATGATATGACAGTAGCGCACCACAGTGCTAATTGAGCAATGCAACGTTGAGTTCAGTGAAAACCATGTTATAAATCCCAATCATTGATGTTATGTTTCTTAACATTTGTAGTTCGGTGGAAATATCAGTCAAGAACTTAGGTAATCAGCATTGTGGAATCACAGGACGAATAGAAACTTTCCTTGGAGCGCATATATACAGGGATATCATGGTAGCAGACTGCAAAAAGGGGACTCCGTGCGCGGTAAAAAAAAGTTTGACTGGATTTTCCTCGGCCCAAACTGCTCTCGAAAAAATCAAGAAGGAATACTTTTACTGATCGCCATTGAGGACACCACGGCCAAGGTTTTCAAGAGATTTTGGAAAATGAACGAAGTCCCAGAAAAATGGTTGATGACAAAGATAGATTGTTCTGTTTACATTTAACTGGAATGCTGAATCTGTGAATATTTCCAGCAGTTCTCAGAACTGAAGGAACCATTGAATTCCGAGGATGCCCTTCGGAATCAATATGTAGGTTTTATGGAGGAGTAGTAGACATATTATTCACTAAGCTTTGAGTGGTTTCCAATTTGTCTCAGACAACATCGTCCGGTAAGCATCTCAATAAAGTAAAAGGTGAAGACGGTTCCCTTTAGCATTTTTATTATTTCGCTTCTAAACACAAAAAGAAGGATCCGTGGAGAACAAAAGTGAGAGCAAGTTGTGGTGCATTTGGTTCGGTCGGACATCAAGTGGATGCTTGGAATCCCTTAATATTTAAAAACAAGTCAGGAAACTCGAAGCTGGGCGCTTCAGGTATGAAAGGTTTTGTTTGTTTCTTGTGTGAGTATATTTGAGTGTAGAACTATCCTATTTGTACGTAGCCCGTTAAGAACATGCATTTAGCATATCAGATTTAGTACTTCGGGTTGTAAATTTACACGGTAAGGTAACTTTGAGCTACTGTAACTTTGTTAGTAATAGTATGATTTTGATCAAACTTGGAGATAATATGCTTCATATTATATTTATACTACTACCAACTTTTATAACTCTGACATAAACTTACGGTAATAAACTATTATTAACTTAATTTGAACAGATATCGATATGGAAAGTATTTTAAGGCCTGGGTACCGTACAGAGGCAGCTTCACGATTTTTTTCAGATTTTTCGGTTGAGTAGTTTCTGAGAATGGCTCCGTTAAAGAAATCATCACTTTGAACCTCTCCCACTCCCCGCCTTTTTAACAAATCTCAAAACTAAGACCGGCTTCGAAAAGTACTAATCGAGACCTTTCGTTTGATACCCCACATCACTATATTTGGTGAAAAAAATTTTTACACCCCCCTTTTACATGTATGGCCCCCCCTCCCCCCCTCCTAAATCTCAACGTAGGAGGATATTACTCACTGCATGTCTGAAGGTCCACAGTTCCACCTTCTCACCAAATTTCGTGTTAATCGGTATAGCCCTTTCTGAGAAAATTGCCTGTGACAGACGGACAGAAGGATAGACAGACAGACAGTGAACCGATTTTAATAAGGTTTTGTTCTACAAACAAAACCTTAAAAAGATCTCAATTCGTTACTAGTCGGACTCAGCACCCCGAATAACATCACTCGTATATTGACGAAAAGGAAAACACGTAGACAGGATTAACATCGAATATAGTGCGAAGTCTTCCATTCGAACGGTAAAACATTTGAAGTAAACAACCGTTACATACGGTACTGGCAAAGCTTCTTACATAGCCATGCACAGGGTGTCACTTATCGTTGGACAAAAGAAAGTATTGCCCAGAATGTATCGAGCCATTAAGGAAGGCTTCTACTTGGTATGGTCAAGGAAGCGTAAACCATCTAGCCAGACCTCATCAATGCTCTACAAAAGGGAGGCTTCAAATTGCGAAAATTGACGTCATTTGTCCTGCCTTGTGAGTTGGGGCTTACGAATACGCTCAAAGCCGCTAGAAATTTAAGGGTAAGCAACCTGCAAATTTTGAAACTTTACTGCTACCGAAATGTCGACAATGCCTCGCAAAGGGACTGACCTATAGCTGCTATGATTAATTTATGGAATGCGTGCACACTTCTCGACAACGGTAATGGGGGTCCCCAGAATGCTCCCTGGGTATCCAAAGCCTAAGCGAAGTAACATAGTGGCACTCCGAAGAGTACTTCTCTCCCTCTTAATACACTAATGGCAATGTGTTTTGGTACTCTGGAAAGAGGAGTGGTAGCAGACGCGAATCCCGTGTCGGGTTGTTTCTGACGGCTACCGCAAGTTACGTACTCTTGACCTAGGAGCCGATTTCTGACTGCAAGATTTCGGTCCAGGTTAAGGAACATCCATAATTGAACAGTGCTATGCTACCAACGAAAACTTCCGATATTTTCGAGAAAGATGATTTCTGCAAGCATTTACATGCAGTTAAGGAGAACCTTCCTAAAGGTAACATTGTTATCGTGAAGGGTGATCTGAATGCTAAGGTAGGTTCTGATAACACCTTGTTCGAACATGTGATGGGAAAGCACGATCTTGGCAACCGCAATGGCGGGAGGTTTGTGGATTCCGCAGCTTTCGTCGATTCCTCGTTGTTCGAAAACGATTGGTACAGGCGTGTGGATCGGTAGAAGATGAATTTTCAAAGAACTTCAAACCAAATATCACAATTTATTCCATAGAAAAAATGTCCCCGCCAGAAAAAGCCTGCGCCTTTTTCTGCCTTCGGACCACAGTTTCAGCGACCGTAGTAAAACTGTCCGCGCGGGAGCAGCTAATATGATTCACTACCAATCAACCCCATTAGAAAAATTATATCTGATCTGGCTATCATCGCAGCGAGGCTGTGATATCAACGGCAGGCACACGCTTTGGGCTAGTTCGGAAATTAACGACGGACCCGTGTGTCTCTTTAACTTTATTATTATTATAAACTTATGAGTGCATCCAATGTCAACGTTAGCACGAGAAACAAATTGAAGTCAAGGCTCAGGTCTTTGGAACATTCGAAATAGCTTTTATAGTTTAGTGCTACGGAAAAACAGTAAAAGGACATGGAATGATAGGCTGCCCAATCACTGTATAACCGTATAAGGACTGCCTGAGGAGATATAAGTCGAACATCGGGAGTGCCAGGAAGCATCATCTGGGCAGAAGATATATGAAATGAGAATGTGTATCGCATTCGAATCACCGGTTTTTCAATTCCACGGACAGTTGAACTTAATTTTTTTTGTTTTATACATTCTCCTTCGTGTATGCTTCCTAACTGATCACTATATTCTTTGTTTTTAGGTTCTGAAGCAGTCACAATGTTAAAAATTTTCGAAAATTTGCTTTAGGTTTTTGGGACATGGCCAGTTTTTGTGGTGGAATATAATCAATCCGAATGGTGATTCTAGTCCTCTGCTGCATCAACTTTTATGTCATCAATACGGGCAAAATACCCACGGACGTGTTGATCAGAAGGCGGAACTGCCAGTGAATGAGTTGCACATTGAGAAAAGACTCCATAGAGGTATGGTATGATATGGTATTTTAGGATGCCCGACGTAGGTGCATAACAGAAAACAGTAGAGAAAGTGTACTAACTTCTCCCAAAATCCTGAGGGGGGCTGAAGTATAATACCCGCGACGTTCTAAGCAGCCTTTTAACCAGGGAAAAAAAATACTTCCTTTTGAATCACCATTGGTTTTTATAGACATCCAAAAGGAATAGATCGAACTGTTTTGCAGGGAATCCAAACCACCTGGTTGTACCACAAATCACTGTGGACGAAGGGGCATTTTCGTCCACGGTTATTCTTTTTATGTAGGCTCGTAGAGTGCTGTACCCGGGAAGAAATCGATGACTTACATTCTGACCGCATTTATGAACGTGGGATTACTGCACTAGATTACAAATTTTCTAACAAACATGATCCGCGCTGGAACTACGGTCTTCTTTCATCCCTATTCATTTTCCGCATATTACATAACCCTTATAAACCTTCCAACAGCAACTTTGTCATCGTCCAAGGGGAAATAATCAAAGTTCCATTCCTATTGTTTTGTCTTTTTATGATTAACTCGACCGTTGTAGTTTTGCTGTCACAATGATCATTATCTAGGTTAATCCGTAGATCGACCAACATGTAAAATGGGGTCTAGGACTTCCGATAGTATACAATACATTAAATTAGTATATAAGCCCCACATTTAACACGAACATGTGAACGTGCAATTGCTCTATGGCGTTGTTCTGCTTAATTCCAGGTAACCGGCGGATATTTAAATGCAGTGGTTTTACGTTATGGCATCAGCTTCTACTCAAATTGCTGTGGTTCTACTGAGGCTGAAATGAAAGTCCATTAATAAGGTTTGTGGTTTATTGATATCAGAGATTGTTCCTGGATGAAAACCTTACAGCAACAGCGTCAGATAGGCCTGATATCCGCTGGTTCATATGTAAAGCGTTCACTTAGTATAGACTAGCACTTTCACTTTTGGGTGGCAGTGTGTTGATGGATGTCTCCTTTGTTAAGTTGGCATCGTTCTATCGCCATTTCAGTACGATCTATACAGAAAACAGGTAGATCTAAGGAAAGAGAGAGTTAGCCTCTACGTACTTTTGATTGCGGTCCATCGCTAATTATCAGAAAGTACGTACATATGTATATGAGCCAGAAACAGTTTCTGTCAGTTCGAGGGCAATGAACAATATGAGCATAGTTGAACGTTTACGTTTTGAAAGAGAAAATTCCATCCCAATCCCAAAAACAAATAGTTTTGTGCAGAATTTTTCAATTTTATAGTGACACTGTGTCGTTGACTTCTAAATTCATCATTGTAAAGTAGAATTCAGATTGTGCAATGTTTACCTATCAGCGGCCGAAAAATTTTATAATTATTTGCAAATAAACTTTTCCCCGATAGGCATTCCGTGTATCAAAATTTAGTAGTTTGCGAAGCAGTGTCTATCATAACTATAATATTCCTTATCTTGCTACTTTGCAAACAGTGCTGGTTATCGAAATGGCATTCTTAACCTCGACTTTCTTGATACGCAATACTAAGTGCTTATGTACATTTTGAAAATTTATTCTAAAAGTGCTAAGGAAGCGTAATTCTGGTTCTCGAAAAATGGTATCTTATTATTGCAGTGTAGCGCGGAACATATATTTGGAACAAATGAGTTGGCTATTGACAAAAAAAATAGAAAAAATGGCAAATGATGCAATGGGGAACACGATCATGGAAGTATAAAAGCTTCCATCACCTCAGAAGAGCACTTAGTTTAAGTGCAGTAGTCAATATCGGAGTGATGAAAGTTTTTATAGTTTGTGGTCTTTTATTTTGCACAGCCCTCGGTCAACAGCCCGCAGAGCCAACGAGTCAGGCTTCAGTTCAGCCTCCGGCCCAGCAACCATTTCAGCCTTCGATTTTGGAACTTTATGAGCTGTTGTATCAACATATTCTCCAACTAAGTGGAGGCCAACAGCAATGGCAGACCCCAACATTACCTGCAGTGCCGAAGGAACCCCCGGCAACAACGCCGCCTCCAGTGCCGAAACCAGCCTGTCAAGCTCCTGATGGGACAGAGTTCACTTCTATGTTGCAGAATGCAACTGAGATGATGTTCGCCAGCATGGTCAATGATCCAAACACTCGAGGAGCCATGGATTACATAGCTTCTCCTACCTTCCAACAAGAACTCGCTGCTTTTCGAGCTGATCCATCCTGCGTTGCGTTAGAAAAATATGCATGCACAGATTTATATATCGACTCGAACTTCTATTATAATTGGCTTAGCGAGAGGGTAGCAACACCTGCACAGCGCTTGAAGACCAAAACCTACACACAGCTACCAAGGGGAGGTTTACAAGGTTTCTTAGATTTTCGGCCAATTCCGCAAGCGTTAATGACTGACTTAACTGCAAGCCCAGGATCGCGTACCCATCTCCCAACCATGAGAAGGAAAATTAATTCGCCATCATTTATATTAATGTGCGATCGAGTTAAAGATTCTCGCCCGTTTAAAATAATGGAACGAAATCTTGACTTCTATGGAGTTGACTGCCAAGATATTATGGACTTTGTGGCTGACATTGCCGACCAATATATTCCACCTCCTCAAGTGGGTTAAACTTTTCTGATAATTGAACCTGTATTTATAGTTTATGCCGATTCGTAAAAAAATAAAACAAAATTTTTAAAAAATCCACTTTGTTTGGAAAATGCAATTTGTGCGTGGAGGATGTATTATAATGGCTGAATAGGCCCCGTACTATCGGCCTTTAAAAGACAGTGGATAAAGGGAAACGAAATTAGCCGGATGTGATCGATCTCGTGACAAGAAAGAAAACAGTTTCAATGGTGAGGAACAAAGATCTACCCCGTTTTTCAAGCGCAAGTCTTCTGCGAGGTAGGAGCTCATGATCGTGGTATTCCAATACTTTGAAAAAAATTTCTATTTAGAATCGTGAGACTGCAAACTAACGACTACATGGCCATGGCCGAGCAGATGATTTCATCTGACTTATTGTGCAGGAATAATATTTCTCAATGTTCACATGGAACAACTCTTTTCTTGCTCTTCAAGAAATTTCAGAAACTTAGATGACCAGATCCGGAATAAAGGAAGGACAATATCGGTTAGAGATGATTTTAAGGCCAGAGCCACTCAATGAGACGCGCGTTAGCCAGGCTCTCGGAGGAGATTAGTTTTAAAACTTAAATATCGATAGCATCCCAAAATTCCAACGCCATGGCTGCAAGGTTACTATTTTCGACGTGACCTTTGTATCATGTCATCAATCCTAGCAACAGAACGGTGGAAAATATTAGAAGATAGACGTCACCGATACATTTCCATTGAAATACCGAAAGGACCCTATCAAAATCATGACGTGAAGCGTTATTTATCCGGATGAACGTCATGAGGGTTATCGTTGGCAAGTTTGCCGGAACTTTCCCCAACCGAAATATACTACCCGGATTCGAATAAAAGAGCTGTTGTTGAATTATTGGCAAACTCAATGCCTTATGAAAGCAGCTCGAAATGTCCCCATTTCCAAAAGGAGATCCTAATTCAAAAAAATCGTCTACTGGTGAAAAACTGAATGTCTACGGATTTCGCAGGACGCAAGAAGCCAAGACGAGATAATCCCCAAATCAGGAAGCCATGATGACTTGGGGATAAGTCGGCCACCAAAAAACTCCAAGTAAGGAGCTAAGATGGGAAATATTGAACGGAGACCTTTTCCTGTCTACACCATCCGAGTAAACGTTATCGACTGTGAGGAACGCGCCGCAGACCGCTGCTTTGAATGGTAAAGGAAGTAGATGAGGCCTTCTTGTCTATGATGGACAAAGAACCGTCGCAAATAGAGCTAAAATGCTACTCAGCGCGATCAACACATGTCAGGCGGCGCTTTTTCCACTCTTTCAAGAACGTGGCGAAGTTTGCGCTAATGAGCAAAAGCAGAGGAGATGCTGGACCCACCAAAAACTGACTAACACAATTCGTACTATGGAATTAGAAGAATACCTTTAATTCTCCGAAGCTGGCATACATATTTGAGGCGTTGAAATGATTTCCGCATTTCAGGGTGAGGATGTCTGAGAGGACTCATATATTGGTCTGCCGCCTTATGTCAGATGAATCGCGAGCGCTTAGCACAGGGTCCACGGCGGTGAGCTTTGCAAGTAGGGCCCACCTACGACACTGTCCCTCATTATAATCGATTCAATTATATATAGTGTACTCAAAAACGGCTGAAATTATTATCATGAAATTAGTTAAGAATATTTTGCATATAAAACGCGTTCCACGTAGAAATTCGTGCTACCCATACATGCCAGAGGGGGGGCCCTTCACATGTAACGAGTGATGCTCCTCGTACAGGGGGGTGTAAAATATTTTCTCATATAATATTGTTGTATGGGCATACAAGGATAGACGAAGAGTTCAGCTAGCACTTTTGGAGATTATGCTATTCAAAATGTGCTCCCCGGAAAAACAAAATGTAACAGTCGATGTTCTCAGAAACTTGCCAACGAAAAAAATTGAAAAAAATCATTGAGAGGCAACTATACATATAAATTCTAGACCTGGAAATTCATCCAATTCCGTTATCTATTCAAATAAAGTTGATAATAGTATGTTGCCATATTTTAGGAATTTATAAGGAAAACCCTCAAGTTCATCGTAAGAGTACAAAGTTTTAACCGATAACATAACAAGTAAAATACTGGAAACTTTGATGGAAATCCCACTCTTATTAAAACATGGTTTTCTTTTCAAATTTCACAATCTACATCTATCATAGTTTACTTTAATGACACTTAATTATAATTCCATACACCACAAAAACAATCTGTATCTCATGGAATTCAAGGTGAATGAGTCATATTTGACTGCAAAATCGCAACAAGCTATTGTTCATGAGCTCAGCCACCTTGAAGTGAATAAAATACTTTTTCAGAAGGCAAAGAATATTCCGCACCATAAATAGTTATAATGAAATACGTGTGATGGAAGGCAAAAATAACAGCTACATATCTGAAAGTGAAGACGCAGTTTGAACGACATCATCGACATCGCGAGCAATTACAAATTACATTACAAATTCATAGACAAAATGATCATGTGTATAGTATGAACTTGACGAATGGTCATGCGAAGTAATTTCATATCACAAATAATGGTTTCGGCAGCAATGGTAACTGACGAACGTTCTTCAATTGTTTCACCCGGTCTAGCTTCAATTATAATGCTACTTATGATCGGATAAGTTTTTTAGAACCATCTTGGAGCCGTGGGCATAAAAATATTTCGATCGTAGGACGAAGAAGTTTTCACAGGACTCCACACCATCCCACAAAACGAACCAAGAATGGCTAAAAAGCCGCAAGCTCACATTCGTGTTCCATGGAACTCATTTTTTCATCGTTTGAACACAATAGCCAAGCTGAAGGTGGCCAAATCGAACCAAAGTAAATAAATTAATATTTTTAACATTTTGTGAAAACTAGACTTTATTAAAGTCTGTCACACCCATTTCTATAAAAACGATTACTCCTTCCCATGCAAAATGTGGTGGATAGGTGAGAGCTATCAATGCTTGGCCCTTTCATTGAAAAGAAGGGTGCAAGTTTTTTTACCGATTACAGTCGTCTAGGATATTGTAGCGGTGCCAATTACTTCTAGACACTTGTCTGGAATTAGAACTTTTAATTACCTTTACCTTTTCTACCAAAGTGATCTTCTCCCTAAAAGTTAGCTAATTTCTAGAGAGTTAAGTAGAGCATTCACCGTGGAGCCCACCATGATAAGCAGGATCGATATAGGATTTAAATAAACGTATCACATATATGAACACTGATTTCATTAAACTTCTGATATCTACCTAACCTGACAATTCCCAATGTGGTGGCCCCGAATTCAAATAAGGAAAATTGCCGAGTTCAAGCCAAACGTAAAAGCACAAGAGTATAAGTCCGACCGCCGCAAACTGGGTACAAGTTTTTCCTGCCTTCAACCCTCACGATTCTAAGATGTGATTTAAAATTGTGGAGGCAAGCGTTGTGAGGTATAGTATGAAAGTCCCACAACAGCAAAATTTACAAGCCATAGTGGTACTGCCACCGCGATATGCCATCGAAGTCCGTGACTGACAGCTCATATGACCGCTTACGCAAGGAATATTAAAGCGATTGTGTACCAGCCAGGAAGAGAAAATTAGGCTGCTCATGAAGGACACACTTATGGGTGACGAGAACACTTCCAGCTCCTCCCTTATGGCCGCATCTGCCACTATGGATTTTCTGGGTTTTCGAGAGTACTTGACAGCCAACTTTGCCTTCGTCGTATGCTCCCTAAATCTAGTGGTTATCAACCTGTTCGTTTGTGCAGTTTTATAAATACGGCTCATCTTCTCTACCGTTTTTCAGTCCTTTTCTCTATCAAACTGAGTTTTCACCTGGTAAATACGACTTGATCCTACCAGTTGTATGTCAAACCTTTTGAATGTGCGTTTTATATGCTTGGACAGATTTGAGAAGGTGACCCTATATCTTTTTAATATGGTAAAAGTCGATTGTTAGCTGTACAGTGTAGTGAGGTTACTATCCTTCGTGCGTCTCTCCTGATCATCGTATATATGATGGTACCATTGTTCCTTGCAGTGATGATTTGTACAACATCTGAGAGATGAAGCTGAAAACAGGTGTTTTGAGTTTCTCTTGATGATGCGTTCTCAGTTTGTATTTGCAACTGTTAGTGGAAGCACGTGGCATATCAAAATTAAAATGTTTAATGAGCCAGGCTGCCACGCGAATAGATCAAAAGCGGGTAGAAAACGCGAAATTCCAGAACAGGGAACTTATTCACAAGCCTGTTAATCATCTCAAAAAAATTGGCTGAGCTTACTAGGGATCTGCCGAAAAAAATAGAAAAGTTGTTACTGGTTGTACGGCAAGAAAGAGACTTGCCGAAGTGGATCCTATGGATGATTATGGAACTAGAAAGAAACCGTAGCTTTGGATCAGGACAAAGAAGAATCGCTTGGAATGGGTTTGACGGCGTCAACATTGCACAGCGAGAAATTCGAGAAATGTTACGCGGTCCGACGAATTGACATACATAATATTAGGTCGCCCTCTTAACTGCAATAGTTGATTTTTGTTTTTTCTCAGGCATAAAAAACGTCGTTTGACCTTCATGAGACCGTCGTGTTGGTGAAGAATATTATATAGATTATGAGACGGTCACTGTTATGCATAGAGGAAACAGTTTTATACTGTTAAAATGTATGGGTGTTAGTGGCACCGGGGAAATGTCTTTTATGAAGTGAAAAGTATATAAATGGCTTGATGCCTCCATTTTCGGTAACACCGACTTGAATTAAATGAAATTCTAAGAAGTTAACTCACCCTATTACAAATAAGCTACAGCAATAAGTTG
Organism: Hermetia illucens; assembly: GCF_905115235.1. Taxonomy (NCBI): domain Eukaryota; kingdom Metazoa; phylum Arthropoda; class Insecta; order Diptera; family Stratiomyidae; genus Hermetia; species Hermetia illucens. The sequence continues at coordinate 126,594,418 of NC_051851.1, read as the reverse complement.
GTCTAAAGAGAATTACATTGTGTTGTTAGGTTGGGAGTAACCTAAATCACAAAATGAGGGAGCATATCATTACATCCAAAACAGTGCTCAAAAACGTTCTAATCTGCGAATGGAACGCCACAAGCGCTCAGGTGTATAACGTAAATGATAGCTGCTGTAATAAAGGCCAACGGTAGGCCAACAAAATCTTGATAATATTGTATGAATTATACAACGCAATCGAATAAACCACTAAAATAGTTTAAATTTTCACACTAAACAAGAAAAAGAATCAAATATAGGGTGCTAATATTTATGGCCAAGGTTATATGTAAACACGGCTTTCATTCAAACCCTGCTATCTACCTAACCTGGAAAATCCCAAAATATAAAGTGAAAGGTCACGATAAGGTGCCAAGGGGAATAATGCGGAGGCTCGAAAGGGAAGGGGATCTAGGATACCGAAAAAATTATAGTGTTCCAGACACACGGTATCTAGGCTTCAAAATACCCTCTATACGAATATCTATTTAAATAAAGTGAATAATAGTACATTGCTGTATTTGTATATTTTTCGGGAATTTACTGAAAGCCCCTATCCTGGAATCATTAAGCTGTTGTGCAAATTTACTGCAATATAAAACTTTGAATGCCAGTATCGCACTGAATGAATAAGATGCAGTCTAAATGGATAAACAGTAGTTAAAATTGGACAAATGTCCACTCAAGTATTTTTACCCAATACCCAAAACCTTTCATATCTAAAGCGTCTAGCTTCCAGTTTTCTATTTTTCTAAGGTTTTGTGTTTACACAATCGGTTTACTGTTTGTCTGTCTGTCCGTCATACGCTTTTTTCTCGGAGACGGTTGTAGCGATTGGCACCAAATTTGGTAGAAAGGTGGGAACTGTGAACACTCACGCATATAGTTAGTTACATCCTTTTACGTCGAATTTAAGGGGTAGGGGGGGGGGGTTATCTATATATGCAAAAGGGGATGTAAAATATTTCTAATAAAATATAGTCACATGGGGTATCAAATTGAAGGTCTCGGTTGGTACTTTTTGAAGTCAAGTCGACAAAGTGATCATTTTTTAGCGGACACATTCTTAGAAACTGCCCAACCGAAAAATCTGAAAAAAAAATCAGGGGGCTGCCACTATATGGTGCCTAGGCTCTGAAATACCCTCCATACCGATACCTATTCAAATAAAGTTAATAATAGTCCCTTACTATAATTTTCAGTAATTGACAGGAAAACCCCCTTAAGTTCACAATAGAATCACAAATTGCAGTAATGTAGGCTACAGCATAGAGCATGATCCTGCCAAATTTGGTCAAAATCGCACTATTACTAACAAAGTAATACTAGGTCAAAACTGTCGCTCCTCTGCAAATTCAAGACTATGAATGTCAATATCACTTGAAAGTGGATATTTTCACATAATATATGCATATTTTACGTGCTACATGCTAATGGGACAAATGCAGGCCAAAATCTCGTTATAACAGAAATACACAAAACCTTTCATACCTGAGGCGTCTAGCTTCCGCTTTCCCGACTTGGGCAATGGGCAAAACATCTTGTGAAAGTTCCTTGCAAAACCTTTCATATCCGTAATATTACAATTCCGATTACTATAAGACATTCCAGGTGAATGTTGCTATGGCGCAGGGAGGCAAAGCGACTAAAAAGCGGAAAAAATCCATATCTTGAGAAAAATGTTCCTACCGAAATATTGTCGTTGCTATCCCTCAAGGGTTCAAAGATAGTGATCAATACCAGCATGCATCATCTAAATATATCAAGTGTTTTAGCTCGCATTTGGAAGATAGAAAGAAACGTAAAGAGATAGAGAAGGTCAACTCGCAAATATTTATACCCCATCGAGTGCTCCGTTGACACGTGCTTGCATGCTTGGTTAGCACGACCTTGCATGCCTCTGTGCTAACCATGCTCGGGAATGTGAAGTGGTGGGGGGAGTCCGTTGGGCACTTCGATTCCCTACGTGGTATTATACAAAAATTCACGTAATCGATTCGTGGGTCCGCACCAGATCCTGAAAATTCAACCAACACGAATGAATCAAAATGCGAGCTAAAACTGCAAAAAAGAAGGGTCGCGACCGCCGCGTGTAGCTGTAAAAATCCGGATCGCCAAGAATTTTTCGACAGAATACAGTCCCTCGCCCCTTGCGTAAATTTAGCACGGAGCTTGGTTACTAAAATCATAAAATAAGGTCTTTAGGTGAAAATATGTGATGTGAGAAATTGAAAGTGAGTCTCACTAGGGATGGCAATAGTCACCGTGTGTACTTTATTTTTCACAGGTCTTTTGGCATTTCTAAAGCTGATTTGAATCAGCCTATCAATGTCTTACCTTGATGAGTCGTGTCGGTGATGCAAACGAATTTTCCATAGGAGGCCTCTTCGGTCTGTCAAAGACAAGAACATAAAAGTTCGTCCCAAATTTAATTTATTTACATTGAAAAAACAATATCCTGAATTTCGAGGTCTACATAATGTCTACATCGTACAAAACGAAATATTTATGTTGTGGGCCCTACACATGTAAGAAGGGATTACAATTTACCAATTTTCAATCAAAGCTGAACCTTTCAGCATTTCATACCAATGGTGCATGGTTTGCTTGCCATTCGCTAATATGTATGAATGAAGTTATGGTTTTCCACCCCCCCAACTGATTAAATTGGCTATAAACACATATGTACAACTCAAAAGTTTATCGTACAGCCGAAGATTAGTTTACTGGAATAGAAGGAAACAACGTAGACTCGTTGCTTTAGACATGGAAAGTTGTATGACCCTAGATGAAATATGAAAGAGCTAAAATGTAGGTGAGTGCTTTGTTGAACTTTGTGAAATATTAAAAGCAGGTTAAACTTTAAAATCAATCATATTGCATACCCTAAGTTTTAAGCTTTAGACTGCAGTGATCAATATTGGCCTTTATATTCTGAAATTGAGAATTGGTCAATCAAATTTGAAAAAAAAATTAAAGAGCATTAATTATACTACAATGACTAAAACCAAAAAGTAAGAAATCTTCTATAAACACTTTGCAGGAAGTAGCTATTGATTATTTTACAGTTCAATTCACTATGGCTGCATCAATATGGCTAATTTCGGAAAAGCAAAAATGAAACTTCTCATTCCTCCTCCCTCGGCAGTAAGGGTGTCTCAAACACATGAAGTTGGAAGCAATGGATTGTAAGAAGTGATAAGGGGTCACATACTTCAAATCCAACCGCGACTTTTGAGGAATCAGGTCGCGGCCAAGGCAATGATTTTGGAGGCCTCACCAGATTCATGTTCTCGACGGAGAAATCTGTGAAAGATAAAGAGACACGGAGAAATCAGTAGAAAACCTGCTCCCATTGTTTACGGCGCGGTCAGCTAGAAAGGATAGAATTACAACTTCCTAAATGGGCGTCCCTCTCGTCCCTACAAGGAAAAACGGAAGAAAGTGAAGCGGGTGATTTGGGCGCAAATAGTCTAACTCCGGTATGTCGAAACAGATCCATGCAGCCAAGACACTGCGAAAGAAGGTCAAGTTTCTTGGAAATGAGGCAATGGGCGTTGCTATATCAAAGTGACGACAAGCTGTGGGCAGCAGATTCTTCTGTTAGCAGCAGGTTTCACATTAGACTACACTTATGTCTGCAAGCATAGAGGTTAGTCAAAATAACCTGCAGGATAACAAGCCTCTTCCTATCTATTGCCAGCAAGTCTGGCAAAGATGCAGAACTGTCCTTATATATCGAGCTATGGGTTGGTTTTAACAAAATCTGCGGTATTGTATCAGAAATGGGGACTAGATATTGATATTAGATCAGTGAAGGGAGTTCTTCCATGAGAGATCCTCGAGACCGCGAGCCTCCGTCCTGATGTCTGTTGCCAAATACCAGGTTAACGGCAAGGAAAGAAACGTCATAGTTACCACTGCTTACTTACCCTATGATTCGTGTGTCCTCCGCCGACGCAAGAACTAAGGGGCATTTGTCGGGGAGGTAGCAAATGCAATCCTAGAGGAGAGAGGTTGTTTGATTTTATCACAATCTGATGTCTGCGAACGAATAGTGCGAACCTGCGTTGTTAGGGTCAAAAAGAAGTGAAGTAATTGACCTAACTATCTGCACTATTGTTAGAGTTGATTAGGGACTGATAAGATTAAGTTTCACTCTCAGATCTCCGTTACTTAAGATTTAGTCTTCTTTAGACTTTAGTCTTCGCAGAAGGTTGATGTAGTCTTCATACCCTAACCTGAAAAAGTTGACTATTCAAATTCAAGGTACTCCAGATAAATCAGCTTAAAATCATTTTCGGTGATATGTCTGGAGAGACTGGTTGAGCGTCACATTCATGAGAAGGCGCTAAGGTCGCACCTACTAAATGAAAACCAACACGCTACCAACCTGCACTCTTTCGTTTCAAAGATAGAGGACGCAGCTCTGAAAGGATAGTACGCGATGGAGGTGTTTGTGGGCATTGAGAGATATTTGAATTTGCGCCCTTCCAAAAGCTCTGTGATGTCGTTAGAGAGCATTATATTGATTAAACTTCGATTAAGTGCTATACTAACGCAGGGATATGCTGAAGTGGGGGTTGATGGTAACCTAACAACGGATCCCATATCGATCGGCGAGTTGACTATAGAGTCAAAACCAGCGATTAAATACCTTGGTTTAATGCTCGACTCGAAGATGAGCTTCTTCGAGCAAATCAAAGCAGCCGCGGACACGGCTGCAGCAGGATTCGCGGGCTTGAGTCGGCTAATGGCGAATGTCGGCGGCCCTATATCAACTAGGAGACGTCTCCTCATGGGAGCAACGCAGTCAGTCCTTCTCTATGGTGCGGAGGTATGGGCTGATGCCCTTGACAAGGAGGTGCATCGTAAACGCCTCGCTCAAGTGCAGAGGCGGGGAGCTTTGCGAGTGACGTCTGCTTATCGCACTGTCTCCGAACCGGCTATGATGGTGATTGCGGGAGTGATCCCCGTTGCCCTCCTTGCCAAGGAGCGCAAAGCTATCTATCGCCGTAAGAGCGAAAACTTAAGAGAAGTGGTTGCCCGTGAAGAACGTCAACGCACCCTTAACGAGTGGCAACTTTCTTGGCAAAATGAGCCAAGGGGCAAGTGGACTGCGCGGCTCATCGACAAATTAGACCCGTGGTTGAATAGAAAGCACGGTGAGATTGATTACTTCCTTACCCAACTTCTAAGTGGGCATGGAGGTTTTCAGTCTTACCTGCACAGGGTTGGGAAGGCGCGATCTCCTGATTGTGTGTTCTGCAATAGAGTGGTGGATGACGCTGAACACACCTTTTTCTCTTGCGAGAGGTGGGACGGCCTCCGCCAGCAGCTTTATGCAGACACAGGGGGGCTCTCTCCAGACAACATTGTCAGAGAGATGCTGAAGAGCGCTGGCAGCTGGAATCGTATTGCGCATTATGTTCGGGCTCTTCTTACTACGAAGAAGATTGAACTCGACCGGCAGAGGGATCGGACGGTAAGGGGTTCCCTGAACTAACAACTCCCTTACTGCCCCCTCCCGTTGGTGAAAGGAATTCCCTGACTTGAAGGCTCCCAAAGCCGGGAGAGCGGGAGGGCTAGCCCGAACTAATGTGTCAAACGGTTCCAGGCGTAAACGCATTCACCTACCCTACTCCCAAAAAAAAAGCCTAACAACGGAAGCAACCTAAGCCACGAAAAGCCGACCCCAAGGTGGTGTGCTATCGCCACTTCTGTGGAGTATGTTTATCGGTTGCAAAATTTGCCAATACACGCTCAAACTTATGCGAATGATCTAATTGAGAGTTTGTTGCTCAGGCATAGATTTTCAATAAATCCAAAAAAACCCTTGATGGTATTATTTACAAAAAGGAGTAGGTCGTTGCCTTCCAGAGATGTAACCCTTCAATTTTCCAAAGAATTGAAATCTGGGAGTTATTCTAGACAAGAAGCTTTTTTGGAACAAGCAAGTGGAGGTGAAGATGAAACGAGGTCTCACAACTTCTGGGCCGTGTAGCCGGACATTTACCTCCACACGGAGACTTAGGCCTCAGGTAGTAATGTATCCGTAGTGTGGTGGGTAAGGTGAAACAAAAGAGTTTTCACTGTAAACTACCCACACTGAAAAACTGCGTGCTTGGGTATTACTGGGTCCATCAGCACAACATCTCAATTTGCAGCTCTTGGATTTAATTATTCAGAGCGAGGCGAGTAGCTCATAGATTAATTGGCCTGTGATCTGTTTGGTAGAAGGTATGAAGTTACCTTGAACATAGAGAGAACTGCGAAGTCCCAGAGGAATGCGGGGCGGGATATACTGACGTCTTCTACACCGATAGCTAAGAAACAGAGAAAGGTTCTGCAGCTGGACTTCGGGAAAATATGCAACGGTCTTTAGGGCTGAAGTGTTTGTGATCCTAAGGGTGTCAACCTGGGTGATTAACGAGCGGTTGAATGACAGGTGGAAGAGCCTGTTAAACACACCAATCTTTTCCTGCCAGAACCGAACATACATATACTCTAGTATATGTAGAAAGTAAGAAATAGTCAAGCTTTGTCATTTCATTAAACCATTTAAAGTTTCATTAATCTGACGCTAGTTTTCACTCTACCAGTGCGGTAAGCACGGTTTGAATGGATTTCAGGGCATCAGAGGGATTTAAAAGTTTCGTGATTGCATCCAGATGAGGCATTTGATGCCGACCTCGCGTGTGAACGGAACAAAGGCTGAAGAAAAAGAAGAAGAGGAAGCCGATGGTCGGTTAAAGGAGTAAACAGCATTTAGCGCCATTCTTCGTAACAGAAGTTGATTAAACTATCGAATTCAAAAGCGTTCTTGATAGATGGAAGGATTTCGTGCCATTCTTCTCCTGACAAATGCGCCACCAAGCTTGGAATTTCAGAGATGATAAAGACGGTCAAAGCGATTTCCAAGATTTGTTTAGTTGGAATTAAAACAAGAAATTCATCGAAGACCGGACAAAAACAACCACCATTTGGGGCACTTCAAACAGGATTCTCTTCATAAGCTATAAGGAAGTGGCAGTTGATCCATTTCATTTGGAATAAGGAGTAAGGATATAGACCAAGACAAGCATTGTTGATTCGATTCTTTGTAATAAGTGAATGTTATTAGAGGCAAAGCAAAGTGCTACGGTCCCTAAACCAAAACCAATGACGCTGATATTACATTGATTTGGATTGCAAACAACAAACAATTTAAACCTAAGCCGCTAGTCGATATTTATAGGTGAAATTTTCTGAGAAAATATCTTATCAATCGTCATGCGACCGTAAATCATGCTTTAGTCATAATATAGTGTAGCTTTGATTGAAATATAGTTGAACATCGTGTAGGTATATCAGATTAATTCCTGATATCATTGTTACTTTTTTTAGTTTTCGAAGGGGCGAAATAAAGTATTTTTCAAGTTTGAGGCTACTGATGTTGAGTGCAACCGAACTAAACGGTTTCCGGTTAGTTAAAGTGTAGATCGTTCAAGAAGAAAAGGCCAAATATAAAGTTGTAACAAAATATCAAGGAAGCACCTGCTTCTAGCTCATGGGAAATTATGTACATAAACTAATTGAGTGAGTTTCTGGTAATACGGTTATTTCCGGGAGTGAATACAACTCTGTTGAGTTCAGCAATACAAATCTTAGAACAATAAAATACTTTCCTTTTTTAACCATAAAAGTTTAACGGACAAATTAGCTTTAATGTTCATTTTTCAAGCCGTTTACTACTGGACCTCAGTCGCAAACTTTTCCTGTAAAAAGTGTTTGAAGAAGCTGACATTTTGTTGACTTGATCACTCTCTAGAAATATACATATATATGTATATAGTGTTCTTTTCAAGAATGGAATTATAGTTAACTTTCATATATTGGGATTCAAAAATACGCTCAGAGCAATTCCTTCTACGCAATCTATTCAATTGAATTGAGCGACATTTTTCAAAAATCGAACACATTTTAAACCCCAACCTCCCTATTTTTCACTGAGTATAAGAGGAAAGATCAGTGTCGGAAAGTACTAATCACTTCGTTTGACACCATGGGCGGACACCCATCATACTATATGCTAACTATTCGCGCTAATTGTAAAGTCAGCATAATTAAGATGGAGTCAATTCACACAATACTGATAAGTTTCACCATCAATAATTTTGTTACTAGTAACGGGATTTGCGCAAAACTTTCTAACATTATACGCCATTTTATTCTTTATGCTGCTTTTAGAGGCGATTTTTAAACTTTGGCAGCATGTCATAATTGAGTTTGTGACTGCTTTTAAACACAACACAAATTCATGACATTCACGGTATGCGTGGAGTTTAATTGTTCCAATATATTCTCGAAAGTTCATTATAATCGATGCAGCCGTTCTCGACAAAAGTCAGCGTAACAAACAGACAATAAAATAATTGCGATTTTGTATTACATAATGCCATCAATTTGGGAATGAATTTCAACCCTCGAAAGCAAGGTAGTGAAAAGCAAACGACACATATGAGAGTTTTACTCAATAATGGACCAGAAAACAAAGCAACAAAATTTGTATGAAAGATTATCTTTCATATACCGTTTTGGTAAATATATGTATATCTCTAATATCCATTATCATTTACGTATTTTCCATATTGATTTTTCTTTCTCCTGTTCAATTATAACTTTAATCTGTCCGACAGAAACTGGCTCAAGCTAAGCTTAAAATACTCGAAAAGCCGTGATTTACGCAAACTCAAAACTATCTTAACGCACTCAGAGTAGAAGAACAATTAAGAAATGATCTCAAGGATTAATCTGTCACTAATGTTATTTCCCCAATATTTCAATCTGGGGTGTATGAATTTGGGATTTACGAATATCAATGATTACGATCATAATAATCGATAAGATATTTATTCAGTGAAATTCGCCTATAAATATCGAGTACTGCACCAGCATCATTCAGTTTCAATTTGAAAAGCGAATTGAGCAAACATGAAGGTCCTTGCTTTGGTTTTGGCTGCTGTTGCCCTCTGCTCCGCCGCCCGTAAGTTTCCCTTCACGACGCACAAGCTCATTACAAATAATACAAATCAATTTTCGTTTCCTTATAGCCCGTGAGGAGGGTCCAGGATGCCGTGCCCCAAATGGTGGTGGTCTTGTTCCAGTCCTCGAAGAATTCATTGATATGATTCCACTTGATCAAGTCTTGGAAATCCTTTTGACCGCCATCACCTCTGACCCAGAAGTTCAAACCGTAATGGAATACCTCTCAGGAGAAGAATTCCACGGAATCCTTCTCAGTATCAAGAACGATCCTGAATTCAATGGTTTGATCTCCTTCTGTTGTCAAGAATTGTACATCGATGCTGCCTACTACATCAACTTCGTTCTCGGTATCCTCGGATTCCCTGAAATCCGTTCAGACCGTGCCTACCGCGCTGGAGGATTGAAGGGTATGTTGGATGAAATCCTTGCCCTTGTCCCACTCGATGCTTTGGAATCCCTCCTTAACGAGAAGTTGGCCACCGACTACTACCTCCAATTGGCATTCAAGAAGATCAACTCTGATGAATTCGGTGCCGTCATCGAACGTCTCCAAGCCAATGTTGCCTACGTCGACATGAAGGATCGTCTCCGTGGTTATGGAGTTGATGTTGATGGAATCATTGACTTCATTAACAAGATCTTCCACCGTTAAATGTTGTAGCTCAAGGAATCAAGTAAAATAAACGCTTATTGAACAAATATGCTAGTCTCATGTATTCATTGCTTCGTAAACAACTAAATGGTTTTGCCTTTTCATAAGAGACAGAATGAACGTTCATCTCTAGCGAGACGACGACATTGCTTCTATGATTTGTGGTTCAATTTCTGTAACTCTTGTCGACAGAAATAAAAAGTTATAGAAAAAAGAGCTCGTTAAAGCCGGTTGCCTGTTTATCCGTTGTTTCTCAGAAACGGTAACCGACACCAAATTGAATGGATAGGTTGGAAATGAATAAGAGGAACGGGGGTTCCCTAATATGCGGATGGGGTGCATTTTTTTACACAAAATGCGTCAAGTATTATGATACTTCGCCAAGAAGGCTCTGGTTTACACCAGCATCTCCTCCAGGAAATTATTATATAACCTCCCTCTTTCAATCGCGATTCTTGGACAATGGGATATGACATGCTCCCGGAGCCTCGTTGTAGTGGCGTATTCGGGAGAGCCTGGGGACTAATCCAATCCGAAGCGATGCAAGTCCTTCCTGTATCCACCATATCCCGTAAGAAACAGTCATAGGTATTCAATTCTCCGTGTTTTCGGTCGACCCACCACCCATCCAGATACTGTCTTATATGCACTGAACACCATCAACGCGATTCGCCGGTATGCAGAACCTAGAAGGCCATGGTTTACTGTCTTGTCAAGTGCTTCAACCCAGACAGGAGCCTGGTATAGAGGAATCGATTCCACCGCTCCTGCGATGAGCAGCCGGCAACTAGATTTTGGTTCACATCCGGCATCATCCTTGCCAGAGGAGGTAGCCTTTACTGTCCTCTTGCGGGCATAGTTCAAGTGCTCCTTCAAGCTCATCTTGGCATCGATCACTACCCCCAGCTATCTAATGTGGTCAAAGGGTAGTATAGGTAGCGAAACGTGGATTAGTACCCACGATGTAGCATAAAACCTGCAAACGCCTGCTGAACCAACACTAAGAGTTTTACTAACAAACCATATCTCCACGTGAAGACCGCTGGGAGCTCTTTCTTAACGAAAAGCTTCACAAGGAGAAGGGTGAAGGTGAGTCTCCCGCGCTTAAAAAGGGGACAAATCCTATCAACTGATCTTCCACGTTGGGAGTTCGGTGGGGCTAACAACCATACACGGAAAACAACTTGCTGCGTATCCACAACAGGAGCCTCGGACTGGACCGATAATACAACGACAAACCCGGCAACCTACACGGCATAATGATTTGCGTATTTTCTCATGGAACGTGCGTTCCCTGTACAGAGGTAGAGTTCCAAAAACAGCTAACCGATACCCTGTCCCAATGTAGGACTGATGTAATAGCTTTATAGGAGATGCGTTGAACAGAGACAGGTTTATTGGAGAAGAGTAAGTACACCGTATATTATAGTGGCCATCCAGTAAGCCATGTGCTCGGAGTTGGTTTCTTAGTCAACCAAAAAATGAAACCCGCTGTTATCGGCTTTGAAAACATAAGCGAACGGCTATGCGCTCTGCGCTCGCGAGGCAAGTTTAGAAATATAAGCCTCATTAACGTTCACGCCCCTACAGAGGAGACTGCAGAGTCGGAAGCCTATCCCAGATATGATATCAAAATTATACTTGGGGATTTTAACAGCCAAGTAGGGAAGGAGCCCGTATTCAGGCGATACGTTGGCTCCCATAGCTTACATAAGGATATTAATGATGACGGACTGCGGATTATTCAATTAGCAGTGTCATACGAAATGGTTGTTTGAAATACTTGGTTTGCGCGAAAAGCGGTCCAGAAACATACATGGGCCTCTCCAGACGGGACCACTTTCAACCAAATTGACCACGTGTTGACTGAACACCACCAACTCTCAGCTATGATGGATATCAGAATATATTGAGGGGTCAATGCAGACCCGGATCACTATCTCGTTGGCATGGTGCTCTAAGCTCGAATAACAGCACCACCCCGAATCCCCTCTGACAATAAGGTGAGAGTTAACACGAAGCCATCCACAACACAGGCCTCCGCAACACCTATAAGATCCCACAATAACCGCAGTCAACAGAGAGAACGACTAGCAATGGAACGGAAGAATGCTGCATACCGAGTAACGTTGCATTCTCAAAGAACGCGGGCACGCGCAAAGACTTGTCACGAACTTCGTTGAGCCGGTAAGCGACTTCAGAAAAAGGGAGCTTGCGAGAATCAACAGGTCTGTGAACTGGAGAAGTACGGGGAGCAGCCGCACCAGGTATGGGAGTTTTCAAACAAGCCAGCAGGGTGCCTTACACACCTCGACGCTCATCCTGCCAAGACAAATAGGGAAATCCGATTTTCGACAAATGAACTACTGAGCAACCAGAACATCGGCGTCAACCGAGGACGACGGACAAATACTGCCACCACCAAGTATAGAAGAAACAGTCCGTGCAATTCATCGGCTTCAAAATCATAAGTGGCTAGGAGCGAATGGAATTACAGCCGCGTTGGTTAAATATGGAGGCGCCCAATTACATCAAGCTTTCCATCAACTTATACTCAAGGTGTGGAACAGGCAGGCATTATCTTTCCCATACATAAAAAGGGAGATATCACCCAGTGCAGCAATTATAGAGGTATCACGTTGCTGAGTACCATCTGTAATATATTCTCCGCTCCGCTAGGTCGGATAATCTCATACGCTCAGAACATCATTGGCCCATACCAAAGAGGCTTCACTCCAGACAAATCAGTAACAAGTCAGATTTTCTCTCTGCGGCAAGCTATGGAAAAACTGTTGGAATATAGACATCAGTTGCACCATCTCTTCATCGATTTCAAAGCCGCCTATGATAGCAAAGCCAGGGTAAAACTGTACACGGCCATGAGAGAATTCGGTATCCCGGCGAAATTGATAAAAGATAAAAGCAGCAGGATCACTCTGAATACCATTGGACATCAGGAACGGTCTAAGACAAGCGGATGCCCTATCATGCGTCCTCTTTAATCTGGCCCTGGAAAAAGTGATCCATGATGCTGAGGTAAATGCGAGAGGTGCGATCCTCTTTAAGTCCACCCAGCTACTGCTACTGCCCTATGCTGACAATATTCACATTATGGGAAGAACAACCCGAGAAGAACAAACTGCCTTCAGCCAAATTGAGCAGGCGGCGCGAGATTTTGAGTTGCACATCAATGAAGGCAAGACAAAATATATGGTGGCGACGTCAGCACGAAAGCCCAACTAACCAACGACATCAGACCGCACTGGTCAAACGAGAAGAATGAAGATAGGAGACGGCAACTTTAAGACCGTTGATAATTTCTCTTATCTAGTCGAAAATCACAACCGATAACAACTACGACGATAAAATCCGCCCACGGTTATTGGTACTCAACAGAGCTTACTTCAGTTTACAAAAACTGTTTCGCTCGAAACGTCTCACCATAGAATCAGAGTTCTTACCGTACGAGATCTTGCTAGTCCTCATGGATTCCTCGGAAACTTGGATTTTTAGCAAGAAAAATTGTGAACTCTGGTCCGCGTTCGAGAGACGAATCTTTCGAAGAATTTTTGATTCCCTATACGAGGATAGACGATTCCATAGCCTACATAACGACGAAATCTATGAGTGATAACATGAGCGTGAAGTTGTGGATAAAGGCCGGCTCAATAGGTTGCGGTGGCCGGGTTACTTAAACCATTTGGATGAGGACCATCCCACCGGAAAGTCTATAAGGGTAATACCTATGGTAGAAAAAGAAGACGAAGCAGACCCTGCCTGAGGTGGAACGATGGCGTAGGCAAGGACGTCAAGCAGCTTTTAGGGATATCGAATTGATGGACGTCGGCGCAAAACCGGGTTGTCTGGACTTCTTTATTGAGGCAGGTCTAAACCGAATACCGTTTATTGCGCCGTTGATGATGATGATGGTCATATGATCGATTTCGAAATAACCTCGTGATTACCAACTCGATTTTGGCAGTATAGGTTTTCCTGGGAGTAGCGATAAGGACCACTTCCGTTTTATTTTCCCCCATCTCCAGTTTCACCATTTGGAGCCATGCTTTGATAGCATCAATTGGCTGACTTCCATTCAGTTCCTCATCCTAGTCGTCTGCAAAACCATTCAACGTTGCCCCCTTTATCACGCGAGGGTTGAGCATTCTCATTCAAGGATACACAGTTTAGCCAAGGTGCCCTTAATCTCACCCCAGTTCGCCGAGCTGGAGGCATTCAGGACATCCGCATCCATTCAAGGATACACAGTTTAGCCAAGGTGCCCTTAATCTAACCCCAGTTCGCCGAGCTGAAGGCATTCAGGACATCCAGCGCCACCACCACGCAGCACTTACCAACGGCCGAAACTCATACTCCGGCTCCGATGGCTCCACTGGGCGGCAACACTCCTTCCACCATTGACGATTCAAATGTGCTTATTAACCATGTGGACCTGATTTTAGCAGCCAACTTCAGGACACTGTTCGGAATCCCATCTAATCCCGGAGCCTTCTTAATGCGGGAAAAGATTTGGGCTTATCCTGAACAAGAGTCGCTGGTGCATCACTTGGTGCGAATTTTGTCCACGAATCTTGTTCACTACAGTCTTGCAAGCAGCGCTTCACGGGTTCGTATTTGCCTCAAGGCACAATTACTTGTACCAATTCCACTTACTTTCCTGTATAGCCCTCGTAAGGCTGCTTCGAAGATGGCGGTATTCATCCTCCGACTGCTGACGTTCTGGCTCTTGTCCTTTTGCAAAGCCTCCAGCGTCATTCCCTTCGGGTGATGACCTCCTTCAAAAGCCACCAGAAATATCTCATCCTCGAAAGCTCCGGTGGGCCACCCAGCTGTACTGTTTTTTCCAGTTCTGTTGCTCACTCGACTGTCAACCCCTCCGTTTCTAATGTCGACAAGGATGGCCTGGTGGTTATTGTGGGTGCAGTGTTTACTTACCCGCCAAACCATGCCCCTCGCGAACGTGGTACTGGGGTAAGCCAGATCAACGATCGAGCCTGGTCCTCTGCTTCGGAAGGTGGGCACGCATCCAACGTTGGCTAGTACGATGTCCAGCTCCGCAAAGGTTTCAAGAACAATTTGGCCTCTGGTGTTCGTGACTCGACTTCCTCGGTCTAAGACGCGTTGCGATCGCCGGTAATAATTTCGGAGCTGCGGTCTATAACATACAACACAAAGGCCTTTAGTATCTCCTGATATTGCGTTAATGTTGCACTAGGGGAAGCGTAACAAATTTAGATATGGACACCGTTGTCTTCTGCCCTGCGTTGTAAAGGCCAGCTCCCAGGAATTCCATTGCTTCTTGAATGGCTTACCGTCCGCATGTCCATATCGCCTCGTTTCCAGGTGAATCTTTCGGCCATGTAGCACTGTCGAAATTTCGGTAAAGTTCACAGATAACCAATACGTCCACATTCGACTCTCAAATGGTTTGCGAGAGCATCTTGAGCACGCAATAGTTGAAGCTAATTTGTATCAACCTCATTAACTCTACGATTCAACTCCCTCCTATATGCCCGGCACCTGCCACCATCTGCAACGCTCCGGTTGTCCACTCCTTTTTTCCCTTGTATAACATGCACTGTGGATTTTTAATGCAGTCTTTGAGAAGATGGCCCTCTTCTCCGCACTTCCTGCACCTTTTCGAACTATCGTGCGCACTAGTACATGCTGCTACAGAGTAACCGAGATCGAGGCATCTAAAGCATCTATTGAGAGATACTTGCTCCATAAGTCGGCACATGACCCAGACTTAACCGCTTACCTTACCTTGCCCGCGATAATCAGTTTAATCGCTGATTCAATCGGGAAGCTTATAATAGCGGCCAGTGTACCTCCATACAGCTTCTTCATCCTCTTTATTGCGCTTTCTTCAGCGCAGTACAGATATCCTCTCGTGATGTGACCTCGCTGAGAGCATATGCTTCAGCGAAATTCCAGGCGGATATGTACAAGGATTGTTTTTTTTTTTCGATTGGCGCCCAATTGGTTGGCTATTGGTGCTGATTGTTCCCATATCGGGAGCTGAAAAGTGGAGTTACGCTGTACAACCTGGGCATCGCACCTTTTATGTGCGACGGAGGTATTCCATAGGTTCCACATCCGCTAGCAGTCCTAAGCATGCACTCAGTATAAACCAGTACCGTTGTGCTAGTCCACCTACTAAATACATGAGTCTTCACTATATGCCAACTGTCATCATTAAATATAACGTCAGCATTACAGCATACACATAATTCAAACGAAACTAATAACTTTGTTACTAGTAGCAAGATTTGCATGAAAATTTCCAGTGATATATGGGATATTATTCCTCATGATGCTCTGGAGAATAGAAAGGGGGTCTTAGAATCAATTTCTAAAAATTAGAAAGTTTATTTAATTAGATGTCGAAATGGCACGTATTTCGGCGGCCTTTAATATAGATGCTTAATTTTAAGTTTTTTCATGTCAAGTTATTAACTTTCCGTTTGTACATTTGCACCCCGTAATTCCCCTATTTTGCAACTGATACAATACCTAAAAATCCACTCGTGAAAGGACTGATTAAAAATTTTCTCTTAATACCACACGCGGATATATTTGGAGATAAAAAAATACAGACTAAATTCACTCATTTCAAAAGGTCGGCATATATCTTTATGTCTCAGACACCTATGACCATTTTCGTATCGTCTATATTTCTAATTGATTTTCCTTTCTCCTGTTCAACTGTAACTTTAATTTGTTCACCAGAAATTAACTTAAACTAAGCTTCAAATATATGACAAACTGCGGTTTATGCGAACTCAAAACTATCTCAACACACTCAGAGTACAACAGCAATTATGAAATGATCTCAAGGATTAATCTGTCATTATTGTTATCCCCCTATATTTGGATCTGGGGTGTATGAATTTGGGGCTTACGGGGTAATTATCGATAAGATATTTATTTAGTCAATTTCGCCTATAAATATCGAGTACTGCAGCAGCATCATTCAGTTTCCATTTGAAAAGCGAATTGAGCAAACATGAAGGTCCTTGCTTTGGTTTTGGCTGCTGTTGCCCTCTGCTCCGCCGCCCGTAAGTTTCCCTTCACGACGCATAAGCTCATTACAAATAATACAAATCAATTTTCGTTTCCTTACAGCCCGTGAGGAGGGTCCAGGATGCCGTGCCCCAAATGGTGGTGGTCTTGTTCCAGTCCTCGAAGAATTCATTGATATGATTCCACTTGATCAAGTCTTGGAAATCCTTTTGACCGCCATCACCTCTGACCCAGAAGTTCAAACCGTAATGGAATACCTCTCAGGAGAAGAATTCCACGGAATCCTTCTCAGTATCAAGAACGATCCTGAATTCAATGGTTTGATCTCCTTCTGTTGTCAAGAATTGTACATCGATGCTGCCTACTACATCAACTTCGTTCTCGGTATCCTCGGATTCCCTGAAATCCGTTCAGACCGTGCCTACCGCGCTGGAGGATTGAAGGGTATGTTGGATGAAATCCTTACCCTTGTCCCACTCGATGCTTTGGAATCCCTCCTTAACGAAAAGTTGGCCACCGACTACTACCT
The DNA here is from genome assembly GCF_905115235.1 of Hermetia illucens. NCBI lineage: Eukaryota > Metazoa > Arthropoda > Insecta > Diptera > Stratiomyidae > Hermetia > Hermetia illucens. The sequence continues at coordinate 126,577,145 of NC_051851.1, read as the reverse complement.
CCAATTGGCATTCAAGAAGATCAACTCTGATGAATTCGGTGCCGTCATTGAACGTCTCCAAGCTAATGTTGCCTACGTCGACATGAAGGACCGTCTCCGTGGTTATGGAGTTGATGTTGATGGAATCATTGACTTCATTAACAAAATCTTCCACCGTTAAATGTTGTAGCTCAAAGAATTAATTGGAATAAATGTTAATTAAATAAATACACTGGTCTAGTGTATTCGTTGCTAGAGAGTCATTTGCTCTTGCATTTTTATAATAGAAAAAACATTCATCTCTTCTGGGACGACGCCATTGCTTCTATCCTTTGTGATTCCGGCCAGCCAACTTGGGTGGAATGAAAGTCGGTGACTTGAAATCTGAAGAAATATTTGGAAGAATATACGACAATACTATTTTTTATTTGCTTTTAAAAAACGAATCTTCTAAGATCCCTGTCGACAAGAAGAAATTGCAGAAAAGTTTTCTGGAATATTGTCGACGTAACCAGCCTCATTTTCACGGTTTTCTGACAAATAAAACCTTCTTAAAATCGGTTAGCTTTTTATCTGTTGTAATTTTCTCAGAAACGGTACCATCTACTGATCTAGAGGAACGGTTGGAGCTGTTTAAGGGAAACGGGGGTTCCCTAGTATGCGGAAGGAGGAGCAGGATTTTTCTTCGCACAAACCCCAGATCAAATGAAGATTCTCGATTAGTACTTTTCCAAAATTAGTTGGAAAATTTAGGAATGTGGGGAGCGTAGAAAGTGGTCATTTGCATTAAGAGCCATTCTTAGGAATTTTTCACGTGAAAAATGTAATGAAAACCTCTAGATAACGTCTACGCTGCAAAGTATCCCTTATACCGACATCGGCTCAAATGAAGTTAATAACAGTAAAACACCCCTGAGTTCTTACTGCAGGTACAGAAAAGTGCAGTCAGTGTAGATCATAAAGAAAAGTTTAGTGGCGACCCTTGTAGTGTCCGCGGCTTTGAGAAATAGACAACATTTTCTTTGCCTTGCCCGGGAATCTGATGGTAGAATGCATTTAAAAATATCCAACATTCCTTCGTTTTCCTCCGTCGTAAAACCTTTTAGCTTTCCCAATTTACTCCTTTCAAATTACCAATTCCCTTCCCTACATTCCAATTTCAATTATCGACTTGATTATTTAACTTTTAAAATGAGCAATTTTATTAGTTTCACAAAAAACCTATTATAACAACTGGTCGTTTTCCTCTAACCCCAAGAATTTTTTTATATTTTGACAATTCGAAATTTTATTAAAATTTCCAAATAGTGCAAGCCAATATTGACCGGGGAAAATGTGCATTCACCTATTTCACTTACACCTAAGTTTGGAATGGGGTTCTTGTTTTCGCAACGCAATGTTCCAACATAGCGAAGAGATCACGATGTTGTTGGGTGCATGCTGTAGTCGATCTTTTATTTCTGAACGAGGCATAGCCGGCATGAACTTTCAAGTTCAGAGCCATATTCAAGGAATGAGGATAAGCGGGACCGAGACCGGCTGATGGAATGGACAGCTGATCTCACAGAGAATGGGAGTTGAGAGATAGATTTTTGTTTTTGAGGAGATAGGATGCGTTAATTCTGAGAAGATCACGGTAATTAGAGGTATCGTTTTTTTTTGTGGTTCACTTGAAAAGAATGACCGACTAATGAAGCTCAGCATTATATCAGCTGATCGCACTATTCACTTCATCGATTCGATTTGGCGGGCACTCATGACCTTGCACTTATGATTAAATGGTTCATCAAACGATTGTCTCATCTTCCTACATTTTGTACCGGGAAGAGCAAAACGCAAACCGACCATCTTCTCATAAAACGGCGACATTTTACCACCGTCACTGATTGCAAAGCCGTTCCCTCCCGTCTGAAATGAATGAAATCGGGGAAAGCCGCACGACGACATCGCATCTGAGCTCTGGAAAGTGAAGAGCTACGACCCAACACTGTGGCTCAGTGAATTCTCTAATCGGATTATTCAGGAAGGCAGAATACCATCTGACTGGCAAGAAAGTACCACAGTTCCAATATGGAAAAGGAAAGGTAGTCCAGCAGAGTGTTCAAATTACTGTCCACTGCACTGGGTTCAATTCGATGGTATAGTCACGTAATTCGCCCCAACGAGAATTCACTTGCCAAGATTTATCCGGACATCAATGTCGATGGGAGGCGACCAAAAAGCGGGCAGAATTACGATAGCTTGATACGTTGGATGAGAATTTATCCTCCTCGCAATTGCATTGAGATCAGGCATGTGATAAAACTCAATGACGAAACCAATCACGACGAGCTAAATGTTTCATCAGCTTGGATCACGTTTGCTCGGTCACTGAGCGGAGCTCGTCGAAAGCACAGAAGACTGAGTTATCTCAATAAAAAATCTGTGACCAGCTAGGGTCCTAGGAATTGAAGATTCGCTTATAGAATTTGGACAATTTTCGAAATTGAAATTAGAATTATTAAGGGAGTTTCAATAAATTAGTGAGGTACCGGCTCTATTTCATATTTACATTTTATTGAAACTTCACATGCATTTAATTGAGAACTAGACCATCAGAGCTCGGCAGGAAAGGGGGTTTTGTTTCTGATTTGGATACTTTTTATTAGTTATCATCATTCTTCTTTCGATTTTCAATCCCCTTTTAAGGATCGGTTGCTGACTCACGCACCCCACACGCGAATTTTTATAAAAGGACACGTGCGGAATCAAAATGTTCGGAGGAAGTATGATATCAAAATCATATTTGAAGATTTCAACATTAAAGTATGGAGGGGCCCGTATTCAGGCGATTCGTCGGCTTCCATAGCTTACATAGAGATATCAATGATAACGGACTGCGGATTATTCATCATCATCATCATCATCAACGGCGCAACAACCGGTATCCGGTCTAGGCCTGCCTTAATAAGGAACTCCAGACATCCCGGTTTTGCGCCGAGGTCCACCAATTCGATATCCCTAACAGCTGTCTGGCGTCCTGGTCCACGCTATCGCTCCATTTTAGGCAGGGTCTGCCTCGTCTTCTTTTCCTACCATAGATATTGCCCTTATAGACTTTCCGGGTGGGATCATCTTCATCCATACGGGTTAAGTGACCCGCCCATCATAACCTATTGAGCCGGATTTTATCCACAACCGGACGGTCATGGTATCGCTCATAGATTTCGTCATTGTGTAGGCTACGGAATCGTCCATCCTCATGTAGGGTGCCAAAAATTCTTCGGAGGATTCTTCTCTCGAACGCGGCCAAGAGTTCGCATTTTTCTTGCTAAGAACCCAAGTTTCCGAGGAATACATGAGGACTGGCAAGATCATAGTCTTGTACAGTAAGAGCTTTGACCCTATGGTGAGACGTTTCGAGCGGAACAGTCTTTGTAAGCTGAAATAGGCTCTGTTGGCTGACAACAACCGTGCGCCGATTTCATCATCGTAGTTGTTATCGGTTGTGACTTTCGACCCTAGATAGGAGAAATTGTCAACGGTCTCAAAGTTGTATTCTCCTATCCTTATTCTTGTTCGTGTTTGTGTTTGACCAGTGCGGTTTGATGTTGTTGGTTGATTCGTCTTCGGTACTGACGTTGCCACCATATATTTTGTCTTGCCTTCATTGATGTGCAGCCCAAGATCTCGCGCCGCCTGCTCGATCAGTATGAAGGCAGTTTGTACGTCTCGGGTGGTTCTTCCCATGACGTCGATATCGTCAGCATAGGCCAGTAGTTGGGTGGACTTGAAGAGGATCGTACCTCTTGCATTCACCTCAGCATCACGGATCACTTTCTCGAGGGCCAGGTTAAAGAGGACGCATGATAGCGCATCCCCTTGTCGTAGACCATTGTTGATGTCTAATGGTCTTGAGAGTGATCCTGCTGCTTTTATCTGGCCTCGCACATTGGTCAGGGTCAGCCTAGTCAGTCTTATTAATTTTGTCGGGATACCGAATTCTCTCATGGCCGTGTACAGTTTTACCCTGGCTATGCTATCATAGGCGGCTTTAAAGTCGATGAACAAGTGGTGCAACTTTTGTCCATATTCCAACAGTTTTTCCATCGCCTGCCGCAGAGAGAAAATCTGATCTGTTGCTGATTTGCCTGGAGTGAAGCCTCTTTGGTATGGGCCAATGATGTTCTGGGCGTATGGGGCTATGCGGCCTAGCAAGATAGTGGAGAATATCTTATAGATGGTACTCAGCAACGTGATACCTCTATAATTGCTGCACTGTGTGATATCTCCCTTTTTATGTATGAGACAGATTATGCTTCGTTGCCAATCGTCAGGCATTGATTCGCTGTCCCATACCTTGGGCACAAGTTGATGAACCACTTGGTGTAACTGGTTGCCTCCATATTTAACCAATTCGGCTGTAATTCCATCGGCTCCTGGCGACTTATGATTTTTTAGCCGATGAATTGCACGGACTGTTTCTCCTAAACTTGGTGGTGGCAGTTTTGTCCGTCGTCTTCAGTTGGCGGGACCTCCTACTCGCCGATGTTCTGGTTGTTCAGTAGCTCATCAAAGTACTCAACCCATCGCTCTAATATGCCCATTCTGTCGGAAATCAGATTTCCCTCTTTGTCTCGGCAGGATGAGCACTGAGGTGTATAAGGCTTCATCCTGCTGACTTGTTGGTAAAACTTGCGCGCCTGGTGCGGTTGCTCCCTGTACTTTTCTAGTTCACAGACTTGTTGGTTCTTCCAGGCTTCCTTTTTCCATCTGTGAAGTCGCTTCTCCGCTCGGCGGAGTTCGTGATAAGTCTCTGCGCGTGCCCGCGTTCTTTGAGAATGCAACATTACTCGGTATGCGGCATTCTTCTGTTCCGTTGCTAGCTTACATTCATCGTCAAACCAGCCGTTCCGACTCCTTTTGCGGCTGGGGCCAAGTATATTTGTGGCCGTATCCATGATAACGTTCTTCAGGTGGTTGTGAAGATCATTAGTTGATGCTTCATCTCCAGGTCCTCTGTTGACTGCGGTTATTCCGGCATCCATTTCCCTCTTATAGGTGTCGCGGAGGGTTGTGTTGTGGATGGCTTCAGTGTTCACTCTCACCTGATTGTCAGAGGGGATTCTAGGTGGTATTGTTATTCGAGCTCGGAGCACCATGCCAACGAGATAGTGATCCGAGTCTATATTGGCCCCCCTATATGTTCTGACATTCATCAAGGCTGAGACGTGGCGGCGTTCGATCAACACGTGGTCAATTTGGTTGAAAGTGGTCCCGTCTGGAGAGGCCCACGTATGTTTGTGGACCGCTTTGCGCGCAAACCAGGTACTTCCAACAACCATTTCGTATGACCCTGCTAATTGAATAGTCCGCAGTCCGTTATCATTTGTTTTTTCGTGTAAGCTATGGGAGCCAACGTATCGCCTGAATACGGGCTCCTTCCCTACTTGGCTGTTAAAATCCCCAAGTATGATTTTGATATCATATCTGGGACAGGCTTCGAGGGTTCTTTCTACTGCCTCGTAGAAGGTATCCTTCTTCGACTCTGCAGTCTCCTCTGTAGGGGCGTGAACGTTTATGAGGCTTACATTTCTAAACTTGCCTCGCAAGCGCAGAGTGCATAGCCGTTCGCTTATGCTTTCAAAGCCGATAACAGCAGGTTTCATTTTTTGGCTGACTAAGAAACCTACTCCGAGCACATGGTTTACTGGATGACCGCTGTAATATATGGTGTAGTGGTTCTTCTCCAGGAAACCGGTCCCTGTCCATCGCATCTCTTGCAACGCTGTTACATCAGCCCTATATTGGGACAGGGTATCGGCTAGCTGCTTATCAGCTTCATCTCTGTACAGGGAGCGCACGTTCCAAGAGAAAATGCGCAAATCGTTGTTCCTTTGTCGTTGCCGGGTCCGTCGTTTTAAAATCCGTCCTATCCGAGGCTCCTGCTGTGGCTTCGTAACATGCTGTTTTCCGGATGCGGATTATACAGTTATCAGTATAACACGAAATGGTTGCTGGAAGTACCTAGTTTAGGCGGAAAGCTGTCCACTCACAAATGTGGGCCTCTCCAGATGGAACTATTTTCACCCAAATTGACCACCTCCTGATCGGACGCCGCCACCTCTCAGTCTTGATGAATGTCAGAACATATAGGGGCCAATATAGACTCGGACCACAAACTCTTTGGCACAGTACTCAGAGCTCTAACTACTACACCACCTACAATCACCTCTCACAATCAGGTGAGAGTGAATACTGAAGCCATCCACAACACAGCCCTCTGCAACACCTATAAGACGGAAATGGATGTCGCAATAACAGCAGTCAACAGAAATCCAGAGATGAAGCAACAACAAATGATCTACAAAACCACCTGAAGAACGTAATCATTGATACGGCTCACGGAACGGCTGATTTGACGATGAATATAAGCTAGCTACGGAACGGAAGAATGTTGCACACCGAGTAATATTGCATTCCCAAAGAACGCGGGCACGCGTAGAGATTTACCACGGACTTCGTCGAGCGGAGAAGTGACTTTATCAATATCATCGTGATCATTCGCGGCGCAACAACCGGTATCCGGTCTAGGCCTACCTTAATAAGGAACTCCAGACATCCTGGTTTTGCGCCGAGGTCCACCAATTCGATATCCCTAAGGCTGTCTAGCGTCCTGACATTCGCCATCGCTCCATCTTAGGCAGGTTCTGCTTCCTCTTCTTTTCCTACCATATATATTGCCCTTATAGACTTTCCCTGCTGGATCATCCTCATCTATACGGATTAAGTGACCCGCCCACCGTAACGGATTGAGCCGGATTTTATCCACAATCTGACGGTCATCGTATCGCTCATAGCTGTCGTCGTTATGTAGGCTACGGAATCGTCCATTCTCATGTAGGGTGCCAAAAATTCTTCCAAGGATTCTTCTCTCGAACGCGGCCAAGAGTTCGCAATTTTTCTTGTTAAGAACTCAAGTCTCCGACGAATACATAAGGCCTGGCAAGATCATTGTATTGTACAGTAAGAGCTTTGACCCTATGGTGAGACGTTTCGAGCGGAGCAGTTTTTGTAAGCTGAAATAGGCTCTGTTCGCTCCCAACAACCGTGCGCGGAGTTCATCATCGTAACTGTTATCGGTTGTGATTTTCGACTCTAGATAGGAGAAATTATTAACGATCACAAAGTTGTATTCTCCTATCTTTCTTCTTCTCGTTTGACCAGTGCGGTTTGATGTTGTTAATTGGCTGGTTTTCGGTACTGACATTGCCACCATATACTCTGTCAAGTTAGCAGGATGAAGCCTTACACACCTCAATGCTTATCATCGAGACAAGTATTGAGGTTGAGTATTTCGATGATCTGCTCATCAACAAAAATATCGGCGGGTCGGCGGTCCCGCCAACTGGAGACGACGAATAAATGCTGCCAACCCCAAGTGTAGAAGAAACAGTCTGTACAACTCATCGGCTTAAAAAACATTACAGCCGAATTGGTTAACTATGGTGGCGACCTGTATAGACCGAATGCTGTTGAGCAGCCAGCCGATACCCTGTCCCAATATAAGGCTTATGTAACAGCGTCACAAAGGATGCGATGGACAGGGACCGGTTTCCTGGAGAAGAGCCGCTACACCATATATTATAGCATCCAGTAAACTATGTGCTCGGACTAGGTTTCTTAGTCACCCAAAAAATGAAACCTGCTGTTATCGGCTTTTAAAATATAAGCGAAAGGATATGCACTCTACGTTTGCGAGGCAATTTTAGAAATATAAGCCTCATAAACGTTCGCGCCCCTACAGAGGAGACTGCAAAATCGGAGAAGGATACCTTCTACGAGGCAGTTGAGCGGACCGTCGAAGCCTGTCCCAAGTATGATATCAAAATCATACTTGAAGATTTCAACAGTCAAGAAGGAATGGAACCCGTATTCAGATCCAGTAGCTTACATAGGGATACTAACGATAACGGATTGCACAGTTAGCAGACGGGGGGCCTTTCCAGACGGGACCACCTTCAACCAAATTGACGACATGCTGACTGAACGCTGCCACCTCTCAGCCTTGATGAATGTCAGAATTTGTAGCCGGGCAAATATATACTCGGACCACTATCTTGTTGGTATGGTGCTCCGAGCTTGAATTACGACGCCACCTACAATCCCCTTTGACAATCAGGTGAGAATAAATACTGAAGCCATCCACAACACAGTCCTCCGCAACACCTATAAGGGGGAAATGGATGCCGCAATAACCGCAGTCAACAGAAATCCTGGAGATGAAGCATCAACAAATAATTTTCACAATCACCTGAAGAATGTTATCATAAATACGGCCAGAAAGTGCTTGGCCCCAGCCGCAAGAAAAGTCGGAACGGCTGGTTTGACGATGAATGTAAGCTAGCAACGGAACGGAAGAATGCTGCATACCGCCAAGTCTGTGAAGTAGAAAAGTACAGGTAGCAACCGCAACAGGCGCGGAAGTTTCACCAACAAGTCACCAGGATGAAGCCTTATACACCACGATGCTTATCTTGCCGAAACAAAGAGGGAAATCTGATTACCGACAGAATGGGTATGTTAGAGCGATGGGTTGAGTACTTTGATGTGCTACTGGACAACCAGAACATCGGCGAGTTGGAGGTCCCGCCAACTGAAGACGACGGACAAATACTGCTACCACCAAGTATGGGAGAAACAGTCCGTGCAATTCGTCGGCTTAAAAATCATAAGTCGCCAGGAGTTGATGGAATTACAGCCCAATTAGTTGAATATGGAAGCGACCAGTTACACCAAGTGGTTCATCAACTTGTGCTCAAGCTATGGGACAGCGAATCAATGCCTGACGACTGGCAACGGGGCATTATCTGTTTCATACATAAAAAGGGGAATATCACATAATGCGGCAATTATAGAGGTATCACGTTGCTGAGTACCATCTATAAGATATTCTCATCTATCTCGCTAGGCCGGATAGCCCCATACGCCCAGAACATCACTGGTCCATACCAAAGAGGCTTCAGTCCAGGGAAATCAGCAACAGATCAGATTTTCTCTCTGCGGCAAGCAAAAAAGATTGCGAACTCCTGGCCGCGTTCGAGAGAAGATGGATGGACGATTCCGTTGCCCAAATAATGACGAAATCTATGAGCGACACCATGACCGTCTGTTCGCGGATAAAATCCGGGTGAACAGGTTGCGGTGGGCGAGTCACTTAATCCGTATGGATGAAGATGATCCAGGCCGGAAAGTCTATAAGGGCAATATCTATGGGATGAAAAGAAGACGAGGCAGACCCTGCCTGAGATGGAGTGAAGGCGTAGATCAGCATGGCAGACAGCTTTAGGGATATCGGCGGAAAACCGGAGTGTCTACAGATCCTTATTAAAGCAGGCCTAGACCGGATACCGGTTATTGTGCCGTTGATGTGACAGCTGGATTGTCTCGAAACTTTCCAGAATTGAGTCTCATATTGTCATGAAACATTTTGAACTAGAATGAATTTAAGGGGGATTTTCGGATTTTTAAATTTCTAAATTATGGTAATATGTTATTACTGACTCTATTTGAGGAGGAATCAGCGTATTCTTTGCATAGATTAGGGAATAAAAGTAATGATAACCGTTGGGGCGTCATTCCAATTGGGTCAGGGAATTGAAGCGTACTTTATTCAAGGCCGCAACGGTAGACTACAGGAGCGCAGTAACCTATAAGAGGCAATGTGGTTAGATTTTACTCAGGTTCGCAATTACAGCTGAGTCGGGTGGTAGTCGATATCGTCACGGTACAATTCGCACGGCCACCAGTAAGATTTGAACCGCGAACTTCTGCTCTGACCACTAAGCCATCGGGACGCTAATTGTTATTAAGGAATAAAAGGATATTTTAGCGACTGAGTCCCAACCATAGACTGCAAACAACCCAGACCTCAACCCTATTGAAAAGGAAACTAATAAGAAAAAACAATTATCTGAAACATGTCTTCTCGAATGCAAACTGTTCTAAAGGCAAATTGCGGTTATACCAGCGAATAAGGACTGAAATGAAATCAAAACAAGTCGGGATATCGGAAGCTCGTCGTTCAGGTGTAAAGGTTTTATGTTCATCTTATGTGGAGAACTCTCAGTCCACATGTTTCCATTCTTCATAGCTAAACATGCAAAATATGTCTTCATTTATTGCCAAACTTCAAAATATGGAGATATGACATACAAAAACAAACAAACATTGTCTATTGCCCTGTGCTATTGCATATACAGGGTGCGGCAGCATAACTTCCTTTTTTCAAAACTCAATAAAAACTATTGTATACATCGGAAAATATTTATTTATTTTTTATAATGTAGGTACATGTCTAAAGTTTTTATTTACATTGTTTTGAAGATCAAATCTGTTAGGTGACGTCCCCCATTCTCCATACATTGCGTAAACCGATTTCTGGCGTTTGTCATGACTCTTGTTAGCATAGCAGGTGATATGTTGGCAATTTCTTCTTGGATATTGGTCTTCAAATCTTGTAGGCTTCTTGGACGGTTCACATAAACACGGGATTTCAAAAAACCCCATAGAAAAAAATCACAAGGGGACAGATCGGGAGAGCGTGCCGGCCATTCCAAATCGCTTCTAATTGAGATAAGGCGCTCTGGAAAGTGTTCCCTCAAAACAGCCATCGACGCTCTTGAAGTGTGCGCTGTTGCACTGTCTTGTTGGAACCAAGTGTCCCCCAAATCCAAATTTTCTAGCCGTGGGGAAAAAAATTCTGTAGCATGTTTACATACCGGTCCGAATTCACTGTCACTGTAACCTGATTTTCCTCAAAAAACCAGAGACCAATAATTCCAGCTGAGGAAATTGCACACCACACTGTGACTTTGGGTGAATGCAAAGGCTTTTGATGCAATTCTCGAGGGTTGGTGTCAGCCCAGTAGCGCATGTTTTGTTTGTTAAATTAAAGCGATTCTGAAATGCACGCTCTGTTGCAATAACCGAACATCCGCTTGAAAAGTAAACCTCAACGGCAAAGGCACGCTCCTCACTATTCCAACGCATGGTGGCGACTGAACCGTGTCGGGACAAAACTTTACAGTATCCCCTCTTGAACGAGACCACTAGCGCTCCGCTATGACATCAACTAACTGAGTGGCGCGCATTTTAAAAAAGGAAGTTATGCTGCCGCACCCTGTACTTGCACATATATAAATTAATTTAACGCATCTCCACATATTTCTACTTTATCCCATACTTAAATTAAATACCGCTGGTGCTTACATATGCGCATGCCCATCTTATTTTACACTACTCGCAAATTTCATTAGCACATACAAATGCATACAGACGTCGATCTGCAGTAGTTGATACTGATATACAAATAGCTAAAACTAACTACCGCTAACAAATTTTGTACTTTTAAGATCAACTTAAGGAAGGTTCTTGGGTAAATTTCTAAAATATGATGATATACAATAATTAACTTTATTTCTGCAGATATCAGAACGGGTTGTATTTTACGGCCTAGATTACATATATAGTAAATGCACCGTTGTGAATTTTTCAGATTTTTCAGTAGGATAGGTTCTGAGAACGGCCTGTTTCACTTTTTGGGGCACACATTTTTAGTGTGTTTCACTTAATATCGAAAATAAGACCAGTTTCGATAAATGTCAATCGAGTCCTTTCATTTGATATCCCACAAAACAATATTTGGTGAAAAAAAATTTACACCACTTTTCGCATGTATGAGGAGCCCCCTTAATCCTAATGCAAAATGATGCCACTTGCTGCATGTAAAGGGACATACAAACCACATGTTCTCGCCAAATTTCGTGTCAATCGAGTCAACCATTCCCGAGCAAATCGGATGTGACAGACAGACGGGAAGACAGACAGTGTACCGCTTTCAATGAGGTTTTTTGTGAAACAAAAACCTTATTAAAAAGAAATAACGAAAGGTTGAAGTAAAATAGGCTCCACATAAACATGTGTTTCTTTCAGTTTTTCACATTAGTCTTAGTTTTAGTTTTAGCTTACAAAAATCTCTTTTTGAAAAGTAATTATTGTATTCTGAATCCCCTTCAGTCTGCACCCCGTGAGTCCCTATTTGTAACCAGCTAAGATCCGCCCGTGAAAGGACTAATCAGGACCTTCCACTTAACATCACATGGAGCTAAAAAAAATTACGCCGTCTCCTCTATATACTCTAAACGTCGCACTGTTCATAGCCCCTATTTGTCCACGAAATTCCGATAGAATCGATGTAAGGGCTTTGAGAAAATTTTGGGTGGCAGACAAACAGTAAATTAATTTTAATAATACTTTAAAAATTTTGAATTGGTACCAAACTCTCCAAAGGACAGATAATTTTATCCATTGCTGAAGAAAATATCAGGTATACAATATTTCAAAGTTTTTTATTGGAATAAAACTTTTTTTTCCAGAACAAAGGATGATAGCCAACTTCAATATATATATCAAACATATATCTCAACTATCCGCAACCATTTACGTATTTTCTATATTACTACTTGATTTTGTCTTTTTCCTGTTCGACTGTAACTTTGATTTGCTCAACAAAAATTGGCCTAAACTAAGCTTAAAATACTCGATAAGCCGTGGTTTATGCGGACTCCAAACTCTCTTAACGCACTCAGAGTACAACAACAATTAAGAAATGATCTCAAGGATTAATCTGTCATTATTGTTTTCTCCTCTATATTACAATCTGAAGTGAATGAATTTGAGATTTACGAGTCTCTAATGATTACGATCATAATAATAGATAAGATATTTATTCAGGAAATTCACCTATAAATATCGAGTATTGTACCAGCATCATTCAGTTTCAATTTGAAAAGCGAATTGAGCAAACATGAAGGTCCTTGCTTTGGTTTTGGCTGCTGTTGCCCTCTGCTCCGCCGCCCGTAAGTTTCCCTTCACGACGCACAAGCTCATTACAAATAATACAAATCAATTTTCGTTTCCTAACAGCCCGTGAGGAGGGTCCAGGATGCCGTGCTCCAAATGGTGGTGGTCTTGTTCCAGTCCTCGAAGAATTCATTGATATGATTCCACTTGATCAAGTCTTGGAAATCCTTTTGACCGCCATCACCTCTGACCCAGAAGTTCAAACCGTAATGGAGTACCTCTCAGGAGAAGAATTCCACGGAATCCTTCTCAGTATCAAGAACGATCCTGAATTCAATGATTTGATCTCCTTCTGTTGTCAAGAATTGTACATTGATGCTGCCTACTACATCAACTTCGTTCTCGGTATCCTCGGATTCCCTGAAATCCGTTCAGACCGTGCCTACCGCGCTGGAGGATTGAAGGGTATGTTGGATGAAATCCTTGCCCTTGTCCCACTCGATGCTTTGGAATCCCTCCTTAACGAGAAGTTGGCCACCGACTACTACCTCCAATTGGCTTTCAAGAAAATCAACTCTGATGAATTCGGTGCCGTCATTGAACGCCTCCAAGCCAACGTTGCCTACGTCGACATGAAGGACCGTCTCCGTGGTTATGGAGTTGATGTTGATGGAATTATTGACTTCATTAACAAGATCTTCCACCGTTAAATGTTGTAGCTCAAAGAATTAATTAAAATAAACGCTTATTAAATAAATACCCTGGTCTAATATATTCAATGCTCTATAGAATGCCAAATACTCTTGTATTTTCAGAATAGATAGAATGAAAATTGATTTCTAGCGGGATGACACCATTGTTCTATAATTTGTGGTGCTACAACAATGATTTTATAAAATTCTTGGAAACAGAAGTAACAAATTAAAGAAAGAAAAATAAGGAACGGACAAGGTGATGTATAGCAAAAACTCAATGGTTTCAAGAAATGCGAATTTATTAATGGAGAACTCAAAGCGGCAACTAAAGGAATTCTACTAATACTCACTTGGTATACCAGAGTGAGTTCAAAGATGTAGCTTCTCCTGCAGTGTCATATCCTCAATAACCTTGAGGCAACAGTATTTATACCGTGGTATACAGCGGAACCCTCTGTCGAACCTCATTGATAACGTATTGGAAACGAACGAAGAAAAGTGTACTTTAATATTCGGTAGTGTGACTTAGATGATACATATATAGTTGCGCTCCAAAAAGCCGACAATAACTATCCCTCAGTGTAGGTGCTTCTGAGCTGCTCGCCACTGTTATCTGACGAGTATTCTTAACGTTTTATGTAAAACAAAAGCTTATTAAAGCCGAGTTAGGGGGTTTTGCAGTCAATTACTAAAAACTGTAGTAATATAATATTATTAGTTTTCTTTGAACATATATCAAATATTTGGGAGCCTAGGCATCATATAGTGACAGCCTATTGATTTTTCAGATTTTTTGGGTTGGGTAGTATCTGAGAATAGGTCCGCCCAAGAAATTATTACTTTTGACCCTCACTCCCCACCTTTCCAACAAATGTCAATGGCTTCGGAAGGTACTAACTGAGACCTTTCATTTGATATCCCACATGGGTGAAAAACAATTCACAGCCCCCTTTTGCACGTATTGGTTTCCCCTTAAATTTGACGTAGAAGGATGTAACTCACTGTATGCGTCAGCATTCACAGTTCCCACCTTTCCACTAAATGTGGTGTCAATCGCTATAACCGTCTCCGAGAAAAATGCGTGAGGCAGACAGACAGACAGACAGACAGTAAACCGAGTTTAACAAGGTTTTGTTTTACACAAAACTTTAAAATAGGCAACTGTTGCTATACTTATCCTAATAAAGACGCGTTTTTCTCGAAAACACATTTTTCCTATTGGTGAGGAGCACAACTAAAATTCTGTTGAAATTTTTAAACATTATTCTTCGGATCAGTAGCAAGTATAGGGAATAAGAAAATGTTTGAATTTTCAGATCGAGATTACTACAAATGAAAATATTCCTCTCACCAGCCACCGACAATTTTCTAACAAAGTTAACTTTGACCACAGAAAACACATAAAAACGATTATCAAATTCGTCAATTGGAAATTTTGTATCATAATTCAAGGCCCCAATAATAATATATAAAAAGAAAGGCAAAGTTACATTTTTTATTCCAAAACCTTAGCCCCCATACTTGTAGGAACCAAACGAGTACACGAATCAAAATAACTAAAACCAAACAAGCGATATCCCGTACCGCACACAAACTGGCCAACCAGGTGGTAAAGTGGTACTTGCGTTATCTAAAGGCCTGAATCCAAAAGAGAGCCTTAAGAAAGGCCAGGAGAGACCTAAGTCCCTAAACTATCTTTATCCGATCCAAGAAAGCAGAGAACAGCTAAGATCAGCTCACACCACGGGAATCTCCGAGACCATAGAGGTGGAAAAGACTGGAGCAAGCAGAGCAGTCTTCCTGCTCCCTAGACCTTAGGGTGGACAGCAATGTGCAGAAAAGTACCATGTCGGAGTAAGAGGATGATACTCTGATAGTGGAGAAGAGCTCCAATCGCCAGCGCAGGTATACCTCCACCACGCAAAAGCTACAACTGGGGTAATTGCAAGGGCAAGTTTGAAGGATAACATTGCAATAGTTCTGGCTCAAGAGTCTTGTGTGTACCGGGGACAGATTCATGGTCTACCAGAAGGAAGTATACAGGTAATTTGGGACTCCTCTTGCGAAAAACCAAGAGCTTGCATCATTCTTAAACGGATGACGGAACAGGAAATCAGCCAGAATAGGAATAGAGGTGTGAAAACTCTTCAACCGGGCAAAACTAGCCAGAGACTCGCAGCGGTACAAAAAAGCAATGATTAAGTATAGCAACGAAATCGGGGGAACAAAACGGAAGTATGTGAAGGGATCAAATAAACAACGGAAGCAACCAGCCTATAGAAAGCCATAGCCAACGGCAGGGCAATTTCTTTTGTCCTTCTGAAGCAGGAAGATCGAACATTTACCGAGAATAAAGACGACAGAGAACAGCTTCACAGAACTCAATTTCCGGGGGTTTACCCTAAGCCGGAAGGCGACAACATTCTACTTAACACACCAGCGACAAACAAAAGAGGAAGAAAGGTGAAATGGAAATTAACAAAAGACGTATGCTTGGAAGCTAGATTAAGGAAGACAGTGCGAACTTAACACTGAAATCACCTGGAGCAGATGGCATCTTCCCAGCACTGCATCACAGAGGCCTAGAAATAACCTTAAAGGCTCTTCAATGGGTGATAACGGGCAGCATGGCGGTAGATAGCAGCAAAGACAACTATATTAGAACTAACGTTCTAATGCGCAATCCCCTACATCAGGTGAAACAACAAACAGAGGTCAAATATTTTTGAATTACACTAGACCAAAAATCACTCTGGAAGACACATGTCGGAAACATTTGTCGAAAGCTAGGAAGCCTCTGATGACAGTCGAAAGCTAGGCAGCCTCTGATGGTAGGTCCACAGCATGAAAACTTGGAGTTGCACCCCGAAGATACTACCTTGCACATACACTGCAGTAGTAAGGCCAATGATTACCTATGGAGCGGTAATTTGGGCAGAAACAAATGAACTTAGCACAATAGCCAGGAAGTAACACAAACTGTAAAGTCTGGCTTCCGCGAGTGTCAGAGGGGCAATGACGACACGCCCAACGGTATCACTGAGGGTCCATCTGGGATTAACACCTTTCCATCTGTACACACAAATGTAGAGGAGGGTAATCTTCAGGATGACTGGGAGTATCAATGAGGTGGGGAAGAAAGATTGATGTTCTTTCTAGGCGGAATGCCGAATTATTGATAGTTGATGTGTGATGCGAGCGCAATGCTGACCACATTGCCTCCTACAGTGTACTGTAGTGTATCGTTATGGTCTTGAATGAAGTGCTCTAACACACTAAAAGGCCCTGATCCAATATGGATTGTTGCGCCAACGGTTATTATTATGTGTGATAGTGTGATGACAACGAGGTTTCACTTCGACAAGAAATTTGAAACACGTTGGAATAACTTAAACCAACAGCTGACTACCTGGTACCCTGACGGATCCGTCACAGTACACAGAGCGGGCACGAGGATTATTAGTCCAGGGAAAACATACTTGGAACCAATGGATAAGCACACTAGCATATTCCAGCCGGAAATATGCGCAATAGACAGATGTACCTCCTTCAACGCCGAAAGGAGCACAATATTGCTCTTCTGACCAACAGCGAAGCGGCCATCAAGGCACTTAGGTCCTACTAGGTGAACTCTATAGTTATGTGGGACTCCGTGGGTTTCCAGAAGAGGGCAGGGACGCCACTGCACCGCCCAGAGCCCTTCTGTGGAATCGGAAACGAGTTCATAGCTGTGACATTAGAAAATGAAGGAGAACGGCTGACGGAACTGTACTCGGCGAGCGTATCAGTAATGGAGAACGCCAGGCAGCTCATGGAGAGACGAACCTAAGCAGAAGTGTTTAAAAAATATTTCATTTTTCGCCACTTTTTCACCTTTAAAAACATGATATCATCCCAAACTTTTTAACTGGCGCATTACTTTTTGATTTAGAATCCCCGCAAATGTGAAAAACGGCATTTTGAGAAAACAAATTGATTGTTGCAGAAGGGACTGATACCAAGTACTTATAAATGTTATTTACATAGCGCTACAAGATTACGTAAGGACATAAAGCGACTACCTCCTAGGTGGTGGATAATTGCTCGCTTCTACCCCTATAAAATCTGGAGGACCATGAATTTCTGTTTAAAATTTCTCCAGCGTATATTATTGGTAAATGATCTGAAAATCTCCGTGTAACGTGTAAGGAAAGTTTTTCACACAAGATGAACACCAAACTTTTGCCATATACCCAACGCGTCCAGCTTTTGGTATTCTGACTTGAAAAATATGAGAATTTTATCCAATGCTTGGTGCTCAAAGTTGACAATCTCATTGAAATTTCATTTTTTCCTAGGAGGAAGGGCGGTAGCCTACGGCAATGTGGACAACTCGAACCAGTTAGATCAGTTCAGATCAATTCATTTTTTGTCTGTGCTACATTCCTTATTGACTTTTCTTTTTCCTCTTCGATTGTAATTTTTTTGTTTTGCTTTTTGCTTTTCAACAGAATCTGGCTTAAGCTGAGCTAAATATACTCGAAAAGCCGTGGTTTATGTGAACTCAAAACTATTTTAACAACAATAATCTCATCTCAAAGATTAATCTGTCATTAATTTTAACCCCCCTATATTTCAATATGGGGTGTATAAATTTGGGATTTACGAGTATCTATGATTACGATCATAATAATAGATAAGATATTTATTCAGGAAATTCACCTATAAATATCGAGTATTGTACCAGCATCATTCAGTTTCAATTTGAAAAGCGAATTGAGCAAACATGAAGGTCCTTGCTTTGGTTTTGGCTGCTGTTGCCCTCTGCTCTGCCGCCCGTAAGTTTCCCTTCACGACGCACAAGCTCATTACAAATAATACAAATCAATTTTCGTTTCCTTACAGCCCGTGAGGAGGGTCCAGGATGCCGTGCCCCAAATGGTGGTGGTCTTGTTCCAGTCCTCGAAGAATTCATTGATATGATTCCACTTGATCAAGTCTTGGAAATCCTTTTGACCGCCATCACCTCTGACCCAGAAGTTCAAATCGTAATGGAGTACCTCTCAGGAGAAGAATTCCACGGAATCCTTCTCAGTATCAAGAACGATCCTGAATTCAATGGTTTGATCTCCTTCTGTTGTCAAGAATTGTACATCGATGCTGCCTACTACATCAACTTCGTTCTCGGTATCCTCGGATTCCCTGAAATCCGTTCAGACCGTGCCTACCGCGCTGGAGGATTGAAGGGTATGTTGGATGAAATACTTGCCCTTGTCCCACTCGATGCTTTGGAATCCCTCCTTAACGAGAAGTTGGCCACCGACTACTACCTCCAATTGGCTTTCAAGAAAATCAACTCTGATGAATTCGGTGCCGTCATTGAACGCCTCCAAGCCAACGTTGCCTACGTCGACATGAAGGACCGTCTCCGTGGTTATGGAGTTGATGTTGATGGAATTATTGACTTCATTAACAAGATCTTCCACCGCTAAATGTTGTAGCTCAACGAATCAATTAAAATAAACGCTTATTAAAGAAATACCCTGGTCTAATATATTCAATGCTCTATAGAAAGTCAAGTGCTCTTGTATTTCCATAATAGATACAATAAAAATTGATCTCTAGCGGAATGACACCATTGCTCTATGATTTGTGGTCCTAAAACAACGATTTTTGCAAATTCTTCGAAACAGAAGTAATAAGTTATAGAAAGAAAAATAAGGAACGGACAAGGTGATGTATAGCAAAAACTCAATGGTTTCAGTAAATGCGAATTTATTAATGGAGAATTCAAATCGACAACTAAAGGAATTCTACTAATACCCACCTGGTATACCAGCGTGAGTTCAAAGATGTAGCTTCTCTTGAAGTGTCATATCCTCAATAACCTTGAGGCAACAGTATTCATACCGTGGTATACACTCTGTCGAACCTCATTCATAACGTATTGGAAACGAACGAAGAAAAGCGTACCTTATTATTCGGTAGTCTGACTTAGCTGATACATATATAGTTGCGCTCCAAAAAGCCGACAATAACTTTACCTCAGTGTAGGTGCTTCTGAGCTGCTTGTCACTGTTATCTTACGAGTATTCTTAAGGTTTTGTGTAAAACAAAACATTAAGAATACTCTATTAAAGCCGATTTAGGGGGTTTTGCAGTCAATTACTAAAAACTGTAGTAATATAATATTATTAGCTTTCTTTGAACATATATCAGATATTTCGGAGTCTAGGCACTATATAGTGGCAGTTTCTTTAATTTTTTCAGATATTTTGAGTTAGGTAAGATCTGAGAATAGGTCCGTTCAAAAAATTATTAGTTTTGACCACCACTCCCCACCTTTCCAACAAATGTCAATGGCTTCGGAAAGTACTAACTGAGACCATTCATTTGATATCCCACATGATTATATTTGGTGAAAAAAATGTACAGCCCCCTTTTGCACGTATGGGTTTCTCCTTAAATTTGACGTAGAAGGGTGGCGCAGCGGGGTTAACAACATTAGGAATTCTGCAAGGAACCCATGCTGGAGTTGGTGATCTGAAGGATGCTCTGGTGTCCGAATACCTGCGACGTGTAAAGCTGGTGCTGAAATCGCATCTCTCGGGGAAGAATAAAATAAGCGCGTTGATTGTATTCACTATGCCTTCTTTGGCTTATGCATTCGGAATATTGCCGTGGACGAAGACTGATCTGGAAAACGTTCAGCGGCGGATACGGACAACTATGTGCAAATTCCGAATGCATCATCCAATGTCTGCCGTGGAGCGGATGAACCTGCCTCGTGACATCGTAGGTAGGGGCGTGGTTGACGTGTCGGCACAACATCATCACCAAGTCGCCTCGCTGCACGCTTATTTTTACAGCAAAGAGCAGGCGAGTCCCTTGCATGCGGCTGTCTGGAAGGCAGACTGTGGACTGACTCCACTTAACTTGAAGGATCGATCTTTCAATCCTCTGAGTGGGGTGAAGTCAGACCAAGAGCGGATCGATGAATGGAAGTCGAAGGCAATGCACCGTAACCTCGTGAATTGTCTTTGGCAGCCATTTGTCGATTTGCGTTTGTCGTACAGATGGCTGCGTGCTGGGGAGCTCTTTCCTCAGATGGAAGGGTTCAAGTATGCCATTTAAGACGGCGTGGTCGCCACCGGAGCTTATAAAAAGCTCATCATGAAAGAACGGGTGCAGAATGACCAGTGCAGAATGTGTGGTTCGGCGTTAGAAACGGTGGACTATCTCATTTCTGGCTGTACTGTTATAGCACCGGTGCAATACATCACCAGGCATTATGGTGTATGTATGGTTATCCATCAAAACCTTGCATACAAGCATGGGCTGATTACGGGAACATGTCCGGTTTACCGATATGAGCCGGAAGCAGTACTTCATAGTTCTGCTTACAGCATATATCGGGACCGGCAAGTTCTGACTGACCGCCATACTCTAAATAACAACTCTACATAATAACGCGTATATTATTGATGTTGCTATCGAACAGAAATACGTGGAGAAGAGGGTGAAATATGCACCACTCGTTCGGGAAATCAAAGAAATTTGGCGCCTCGAGCGGGTGGTTGTAGTTCCCCACAGCTACAGGTATTCTACCTAAATCCCTCATGGCTTCCCTTGATTTCCTGGGACTTTCGCACAGTCTGGTTCAAACCATGCGGAAGTACACCATTCTGCATACATGCTCGATGTTGCGACGGATTCTCCCATTAACCTACCACCGGCCACCACTATCAGCGCCCCTTTAGCTTTTAAGTAGGTAGGATCGTCCGAGCCTAAATGCTTGGCACTTAGTGCTAATATTAGGTACAATCCGGCATTTGCCCAGATTGTGATAACTCGGAAATAATAACTAATATTATAAATACTTAAAACTTAAATTTTTCCTTCGGTGGTCAGTCAGCTGGTTGTTGAGTTTGTTTCGCCTAACTGGCTACAGTCGATTTGCTGTGAAATTATATGATACCGACGACCGGACAGTCGCTGTTAGTTCGTGTTCTCAACGCCGCTTACGACACACAAGATTTCAAGCACAAATTGGGTGAAAATATACAAATATCACCGGGAAGGTAGTAGACTTCTGCAAAAAAAAATGCAGACACCAGCGTGCAATGCCGTTAGGCAGAGCCTCGAATTCGAGGAAGGGGCAACGAAAATGTCCGCCGGTGGTACTTTGAAAGTTTGGGCAGTAGTTGCAGCTTTTCCTTACTCTATTCGGGCGATCACGTCGAGGTCACCACTTTCGAGAGAATCTTGAGCTCCTCGAAGACTTACGGGAGTCTTCAATGCAACTCGCTCGAGGAAATCTTGAACTTTCCGCACGATTTCAATGCAACTCGCTCGACGGGAACATCTGAGACCATAGAGGTGGAAAAGACTTTCTACTCTCCTACTTTCTAGGCCTTACGGTGGACAGCAATGTGGAGGAAAGTGCCAAGTCCTGAATTTATTCTTAGCAATAAGTTAGAAATATATAGCATAGGGAACACTCCCCTCCCCAGCATTAAACCATAGGCACTATGTTAGACATAACTCTAGGGAATACTGTGATGAAAGGGCTGGTCAGGATTTGGAGTGTGTCGCATGAGCCCTCTATGTCGGATCACAAAATAATGAGATTCGGTATTGAAGGCAGATACGAAATAAAAAGAATAATAAGGAATCCTAAGAGAACGAATTGGGAATCTTAGGCAACGCGCCTGAACAACAACATGGAACGAAGAGACGGTTCTCCTTCTCACTGACGCATTTGAGGCCAGCTGTTTCCCTAAGGCTGCGAAGCTATCAAGGGATGTACCCTGATGGAACAGGAACCCAGCCAGAATGGGAATAGAGGTGCGAAAACTCTTCAATCGGGAAAAACAGACCGGAGACTGGTACAAAAAGGCACTGACTACGTATAGCAACGTGATCAGGGGAACAAAATGTAACAGCTTCAGCGAAGTGTGTGAAAGGATCAAATAAACAAGAGAAGCAACCACGACATAAAAAGAGGTAGCCAACGGCAGGGCAATATTTTTAGTCATTCTGAAGCAGAAAGATCGAACATTTACTGAGAATAAGGCGGACAGAGAACATTTGCTTCTCAGAACTCAATTTCCGGGGTCTTAGCCAACGGCAGAAGGCGACATGGAAATTAGCAAAAGAGGTACGCTCGGAAGCTAGGGTAAGGAAGACAGTGCGAACTTAAACCTGAAATCACCTAGCATCTTCCCTTAATGGCTCTTCTATGGGTGATAACGGGCAGCATGGTGGTAGATAGCAGCATAGACAACTATATTAGAACTAACGTTCTAATGCGCAATCCCCTACATCAGGTGAAACAACAAACAGAGGTCAAATATCTTTGAATTACACTAGATCAAAAATCACTCTGGAAGACACATGTCGGAAACACTTATCGAAAGCTAGGAAGCCTCTGATGACTTGTAAGTCCACAGCATGAAAACTTGGGGTTGCACCCCGAAGATATTACTTTGCACATACACTGCAGTAGTAAGGCCAATGATTACCTGTGGAACGGTAATTTGGGCAGAAAGAAGTGAACTCAGCACAACAGCCAGGAAGTGACACAAACTCTAAAGTCCGGCTTCCGTGTGTTTCAGTGAGGTAATAGCGACATGCCCAACGGTATGACTGAGGGTCCACCTGGGATTAACTCCTTTCCATCTGTACCCACAAATGTAGGCAAGGAGGGTAATCTTCAGGGTGGCTGGGAGTATCAATAAGGTGAGGAGCTGCCTAAATCGAAGCAAGATTGATATTGTTTCTAGGCGGAATGACGAATTATTAATAGCAAGGGATAAGATGATAACGAGGTTTCACTTCGACAAGAAATTTGAAACACGTTAGAATAACTTAAGCCAACAGCTGACTATCTGGTACCCTGACGGATCCGTCACAGTACACAGAGCGGGCACGAGGATTATGAGTCCAGGGAAAACGTACTTGGAACCCATGGATAAGCACACTAGCATCTTCAGGCGGAAATATGTGCAATAGACAGATGTACCTCCTTCAACGCCGAAAGGGGCACAATATTGCTATTCTAACCGACAGCCAAGCGGCGATCAAGGTACTTAGGTTCAACCAGGTGAACTCTACAGTTGTGTGGGATTCTGCGTGTTTACGGCTATATTGAAATAGAGGGCAACCAGGTAGCAGACGAAACTGCCCAGAGACCTTCTGTCGAATCGGAAACGGGAAAGCTATGACATTAGAAAATGAAGGAACTATACTCTGCGAGCGTATCAGTAATGGAGAACGCCATGGAGCTCATGGAGGGACACGAATCTAAGCAGAAGTGTTTAACAAATATTTCATTTTCGCCATTTTTTCACCTTTAAAAACATGATATCATCCCAAACTTGTGGTAATTTTATAAGAATTCAAGCTTCCAAATGTCTTAATTGGTGCATTACTTTTTGATATAGAATTCCCACAAATATGCAAAATATCATTTTGAGAAACCGCGTTTAAAAAAATGGTTTGAAGGGTCGCCTTTTGGATATGAACACATTTACCAGTCTTAATTACAAACAAGACACAGGTACAACAAATGCAAACGCAGTTGCAGAAAGGACGGATGCCAAGTAATTATAAATACCATACCAGAATATGAACCTCAATGCAATTGAAAATAATCAAATTACCGAAATTTTCAAAGTGATAAAAAAATATTTCGATTTTTAACATTTTTTCACATATTACGCAAACGAGCCACCCTTAACAATAAGTTTTCATTTCAGAAGATAATTACGACACAATTACAATATAATACAAATACAATTAATTACGAACAAAATATGTACAGTTACCAAAACGGGGGGGGGGGCCTCAACTATTTATAACTACACTATTCACATAGCGCTACAAGATTTCGAAAGGACATAAAATTGTTTATTGTTCATAGTTCCTATATGCCCAAAAAATTCTGTTAGGATCGATGTAAAGATTTCCGAGAAAACTTCGCGTGGCAAACAGTAAATTAATTTTAACAAGGTTTTATATTACAAAATACCTTAACAATTGTGAATTAGAAGACCAAAAACACTTTTAAGGTCTTGTATAAAACAAAAAGAGTTGAATCATTTCGTCTCGGGTTTAGGATGGGAGGTTACCTATATTTGCGAAAGAGGTGGGCACATTTTTTTTAAAAAATATGCAGTGATCTTACTTCAGATATTTGGTGAAACACGGGGGATTGAGGATTCAAAATGTGTGCCCAAGAAAGTTAAGCAGGTCTCGTTCTCAGAACCTATCCAATCGAAAAATCTAAAAGAAAATCGGTGATCCATCTATACAAAATCTATGCCTCAAAGTACCTCCATAATTTTGAAAAGTTGATAGGCAATCCGACCATTATTACCAACAAAGTAATCGAGGACCAAACATTTTGAATTTCAGGTGAATTTATTACACTCTAAGATGTGTATGACGCCATCATCACACATATAAAGTGAACTTATATGAAAGACGAAGTTGGAGTTCGGAGACATATCAAGGAAAACTTTGATTTTTTAGCTGTAGGGAAAAACGTGGAAAGAAAGTTTTTCACACAAGATGAACACCAAACTTTTACCATATATCCAAAGCGTCCAGCTTTCGGTATTCCGACTTGAAAAATATGAGAATTTTATCCAATGCTCGGCGAGAGAACAAACTACAGTATTTTATGGAGAAGAATACTTAGTATGCTATATTTTGATGCTGAAAGTTGACACACTTCATTTCTTTCTAGGAGGAAGTGCGGTAGCCTCCGGCAACCAGTCAGATCAGTTTAGATCAATTCATTTCGAAAGGTTGGCAAATCTGTATTTCTCTAACATTCAAACCGTTTTTGTATTTGCTACACTCCTAATTGACTTTTCTTTTTCCTCTTCGACTGTAATTTTTTTGTTTTGCTTTTTGCTTTTCAACAGAATCTGGCTTAAGCTGAGCTAAATATACTCGAAAAGCCGTGTTTTATGTGAAGTCAAAACTATTTTAACAACAATAATCTCATCTCAAAGATTAATCTGTCATTAATTTTAACCCCCCTATATTTCAATATGGGGTGTATAAATTTGGGATTTACGAGTATCTATGATTACGATCATAATAATAGATAAGATATTTATTCAGGAAATTCACCTATAAATATCGAGTATTGTACCAGCATCATTCAGTTTCAATTTGAAAAGCGAATTGAGCAAACATGAAGGTCCTGGCTTTGGTTTTGGCTGCTGTTGCCCTCTGCTCTGCGGCCCGTAAGTTTCCCTTCACGACGCACAAGCTCATTACAAATAATACAAATCAATTTTCGTTTCCTTACAGCCCGTGAGGAGGGTCCAGGATGCCGTGCTCCAAATGGTGGTGGTCTTGTTCCAGTCCTCGAAGAATTCATTGATATGATTCCACTTGATCAAGTCTTGGAAATCCTTTTGACCGCCATCACCTCTGACCCAGAAGTTCAAACCGTAATGGAGTACCTCTCAGGAGAAGAATTCCACGGAATTCTTCTCAGTATCAAGAACGATCCTGAATTCAATGGTTTGATCTCCTTCTGTTGTCAAGAATTGTACATCGATGCTGCCTACTACATCAACTTCGTTCTCGGTATCCTCGGATTCCCTGAAATCCGTTCAGACCGTGCCTACCGCGCTGGAGGATTGAAGGGTATGTTGGATGAAATCCTTGCCCTTGTCCCACTCGATGCTTTGGAATCCCTCCTTAACGAGAAGTTGGCCACCGACTACTACCTCCAATTGGCATTCAAGAAGATCAACTCTGATGAATTCGGTGCCGTCATTGAACGTCTCCAAGCCAATGTTGCCTACGTCGACATGAAGGATCGTCTCCGTGGTTATGGAGTTGATGTTGATGGAATTATTGACTTCATTAACAAGATCTTCCACCGTTAAATGTTGTAGCTCAAAAAATTAATTAAAATAAATGCTAATTAAATAAATATGCTGGTCTAATATATTGAGTGCCTCATAGAAAGCCAAGTTCTCTTGCGTTTTCATACTAAACAGGATAAATATTCATGCCTGATGGAAGCCATTGCTTCTATAATTTGTAGTCCCGATAAGACCACTTAGCTAGAATGACAGTCGACAATTTGAAATGCGAAGATTTGCTTTGAAACCCAGAAAAACACTATAGGATTAAATCGCCAATATAAAATTCGAATCGTTTGAGTTGAGTCTGATGAAAGTAATCACATTGGCTCAAATAGCGTTACTAAAAACAGGTTGTGGAATCCTGTACTAGAAATACCTTTAAATCCTTAGTAGTTTGGTAGACAGTTCCTCTGCGCTGCGAAACTTTGGGAAAGAGTCTTACTCTCTTCATGAGTATGTAAGTTAGCAATGCACATCCGGTCAAACGAGCGCATCCGCAAAGTACGAGTAGACTCACTCCATCAGTAAAATACACCGACACATTTCCTCACAATGGGGAAAATGCAATCTGCCGACTAAGAACACACAGGACAATAAACAACATCAAACCGGAAGGTATTTGCTTTTTTTTTCGTCGCGAACAGAAAGTTAACTGGCGTCCGAGCAGGGACTGTTCATAACGTTTGTACATCGGGAGTGTTAATTGCCGTGATTTACGTATTAATAGAAACGCGACGTCGGAATTAAACACAAATGATCAACCAAGTCACTAACCTGATAACGGAAGAAGGAAGTGGCCGCCCAGCGGCTCAGGAGAAGCAAAAAGGACAGCGAGGGATGACTAGCCTCTAGCCGCCCCTTCGATACGAATGTTCCACGACCCGAGCATGCTAGCGACGCCATACATTGTTACCCAAATGTAAGTAAGCCATTTTTATTTTCCCTAAATTTTATTTTCTTGAATATTGGATTTAAAGTGTTTAGTGTTTGTGTTGTTGTTATTCCGTGTTTCGATTCACATTAAAGGGCAGTGATAGCGCGCTCGTTGGAAATGCGCGAAAAATTCGCCAATTCATTTGCCTACCAATTCGGATCATTTTTTAATATCGAAACCTCATGTTTTTTTTTGTGAATATCTAAACTTTTAAATATCTAAATTGAATTTATTTCCAATCATGTCGAATCCATCAAATCTAATCCGACCTGCCAAATTGGGTGATGCTGCCGTTAGTACCGCCTTTACGTCTAACGCAAGTAACGAAGGCCCGAACGGGTATCCAAATGGCGAACTCGTCTCAAGGATAACGAACATCGCGTGAGATGCGTTAAGTATCCAAGGACATGCGCTATTTAATTCGCTCATGAATTCTGCATTGGCTAACAATGAAGGCAATGACGTGCCAATCAACGTCAGAGCAGTTAGGGCAGTATCCGACATGGACAGAATCCCGGCTGACGTGAGGAGCCTTGGGGAGTTCTCAGGACATTCCGGAGAATTTAACTCAAGGAAGAAAAGTGTGGAGCGTATTCTAAGGATTTACCAGCACCTCAAGGGAACGCCCAAGTATTATGGAATACTTTCCGTAATACGCAACAAAATTGTCAGCTAAGTAGATATGGCGCTTGATTCGTATAACAGACCCCTAAACTCGGAGCGAATCGCGATTATATTTGTCGCTGCATTATGCCGACAAAAAGAATATCGATACTCTGGAATACAGAATGTCTATCCTCGTCCAAGGTCAGGACACTATACCCGAATTTTATTAAGCAGTCTTCCATCAATTGATCCTTAATTAACTAGGTTCTATGGACCTGAGCCAAGATGCTCTAAACGCAATGACTCAGTCATACAGGGCAAAGGTCCTAGATATGTTTGTTAGGGGACTGGAAGGCAACCTACCAAAACTCTTGAGTATACACGATCCGGCCGATCTGCCACAGGCCCTTACCTACTGTAAGGGACAAATTCATGAAATTTGGCCAGGCTAAAATAATCGCGTCCAAGTCCGCTGGAGATATAAGGCTACCTTTATTCGACTTGCTTTTCTTCTTTTGCATCCCGGAGAGGATTGTCATCGAAAATGAGGGTTTTCTTAGGTCAGCTTGGATAAGATCTCTTATGGAGAATGAACTAAAAATCTCTGTCTACATACCATCGTCATCAACGACGCAATAACCGGTATCCGATCTAGGCCTGCCTTAATAACGAACTGCAGGCATCCCGATTTTGTGCCGAGGTCCTCCAATTCGATATGCCTAAAAGCTATCTGGCGTCCTGACTTACGCCATCGCTCCATCTTAGGCAGGGTCTGCCTCGTCTTCTTTTCCTACCATAGATATTGCCCTTATAGACTTTCCGGGCTGGATCATCCTCATCCATACGGATTAAATGACCCGCCCACCGTAACCTATTCAGCTGGATTTTATCCACAACCTGACGGTTATGGTATCGCTCTTAGATCTCGTCGTTATGTAGGCTACGGAATCGTCCATCCTCATGTAGGGGGCCGAACATTCTTCGGACGATTCTTCTCTCGAACGCGGCCAAGAGTTTGCGATTTTTCTTACTAAGTACCCGAGGAATATATGAGCACTGGCAGAATCATTGTCATGTACAGTAAGAGCTTTGACCCTATGGTGAGACGTCTCGAGCGGAACAGTTTTTGTAAGCTGAAATACGCTCTGTTGGCTTCCAACAACTGTGCGCGGATTTCGTCATCGTAGATGTTATCTGTTGTGATTTTCAACCCTAGATATGATGCAGTACACACTTATACGACTTTTTTTTGCAACAGCGCACATTAGGGTTAATTTAGCTAAATTTTACGCGGTCTCGGCAATTAAGCACAACGTCTTCAATGACAGCTGCAATAAGAGCCTTTAGTTCCCTACCCTGCGAGGATTTGGTTTTATATCCTGCAAGACAGTCAGATCTTATGATGCCCTTTCGGGACATGACGAAAAACCTCATTTGCGGCCGAGGGAAAAGCCCTGTTGATAGTGGACCAGCGTCCATTAATAGTGTCGGGGGAGCTAACCAAGATGTCTGTCGCCTGTGGAGCAGCAGTGTGTACTCACTGTCCAACAGTAGCCAGGTCCTGTGAGCGAATCTTATTAAGCCTCGCGAATCGAAACTACCCGTAAGCGAAGGTAGATGACCAACAAGTGACGATCTCTATTGAAACTGATCTCAGCAGTCTCTTCAGAATACACCTCCTTAATCTGGTGTCGATGATGATGTCGTAGATCTGAAGAGATATATCTAGCAGATCAGTTCAGACCCGACGTTATGGCAGGCCCCGTGTTCGAAGAATGTGATCTTTCGGAAATCTCACCCGAACTGCATTAAGTTGCTCATAGAAAGAAGGAAGCTGCCTTTTCCTTTATATCCGAATTCTCGGTTGGTGCGAAACAATGCGCTATTGAGATGCTTCTCACCCATGACCGAAATCTAGCAACGGCACTTAGGCTTGCCAGAATGCAATAGCGTAATGCCGCAAAAGACAAAGAGGCCATAGTCTAAATCGCTGAAATTCTCGCTGAAGTTGAAGCAAGCAAGCATGCCGGGGGGGGGGCTTAAATGGCGTCCTTGAGAAGTGGTCGCACATTTTGAAATCCAATCATAAACCGCTGACAAAAGCAAAAGGTCGTAACGGAAATATCGGTCCAGTCGGTCTCGATCCCTTTCAGTCAGCTTTCGTTACAAGTAGGGAATTGAGTGAATTCTATAGCCCCAAACTCACATGATGAATATACTTGAATCATATTATCTTACTAGAGCGAGTAAATTATTCTATTAAAATTGAAGGAGGTGAAGAATGAAAAGGTCATAATTTTTCAACCATCGGAGTTAAGAATTTTTGGTGGTGGTTATTTATTAGATGGGAACCACATACGCACATTCCGTTTTATTCAGTTTAGATCTAATTTCCAGAGAAAAGATAATGGTGACAATCTCCGCATGTACGACAGTTACAATTGCAAAAAAAACATCTACACCAGCACTTCATTTTGGAAACTACTGTATCGATAATTGTCCATGTACACAGCCTATTCCAAGGTAGATGACTGAAACCGGCTATACCATTTTAAATCCATTCATTCCGAAAACCTGGCAAATATATTTCTATTTTCGTAATTTCTATATTTCTAATTGCCATTCCTTTTTTTGTGTTTAACGGGAATTCAATCAAATTAAGCCTTCAATATTCGAAATCCGTGATTTATTTGAACTCAAGACCATTTTACTGCATTCAGACCACAATAACAATGAGGAAATGATTGCAAGGATTAATCTGTCATTAATTTTAACCCCCCTATATTTCAATCAGAGGTGCATAATTGGAGACTTAGGAGTAGCTATGATTACGATTATAATAATAGATAAGATATTTACTTAGTAAATTTCGCCTATAAATAGCGAGTACTGCACCAGCATCATTCAGTTTCAATTTGAAAACCGAATTCAGCAAACATGAAGGTCCTTGCTTTGGTTTTGGCTGCTGTTGCACTTTGCTCCGCCGCCCGTAAGTTTCCCTTGATGTTCGCGCAAGCACAATCCAAATAATACAAATCAATATTCGTTTCCTTATAGCCCGTGAGGAGGGTCCAGGATGCCGTGCCCCAAATGGTGGTGGTCTTGTTCCAGTCCTCGAAGAATTCATTGATATGATTCCACTTGATCAAGTCTTGGAAATCCTTTTGACCGCCATCACCTCTGACCCAGAAGTTCAAACCGTAATGGAGTACCTCTCAGGAGAAGAATTCCACGGAATCCTTCTCAGTATCAAAAACGATCCTGAATTCAATGGTTTGATCTCCTTCTGTTGTCAAGAATTGTACCTCGATGCTGCCTACTACATCAACTTCGTCCTCGGTATCCTCGGATTCCCTGAAATCCGTTCAGACCGCGCTTACCGTGCTGGTGGATTGAAGGGTATGTTGGATGAAATCCTTGCCCTTGTCCCACTCGATGCTTTGGAATCCCTCCTTAACGAGAAATTGGCCACCGACTACTACCTCCAATTGG
Organism: Hermetia illucens; assembly: GCF_905115235.1. Lineage (NCBI taxonomy): Eukaryota > Metazoa > Arthropoda > Insecta > Diptera > Stratiomyidae > Hermetia > Hermetia illucens. The sequence goes on along the minus strand of NC_051851.1, from coordinate 126,545,721 downwards.
CTTTCAAGAAGATCAACTCTGATGAATTCGGTGCCGTCATTGAACGTCTCCAAGCCAATGTTGCCTACGTCGACATGAAGGACCGTCTCCGTGGTTATGGAGTTGATGTTGATGGAATTATTGACTTCATTAACAAGATCTTCCACCGTTAAATGTTGTTGCTCAAAGAATTTGGTAAAATAAACGCTAATTAAATAAAAACGCTGGTATAATGTATTCATTAATTATAAGAATAATCGTTGGCGCAACAATCCAATTGAATTAGGGCCTTGGAGCATGTAGAGCACTTTATTCAAGACCGTAATGATAGACTACAGGATTATAGTAGCCTATCGGAGGCAATGTGGTCAGAATTGCGCTCTTCCGAGATTACTACCTTGATTTGGCTCAGGTAGTCATTCACAATTGAGCCGACTGGTATCCGACGTCAAATCATCCAATAAACCAAGTTCTCAGAGTAGGTTTCTAGGTCAGTCAAAAAAATTTAACCTGCTGGTATTGGCTTTGAAAACATAAGCGAAAGGTTATGCACTCTGCGTTTGCGAGGCAAATTTAGAAATATAGTATAAGCCTCTTTAACGTCCGCGCCCCTACAGAGGAGACTGTAGAGTCGGAGAAGGACACCTTCTATAAGTCAGCAGACGTTTGAAGCCTGTCCCAAATATGATAACAAAATCACACTTCAAGCTTTAAACAGTTAAAAAGCTTATATTATAGGAACATATAGTGGGACCAATACCAATACTCGGATCACTATCTCGTTCGCATAGTGATCCGGGCTCGACTTACAGTACCGGCTGGAATCCATCCACAGCAAACAATTATAAGGGTGAAATGGATGCCACGATAATCGCAGCTAACAGAGGGCCTGGAGATGAAACATCAGTAAATGAACTTGATAGCTACCTGACAACATACTTGCCCCAGTCGGAAAAAATTAGGAACGGCTGGTTCATCATTGAGTGTCAGCTAGCAACGGAACAGAGGAATGCATACCGGGCAATGTTGCAATCTCAAAAAACGCGGGCACGTACAGAGACCTATCACGAACTGTGTGGAGTGGAGAAATGACTCCACAGACAGAAAAGAGAAGCCTGGAAGAACCAATAGGTCTGTAAATTAGAGAGGCACAGAAAGCAGCCGTATCAGGCGCGGAAGTTTTAACAACAAGTCAGCACGATGAAAATCTAGTCACGATGCACATCCTGTCGGGGCAAAGAGGTGTGGGCATATTGGAGCGATCAGTTGAATACTTAGGTGAATTGCTCAACAACAAAAATATCGGTGAGTTGGAGGTCCCGCCAACTGAAGACGACAGACAAATACTATCACCACCAGACATGGACAAACCAGTCTATGCAATTCATCGGCTTAAAAATCATAAGTCACAGTACAGAAGAACAGGAACCAGATTTATTTGGAGGCCTAGATTTCGTACTCGTCACTACTGTGATTTTTTTCAGATTTTTCGGTTGGAAAGGTTCAGAGAATGAAACCTTTTACACTTTTTGGGGTCATATTTTGAGGCACCACTCCCTTATGCTTCCCACGATATCAAATATGGGACCAGTTTCGAAAAGTATTAATTGAGCCCTTTCATTTAATATCACATACGACCCCCTTAAACTTAACACAAAACGGCGCCACTGCTGTATGTAAAGGGAACAACGGACCACACGCTCTCACCGATTTTCATGACAACCGGTCTAGCCGTTTCCGAATAAATCGGGTGTGACAGACTGACAGAGAGGTCAACCATTGATGCCACCAAAATAGTTAGTGGCTTGGCCGAAAATGCATTCACAGAAAGGGTTGTAACAGCAAATATTGTGTGGTGGTGACCCTGGATGCGAGGAATGCATTCAACTTGGCCAGTTGCAACCTCATACGAAAGTCTCTGGCGACGATTGGTGTTTCCACGTACCTCGCCGCTATTATCGATAGCTACATGCGAGAGCGGACAGAATACCGATGATCGACCGGGCTTGGTTAGAGAGTGCTGGACTGGAACTCGCGGAGAGAAAGACCAAACGCCGAAGAGAAATTACATCTGCATTTGAATCGGGAATCGTATGATCACTTCCAAGCCGGCCACCAAATACTTGGGGGTGATGATAGACGAAAAACTCAATTTTAAGCAGCACATAAAGCATACTTGCGAAAAAGCATCTACCACCAGTATGGCTCTAACAAAGATGATGACGAACGTAGGAAGACCGCGGCATACTTGCAAGCTGCTCATAGCCAGGGTGGTGAGTTCAATCATGCTGTATGCAGTCCCAGTTTGGTGAAAAACGCCGCGTATTCTACGCAATGCATATAAACTGAGTACGGTTTACAGAAGAACAGCCTTAAGGGTGTGCTGTGCTTTCAGGACCGTTTCAGAAGATGCAGCTTTCGTCATCTAGGGAATGATGCCGATTTCCATCCTGGCAACCGAAATGATGAACATTTATAACACCAGGTCCATTTCTCCGTTGGACCTACAGGTTGATCCATTCCATCGGGGACTGGCTGGAGAGAAAGCATGGGGAGATCAATTATAATCTCATCCGGTTTCTCACCGGCCATGGCGGATACCGTCAATACTTGTACAGGTTTAAGTTGGACACCTCACCTAATTGTCCAAATTGCGACGGGATCCCAGAGGACCCAGCGCACGTATTCAGGTGCACGAAGAATGGAGGAACCTAAAGGAAACTCTAGATGAAGTGCTATTACCAGAAAATTTTGTACGGAGAATGATAGCTTGCCAGGATGCGAAAAGCAGAAGAAGTGAGGAAGGTGCGGTTACGAATACCGCGACTCGAAGAAAGGAGACCTAGCTAAAGTAAGCCCCGTAGTTCCACGGGGTAGGGGGGAGTCGGGGGCGGTTTTAGTGCGTAAAAATCCCACACTCTGACGTGCCCACGTCGGAGTCTTTTCAAGATTTCCATCTCCAAGGAAAATAAAAAAAGAGCAGACGGACAGGGAGACATCGAACCGGTTCTAATAAGGTTTTATTTCACACAAAACAAAAGGGGATATCACGCAGTTTCATTATAGAGGTATCACGTTGTTGAGTACCATCAATAAGCTATCTTGCTAGGCCGGATAGTCCAATACTGAACATTATCGGCTAATACGAAGGGCGCTTGACTCTAGCTAAATCAGCAGCAGATCAGATTTCCTCGCTAGAACCAGCGAGGATCAGCCAGGGTAGGACTTTACGCGACCATGAGCGAAAAGGTATCCCGACGAAATTGCTTACACGCACTAGGCTGACCCTACCCAATGTGCGAGGCCAGAAAAAAGCGGCAGGATCTCTCTCCAGACCATTCAAGAATAACAAGGGTCTAAGACAAAGGGCATGACAGAGCCATGCGTCCTCTTTAACCCTTGGAAAAAGTGATCCGCGATCACCGCGAGTCACCACCATCTTCTAGTCCAAGCAACTACTAGGTTATACTGGCGATGTTGAAAAGCGAGAACCAACAGCATGAAATGGCACTGATCAAATAAAAACAATAAAGATAGAGAGACTGTTGAAAATTTCTACTAGCTAGAGTCGAAAATCACAACCGACCGTCTCGTTGTAGATAAAATCTGGCTCAATAGATTGGGATGGGTGGGTTGCTTAATCCATATGGGTGAGTATGATCCAGCCCGGAAAGTCTATAGCGGCATAATCTAGGGTAGAAAAACAAGACAAGGAAAATTCTGTCCCATTTGGAGTGATGGCGTAGGACAGCACGACAAACAGCTTTTAGGGGTATCCATTTGGTGGAGCTCGTCACTATTCCCTTCCTGAAGGATGCTTTATTGGTTTCATCTTGATACGTTTCTTTGAAGGTTTGCTTATCGTAAGCTTTTGCAGATCAACCTGAAATTTTTTTTCAATTTCAAACATGCTACCGCGTTGCTTTGTAGTTCCATCCGTAGTACAAAGGAAATGGTCTGGTGATCACTGTGAGTATAGCTCTCTCGCACCGGGGCATATGATGCATCAGTGCAAGGCTTACAAAAAAGGCCTAAATGGTAGTGGTCGGATCTATAATTGGAGAAGATCCTCTTCTGATTGATGATTATGATGATATGATATGATATGATTTAAGTGGTGTAAAGGCGGCGATCTTTTTTTTAGAAATTTTGATCCCTCTTATAGCTAAAGGGTTGAGAAATTGTAAAAAAATTAGTATTTTTTACTTAGCATTACGTGAGAAATCGCTTGACATACAATCTGTCGTGTCGTGTTGAAACACCCTGCATATCCTACTACACTGACTCGATCCAGTTCGATCAATTGAAATTCATTCGTTCCGAAATATTGGCAAATACTTATATGAATATCTCGAATATCATAACCTTTCTTTTTCTTAATTGAAACTTGAATTAATTCTATTGAAATTCCATTAAACAAAGCTTCAAATATTCGAAAAGCCTTGATTTATGCGAATTCAAAATCATTTTAACGTGCTCAGAGAGCGAAAATCAAGAAATGATCTCAAGGATTAATTTGTCATTAATTTTATACCTCCTATATTTTAAGCAGGAGTATATGAATTTTGAACTTACGAGTGCATTGCGATCATGCTAATCGATAAGATATTTATTCATTATATGTCTCCTATAAATATCGAGTACTGCAGTCGCATTTTTCAGTTTCAATTTGAAAAGTGAATTGAGCAAGCATGATGGTCATCGCTTCAGTCTTGGCAGACGTTGCACTTTGACCCGGCCCCCCTGAGTTTCAGTTTACACCCTTAACACTTATCTCAAATAAAAAATATTCGTTTCCCTATAACTCGTGAGGAGGGTCCAGGATGCCGTGCCCCAAATGGTGGCGATCTCGCTCCAGTCCTCGATTTGGTCCCACTTGATCAAATCTTAGAAATCCTTTTGACCGCCATCACCTCTGATGCAGAAGTCCAAATCGTGATGGAGTCTCTCTCAGGACAAGAATTTCATGGAACCCATCTCAGTATCAAGAACGATCCTGAATTTGATTTGATTGGTTTGATTGCTTTCTCTTGCCAAGCATTGTACCTCGATGCTGCCTACTACATCAACTTCGGCCTCGGTATCCTCGGATTCCCTGAAATTCGTTCAGACCGTGCTTACCGTGCTGGTGGATTGAACGGCATGTTGGACGAAATCCTCGCCCTTATTCCACTCGATGCTTGTGAAGCCCTGACGGCTTTTCGCAAACTGAGAGTAGACTCCTCCGTATGTTCTTCGAACTTGGAGTGTGACTTCAAGACAGGGTTGATTTCCCCAATTCGATGTCACTTCATCAAGACCGTTACACTATATGTAGATGTTTTTGGGCACGCACTGCGCTTTTAACTTGAGTGCGAAAATCATCAATTCTGTCCACACCGGAACTTTTCAGCTCGAGACCCCCTTTTTTGATTCTGTTCACATTTCCGTTCAAATCTTTAACGTCGGGATCAGCTTTGCTCTTTTTGAGTATCTCCGGGTGGGATAAACTGCTCATGCTGGAGATAATAATTGCCTCTGGGTAAATTGAATTTACTTTCCTTTTCGCGTTTTTGTTGATAACTTTAGTCCATTCAGTGTTTTCTTTCTCCTTGCGTTTCGCTACGCTGGCCGACGTTCGGAATTGGACCATGTGTTTTCCCCCTTTTGGACTTTTAGTTCTGCTTTTCAGAAGTGCCTGCATTCCCTTATTCCTCTTAAGGAATTACTAATTCCCTAAAAAGTTCCGCATCCTTTCTGTAATCTCTTATTGGTAATGGCAGTATGGTCAGGTGTTATTTAAATGACCTGTGGCGCTGTTGGAACAGGAAGTTCCGGCTTCTCCTTAAAATTTCTTTCTTCCTCCTGCGATCTGATTACCATATTCCTTAAGGCTAAGTGAACGTTGTGCTTGTCTTTTACAAACTTTGACAGCTCAACTAATTTTGTCGCAAGCTGTTTGAATGGTCATTTTTCCGGATCAGGCCTCACAATGAGCCTCGACAGGATTACTCCTTTTATATGCTTCTCCAGCTTTGATTTGTATTGACTTTCGCTGTACTTTCCATTATGGTCTTTGGGATTCATTCATGCAAAAGAGGGGTGCAAAATTTGTTTTCACCAAATGTTGTCATGTGGAGTATCAAATGAAATATCTGGGTTATTACTAGTCGAAATTTTGACATTTGATGCAAAGCATGTTGACACTGATGTAGGGGATTACACATTAGAGCGTTAGTTCTAACATGTCCTCTATGACCTTCTCCACCATTTTGAGTACAAACGATTTTAGGCAAATTGGTCTGGAAGATTTAGAGAATTTTTACCAGCTTTCAGAATAAAGACCACTTTTGCCCGCCTCCATGCCCTTGGTATATATCCTAAGGCTGTGCTGCCCCGTTCCACCCTTAGAAGAGATTCTAGGATGGCCTCTCTTACCCTAGCTTCCTAGAATACCTCTTTAGCTTGTTTCCAGTTCTTCTTTCTTCCCCTGTTGTTCGTTGTTGGGGTGTCAGGCAGAATGTTGCTGTTGTGGACCCCGAGAAATGAGTGTCTTCCTAATTCTCGGTCAATATCCAATCCGGGTCCCAGACCCATCTTTGGCTTTGTATAGCCTGCTTCCTTTTGTGGTTTGTTCCGGCTGCAAAATCACCATCTTTGCATCACTAATATCATAATAACTCAAAAACTACGACCGATAAAGCCTTGGAATAAACTCTGAATGGTAACTAGGGCTTCATTATAGAATACAAAAGTTTACTTGTGAAAATAGAGTAAACCGTGTAGATGGAATATCTTTTTGCCAAAATGGTGTTTTTTCCCCAAAAAAAGTTAGAGGAGTTTAAGGGGGTTATCCCGTTTGAAGGCCGTTTTTTCTTGGCTTTTTTTAGAATTTTTTTGTGAAGAACTGGATAAAGATACAAATACGAATTCTTCACCACAGATTTATTAATATCTTGAGTGTGCATAGTAATTACAGCCCGATCGCATAGCTCCTTATTGAAATACAGAGCAATTTATACACCCATCTCCAAAAAAAATGTGTTTTTCTGCTGCCACGCTAGAGGGCGCTGAGATCATCCTAAAGAAAAACCATAAACGACATTTTAACGTACAGAATTAACTACAGTCCGCAAACTAGGATTATTAAAAAATATTAAAAACAAAATTTTTGGTTGTTTTTTGTGAATTTTGTTTTTTTTTTCACGGCTTCTTCAATGAATCAAAAAAAAATACTGAACGAAACGCAATTATCCTAGTTTGCGGACCTGAGTCCTGAAAATTTCAAAGAATTTCGTTGGATAAGTTTTGCGCTATGATGGCAGCCGATTTTCAGTTAACTTTTCTCGAATTTTATATTTTCTATGTTATTTTTGTTAGTTTTGTAAAATTAAAATTAGTAAAAAATTTGTTAAAATTTGAGAAATTTGGGATTCACGGCAAAATTTGGTGTAGTAAAGTACAATTTTTGTATTTGAGAAACCTAGACTTACTTATTCTATTTTCACAAATATTTTCCATTGAAGTCCTGCGTACAAGTGAACGTTTATTCCAACGCGCTAGCCATCATAATCATTGAGTTGTTATGATTTAAGTGGCGTAAAGGCGGCGATCTTTTTTTAGAAATTTTGATCCCTCTTATAGCTAAAGGGTTGAGAAATTGTAAAAAAATTAGTATTTTTTACTTAGCATTACGTGAGAAATCGCTTGACATACAATCTGTCGTGTCGTGTTGAAACACCCTGCATATCCTACTACACTGACTCGATCCAGTTCGATCAATTGAAATTCATTCGTTCCGAAATATTGGCAAATACTTATATGAATATCTCGAATATCATAACCATTTACATATTTTCAATATTTCCAATTACTTTTCCTTTCTTTTTCTTAATTGAAACTTGAATTAATTCTATTGAAATTCCATTAAACAAAGCTTCAAATATTCGAAAAGCCTTGATTTATGCGAATTCAAAATCATTTTAACGTGCTCAGAGAGCGAAAATCAAGAAATGATCTCAAGGATTAATTTGTCATTAATTTTATACCTCCTATATTTTAAGCAGGAGTATATGAATTTTGAACTTACGAGTGCATTGCGACCATGCTAATCGATAAGATATTTATTCATTATATCTCTCCTATAAATATCGAGTACTGCAGTCGCATTTTTCAGTTTCAATTTGAAAAGTGAATTGAGCAAGCATGATGGTCATCGCTTCAGTCTTGGCAGACGTTGCACTTTGACCCGGCCCCCCTGAGTTTCAGTTTACACCCTTAACACTTATCTCAAATAAAAAATATTCGTTTCCCTATAACTCGTGAGGAGGGTCCAGGATGCCGTACCCCAAATGGTGGCGATCTCGCTCCAGTCCTCGATTTGGTCCCACTTGATCAAATCTTAGAAATCCTTTTGACCGCCATCACCTCTGATGCAGAAGTCCAAATCGTGATGGAGTCTCTCTCAGGACAAGAATTTCATGGAACCCATCTCAGTATCAAGAACGATCCTGAATTTGATTTGATTGGTTTGATTGCTTTCCCTTGCCAAGCATTGTACCTCGATGCTGCCTACTACATCAACTTCGGCCTCGGTATCCTCGGATTCCCTGAAATTCGTTCAGACCGTGCTTACCGCGCTGGTGGATTGAACGGCATGTTGGACGAAATCCTCGCCCTTATTCCACTCGATGTTTGTGAAGCCCTCCTTGACGAGAAGTTGACCACCAACTATTACCTCCAATTGGCTTTCAAAAAGATTATCTCTGATGAATTCGGTGACATCATTGAACGTCTCCAAGCTAACGTTTCTTACATCGACATGAAGGATCGTCTCCGTGGTTTGGGAGTTGATGTTGAATTATTGATTTCATTAACAAGGTTGTCCGGATAGTTGAGTGGTTAGAGCGCAAGGCTGTCATACGAAAGGTCGCGGTTCAAATTTCGCTGGTGGCAGTGGGATTCGTATCGTGATTTGACGTCGGGCACCAGTCGACTCAGCTGTGAATGAGTACCTGAGTCAAATCAGGATAATAATCTCGGTCGAGCGCAATGCTGACCACACTGCCTCCTAGTGTACCGTTACGGTCTTGAATGAAGTGCTCTAACACACTTCAAGGCCCTGATCCAACATGGATTGTTGCGCCAACGATTATTATTATTATTATTATTAACAAGATCTTCTACCATTAAATGTTATAGCTCAAATTACTAAGCAAAATAAATTTTAACAAGATAAATATGCTGGTCTAATGTGTACATTGTTTCATAGAAAGTCTAGTCGTCTTGCATTGGAATAACAGACAGAATAAACACCCATCTCGAGTGGGACAACAACATTGCTTTCATCATTTGTAGTTGCGGTAATATAACAATGCTACATAATTAAATCCTACATTTGATTGGCTAATTTACAGTCTTATTGTAGGCTTGGCTAAATGAAATTATTTGTTCTTGAAAATCGAACTTCTGAAACTTTTATCAACACTTTCGTAGAAAAAAATATTGATAAGAAACCGATGTGGTGATAAATACTGGAAATTTAGTTCCAGCTCCAAGAGATACGAATTCATAAATGAAAAATTCACATCAACTAATGGATATCTATTATGATATTAATCACCTGGTGGTTCAGGGCGGGAAGTAAGTCCAAAAATTTAATATTTTAGTGTCATCCACGCCAACAACCTTGAAAATACTACAAATAATCGACTTTCTCTATATAAAGTCGGCCATAAAATTACTCCCAGAAGAGCTCAGAGAAACATGAGAAAAAGCACTTCAAACACTCCAGTGGGCCGAGAAAATGTATATCACGAATGGGCAAAATAATTTTCACATAAGAAAACTCGACTTAAATATACGCATACAAACAAAATCGAAAATACCCCTGAAGCGCCGGGCTTTCGGTTTCCCACCTTGTTTCTCATAGAATACGGTCATGTGGTCTATCAAATGAAAGGAGTCAACTACTACTTATCGAAAATGATCTTATTTCTGATATTGCGTGAAATGCGGGTGTATCATAGTGATGCATCTATTCGAAATCTAGGCCTCAAAAGACACCCTATTACGATATCTACTCAAATAAAGTTAATAATATTAAATTACCATATTTTACAAACTAACCGGAAAATCCTCCTTAAGTTGATTCTAGAAGTACAAAACTTATACATCAGTATAAGTTATAATATTAGACATAGTTTTGAAAAGTTTGAAGGCACTCCAACTATTACTAACAAAGCCATAGAGATTAAACATTTTCTATTTGACGTGAATTTATTGCACTCTAAGGCATATATGACGTCATCATCATATAAAGTGAATTCATATGAATGGCGGAGTTGCAGTTTGGAGACATGTTAAGGAATATTTGGAATTTTTAGGTTTATTCGAGTTGGAAAATGTGCATAGAAAGTTTCTCACACAAGATGAACACAAACCGGTATACCCGAAGCGTTCAACTTCTGGTATTCCGACTTGTTAGCTTGATTGTTGAGAGGCTTGTAAGGTTTATCTTTGAAGTTCGAAATATTCATTACCATTTTCACCAAAATTCATCATTATTTTTTAGGTTAGAATCTAGAGACGAATTAACGCGAATAGCCTATTAGCTCGAGGTTGGGCTGATATTCATTCATTTTTAACTTACGATATGAAATTTGCGAAACATGTCCTCTTTTCATAGTATTGATCATTAAAAAATATAAATGCTCTGTGTTTTCCTGACTCTTGTCAATTGGTGAAATTTTGAAATACTCCCCTAAAACTCCTCATCGTGGATGACGAGTTTTATCGTTAACATTCTTGGCCAGATCTTTGAAAGGATTGCGAACACTTGAAAGTTCTTTCGCTGTGAGCTACAATTAGAATGCCGCCCATATTTAAGGGCTCGCAGAAACATGAAGAACGTCTTTACCATGCCTGCGGTAACTCAGGAGTAATGTGTCGGGGTCTACGATAGAATCGTGGATAATGAAGCTCCCCGTTTAGATATCATCACCCATATAATCTTAAGCTTGCTCTTAAGATCAGACACGACTAGTTAGCAGTATATCTGAGACAGGCATGTTTAAAGAAGTTTTCTACGTTCAGTGGAAGAGGCAGAAAGCGGCCATAGCTTTATCAGCAACTGAGAGTCCTATCATCTTACCGATTTGGATTTGACACGACAGAAAAGATGATACAGGGGGTCATTTATATAGAGTACACCTAGCAAATCGACGTACAGTTTGATTTTCGCCAACCATAGCTGCCACCATAGACGTGGGATTAAAGCTGACCCGCGACGCGAAATTTTCTAGTAAATTTTGTAGGAATACCGCAAGCTTGGCGTCTCGTGTATAAAGGTTTTATGCTCATCTAATGTGAAGCATTCTCACTGTTTATAACTTTGGTAATAATAGTTAGATTGCGTTCAAGCTTTTCATAATTGTGTCCTATCATATCGCCTATACTGAAGTTGACCTCCTAGGATGAACTTAGGAGGTGTTTTCCGGCAAATGTCTAAAATATGGTAATATGTTCACTTTATTTGTGCAATTATCTGAATAGGAAGTATTTTGAGGCCTCGATTTGATATAAACGCACCAATGTGAATTTGTTCAGAGATTTTCGGTAGAATAGGTTCTGAGAACAGAAGCTGGTTCACTTTCCAATATCAAAAATATCAGTTTCGAAAAGTAGTAATCAAGCCTTTTCATTTAATACCCCACATGACAATGTTTGGTGAAAACAAAACGTACACCCCTCTTTCGCATATATGGGGCCGCCCTTAATCCCAGTATAAATTTGTGCAACTCATTGCATGCACATATTCTTATCAAATTTCATGACAATCGATTCAACCATTTCCGAGTAAATCGTGTGACAGATAGGCAAAAGGGCAGCAGACACTGAATACATTTTAATAAGGCTATAAAACATTAAAAATTCGTCCAATTCGGCAAGCGGTGAGTTGGTGAAAAAGTTATTTGCTAAAACGGGTCTCCCTATTTTCTTCATAAAGTTAGTTAAAAGTTTTCCTTATGAAAGTACCCTTTATTACCATACCAAGGGGGAACTAAACACCATTGGGGCTAAGTGGTCCTCAGCCGTAGAACATGATGTTTAATGGAATCCTCTTTATCCCGTGACAAAGAAGGCCTCAGTATGGCAATTTTCCAATGATTTTGCTGTGAACGCAAAATAATCAAACCACCAGTTCCATAGAAATTTAGCTAAAGATAGCCAAGCTTGATCTAATGGAACAAAAGACGGAAGGGTTCCTGATTATCAACCATAGGAAAAGGTATATGATTAATATTCGGCTTGGTGGCCACTTCATCACTTTACAGCGGATTATCAAGTATTTGGGGATGATGACTGACGCGAGGAACAATTTCAAGGGATATCTGAACAATTCCAGTGAGAAAGTTTGAAATACCAGCGTATCATCAACATGGATTATGACCAACATTCAAAGTCCGAAATACTGTTGCAGATTTTCTATGGTCGGAGTGGTTTGCTCCATTCTATTATACGCAGCACAGGTTTCGAGGAAGTATTAACTTGCGGGAGTAATCGTATGGCAAGCATTACCAACAGCTTAGTGATGTTAAGGGGTACGGCGTCTTGAGGGCAAATTCAAGCAAGCACGTATGATTGCAGGAATGGTCCCAATATATTTACTGGTTAGTGAGTTGCGCTGCTTATACGGGTGAAGAAGAATGACCCTAATTGAAAAGGATATAGAATACCGAAGAGGTGCAATACGGTATTCACTGAAGAGCTTTTCAGAGATTATTCGTAAAATTACCCAAAAATTAAAACAAAAACGGACCCTCCGTATCCGATCGATCTGAATGTTCTGACAAGGGAATTAAAAAGAATACATATTATCTTAAATGGCAGAAATTTCTTTGTAGCTGTGGTAGGAAGCCGCTGCTCCTGACCAGAAATCCGCCTTATCTAATGTTAGAATCGCTAAAAAATTCAGGGCGGTGAGTAATCAGGAGATCATAATAACTCTTATCAGCAGACACTGAACCACGAAAATGATGTCGAAAGCCATGAGTCTCACGTTAATTTTTACTTTCTAATGAAAACAAAACATTCACTCTCTGTCAAACGCATTTTCCTCAAAAACGCTTACATCTATTGACCCAAAATTCGGTAGAAAGCTTATATGAAGCATCATATTGGAAATCCTACCACCATTAACAAAATTGCTTCTTTCGCGTCATATAAGCATTCTTTAAGGGATAAAATGTCAGTATCATATCGAATTAAATATACAGTACGAGCTACGAATAAATGGAACCCAAATATTCTTCCATAAAAAATTAACAAAACGTTTCATACTTTAAACGCCGCGCTTCCCGTTTTCAGGTAATACTTTATGCACCGTTTTCACGGGCTTTAAAATGTTTATCCTAATCCTCTTCCGAAATTTAAAAGCAATAGAATTAAAATATGAAGAATAAAAAGGAGAAGGATTCGCCCCATATCCTTTAACTGGATACCACAAGGGGTTGCAAGTATGCATCGACAAGCCCTTCTGCATAGCTGCGCTGAAGGGTACAGATACCCTGATGGACACTTTTGATAATTGAGGGACTCGATACATCAAGGGCTATGAACTACATGTAGGCACGCAGTTGTGTACAGCTGCTGTGCTTACATGCAAGTGGACCTGCGCGGCCACTTTCGTCAATTCGCATGGCTCTGCTTGCATGGTTGAGAAAAGTAAACTTAGATTCGTCGTTTAATGAACCCTAATATTCATTAAATGCGTGGAAAAAGTGACATTGGCTGTGATAATTCACTATGTCTTACGTATATATGAGCCCGTTTGGAAAACACAATGGTAGAGTTACAATAATCAGTCGCTAATACGGTCACTACTTTCATGTTGTGCAATTAACCTATTGTGACAGAAAGTCTTCTATGAGCTGGATGTAGAAAATTTAATGAAAATATTTCTGTCTGACGTAAAGGGATAGATGCAAGGTACAGAATCCGATAGCATCGAGACTTAAATTCTTTGTTCCTGAAACGTATGGACTTATAATATTTACAGAGTTTCCTCCAATTTAAGTGAGACATAAGAAGGTGAAACTAGCCCTGATTATTAGCCTAGTTTAATTAACAAATATTACTATTTGTAAATTTGGATAAGATTGATACAACTCTGCGCAGGAACGAATATAAACCCGTGGGAAAGAACCGCGAAATTCAAAAGTCCACAAATCAACTGTTCCGTTCATCTTCGCAAGACTATTCAAGGGTTACTCCCTCATGAACCATGAGGATTGCTTCCAGAGACCTTTGGACGGAATAGTAAAAAGGGAAATGCTCCTGGAGATTTGTAGCAGAATTGGACCAACAAAGCCTTTACGCTGTTTATTAAATCGAGGCCGGACATATTTGTGGAGCAGCTCGAGTCAATTACGGTACAGATCATGTTCCCTCTGTTATGGAAATTCCAAAAGTTTGTGATATTCTCTGAAGTTGGTAAGTCCTCTGGTGTCATAGAGACTCACATATTTTTGGACACTATTGGTAAAATGGTGATACGAATAATCTACTTAGAGACTTATCACACTAACAATTTCCTTTACACAGAGCCAGGTCAACCACTGATGCCATCAAATTAATCGAAAATACAATAAGTGGAGTATTAAAGTAGTGTCAGCAATGATTATTCTGGATGTGCGAAACGCATTCAGTCCACTCAATTAGAACCTAATACGGTAGTTTTGGGAGCATTCTGGGAAAAAAAATTTTAATCAAACGGATGATATTCGACAAAATTTCGACCAGCTTCTGCAACATGTTGGCTCAACGCCGCATGGTACAGGTCTGGCAGAAATGGTGGGTTATGACGAGTTCCGAAACCCATATACCCCGACACATGTAGCCTAGCATTGTTGTGGGAAAAAATGATACCATGTCTGATGACTAATGTTGGCTGCTTTCCTAATGTGTCTATTGTGTCTATTGTTTCACCGGGAAATATGTTCTGTTGCTTGATCGGCGTCAAACCATTGAGCAGATCGGCGAGTATCGTCCAGGATCTGCCTTTTATCACACGTAATAGTTCCATCCACAAATGGATTCATTTCGATTGGCGCAAGTGAAGAAGTGCATACTTCCAATCGTCATATCTCATGCTACTTCACCAATTGATGTTTAACCCGCTATTTTTTCATTTTTCCGCTCGAATCCTGATATCGGGAAATAGTAATGATTATCAATTGCTAGTTGAGGTGGTCCACGCGGCTGATTTTTAAGACCCATATCTCCTGATCGAAAGTTTTTAAATCAACTGCTCATTCATTAGCTGCTCTTTCTTCAAATCCCATATTAATATACCTTCACACCTTCACAAAACATTGGAAGGGTTACTGGGAGGAGTGAATCCAGTTCTTACAATGCCTTCCGATTCACGTGTTTCCATACATCTATTTGGTAGAAGATATGAAGTTGCCTTGAAGCGTAGAGAGAACTGGGAAGTCCCAGAGAAATGCGTGGCGGAATATACGGAAGTCTTCTACACCTGTGGCTCAAAAACAGAAGAAGGTTCTGGAGCCGGAGTTTACCTCTCGAATAAAAATAAGAAGTGGGCTTTTCCTTTGGGACAATATACAATAGTTTTTCAAGCCGAAATTTATGCGATCCTAAGGGCGACAAACTAGGTGATTGACGAGAGGTTGAAGGGTAGGCCCATCGCAATCTGCATTGATAGTCAAGCTGCACAGAGGGCGTTGAGTAGTCCTTTCGAACTCTATTTCTAAATTGAGTACGGTGGAACTAGTCTGGGTACCTGGTCACTGTGGCGTAGAGGGAAATGCAATCTCGGATGCTTTAGCGAAAAAGGGGTCAATATCCCCTAAGCTGGAACCGGAACCAGCAATTGGAGTATCAGTAGCATTGGCTAAGTCTGTTTTCGAAAACTGGGAACAAACTTCCTATAATGACAGGTGGCAGAAACTAAATGCGGCTCGACACACCAAACTTTAAACCAAGTTGGCCCGGGTATGGCATCAGGCATCAGATCTTTGGTGCCGATGTTCTCCAGTTGCGACGAGTAGCATCACATCCACTAACGGAAATTATGCGATACGTCGACGAATCCGGAATATTCCGATAGACGGGGTGGTGAGTAAAATGGACCAACACGGCCTGAGTGCTCAAAAGCTGTAGCTTCTCCCCCACCATACACACAAAATACTTTTTCAAAACCTATTCAACCGAAAATTCTGAAAAAATTCACAATGGTGCTTTTATATGAAATCTAGCCCTCAAAAGAGATCCCGTTCAGATAACTGCACAAATGAAGTTAATAATACTATATTATCATATTTGAGAAATTTACACGAAAACTCCCCATTAAGTTCATCCTAAAAAGTCAAAATTTTGTAGCGATATAGGCAATAATATAGGACACAATTCTGGAAAGTTTGAACTCAATTTAATTATTAATTAAGTTATAGAAGATCAAGGTTTCGCTTTTCACGTAAATTAATTGCTATCTAAGTCGCGTATGATGTTATAACCACATAAAGGGAACTTGTATAAACGGCGGTTTACATGAAGACATTTCAGTTTTCCTTTCTTAGCTTTTTGTAGTTGTTTGTATATCACGTTTGTATATCAAGTGTCCGGATAGCTGAGCGGTTAGAGCGCAAGGCTATCGTACGGAAGGTCGCGGTTCAAATCTCACTGGTGGCAGTGGAATTTGTATCGTGATTTGACGTCGGATACCAGTCGACTCAGCTGTGAATGAGTACCTGAGTCAAATCAGGGTAATAATCTCGGGCGAGCGCAATGCTGACCACATTGCCTCCTAGTGTACCGTTACGGTCTTGAATGAAGTACTCTAACACACTTCAAGGCCCTGATCCAACATGGATTGTTGCGCCAACGATTATTATTATTATTGTATATCACTATCAATTACTGGAGACATGAATATGTACGTGCTAATGAAGTTTGCGGGTAATGTACAATAAGATGGACATGTGTGTACGGTAGTACCAGCGGTGACTACGGTGCGATAAGAATTTTCTTGTTACTCGCATGCACTTGTTCGTAATTATATTTATTGGTTTTATTGTTGAAGGATGATTGAAGGGTCGACTATTGTCTATTGCTACTCTTTTAATGACACATTACAATCAGAAAGTATTACACCACAGAAAACTTAGCATTTGCTATTTTAGTATGTTGTCATCTTATTACATCATGAGCCTACCTTTCCATTTTTATTGCTTTAACAAAAAAAGAATCAACGAAGAAACTTTAAAATCTTACTAACTTTATTGAGCACAATATTCACACCAATTGACGAGGACCTTAGAACACCTTTCAGCTTACCACCGTAGTTTTTACGGATCATTTTTGAAATTCAGGTCTCCAGTTTTCTACATGTTGACGCTTTTCGTAAATAATTATTGATTTATCATTATAGCGTGAAATCATTTAATCGGCCATAAAAGCAAAGTAGAAAACTCTGCCATACTGTAGCTGGCAGTAAGGATTAAGGGGGTCATCCCGTGTGTCGGATCCCCGGAATCAACAATTTTTTTTGGCATCAAGTATATCTAGATATTGTGTAGGATACACGGGGAAAGTGATTTTTTGATATTCGGAGTCGTTCGGAAATTATAATGTTAAACACGTGATAAGTCACATGCCAGATTATGTCGATCGCCGTAATAAAGCTCGTATTTATCAGTCCGAATGACGTTCGAATGACTTCGCTAAAGCGACAAGAATTGAAGCTGTGTTTCTTGAAGAAACTTAAGGTTTATGGACTAGGTATAGCAGATTTATGATCGGTTAAGATTTTATGGCTAACAATCACATTCTACGCATTTAGCGTTTTTCGAAAAACTGCCTATTGAAAATCTGCTGCCACCATAACCCAAAATTTATCCAACGAAATTCTTTGAAATTTTCACGACTTATTCAGAACATAATCCTACGTTCCGCACTTTAAAATGCCGTTTACATTTTTTCTTAAGCGCCCACTATCGCGGCAACAGAAAAACACCTTATTTTGGAGATGTGTGTATAAATTGCTCTGTATTTCAATAACGAACTATGCGCTCGGGCTGGAAAAGTTACTATGTACGCTCAAGATATCAATAAATAATTGGGGAAAAATTCGTGTCTGCAACTTTATCTAGTTCTTCACAAAAAAAGTTCTAAAAAAAGCCAAAAAGATTGCCTTCACACGGGAATGACCCCCTTACGGAAGTGGATAACGACACATTATTTTCCTGAATAACCACAGGATGAACAGAAATGACAAGAAATACGTTTTTTTGATAAATAGTATGATAGCGTGCGTCGATAGTTATAGCAGTTCTGGGGATTTGCGTTTAGATGCTGGAGTGTCACGGTCATTTCTTGACACTTTCTGGTCATAAGGTTCAGCTCTGCACTAATGGTTGGCAAAAGTCAAAGTCCCATAGTCTTTTACTTCTCGTCAGCTCTTCCGTACTTTGGACTTGTTATCAATGGCACTTTCAGCATATTGCAATTGAAGTCTACAGGTCACGTGCTGATTGTAAGCTAAATCCGCAAAGTGCATGCATTCAATTCAGCTTCTGTTTCCATAACGTCATCGTACTTATCTTACATGAGAAAATACGGTCTGATAGCTAAAAATAAGAAAAATAAGATACATTTTATGGCGTCAATCCTGTTAAGCCTGGTATAATAAGTGGCTATTGAGCATTTGCGATAAGAATTGAATTGAAATTGAATATGGGAGGTCGCAATAAAATATTTCCACGGGAGAAATTTTAATTAATCCCTTAATTCTGATAAGCTTTTTGCATTTTTTTTAAAGTAACAGTCATCTGTGTTATCAATATCAAAGTTTTCATTATCTGATATTTATTTCAAATTATCGGAGTCTTAATCCCAGGTTTTTTTCCTAAAATGTTCATTGGGGACCGCGTGCGACAACTGATTACGGGATGCAGATTTTCTTGTACATGCTTGAAGGAAAATAACTGACGCAGTCTCCTGTGATTTATTGCGATTTCTTTAGGAAATTATTAGACTTATGGAATTTGTTTTGAACTTTATTCTTAGATTTAAAGTATACAAGTTTGGTCATCTAATCTGCAAAAAGTAAGTTGGAGCTTAGACAAAGGTAGATAAAGAAAGTCGGTGAATCGTCGGTAGATGTAAAATAAAGAATAATAAGCAATAAAAAACTGTTTGGTCAAAGCTCAAACTTATTCTCTGACTTCATTCTTGCTTTGTGCAAGATAGACAAACAAACTAAGATTAAACTAAAGCTAGCAAAATATTTGACAGTGGAAAACTCCGTAGTAAATGCAAAAAGTTTCTACAAATGTTATAATTTGCATTGAAAGTACGAAGGTTCTGGAAAATATCGGGTTGGAATTGGGTGTGATGCTATTTTATATTTATTAATTTCAATATAAAAAACTTCATTTTGTGTAAGAGCAGATACTGAGTACGTTTGGGCAACTTTTACTGAGCAAAAGGACATAACCTGGTGCACGCCATAACACGCAATACCGATAGTAATGAATTTTGGATTTTTGTAAACGTTATGTTTGTATTTAATATCCAAGAAGTGCCAAATTCTTTTACTACTACACCTGGCCTCGCTGCACATAGAACCGACAATGGAAACTTATTCTATATACTCGTATGCAATCTCCAAAAAAATTGTTTGTACAGTTAATTTTCTGGGAAAAGCATGATAAAAATAACAGTTCATTGGAGATGAAATAGTTCATGAATATGATAATAAATTTTAAACGCAAAAAAAAAAAAAAATGTTCTGATGGTGTCATTTATCGTAAAAAGTATTGTTAGCTCAATTTTTCGTATAAAACTAACAAACAGAAACGCAAAAAGTAGGCGCTTCAAGTACGAAAAATTTTTAAGTGGAGTGTGGAGTGGATCCAAAGTCAACATTGGAACACTGTAAGAACACTAACCAACAAAGACCACTGCTCAAAAAGCAGCGACAAGCAAAAGCACGTCTGAGATCAATATACTAGACGTCAAGAAGTAGGCAGGTCTCTGTGACGCAGGTACTAAATGGCCTCTGCGTTATTTGAAGGAAGGCCTGAAACCAGAAGAGGATAGACGAAAGCAATCTTTATCGGAGCCAAGAAAGCGGGGAGCAGCGGAGATTAACTTGCATGAGGGGAATGATCCCAAAACATCCAAACATGAACCCAAGAGGGGAAAAAACCGTGATGAGTCAGAAATGAAGTATAAATCAGGAAGTCCGCCATTAGCAATGTTAATCAAATGCCCTTGACCATATTTGATTGGCCATACTGCCAAAAATGTTTAGCGGCCAAATACTCACTCGTGAGGAGTAGGAAACTATCGAAGACCTTGTCGTCACGCATATGTGTAAGGGATGGACTGCAAAACTTGTGTTCATCGGGATACGCTTTCGACCAAGTGGTGCGACGAGGGAAGCTGCAGAGTGGCTTAGGACCATAGTTCCTAGATTTTCAAACTAGGAAGGAGCAGAACTGTCAACATATGCTGCGGATCATATATTAGGATCATACTTTGTGATATTATTTCTCTCGAAAGCCGCAACAATAGAGACCGAAGATCTCATAGATCTGCTACGCGATTATGGAGAGTCTTCAGGAGCAAAGTGGAGGGCAATCGGGGTAGATGTCCGATCCCTGTGGGCAATCAAACATCGTTTTTGACATATCAATTATCGATTTGACAACATACCTGTGGACAAAGCCTAGGAAAGACACCTCGAAGGAGGCACCGCAAAACATACCGAGGTCCCCGAAGAGATCTCGTAAGCCATAGAGGCGAAAAAGACTGGATCAGTGAGAGAAGTAGATCTGCTTCCCAGGAAGAGCAAATACTGTACTCAGGAGCCTAGGTATACTAGGAGCAGATTCGCGGTCTGCAAGGAAGAAGCATACATGTAATTTGGGACTCCTCTTGTGAAAAACCAAAAGCTGGCGTAATTCTTAAATATAATTTAAAATATATATGTCAGAATCTCACCGGAAGACGGGGGAAGCACTCGACAGGCAGTGGTGGCATCGGACTGCTTCCCAAAAAATGGCATCCGGGTTCCACCGGAGCTAGTTGCTAAACTGGTGGAGTCAATCGAAGAGGTGAGTACTTTTTGAATTTATTCTTAGCAATAAGTTAGAAATATATAACTTATTGAACACTCCAACATTTGTGACTAGCACTAGACATAACAAAATTGGAGGGTGTCGGATGAGTCCTCTATGTCTGATCACAGAATAATCAAATTCGATATTGAAGGCAATTTCGAAATGAAAAGAATAATAAGGAATCCCAGGAGAACGGATTGGGATTCCTATCCAACACAATTCAGCAACAACATGGCTCATCTTCAAGGGGGCGGTCACATCAGGAGCGAACTGGAACTAGAAACAGTGGGGGAAAACCTCAACACAGTCGTCATTGAGCCATATGAGGGCAGTCGTCCGCCTGGGACAGTTAAGTCATCAAGGGATGTACCATGGTGAAGTAAGAACCTAGCCAGAATGAGGGCAGAGGTACGAAAATTCTTCAACCGGGCAAAACAAACCGGAGAGTAGCCGAGGTACAAAAATGCACTGACTGCGTAATACAACGAGATCAGGGAAGCAAAACGGAACAGCTTCAGGGTATTTTGTGAAGGGATCGAACAAACCACAGGATCAACCAGGCTTTATAAAACTGTAGCCAAAGACGGGGCAATATCTTCTGTCTATTTGAAGAAGGAGGATGGGACATTTACCGAGAATGAGGAGGACACAGTATACTTGCTTTTCCGCACTCATTTCCCGGGGTATGCTCGAAAGCTAGGGTAAGGGAGCAGTGGGAACTTTTAAATTGCTGGAATCACCCGGAGTAAATGGCATCTTCCCAGCACTAATCCAGAGACACCTAGAAATCATCTTGGAGTCTTTTCTGAAGTTGGTAAGAGGCGGCATAACCTTGGGATATTGCAAAGGGTGTTCTTTAATACCTGGAGGCTTGTCGACTGGAGCGAGTAGCTGGTACAACTGTGGCTCGACGCCCAGAGCAGCGATGAACGCTCTAGCTCTGGCCAGCTGAGGCGTAGAGGATAAGAGCAGGAGCGAGCAGATAAAAAGCTGTAGCTCGGCTTTCTGTACAGCGAAAGGTGCTGTAGCACAGTCCTGGATAATTCTATTAATCCCTTGAGAAGCTCAAAAGCTGTCCTCCGATTCCAGAGCAGAAAATAATCAACGCTATAGCTCAGGTGGGAATGTAACTTTATTTGTTGAAATGCCTTCTTAAATATAATTTACTTAGCTAATTTTTTAACTGGCTAAAGTTATATATTTAGATTATAAATTTTTGAGTGGGTATTTACATATTTTCAACTGCATGGATCATTGTGCATTTCCATTATTTTGTGGAATCATATTCCAGTACCTCTGTTGCAAATATTTAGTCCAAGGTTAAGTTTCACTTTAATTGAAAGGACGATGAGGATGGAATATGAGCCGCATGTTCATGATCGCTTACTACTTTTTGCTACTCACTATAATGGTTCATGAATTGTTTGTTATTATATTACGACAATATATACCAAGGACATAGAGGTAGCCAAAAGCGGTCTTTACTCCAAAAGTGGATAAAAAGGTTCATTTTCACCCTAAATCTTTCAAACCAATTTGCCTAACATTGTTTGTACTCAAAACGGTGGAGAAGGTCAGAGACAATTATAATAGAACTACCGTTCTAAAGCGTAATCCCCTACATCAGTAGGTGGCAGGATGGTCAACTGAAACTGCTCTGTATCAACTGACGGATGTACTACGGAATGCCATAGAAACAAAAGAGATAGCACTGTGTGCGTTTTTGGATATCGAAGGAGCATTCGGCATCGCACACAGAGATACAAGATGACTCAAGGTTGTCCACGGAACGGGGTACTATCGCCGCTTATGTGGAGTATGGTAGTGGATGAACTCCTGGATGAACTAACAAATACTGGAATACAGGTCCAGGATTACACTAACGGCATTGTTTTAATCTGTAGGGGCGAATATGAGGACACGCTAAGTGCTAGAATTCAAACTAGATGAGGGGTTACTAGTGTCTCGTGCAGGGAGACGGGGCTGCATATCAATCCAGCCAAAATCATCATAGTACCATTCACTAGGGACCATAAGCTTGATAGCTTGAGAGTCATAAGGTTACATGACATGGATGTGAACTCAGCACACAAGTCAGGGAGTTACACAAACCCCAAAAGCTGGTTTGCGTGGAAGTCAATGGGGCAATGAAGCATGTCCAACGACATCTCTGGGACTAACCCCTCTCCATCTGCACATACAGATGCAGCTTAGGAAGGCAATCATCAGGATGGCCGGAAGCATGAAAGAGGCGGTGAGTTGTCTAAATCGAAGGAAAGTTGAAATTCTCTTTAGGCGATACCCCGAATTATTGATACCAAGGGATACCATGAGAACTAGGTGTCACTTCGATAAGAAGTTTGAAACAGGCGAACTGGGAGAGCGTAGCTATGAAATACGTCTTAAACCAGCAACTGATTACTTAGTACACTGACGGAATGCTGACAGCAGAGGTAGCGAGTGTCAGGGTCATTTGTCGAAGGCAAAAATATTTGGAGCCAATGGGTAAGCACACCAGCATATAGCAGACGGAAATGTACGCCATGGACAAATGTGCTTCCTTTTAATCTCCAAAGGAACCCAGGGAGCAGAACATTGCTATTCTGACTGGCAGCCAAGCGGCGATCAAGACATTTAAGTCCAACCAGGTGAATTCTAATCTGGTATGGGAATGCCTTGAGAGAATGAATACGTCTGGATACCTTGGATTCCAGGCCATATTGGGTTGGAAGGCAATGAAGCAGTGGACGAACTAGGTGAGAAGGGAGCAACAACGCAGCAACGACCAGAACCCAGCTGTGGAATCGGAAGCGGGTTTCTGGCTATGACATTAAGAAGTGAGGAGGAACGACTGAGGGAATTATACTGCGCGAGCCTACTTCAAATGGAGCAATCTAGGGTGCTTATTGGGGTATACCAACCCAAGCGCACAAAAGACTGCTTAAACGTCAACAAGAAGAACCTCCGAATCATAGTGGGAATTCTCCCTGGTCACTACCGGCTAAACTAGCAGCAAGAGAAGCTAAGGATATCTACGGACACTGCCTGCAGGCTCTGTGCTGAGTTTGTTGAAACCTCTATACACGCGCTGCGAAGGTATCCGGCACCTGTGGAAAGTAAGTCGAGGCACGTGGGAAAATACTTAATACCAAATACATTTGAACTTTGGAAGCAGGGAATATACTAAAATTCCTAGCGGTTATTGAGATACTGTAATTAATAAGTACACTATAATCAGTGAAAAGGGAACAGTAGTTTTTTAAGGATGGGGTACGAATTCCCCCTGACAGAATAATAATATTAAGAGTGGATACTGTACGACGAATAAAAAACAACAGTGAATTGTAGAATCAGAATAAATAAAAACAGTTGATTTATTCCTAAAACGAGAGATGTACGTACGTATGAATTTACTTGCATATAAGCATTTCGAGTACCAGTTGTGTCCATATTCATCATCATTTTTTGCCTATGTTTATTTCTCTAAATATTAAATTTCACCCAGGAACCCTTTAATTACTATAAAATAATTTAACCAGGCATCGGAGTTTGGGTGATAATAATACCCTTCCATTGCGAATTGCCCGTAGCGTAGTAATGCACTTCAGTTCCCCAAAGACTTCCTGAGATATCCGTACTCTTCTTCTCCTTCTCTATTCTTCTGCGCTAAGTGACCTTTGGCGACCCACTCGTCAGTCATCTTGGGGGAGAGGATTCCACTGCATAACCTAGTCAGCAATGCAATTGCCGCCCCTTCTAAATGTGTGACCTTTCCAATGCTACTTCCGCCTTCCGATCACAGTGAATACGGGTGCGAACAAGGTCTTCGTTTGAGATAGTGTCAGCCCAGCGCACTCCGATGACACGAGGCAGACAGATATTAGCGGAAGCTTGGAGCTTTTGGATAACAATGGAGTTCACTTTCCATATGCTACTCCCATACAGCAACAGAAGGAACACTAGCACAGAACAGTCTCAACTTGATCTTGGTGTTAAGATAACTGCATTTCTAGATTTTAGACAGGCAACGAAAGCGGATTTAGTGCTGTTAATCCGTTGGGCAAAATCCAGTTGGGCGACACCGCTGCCAGAAAGCAGGCTTCCTAGATATAGAAGTTGATCGGCGTCTTTGATGCTGTGCTCTTTAACGCAGGTAGGGAAAGTGCGATGACCCATCAGACTGGTTCTGTTGGTGTTTACCTTCAGTCCAACTCTATTTTCTTTGTCAATCAAGCTTTCGAAGTATTCTTTGATACATTCCAAGACTATTTTTGCTATTTTCTCTGCAACAGCAGAGAACACGCAGATACTCCTCCAATTGCCACACTGAAAACCGATGCTCTTTTTTGGGATTTTAATGATCATCCCCTTCTTCCACTCTTTCGGAAAGGTCTCGGATTCTGAGGATTTCTGTACGAGTGGAAGCAGCAGATCAGCAGTAGCTGCAGGTTCAGCGATAAATAACTCTACGGGGAGACCAAGACAAGACAAGAGAGATGACAATGATTTCAGGAATGTATATCGCATCACGAAAAAGCTTGCATGGGGTCGCAAATTTTTCTTCTCTTTCCCGATGATAAACAACTAAGGAGGTGAAATTAATGCTTCACCACGGTTCTTAACTCGTATCGCATTCAGGGAAGTTTTTCCCCTTATGGACGAAATGACTAGTTACTGCAACATGCGAATACAAAGTGTTCCTCCAAGCATAATAGAAATCATTTCTGTCATCAATGCATTCAACCGGAATAAAGCGGTTAGGGTTCACAAGACAAACCTAACCGCTTTACTCCGTTTTTCTGCTTGGAGGAACACTTTATATTCGTATTGTGCGTTAGCTAGTCATTTCATTCATAAGAGGAAGAACTTTCCTGAATGTGATACGAGTTAAGAACCGTGATGCGATATACATTCCTGAAATCATTGCCGTCTCTCTTGTCACGGCATGCCTCACGCTGAACATTTCGGGTTTTCGCTCGGTATTGAAGTTCGAGCGCGTCACACCCGCCATCACTTGCGGTGGTCAGTACAACCGTCAATTCCTTCCCCTCATTAATCCGTTTTCACGATTCCGCAGTTAGCTTAATCCTAATCTTCCGCCGACAACCTGTGTAACAGCCAAGAAAAGAGCATTTTTAATGGTGGTTCAATGCGTCTTGATATTCTCAGGCGAGTTACTCAGTATATCCGTCGTCTGACTAGACAGATAGCACTCCCACTCTCGAACGGCAACTGGATCATACAAGCGGTCGATGTTTAACTTAGCGGGTGGCAGCCCTGCGAGAAATGGTGGACGCAATACGCAAGCGAACCTAAGTAATCATTAAGTGGGATTCCCTTTCGAGGCCGATGTCTGCGTCCTTCTTGATATGCGCATCTAGCAGACAATTCCTAAATCTACTGCCGATCGCGAAGCGGTCGAGAAATCTCTCGTATGCTGTCGGTCAGTTGAAACCCAACTGGCTTATGGAAGGCTCTGTTCCTAAACAACGTGTCACCAATGACGAGACGGTAGAAGCAGCAATTCGGTCGATATATTACAGTATTAATCGGTGATGTTGAGTGTGTGATGCGATATCACATCGAATACTTAGCTTTTCATTTGTCTTAGGTATGTACTTTGCAATCCCCGGAAGATATCCTGTAAACCATCTGTCTTATTCACTTTTGAAGACGATTTCTCGTACTATTCTATTCTCCCTTGAATTCAACGCGCTGTTGTATCCCATCCCTTCCTAAATATACAATCTAATCTGATAAATGGTGGGATACAATCAGATCGTGAACTTTGGGTTTGTTGGTGTTTATTTTCAGTCGGAGTCAATTCGATTCCTTCTCTGAGTGCTGATTGGGACAGGCTCTTACTAAGTAAGAGGGGGAGCAGATATGATGAGTATAGTCGAGATATTTGAGGAAAGATGCATCGTCTATTGAACTACATTCTCCAGCCAAGAAGAGAGCATGAAGAACGGCACCGACAAGGGGAAGAACAAGTACCAGTGACAAGATGCAACCCCGGCGGGTTCCGTTTTAAACTTCCAGCTCCTATGAAATTTTACATCGATGCAGCATGTGACATTCTGTGCAGTAAATTATCGCCCTGATAACGACAATTAGTTTCTCCGGAATGCCCCCTCCCCAACCACGTGTAGAATATTTCAGAAACACTGTTGGTCATGCTGGAAAAGTAGCAGATGGAGTGGTAATCTAAATCCTGCCCACTGTTATACAGTAATCCGCAGATCACCTCTAGCTGTCGCGCTAAAGACCTGTTCCCTTCATCAGAATCTTATCAATTATTGCCTTCCTCCATTCGCTGACACAATTTCAGGTTGCCAAGATTAACGAAAGAGTGAAAGTAGCCACTCCGCCACTTCCTGCTGCATCCACAGAAATGCCATCAAGCCCGGCGATTGAAGCATATTGATGACTTCTTTTCAAAATCAAGCATTTTATGGATAATTCCTCACAAGGTTTTACTGAAATTACGAAACTCACCAAGGGTCCAGAACTTTGCAGCTGATTTTTTCGTATAAATCCATCAACCAACTGTTTGTTTTACACAACAGCCTGTGAGTCATTACATCTCAATTATGTAGATGTTTTTCAATAAGTTCGTCTCCGAGCGTATATCTGGATAGTCAGCTTGAGGTTTTCACGCGACTACCTACAGAGAGTCGTGCTTTAACCAATCTTACTCATTTAGCTGACCGAATGCCACCCTGAACGTCGCCATGAATATAGCCTCCTTTAACTTAGTAGAAGATGATGTGCGTGGGTTAAGCTCTGACAAAGATCACAGCTATATCTGAGCTAGACCTAAAGGTTTTATACATCACTTCCGTTGCAGTATTATGCCAGATTGCACAAATGATACTAATAAACTGCTCCCCTTGTGTCTGCTTTCCATTTCCACACCCGACGACCTACGCATTGAGGTCACTGGCAATCACCTTTGGATTCCATTCGGTTCCGTCGAAAACCAGGTTAGATTATGTCATACTTAGTGAGTCATATCAGCATATACCGCTTATCTTCGTCTAACAAAGTCACTGGCCGGCGAACTCATTATGCATTGAATGGCTTATCACCATATCGCCGTCACTCCAAATTGTCTTTATAGGATTTACTTACCATATTACCTAATATCAGTTGAATTTCGTAAGTGTCTTGTGCAGACACATCTTCACAGATCCAGTTTTTCCAGATTGAGGTTTACTTGAATTCGCACAAGGTGGCATTTGCTACTTCCAGCAATATACTTGCTATCCTCTCCATTTACCCATAACTTCTGCATCAATCGTTTGTGAAGTATTTGAAGCACCGATTTAGCGAGTGACCCGTTAGACAGCAAACAACCAATCAAATACAAACAACTAGCAGCCAACAACTTCTACGCTGCTTAAAATTGGTAGCTGAATTATGACTGTTTCGTTGGACATAGTTCGCCGAGGATTCTCTGCTCTCAATTGCGGCTCCAAAAACGCATAAGTTATAAATTATAATATAATAAAGGTAACATGCATTTTCTAAATCCTCCAAGAGGGTCCCAGGTCCGTATGAACAAGAAGCCCAACATGGCTGCGTAACACTCAGGCGTTTCAGAGAGTAAGTATCAATAATAATTGTTTTGAATAGCAGAAATGCAGCAAATCTTTACTTCGCTGTGGCGCTGACATCGAGTTCAAAAAGGATCATTATCTGATGTCGCTTACCTTCGCTTGCGTAATGCGTCCCCCACCTTTGCATGGTTGACTAAATGATCCAGTTGTCGTTCGACAGCGGGAGGGTTATCTTCCCGATTAAACAGCAGATATGCTGCTTAACTTGTCTAAAAATATCTATGAAGTGGTCGGCCATGCGCCAAAGGAGCGTTATAAAATCTGCCTGATTGCGGAATCGTGGAAACGGATCGATGAACAGAAAGGATTGAAGGTTCTATTGACCGCTTCAAGTGATTATAAGAGGCAATTGTACTAGTCAGAGCGTCGGAAGTTGCCGCAGAACGCAATGATTTCAGAAGGGCGTACCCAATCACGAAAGAAGAGAATAAAAGACGTTAACAGCAGCAGGGTTGTATCTTGACACCGATATTATTTCTTCTTACGATCGGTGACGTTCTTCACGCTGCCTTGTCCGGAGGATGTGGACGATGACATCCTTCCTCAAACACGTCAATGACATCTGTTTGCTCTCTCACCGAGCAATGGATCCTGACAATGGCTTTTGGAAAGAGAGCCACATACGGTTGGACTGAAGGCAAACATTAACACCTGGGTCACTATATCCTCCCTATATACATTAATGTCCACAACATCGAAAGCATTAATTGGTTTATCTGGACGCACTATCAGCACTCAATCCGCCTTCGTTGCCCTGTCTAAAAGCTGGAAATGCAGTTACCTCAACATAAAGATCAATTTGGGACTAGGAACGCTAGAACAGTGTTCTCTTAGTGTAGCTTTATGAGAGTAGCACACGAAAGGTGACCCTCATTGTCACTCAACGGCTCCAAAACATCGTCAATACCTGTCCACGACGAATCATGGGAGTACGCTGGCCTGATACTATTACTAGCGAAGAACCTGATCGGCACTCAAGCCTGGCAGCCGTAGTCATGTGATCGGAAAGAGGAAAGGTGGCAGTAGAGAGGTCACATATTAAAGAAAGGCTGCAATTGCATTTCTGGTTACGCCATATAGTGGAATCCACTGTATCAAGATGGCCGACGAATGGGTCGCCCCAAAAGCACTTAACGTAGAACGGTGGGTAAGGAGTGCAGTCGTCTCGGAAAGTGGGGAGGGGAGCATTTCAAGCAACCGCGGACAATGGTGCGTAGGTGCCGTTGGAGTAAATGATAATTACTCCGCTAACAGCTCCGCTGTGAGGCAAGGATTAAGAATTAATTTAAAACATTACTTGCTCGTCGCAAAAGGCGACTAAGAGGAAGAGAAAGAGGCATTAATTTATTGTATTACCTGCTCATCGCAAAAGACGACTAAAAGAGATAGAAATTTGTGGGCTTCCATCATGCACATTTGGGATTTTCCCCTGCTATAGAAACGTCATTTATTCATACTTTATATAAGCCAAGCTCTAACGATAACGTTATCGCCTTTTCCACCTTTAGATTTAATTTCAGCATTACAGGTTGAACATTTTGGGATTAAGCGAGATTTCATTGTTGGATTTTCAAAAGCACTGCTCGCTTTCTTGCGGGCACTGCGCTATTGTAGTCCGGAAACCCTGAGAGGAAGTAACCGTGCATCCGGTGTTGTATTAAAGCTAATGCCAACCGCAAAGCGCCATCATTTCTTGTTAGACTTCTATTCGAGTATGAGGAGCATTTCAGTGTCAGTGTTACGTACTAAACAGAGTCTTCTGGGCTAGAAAGGAAGGAGATTTTCTATAAGAAATCGAATGCAGTTCAGGAGCGGCTTCCTAAAGGTGACATTGTGTTCGTGATCGGTGATGGCAATGCGCAGGTGGGCTCTGACAACTCATGAACGAACGTAAGAAGCATGATTTTCACGACCAAAACAATAATGGTCAGTTCAAAACGACGTCACAGAACTGGTATATGAATGGGCCCTTTCTCAGAGAATGGAAAAGTCTTCAAAGCAAAAGTTGGAGAGGTATTTGCGTGATACCTGCTATAGGAAAGATAACAGCCAAAATAATCCAAGAGGGCATCAACGAATATCCCGAAAAATACATCGATAGAGATCAAGCTGATTTTTGCATTGAATCGTCCTGCACTGACCATATCAATACCCTTTGCGAGGGTATGTGAGTTAATACCTATACTACCCTTTTAAGGTCAGAGGGTCCGACCAACTGGTCCTCCAGGCTGTGAGGAAGACACAACAGGAGCTTCGGACTGGACGGATAGCACAACGACGAACCCGCAACGACAACGGAATAATGGGTTCCGCATTTTCTCATGGAACGTGCGTTCTCTGTACAGAGATGAAGCTGCAGCTATCCGATACCCTATCCTAACATAGGGCTGACGTAACAGCATTGCAGGAGATGCGTTGGACAGGGGCCGGTTTCCTGGAGAAGAATCAGTACACCATATATTATAGCGGCCATCCAGTAAACCATTTGCTCAGAGTAGGTTTTTTAGTCAGCCAAAAAATTAAATCTGCTGTTATCGGCTTTGAAAGCATAAGCGAACGGCTATGCACTCTGCGTTTGCGAGACAAAATTTACAAATATAACTCTCTTTAACATTCGCGCCCCTAAAGAGGCGACTGCAGAGTCGGCGAAGGATACCTTCTATGAGGCAGTAGAACGAACCCTTGAAGCCTGTCCCAAGTATGATATCAAAATCAAACTTGGGGATTTTAACAGCCAAGTAGGGACGGAGCCCGTATTCAGGCAATACGTTGGCTCTCATAGCTTACACCAAAATACAAATGATAACAGACTGCGGATTATTCAATTAGTACTGTCACACGCAATGGTTATTGGAAGTACCTAGTTTGCGCGGAAAGCGGTCCACAAACATACATGGGCCTGTTAAGACGGGACCACTTTCAACCAAATAGAGCACTTGAATGCCGCTACCTCTCAGCCTTGATGAATGTCAGAACATATAGCAGCGCAAATATAGACTCGGATCACTATCTCGTTGGCATGGTGCTCCAAGCTCGAACAACACCACCCGGAATCCCCTCTGACAATCAGGTGAGAGTTAACACCGAAGCCATCCAGAACACAGCCCTCCGCAACACTATAAGAGGAAAATGGATGCCGCAATAACCGCAGTCAACAGATATGCTGGAGATGAAGCATTAACAAATGATCTTCACAATCACCTGAAGAACGTTATCATAAATACGGCCACAAACATACTTGGCCCCAGCAGCAAAAAGAGTCGGAACGGCTTGTTTGACGATGAATGCAACCTAGCAACGGAACGGAAGAATGCTGCATACCAAGTAATGTTGCATTCTCAACGGACGCGGGCACGCGGAGACTTATCACGAACTCCGGCGAGCGGAGAAGCGACTTCACAGCCGCAAAAAGGAAGCCTGGGAGAACCAACAGGTCGAGACAAAGAGGGAAACTTGATTTCCAACAGAATGGGCATATTAGAGCGACAGGTTGAGTACTTTGATGAACTACTGAAAAACTAGAACATCAGCGAGTTGTAGGTCCCGCCAACTGAAGACCACGGACAAATATTGCCACCACCAGGTACAGTTCAACGGCTCTAAAATCATAAGTCGCCAGGAGCCGATGGAATTACAGCCACTAATTACATCAAGTGGTTCATCAACTTATGCTCAAGGTGTGGGAGAGCGAATCGATGCCTGACGACTGGCAAAGAGGCACTATCTACCTCATACATAAAAAGTGTGATATCACACAATGTAGCAATTATAGAGGTATCACGTTGATGAGCACCATCTATAAGATATTATCCGCTATCTTACTAGGCCGGATAGCCCCATACGCCGAGAAGATCATTGAACCATACCAAAGAGGCTTCACTCCAGGCAAATCAGCAACAGATCAGATTTTCTCTGTGCGGCAAGCGATGGAAAAACTGTTGGAGTATGGACATCAGTCGTACCATCTTTTCATCGACTGTAAAGCCGCCTGTGATAGCGTAGCCAGGGTAAAACTGTACAAGGTCATGAGAGAATTCAGTATTCCGACGAAATTGGTAAGACTGACTAGACTGACCCTGACCAATGCGCGCGGTCAGATAAAAGCAGCAGGATCACTCTCAAGACCATTCGGCATCAACAACGGTCTACGACAAGGGGATGCCCTATTACTCTTTAACCTGGCCCTGGAGAAAGTGATCCGTGAGGCTGTGGTAAATGCAAGGGGTACGATCCTCTTCCAGATGGAGCAGACGGCGACCGGCGCGAGACCTTGGGTTGCACATCAATGAAGGCAAAACAGAGTATATGGTGGCAACATCAGCACCAAAAACCAACCAAACAACAACATCAAACCGCACTGGTCAAACGGGAAGAATAAAGAAAGGAGATTACAACTTTGACACCGTTGATAATTTCTCCTATCTAGGTTCAAAAATCAGGGAGTTCGCCCACGGTTGTTGGCAGCCACTAGAGCCTATTTCAGCTTACAAAAACTGTTCCGCGCGAAACGTCTCACCATAGGGTGAAAGCCCTTACTGTAAAAAACAATGACCCTGCAGTCCCCTCATGTATTGCTCGGAGACTTGGGTTCTGAGAAAGCAGAATTACGAACTCTTGGCCGCGTTCGAGACAAGAATCCTCCGAAGAATTTTCCATCCCCTATGTGAGGATGGACGATCCCGCACCCTACATAATGACGAAATCTATGAGCGGCTCAATAGGTTACGACGGGCGGATCACTTAATCCGTATGGATGAAGATGATGGTCTATAAGGGCAATATCTATGGTAGGAAAAGAAGACGAGGCAGACCCTGCTTGAGATGGAGCGATGGCGTAGGTCAGGACACCAGACAGCTTTTAGGGATATCGAGTTGGTGGACCTCGGCGCAAAACCGGGAGGTCTGGAGTTCCTTATTAAGTCAGGCTTAGACCGGTTGTTGCGCCGTTGATGATGATGATGATGTGAGTTGCAACATCCACTTCATCATCCTGCCTTGTCCGAAGGGCGTGATGAGCTTCAACGGAAGACAACACAATCATTCAAGAATCCTCAACTACGCAGTGGACATATGTTTTCTCCCTAGGCAGATGACATGTGTTTTCTCTCTGACAGAGTTATGTATGTTGGTCAAATGGCTGCGGATCTGGAAAGAGTAGCAAGTAGAGTCGGACTAAAAATGAATATTAATAAAACCAAGATTGCCAGTCCGACTGGTCCTTGTAATCTCCCTATTCGGAGTAATGAGTAAAACATTGAAGACTTGACCAATTTATACCCTCTCGAAAAGTTTGTTTCTGCCGAAGCTATCTCCATACCCAGATCAAGTTGGACTGTTCTGTGTTAAGGTCCTTTCTGTATAGCTGTATGGGTATAGCACATGGAAGGTGACCACCATGATATGTCGTCGGGGTACGCTGGCCTGGTCGAATTTCAAATGAAGTTTCTCGTCGGCGGACAGGCCATTTGCCCGTGGACCCGTAAGTCAAAAGGCGGAAGTGGTATGGTTCCATGCAGTGGAATCAACCACCCCAAGATGGGCGATGAATAGGTGACCCCAAGTATGTGGTCCTGCGCAGAGTAATAGAGGAGGAATGCAAGGACGTTGGAAAGTGCTGGATGAAGCAAAAGTCGACTTCACCATAGGCACGGGCTATGACAAACTGAATGGTGATAGGCAACCATGTAAAAGCAAAAATGCTGTTTCCAATTTGCAATATTGCTGTCTGCACAGACATGATTCTAATGAGAAGTACAGAATTTGCTAAATTGTGGTACAGTTGGGTATTTAATAATTTTAGGAACAGGGACAGTGGAATAAGTCGAACATTTGTACAGGGACAATGGACAGGAACATTTGCAACTTGCGTGTAGACGGAATATTTCAGTAAACTACACCTAGGTGCCAGGGACTGCATCGTGAATTTTCTACCAATTTCGAGTTACTGCGCTGTTAATGCGAACCTGCTGAAGTAATAATATTAAACTCTGGAAACGCCTCTGCGGCAGGCAGAATCATACCTCTGGACATCATGGCGGTTACCCGTTCACCGCTCTACGGTTAGCGAGTTTACAATCCATTGACAAAGTTGGACTTCTATCGGATATCTACAAACTGCCTCGACTTACTTTTGCTTTCTAATGGCGGATCTTATACATGATAAATTGATAGCTTCCTCAGTTCACACAATCACAACGCTCTTGTACTTGTATCACCCACTGCCAGTGAAGTTGCAGTGACCTTTATGCATGCAAATTGAACCCATCCATTTCTCATCTTCCCACAAATGACCAGGAATCGACCATGACGGCATAAAATTCGATAATAACAAAAGTTGTTTCTTGCCTACACCAAACAATGTTCACCAATAATGCAAGTTCAACCGTACTCGATATAATAAGTGCGTTATCAAAAGTATAGTATTTATGTTTTTACTTCGCCGACGAGCAACGAAGCCACTATAAAAAATATTTTCACTACGCAAGATCTCGTGATCCTGGGGAGATTATCACGTCCAACAAAATATGACTTTTCTTTAAAAAAAAAAATGCAGCAGTTACAAGTGTGCACTCCGCGCCATAAAATCTCAAAATCAATATCTGTTAATTAAGTGTCGAATTAGTAAAATAGGGAGAGGGTGATTAAAGGTTTATTAGGAGTACAATTTAATACTAAGTAGTGATATTCTGATTGGGGTGCAGCAGAACGATAGATAAGATATTATTTAACTATAAATTGTTGCGTTTTGGACCACTGCAGCTCAGATTCAGCCAATATACCGAATTCAAACAATCATGAAGGTCCTTGCTTTGGTCTTAGCAGCCGTTGCACTTTGCTCCGCCGCCCGTAAGTTACCCTTCATGCCCGCAAATCTCATTCCAAATAATACAAATTGATATTCATTTCATTATAGCCCGTGAGGATGGTCCAGGATGCCGTGCCCCAAATGGTGGTGGTCTTGTTCCAGTCCTCGAAGAATTCCTTGATATGGTCCCACTTGACCAAATCTTGGAAATCCTTTTGACCGCCATCACCTCTGATCCAGAAGTCCAAACTGTGATGGAGTACCTCTCAGGAGAAGAATTCCATGGCATCCTTCTTAGTATTAAGAACGATCCTGAATTCGATGGTTTGATTGCCTTCTGTTGTCAGGAATTGTACCTCGATGCTGCCTACTACATCAACTTCCTCCTCGGTATCCTCGGATTCCCTGAAATCCGTTCAGACCGTGCCTACCGTGCTGGTGGATTGAATGGCATGTTGGACGAAATCCTTGCCCTTATCCCACTCGATGCTTTAGAAGCCCTCCTTAACGAGAAGTTGGCCACCGACTACTATCTCCAATTGGCCTTCAAAAAGATCAACTCTGATGAATTCGGTGCCGTCATTGAACGTCTCCAAGCCAACGTTGCCTACGTCGACATGAAGGATCGTCTCCGTGGTTTGGGAGTTGATGTTGATGGAATTATTGACTTCATTAACAAGATCTTCCAACGTTAAGTAACTTAAAGAGTTGAGCAAAATAAATGCTATTTGAATAAACTTTCTGGTATTCTGTATTCATTTTAATATAGAAAGCTCCAAAGGAAGTTACAATGTATTGTGAATCAGATATGCAGGTACTCTCCATAATGAGTATTTTAAGTGATCAGCATAATTTTGTTTTGCTTGGGAATAGGGTGCAGAAATCTTAATTTCAGGTTAATGAAAACGTCGTCTAATCTACTCTTTTTTTGAGAATTCGCTGTTTTCTTGAATTTTAACGTTCACGTTCTAAACGCTTCGAGTAGGAGAGCCTTGTGTTCTCTGTTTGTTTTTGCTAACTTTATTTGGATGAAGATCCGAATGGCATATATTTTCAGGCCTACACATTATATTCGTACATTGTTGTGATCTTTTCCAGATTTTTTAATTGGTTCTCTGGTAGCGGGAGCTGTTTCACTTTATGGTTCATCCATTTTCAGCCTTCAGTCCCCAAAATTTGATCCCATATTATAAATTAGACCAGTTTCGAAATGTACTAACTGGACAGCCCTCCCCGCCTGACATCTCAGATGCCCATCTTTGAATAAGACAAAAAATAATGCCACTCACTGCATGTCAACCACATATCTTTGCAAAAATTTCATCACCATGGCCTCAGGCGACAAACAGACACACGGATAGATAAACATTGAATCGACTTTAACAAAATCCTGCTTTACACAGAAACGCTAAAAGAGTTTGCAACTGATGTAAAATTGTAAAATGTAGATAGCAGCTATAAGGCCCCACATATCATTAACAGAATGCTGTATTCCATTTGAAAGCAATTACAGCGACTCTAGTCATTCGCAAGAGCAGACGTATCTCCAATATTTGTTATCAGAGCGACGTATGATGGCACAAACTGTCAAGTGCTGCACCAAGATAAATTTTCGGAGGAATTTCTGATCAAAATTAAATAAATTGAGAAATTGGTTTTCTTTTATCTCAAAACTATAGCTAGAATGGACGACACAGGGGTGGTTGACGCCTAGCAATTAAGAGTCAACAAAATTGAAAAGAACCCAATGAAGTTCCGGCAAAAAAAGCGGACACGTGAGCACCTACGCAGAAGCCAAGGAGCTGATTGGGCGTGCATATAGAAACTCCGTTGCTGATAGCTGCCCAGCCCACGTGAGAAGTACGACGGTCCAGATGCGTCTTTCAGTGACTTTGCGAAAGATTTCCTTATCGAAATCAGGGCAATCGACCTTGAAATTGCCACAGGGTACCCATAAGGAATTTCACAGGAACAAGCTCTTGAATTGCAAAATTTCCCACGGGCAGCATGAGACGATTTTGTATTTCGCCATGGAGCAATACAAAAGAACAGTGATGCAGGGTGACGTTTCTTATCATGGTGAAAATTCCAAGGAACAAGCCCATTCCGGAACCATCTTATCCAAAGTCATTTCAGTTCGTCGTTTGGCGGATCGAACTAGTTCAAAGGTTGCACCTAATCAAGAACAAGCGTCGAAGTGTCCGCAGGGAGAGTTTCGTCAATTGGAAGTATGATTCTTAGTTTGAAGGACGCATCAAATATTGAAACGAAAGTACCCGTACAGAACGAGTGATCTAACTGACTCCCAGGAAAAAGTTAGTAGATCTAATCACAGATTAGGCGTCACATGTCCCGGTATTTCTAGGATCCGATTTTCTACCAAACTTTTTTTTTATTGAAAGGTGTTGAAATCACAGAATTAATTTTTGGTAAAAAAATGGCTCTCTGGCTCTGCGGCGGTGTCTCTTGTAAAGATGCGGCCGCCTATATCGCCTCGAAGGAGTTGATCAAAGCTTAAGGTATTTTTGGGACATGCTGACGGACAAGAGTGAAGGCACTGAAATGGATGACGAGCGACGTGAATGCGTATTCTAATCGAAGCACTCTCAAGTTGAGGATGGGAGATATATTGTACCCATTTTCGAGGTGATCAAAGGACTGCTCAACGCCCTCAAGGGCTGTCACTGCAGATTACAATGCGCCTGCCTTCAACCACTCGTCAATCACCCAGTTTGCCGCCCTTAAGATCACATATATTTCAGCTTAAAAAATTGTTGCATATTGTGCCAAAGAAAAAGCCCATTCTCGTTTTTATTTGAGAGGTAGATTCCAGAGTCCTGCTCCGTTTTTGAACCATGAGTGTAGAACACTTCCACATATCCCGAACTGGATTCAGTACTCCCAATAACTGTTTCAATGCTCTGTGCCCCCACGTCCGTTGTTGCCCTATAGATCTAATCGAATTAGTCGATGAGCTTCTCTCGTTGGAGTGCTTTGAATGAATATATACAGTAGTATCCAGTAGTCTATGGGAGCAGCCTCTCGTTGCTTCTGCTGTTAGGTAGCGATCGACACCCACTTCAGCACACAACTATCTCTACGTTAGCATAGAATAGCTCCGCTTAGTTAAAATATCATCAACACCATGCGTTCTGGCGGCATCACAAAGTTTTGGGAAAGGCGCACAGTAAAACGCCCTTCAATGTCAACAAACACCCGCATTGTGTACTCACCCTCTAGAGTTGCACCCTTTATCTATGAAACCAAAGAATGAAGAGCAGACTCACAGGACTTCCCACACTAGTAAGGATGTTGGTTTTCATTAAATTTGTACGACCTAAGCGTCTTCCCAAGAATGTAACGCGCAACCAATCTCTCCAAACTTTTAACTTTTTTTAAGTCAAGCTGATTTGTCTGAAGTTCACTGGATTAGAATAGCCATCGCCTCGGTATAAAGACTATCTTCACATTCTGCCAAGAGGTTGGCTCATAGCCTAAAGTAAGACACGCTAGAGATATATTTCTTAACAACAGCTCTAAGGGATCCATACCTTGCTTAAGCATTGATTGATAGATGCCAGGTGCTTCGAAGTAGTCAAAGAACAGTATAGCAGCTCTCACCTTTTCATTGGTAACAACCGCTGCCGAAGTGTTCCCGTTCACCTTGTAACATTTGCGTGTTGAAGGGGTTGCGACAACCGTCAACTCATCCGCTTCCACTTATTTCACTAGTTCTCCCAGATGGTGTACTTCCAATAGGGTCTGCACTGATTTCAGTCTGGAGCTCAAGAAAATACCATCGGGTTTTCTAAGAGAGTCCAACTTAGCGGAAACTTAACGAGCCTCTTATATTCACGCTGCAAGTTCTGGAGTTTAACCCGTCTTCGCTCCTATTGCTTTTACAAGCACGGCTCAGAAGTCGCCTGGTTAATTTCCTGAGTTTTTGCAGTTCCCGGTTCCACCGAGGAACCTTTTTATCCGCTTTCCAGTGTGGGAATGCGTACCGAAGATGGTGCAATTTGCTCCATATTGTGTGAGTTGAAGACCATCATTGTTAATAGCTCTCAAAATGGAGATGATGCTCTACAATTTGCTGATATGATTGAATTTCAATCTGCCTAGAAAAAAGTGGTGTCCCATATGGTGACTTTCCCTGAGCACATTCAGACTCTTTTAGTCCAGTTCGAATACCAAGCTGAAACCCTGCACGTGTGTAGATTTGTCCTCCCTGGCATTCATGAACTTTACCCCCCAATGTCGGAAGTTCTTGCCCGGGTTCTATTCACCCAACATGCGGATGATGTCGCGATATCAGAGGATCGTTGCATCAACAAACGGCTCACTTCCAAAATTTATCGCAGTGTCACTCTCGACCTGCAAGCTTTACTATCCTGAGTGTTGACCGAATATAAAAGATAGCGAAAGGTGCCTCACGGTAATGGAGACAAAAATTTGTGTTGTGTTCGACTTGTGGCGCGATCGATATGGGGTTGCACTCATTGTGTAGAGATTGCGAAAAGGATGTCGTCGATCAGGGAGACTTATAATTCACACTGTCGAATTTGTTTTTAGGGATTGAGTAGTCTTAAGTCCGCCCATAAGTAAATCCGCCCATAGTTCGGACCAAAACTTCTTGTTTTCATTTTTGAACTTTGGCTGTTAAACCAAGAGTCCGTGGGCCATAAAGAATGGGAGCAAGTTGCTCTCCATTTGGTCCAATCTGATTAAATGGATGCGGACTTGGGACTCCTCAATCCCTAGAAAGAAATTATCTAGTTCCGGCCAAGCATCAGCAGGAATTTGTAAACTACGCTACATTTTTGGAAGGCCACCCTTTTTGAAGGGTGTACTACCAACTACTCCTCTTGCGGAGAGAGTCAGACAAGGCTATTGAATTCGGTTTCCGATTCTCAGATTTCCGGATGTCGTCCTCTGTGATGGAAAAATAGGAAATCAGATTTCCTCTCAGCCCAGGAATTACAGCAATTAGAAGTCACGGCTGTCAAGTGCCAGCAGATAAAGCTGTTGTGGAGGCAAATCGCGAGATTCAGACAGAGACAACCTCCAAAGAAACATGAATGGTTAAGTACGCTCAACCCCTTTGTGGAAAAAGAAAGTTGTCTTCACAGAGTGGAAGGATGAGTGGCCAATGCGCTGATTTCATTTGAGCAACGGCATTCTATCATTTTACCAGAATAGCATTCAGTAGATTCCTCCTGATTAAGCAGATCCACAAGAAGAATAATCATTACACAGTTGGGCATACCATGCCTACAATCCTGGAAACTTATTGTGTATATACCTGCTCTTGAGCAAAGAGTTAAGAAATGAATCAAAAAATATACCAAGTATATTCGGATGAAAAGTCTGTCAGTCTCCCCTATGAATTACAGCTGATTTTATAGCCGAAAACGCAGCGACTGATCTCTCCGAAGATTCGTCAGTCGACTGGGGCAAACGACACAAGTCTTTCTGGTACTGTGGTGGTACTGTCCTTTTTGCCTGATAACTTGACATCGTCGTCCATAGAGTGGATGTAAGAAACAAGGAGTATTTATTTGGATAACGTTTAAGTCAAACTATTATATTTGACATAAAATGTAAAACAGTCGCTAACAAAGTTAATCGGATTAGGCGAGCGCCAACCGTAGTCCCTATTGTCATCGAGGAGGTTGATGGAGGAGCTGAAATTAAGAATTTATTATTTACCGATGATTTTCGGCACGGAAATAGTGGTCTATATGGCTGTTCGAGATGACATGGTCAGTAAAAAAATAAAGAGGTTTCAGCATCAGCAGGCTGAAATTGCCTCTCTGCTACTAGGGCCAAAT
This sequence comes from Hermetia illucens, assembly GCF_905115235.1. Classification (NCBI taxonomy): domain Eukaryota; kingdom Metazoa; phylum Arthropoda; class Insecta; order Diptera; family Stratiomyidae; genus Hermetia; species Hermetia illucens. The sequence goes on along the minus strand of NC_051851.1, from coordinate 126,504,356 downwards.
TCATGCCATTATGGGGCGAAAAAAATTAGCTATGATTAAATGGGAATTGTCCGAACTCTCTATGAAACTGCAGCCCTTGTAACAGGCATATTGATGAAGCATCAACAGATGAGTAATCTGCGTGGAATAGGAATTGAGGAATAAGAAAGATGGCTAAGCGAAGGGAAGCGCCGAGGTCAGGTCCGCCGACCCTGGAGCACCTCGAAAGTATCATCATCAGCGTGGGTGAAAGACAATCTGATCAATATTGAGTTTCTAATCGCGCTGGCTTATAAGGAGTGGTTCGCCCATGTAACAGTAGTTTCTATACACGATCATATGAATTTTACCTGGAATCTGGGATCAACTCTTTTCAAGGTTTGTTCATATTTTGAGGATGATGTACTTGAAATCCTACCCGAAATTTGAAAAGAAACTTTTTCCCACGGGATCGTCGTGTAAGCAGAAAATGGTAAAACCTATGCAGCGCGCTTAGAGTCATGGCCGTGTTCAGGGGCAGGTGAACGAAATCCCAATAGTTTTCTGTCACGATGCTAATCACCTTTAGACACTTGCCCGAAAACAAAATAATCGGGGACACCTCAACTAGTTCAATTATCTTTCTTTTCTGCCGAAGTAATAAGGTTCCTAAAAGTTATCTTGTTGCTAGAAGGCCGATTCACAGCTCTCACATTATTCTAAAAAGGCCTGATATTACAGATATCCTGAAATAAACACATTAAGTTTACTAAAAGTCGGGAAGCCGGAAGCTCGGTGTTTCAAGTATGAAAGGTTTTGTTTGTTTCTTTGGTGAGTATATTTGAGTGCATAACTATCGCCTTTGCACTGAGCCCGTTATGTGTATGGATTTATCATGTCAGGCTACTCACTTTCGACCCATCCCACTCCCCGTCTTTCCAACAAATGTCAAAAATAAAATCGGCATCAAAAAGTACACATCAAGACCTTTCATTCACCAAACATGACTATATTACTCACTACATGTCTGAGCGTTCACAGTTACCATTTTTTTCACTAAATTTTGTGTAAATCGGGATAGTCGTTTCCGAGAAAAGTGCGTGTGACAGACAGACAGACATTGAACCGATTTTAATAAGGATTTGTTTTGCATACAAAACCTTCAAAAAGGCTTTTGCTGAATTTCCGTTGCCATTAATTTACCTGGTAACCCCCTAAAATGGTGGTGAAAGGAAAGCATTAAAGCAATGACAAGAAGAACGCAAATAGCACGTAGCATGCCTGCAGTAACCAGTATGAATACGACCGCGGTAACCTGCGCCCCAAGTTTACCGAACTTCTATTCACACGACGCTGAGATTTGATTTAAAATAGTGAAGGCAAGCTTTGTGGGATATAGCATACAAGGCCCGCAATAGCAATATTTTTGGTTAAGGGAACAATTAATAAAGCAATTGTGTGCAAGTCAGGAGGAGAAAATTAGACAGCTGATGCAGAAATCCTCTCAGTTTCTCCATCACTTGAAGCCTCCCGACGGTACCGTGGTTCCAGAGCAGCTGATGTGAAGTCTGTGGTTAGGATGCCGATTATGGCGACGATTGATGGCCTGCTACTATAAACTGCAGCCGATGTAGCTGACAGGGTCGACGTGAGGCATAGCAGAACCAACGTCACATATACCAACATCTTCGCTTTCAGTGGCAGAAACCATTACCAATTCAACTCGCAAGCCGAATCACACACGTTAGGCAGCAGATCCGCTCCTTAAAGTCATTCAGATGAAGATGTCAACATTCTCGATCCATGACGCATACACGATCCAGCTCCAAAAATTTCGGCCCCAGGGTATGTTGGTACTATTGAAGATTCAGTTCTGAAGTCATCAAATGCACGAAAGCATACAATTGGACTTTGGAGAACGTGACTCTATTTCATTCCTTCATGACACCTGTTCACATACGACCGAGATAAGAAAGTATGCAGTTAGTTGGCTTCAAAAAACCGAAAAACCAACCCCTACTTCTCACAGGGTTGCTAAAACCCACAAAATCAACATCGACTGCTTGAATGATCCAATTGTCGCACGACAGCTGCTGATTCCACGGCAGATATGCTGCTTAACTCGTCTGAAAATATCCATGAACATTGGTCTACTATCAAAAATGATTTTTTACCCTGTGCAACACATCAATGAACGGAAAGGATTGAAAGTTCTATTGACCGCTACAAGTGATTACAGCGGAAGTTACCGCAGAACTCAACGATCTCAGAAAGGTGTACCACATTATGAAAGAACTTTCGATAGTCCTCTGAAGGACGTTAACAATCGAATGCTCATTTACGAAGTGAAGAAATGGAAAGAACACTTCACCACGGTTTTTAACCATATCATATCTGGTGAGTTCCCTCCGCGTGGGGCACCCCGGAGAAACTAATAGCTATTATCAGGGCGACATAGATGGCGCGAAATGTCCCGTGCTGCAGCAATACAAAATCTCGGAAATTTCGAGGTCAAAAGCGGAATCCGCCAGGGTTCTATCTTGACACCGATATTATTTCTTCTTGGGATCGGTGACGTTATCCACGTTGCCTTGTCCGGAGAACGTGGAAGAATTCAATGAACGATGACATCTTTCATCAAACACGTCGTTGACATCTGTTTGCTTTCTCACCGAGCAATGGATCTTGGCAATGGCTTTTGGAAAGAGAGCCACATACGGTTGGACTGAAGGCAAACATTAACCAAACCTGGATCACTATATCCTCCTTATATACATTAATGTCCAGAACATCGAAAGCATTAATTGGTTTATCTGGACGCACTATCAGCACTCAATCCGCCTTCGTTGCCCTGTCTAAAATCTGGAAATGCAGTTACCTCAACATAAAGATCAATTTGGGACTAGGAACGCTAGAACAGTGTTCTCTTTGTGTGGCTTTATGAGAGTAGCACACGAAAAGTGACTCTCATTGTCACTCAACGGCTCCAAAACATCGTCGATATCTGTCCACGACGAATCATCGGAGTACGCTGGCCTGACACTATTACTAGCGAAGAACCTGATCGGCACTCAGGCCTGGCAGCCGTACGTCATGTGATCGGAAAGCGGAAAGGTGGCAGTAGAGAGGACACATATTAAAGAAGGGCTGCAATTGCATTGCTGGTTACGCCATGTTGTGGCATCAACCCTCTCAAGATGGTCGACGAGAGGGTCGCCCCAAAAGTACTTAACGCAAAACGGTGGATAAAGAGTGCAGTCGTTTCGGGAAGTCGGGAGGGGAGCTCATTTCAAGTAACCGCGGACAATCGTGCGTAGGTGCCTTTGGGGCGCTATACCCAAGGAGTAAATGACAACCATATATATTTTTCCCGGCTATAGAAACGTCATTTATTCATCTATATATACAAAAGAAAGTGGTGTTAGTTACACTATTTATAACTCAAGAACGGATGAACGGATTTGGCTGAAAATTAGTGGAGAGGTAATTTAGAACCAGCAGACGGACATAGGATACGTTTTAACCCGTTCGACCAAGTTTCCGTCAAGTCACTATAAAACGTGGTATGACAAAAACGCATCTGACATGGAATAACAAAACGCAAATGACAGCTAAAATCGGTTTCCGGAAATGGAGCAGATTCTATACATTTTTTTACTTATGTCCTGAAATAATACACTAATAATAAACTTATTTGAGATAATTTTATGCCCACTTTGAATGCAACTATAATAGGAGATTATAAATTTCTACCATCTGGCTGGTTGGCAGCTTTCAATGAATGGTTTGAAGTATGTTGGTAATTTTGTATTGAAAAACGCAACAAGAAATTGATGGAGGAATAGCAACGCTGTAAGATAGGACAACGCCTGTCGGGTCAGCTAGTACTTTATATAAGCGAGGCTCTAACGATAACGTTATCGCCTTTTCCAACTTTGGATTTAACTACAGCATGACAGGTTGAACATTTTGGGATTAAGTGAGATTTTATTGTTGGATTTTCAAGAGCACTGCTCGCCTTCTTATGGCACTGCACTATTGTAGCCCGGAAACCATGAGAGGAAGTAACTGTGCATCCGGTGGTATATTAAAGCTAATGTCAACCGCAAAGCGCGATCATTTCTTGTTAGCCTTCTATTCGAGTATGAGGAGCATTTCAGGTGTTAGGCAGCAAAGAGAGTCTTCCGGGCTAGAAAGGAAGGAGATTTTCTATAAGAAATTGAATGCAGTTCAGGAGAGTCTTCCTAAAGGTGACATTGTGTTCGTGATCGGTGATGGCAATGAACAGGTGGGCTCTGACAGCTCATTACTCGAAAGTATGATGGGAAAGCATGATCTTCTTGACTATAACAATAATGCTCATTTCGAAAGGACGTCATGGAACTGGCATATGAATGAGACCTTTCCCAGAAAATGGAAGCAGGGTATTATTGATTCTGAAAAAGGTAGTTCGTCTTCAATGCAAAAGTTGGAGGGGTTTTGAGTGATCCCTGCTATCGAAAAGATAATAGCCAAAATAATCCAAGAGGGCATCAACGAAGATCTCAAAAAATAGAGCGATAAAGATCAAGCTGGGTTTTGCACTGAATCGTCCTGCACTGACCACATCAATACCCTTTGTGAGAGTATATGAGTTCGAATTTTCAGTTTATCATCCTGCCTTGTCCGACCGGTGTGATGGGCTTCAACGGAAGATGACATAATCACTTAAGGATCCTCAACTACGCAGATGACATATGTTTTGTCTCTACGCAGATACCATGTGTTTTCTCTCTGACAGAGTCATGTATGTTGGTCAAATGGCTATGGATCTGGAAAGAGTAGCAAGTAGAGCCGGACTAAAAATAAGCATTCATAAAACCAAGATTGCCAGTCTGACTGGTCCTTGCACTCTCCCTATTCTGAATAATGAGTAGAACATTGAAGACTTCATCGATTTATACTTCTCGAAAAGTTTGTTTCTGCCGAAGTTATCTCAATACCAAGATCAGGTTGGACTGTTCTGTGTTAATGTTCTTTCTGTAAAGCTGTATCGCTATAGCACATGGAAGGTGACCACAATTGTTAGTCTAAAGGTCCAAGTTTTCGTCTGTGATGTGTCGTCGGGGTACGCCGGCCTGGTCGAATTTCAAATGAAGTTTCTCGTCGGCGCACAGGCCATTTGCCCGTGGAACCGCAAGTCGAAAGGCGCAAGTGGCAGTTGATAAGTCGTCCATTATGGAAGGATGACAACTCCATGCAGTGGAATCCACCCCAAGATGGACGACGAATAGGTGACCCCAGGTATGTGTTCCTGCGCAGAACAATAGAGGAAGAATGGAAGCACCTCGGAGAGTCCTGGATGAAGCAGAAGTGCTTTTCATCATAGGCACGGACTATGGCAAACCGAGTGGTGGCAGGCAACCATGTAAAAGCAAACATGCTGGTTCCAATGTGCAATATTGCTCTCTGCACAGACATGATTCTAATGAGAAGTACAGAATTTGTTAAATTGTGGTACGGTTAGGTATTTATTAATTTTAGGAACAAACGGACAGTGGAATAAGTGGTTCGTTTGTAACCTGCGTGTAGACGGAATATTTCAGTTAACTACATCTAGGTGCCGGGGACTGCATCGTGAATTGACGACCAATTCCAAGTTAATGGATTAGCTTTCCTGTCATGGTTGGCGGTCCTTTTAACCATCACCAACATTTGCGTTGGTTACACGCTGTTAATGCGGACCTGCTGAAGTAATAATGGTAAACTCTGGAAACGCCTCTGCGGCAGGCGGAACCATGCCTCTGGACATTATGCGCTTACCCGTTACCGCTCTACGGTTAGCGAGTTTACGATCCATTGACAAAGTTAGACTTCTATCGGATATCTGCCAACTGCCTCGACTTACTTTTGCTATCTAATGGCGGATCTTATACCTTACCTTACCTTATATCTTACTTGATAGGTTCCTCAGTTCACACAATCACAACGCTCTTGCACTTGTATCACCCACTGCCAGTGAAGCTGCAGTGACCTTTATGCATGCAAATTGAACCCATCCATTTCTCATCTTCCCACAAATGACCAGGAATCGGCTATGGCGGCATGAAATTCGATAATAACAAAAGTTGTTTCTTGCCTACACCAAACAATTGTCACCAATAATGCAAGTTCAACCGTACTCGATATGATAAGTGTGTTATCAAAAATATAGTATTTATGTTTTCACTTTGTCGACGAGCAACGAAGCCACTACAAAAAATGTTTTAACTACCCAAGATCTCGTGATCCCGGGGAGATTATCACGTCCAACAAAGTATGACTTTTCTTTAAAAAAACTGCAGCAGCTACATGTGTGCATTCCACGCCGTAAAATTTCAAAGTCAGTATTTGTTAATTAACTGTCGAATTAGTAAAATAATAAGGGTGATTAAAGGTTTATTAGGAATACAATTTAATATTAAGTAGTGATATTCCGATTGGGGTGCAGCAGAACGATAGATAAGATATTATTTAACTATAAATTGTTGTGTTTTGGACCACTGCAACTCAGATTCAGTCAATAAACCGAATTCAAACAAACATGAAGGTCCTTGCTTTGGTCTTAGCAGCTGTAGCCCTTTGCTCCGCCGCCCGTAAGTTCCCCTTTCATATCCGCAAGGCTCATTTCAGATAATACAAATAAATATTCGTTTCATTATAGCCCGTGAGGATGGTCCAGGATGCCGTGCCCCAAATGGTGGTGGTCTTGTTCCAGTCCTCGAGGAATTTATTGATATGGTCCCACTTGACCAAATCTTGGAAATCCTTTTGACAGCCATCACCTCTGATCCAGAAGTCCAAACCGTGATGGAGTACCTCTCGGGAGAAGAATTCCACGGAATCCTTCTCAGTATTAAGAACGATCCTGAATTCGATGGTTTGATTGCCTTCTGTTGTCAAGAATTGTACCTCGATGCTGCCTACTACATCAACTTCCTCCTCGGTATCCTCGGATTCCCTGAAATCCGTTCAGACCGTGCCTACCGTGCTGGTGGATTGAACGGCATGCTGGACGAAATCCTCGCCCTTATTCCACTCGATGCTTTGGAAGCCCTCCTTAATGAGAAATTGGCCACCGACTACTACCTCCAATTGGCCTTCAAGAAGATCAACTCTGATGAATTCGGTGCCGTCATTGAACGTCTCCAATCCAACGTTGCCTACGTCGACATGAAGGATCGTCTCCGTGGTTTGGGAGTTGATGTTGATGGAATTATTGACTTCATTAACAAGATCTTCCAACGTTAAGTACTGTAACTTAAAGAGTTGAGCAAAATAAATGCTATTGGAATAAACTTTCTCGTGTACTCTATATATTTTATTATGGAAAACTCCAAAGGAAGTTTCAATGTATTGTGAATCAGATATGCAGGTACCCTCCTTAATGAGTATTTGGAGTGATCAAAATAATTTTGTTTTTCTAGGGAACATAGACCAAAAATCTTAATTTCAAGTTAGTGAAGACACCGACTAATAATCTTGTCCTTTTCTGCGAATTCACAATTTCCTTGAATTTTAACATCCACATTCTAACCGCTTCGGGTAGGAAGGCCGTGTGTTTTCTGTTCGTCTTATTTATATTTTATATTTTGAGGCCTAGACTTTATGTTTGTACATTATTGTAATCATTTTCAGACTTTTTAATTAGTTCTCTGGTAGCGGGAGCTGTTTCACATCATGGTACCATTTTTAACCCTCAATCCCCAAAATTTGATCACATATCACAAATGACCGTAGATCAGTTTCGAAAAGTACTAACTGGGTCTTTCTGCCTGACAACTTAGATGACCATTTTGAATAAGAAAAAATAATGCCACTCACGGCATCTCAACCACACATTCTCAGTAAATTTCATCATAATGGTCTCAGTCGACAAACAGACAGACGCATAGACAAACATTGAATTGATTTCAATGGATGCTTTAGACAGAAACACTAAAGGGGTTTACCATTGATGAAAAATTTAATATAAAGATAGCAGCTATAAGGTCCCATACATCAGTAAATGTCAGGATGTTGTATTCCATTTGAAGGCGATTACAGTGACTCTAGTCAACTGCAAGAGCAGAAAAAAGACTAATGATGCTTCAGAGCAAGTTAAAGGAAGACGGTAGGAGGGTTGTGGAGCATTTTGGCGGTGCACTCAAAGAACGACAAAAAGGTCTTGGAACTTGTGGTCGAAAACAAAATTCAGGGCCTCCTTTATCTTTCCCAGGTAGTACTTCAAAATGCAACCGCATTGCCAAAACTCTTGACACCATGTTCCAGTGTTTGAAAACTTGAGGTTGGCTAGGTTTAATTATGATCAAAGTGCACCTTTCACTCCTTTTACCCTTACCCGAATAGATGCCGCAATCCCCTGGGGATTTGACTCGGTTCTTAGGAACGCAAAGCTCCCTATAACCATTGACGATGTTAATCTATTCTTGGAAAATTGATACATTATTATATTCCCTCACTGAGTGGAGATGTGCCAACTCGCGAAGATTCCGTAAGAAGACGCTCTCGGTAAGAAGTCTTGAAATTTTAGTGTCAGAAGAAGCCCAACAAAGTAGTCTTTTCCTGGAAAAAGCGGTTTCTCTGCTACATTTGCATGGTGGACCACCGGGTAAAGATATTCACGATTAGTCAACAGCAACGATAAGAAGAAGAGAGGTTTCGCTATTATGGATTATACATCCTCTGTGGCTCCCACAAGTACCGTAAGTCGCGAGGAGCCGATGAAATTATAGCCGAATTGGATAAATATGGAGGCGAAAAAGTACGCCAAGCGGTATATCAACTGATGCTCAAGGTTTGGCACAGCGAATGAATGCCTGATGACTGGCAACGAGGCATTATCTGCTCCACACATAAAAAGGGGGATATCACGCAGTGCAGCAATTACAGAGTATAACGTTGCTGATTACCATCTATAAGATATTATCCGGCTATTGCTAGGCCGAATAGCCCCATACGGTCAGAAGATTATCGGACTCCCAGAAAATCTCCACTCTATGCAACTCAGCGACAGATTCTTCTCTGTGGCAAGCGATGGAAAAGCTGCTGAAATATGACTATCAGATGCATTATCTTTTTATTGACTTCAAGGCCGCCTATGACAGCATAGCCAGGGTAAAACCGTATACAGCTATAAGAAAATTCGATATCCCCACGAAATTGATAAGACTTACCACATTCACCAATGTGCGAGGCCAGATAAAAGCAGCAGGATCGCTCTCGAGGCCATTCAGCATCAACAACGGTCTAAGACAATGGGATGTCCCATCATGCATCCTCTTTAACCTGGCCCTGGAGAAAGTGATTCGCAATGCAGATGTCAATGCAAGAGGCACCGTCCTCTTCTAGTCCATCTAACTACTAGCCTATGATATTGACATCATGGGAAGAGAGCCTATTCCAATTTACAAACATTTTTTCGCTCGATACGTCTCACCATAGAGTCAAGGCCCTTACTGAACAATGATCTTGCCAGTCCTTAAGTATTCCTCGGAGACCTCGGTTATTACCAAAAAAAAATTGCGCAATCTTGGCCGCGTTAGAGAGAAGAATCCTCCGAAAAATGTTTGGCTCAGAGATGCCCGAGAGTTTTTGGGATATCGAATTGGTGGACTTCGGCTCAAAACCAGGGTGTCTGAAGTTCCTTACTAAGCCAAGCCTAGACCGGATATCGGTTGTTGCGTCTTTGATAATGGTGATGAGAGGACTATTCGAGATGACGGATTTTCTCAAGATCTAATCAGAACCAATTTATGCAGGAATATGTTTTAGAAATTATTGCCTACGGAACTGATTATGCAACTTGGCACGATCCTGATATTTCAGAAAGTTGCCGAGGAAAACGCTCCCGATAAGGAAACAAAATGTGTCATTCAGAACGCCTTCCAGACGAATGACTTATTGTATGAGGCAACAAGTGTGCTGCAGCAGACCTGATTCAAAAGGTATCTGGGTGCTTGGAAGAAACGAAGATGTCTTTAGGAAAGAGGACCATCAACCGGGGAAATTGGAAAACAGATGAATCTTGGTAAATCTTTTATTCTTCCCTAGGTGGATTTGTTACGGTAATAAGGACATAAAAGAATTAATTCGTTTCGGTGGTGCGCCGAGTAAAGGTTATGCCGCAATTACTTACAGCAGGATTAAGCCAGAAAATGGGTGTGTTGTCCGACTTATCGCAGCAAAGGTGCCCCTCGACGGCTCGGATTAGCTAAGCTGGAACTACAAAATAAATTATTTTGCGAATCCCTCCTGATCAGGCCCATCACCGAGCGAGACAGTATAATCGGTAAAAGCGCTTCTCAACGGAATAAAAATTGAAGAAGAGCAAGTTTGAGGCCAATTCTTCTAAAACACAGAGCCTGGCGGGGCGATGATTGAGGGAGTAGAGCGCTGGCCTCTCGATTTCGTTCTTCTGGGTTCGAGTCCCAGTCTGCGTGGATCTGTGTGTTTGTCTTGTATTTGTGTTGCTGCTGTGAGCTTATCACACAGTACCAAGTGTGAAAATAACTGAACTGAAGCACACTCTCACTGTTTGAAAGCCATATACTCCAATAGGGGTGCACAAGAGACAAGCATACACCGATTTCATCATGGGCGGTTGAACTAGAACTCAGCCTCGTCATCAGAAGTTTGTAAACTACGGTCCATTTTTCGAGGACCACCCTTTTTGAAGGGTGAACTACCAGCTACTCGCCTTGTGGTAGGTAAGCCTATGATCATCATCACCCTAAGATGGAAAAATCAGTTTTCTTCCTGGCCCCAGAAGTGCAGTAAGTAGAAATTACGGCTGTCAGGTGCCAGCAAATGGAACTGTTAAGGATGCATCGCAAGATTGAGACAGAGACTACCTCTAAAAAAACAGTAAACTCAACCCCTTTGTGGTGAAAGATAGTGGTTTTCTCAGAGTGGGAGGATGCTTGAGCAATGAGCTGATTCCAATTGAGCAATGCCATCCTGTCTTTTTACAATAATATCATCCAGTGCACTATCTGATTAGGCAGAACAATGAGGAGAATAATTATTACACAGTGGGGCTCACCATGCTTACAATCCGGGAAACTCGTTATATTATTTACCTGCGTTAGAACAAATAGTTAACAAATGGATAAAAGAATGTACCAAGTATATTCGGATGAAAAGTCTGACAATCTCCCCTACGTACGAATAGCAGCTGATTTTATAGTCGAAACGCGGAAACTCATCTCTGCAGCCATTTTGTTATAATAGTATAACAAAATTCCAAAGTGAAGGTCCTCCATCTAGGAATTTATTCCGACCATAGTATCAATGCATACCTTGAGGCCTTCCAAAGGCTCGTGATTCAACTGGAGAAAATGAGTTCGCCGAAAAATTTGAAGGCGTATTATTCGCACAAGTGGTTCTAGTGTTGTGGTTTTAATTTTTCCTGGCAACTTTACATCGTCGTCCACAGAGGCGATGTTAGAGTCAAGGAGTGTTTATGTTGGATAACGATTAAGTCAAAGTATTCGACCTGAAATATAAAATAGCCGGGAACAAACTTATTCGGATTAGGTGAGCGCCAACCACAATTCTTATCGCTCCATAACGGAGAAGATGAAGATGAAGTTAGAAATTTTATATAATTTTATATTGTTTACGGTTGTTCGAGATGCCATGGTCAGTAAAAAAGAAGAGGTACCAGTATCTGAAATTGCCTCTCTGCTACAAGCGCCAAATTATGCCGTTATCGGGCGATAGAAAGTAGTCATGATGAAATAGGAAATATCAAAACTATCGATGAAGCTGCATGCCTTGATAAGAGGGATCACAGGAATTTTACCCGGGATCTGGGATCAACTGTCCCTTTTCGTCGCACTTCCATCGATATCAGGCATCACAGAAGCAATGTTAGATATACCAACATCTTCGCTTTCAGTGACAGAAACCCCTTCGACACAGGTAGTCAAACGATTATAAATTCAGCTCGCAGAGCTTAAAGCCGAGATACACGCTGTTAAACAACAGATTCATTCGTTCATTCATCCAGACGGAAATGTCACCGTTCTTGGTCCAGGGCGTGTATTCAGTGCAGCTACAAAATTCTTGGCTGCAGGATAGAGATATTATTATATATACTGCATTATACCATGTAACTGGGCTTTGAAGACTTCGTTTCATCCCCTCCCCTCCGCTCGAAATACGAAAGTATAGTAGGTGCTGATACAATCATATAATCGCGTTTCAAAAACCAAGGGGAATAAAAAGAAGACGCTCCAACGCAATGCAAAGGAAACAGCAGCAGCTACCGCAAAGTCCGAACCAATCACGTGACCAAAAGGTGCAAACAGGGGCGTCAATATCTCAGCAGCCAATTCAACAAACCATATCGCAAAATTTCAAATACCACCAGCAATTCAACAATAACAACACCACAAACGCACAGGTGGCGTCACGACACGGCAAGCTGAATCATTTTAATTTCGTTCCAACCAATAACTGCCATGGGAGAGCTGCGGGTGTGCTGATGACCTCCAAACACTTACCTGGAGTAAGAAAACCGGATACCCCCTCAACTAGTTTAATTAATTCTCTTTTCTACCCAATGAAGTAGAGCAGCCACTCGGTAGAAAAGAGACAATACTCAAAGCTTCTAGATTGTAAATACCACAATTAGACGCAAGTCCTTTGTTACCGATATACGTTATTCAAATAAACACATTAAATTTATCAAGCAAAAGAGGCTTTTACTGAATTTCTGCTGCCAACGATTCATCCACCTGGTAATTCCCAAACTGCAATGACACTTCCCCAGTGCTTTAGGTTCCGGTTGCCCTTATAGACTTGATTCAGGGGCTCTAATAACATAGTGTTGCATCAAAAGTGCTGACGATATTTCCGCAAGATTGGCTAGATTGCATAGACATAGACATGAGTACCTCGCGGCAAGAATTAGAAGAAACCTTCGGGTCGGAACCGGATTTTTGGCAATACATCACACTTAGTTGCGTGGTACGGGATTCGCTATTGGCTATGCTAGTCACCTGTGGAAAAATTTGGGTAATTAAGAGATGGGGCAGAGCAGGCGGACAGACCGAAAATGAACCGAAAACTAAAAATTATCAAGCGAAGGTTTGAGAACTTTTGGTCGTAGCTTCATAATGATACGAACTAGAAGCAGAACGAATCAACAGCAAATTTCCTCGGGTGGGAGGGAAACCCGACTAAAATTTGCAATTTTGGCTGGTCCGAACATAGCCAGCTTGTATTCAGTTTAAGGATAGACCCCCCTCCCTCCCAACATCTACTTACTATTTTCCTCATATTTACTACCCCTTGAAAAGGGGCTGCCTCGTTCGCAGCCTCAACATGGCACAATTTTGTTGCAATGCGTCCAGATTTAGTAATTTGGTCCACTAGATCCTTGGTTCATCCCTAAAGATCTACTCAAGCAGTTCTGATGTCGTTAACAAAATCCCTTGTTCTAACAGATAGAATAAGAATAAAATTTCCAGCTAAATGCAATGAGGTTGAGGATGTACTCTACCAAGGATTTTACTTCTTTCCGCGTTCAACCCCGAAATTTTACTGTTTCACCATCCCCTCTTACATTGCTCATATACATATATAACGAGTAAGAGGTTTTTGTACACTCCCGAGTGACAAGGGCGTGGCCACAACCCTGACGAAACCCTCGCAGTAGGCGGAACTCCACTTCTGAACATTATAGCGCCTAGTCGTCAATTGGTCTACCATTAAAAGATATGGACATTGTGTGGCCCACTACGAGCGCCCCAAATTTACAAAATTAGCCGATCTCTGTTAATTATTTGAAACTTTCCCTTACCTCCCTTTACCCCAATTTGCTGCGATGAGCTCAAATTCAAGCCAGGTTCAACCGAACTTGATATGATGAGTCCATTATCAACAATGTTTACATTTTCATTTATATTGATTTTTCCACGAATACCGAAGCAATCAGAAAAGCCGCTTTCATTCCACAAGATCTCGTGATGTTGGAGCGATTACCACGTCCAAAAAGTATGATAAAAAAACTTCAACAGTTCCATGCGCGCACTCTGCCCCATGAAATTCCAAAATCAGTATCTGTTAATTAAGCGATGAATTAGTAGAATAATTAAGGAGATTAAAGTTTCGGTAGGGGTATAATCTGATATTAGGTGGTGATATTTAATTGGCGTTCAGCAGATTTGTTTTTTCTTCAGGGAAAAAAGATTTATTACACGCTAGATAAGATATTATGTGCACTATAAATTGTTGCATTTTTGACCACTGCAACTCAGATTCAGTCAATAAACCGAGTTCAAACAAACATGAAGGTCCTTGCTTTGGTCTTAGCAACCGTTGCACTTTGCTCCGCCGCCCGTAAGTTCCCCTTTATATCCGCAAGCCTCATTCCAAATAATACAAATTAATATTCGTTTATTTATAGCCCGTGAGGATGGTCCAGGATGTCGTGCCCCAAATGGTGGTGGTCTTGTCCCAGTCCTCGAAGAATTCATTGATATGGTCCCACTTGACCAAATCTTGGAAATCCTTTTGACCGCCATCACCTCTGATCCAGAAGTCCAAACCGTGATGGAGTACCTCTCAGGAGAAGAATTCCATGGCATCCTTCTTAGTATCAAGAACGATCCTGAATTCGATGGTTTGATTGCCTTCTGTTGTCAAGAGTTGTACCTCGATGCTGCCTACTACATCAACTTCCTCCTCGGTATCCTCGGATTTCCTGAAATCCGTTCAGACCGTGCTTACCGTGCTGGTGGATTGAACGGCATGTTAGACGAAATCCTTGCCCTTATCCCACTCGATGCTTTGGAAGCCCTCCTTAATGAGAAGTTGGCCACCGACTATTACCTCCAATTGGCCTTCAAAAAGATCAACTCTGATGAATTCGGTGCCGTCATTGAACGTCTCCAAGCTAACGTTGCCTACGTCGACATGAAGGATCGTCTCCGTGGTTTGGGAGTTGACGTTGATGGAATTATTGACTTTATTAACAAGATCTTCCAACGTTAATTACTGTAACTTAAAGAGCTGAGAAAAATAAATGCTATTTGAATACATTTTTTTGGGTAATACACATTTCATCATAAATAATTCGAAAGGAAACTGTAGTGTGTTCTGAATAAGATATGCAGATATTCTCCGTAACTATAATTTAGAATGATTAAAATATTCATCAATTTAAGTTTGCCTCGTATGATTGCACTACAGTGCAGCATTGCATGCTCGTAGATGTTAGAAATGGACAAAATGATCATTCATGTTGACTATGCTCAGCTACAAGGCGAGAACTAAGAAAAATTAACGAAGAAGGTCTAAAAGAACCTACTAGCAATTCCACAGAACTCAAGTGTCAATTATGTCCATAACCAACATTTAGTAACATTACAAATGGTGCATAATTTGAGACTAAATATTCGTTAGGTTTTTAGGTTTTTTATTAGTAAACTATAGGTCAGGACACCACCTTGTCGTCACAGGGAAGCCGGTAGTAAAGGTATCGAGAAGCTTTGGATTTGGAATTTCCAAGTGGTTAGAAATCACAGACTCGACCCATCTGCGATTATGAGCAACCAAGCCACGAACGAGGCACGGAGTTTGGAGCCTTCAGAAAATTGTTCGCCCCGCATGGTAAAATCTATGAGGAGAAGGGAGGGGCCTGCTGTTCAACCCAATGGAGAAATTGCATTTACTGACTACGGCGCGCAGCCAGCCAGAAGGAAAAGTACGGCAACTATCATCTTGGGAAATCTGGAAATTAAACTATGGGCGCCCCGTTTTTTTGCAGTGGTAGGTAGGTGAATGCATTTACGCGCGGTATGTTGGCGTCAGCGCTCCTCGACAATGTTGTCTGGAGAGAGATCCTCTGTGTTTAAATAGAGCTGGTGACGAATTCCATCCCACTTTCCACAAGAAAAAAGGTATGTTGGGCATCGTCCACAACTCCATTGCAAAACACACAATTAAGAGATCGTGCCTTTTCCATCATATGCATATAAGACTGAAAACCTCCATGCCCACTTAGGAGCTGTGTTTGGAAATAATCAGTAACACCTTGCTTCCGATTCAGCCACGCAGCTAAGCTGCCAATGAACCGCGCAATCCATTCGCCTCTAGTCTCATCGTGCCAAGGTGGTTGACACTCATCTAGTGTACATTGCCGTCCTTAATGATCATTCACCTCCTTTGGCTCTCTTGGCTCTTTCCCGCAAGGAGGACACGAGGATCATTCCCACGATCATCATCACAGTTGGCTCAGAGATACGGTAAGCAGACGCCACCCGCAAACCTCTCGATCCTTGTATTTGCGTGTGATGCTTACGGTATACCTCTTTGCCAAGAGGGTGATCCAATATCTCTACGCCGTAAAGTAGGGCAGACTGTGTAGAACTCATCAGGAGACGTCGCCTGCTAGACGTAGGCCCCCAATATTTGCCGTTAGCTGACTCCAGCTGCAACCTTCTCCATTGCTGCTTTGATTTGCTCGAAAATGCTGATCTTTGTCTCAAGAGTCAGTTCAAGGTACTTTACCGTTAGTTTTGACTCGATTATCGGCGCACGGAGGGTCGATTTTTCCCAGTATAAGTTCAAACTATGAGCATCCATTCGCCTACCCATGGGTATCAATATGCCAAGTCCACTTTACGCCTGTTCAACAGTGCGTCCGGCAACAAGCGCTGCGACATCATCTGCATAATCGACCAAGCACGACTCTTCTGGCATGTCAAGTCTAAGCAGACTATCTTAGGAAGCGTTCCAGGAGTCCGACTCTAGGATGGATGGATATGGATCCATCCATGGAGGATGGCCTCCTGTGACCCTCTAGGATCTCATAAGAAAGAGAGCGGTTCCTGAGATAATTCCTCAATATCCATAAGAGATAGTTCCGCACGTGGAAAGTTTTGGCTAGTGTGCCTAGAACGTCTTCGCATCCACGACTTGCATGATGTTTATTGCGCTGTGGAGTCTCCTCTGCCATTATGATGCATGCCTCCTTCTGGTCGTATAGACATTTTGTAAAACGGCGGAGTTTGTAACACTCCTTCCTGAGCTTTTCAATTTCCAATGTCCACCAGCACATAGAAGATGGATGCCCTCCTGGGCACCTAAACCCCGCAGGACTTCGTTATCAAGTTCGTAACTGAATTTACGATAGTGTCAGCCAAAACTCCCAGGAGTGCCATCCAGAGCAGCGCCACCAGTTCCAAGATTATCGACAAATCTCCCAGTGTTTTTTTTGCACGCCAAAAACACACCGATAATTTGTGTCAACCAGTTCGAAGGCAAAGTATTGATGGTCGCTTGCTCAGAAGTTTTCAAGAACTCATCAGCTTTGGTCAAGAACCCTAAGGTGGTTGTCATCCCGAACCCCGGCAGCGGTATCTGATATATCGGGGGGGAATGAAGCTGGGTTAACCTGGGACGGGTCCCAACTAGCGAGAAAGAGAAACTCTTCGATAATGAGGAGGCTGCATCGGAGTTATCCGTGAGACCCACACTGGATGTGGAAGATTCATCGTTCAATGTTAGTGCGCGCCAGAAGCGTGAAGCCAACTCATCTACGGTGGGCAATGATTTATTGTGCTTCAACTAGGAACAATATCCACGTTCCCGGGTGAGCACGCACCGGTTTGCGGGAGGTCCAATAAACGAGAGATCTCAACGAAGTTAGTCCCTCACATAGGAAAACGAATACGAAGGAAAGGACAAAGAGGATGTAATTGCAGTTCCGTTTCTGATCGCTGACGTGAGAGGTTTACTTCGAAGATGACAAAGCATCTGAGGACGAATTTACCATTCTCTGGGAGTGGCTGTGGTAAAAAATGTTGGAAATGAAGTTAAGATTTAACAAACAAGGTAATCCCAGCTTTGAGATCAACGGTCGGCTCTGGTTTACCATTGTGAATGCCAAGCTATGCAGGATGGAACTTGACCGACATTGGATACCTGGCCCCCGAAGACATCATCTTCATGCTGGCTGAACTGAATCCGGCCAATGATTCCCAACACTGCAAGGCAAAGTTCATGGACGCCAACAAACATAAAGGGATTCAGCTTTGTATTCGAACTGAATGGTCTGAAGGTACTCAAGGACAACCACCATATGGTTCTGCACTTTTTCCTAGATAGATTGGAATTCGATCATATCAGGATACTGTAGAGTATTACCTTTATTTTGAGAGCGAAGAACAATGGCGGCGTCGGTTCATACAAAATAGATTCAATTGCAGCATATTCGGTTTTACCTTTCTTCGGCACCATGAGTGGACAGCTCTGTTTGAAAGCTTCTCGCATGCTAGTTGTGATCATCTGGGTTGTTTTCTCAATTCTAGTAATGTATTTGGTGCGTCTTCCAAGTATTGCAATTCGGGCGCTCAATTCAATCATTTGATGCTCTCCACTCTCCGACAAGGACCGCAATGTCAGGGGATGCCATCGTGATGTCGATGACCACGTTCTAGAAAGAAGATTCATTACCCAAATTGAGGATCTGCAATTCGCTTTCTACCAGATAGCATGTCTTACTCTGGGCTACCAAAGCCTGGGAAAAATTGTTATTCAGACCCAAGGAACTTCAGACAAATCAGCTTAACATCATTCTTGCTGAAATATTTGAGAGACCGGTTGAGTGTGGGAGCGCGCTAGGATGGCATCCGCTAAATGAAAATTTAGTATTTACAAACATGGAAAGTTAGTGCCTCAGACATTGACTTTTAGTAAATCCAAATCAAACTCCTATGATATTATAATATATATTCCCTGCCTAGTGGAAAGCCTGGGGTTGCTTCCCAGACCCAATAAGCAGCCTGGAAATCCAGCATCATTTCATCCTATCTGCCTGCCAGCAACAATGACCTATCGCAACGCCAGTATGGCACACCCGAACTCTGCGGGTGATGCAGTGAATTCTAGTGACTGGGGGCGACTTGAAGGCGCACCAGCTGATATAGGTATTTCTGAATGTTTGGCGAGTCTGATCGACAGTTATCTCGTGCTTGTACTTCCCGTCGCAGAGGAGGTTGCGATTGTAGGCTTTGTCGATGAACTGGGTGTAGTTGTTGCAGTAAAGCGCCCAGAGAATGTCGAGATCTAGCCGAAGGAGACGATAAGAAAAGCATCGGGAAGGTGAAAGTCTATGGACATATGGTCGTCTCTAAGCCGGAGCCAGGGGGTGATAATTGAAGGCAAAATGCTTAAATGATAGCACGGCTAAGCTGGAATGGAAGCTTGTCTTTCTATTTTTACGTTTCCGTGTACGCACAAAAAACGCTTCTATCCTGTGGCCGATGTTCACTTATCCGTCCATAGTGTGGTGGGTTAAGTTTACACTATAAACTGTGAGGAAGCGGAATTGACCGAGCATTTTCTATGATAGATATGCTCCCGTGGCACCGGGTAGCACCACATCCAGTAACGGAAATCCTTCGATACATAAACGTATCTGGGATATTTGCTTAGTCAGTGGAGTCGAGTACAATGGACCACTGCGGTCTGAGTGGCCAAAGGCTTTATCTGTCCCCCACCTCACAGAGTGTGGAAAATAGATTGCTGGGGCGAGGTGACACCAGTCTCTCAAAATTGTTCCTGGCAAGGATTCAGCTCCCGTTTTGCCATAAAACAAATATTTTTATACCTTTTCATCTGTCAGTCGCTTGTAAGGCAGATTGCGGGCTGACTCGAATTTACTTTAAGAATACATCTGTCAATCCTCTGAAGGGGTGAAGTCAGACCAAGAGCGGATCTATGAATGAAAGTCAAAAGAAATATACGGTTTACAGGAAAATTGTTTCTGGCAGTCATTTGTAGATCTCCATTTGTCAAACAGATGGCCGTGTGCTGAAACGGAGGCATTTATATGCGTCATTCAGGACGACGTGGTCACCAACCTTGTTTATAGAAGATCATAATAAAAGAGCGAGTGGAAACCGGCCGGTGCAGAATGGGTGGTTCGGCGTTAGAAATGTTGTGTAGGGTGATTCACCTTTAATGCAAGCATGAGCTGAGCACTAGAACATGGCCGGTTCACCGATACGAACCACAGGCAGAAATCAATAGTTCTATTTATGGTATGCATTGGGGCTGGAAAGTTTTAACTGACCCACTTGAAACTTAACAAGACAGGTCCTTTCGCTATATCCCTCACGATGTTGTTATTCCTCCTAATAGGAACATTGGGCGGAAACAAGTAAAGAAGAAGGTGAACTATGAAACGCTGGCTTGGGAAATTAGAGAAATTTTGCATCGCGTGATTGTGGTTGTAGTCCCCATAATATAGTCGGCTAGGTATGGTGTCTAAACCACACATGACTTTCTTAGATGTCCTGGGATTCTCATACAGACAGATTCAAGCCATACAGAAGTACAAAATTCTGCAACCGATGTTCTTTAATACATTCAAAGGGTATAACACGCAATGTAATTCTTGTTTTTGTGACAGCATTTAACACCGGCCCACATCCTTTACTAAAGTTCAGAAATCTAGAGTTTTAACGTTTAAACGTTTTTCCTCTTCAGGCAATGGTACTGGTTATTTTGGGTTCCTGACCAAACTACTTGGATGTGTAGGAAGTTTATCACTTTCACGAGTCTCGACGTTTCTGTGTGCAACACTAGGATTGGAATTTGTGCAGAGTATCGCCGTATCGCTAGGGAAGGTAGAAGAAATAGGCGCTCTTTTGTGAGCAAGTCTGCAGTATATGTCAAGTGACACAGAGAACAGAGGATGGGGTAGCTTGGCATTAATATCAGATTCTTGTGAGAAATAACTAGAATTTGATTTTATGTTGGCTAATGCCATTCATATTTCAGTGGCAGATTTCGCGAAGCTCATTTTTTTCAAGAATTAGCATCTGCTTTCGTATGAGCTTTTCCATCATGTTTTGCACTGGTGCCGTGAATTGATTTATCCTTTGAATGAGATTTTAGAGTATTTATGGTTTCGATACGCTGTGCTGACTCGGGGTGAAGGTCGACAGGGTTTTAGTAGTCATAAGATGTGTTGCGGTTGAGAACCGTGTTGAAATGTTTCCTCCACATTACCGCAAATGAAGAGTCAAACACAGACATTTCTGTAAGAACATAGTGAGAAACTTGCGACTACTTGCAAGTTCTGTCACGATGGGGGTATATGCGAGCGAAATTGTAATCTGTGCAGCATCCTCATCACCCCTATCGATCCTCAAACGGCTGAAGAGCCCACTTCACACCACGGATGTCCGCTAGACTATAAGGCACCCCTTTGGCACGTGGCCAACCACCAGGAAGGACAGCAGGATAGCTCTACCACTTTGCAATCGCCAAAAGTCAATCAATACGATTCTACAAGCGTTTCCCAATTTCTAGCCATCTTCAAATACCAAATCCTGCCATTTACAGCGTACGGGGAACTTTACGATTCCTCTCTGCTCAAAGAACGTTATACCCATTAATGTAACTGCTTTCGGACAGAGTTGGTAGAAAACACAGAGGTTGTAAATCGCTTTTAATAGTCTTATTTTACACTGGCTTGAGGGTGAACGGGATGCGAAACGATATGTGGGGCGGGCTTGAAAGAGTGGCAAAACAACGGAAAGCGATGAAACGGAATAAATACTTCAAATGCTATTGCCACCAATCCGCTCAATTTACAAACAAGTATGAATACCGGAAGCTCGGCGCTTTCGGTAAAAGGTTTTGTGTTCGTCTTATGTGAGCAACTCTCCATCCACATTTTTCATTAATACATATCTACATACATACCAGCGACATAAATACTGTGTTCAGCCTAAATAAACAAAAATTGTCTATTACCGCATTGATAAATTGATCTAACGCATCTTCTCGCACAAAAGCATGTACGTAGATTAAAAACCGCTGGTAAATTAAACAAGTCGGGAAACCGGAAGCTAGACGCTTCAGGTATGAAAGGTTTTGTGTATTTCTTTTATAAAGAGATTTGAGTGTGCATTTGTCCCATTAGCATGTAGCATGTAAAATATGCATATATTATGTGAAAATATCCACTTTCAAGTGATATTGACATTCATAGTATTGAATTTGCACAGAAGCGACAGCTTTGACCTCATATAACTTTGTTAGTAATAGTGCGATTTTCACTACATTTGGCGGGATCATGCTCCATGCGGCAGCCTACATCGCTGAAAAATTCTGTGATTCTAGGGTGAACTTGAGGGGGGTTTTCCTGTCCATTACTAAAAATTATAATAATGTACTATTATTAACTTTATTTGAACAGGTACCTGTATGGAGGGTATTTCGAAGCCTAGACACCATAAAGTGGCAGCCCCCTGATTTTTTTTTGATTTTTCGGTTGAGTAGTTCCTGAGAACGGGTTCGATAAAAAATGATCACTTTCAACCCCCCGCACTCCCAACTTTTCCAACAAATATCAAAACTAAGACCGGCTTCGAAAAGTACTTAGCGAGAACTTTAATTTAATACACCACATGACTATATTTGATGAAAAAAAAAAATGTACCCCCCCCCCTTTTGCATGTATGAGGACCCTCCCCCCTTAAATTCGACGTAAAGAGATGTAACTCGTTATATGTGTGAGCGTTCACAGTTCCCACCTTTCTACCAAATTTGGTGCCAATCGCTACAACCGTCTCCGAGAAAAATGTGTGTGATGGACAGACAAACAGACATACCGACAGACAGTAAACCGAATTTAATAAGGTTTTGTGTTTACACAAAAAACATTGTGTTTACACAAAACCTTAAAAAAGCCAACAAAGGAGAACTAAAACACGGTTCATATAAGTTCACTTTATATGATGATGACGTCATAGACGTTTTAGGTTGAAATAAATTTACCGGAATTGCGAAACTTTGACCTCCTTTAACTTTGTTCACAATAGTCGAATTGCCTTCAAACTTCTCAGAATTATGTAATATGCCTGGTCACGCTGTTGCCAAATTTTGTATCTTTAGGATGAAATTAAGGGGGTTTTCCGGTAAATTTTTAAATATACTATTATTAAATTTATTTGTATATCGCAACGGGATGTACTTTGTGGCATAAATTTCATATAGATGCATCATTGCGATGTTTCAGATTTTTGGGTTGGATAGGTTCTGAGAATGAGACTTGTTTCACTGTTTTGGGCTCACATTTTGAGTCCTATCTCTCCTATGTTTTACCCAATATCAGAAACAAAAGCAGTTTCACAAAGTACCATTCGAGCCCTTCGATTTGATACCTCACATGACCACATTCTGTGAAAAAGAATTACATCCCTCATTCTTGTGTATGATGGGGAGACCACCTTCAAACTTCACACAAAATGGCGTCACTCGCTGCATGTAAAGGGGCACATAGACCACATGTTCTCACCAATTTCGTGACAATCGATTCAACTGTTTCCGCGTAAATTAGGTGTGACAGACCGACAGACAGTCAGGCGGACAGACAGGCACTGAATCGAGGCTTTGTTTCACAACAAAATCTTAAAAAGAAAGGAGGTAAAGCATACTAATCAGCCGTCGTCTTACTCAATCAGAAATAAAAACTTCTTCACTCTGTTCCTAAGAAAACAAATATTCTGAATATTCGAAATACATATTATGGAGAGTGTCTACAGATCTGATTCAGAATGCATTGTCCTTGGCTTTCAAATTGTCTATAGTAAAATACGTATATACATTACATAAGAATGTTTATTCAAACAGCATTGATTGTACTCAACTCTTTGAGTTACAGTGTTCAACGTTGGAAGATCTTGTTAATGAAGTCAATAATTCCATCAACATCAACTCCCAAACCACGGAGACGATCCTTCATGTCGACGTAGGCAACGTTGGATTGGAGACGTTCAATGACGGCACCGAATTCATCAGAGTTGATCTTCTTGAAGGCCAATTGGAGGTAGTAGTCTGTGGCCAATTTCTCATTAAGGAGGGCTTCCAAAGCATCGAGTGGAATAAGGGCAAGGATTTCGTCCAACATGCCGTTCAATCCACCAGCACGGTAGGCACGGTCTGAACGGATTTCAGGGAATCCGAGGATACCGAGGAGGAAGTTGATGTAGTAGGCAGCATCGAGGTACAATTCTTGACAACAGAAGGCAATCAAACCATCGAATTCAGGATCGTTCTTGATACTGAGAAGGATTCCGTGGAATTCTTCTCCTGAGAGGTACTCCATCACGGTTTGGACTTCTGGATCAGAGGTGATGGCGGTCAAAAGAATTTCCAAGATTTGGTCAAGTGGGACCATATCAATGAATTCTTCGAGGACTGGAACAAGACCACCACCATTTGGGGCACGGCATCCTGGACCCTCTTCACGAGCTATAACGGAACGAATATTTATTTGTATTATTTGAAATGAGCTTCGCGGACATGAAGGGTAACTTACGGGCGGCGGAGCAAAGGGCTACAACTGCTAAAATCAAAGCAAGGACCTTCATGTTTGTTTGAATTCGGTTCACACACTGAAACTGACTTCTAGTGGACCGAAACGCATCATTTTATAGTTCAAATAATATCTTATCAGAGGTTCATAAATATTATTATGCTGGAAAAAGGAATCTGCTGCACTCCAATTAGAATATCACAACCTTATATCAAATTATACCCCTACCAAACCACTAATCACTTTTATCACTCTCCTAATTCCACACTTAATTAATAAATTCTGATTTCGAAATTGCAAGGGGCGGAGTGCATTGATGGCAATGCTGGAATTTTCAGAGAAAGGCATTTACAGTATTTGTTGGACATGATTATCTGCACAGGCTCAGAAGATCTCATGTTGTGAGTGTATTTTGTGTTTTTAAAAATGGTCTATACGAATCAAAATAATCACTCCAAACGTGGCACTCATTCTGGTAGGAAATTGTTAGGCTTTGTTAAGTTAATCTGAAACTGGGGAGGGGCTCATTCAGGTAGAAAATCTTTAGGTTGTTGTCAATCAATCTGATTATGGAGGCAGGGGGATTACTGTAATTATACCATCTCAGGCAGTTGATTTAAGAAAAGAAGGTTGGTTTAAGAGAGCGTAACAGCTTCCAGCCTCAATGATACTACAGCATTATCGCAGGATGCACTGTCTTGGATATGCTGCATGTGCTGTCTATCCAATCTTAACTTACTATTTTCATTAGACGAAAGTTCTCAATATCTTTGTCTTGATCTGAACAACTTAGTCGATATCAGCTCAATTCTTCCTCTTCGTCGGAACTAATTTCCAGTCACTAGACTTTATGTCGACAGGGTCTAGAAATCTCCTCCTACAAGAACTTATTGTACATATTTTTGTAGCTTCAAAGCGGATGGATGTTCAAAGATACTACACGCGCTATTAGCGCTATTTACTTCGCTATGTAAAAATCCAAAAGTTCGCATGCACTCAGCCTGATTAGAACTTTATCAAAATTATTATAATATATTTTCGTTTATATAGGCCGCCAAAAAACATAAAAGACGCTCACAGTATAACACCCTCCAAACCTGTATAGATTATTATGTCCAACAAAGTGTGGGTAACACTTTTTCCTGAAAATTCCAGTATTTCCATCCATGCACTCTGCCCCTTGCAATTTCGAAATCAGAATTTATTAATTAAATGTGGAATTAGTAGAATGATAAAGGTGATTAGCGGTTTGGTAGGGGTATAATTTGATATATGATATTCCAATTTGAGTGCAGCAGATTCCTTTTTTTCCAGCAAAACATTATTTTTGAACCTCTGATAAGATATTATTTGAACTATAAAATGATGCGTTTCGGTCCACTACAAGTCAGTTTCAATTTGTGAACCGAATTCAAACAAACATGAAGGTCCTTGCTTTGGTCTTAGCAGCTGTAGCCCTTTGCTCCGCCGCCCGTAAGCTCCCCTTCATATCCGCAAGGCTCATTTCAGATAATACAAATAAATATTCGTTTCATTATAGCTCGTGAAGAGGGTCCAGGATGCCGTGCCCCAAATGGTGGTGGTCTTGTTCCAGTCCTCGAAGAATTCATTGATATGGTCCCACTTGACCAAATCTTGGAAATTCTTTTGACCGCCATCACCTCTGATCCAGAAGTCCAAACCGTGATGGAGTACCTCTCAGGAGAAGAATTCCACGGAATCCTTCTCAGTATCAAGAACGATCCTGAATTCGATGGTTTGATTGCCTTCTGTTGTCAAGAATTGTACCTCGATGCTGCCTACTACATCAACTTCCTCCTCGGTATCCTCGGATTCCCTGAAATCCGTTCAGACCGTGCCTACCGTGCTGGTGGATTGAACGGCATGTTGGACGAAATCCTCGCCCTTATTCCACTCGATGCTTTGGAAGCCCTCCTTAATGAGAAATTGGCCACAGACTACTACCTCCAATTGGCCTTCAAGAAGATCAACTCTGATGAATTCGGTGCCGTCATTGAACGTCTCCAATCCAACGTTGCCTACGTCGACATGAAGGATCGTCTACGTGGTTTGGGAGTTGATGTTGATGGAATTATTGACTTCATTAACAAGATCTTCCAACGTTGAACACTGTAACTCAAAGAGTTGAGTACAATCAATGCTGTTTGAATAAACATTCTTATGTAATGTATATACGTATTTTACTATAGACAATTTGAACGCCAAGGACAATGCATTCTGAATCCGATATCCATGATATGTATTCTGCATGATTACGTTTCAAGCCTACAGCCTTTATATCGTTCCACATCTCTTTTTCCCGGAAGCCAGTGTGAAAGGACAGCTTATTAAAAGCGTTTCCCACCTTCGCTTTGTCCGGAAGTAACTGTACTAATCGGTATAACATTTTTTGAGCAGATGGGAACCATTAAGTTGCCTGCATGCTGTAAATGACAGGACTTTGTGTTCAATTTGAAGGCAGTTGTAATGACTGAAAATCGGTTAGCGTATGTAAAACTGTTTTGGTTGACTGTAAACTGTTCGATTGGCGGAGCTATCCCGAAATATAAAAGGTTGGACAAAATTTAAATCTGAATGCAGTTCCACTGAAGTGTTCCGTTGTCGTCTTCGAATGTCAATTTCGGAAGAACAAATATTTGTGTTTATTCTAATTGATTAGAGACGCCGTTTGTTCAATGGGAAGAGGGAAGGTTTAATTAGCTGCCAGTATTTAGTTGGAAATGAAGATAAATTATTTGAGACTACGCTTGTCTCACCGGAATACTTCCTCTTGCCACCATGGTGGATAATAATGGAGACGGTTTCGATTTGGAGAAGACGATATTCACGCGAAGGAAACCAAAATTAAAGCGAAGCAAGTCTGGAAAACAGAAGCTTCAGGTACGAAAGGCTTTGTATATTGCCTATACAAGCAAATTTGAGAGGGCATTTGTCCCATTTGTAGCCAGCTCATAATGCTTGTACATCTAGTTTGTCAGATCACTGGCTTTAGTATGATACTGGCATTCAAAGTCCTAGAATACAGTAAATTTGGACAAAAGTGACAACTTTGACCTATTAGAACTCTGTTTCCGCCAAACTTGATGCTCCATAGAATAGCCTTTATTACCGCAAAACTTGATCATTCTAGGATAAACTTAAGGAGGTTCCCAGTCAGTTTCCATAAAATATACCTATAATCGATATGGTAATATACTATTATTAATGAGTACCGGCATGGGGAGTATTTTGACCAACACGTTTTTTAGTAGACTCTGAGAACGGGTTCTTAAAGTAACTGACCCCTTTCGGACGTCCACACTACTCCTGTTTGCAACCGGTGTCAAAACGAGTATCTGCTCCGGAAGATAATAATCAAAACCTCATCATTTGATTCCCCTAACGGCCATACTCGGTGAAAAAAAATTTACACCCTCGTCTTGCTTGTATGGGTCCCCCTCTTGAACTCAAGGTTATTATTACTCACTGCCTGCAATAGTATTCACAGGTCCCACCTTTCTACCAAATATACTAATGTATCAATGGAAGTAATTGTTTCTGAGATAATAGGTATGACAAATAGGCAGACCTGTGAGGAGTTGCCAGATCTACCATCAGGCGCATCCTTTCGGGTGTATAAGAGAATGCTCCCCAGATGCACATGAATATGCACTTGTACGTGCGTCGGAATGTTTAGTGCATATGGAGTAAGTCGCCGACCCGTTGCCCCAAAATAATAAATCAATATGGATGAAGAGAACCTGAGGAAACTCACCGCACAGGGACTTGGAACCCCAGTGGCGGCGGCTTTTGGTAGTGGGCAAACAGACGCCCGGGCGTCGATATCCCTCGACAGCAATGCCCCGGTAGTGGGTAGCTTGGCCACTAGGGCATCTAATGATACAAGTAGCTTAGACAAGGAGGTGTGTAAATCGAGCACATCGCTCCCTGGAAAGCGCATAACAAAAGCGCAGAAGGTTGTGCCCAAGGGAGAACGGTGGGCGTCAAATATTAATTACATTTCTTTTCTACGTGTTTTTCTGCTGCCACGCAAGAGGGCGCTGTGTCCATCTTAAAGAAAAAATGCAAAAGGTTAATTTTCGATGGTCTGTTAAACTTTTTTTTTGTAAATTTTTGTGTTTTTTCAAGGCTTCTTTAATGAATAAAGAAAAAAATACCGAACGTTTCGAGAAAAACGCATTGGAAAAGTAGAATGCGATTTTTAACCATAAAATCTTAACTGATCATTAATATGCTATATCTAATTCATACACCTTAAATTTCTTGAAGAAAGACATGTAAAGCCTTGGCTTCATTTCATATGATTACCGCGAAATCATTCCAACCTCATTCAGACCTATAAATACGCGTTTTATTACGGCGATGGACATAAGCCTGGCATGTGACATTTTACCTGTTTAACACTGTAATTTCCGAACGACTCCGAATATCAAAAAATCACATTGCTCATATATTCTACACTATATTTAGATACAATTGATGTCGAAAAAAAATTCCGCGGACACACGGGATGACCCCCTTAAATAAACATATCACATATATAAACACGGGTTTCATTCAACTTTTGCTATTTACCTAACCTGCAATTCCAAAATAGCGAATCGCGGACAGATGCGAAAGAACCGTCGGAGAGTTCTAATATTGCTACTTCAACGGTGGCGTAGCCAGCAGGAGATACCCAGGAACACCCAGGAAACAAAAAGTGGAAGGGGATTAAAACCTCGGTAGGTAGGAGAATAGTGCCTAAAACAGTAGCAACATCAAGGGAGCCGTTGTCCAATCAAATGATACGCGGCGGTTGGACTGAGGTTAGGCCAGAAAAACCTATAAAGAAGAAGGAGATTATGAGGATCCGTCCCGAAGCGGTCATCATCTCAAGCATGGGTAGAATATGTGCTACGTAAACATACTAAGAAGTGAGAAAGCGGACCCCAATCAGCAGGATTCGGAGAAACCAAAAGATGGTCCTGATGCTCCAGCTGAAAAGATCCAAAGACAGCAAAGCGAAGGCTTCCGCAGTCAAATGAAAAAATTGACCTGGGGAAAGTGCTGCCCTGCATGCGCAAAAACATGAGGTTGCTAGACAATGTAAGAATCGAGATGAGATCACTTCTAAGGCGGAAATTCGCACTGCTCTAGCGGAGCAGTTCAAGCTGAATGGCTTGCAGGAGGCATCCAAGCCTCAGAAAGTCGTATGGAGGCGCACAGGCGGCTACCAGTACAAGCAACGCGCAAGCTGCTAGATGTCAGGAAGTTCCGTATTGTATGAATAGTCTGCCCCCTTAGAGAGCAAAATCTCTTTCAATAGACGCTTCAAGCGTCTCTTAACGGACATCTGGTGATAGCGTAGACAAGTTTGGTTGATCGGCCTGACCGATGCAGACGTTGCAGGGAAACAAGTGACAATGCCCGCGAATGTAATAAGGATCTCAAATACCTCTTTCCATTGATTCAACAAGTTTTTCGATGACCCTGCATGAATAGTCCCTTAGACATCTTTCAAGTGATCCTTCAAGTCCTTTTTGCTCCTTACCTTTCTTTTGCGTACCTCATCTTCTATCGGGTTTAAGTTCGATCTTTGAGGTGGATGAGGAGGAGTCTTTTGACATTATAGAGGAACCATTCCTTAACGTCCATAGCTGTTAGTTTCGGATCATTGTCATGAACAAACATCATAGCAGACGACAAGGCCAATATGACAACCATAGTTTGGATGTATTTTCTCAGTATGTTAAGGTTGTCTACTTTAGTGGGGTTTTCTTCGATTATCTACAGTGACCCTGGTCCTTTACTCACCTTTGCTCCACACACTATGATGCTGCCACCGCCGTGCTTTACCGTTGGCTCAGTATTACAGTCTTCTAGGCACTGCTCCCTCTTCTCCACATCAATTGTGGGCTATTGGAACAGAAAATGTTGAATTTGAATTCACCGCAGTTGTTCCTGATCCCCTGCAAAATCTATCATTTTGTCTAAAAAGTTTTCTATAACTTCGTAGGAGGTTCTCACAAGAGAAGAAAAATTACGAAAACTCCGCGGAAAATTGCAGAAAACTTCCGCCTTTAACATTTAGCACATATACTTTTTGTTTAAGGGTTGGGGGCCAGAACCACTCTACTCAAAACCAGAAGCTAAAAAATCTAAAGCCAGTCCACACTACCAAACTGGCAGTTTAGATGAATATATGGTGATGGAATTATCCCGTCACTCAGCACTGTCAGCGCGGTTGTGTTCAGCATAGATCTTCGAGATAATTGGGTTTCATAGAGATTAATTTTTGATAATCAATGAATAAATATCGCAAAGCAGAAGTATTGACTACTTTTTTATATAAACTTAAACGTGTTCGGGTAGCTCAGTGGTTAGAGCATTAGGCTGTCATATGGAAAGTCGCGGTTCATATCTCACTGGTGGCAGTGGAATTGGCATCGTGATTTGACGTGGGATACCAGTCGACTCAGCTGTGAATGAGTACCTGAGTCAAATCAGGGTAATAATCTCGGGCGAGCGGAATGGTGACCACATTGACTCAGTCCGTTAAAAAAATGATCACTCCCGACCCCCGCACTCCCCACCTTTCCAACAAGTGTCAAAACTAAAACCGGGTTCGGAAAATATTAATCAACACCTTTCATGTGATATCCCACATATTTGCTGAAAAAAGAATGTACATCCCCTTTTGTATGTATGGGGACTCCCCCATAAATTCAACACAGAAAGATGTAATTCACTGTATGCGTGAGCGTTCACAGTTCCCACCTTTCCACGATTTAGTCTAAAACGCTATAACAACCTCCGAGAAAAATGCATCTGACGGATAAACAGACAGTCAGGCGGACAGACCTGTGAGGAGTGCCCAGATCTCCCATCAGGCGCGACCCCAGCTGGGGGATTGGGGCATACCTATTGATGTGTTCATGCACTTTTCTTTTCTGACTGTGCATGGGCTAGTGTTTGCTCATCTCTGGTGCGCGAACCAAAATGGCTATGGGAAGGATACCCAGAACATAAAACCACAATGGAAGACGAGAGAAGGAGGAAACTTACGGTGCAGGGGCTCGGAACCCCAGCACCGGCGGCTTTTGGGAGTGAGCAAGCGGGCTCCCGGTCGTCGATATCCGCCGACCGCAGTGCCTCGGTGGTGGACAACTTGGCCACCTTGGCATATAATGTTACAAGCGTTCAAGCGAAGTACGACCTTACTGAGAACACCAGTAACAAGACCAAACAAAGATGAACTGAAGGCAGATCGTTAGACGACAAAAACCGTAATAACACCCACCGCATATGTTCAAGATGTGCGACAGCAGGAGGTGCTCAAGGAGCAAGGAAGAGATCCATTCAAAAAGAGCTCATCAACTTTGAGATCTCCACCAATGCCGAAGACGATGAAGCATAAAGTAGAGGCAAGGGAGCAGAGCCCCGATCCGGAGGAATTACCCTTCACCCCAGTTTGGGGTAAAAATAGTTGAGTTGTGCAAGTTTATCAAGGACAAGCACAACGTGCACCAAGCCATAAAGAATATGGTTAGGGCTGTGAGAGTCCTCTATAATAGATCGCAGATGGAGGAAAAGAATAATAAGATTACGCCGAATCCCGCTGTGGCAACAGTATTACCAGCGACCCAAGTGACGCCTAACTGTACTATTATCAAATCACAGCGAAATAAACCAGCATGGGAAAAAGAGGGGGATCCTATTTATAATCAGCAGCCGCCTAAGAGAAAAAAAGGCGGACAGGACATTCTGAAAACCAGCACCAACAGCTCAGAAGGAGGAAAGCGTAAAGCGAATGTAGGAAACTCGACCAGTGTTGCGAAGCCCAAGACGAATGACAACGATGGATGGACTAAAGTTACCAACAAAAAAGCGAAACGAAAAGCAAAAGTGCGAACCCGTCCAGATGCGATTGTTATCTCCAGTAAGGGCAATCTGACCAACGCGGAGATACTCAAAAAGGTCAAAGCTGATCCCGACCTAAAAGATCTGAGCGGAAATGTGAACAGAATCCGAAGAACCCACAAAGGGGATCTCATGTTCGAGCTGAAAAGATCCAGCATAGGCAAAGCTGATGACTTTCGCACTCAAGTGAAAAATTCGCTTGGGGAGAATGCCTCAGTGCGTGCCCAAAAGCATGAGATCAGCAATTCAAGTTGAACGAACTTACAGAGGAGTCTGTTGTGAGTTTACGAAAAGCCTATGGTGGCACTGAAATGGCCACAATACGAGTCCCAGCGGAGGCAGCGCAGATGTTGTTAGCTGCCGGAAGGGTTCGGATTGGATGGGTTGTCTGCCGTTTAAGAGAACAAATTTCACTGAAGAGGTGCTTTAAATGCCTCATGTTTGGGTACTTCGCGAGGGCATGCACCAGTAGCATTGATCGATCCGATCGATGCAGAAGGTGTGGGAAGAAAGGCCATATTGCCAGAGAGTGCAATAGCGACCCCAAACGCCTATTGTGCGAAGCAAAAGAGGGACAGGATAACCGGCACATTGCCGGAAGTGGCAAATGTTCGGAATTTAGGAAGGTGCTCACTGCAATGAGAAAATGAGGTTTATTCAAATAAACCTCAATCATTGCAGGGTCGCTCAGAATTTACTTCAGCAGACCACGTTCGAATCTGAGATGGAAGTTGCCATCATAAGTGAACCGTATAGACACCGTCACGGTGGCGTATGGGTCACAGATTCGACTGTTGGAGCGGCAATATGGGCTTGCGGTCGCCAGACCATACAATGTACTGCAAGTCAGGCAGCCAGTGGCCTTGTGTGGGCGAAAATAAGTGGTGTATATGTATACAGCTGCTACGCCCCGCCAAGTTTGACACTGTCTGAATTCGAGCAAACGCTTGATAACCTTGTTCTCGACGCAAGGGGACGAAGTCCAAAGGTGATTGCTGGTGATTTCAATGCTTGGGCCCTAGAGTGGGGTAGCAGAGAATCAAATGCTAGGGGGCACAGTGTATTAGAAGCTTTTGCGCAGATGGACATACTTTTGGCTAACCAAGGTCCTGTAAATACCTTCCAGAAAGGGGGGTCAGGCTCGGTTGTACACCTGACGTTTGTCAGCCCTGCGCTGGCGCGTGGTATGTCCTGAACGCTACACCCACAGCGACCACGAGGCAATCTTCTTTGAGACATGTGTCGAGCCGGGCAAAGAGCTATTACGCCCGAAACCGAAAAAGATTACAGACTGGTCTGCAAAATCTTTGGATGAGCAGACCTTCATACAGGTGTGGTTAGATCAACCTGATAAAGCAGGCGCCTCTACGGAAAGAGCAGTTCATCTGGCTCAATACATAGCCAAAGCATGTGACGCGTCCATGTGTAGGAGGTGCTCATTCCCCAGTAGAAGGCCAAACTATTGGTGGAATGATGAACTGACCGGTCTTCGATCAGCCTGCCACCGAGCCAGAAGAGCGGCTCAGAAGGCGTTAGGTAGAGTCGATCAGGGCAGAAAGAGTGCGCCTATAAGGCAGCCCGCAAAACCCTCAAGCTCGCCATCCAGCGAAGCAAGAGGAAATGCTTTAAAGAGTTCTGCTCAGAAGCGGACGTAAAACCATCGCGGAATGGTTATAGAATCGTGATGGGAGGATTCAGAGGCTGCTGCTCTCCGCAGATCACGTGTCCCACCCTCTTGCTGAAAATCATCCAGGGGTTATTCCCCCAGCATGAGGAGAGCACCGACATATTCCAACCACCTCTGAATGTGACGGCAATTCCTCCACTCACCAGAGACGAACTGCTGGAGATCTGCGGCAGAATAGGAGACAATAAAGCACCGGGTCTGGACGGAGTACCGAATAAGCCCCTTAAGCTTGCCGTGAAATCCAGGCCGGACATGTTCGCTGAGTTGTTCGAAGCGTGCATGTCCGAGGGAATATTTCCAGCGACATGGAAGCGGCAGTAGTTGATATTTCTGCCTAAGCCTGGTAAACCTTCAGGTGAATCATCCTCATACCGACTCACATGTCTTTTGGACACGGTGGGGAAAATGTTAGAGCGGGTAATCTATAATAGATTACTCCCGGTTGTTGAGAGCCAGGGCAGTCTTTCAGATTGGCAGTATGGGTTCCGTAAAGCCAGATCAACCATTGATGCCATCAAAATGGTTACTGGCTTAGCCGAAGATGCAATCCACGGAAAGGGTAGGACAAATATTGCGTGGTAGTAACCCTGGATGTGAAAAACGTATTCAGTTCGGCTAATTGGAATGTAATACTATCTAATAGGAATCTAATAAGATCCCTAGCGAAAGTTGGTATTCCCGCCTATCTCGCTGCAATTGACGATAGTTATTTAACTGAAAGGAGGCTCTGGTACGACAGTGATGACGGACCCCAGGAGTACGTTGTTTCCGCGGGTGTCCCGCACGGCTCCGTACTGGGCCCACTACTGTGGAACATCATGTACAACGATGTACTTAATCTTCCTCTTCCGGAGGAAGCCACAGTGGTGGGTTACGCTGACGACATAGCGCTGGTTGTTGTCGCAAAACATCTCGAAGATGCTGAGTTGTACTCAAACGAGGCAATCGGTGTTGTTAAAAGTTGGCTAGAGAGATCTAGTCTGACACTTGCGGAGGAAAAAATGGAAGCGGTCCTCATCACTAAACGCCGGAAGAGAAATTACGCCTGTATTAGAATCGGGAATCATATCATCACTTCCAAGCCGGCCATCAAATACTTGGGGGTGATGATAGACAAGAACCTCAGCTATAAGCGACACGTACAGTATGTTCGCGGTAAATCATCCACTGCTAGTATGGTCCTGACGAGGATGATGCCGAAGGTGGGGGGGGAGGGGCACGGCATACCTCTAGGTTGCTTATTGCCAGGGTGGTAACCTCAATCATGCTCTATGCGACCCCAGTTTGGAGGAAGGCGTTGCAGATGTCAGTTAACACCAAAAAACTAAGTGCAGTCTACCGGAGGACAGCCCTGAGGGTATGGTCTACCTTCAGGACTGTCTCAGATGATTCGGCATTCCTCATCTCTCGAATGATGCCGATTGACATCTTGGCAGATGAGATGGAGAATATATACCATGCGAAGTCAATCTCTCCCTTATCGCAGACGAAGAACGCTGAGAGGGAAAGATCCATAAATAGATGGCAAGAGCGGTGGGAACGCTCGGGAAAGGGTCGGTGGACTCACATGCTCATTCCTGCCATCAAGGAGTGGTTGGAGAGACGACACGGTGAGATTAATTATAATCTCACCCAGTTTCTCACGGGGCATGGAGGATATCTCCAATACCTTCACAGGTTTAAATTGGAGACCTCACCCGACTGTCCAGGGACTGTGAGGGAGTCCCAGAGGACCCAGAGCATGTATTCTTCCACTGTCCGAGATTTGTGGAAAAAAGGAGAATCTAGAGGAGACTCTAGGAGAGGTGCTGGTACCAGAAAATCTGGTGCCGAAAATGCTAGCACATCAAGAGAATTGGGATGCGGTCAACTCCATGATTGCATCTGTTCAAAATAAACTGCGAAAGGCAGAGGAAAGGAGAAAAGCGCGCCGCGTATAGAAGAAAGGTGATAAAGCTAGAGTAAGCTGACTCCGCCCCGAGATGTAATAGCTTATGGTGGTTCCGCGGGGCAGGGAGGGAGTCGGGGGTGGTTCTAGTGGGTAAAAATCCCACACGCTGGTTTGTCCAGACCACTGTCTTTTGAAGATTTCCACCTACTGAAAAAAAAAATACGGACAGACGGACAAACGGACAGACAGGCAGAATGCTCAAATAGCGAAGTATCGTACGGAATGCTTGAAGGCCAGAAGGCGGAATCAATGCCAGAGTATGAACAATGGTACCTCGAATATAAACAAGCATGCAAAAAGTTGCGGTAGGCCATCACGAAAAGTAAAAAAAAAAGAAAAGTACAAGTCAGCTATGTCGCCAATAAAAGGCAAAAGGTCCCTGTCCCATTATGTGCCCCAGATTATTGTGAGAGATAGTGTCGACATTGTTCCCAATAATACCAATGAAGACATACTTCCAGTAACAACAGACGAAGTCTTGCACGCAGTGAGAAGAGTCCAGGATACCGTAGCCCCCGGTATTGATCGAATCCCCAACAAGGCGCTGAAACTGGCAATGAGAATGGCACCAAGCATGTTCGCACGGGTATTTAAAAACTACCTAAAAGAAGGGTCCTTTCTCGCAGAATGGAAAATACAAAAGCTTCTACTGATCCCAAATACAGTTAAGCCGATAGGTAAACCAACATCCTATACACCTATCTGTCTTCTGAATACAATAGGCAAGGTCCTCGAGCGGGTAATCTATAACCAGCTGTATCCATTAATTGATAGTGGCGGTTATTTATCGAATAGGCAGTTTGGCTTCCGGAAGTTTTGGTCACCGGTTGATGCTACCAAACTGATTTTTGAGCTAGCCAGAAAAGCCTACGATTAAGGGATATACTATGCACTGATGGCTCTTGATGAAACCATATAATCACAAACACCAAAATATATATTAAATATAATCTCCGATTACCTCCGACAGCGGAAACTACTTTATGATACGGCCGAAGGGTCGAAGATGTATGTAATAACGACAGGAGTTCCGTAGGGGTCTGTTTCGGGCCCTCTGCTATGGAACTTAATGTATAATGGCATTTTACGACTTCCAGTAGCTAAGCCGTTGTCGTCGGACCCGCAGATGACGCTGGAGTGATATATGCGAACGAGACGAGATCAAGTGTAGTCTTAAAGACTAGGCTGGAGCTTGCCGAACACAAGAAGGAGTTGGTATTCTGGTACAAAGCGGCGGAAACAGAAAACTGTTGAAATTTTCATCGGGGCTCATGTTGTTAGTTCTCAGCTATCGCTGAAATACCTGGGAGTAACATTCGACTCCAAGCTGAACTTTAAACCCCACTTGAAGCTTACTGGGCAGAAAGCGGTGACTGTCAGCTCAACACTGGCAAGGATGTTTACAAATGTAGACGGCCCAAAGCACAGTCAACGATTACTTTTATCGCGAGTCGTCAGCTCAGTACTTTTATACGCGGCACCAGCGTGGGCGTCGGCGATAAAAATTGGAGAAAATCGCAAACAGCTTCAAGCTGCATGTCGATTAAACGCTCTCCGAACATGTTGCACCTACCGAACAACGTCTTATGAGAGGGCATGAGTGATTGCGGGGATGATCCCGGTAGATATTCTAACCGATGAAGCATGTCATTTGTACGAGAGTCAGGAAGCGAGCTAGATAAGCAAAGTGACCATATGCGGTTATTGGCTGCATGGCAAACAGTTACAAACGAGTTACGATCTGACTCAGTTCGTAACCGGACACAGCAAATACCCGGAGCTAAATACCCATTAAACGGTGGAAAATCTGATAAGATACATGGTGCAATCAAATACAACATAGGACGCGGTAGCTACAATAGTCAAATGGATCCACCAGCAGCTAAAAGCAGAAGCGCAGCGGAGACATAGAAGGAAAAGGAAGGGCAATTAACGCCACGCAAAGCGGTAGCAGCTCGTTTAGAGTGAATAGCTAAAAATGCGAAGCAATATCAGAATGGCGGTTCCGCCGGGAGAGTGTGGAGAAAATATAGGAGACTTTGGTCAGTAAGAGTCGGGCATACGTATCCTAGATTCCAGATGCGTATCCATGATGGATTTCCCCCAGTCACAATAAACCGATTTTAATAAAGTTTGTTTTACAAAAAACCTTAAAAATGGCCGCTATAATACGCCGTAGAAGTAACTTGCTCCTCAAATCAGTGCGGCCACCATTACGTAGATGAACGGATGAACCTGCCTCATGGCATCGGAGGTAGGGGCGTGGTCGACGTGGCGGCAGAACATCATCACCAAGTCGATTCACTGCGTGCTTATTTTTACAGCAAAGAACAGGCAAGTCCCTTGCTGACTCCACTTAACTTGAAGGATCGATCTTTCAATCATCTTAGTGGGGGGAAGTAAGACCAAGAGCGGATCGATGAATGGAAGTCGAAAGCAATGCGCGATAAACACGTGAATTTTCTTTGGCAGCCATTTGTCGGTTTGTATTTGTTGAACAGATAGCTGTGTGCTGGGGAGCTCTTTGCTGGGACGGAAAGGTTCATGTGTGCCATTCAGGACGGCGTGGTTACCACCCGAGCTTACAAGAAGCTTATGGAAGAAGGGGTAGAGAACGACCAATGCAGAATGTGTGGTTCAGCGTTAGAGACGTTGGACCACCTCATTTCTGGCTGTGTTGTTATGGCACCGGTGCAATACATCCCCCGGCATAATGCTTTATGTAAGGTTATCCATCAAAACCTGCAAGCATGGGCTGATCACAGGAACATGTCCGGTTTACCGACATAAGCTGCAAGCAGTACTTGATAATTCTGCTCACAGCATGTTTTGGGACTGCAGTTCTGACTGACCGCCATACTCTTCATAACAAGCTTGACGTACTGTTAGTTGACAAGACGCGTCGCTCCGCGTATATTATTGATGTTGCTATCCCCCATAATAGCAACATTGAACGGAAATATATGGAGAAGAAAGTGAACTGTGAGCCATTGGCTCGGGAAAGCAAAGAAATTTGGCGTCTCGAGCGGGTGTTTGTAGTTCCCATAATATTATCATCTACAGGTATTGCACCTAAATCCCTCACGTCTTCCCTTGATGTCCCAGGACTTTCGCACAGTCTGGTTCAAACCATGTAGAAGTGCACCATTCTGCATATATGCACGATGTTGCGGGGAGTACTCTACGGATTCTCCCATTGACCTACCTCCGGCTAACCCACCCGCCCCTTTAGTTTGTAAGTAGGCAAGATCGTCCGAGCCTAAATGCTTGGCACTTAGTGCTAGTAGCTCGGAAAATAATACCTGCAGGCTGCTCTGGTGCTGCAGGACTGCGATAGGTAAGACCAGGGGATTGTCACCAAAACGGATGCACACATCCATAATAAAACCCAATTTGATGTACGCATGCATCGTCAGATGGCCAAGAGTGACCTTTGCCAAGAGCATGAAGCTGCTAACGCAGATCCAAAGGCTCGGTTGCCTAAAAATTAGTGGAGCGATGAGTACTACCCGGACTGCGGCACTCGAAGCTATCCTCAATCTACCCTCCACTCATTTGGAAGTGAAACGGAAAGCAGCCAACGACGCATATATATTCGATACCGTTGGGGTGTGGAAAGACGGCTTATCATATGGTTATGCGTCCATATGGAAATTAATTGACAAGCATCTTGTAACTCTGATGCCGGCCGATCATATGATTTCCAGATTGGTCAGCGCAAAATCATACTCTGCCGTAATCAGCAAAAGAGAAGAATGGTCGATAAATGGCCATGAGGCTATCGGGATTACCGATCTAATAACCTCCACCGACGGGTCAGTCATGCAAGACGGGTCGGGTGCAGGGGTGTTCTCGGGTAATCCGATTATGGAACTGGTCCGACCCCTTGGAAAAATGACGACAATATTTCAGGCGGAGATATATGCCATTTCATTGGCAGCCAAAGAATGCTTGCGATAAAATGGCGGGGTTGCACCATTCAAATCTGTTCCGACAGTCGGGCAGCATCAATTATCAAAAACATATCAAGCCAATTACTACGGAGTTGCACCAGCTGCTACTGTAACTTGCCCGACTAAACGAAGCATTTCAGAAATGGGTGCCAGGACACTCAAACATCGTTGGTAATGAGGAAGCTGACAGACTGGCTCGCCAAGGATCTACATCCACAATTGTGGGGCCAGAACCAGCTTTTGCATCCGGCCATCTTCTGTCAAGTGACAGTAAAAGAGTGAGAATATTTGAACTCTTGCCGGCAGAGCGAAAATCCTAGTGAGACCACTAGGGCGGCATTTTTGTTGTCCCTATTGAAGTGAGACTTGAAAACCCTAGTAGGGCCTTTAACGGGATACTGCTCCTTAAACTGCCATAAGGAAAAGATTGGGTTAACAGTTTCGGCTATAAGTAGTCAATGTGAGGAGGAGGAAGAGACGGGCCTTCACTACATATGTAGCTGCCCGGCCTCTTCAAATCTCAGACAAAAACACCTTGGTAAGGTCAATGAAAAATCTGCATACTTTCTGCCTGTGGAGAATAGTCTCAGACTCACAAAAGCCTGCGAACGTAGGCTGGAACCCATTGAATAGGCGATTTACATACAAAGGGCAACGGTAGTACAAAGGGCCTAACAAAGGCCTGAGTGCTGGGATCTGCGGCTCATCCCATTAAACTAAAGTAGAACTCACTAACATCAAATGCCGGACGAAATAATGAAGTCATATGATATTCATCATGGGCATACGCATAATAACCCAAAGGATGTTTTCATTATGACAGATATTGTAAAGGGTTTTTAACAATTCTATAGTAGAACATAACATATACATTACACCAGCATCGTTATTAAACCAGCATTTATTTCACCCAACCCTTTTGGTTACAGTTTTTAACGTTGGAAGATCTTGTTAATGAAGTCAATAATTCCATCAACATCAACTCCCAAACCACGGAGACGATCCTTCATGTCGACGTAGGCAACGTTGGATTGGAGACGTTCAATGACGGCACCGAATTCATCAGAGTTGATCTTCTTGAAGGCCAATTGGAGGTAGTAGTCGGTGGCCAATTTCTCGTTAAGGAGGGCTTCTAAAGCATCGAGTGGAATAAGGGCGAGGATTTCGTCCAACATGCCGTTCAATCCACCAGCACGGTAGGCACGGTCTGAACGGATTTCAGGGAATCCGAGGATACCGAGGAGGAAGTTGATGTAGTAGGCAGCATCGAGGTACAATTCTTGACAACAGAAGGCAATCAAACCATCGAATTCAGGATCGTTCTTGATACTGAGAAGGATTCCGTGGAATTCTTCTCCCGAGAGGTACTCCATCACGGTTTGGACTTCTGGATCAGAGGTGATGGCGGTCAAAAGGATTTCCAAGATTTGGTCAAGTGGGACCATATCAATGAATTCTTCAAGGACTGGAACAAGACCACCACCATTTGGGGCACGGCATCCTGGACCATCCTCACGGGCTACAATGAAACGAACATTAATTTGTATTATATGGAATGAGGTTTGCGGATAAGAAGGGGAACTTACGGGTGGCGGAGCAAAGGGCTACAGCTGCTAAGATCAAAGCAAGGACCTTCATGTTTGTTTGAATTCGGTTTACTGACTGAATCTGAGTTGCAGTGATCCAAAATGCAACAATTTATAGTTAAATAATATCTTATCTAGGAAGGAAATCTTCTTTCCCTGAATATAAAACAAATCTGCTGCACGCCAATTGAAATACGGGCATCACTACCTAGTATCAAGTTATACCCCTACCGAACCTTTAATCTGCTTCATCATTCTGCTAATTCAACACTTAATTAATAAATACTGATTTTGAAATTGCGTGGGGCAGAGTGCATGGAGGAAAATACTGGAATTTTCAAAAAAAAGATGTTTATCATACTTTGATGGACGTGATAATCTCTCCAGGCATAAAAGATCTTGTGGGATTAAAGGTGTTTGTTGATCGTTCCTATTTTGAGATAAGCCCATATGAATGACATTATTGAGATTTTTATGGCGTATTTACTAGATTGAGTGCGTGCGAACTTTCACAAAATATTGATAAAAATAATATTGGTTTCTTATATGAGGGAATATTCATATGTATATATGAAAACATATACATCTGCATATTTGGAAGCGGCGAAGTAAACAGAAAAGTTGTTATGATTAGATCCGTGAGAATTAGTTTACTTAGAGATGACGTCGGCGCAACGTGCGGTGACTAGAAATTAATGTGGATGAAGAAATTTTTTCCAGTACTTAGCGGGTATTAATGAAGCCGCTAAGATCTTCTATTAGAATATCAGTAGCTTTTTGTTAATTAAGGCAGCAACTCAAGCTTGTGTGCCATATTTAAGTTTGTGGCAGCGGTTGAGATTAATAAGGACTTTAAATCCAGGACAATATACAAATTCTCAATTATTAGTGTTTGTTCAAAATATCTCTACTGAAGGAAATGTAAGTCATAAACTACAACTAGTAGCAACCCCCACAATATTTCAAATATAAGTGCATGTAAAAATATTTTAGTGAACACAAATCGAAAAAGAAAAAGCACGACATTTTCCGAAGTGAACAACTGTGCAGAAAAGCCATATTTTTGGATATGAAACGATTTTACTTATTTGATTTTCAAGGATAGTATTACTAATACTGCTTACGAAAGTGTTAAATATTTTATTAGTTAAAATTACTCAAGGAAAATATCGGAATTGATATCGTAGAAGAAGCCCGAAATTCAAATAAGACCCAATAGATTGCAATTCCGGTGGAATCTCGTAGATTGTCGAAACTTGCAGGAAGCTATAACTAGGCGGGCAACCTGGTTGAAAGTGGCAAGGAGAGGAATGTGATTATTGAAAAAACTAGAACCGGCATGCAAGATTTGTC
Organism: Hermetia illucens; assembly: GCF_905115235.1. Taxonomy (NCBI): domain Eukaryota; kingdom Metazoa; phylum Arthropoda; class Insecta; order Diptera; family Stratiomyidae; genus Hermetia; species Hermetia illucens. The sequence continues at coordinate 126,461,581 of NC_051851.1, read as the reverse complement.
CGTAATGCTCATGTAAGTTAAAATTGCTGTTTTTCTGTTAAAATTCCTTTCTTAAATTGTTAGATTAAGGGAACTGCAGTTTAAAGGATGATTTCATAACACCCCAACAGGAAAATTGACGAATCATAGCATTAAGTCGATTAATTAATTTGGAAAAGTCGGGAAACCAGAAGCTTGACGGTTCAGGTATGTGTGTGTTCATTATTTTATTGGACATTTGTCCTTTTTGTTCGTAATTCGTAATTCTTATGCATTTAGTACACCAGATTATTCATATTGACACTTACTCAAATGCGGCAAAGTCAATAGATCACTTTCGTAAATTTATTAGTTATAGTGCGATTTTCATCAAACTTGGTAGTATCATGTTCAATGTTGATATCAATGAAAACCTGATGATTCGAGGGTAAACTTAAGGGGTTTTCCAGTCAACTTCTGAAAAATATAGTAATAAGATCTCAATGGAGCTGGTCCCTCCCATAGGAATACGGAAACGAAGGCGGGAAGGAAGAGGACGTATACGCAAACCGCAGCCTCTGTTCTGACTACTGCCGTGGCATTTTCCGCCAAGGATGGCAAAATGTCAGAGGGAGAATTTGCCATCCTCCGGGATTGCCTGTGGAAGAAAATACTAGAGACTGGAACGAAGCCACGATTTAACAATCAAGGTTTCCGCGATGGGCTTCTCCATTTGGAGTGCACTGACGAGGCTGCCTTAAATTGGCTCTAGCAGGAACTCCCGGCTTTGAGTTCCGCCGGTCGGCCCAAGTTCACTATTGTGAACACTGAGCTACGCAAAACAGAACATGTCGGATGTTGGTTACCGGGCCCTCGAAGGAAGGCAGAGGACATCATCCGCATGTCGGGTGAACAGAACCCGGGCATGGACTTTGGACACTGGAGGGTAAAGTTCATGAATACCAGGAAGGAAAAATCTACAAACGTGGAGGGTTTCAACTTGGTATTCGAACTGAACCAAAAGAGTGTGATTGTGCTCAGGGGAGGTCACCATATGGTGCTCCGCTTTTTTCCTATATAGACTGAAATTTAGTCATATAAGAAACTGTAGGACATCATCTCCAATTTGAGAGCGAAGAACAGTGATTGTCTTCGACTGCTAAGTGGAAAACAAACGAATGCTCTGCGAGATGGGATGAGACTTTTCATGGATGAGGACATAGGAACTGCGGTTCCTCCAAGTGCGGCAAATACGAGCAACCTCTTCAACATGCAACTGCTACAAGGGAAACTGGAAAACTGCAAAAGTGGTTTTCGAAAACTTTGTGAATCCGCCAGAGCGCATGGTGTTGATGATGCTTTAATTAAGTGGATCCATGCTATGCTAACGCGGAGACTGTTGTGCGCTGAGGTGGGTGTCGATCGCTATCTGACGGCAGAAGCAACGAAAGGCTGCTCCCAAGGAGGTATGCTTTCGCCACTTTTGTGGAGTATGCTGATCGACTCATTACTATGCGAACTGCAAAATTTGCCAATACACGCTCAAGCTTATACTGACGACGTGTACTTGCTATTGATCGGAACCTCGGAACGGTGTACAGAAATATACAACGTGCCGTTGTTTTGATAAACAGTTGGTGCCTCAGACATGACCTTCCAGTTGATCTAAATAAAACCAGAATGGTATTATTCACAAAAAGGAGAAAACTAGATGGACTTTACTTGCCTGAGATGACGGGTACTACCGTTTAACTTTCCGAAGAAGTGAAATATCTGGGAGTCACTCTAGATAAAAAGCTTCTTTGGAACAAACGTGTAGAGGTAAAGATGAAACAAGCTGCCAAAATTTATGGACTGAGCATACGGACCTTTGTCTCTACATGGGGACTCAGGCCTCATGTGTTAATGTGGATATACGCTGCCATCATTAGACCAATGTTCATTTATGCATCCGTAGTGTGGTGGGTTAAGGTGATACAAAAAGGTTTTCACCGTAAACTAGTCGCACTGCAAATAACTGTGTGTCTGGGTATTACTGGTGCCATGAGCACGACATCCGACGCAGCTCTAATTGGATTACTTAATTTGCAGCCCCTGGAGAAATTTATTCAAAGCACTGCAATGAGAGGAGCTCATGGCCTAATTCGATTAGATCAATGGGGAAACAACGGATGTGGAGGACACAAAGCACTGTAATAGTTGCTGCGAGTACTGAGTCCACTTCTTACAATGCCTTTCGATTCTGGTGTCCCCATACATCTGTTTAGTAAACAGAAGACATGAAGTTATCCTGAAGCCTCTCTACGCTCTACTGGGAACTCTCAGAGGAATGGGTGGCGGGATATACGGAAGTTTTCTACACCAATAGCCGGAGCCCACTTCTCGAATAAAAACGAGAAGTGGAGTTTTCCTTTGGGAAAATATGCAACGGTTTTTCAAGCCGAAATTTACGCGATTCTACGGGTGGCAAACTGGGTGATTGATTAACGAGCGGTTGAAGGGCAGGCGCATCGCAATCTACAGTGATAGCTAAATCACATTGAATGCGTTGAATAGTCCTTTGATCACCTCGGAAATCGTTCAGGAATGCAGAAATCGCTCGAACCCTATCTCTAGATTCAGTACGGTGGAATTACTCTGAGTACCTGGTCACTGTGGTGTAGAGGGAAATGAAATGGCCTCGACCGTATAGCGAAAGTCACTACGAGCATCTTCAGAGTACAAGGCACGCGGGGAACCAGAGGAGTTGTTACAGATCTCTCAACGAACCCCACCAGAGCGGCCAGACAGTGCAGTTTTCTTTAACGGAAGCGAAAAAATATTGGGGGTTACGCTTACAGCATCTTGAGCATGTTCTTTGAATTAGCGCTAAAGGCATCCACCATTCCACTACACGGGGTATGAATTTTGCGGATGTTACCAAAAAGGAGGCTCGACGAGTCAAACTAATCGCAGCAGTGATCCTGGTGTGGATCAGGAGCAGAATTACTGGCATAAAAAGCTCATCAGGATAAATGATCGCTTTGTCGAAGAGGAGGAATTTTCACATTTCCTCACTGCAGGAATTACATACCTTGTTACTACAAGACCGATTACTTGCTTACCAACCCCCTACAAATTCATGACGTTCGTTATTAGCTGAAGGGCCACTGCACACATCCAGACCAACAACATTCTTCCGAATTGGATCAAAGAGTTAGAAAGATCAACTCATTATCTCCTTGGTAATTGCAGGACAGAACAACCAAAAGCCAAAGAAATCTCTTTGCTTCCTATATCGATTACGCCAAAACTTTTAGCAACGTCTCGCGCACCAGGCTAATCGATATCCTATATCTGTAATCCATTAATCTCAAACTAATAAAGCTTTTGGCGACAGTCATGAAAGAGTAGCATGCCAATATGTCAGTGTGCTCATGTGAGGAGACCAACGTCTCAGAGCCAATCCGTATACGAAGAGGTACCTTTCGAGGGCATTCGTTGAGCCCCCTTTCGTTCTATAATGCACTAAACTCCTTTTCATGGTCACTGGTTGAATACTAGGGGGCATGGTTTTGCAATCAAATATGGCCTACGTGCTAAGTGCGAGCTGACAAACTTAATGTATTTAGACGACATCAAGTTGTATGTTGGTATTGAAGACTACTTCAAAAATTTGTAAGGAATAGTATTTGTAGTTTAGCCGTAATACTCGGATGAAATTAGAATTAGACAAGTGTCGAATCAAAGCCATCCGCAAAGGTCATCACGAGGCACTTACCGAACATAGCATTGGTGACCTCTACGTCCAAGCTCTGACCGAGGTAAACCTCTACAAATATCTAGGAACTCTGGAAGGTACCCATGCTCGAGTTGGTGATTTGAAGGATGCTGCCTCCTGCTAATTCGCTATGTGCTTACTTTTACAGCAAGGAGCAGGCGAGTCCCTTACATACGGCTGTTTGTGATGTAGATTGGAGGCTAACTCGAAGGATCTATCTTTCAACAACAATACCAGCAACAGGTATTGCACCTAAATCCCTCACGACTTCCCTAGATTCCTCCGCACTCCCATACAGTCTGGTTCAAACCATGCAGAAATACATCATTTTGTATACGTGCTCGATGTTGCGGGGAGTTCTCAATGGAATCTCCACTAACCTACTAGCGGCCACCACCACCAGCGCCCCTGTAGTTTTCAAGTAAGTAGGATCGTCCGAGCCTAAATGCTTGACACTAAGTGCTAGCATTATGTAAAATCAGGTATCCGTCGAAATTGTGATACCTCGGAAAAAAAAATATAGTAAATAGTACTATTATTGAGTTCATTTGGGTAGATTTCGAAATGTAAGCTATTTTGAGTCCTACATACCATATATCTAGATCGCGATGATTTTCTACTGGTCGTCAAAGGGTAATGTAGGTCCCAGCGCGAAACGTGAATTGGTACCCACGATGGAGCATAAAACCTGGCAAACGCCTGCTGAATCAATACCAACAGCTCTACTACCAAACCATATCTCCACCTCCACGTGGTGACCGCTAGGAATTCTTTCTTAGCGAAAAGCTACAGACGGAGAAGGAAGAATGCGAGTCTCCGCGCCAAAAATGCGACAAATTATACCAACTGGTTCTCCAGGTCGTGGGTTGGGAGTTGGGTAGGGCTAACAACCCTGCACAGGAAACAGCCTGTTACGGAGTCACAACAAAAAAGCTTCTGGCTGGACTGATAACACAACGACGAACCCTGCAACGTAAACAGAATAACCATTTGCGCCTTTTTTCATGGAACGTGCGTTCCATGTACAGTCCCAATATAGTACTGATGTAAGCAAGCACAGTACATACCCGTTCGCTTATATTTTCAAAGCCAATAACAGCAAGTCTCATTTTTGGCTGACTAAGAAACCTACTCCGAGCACATAGTTTACTGGGTGGCCACTGAAATATTTGGTGTAGTTCCTCTCCTCCAGGAAACCGGTCCGTGTCCAACGCATCTCCTGCAAAGCTACTCGGATCTCTATCTCGTTGGCATGATGCTCCGGGCTCGAATGACAACATCACCCCTCTGACAATCAGGTGAGAGTTGACACTGAAGCCATTCATAGCAGATCCCTCCGCAACATCTATAAAGGGGAATGGGTGCCGCAATAACCGAAGCTAACAGACATCCTGGAGATGAAGAATCAACCAATGATCTTCACAACCACCTGAAGAGGTTTATCATTGATACAGTCACAAACATACTTGGGCCCAACAGCAAGAAAAGTCGGAGCGGCTGATTCGACGATGAATGCAAGCTAGCACTGCATTCTCAAAGAACGCGGGCACGCACAGAGATTTATCACGAACTCCGTCGAGCGGAGAAGCGACTCCACAGATGGAAAAAGGAAACCTGGGAGAACCAACAAGTTTGTGAACTAGAAAAATACAGGGAGCAACCGCACCAAGCGCGTTACACCATTTTTTCATCGACTGTGAGTCCGCCTATGATACCGTAGCCAGGGTAAAACTGTATACGGCCATGAGAGAATTTGGTGTCCAGACGAAATCCATGCGACTGACTGACCCTGATCAATGTGCGAGGCCAGATAAAAGCAGCAGGATCACTTTCAAGACCAGTCGACATCAAAAACGGTCTACGACAAGGAGATGCACTATCATGCGTCCTCTTTAACCTGGTCCTCGAGAAAGTGATCCGTGATGCTAAGGTAAATGCGAGGGGCATGATCCTCCTTCAGTTCACTAGACTACTGGCCTATGCTGACGATATCAACATCATGAGGAAAACGACCCGAGATGTACAAACTATCTTCATCCATATCGAGCAGGCGACGCGAGATCTTGGGATGCGCATCAATGAAGGCAAGACTAATTATATGGTAACAACGTCACTACCAAAAATCAACCAAACAACAACATCAAATCGCACTGGTCAAACGAGAAGAATAAAGATAGTAAACTACAACTTTGAGACCGTTGATAATTTCCCCTATCAAAGGTCAAAAATCACAACCGATAACAGCTATGACGATAAAATCCGCGCACGGTTGTTGGCTGCCAACAGAACCTATTTCAGCTTACAAAAACTGTTCCGCTCGAAACATTTCACCATAGGGTCAAAGCTCTTACTTTACAAGACTATGATTTTGTCAGTCCTTACATATTCTTCGGAGTCCCAGGTTCTTAGTAAAAAAAAATGGGAACTCTTGGCCGATTCCGTAGCCTACATAACGGCGAAGTCTATGAACGATTCCATGACCGTCAAGTTGTGGACAAAATCCGGCCCAATAGGCGAGTCACTTAATCCGTACGGATAAGGATGATCCCCCCGAAAAGTCTATAAGGGCAATATCTATGGTAGGAAAAGGCAGGCAGCTTCTAGGGAAATTTAATTGGTGGACCTCCGCGCAAAACCAGGATGTGTGGAGCTCCTTATTAAGGCAGGCCTAGACCGGATACCGGTTGTTGCACCGTTGATGATGATAATTAGTACTTTTCGAAGCCGCTAGTTTTAACATTGGCTGGAAAGGTGAGGGGTGGAGGAGTGCAAAACGGGTCAAGTACTTCAAGAACCCATTCTTAGAAACTACCCAACTCAAATAACTGAAAACAAATATGGTGTTCCATGCACATGGTATCTAGGCCTTAAAATAATCGCCATACCGATACCTGTTGAAATTAAGTTAATAATAGTATGTTACTATATTTATTATAGATATCCTTTGAAGAAATTGACTAGGAACCCCCTTAAGTTTGGAATCATCAAGTGCAGTAACATAGGCTAGGCAATCGCCAATGAATATATTTTTCAACAAGATAATGATCCAAACCACAGTTCAGGATTATGTAAGGACTTCTTGGAAGAGAAAGAGATTGAAGAGATGTGGAGAAACCATAATTTTTCCATCTTTCTCATGATGGTCTCAAATGTTTGGCCGGCAGTTTATGTAATGACGCATATGTGCAATGATTCTTATGGTGCGGTAGATCCACAAGAAATGGAGAATTCGGCTTTCGATCACTTCTTCCATTCGAATCTCACTGGATGTATTGGAACCTTGCGTCGACGCACTTGAAGTGAATGAGCACCTAAGTGAAGTGAGGTTTATAATCCCGGGCAGACCTACGCACTGATATAGAATTTTGCATAATGATATCTGAGTGATCGTAGCGCTCAAAGGACCACCCCGCCAATATTATTGTTAGTGTTTACCCAAAATGTATACAATGTAGTACTCGTTGGTGTAATCCTGGTGCGTTGTACTAAGGATGTGCCTCCCGAGCGTTCGCTACTGGTTGACTACCGGTGCGATACACCGTAGTCCATTCGTTGATCTAAGAAACAAAAGATTTGTTGTGAATCTTGAATTGCTCTGATCACTACACTATATGTATACTTCTACTTTTTGTGACAACTGTGTGATCGAAATTCGTATAAAATACTGGTATGCAGTTGTAATATGAATGATCAGCCATACGGTTATTTGTCTTGAAAGATATGAATGAATGAAAAAAACATACATAGAAAATTCCTCACAAAATATAGTGGTGAGCTTTACCGCATAAACCACACCTAAGCGCCATCGCTCTCTGAATGCGCTTCAACTCCCCCGGACTTCCCGAGATTCCAATACTCCTCTTCTGCTTTTCACTAAGTGCTCTTGGGGCGTACCACCAGTCGGCCATCTTGGAAGAATGGGTTCCACTGCATGACGCATGCCCCCAATGTGATTGTCGTTCTCCTTAATATGCAACCTATCCACTGCCATTTTCGCCTTTCGATCGCATTTCACCTAAGAAAAACCTAAAACCTTTATACCCAAAGTATCTTCTGGTATTCCGATTTGTTTTTTGATAAAACCCAAACTTATGAATCTCCTTTTAGATAGACAGATGATGAACCGAGTTTAATAGTTTTGTTTTATGAAAAACCCCACCAACCTTACCACCTAAAATGAATTAGGTGCTTAAACATGAATATCCATCCCAAAACGCAGAAACAACAGTGATACAAATCAAAGAGGCGACGGCCCGCAAGTCATGCTCACAACGGTACAGCTATCTATCGTTTACATCTGAAACTGCTACGATTTTCCTAACGCATTGATGAGATAGGCGATCATACGATTCGGTTGCGAAGTTGCATCAGAATATGGAGAAGATCTTTAGGAGCGACTATTTCATTTCTCAACAGTCAAATAGGGACGGAGCCCATATTTAGGCGATTCGTAGGCTCCCATAGTTTACATAGGTATACCAATGATAACGGACTGCGGATTATTCAATTAGCAGCATCGCACGGAATGGTTGTTGGATATACCTGGTTTGCGCGGAAAATGGCCCACAAACATACGGGACCACTTTCAATGAAATTGAGTACGTGCTGATCGAACGCCGTCACCTGTCAGCCTTGATGAATGTCAGCACACATAGGGGGGTCAATATAGACTCGGATCACTATTTCGTTGGCATAGTGCTCCGCGCTCGAATTACGACACCGCCTACAATCCACTCTGACAATCAGGTGAGAGTAAATACTGAAGCCATTTACAACACAGCCCTCCGCGACACCTACAAGTGGGAAATGGATGCCGCAATAACCGCAGTCAACGATCGATAAGCAGGAAATGGATACCGCAATAACCGCAGCTAACAGATGTCCTGGAGATGAAGCATCAAGAAATGACACACAACCACTTGAAGAACATTATCATTGATACGGTCAGAAATATATTTGGCCCTAGTCTGAAGAAAAGTCGGAACGGCTGGTTCAGCGATGGATGAAAGCTACCAACGGAACGAAAGAATGCTGCATACCGGGTAATGTTGCACTCTCAAAGAACGCGGCTTAAAAACCGTAAGCCTCCAGGAGCCGATGGAATTATAGACGAATCGGTTAAATATAGAGGCGACCAGTTACACCTTGGGATTCATCAACTGATGCTCAAAGTATCTGTCCCATACATAAAAAGGGAGATATCACACAGTGCAGCAATTTTAAAGCTATAACGTTGCTGAGCACCATCTATAAGATATCTTGCTGGGCCAGATAGCCCCACACGCCTAAAATATCGCTGGGCCATACCAAAGAGACTTCACTCCAGACAAATCAGCAACAGGTCAGATTTTCGCTCTGCGGCAAGTGATGGAAATGGCCATAAGTTGCCCCAGCTTTTCATCGACTTTAAAGCCGCCGTGTAGAGAAAAACTGTACATGGCCATGAGAGAATTCGATATCCCCACGAAATTCATAAGACTGATTAGGATGACGCTGACCAATGTGCGAGGCCTGATAAAAGCAACAGGATCTCTCTCGAGATCGTTCAACATCAACAACGGCCTTAGACAAGGGGATGTCCTATCATGCGGCCTCTTAGCTGGCCCCGAAGAAAGTGATTCGTGATGCAGATGTAAATGCGAGAGGCACCATCCTCTTCAAGTTCACCCAACCATTAGCCTACGATGACGATATTGACATCATGGGAGAAACAACCTCAGATGTACAGTCTACCTTCATCCAGGCGGCGTGAGTTCTTGGGCTACACATTAATCAGGGCAAGACGAAGTACATGGTGGCAACGTCAACGCCAAAAAAGAAGGAACAACATCGAATCGCACTGGTCAACGGAAAACAATAAAGATAGGAGACTTCAATTTGGAGTCCGTTGAAAATTTCTCCTATGTAGGGCCGAGAATCACCACTGATAGCAGCAATGGCAATGAAATCCGGTTGTTGGCAGCTAACAGAGCCTATTTCAGCTTACAAAGACTGTTTCGCTTAAAACGTCTCACCATTAGGCCAAAGCTCTTACTGTACAAGACAATGATCTTGCCAGTTCTTATGTATTCCTCGGAGACCTGGGTTCTTAGCAAACAAAAATTGTCCTTAGAAAAAAAAAAGTTGCGGGTCGCATTCAAGAGAAGAATTCTGGAAGAAATTTTTGGTCCCCTAGATGAGGTTGGACGATTCCGTAGCCGTAGATAACGACGAACTCTATGAGCGATACCACACCACATCTATGGTAGAAAAAGAAGACAAGGCACCTGGGATGGAGCGATGGCGTAGGCTAGGACCCCAGACAACCTTTAGGGATATCGAATTGGTGGACTTCGGCGCAAAACCGGATACCGGTTGTTGCGCCGTTGATAGTGATGATTTTGGTTTTGGATTTTGACCATCAGCGCGTACACATGGGAACGATAGCGGGAATAGTTATAGCAAATTTCAACGGAAGAATTTGTTGATCCTCCACTTCCAATTCCACCCGTCTGTGCCACTGTGCCACAAAACCTTTCATATCTGAAGCGTCCAGCTTCCGGTTTCCCGACTTGTTTATATTCAAAATGAAAAACAAACCCAAATCAATTTTGTTATTTCATTTCTGAGAAATTATCATTTTAAAAGCACTAAAGGCGCCATTTCCTTCGTCTGCTTCTAGATACTTTGTCGTTATGTGATCAGAGGGTTCGGCAAGAGTAACTTTTTATTATTTTTGCTTTTTGGAGGAAGCGAAAAGCTTTAATAAAAGGAAAGCTTACCTTGTCCATCCAAATATAACAGTTCACCGGAAGTTTTGGGTTGTAGTTTGAGATATCAACCTAGATCGCAGTGTTCACAGTCCACTTGCTAAATGCAAATAATACATATGTATACAAGAGTTTGAGTTTGAAATTTGAAAATTATAAACTCTTAAATAAAAAGCTCAGTACATATAATTAATTGTAAGCTTTTGCGGTCGGAATCGATACGAATATTCGGGTTTTATAACTATTCCTAACGGGTGACAACTAATATGCAATTAAGAGCATTACATTAAATAACATCAATACCCTTCCAGCCCAAATATACTCACATGGAACAATTAAAGTACTTCCGGTATCGTAATCTCAAGTCAAGAAGAGAAACAGTCTTTCTATCAGTCTAAATAAAAGGGAGGTATTCATCTGAATAGGAAAAACGAGTCGAAAACCTAAAATTCGGCACTTCAAATGTGAAAAGTTTTGTTGATTTATTATCTAAAAATATTTGCATATGCGTTGGTTTCATTTGTCACAACTCATAGTGTACAGCCGATATTCATGTATTGATTTTTATCTCTTAGGGAATAATTATTTGACGTAAAAAGGGAGTTTTGACTTGCTCTAACTGTTAATAATAGTAGGATTTGTACCACACGTTCCAGTTCGCTGCTTCACATTAAGACTTATTCTAGTGCAGTGTTTGACGGATTTTGGATGAACCTAAGGGAGGTTTCCATTAAATTTTCAAAATATGATAATATACTATAATTAAGTTAATTTGAACAGATTCTTAACGGCGCGTATTTTGGGGCCTAGCTACCATATATATGGACCATCAATTTCAATCTTTCAGTGGGGTGGTTTCTGAGAATGAATCTTTAAAGTAATTGATCCCTTACGCCCTCCGGCACTCTCTTCCGTTGCACCCAATGTCAAAATTAATACCTGCATCGAAAAGTACTAATCGAGACCTTTCATTTGGTATGTCGCTGGCTATGGTCGGTAAAAAAATGTATCCCCCTCGTTAAGTACAACGGGCAGTAACATAGTTCACCGCATATGTGAGGGTTCACAGTTCCAATCTTTTCACCGAATTTCGCGAATATATGTAGCTTTTAGAATGTGTTACTGGGTCATCAGAACATATTAGGATTCGGCCTCTGGAGAGTACTGGAGCAGAAGTATACTGGAGACCAAGGGACGATGTGAAACAACCCTCTAATGAAATTTTCTATGATGACAAATTTGAAATTGAAAATTACAGACAACGGTTAATCAAGCAACATACTAAAGATAAAATTGTGCCTATTGAGTGTAATATAACAATGCGAGTACTAAGCCACTAACTGTTGAACCAACAAAATCCCCAGCATATATTATTGTATTGCTCTGGGAATGAAAGCAAATCAAGAAAATTGTCCCCGAAACAACATTTTTGCTATACCACTCTGCAGATAAGTTGAAACAGGTCAAGCCAACTGAAACAGCCAAGTCAGGACAACTTCTGATTGGCAAACAAGAACTATAGTGGCAAGTTTTTTTTGCAGGTTATACTATCCCGGTGAGTTGGGCGAGCAAAAGGGATAGCAATTTGCATGCAAATTTTAAAATTACCCTGTCAACGAAACTTCGTAATCACCACTAAGACCTTGCGCTAACGAAAACGGACTATCACTGATTTCTGCAATATGCGCACGATCCTCGACAATGGTATTCACGGTCCCCAAAATGCTCATTTTCTCCAACTCGAGCGAAAATAAACTGGGAATTCTAGGGAAGTAAAACGGTGGGATCTTGGAGAATACGCGTTTCCCTTTTGCGGCAATGTGCTTTTATACTCTGCAAAGCCAAGTGGTGGTAGACGCAAACCCAGTTTCGTACTGTTACTGACCGGGGTCTGACAGATGGTCCACATTAAAAAGCATCAAAACTGTACTGTCCTATGCACCAACGGAGACTTCCGATATAATGGAGAAGAATGCGTAGTTCAAGACAGACTTCCTAAAGGTTAGATTGTGATCTCTGAGAACACGTTGCTCGAGTAGGTGATGTAGAAACACGGTCTTTAGGATCATAACGAAAATGATGGGAGGTTTGTGAATTTCTACAGCTTCCACTTTGTGAATTTCTGCAGCTTCCATAGCCTCGTCTGGAAACTCCTTTCAAGTGCCAAGCTATCTCTGGCGGATATTGAGGGATTATCTGAAAGACCGCTCCCTGTTCTATGAGACGCTAGAGGGCCAGAGGAGGATGGAAATCACGTCGGGAGTAGCGCAGGGATCCATCCGGACCTCTGGAACGCTTCCTACGATAGTCTGGCCAGTGCTCCGTAGTCTTGTACGCATTTGCACGCGTCTGGGCCCAGAGCTCTGGCGGTCTGGTTTTGTTATAAAATGGGCCAAATGCTCTTTGACTTGGCACAGGTTGTAGTGCGAGTAGATTCCGCCCTTCACAGTTTCCAGGGAGACACCAACCGTTCCCGCCGAAGGACTGCCCCACCTGGCCAATCCGTCAGCCCATTCATTCGCCTTTATGTTCACATGATCGGGAACCAGTGGTGGGTGACTCTGAGTTTGCCGCCCAGATTGTCCAGCGTGTTTCCACACTGCTCACCAGCTTGGAGCACGTCGTTGCTGAGTACAAGCCTTAATGGCCGCAGCCATCAACAGACTTCCAGTATCGTGAGTACTTTCTTGGAATACACTAGCGAAACCTGGGAAGTCGTTTGATTCAGATACCCTGTGTGTATTCGAGGAAGCTGCCACACCGACTCCATAGACCATCTTTGATCCATCGGTAAAAAATACCTTGCAACACACGGCGCACTCCTCGCTCATTCTGCTCCTCCTCTGGCGTTCCCCAGGGATTAATACTGGGCCCTTTGTTATTTTTATTTTTTATCAACGACCTCACCCCCCCCCCCCCCCTTACTTGTCCCTATTTGCTCTATGCCGACGACCGTAAGCTGTTTTTCGCTATATCGTCGCCTATGGACTGTGTTCCCCCATTGCCTCGAAGTCACCGATCTAGCAGCAAAATTGTCAAGCTTTATACTTCGTTCCTCCTCTGATTTTGACTCCATCCAACTGTCCTTAGCTCTCTTCAATTCCGCCGTGAGGAATACCCTCGAGTACTGCTCCGTGATCTCCTTGAAAATGTGCAACGCAAATTCTTCCGTTCCCTCTTTTTTAAGAAAAGCTTCCTTCGTGTGCACTACTCCTCCCGCCTCCGCTTTCTGAACTTTCCCTTCCTGCAACAGCGTAGATCCTATCTGAATCTACGCACGTTTTCTAAACTTTCCTCGGGTCTGATGGACTGCTCCGCCGCTAGCGACATCACCTGCCGTCCTGCGTCTTATGACACACGTGGTGCAGATATTTTCAACGTGCCCTTCGCAGAGCTCGAAGTCTACTTCCATTCCCCGAACCCTAGGCTTTGCCGAAATTAAAATGCACAACAGCTTGGTCCTTTTAACTTCTCTACTTAAAGTAGTTATTATTGCTTTCTCCTCCTCCTGTGGGCAATAAGTAATTGTGCCTCTGTTCACAACTCTGGTCAAGTGGTTGCCTCCCAGATCCAACTGGATTGTCCTAGTACTTAGCGTGGATATAATCCATTGTGTAAGATAGTTTCCAATCCAATACTGGCTTGTATCGTTTTGTATTGTACGTTTCCTCTTGACTATTTTATGAAGTACCCCATACTTTCAGTTTCTTTCCTCTTACCTCTATTTCTTCCTCTAATTTCTTTTCATTCAAACTACGCTTTAGTTTCATCATCGTTACATTTACCGCAGTGATAAGCCCACAGCAGCGAAACATCACAAAGAGAAACACAAGCATTCATGATGACCGGAAATCAAATCCGGGAGATCCTTTTCTATACATTACTATAGTACCCAGCATCTCTCTGTTTTCTGGCAAATGCTTCTTTCCCGAGATTTCAATTCCTCTGGAAGGTTTTCGCGGGAAGAATTAAAAATATGCAGTTCTGTACCATCTCACAGTGATTAAGGAGAGCTTCTTATACTTGCGTTAGGAACGCTTGTATATTCCGAGCAGCTCGCAATATGTTGATGGTTTATTTGCTGTCCTACTTTCTGCATAGTACGTAATGCTCACCTTGCTGACTTCCAGCCATGCATTTCATACTTTGTCACTTTTACATGCGGTCAATATGTCAACAAACTTAAGGTGTCTGTAGCATCGTTTTAATGCCATCTCTTTCCTAAACCGACACGTAGCTCAACCTAATTTTACTTTTAAACTTTTCTTTTTAAGGTTTTGTTGAAGACTCCCTTTCTAGGAGTTTCATTAGATTCGATCAAAACAAGCAACAGTCTTCCAGTACAATAATTGAGCGCGATTTTTACTTCAGAATCTTTTGACGAATCTCAAGCTACATCAGAATCTGCAACCACCTAAGAAGTATATCATTAGTATGGCGGTTCGAAATGAAAACCTCGGTACAACTTTTAATATTCCTAAGGATCGCCCAGCCCATATAAATATATACAAATTATTTTAAATCGTCAATTGATTCGACATCATGCAACTTTATTCTTTACTACTATATTATAGGAATATTGGAACTGTTCGCAAAAGCCGAAATAACTATTCAGTGGCGAAGTCCCTGCAGAGTATCACAGACTCACTAAGAGCAACGGGGATACTTTGCACACGCGACCAAACATTACATTAACTCATAAATGGTATTCTATCCCTCAGTATATATCTGACTAAAACACATCGCTCTTGGTTTCAAACTCAGTAGATACCAGCATTAGTAGACAGAGCAAGATAATAGTTAAATTTAGCTGGGGACGTGCTACTTTATTCAGGACATCTGACCTCTGAGGTCAAACCACAATTCCAAATACCAAAGCAATTGAAAACTGATAATTATTTGAAGTTCTGCTGCACCTGGGGTGGTTTTATCAATGCTCTTTCTATCAGTATCAAAAGTACCAGCTTATTGCCCTGGGTGAGTTGAATAGGAAGAAGGGGAGGGGGGGGGGGGGGCTTATTAAGCTGAGGATTCTTACTTAGAAACAATAAAGATTTTTTTTAATGGATTGCACAGTTTTTTTCATTTCCTCTAAACGCAGAAACCCAACTAAGCCATAATAAAAACCGAATTCATTGGACACATACTGATGAAATTATGTGAAAGATTTATAGCTCTAGCGAAAATGATAAAAAGTTTTACGGAAAAATTATTCCTATAAATACTGCATGGCACGTTCGTTAGGGCAGTTTCAACTTCAAACGCAATCTAAGCTAATATGAAGGTGATCGTTTTAGTTTTGGCAACAGTTGCTCTTTGTGGAGCTGCCCGTAGGTTTCATATGTTAATTTTTCGCTTAAACACATCTCGCTTACGTATTTTATTGATTCATGAATATGTTTCTATTTCTAGCCCGGCAGGAAGGTCCAGGATGCCGTGCTCCAAATGGTGGCGGTCTTGTACCGGTTCTTGATGAATTCCTCGCTTTAGTGCCAGTTGAAGAAATCTTGGAAATAGCTTTGACCGCTATCACGTCCGACCCAGAAGTCCAAACGGTCATGGAATACCTTTCTTCCTCTGAATTCTACGGAATAGTTCAATCCGTTCGGTTTGCTCCCGAGTTTGACGGCTTAGTCAAATTCGCTTGTCAAGAGTTGTACTTCGATGCTATCTACTATATCAACATCGCTAACGGCATTCTCGGATTCCCAGAAATAACAAAGAAAAGTGCTCCCCGCGCTGGTGGATTTAATGCCATGCTGCAGGAAATTTTGGCCCTTATCCCACTTGATACTTTGAAATCTCTTCTTGAGGAGAAGTTAGCCAGTGACTACTATGTTCAACTGGCCTTCCAAAAGATTAATTCTGATGAATTCGGCGCCATCATTGAAGGTCTTCAAGCCAATGTTGCCTACGTCGACATGAAGGATCGTCTGCGTGGCTTGGGGGTTGATATTGACGGCATTATCGAGACTATCGGTAAAATCTTCAAACCTTAGATGCAGTAATATCTACAGTAGATGATTTTTGAAAGAGGTTCAAATAAAGATAATTTTCATTAAAATGTGTTTTTTATTTTTTTTTTTATTTTTGTAATTCCATCAATTTGTGTATGTATTTTTAAAAACCTTTCCGACATGGTCCTCTCGGAAGTTTGAAACTAAAATATTGTCAAGGAATAGAATTGGCTCGTCATGAAACAGACAGACCGTCCAACAGTTGTTAGTCATCTCCACTTCATTCAAACGACAAATGAAGGCTATGCGGAGATCGCAGGTGTCTGAATGCTCAGACAATTCCCGACCTATTCCACTCATCCATGATTTCGCGCAATCACTTACAAACTACCGTATTTTCACGACCTTGGATCTAGTCAAGGCGTAACATCAAATCTCTGTTGCCCCCGAAGACATACCGAAAACGACTATCTGCACACCTTTTGGACTCTTCGACTTTTGGCTTCTGAAACGATTCGTAGACATTCCAGAGTTTCGTTTTCTCTGTCCTAAGCACTTAAACTTCTGTTTCGTATTCATGGATGATGTTTTGGCCGCTTCTGCTCCCGAATCTAAAATTTCTTGGTCACAGGAATATCCCTGACGCAGTCCACCTAACTCAGACAAGGTTGCAGCGATTAAGAACTTTCCCCTGCCACCCACGGTGAAGGATATGCGAAGGTTCTTGGGCATGTTAAACGTCTATCCTCCTTTCTTGCTCAAGGAGGCTCATCACCAAGCGATCCTCAACACTTAATTGTCTAGCCAAAACCGAAGACCCCCGAGAGGTTGCGTAGATTACTGAGGCCGCTCAGGCATTTGAAACGGTCGAACAACATCTGTTTTTATGCTACACTGCTGGCATTTCCTTAGCGAGATTATTAGTTGTGCTCGTCGATTCCTCAGACAAAGCGGTAGGAACCGCTCTTCATTAGCAGGAGGATCAAATCTGGCAAGTTTCTTTTCGAAGCAAGTCAACACCTGTACCTCTCCATCGGACACTTCCGTTTCTCCCTTGAAAGCAGGCCGTTCACATTGTTCACGGACCATAAGCCACTCACTTTTTAACCAAAAGAACGCCAAGCAACCTCAACAATTTCGGCACTTATGCTTTTTCAGCCAGTTCAAGAAAAGACAATGTCGTAGACGTAGACTCTTAGGCCAAACAGTGCATCGCGTGCCAGAAGTGCAAAATGAACAAGCACGTAAAAAAGGAAGTAGGCGTGTTCCCTCGGTCGACTAAGCCCTTCCACATCATCCATCTCGACATAATTGGTCCTTTGTGAGTCTCGAACGGATACAAGTATTGCCTCACAATCATCGATAGGTTTACACAGTGGCCTGAAGCAATACGTGTGACTAATAATACGGCACAATTATGTGCTGAGGCCTTTTCTCAAGAGTTGATCCCGCGCTTTGGTGCACTCACAGGCTCTCATTAAGGTGGATGCTGTTCGGAAGCCGCTGCAACCGAGGGTCCTTTTAGAATTCTAGAGCGATGAGAGAACCAGTTCAAACTCGACGTTTGGGCTGGATCTAAGTGAATCTCCTTGTCAAGACTAAAGGCCTTCGATGAGCCGCGGACGCTGCAAAAAAGAGGTCCGTCAAATGTCTGGTTCGCCCAACAACCCTATTGAGAGGATCACATGGTCGGTTTGCTCGGCTGAACCCGCACGGTTTCAGCGGGGGCGAGGTGATGTCGCGGCACATCGAAGGCGCGAACCAAAAATACATTGCCGTCGTGAATTCATCTCTGCCGATGCACTAAACTGCCGCTGACACAGCTGACGGCATAACAGGAGGTCGACCGCAAGAACTTCACTAACTACCTACCCGTTACAGCGATCAGGCGCAGAAAAAGAAAACATAGAGTATACACTGTTCTATGCAGATTGGGCGATTAAAAGATAATAAGAAGAATTTTTAACCCCCTACAAAAGGATGGACGATTCCGTAGTCTACACAATGATGAAATCTATGAGCGATACCATGATCGTCAGGTTGTGGATTAAATCTGGCTCAATAGGTTACAGTGGGCAGGTCACTTAATCCATATGGATGAGGATTATCCAGCCCGGAAAGTCTACAAGGGCAATATCTATGGTAGAAAAAGAAGACGACCCTGCCTAAGATGGAGCGATGGCGTAGGTCAGGACGCCAGACAGCTTTTAGGGATATCGAATTGGTGGACCTCGGCCCAAAACCGGGATGTCTGGAGTTCCCTATTAAGGCAGGCCTAGACCGGATACCGGTTGTTCCGCCGTTGATGATGACGAAGATGAATAACAGCGAATCTTTCGTGTTAAAAAATTGGATACCCTATACCAACTGGTATTCTAGATTTTGAATTGGGTAGGACTGGTAATTCTACCCACAGAACAATTCTTACGAACGGACCCAACATCGAAAAGAGACTAACGATTTCAGTATTTTCTCACGGAAAGTGTGCCGCTGAACAGACCAAGCAACAGATCGGCGTTACAAGAGTTGTGTATGACGGGGATCCGTTTCCAGGAGAAAAGCCACTACACCATAAATTATTGCGCTATCTAGTAAACCATAGCATTGGGATAGGTTTCCTAGTCAGCCAAAAAATTAAATCTGCTTTGAGCGGCTTTGAAAACGTTAACGAACGGCTAAACACTTTGCATTTGAGAGGCGAATTTCGAGGCATACGCCTCATTAACGGTCATGTCCCTGCAGAGACAGCGTGGAAAGAGGTCCACAAATAAACCTGGGCTTCTCCAAACAACGCCACTTTTAATCAAATTGACCACGCACAAATCGAGCACGCGCCAAATGAGCCTTGAATAACTATTTAGTTCACACGGTGCTCTGGACTCAACAATACCACTTCCGATCGCCTCTCTCATTCAATTGAGAGTGAACACTGAAGCCAATCATAATAAAGTCCTCTGCAAAACCTATTAGAGAGAAATGAATGCCGCAATAACCGCTGTCTAGAGAGGTTCTGGAGATGAAACATCGACAAATGGTCTTCACAATCACATGAAGAACATTATCATTGATACGTCACGAGCATACTTGGCCCCAGTCGCAAAAAAATTGAAACGACTGATTCGGCGATGAGTGTAAGCTAGTAAGCCCCCCGTTGAGCGATGAAGCGACTTTACAGACAAACAAGTCAGGAAACTGGAAGCTCGACGCTTCAGGTATGAAAGGTTTTGTTTGTTTCGTCTTGGAGTATATTTAAGAGCAGAACTGTCCCATTTGTACGCAACTCGTTCTGTATATGCATTTAGCATGTCAGACTACTCACTTTAGTGTGAAATTCATATTTAGTACTTTGGGTTGCAGTAAATTTACACGCCAAAGTCAACTTTCAGCTACTGTAACTTTGTTAATAATAGTACGATTTTAATCAAACTTGGAGATAACATGCTTCATACCATGATCTATATTGCAAAAAAAATCTAGGATAAATTTAAGGGTGGTTCTTACTCAATTCACCCAAAAATATAGTAATATACTATTATTAACTTAATTTGAGCGGATATCGATATGGAGAGTATTTTCAGTCCTGAACACGTATAGAAGCAGCTTAATGATTCTTTTTCAGATTTTTCGGTTGGGTAGTTTCTGAGAATGGATCCCTTAGAGAAATCATCACTTTCGACTATTTTGCAAACAAAACCTTAAAAAGGAAGCCTGGAAGAACCAATTGGTCCTTTAACAGGAGAAGTACAGGGAGCAGCTTTACCAGGAGCGAGAAATTGCGTCTTCAATAATACAGTGCGCTAATGAAAACTTACTAGTAAAAATAGGCTTAGACATCCAAGTAGATGAGAAAAGCAGCGATGCTTGATAAAGTGGATTTAAGAAACTTCACCTGAATGAAGCCCAAGTCCGAGAAAAGTTGGCAAACGCGATCTAGACAATCCGACCCTACCAATGAACGAAGCAAGGCTAAAGGAGGAGAACAAGATGCAATTTTGTTGTCAGCGTTAAGTTGTAGTTGCTTCAAAGCAATAGCCGCTATCAACAAGTGTGTAAGCTTTAACTTTACATCAATTCACATGTATGGCGTGTCACCAAATTACCCTTTCCTGACACAATATCTCCTTTAAAATCTTCCAGCTGTATGGATCAAATGCAAGAACAAATTACTTGCCACATAGTTTCGCCCTCAAGAAATTTCCCATTCATTCTTTGAATTATCAAATTATGCACAGTCGAACCCAATTCACTACGGAGCTATTAACTTTCAGAGTTATTTTCTCAATGAAGGATAAATCCCATACTAATGCATCGCTTTCTGATTACCTGCTTTACCGTACTAAGGAGGGAGCTTAGCAAGCATGGATAACCATTTAGGAGAAAATTTTGAAGCTAGATGGCAATCAAACCCCAAACGAAACTGTAATACGACCCGCGCTAACGGTGGAAAAGTGCAGGAATAAATGGTGTCATGAAAGAAGGTTTACAATGATCACTGGACACGTACATTATAAGATACTATTATGCTCATGGGGCCAAATATGGGAAACCAAAAAAACAAAAAGACGATGACAAGCATCCACAAATCCAAGCTTTTCCCAAGGTGACATGAATTCACGGCCCTAGCATGGTGAACAAAGTAGTGGCACACAAACTCTGCGGAAACCGGCATGCAAGCTGGGTGAAAAAGAGCAGATGACGAGGGAGCAATAAAGCAAGCGCAGTCAGGTTCACCATCGACAGTGCGCATGCTTAAAAGCTTCCTTTAAAAGACTGCGAGGCAGAGATAAAACCTGATGCATCAATAACTCGCAGAGAAATCTTCAGATAACTTTGTGCCCCTCTAACAAAATAACTCCGAAGAAAGTGAAAGCAGCTCAGGTGATTTGACTAAGATGTGCAGGTGTGAACTCTGCTTTTGTTTCACTACAAACTTCCTGTTCAGGAGATAATGTTCTAAGAGGATATGGACAGACATATGAAAAGCTATAAGGCCATCGTGCAAATAGGTTTCAAACATTTCAACTGGTGAGGGAAGGGGGTAGTCATCAGCGAAACCATGGTTCTCAGTGGGCAGGATATTGAAGACGTAGAACAATTTGTATATCGCGGCACCAAACTTGATGCAACTCCACGCATAAAGAATGGTAGATCCTCTTTCGCTGTTTCTCTAAAATGTGGAAATAAAGTTTTCTTAACATCAACGCAAAGTTGAAGCATTTCTGTTTTAATGGTGTTTTTGGTTATATTGGAGCAGCAATGAAAAGCAATCCCCACTATGACTCTAAAGTTCCAAGTCTTCATGAACACCTGTCTGCGACGTATCATCGGAATACGGTGACCTGATACTATTTCGAACCAAAAACTTAGTGAGCGCACAGCCCAGTTACCAGTAGACGTTTTAATCAGAAGGCGGAAGTGGTAATGGATTGTCCACTGTTGAGAAAGAGCAACTACTCCACTGCAGGTTACTTCATGCAATGGGCTCCACTATCCCAAGATGGCCACCAAAAACAGAACAGTGAAGGAGGGATGCAAATGGGAACTCACGGGGAGCGGAAAAACATCTCAACAAAATGTCATTGATAGTGCTTAGGGATGATTCATGTGGTATATACCATTAAGGGGTAAATGACATCCAATGTATTGATTACCTTAATAAATATAGGTGTAACATCGTATTTTTTCGATTTATCTCTCTTATTATTTTGAATATTTATTACTTTTTATACAAGGAACAAAATAGCCTTGTCTTATAGATAAACCAGATAATAATTTCCATCCTCTGAAATTAGCTCCGAGTTTTACAATCGCAGAACAGGTGTGGCAATTCACTTTTTAGGCCATTTTTCAACCTTCTAGGAGATGAGTCAATAGTATAAGAAGCGAAATAGGCCAGCGATGTGACTACTATGGTAATTACTAATATCAAAATACACAAAATTATCAAAAAAGTTAATCTATCAAGAAAGCAAGAGAACAGCCTTTATATTTTTTCTAATTGGAATTTGAACCAAACATAAGTCGATATATAACCCACAAATGAATGATTCACCTCAAAGCCACTTCACAATGTCTAACTGATAAGGGCCGATGTCAGGTAAAAGTTGGAGAGTACTTTTAGAATACTCGTTGTCGATTGAATGATGCTGAAAAGTCGAGAAATAAAAAATCACAGTGCAACAAAGGGAGATTGAGAGTAATACCATGATACCTAGAATCATAATAACCGACGACTTACTGACTTTCCATTTCTAAGAAATCGGATAAGAAAATCCACAAGCTTCTTTGATAAGTTCGTGTCTTGGAGTTGCCTAGCGAAATTATTTAGCGGGGGCCATGCTAAACAACCTTTCTAGATAGCGCAAATCTTAGCGTCAGATATTTTTAAAAATCAACTTAGCCATCAACAATGATTATTTATTATTATGCAGCAACAATGCCTATTTTCCTAGATCTTAGTTGCGACATCGGTTACACAATGAGTGAATATGGGGTAAAAAAGTACAAAAGTATGATATCAACGGCACAACACCCTTTCTAAGTCTAAAAGCTGTAAGGTATTCTGATCTAGAACTAACAAAATTATAGCAGGCTAAAGCTACCAATTTCATGCGAATTATCTTATACCATAGAAATGTGATTCTGACGTCATTATTAACAAGAACAGTTAACAATATATAGTAAAGTTCCGAAAATGAAGTACCTACTTTTCCCTAATTCTGTTTAAGGTTTTTTATGAAGCAAAACTTTACTAAAATCGTCTTATTATATGTCTGTCACATGCACTTTTTCCGGAACGGGTAATCCTATTCATAAGAATTTTGGTAAGAAGGTCGGAACTGGAACCACCATGCATACAGTGATTAACATCGTTCTACGTTAAGTTTAAGGCCCCCTAAATGCAACAGTTTGGTGTAAAGTTTGTTTATACCAGATGTGTTATGATGAGTATCAAATGAAAAGGCCTCTATTAATACCTTCCAAAGCTATGTTCCCAGTTCTGACATTTGATGCAGGACAGCGCGGGGACTAGAAAGTAGCCACATTTTTCACGGAACCATCCTCAGAAACTAGCCAACCAAAAAATCTGTGAGAAATTTGGAAGCTGGCACTATGTAGTACGAGTATTTAGGCCCCGAAATACCCTCCATATCGGTAACTATTCAATAATAGTATACTGTTGTATTTTTTTGGAAAATTATTGGGAACACTGTTTAAGTTCATCCCAGTAATATAGAGTATGTTTCTACCAAGTTTTAAGTATTGTACCATTACTCACAAAGTTATAACAGTTCAAAGTTGTCGCTTTTGTCCAATTTGAATGTCAGTATCACACACAAGCGAATTGTCTAACAGAATGCAAGCATACATTACAAGCTGCATACAAATGGGACAAATGCCAATGGTAAACTGCGTTATGAAGTTGCTTCACGCATCAGTGCAACTTGGGTGAAGTGGCGTTCCACAACTGGCGTTCGTTGTAATCAATGCATCAACGAATGTAACAATTCCCAAATTTGCCACAGTGTCGTCCGTACTGTTACCCTCTATGATTCTGTGTTCTAGCGGACTACTAAAGACAACGAATGGTGCCCTGCGCTAATGAGGACAAAGGTGTTGCGTTGGACCAGTGGATAAAAAGCCATGTTAAGTCATTCACGTTGTATTGATACCTGAAGTAATTTCATCACGCAATTCTCAACAAGTCATATGCTTGTTTCATTGGGGTCGATAGTCAATTTTTGACAAATTGTGCGAGCTCAGCTTTGTTATGAGACACTAGGAAAACATCATCTGCATAGATACAGTGAGCAGGGCGCCGTAACAGCTTCCATGATAACAATAAAGAGGAGTGAGGGATGAGGAACCGGATATGATATACCTACCTCTCTTTTGGCCACATAAATCACCGTTAGCTGAACATAATAGACAAATAAGAATTCAACTTCAACTCCGCGACACCTATAAGAGGGAAATGGATGCCGTAATAATCGCAGTCAACAGAGGTCCTGGAGATGAAGGATCAACAAATGATCTTCGCAACCACCTGAAGAACGTTATTATTGATACGGCCACAAACATACTTGGCCCCAGCCGCAAAAAAAGTCGGAACGGCTGGTTTGATGATGAGTGTAAGCTAGCTACGGAACGGAAGAATGCTGCATACCGACTAATGTTGCATTCTCAAAGAACGCGTGCACGCGCAGAGACTTATCACGAACTCCGGCGAGCAGAGAAGCGACTTCACAACCGGAAAAAGGAAGCCTGGGAGAACCAACAAATCTATGAACTAGAAAAGTACAGAGAGCAACCGCACCAGGCGCGGAAGTTTTATCAACAAGCCAGCAGGATGAAGCCTTATACACCTCGATGCTAATCCTGCCGAAACAAAGAGGAAAATCTGATTTCCGACAGAATGGACATATTGGAGTGATGGGTTGAGAATTTTGGTGAGCTACTGAACAACCAGAACATCGGCGATTTGGAGGTCCCCCAACTGAAGACGACGGACAAATACTGCCACCACCGAGCATAGGAGAAACAGCCCGTCGCCAGGAATCGCCGATAGAATTACAGTCGAATTAGTTAAATATGGAGGCGACCAATTACAACAAGTGGATCATCAACTTGTGCTCAAGGTATGGGACAGCGAATCAATGCCTGACGAATAGCAAAGAGGCATTATCTGTTTCATACATAAAAAGGGAGATATCACACAGTGCAACCATTATAGAGGTATCACGTTGCTGAGTACCATCTATAAGATATTCTCCACTATCTTGCTAGGCCGATAGCCCCATACACCCAAAACATTATTTGCCCATACCAAAGAGGCTTCACTTCAGGCAAATCAGCAACAGATCAGATTTTCTCTCTGCGGCAAGTGATGGAAAAACTGTTGGAATATGGGCACCAGTAACACCATCTCGTCATCGACTTTAAAGCCGCCTATGATAGCAAAGCCAGGGGAAACTGTACACAGCCATGAGAGAATTCGATATCCCAACAAAATTGATAAGACTGACTAGGCTGACCCAGTCCAATGTGTGAGACTAGATAAAAGCAGCAGGATCACTCTCAAGACCATTCGACATCAACAACGGTCTACGACAAGGGGATGCCCTATCATGCGTCCTCTTTAATCTGGCCTTCGAGAAAGTGATCCGTGATGCTGAGGTTAATACAGGAGGTACGATCCCCTTTAAGTCCACCCAACTACTGGCCTATGGCTGACGATATCGACGTCATGGGAAGAACGACCCGAGGCGTACAAACTGCCTTCATCCAGATCGAGCAGGTGGCAATCGGCGTGAGATCTCCGGCTGCAGTTCAATGAAGGCAAGACGAAATATATGATGACAACGTCAGCATTGAAAACCAACCAACCAACAACATCAAACCGTACTGATCAAACGGGAAGAATAAAGATAGGAGAATACAACTTTGAGACCTTTGAAAATTTATCCTATTTAGGGTTGAAAATCACAACGGATAACAGCTACGATGATGAAATCCGCGCACGGTTATTGGCAGCCAACAGAGCATATTTCAGCTTACAAAAACTGTTCCACTCGAACCGTCTCACCATAAGGTCAAAGCTCTTACTGTACAAGACAATGATCTTGCCAGTCTTCATGTATTCCTCGGAGACTTGGGTTCCTATCAGGAATTATCGCGAACCCTTGGCCGCGATCGAGAGAAGAATCCTCCGAAGAATTTTTGGCCCCCTACATGAGGATGGACGATTCCGTAGCCTACATAATGACGAAATCTATGAGCGATACCATGACCATCAGGTTGTGGATAAAATCCGGCTCAATAGGTTACTGTGGGCGGGTCACTTTATCCGTATGGATGAGGATGATCCAGCCCGGATATTCAATAAGGTAGGTAAGGTATCTATGGTAGGAAAAGAAGTAGACCCTACTTGGGATGGAGCGATGACGTAGGTCAGGACGCCAGACAACTTTTAGGGATATCGAATTGGTGGACCTCGGTGCAAAACCGGGATGTCTGGAGTTCCTTGTTAAGGCAAGCCTAGACCGGATAGTGGTTGTTGCGCCGTTGATGATGATGATGATGAAAAATTCATCTTTGTAAAGGAATTGCATGAAAAATTTTCTTCTTCCGAAACAGACAATGCTGGAAGAATTTGTACCCAATCAACACTCAGTTTTTCTCTTGTCTTCTATCAAAACACCAAAAAATTTCTTTTCTTGGAATCGTGACGGTGACGAAAGCCCTTTTCGTAAAGCCCACTCATAAACAAACAGCGACAAAATCTTCTTGCGTCGAAATCTCGGCATATGCAGCATCCAAAAGTGTCGATTTCAAACGTTTGCGTTGAAACATATTTACACTCTTGGATAAATTCGCCCGTTAAAAGATTTTTTTCCCAAGCTTCGAAATAAAAAGTTTTTGAAAGAAACTTCTAAAGTAAGTGACCAGAGATAGACTTTTCCCATTCTAAGACGACATTGAAAGCACAATGACCGCATAACGTCTTACTTTTTCCTAGAAAGATTGGAATTTAGTTAAAATAATCTGTAGGATTATTATTTGGAGAGTGTAAAACAATGATGATTTTGGATTCATACAAAATAGAGTAAATTGCGGCTTCGTCAGTGCACTTCTCCAGAATAGATCTACGCGCGGAGGTCTATCCTATATATATTGGCAGAAACTCCGCATGGAAGCTCGCGTTAGCGAAGGAACAACATGGCAGATTCTACCTGCTAATGCTAACCTTTAACGGAAAAGGCAGAAGAGACTTGAATGAATCAGCATCATACAGTCTTCTTCTTTTCTTCAGCCTTTGTCCCGTTCACAAACGGAGTCGGGTCGTCGTGATCCGTTTTTAAATCCCCATCTAGCGTATCAAACCACCGTTTCGGCCTGCCTTTTGGTCGTTTACCATCGGCTTTAATAGTCAGACCAATCTTGGCAAGTAAATTCTCGTTACCACGAATTACATGACCATACCATCGAAGACGTCTCTGCCGCGATTTTTCCACGATCGATGCAAACCCATAACGGTCACAGATATCGTCATTTCGGATGTGATCAAACCGTGTCACGCCACTAGTCCAACGCAACATCTTCGTATCCATTACCGCAAGACGTCGTTCATTGTCTTTTATAGTCGGCCAACACTCAGAACCATAGAGAGCGACAGGACGGACGACATTGCGGCAAATTTTAAATTTGAGACGTTCGTTAATACGTCGATCAGAAGGAACACCAGTTGTGAAACGCCTCTTCATCCAGGTTGCGTTAATGCGTTGACCTTAAATCGCTCAGTTCTGGGTAGATCACTGGTGCGGACAGTGATTGTGCCTGTTTCATGAGGATCGGTCGTCAAAAATTCAGTTTTGTTTAGATTTAATCAGAGACCGTGTTGCATGAGGTGATCATTTCATTTTTGGACAAGTTGCTTGAGATAATTTTTGCTATGTGATGCTAGGAAAACATCACCTTGTGTAGGGTGCTGGACGTTGGATATCCCGTGTGACGGTGTCCATAACAAGAACAAAGAGGAGTGGTGAGAGGGCGCTCCTTTTTGTTCTTGTTATGAACGCCGTCACACGGGATATCCAACGTCCAGCGTCCTACAATAATCCATCCAGTATCATACAGTAATCCATCAGAACCATAATAAGGTGGACTCATATAAACGGATTGGTGAATAGAAACATCTAATTTTTACTGTTTTAAGGTTTTGTTGTACACACAACATTACTGATTGTTTACTCTCTGTTTGTCTGTCTCCCTGTCGGTCTATCACACGCACTTTTCTCAGAAACCACCAAATTTGGTGTGGAGTTGGGAATTGTGAACGCCCACGCACACAGTAAGCTACATCGTTCTACGTGAAACTTAACGGGTGTCTTCATACAGGCGAAAGCAAAGTGTAATTTTTTTTGCACTAAATATAGTTATGCGGGGTATCAAATAAAAAGTTTAAATCAATACTTGGTGCAATGCTGACCTCCGTTCTGACATTTATTGCTAAAGAGCGGAGAGCGAGGGCTGAAAAGTAGTACTGACTGACCTAGAACCTACTTAACCGAAAAATCAGAAAAAAAACGCTGAAGCTGCCACTATATGGTGCCTAGGCTCCGAAATACCGTCCATACCAATATCTACTATGCTATAATTTTTAGTAATTGACTATAAAATCCCCTTTAGTTTATCTTAGAACCATGAAATTTCACAGTAACATAGGCTATAAATCCTAGCATGAGCCACCATGTGTGGTTTAGTTGGGTGGGAAATCACACTGTCACTGACCAAGTTGTAGTAGTTGTCACTTCAGTGTTAATTCTAACACTTTGAATATCAGTAACACACTAACATTACGTTCATTACGTGCTAGGTACAAATGAAAGAAATGTCTCCTCAAATATTTTAGAAATACACAAAAGCTTTCATGCCTGAAGGGCCCGGTTTCCGACTGGTGGCTATTTTTTTATTATTTTTATGTCAGTATCAATTACTTGAAGCATGAGTAGACCGTAGTGGTCCATTGTACTCGCAATCCCCGGATTATCCCAGATCCGTTTGTACATCACATGATTTCCGTAAGTAGCTGCGATGCTGCCCGCTACATTTACATATGCGTCCACAAGCCACATAGGAAATAATCCGTGAATTCCGCTTCCCCATTTAAAGATGAACACGTATCATTTTGGCGAATTCCTCTCCTAATAATATGTCCACCTAGTGAACTGGGGTCAGTCCGAATGACCACAATACTTCCGCAAATTTTCTTGAATAAACTTTTCAGTACGTTTCTCTGGTTCTTTCAGGAAAAGTTCGGTGTGTCAAGGAGCATTTAGGTTCTGCCAATTGCCCTCATGGGGAGATTGTTCCCAGTTTTTGATAGCAATATAAATCAACGCTTTCGACACACCAATCACTGATTCAATTTCCTTTGCACTATAGCTACCTACCAGAGTTTTGCCTCACTTTTACGTAGGCCTAAAGTTGGGAACATATATCCACTTTGCCGAATGAAGCCTAAACCCCATGTCAAGGCAAAGGTCGGTATGCACAGCCCATAAGTTGTGGAACTTCGTTTCTTTTTACCTCTACATATTTGTTCCAAAGAAGATTCTTACCATAAACTACCCCCAGTTTCCCGTTTTTGTAAATAATATCGAAATTTGACGCTTTATTTAACATACTTAGAATTATCCGATTTAAGTCAAATATGCACCGTTTTGTTGGCAAACTTGTTGCCTTATAGAAGGCAACTTCACTATCCCCCTTTACCACCAGGCCGAATTGAGGGTCTGACCATAGCTGAGCAGCTCATAGTGGATGATTCCCTTCCAATTTCACCAAACACACAGCAAAACCTTCCTGGTCGTCAATCCGGGCATGGCGATGGTTCGAGCCGGCTCGTCGGCTTCGACCACGATCTTTTTCGCTTTAGGCTGTCGCACGTGATCCACTTTTCATCACCAGTCACCATCCGCTTCAAAAATTCGTCGAATTCGTTCCGTTTCAACAGTGCATCGCAGGCGTTGATTCGGTCCGAGAGATTTTTTTGCGTGTCACCCAAACATCCAGCTGTTTTTGGAAACCAATCTTCTGGAAATGGTTCCAAACGGTTTCATGGTCTATACACAGTTCCTAGCCAATCAAGCGAATGCTCACATGCCGGTCTACTTGGATGATTTCGACGATTTTGCCAATTTTTTCTACGACGATTGGCCTACCAGTACGGGGTGTTTCTTCAACATCCACTACACCAGAATGAAATCAATCGAACCAACGCTGTGCTATGCGCATCGTATCGCATACAGTATCGGGCCCATAAACCTCACAATTTTTTTTGGTCGCCTTTGTTGCATTTTTACATCTCAGGAAGTAAAAACGTAAAATATGATGAATTTCTTGCTTGGTGGACTCCATCTTTGACGTGCTATAACTTGAGAATGAAACGTACGATCACAACACTGTCAAAGACAGATTAGCACAGATTGTCGTCTTCAAATTGCCGATGCGATAAGTACAACACAAGATATATTTAAGTGTCTCCATCTATTGACAAAATGCGGCATTTCTTTTTCCCTAATCCAATATTTCCACAAGCCGCTCCAAAGCCTCGACCAATAATTGGAATAGTCAATTCATCCGCATAAGCTTGACCGTGTACGAGCAGATTGTACAGTTCGCATAATAGTGTGTCGAGCAACATACTCCATGTTGCAATAGCACACTTCCTTAAGGATAACTTTTCGTTGCTTCTGGCCTCAGGTAACGATCAGCACCTTCCTCGGAACATAGCAATCTCTACTTAACTAAAACGTCATCAACACTGGGCTTCCCGCCGGTATGAATAAGTTTTTGGAAATGTGCATAATCAAAAACCCCTTCAATATTCAATAGCAGCCTCCATTGCTTTCCTCCTTTTTGCATCCTCTATCTTGAAAATCGAGGAATGAAGAGCAGACTTACGAGACCCCCACCCTGCAAGCATGTTTTTTATCTAGTGGCTACGATCTTAGCGCTTTCTCGCGAATGTGAGGCTCAGCAAATCTTTCCAGACCTTTCAACAGGAGTGATGTTGGGCCAATTTGTCTGAAATTTTTTAGGTTTGAATAATTACTTTGCCAAAATTATTATTCACTTTAACTCGAACTTTTCTTGAGGCTTAAATCATAAGTATGTAATGCTCTTTGGGTACATTGGATCCCGTGTGTATACATCGTAATTTTTCTGACGTATGTATCTTTGTGGTTAACTTTCTGCCAAGAAGTATAGATTCCTTAGAATACATTAAAGGTGTTTCATGCCCTTCTTCAGCATCGAAGGACAGATGCCATCCATGCCAGATGCTTTGAAATGCTCACCCGGACTCGGAATCGAAAACGGACTAGCAATTTCCGCACTTCCTCGTGGAACTTGCGCTTCTTGGACAGATTGGATGCTGCCCTACAGCTAGTCAATACCTTCCCCCAATATAAAACTAGTGCAACAGGGCATGCGATGGGAAGGAGGCGCTACATCATATATTGTTAGCGACCGCCCAGTAAACGATGAGTTCGGACTAGGTTTCCTAAACAGCCAAAAAATTAAAAATCTTTGAAAACATAAGCAAAAGGCTATGAACTCACCGTTTGTGAGGCTAATTTTGAAACATAAACCACATTAACGTTCACGTCCCTATAGAGGAGACTACAGAGTTGGACAAGGATACCTTCTGCGAGGTAGTAGAGTGGAGCTAGGAAGTTTGCCACAGTATAATATCAAAATTATACTTGCAGATTTTAAAACCCAACTAGGGATAAAGTTGGCTCCCATAATTCACATAAAAACACCAATGATAACGGGCTGTATTGTATTAGCAGTACCGTAAATAATGATTGTTGGAAGTACCTGGTTTGCGCGGAATGTGGTCCTCAAACAAAAAGGACCTCTCCAGATGAAACGACTTTCAACCAAATTGACGAGTTGTAGATTGAACGCGTGCCTTTTCAGCCTTGAACAAAATATACATATGAACTCGGATCACTATCTGGTTAGCAAGGTGCTCCGGGCTCAACAAAGCCTACAATCCCCTCTGACAATCAGGTGATAGTGAATACTGAAATCATCTACAACAAAGCGCTCCGTTGTACCTATAAGGAGGAAATAAATACCGAAATAACCGCATTTAACAGATGTACTGGAAATGATAAATCGGCAAATGATCTTCACAACCACCGCTATGATTGATATGGCCACAAACATACTTGGCCTCACTCGCAAAAAAAGTCGAAAGGACTGGAACGACGGTGAATGCAGGCTAGCAACGGAACTGAAAAGAGAAAAAAAGCCTGGGAGAAACAACAAGGCAGTGAACTCCAGAAGTACATGGACCAACAACATAAGGCGCGCAAGTTTTACCAACAAATGAGTATCCTTATACACGTCGATGATCATCTTGCTGAGATACAGAAGAAAATCTAGTCTCCGACTGTATGGGCATATTAGAGCGATGAGGTCCCGTCAACTAAAGACGACGGACAAATGCTGCCAAATATGGAAGAAACAATCCGTTCAATTCATCAGTTTAAAAACTATAAGTCGCCAGGAGCCTATGGAATTACAGCCGAATTGGTTGATTACGGAGGTGACCAACTATACCAAGTGGCTGACCAAATAATGGTCGAGGTGTGGGACAGCTAATTAATGTCTGACGTCTGGTATTATTTATCCTATACATAAAAAGGGGATATCATGCAATGTATTAATTAAAAAGGTATCACCGTGCTGCCATATAACTTCCGCTATCTTACTAAACCGGATAGCGTCATCCGCCCAGAATATCACCAGTCCATACTAGAGAGGCTTTACTCCAAGCAAATCAGCAACAGATCAGAATTTCCCTCTGTGACAAGCGATGGAAAAACCATTGGAATATGTCCATCAGTTGCAGACTGACTAGGCTAAACCTGACCAATATGCGAGGCCAGATAAAAGCAGCAGAATCACTTTTGAGACCATTTAACATCAACAGTGACCTAAAGCAAGAGTATGATTAGAGCTGCAGAAGTAAATGCGAGAGGAACCTCTTCAAGTCCACCCAACTACTGACCTACACTGATAATATTCACATTATGGAAGGAACAACCCGACATGTCTACCTTCATCCAGATTGGGACGGCAGGGCGAAATACAGACTGACAAAGTCAGCACCAGAAACCAAAGAAGCAACACTATCAAATAGCACTGGTCAAATAAGAACAACAGTTATAGGAAAATATAACCTTGAGACTGTTGATAATTTCCACTATCTAGGGCCGAAAATTACAACGAAGAACTACGAAAATGAAATCCGCGCGACTTTCCAAAGCGGTTACTGTTCAAGACAGTCCTCATATATTCCTTGGTTCTTAGCAAGAAAAATTGCGAACTCTTGGTCGCGTTCGAGAAAAGAATCCTCCGAAAAATTTCTGGCCCCCTACATGAGGGTGGACGATTCCGTCGTCTAAATAATGACGAAATTTATAAGCGATACCACGACCGTCTGGTTGTGAATAAAATCCGGCACAATATGGGGTTAGGATGATCCAACCCGGATAGGTAGCTTTTAGGAATATGGAATTAGTGAATTTTTGCGCAAAAGCAGAATGTCTGGAGTTCCTTACTAAAGTACCGTACCGGATACCGGTTGTTGCACCGTTGATGATGATGATGATCGCATTTGTTTGCGACAACAATGTCAAAAATAGTTTTAGTCGTGGGACAACTATTGACCAAATACATCGGTTGGTTTGCTCATTAAGAATTTTGTTAATGAGCGAAGTTCGTTACACCTTTTGGTACGGTTCTAAACAAAATAACAGATGTTCGCAGTGTTATTTTGTGAATATCTTTGAAATGTACCTTCGCCGGACTAGTATTCGGAACCTTTGTGTGTGGACTCCGAGATGGTAAATTAGCATCTCTGAAGCAAATCTTGCCTTCTTAGAAAAACCTCTTCCCACTTCGTCTCATTTTTAAGGCTTTGTCTAAAACAAAACCTTATTAAAATCAGTTTACTGTCAGTCTGTCCGTCTATCTGTCTGTTTGTCCGTCACATGCATTTTCCTCGCGACTGTAGCAGCGATTCACACCAAATTTAGTGGAAAAAAGGGAACTGTGAACGCTCACGCACATAGTTCATGCAAAAGAGGGGTGTAATTTTTTTTTTTCTCCAAATATAGTCATGTGCAGTATCAAATGAGAGGTCTCGGTTAGTACTTTCCGAAGCTGGTCTTAGTTGTGACATTTGTTAGAGAGGTCGACTTTTCGGGGGGTCGAAAATTATCATTTATTTAACGGGGCCATGCTCAGAAACTGCCCAACCGATATTCCTTCAAATAAAATTAATAATAGTATATTACCATAATTCTCAGTAATTGGCTGCAGAATCCCCCTGAAGTTCATCCTAGCACCACGAAATTTTGCAGCAATGTTGGCTATAATCCTGCCAAGTTTGGTGGAAATCGCACTATTACTAACAAAGTTATAATAAGTCAAATTTAGCACTTCTTTGGAAATCCAAGATTTTGAATGCCAATATCACCCGAAAGTGGATATCCTCATATAATATATGCGTATATTACCTGTCACGTACTAATAGGGCAAATTCACACTCAAATGTCTTTATAAAAGAAATACACGAAACCTTTCATACCTGAAGCGTCCAGCTTGCGGTTTCCTAACTGGTTTTGGTATGTTGAAAAAAAAAATCGGTTAGTTAGGAGAGGAAGAGCGAGATTACTGGTTAGTATAATTCCCAAATTGAAAATGATGAGATTAGATGAATGTCCCACAGTCAAGTGTGATTACTCAAGGACAATACACGATGCTGGAAATTAATCAAAAAGATAAGTACTACTCCCAAAAGAGAATATACGGGTAAGTCAAACAGATCTATTTAGCGACACATTTGCCGACACTCCCTTATCTACTAACTTAATTTATTTTTCACAGAGCCTTACTTGATGAGCAAAAAGCCACTTCCATTTTAAAACAAATTATACAAATGAAGGTAGATAAGAAGTCGGGAAACTAGAAACTGAACGCTTCGCATAAAGGAAGGTTTTGTATATTGTCTTTACAAGAATATTTAAATATATTTAAACAGTTATCGGTATGGAGGATATTTTGAGATCAAATTCAAATGGGTTAGATAGTTTCTAAGACTCGGCCCTTGACAGAAATGATCATTTTACAGCTCCCGCACTCACCCCTTTTGCATCAAACATCAGAGATGATACTGACTTTGGAACGTAGTCATTGAGACCGTTGACTATATTTGGTGAAAAAAAAAATCACACTTCTATTTTGCATGTATGAGAACCACCCCTTAAACTGCACGTGGAACTACGTTACACTGCATGTGAGGGTATTCCTGGTCATACGTTTCTGCCAAATTTCGTACCAATAGAATTAATTGTTTCCGAGATAATAGCTAGACAGACAAACGTGCTACATGTTTTATGTAACGCACATAAACTGAGTGCGCTCTACAGAAGAACAGCTTTAAAGCTGTGTTCTGACTTCAACGTTCGTCATCTCGAGAAAATTTTCAAATGCTGCAGCAAGCCCTTGGTGGTATCACGAGTGGTTTAAACGGTTCAAGGAAGGCAGAACATCAACGGAAGATGACCTTCGTTCAGAATTCAACCTCAACCTCAATTGACGACTTTCATGTTGGCAAGGTGAATGCTCTTGTGCATCCCAATTGTCATTCGACGTTTGGAGAGATGGCAGAGAAGTTGAAAAAGTTGAAGATGAGAGGGTTTGCAGCCAAGTTCATTCCAAGACTGATGACAGTGGATCAAAAAGCGCATCGCGTGGAAGTTTGTCAGGAGCTCTTGGAAATAGCCAACACTAATAGAAACTTCTTAAAAATCATCATTACATGTGACGAGTCTTGGACTGCTCCTAAAACTCATGTACCCAATGAGAGGACAGCGGTTCCAGACATTGAGGAGTTCAAGGAAAGAACGCTGGAACAGCTGAACAGCATCCATGAAATAGAATTTTCTAGATGCATGAAATAGTGGAAACACCGGTGGGAGAAGTGTATTCGCTTCCAAGGAGGGAAGGGATAAATTCGAACAATTGTCAACATTTGTAATAAAGAGTTACTGAGAAAGTCTTGGAACTTTCTAATCAGAACTCAGAGGTGTGTATATTTAATTAGATATGTATATGGAAAATACAATACATATATATGCAACCATTATATAAAAACAATCAATCAATTACGTTACTTGGAAAAAATCGGGGACTTTTTTCCGTTTCCCAGTCGATGTCGAAGCGACAAATCTGTCAATACTGTACATAATATCGAATGTTGCTTAGCCACTCAAAGAACATTAAAAAAAACGCTACAAAGTAGCTAAGCGTTCTTTTAGGTACTTGTAACTGCTTCTTCAGTGCCAACATCTTCCTCTTCGGAGTCTTCGTTGTCATCTGTTTTGTCACCAGTTACTAAAGCTTCACTGTGGACATTGAAGAAATCTTTAAAAGTAGGAGGTTTGGACGTATAGATGGGCAAGAACTATAAAGCATGTTGTCTTCGACACTTTTCTCTATAGGTTCGATAAACAGACCATCAATGAAATTATGGTACCCTGCTTTTTGTGCAAATTTTATGGCTTCAAGAATGGACACTTCTGGTAGTTTCAATGTGTCCTCTAGTTTCTTCAGGATGTAGTATACTACCGCTTTCCTGTACAAAATCTTGAAATTTTGCATTATACCTTGGTCCAAACGTTGGAGATTGCTGATGGTATTAGCAAGAAAAAACCAGAATTTTGGCGTACTGTAGTTCTGGCAAGTTGGTTTGCACCGAGCAATTGTCTATGAACAACAAGATTTTCCCTTTATCCACTCAATGAAAAGTT
Source organism: Hermetia illucens (assembly GCF_905115235.1). Lineage (NCBI taxonomy): Eukaryota > Metazoa > Arthropoda > Insecta > Diptera > Stratiomyidae > Hermetia > Hermetia illucens. The sequence goes on along the minus strand of NC_051851.1, from coordinate 126,424,761 downwards.
CCCGTATCATCCAATCTTCTTTATTGTTTTTATAGCTGTTGTCCCTTTAAAATACCTTGGTGATTTCGACTTACCAATGAGGAGCAAGGAAAATGTGTCCATGACAGTCGCATTGGCACATAACAGTAAAGTAACAACCTCTTTGTTTAGGTTACCCCTGTGATACTCCCTATTTTTTAAGGCAAATGTAGCATTAGGGAGGCATTTGTAAAACAACGCCGTTTCGTCAGCGTTCTAAATATCGTTTTGGGAGTAAACACTCAAAAGGGATGATAGGTGAGCAATCCATTATTTATACACGTCGTCGTCTACAGCTTCACTTTCCCCACAAATCTTTTTGAAGGCATAAATGTTCCTTCTTTTAAACCCCTCTAGCTAACCAATGCTACCAGCAAATGTTATAATGTTTAGTTTTGCCGCGAATTGCAAAACATTTTATGGGAGCATCACTTATCATTTCGCTATGTGCATTCCATAATCCACTCTACTAAGCACCTTTCTAGTTCGCGGAATTTAGCTGTGTGGGATCGTTTCACTTTACCGTGTCGCACGGTACGCTCAGATTCGATTGCGTTTTTCTCTGAATTAGAACAACTTTTTTCAAGCATCTTCAACTGACCCTTTCTTATACAGAGGTGAACGCTGGTAAAAGCTAGCGAAAACCACATTCTTATATAGAGGTAATACAGTTTCTAGTACTCTAGGTTTCGAGGTTTCTGCCCTTCAATGCAAGGGCGAGAAAATTTTTTTCCTGAGCAGAGGTTTTCCTTAAACAGAGGTTCACAAAAACTAAGTTTTGACTGGGGTATTTTTACACAAAGGATAATTCCTACAATTAGGGAGTGGCTGGAGAGAGAACATGAGGAGTTCAATTTTAATTAAAATAGATACCTCAACTGACTGTCCGACCGCGGTGGGGTTCTGGAGAAGCCAGCACACGTATTCTTCCAATCCCCGAGGTTCTTGGAAGAAAGGAGGCACTCTAGGTGCTACCACCGGAAAACTTTGTCCGGAGAATGGTAGTTTGCCAGGAGAATGCGACCAACTCCATAATCGTAACGATCCAAAGTAAATTTGGAAAAGCGGAAGAGATTAGGAAAGCACGGAAATTTAGCTAAAATTATTTAACTCCGCCCCGTGATGCGACACCTAAAGGTGGTTCCAGGGAATTGGAAGGGCGACTCCCTTTTTAGTGGATAAAAATCCCACACATTGGAGTGTCCAGGCCAGTGTCTTTAGAAGATTTCGACCTCTAGAGAGACAGTTAGTAAACCGATTTTAATAAAGTTTTTTTTATACAGAACCTTTAAAAAGAGAATGCTTCAAGGAGAAGCTAAAAACGAATGGATTCTGATAGGATGTCACTAAAATAGCAAGTTTTTATCGATACGCTGGGACTATATTATTGGATGTAGAATGGAATATGAAAAAAAAACTGTACAAATAGAAAAGGACAAGTGGAAGTTGAACATAGTAAGGAACAGTGGTTCGAAGGATTCACTATCATTGTGCATACGGAAAAATGATGGGGATCGATCAGAAGTTTAATCCTAGTTGAATATATATACGAAAGAGGCTAGAGCTGTGCTTCAATTATGAAGTGACAGCGATATTGATCTATCAGGTGCACCCGCGTCAAGTGCAGCTCTTCACAACATCTTGTTTTGCTTTTCGGTTTTTTTTTCTTCTTTCACTGCCATAAATATCGTCTTATCTCAGTTACAAAACACGTCAAACTCCTTTCTTTGTCACCAATATTGCAGTGCACAATATCCAAAATACTGGAATTAATCATTGTCCCCTGGGTCTATGTACAAAATATGCGTCTTTAATAAAAGCTAATGATTAAAGATATTAACAATAAGAATAATTTATTAATTAAGTTTTTTGTAAAGAAGAGATGTAGTAGGCAAATGGATTAATCTGTCCCGCCAATTTAACCCACAATGCTCAAGCGGTGTGATTGTAATTCAATCTAATTCCCAGGCTTATTGCTTATCGACGCAAGATTTATGATACTACGGAGATTACAGAACTGATTAGATAGTCTTCAAATATATAAAGAACAAAACAACTTTACGATTACTCCATTCCAGTTTCAACTTGTAAGGCGGAGTTAATCAATCATGAAGCGGTTCGTTCTTATTTTGGCAGTCATTGCGGTTTGCGGAGCCTATCCACGTAAGTCGAACTTAGATACGTGATATTCGAAGCAGTGAATCGAAACGACATGGAATACCTTTCCCCATGTGTTCCCGAATCATCGCACAAGTTTGCACTTAGCCGCTGGTATTCTTGGATTCCCAGAATTCCGGTCGCAGCGTACTCGCTCTGGTGTTGGTGGTCTGAAAGGCATATTGGATGAGATTGCAGCCCTTATTCCTTTCGATCAATTGAAGGAGCTCCTTGACCAGAAGCTGGCCACTGATCATTACGTACAACTAGCTTTTATAAAATTGAATTCGGATGAGTTCGGTTCTATTGTGGAAACTCTTCAAACTAATCCTGCTTACAATCGTATGAAGGATCGTCTAAGGGACATGGGAGTTCTTGACCAAATTAATGGTATCTTCAGACCATGGCAGTGAAACAAGTTTGGAGCATTTAAAAACGGATTCAAGTATAATTTTCTTGTATAGTCGTTGCGACAGAAATGTTTACTTTGAATGAAAAATAAATGGTCAAAATAAATAAATTCAGTTTTTTTGATACTGCAGTTATCTTCGTTGAGTTTTGTTTATGTATCATAGTTTATTGAACTTATAGTTCATGCTGCGCTTTAAGGAGGGGCTCATGAAACTTATAATGTTAGTCTATCTCCGCTACATGCCGGGTTTGCTCCGTGTTTTTCCAATTGACTTTCCAGAGGTGTATTCGCCTATGACCTTACTGCTAAGTGTAAAATCACTTTTGTCTCAACCAAGGGGAAGTCAATATCTAACATATGGATTATGGTGCGCTTATTAATTTCAGGTAGATTTACCTGGAACAAGCAAATCGAGAACTTGCTTAATTAGCTTAATTTCTTTCTTTTCAGCGAAGTGATCTTGTTTTTTTAAAATTACTCTTATACAAGTCATCTGATGAATTCTTAAAGTATAATGAACTGCCAACGTTGGTATTTGTGTAAACAAAGCGATCCATTATAGTCAAAGGGTAATAAAGGGGCCAGGATGAAACTTGGATTGGTATACACAATAAATCATAAAACCTGCAAAAGCCTGCTGAGCCAACAGCAACAGCTCTACAACGAAACCTTATCTCCATATCTACGTGGTGACTGCTGGAGTTCCTTCTCAATGAAAACTAGCAATTAGTCCTCTAGGTTGACCTATACGGAAAACCGAAGTTACAGAGTCATGAAAGGAACGTCGGACTGAACGGATTTTACAACGACGGACCCGGGAACGACGACGAACGAGCCATATGCGTATTTTGTCATGGAACGTGCGCTCCCGGTATATACCGAAAATTGCTCACCAGCTGGCCGATATCCTGCCCCTATATGCGGCTGAGGTAACAGCGATATAAGAGTGCGCTGGACAGGAATCGGTTTCCTGGAGAGGAGCCACTAGATAATATATTATAAAGCCATCCAGTAACAACGTGCTCGGAATAGGCTTTTTAGTCAGCCGAAAAATGAAACCTACTGATATCAGCTGTGAAAATATAAGTGAACCGCTATGCACTTTGCATTTGCGAGGCAGATTTCGAAGTATAAGCGTTATTACCGTTCACGCCCTACAGAGTAGACTGCACAGTTGGAGAAAGAAACGGTCCCACGAGTCAATTGAACGAAGCCTGCCCAAGGTATGACAACCATACTCGGAGATTTTGTCAACCAAGTAGGGGCGGAATTCAGGTAATACGTCGGCTCCCATAATTACCAATGATCATGGACTGCAGATTATCCGACTGGCAGCATTGCACGAAATATTTGTTGAAAGTACCTGCTTTATGCGAAAAGCAGCCCATAAACTTACATGGGCCTCTCCACTTTAAACCAAATTGACCACGTGCTAATTGAGCACTGCTACATCACAGCCTCGATGAAAGTCAGAACATATAAGGGGACCAATATAGACTCGTTGATATGGTGCTCCGAGCTTGAATAACAACACCACCTACAATCCCTTTCTGGGGTCCTAGAAATGAAGCATCGACAAAATATCTTCACAAACCGCTGAAAAACATTATTATTGGTACGGCCGCAAACATACTTGAGCTCAATCGCAAAGAGTTCGGACAAATTGGTTCAATATATTTATATCGCTCCGTCCTGGGTAGATCACAGTAATTGTGCCTGATTCATGTGGATTGGTCGTCGAAAATTCAGTTTTATTTAGATTCAATCTGAGATCTTGTTGTTATTGTTGAGGCGATCATTCCAATTTTGGAAATGTTGCTCGAGATCATTCTTGCTATTAGACGCTAGGAAAGCATAACCTACACACAGAAATGTATAGGACGCTTGACGTTGGATGTCCGGTGTGATTCTGATATACCCCCCACATTTCGAACTTTACTTTTCGGATAGTGGTAGAGCAATTGAACCCAGCGCACGAGCTCTTCTGGCACTAAGTGTTCTCGTGGGGCATACCAGACGAGTTCGTGTGGCACACTGTCAAACGGTTTCTCTAGATCCAGAAATGCAATGTAAAGAGGGCGATGCTTCTCACCGTGTTTCTCCATGAGTAATCGCGCAGCGTGTATTGCGCCTGTAGTTCCGCAGTTCCGATTAAAGGATTCATTGGGCCACAGTGTTAGGTGCTGGCTCTTCGCTGTCCAGAGCTCATATCCGATGTTGTCAGGTCCTGTTGCTTTCCTCGATTTCATTAGTTTTATTGCCTCCTCAACTTCAGTTGTGCTGACTGGTAGAACTGCTCGAAATGTCGGCAATGATTGTGGAAGTGGAGGATGAAGAAATTCTTCAGGTGCAATTTGTTCAAAATATTCTCGCGAACTATCCGTCGGCTCGACGATCCCTAAGCATTAACGCAACAGCAGCGTTTAATATCCTGTATGCGTTCGTTTCGGTTTTTGGCAAGTCAGTATAGATCTCCCTCGTCATCCCGTAAAAATTTTTGTAATGGACCGGTGGAGTGACAGAAATCGCTTTCTTTGCTTCCCGGTTGGCAATTAGCCAGCGTTTTATTGTCGAGAAACTTGTGGTAGAAGCGTTTCTTTTCACGGACCTTCATTTCAACATCGTCCTTCCAAAGCCAAGTATCTCGGTTGATGTACCGCTTACCTGGCTTGGTCACCCCGATGGTTGCAGAGATCGCTTTGTGGATCGTATCTCTAATTTTATTACACGATTCTTCCACATTCGTAATGATTTAACCGCGTAAGTGAGATTATTTCTTCTTTCTTCTCACGAAATCGCCGCCATTTATTTTGACGCGGGCTAGTTCGTTCCTCATCCTATTTTATTGGTGGCTTAGTTCACAGGACGGCAACCAACGATCGATGTTGAGATGCGATGGTCTCATAGGGAACGACTTTGCAATCGGTAACAGTGGTAAAGTGTCGGTGTTTTATGATAATATAATTGATTCGCGTTTTACTGTTCCTACTATAAAATGTAGGAAGATGTAGATTTGATGAACCATGTAGTCAAAAGTACAAAGTCGTGGGTGTCCGCAAAGTCGATTATACGCTCGCCACTCTCACTGTGCGCTCCATACTCCCATGGCACCTATTACCGTCTGCCTTTTCATCCACATTACCATTAAGGTCGCCGGCTATGACGATATAGTCATCAGCAGGAACGTTACAAGCATTTTCTTCGAGAAGTTGCCAGAAGGCATCATTCTCGGCTTCAAGTTGACCTGTCTGTGGTGCATACGCGGTGAAGAAGTGAATATTGCGATCAGCTGATATAATGGTGAGCTTCATCAGCTGAACATCATAGTCATATTTACCGCGTTCGGGTTCTATCTCGCTGGTTTTGGCACCAGACCATCGGGTTTCTTGCAGAGCGCAGATATCAATACGGCTTTTCCGAAAGGCTCTTACGAGTTCCTCGGTCTTATCAATTAAGATGCTAATATTTAGCGTATTTGTTTTGCTCCTAACTAACGTCCTGACGCGGTCCATGCATCAACTGAGGTGAAACCCTAGCTTTTTTCCGAGGATTGTTACCCGATCGGATCATCTTGTTTCTAACGACATTGGATACAGTTTATCGCGTGACCTATCACCAGAAGAGGTCAGGTATAATGGTGGTGGAATAAGTCCAACTATAGCCAATTTATCTCTTTCCCTGATCTCAGCATTTTATTTTTGTTTTACTGAGGATAGTACAAAATACTTTACCTTTAAATAGTACTTAATAGAGAACAGCTGAACATCTACGTTTCGATGTGTATAAGGTAAATCGCATCACTGTCAATAATGGCCATATTTCCCGTGCGTTGACAGTAGTCCCCACTAAACTCTCAACTCTCACTTTTCAAAAAAAAACATCAACGCATCAGTTGGTGACTATACAATCTGAGCTCTACAATGCACCTAATACTATGCAAGGGCTAACAAATTAAATTTATCACAGAAGACCCGTAACAGTTTACTTCTACGCTAAGTATTTCGGCAACATGAATATGAAAGTTTTGGATTTAAACTTTAAGTCATAGACTTCGAATCCACCCGGGATTATGAGCAATCAGGTCGCGGTCGAGGTATGGATTTTTGAGGCCTCACCAAATTCATATCCGCTAATGGAGAAATCTGTGGAAGGCATAGTTTTCAACTCAATGGAAAGCTTGCATTTAATGCCTACAGCGCAGGATACACACTTTCAGGACGTTGTACCGGGAAGTGATCAAATCCACGATAGAGATCTCAACGAAGCTGATCCCTCCCGTAGGAATACGGATAGGAAGGCGAGAAAGAAGTATGCGCAAGTTGCAGCCTCATTTCTGGCCACTGCCGTCTGAATTTCCTCCAAGGATGGTAAAATGTCTGATGAACAATTTACCATTCTTTGGGAGTATAGCGATGTGCTGCTTCATATGGAGTACACTGATAAGGCCATCTTAAAGTGCTTCTAGCAGGCAATCCTAACCTTGGGTTCTGGCGGTCAGCCCAAGTTCACCTTTGTAAATACCGAGCTGTGTAGGACAATACCTGGCGGTCAAAAGAAGGCAAGGGCATCATATGCATGCTGGGTGAACAGAACCCTGACATTGATATCGGGCACTGGAGGGTTTTCAACTTGTTGTTCGAGCTAGACCAAAAGAGTCTGCAAATGTTCAAGAATCAACGAAAGATGCTCCGCTTTTCCTGAGTAGATTGAAATTCAATCAGATCAGGAAACCGTAGAGTATCATTATTTTGAGAGCGAACAAGAATGATTGTCTTCAACTCAAAATACATCAAATTGAAGCCTCTACACAATGGAACTGGGCGTATACTGCGACACAACCCCCGTATAGAGAGGAGAGACACTGGCGAAGGGACTACCCGGTAAATCCTACCTGTCAGAAAATTCTCTTATACCTTCTACGGAACAAGCGGAAGAAAGGGAGAATAGAAGAATGCAAAACACAAGAATGTTCTGCAAGAGAGGGAGAGATCTTATATAGATCAGGACAAAGGCACTGTTGCACCTTCAATTCCGATGATGCGATACAGTGCAAGATAATTTAGTTCCACACCAGCCGTTGCATACGTACGTAATGTTCTCTATTACATATTACACTGAACTTCCGTTGAAAACATCAAATTTGGTCAAACTAACTTATAGCATGCCAAAACCTCCTTTCATTTACTGGTTTCAAGGCCGTAAAAGCTACAGGAGTTTTCCGGTAAGAGCCATGAGTTAGATTTAATAAAAACTATGGAATTCGATTAATAAGGGGGTAAGATTCATAAGACCGGGAGCTTGCTGTGCCTCTGCTTACTTACTCTTTGACTCTTTGTGTCCTTCATAGATACAAGAACTAAGGAATCTTATAGCGTATGTAGAACTCTCTCGAACTCTTAATAATATGCGATGCGGACGCTCAACATAATTGTTGCGGAGGTAGCAAATGCAATCTTTGGGGAGAAAAACTATTTAATTCCATGACTACAAACGAAGAGTACAACCCTACAGCCGCACGCAAGTGAAGTGAAGTGATTGACCTAACAACCTGCGCTGCAAAGGCGTTAGAGTGGATTACAAACTGGCAAGCGCTAGAAAAAGTCTCACTTTCAGATCACCGGTATTTAGAATTCAATCTAACTATTACATGTAATACAAAAGACTGGACAAATTTTAATGAATTTCTGGGCAATAAAGCTCCTTAGGTGACTAAAGACGCCTTGCCGATAGAATAGCAATTGGAAAATCTGAATCGCACATTTTTAGAGGGCTGTGATAAGGTTGAACCTACTCTCTGAGGCAGACGTGGTGAAACGTTGCCCAGTGAAACCGACAACTGCAAATACTGTGCAAATCCACCGGATGACTTCTGAATTGTGCTCGTAAACCCAATGGAAAGGAAACTGGTTACACTTCTGGAAGAACTGTTCCGCTCGAAACGTCTCACCATAGGTTAAAGCTGCGACTGTACAAGACAATGATCTTGCCAGTCCTCATGTATTCCCAGGAGACTTGGGTTCTTAGCGAGAAAACTCTCGAACTCTTGGCCGCGTTCGAGAGAAGAATCGTCCGAAGAATTTTTGGCCCCCTACATGAGGATGGACGTTTCCGTAGTCTACGTAACGACGAAATCTATTAGCGCTACCATCACCGTCAAGTTGTGGATAAAATCCGGATCAATAGGTTACGGTGGGCGGGCCATTTAATCCGTATGGATGAGAATGATCCCACCCGGAAAGTCTATAAGGGCAATATCTATGGTAGAAAAAGAAGACGAGGCAGACCCTGCCTAAGATGGAGCGATGGCGTAGGCCAGGATGCCAGACAGCTTTTAGGGATATCGAATTGTTGGACCTCGGCGCAAAGCCGGGATGTCTGGAGTTCCTTATTAAGGCAGGCCTAGACCGGATACCGGTTGTTGCGCCGTTGATGATGATTATGAATGCGTCTAGCGCCACCATCACTAGAAATAACGATACTTAGATATATAAGTTGTTCGTCGCCCCCAATATTCAACCAATATAAAAAGAGTGCGATGGCTAGTCACACTGAGAATCTTAGTTATTTTGGTATTTATCTTTAGTGAATTTATGAGAGAGCAGGCATATGTCACGGGCGAAGTGTTTGAGGAAGCGTGATAGCGTCCATTGTCCTCCATGTCATCCAGCCAAGGTAGCAAGAAGTATGTCACCAATAATGTTTAACTAACCAGCAACTTCCATCTGACAAGATAGTCCACATGGCAACCAGCAATGCGGAATAAGAGAGACAATAACATCCCCTCCAACAAAATCATCAGCTCATGATTGCTTGCCTTCTGTTGCGTATTGCGTCTAAATTTAACTACAGGAAGGAGCGAGGCCATCGAATATTGACACTGACCACGTCCCAAAAAGAAACCATAAGATGTAGGTGATTGCTGAAACTTGGAAGCGAATGGATGAACGTAAGGAACTGAAGACTCTTATTGCCGTTGGGAGTGTGGACCAGTACGCTGTGCTTGAACTTCAGCACTACAGCGTAGTATGCACCATAGAAAAAGAAAGTCTATTCTTACTTTTTTTTAGAGAGGCAGAAGCTGCGGCGAGTGATAATGTTTCAGAACCGTCAAGTCCTTTTACAGTCCAGTTAGGGCCGTTAATGTTTGGTTCTTCGTGCACTACGAGGAGCAGCTTAAAAGGTAGAAGGACATTTCACCCCAGTTCTAAACCGTATAACATCCGATTTGAAATGACTAGTCGCCGTAGTTTGCAAGTATGGACTGCTCTATAATTTTGAAGCCAACTTCGCTATTAATACGATTTTTTTTTATTTTTATTTTTTTGTATTTACGCATTTACGCACACAGTGTTCGGTACGTCGTCAGACTACCAACTAAACACCTCCCCATCGTCAGAGAGCTAGCCTGAAACCGTTTGTCGCACTACTTCGGATTAGTCCCCGAACCCTCCCACCTTGCGGAGCCTTCAAATCAGGGAATTCTTTTCACCAACGGGAGGGGAGACGAGGAAGGAAACTGCCAGTTCAAGGAACCCCCTGCCATCCGGCTCCTCCACCGGTCAAGCTCTATCTTCTTAGCAACGAGAAGGGCCCGCACGTAATGGGCAACGCGGCTCCACCTGTCAGCACTCCTCAGCATCTTTTCGACAATGTTGTCTGGACAGAAATCCTCTGTATTTAAATAGAGCTGCTGACGAACCCCATCCTACCTTCCACAAGAAAAAAAAGTGTGGTGGGCGTCGTCCACAACTCCATTGCAAAACACGCAACCCGGAGATCGCGCCTTTCCAATCTTGTGCAGAAAAGACTGAAAACTTCCATGGCCACTTAAAAATTGGGTAAGGAAATAGTCAGTCTCACCATACTTCCGATTCAGCCACGCACCTAAGTCGCCGATGAGCCGCGAAGTCCATCTGCCTCTAGTCTCATTTTGCCACGAGAGCTGCCACTCGTCTAGAGTGCGTTGCCGTTCTTCGCGAGCAACCACCTCCCTTGGCTCATCTCCCTTGAGCTTGTATATGGCTTGACGCTCCTTAACAAGAAGGGCAACGGAGATCACTCCTGCGATCACCATCACGGCCGGTTCAGAAACAGCGCGGTACGCAGACGCCACCCGCAAACCTCCCCATCTCTGTACTTGCGCGAGACGTTTACGATATACCTACTTGCTAAGATTGTCAGCCTATACCTCTGCGCCGTATAGCAGGACAGACTGCGTTGAACTCATCAGGAGACGTCGCCTACTAGACGTAGGACCGCCAATGTTTGCCATTAGCCTACTTAACGCCGAAACTCCAGCTGCAGCCTCGTTCGCTGCTGCTTTGATTTGCTCAAAAAAACTCATCTTTCAGTCAAGAGTCAACCCGAGGTACTTTACCGCCGATATTGACTCGATTATCGACTCGCCGAACGATATGGAACGCAGGGTCGGAATTCTCTTTTTAGTCAGGATGACTACTTCGGTTTTTTCCAATGCAAAGTTGAAACCATGAGTAGTCATCCATCCGTCGCATCCCGTCGCATCAATATGCTGAGTCTGCTCTGCGCCTGTTCGTGCGTCCAGCAACAAGCGCTGCGACATCATCTGCATAGCCGACCAGGCGCGACTCTTCTGGCATGCCGAGTTTAAGTAGACTGTCATAGCGTTCCAGAGGTCCGGCCCTAGGATGGATTCCTGTGCTAGCGCCGACGTGACCTCCATCCTCCTTTGACCCTCTAGTGTTTCATATTCATATCAATACGCTTTGCGTGTGACAATAGGAGCGGCATTTGTGGACTCCCTATCATCGCAAAGAAACTCGCTAAAATCCCCCTGGAACGTAAGAAGGAAAACTTCGAAAGTTTGATCGACATAAACCCTCCGGTACCAGCCACATTTACACCCTTCGGATCATTATGCAGCAGTCACTGAGAAAACTCTCGGCAGCATGAACAGATAAGAAGTTTATTTGGAGTGCTATGTGCTGGAGGGACCTTCCGGAGAAACTAACAGATGTTACTGAAGCGACATTGTCTCCGAAAGGTTGAATTTTTGCTGCCTTCTTGATGACGTTCTCCAAGCTGCTTCGTCCAAAAACACCTCGACTGCACTGTTTACTTTCAACGATTTCAACGGATTTTGGCAAAAGAAGTTAGGATTTGGAGAATACACCATTTTATCATCAAATAAAATGAGAGCTGCTTCAGCTTGGACATTTCACCCGGCATCGCCTGCATAATTAACCATAAGATTCTTCCACTGCCGTTTCAATGGTTCAATATCAGAATATGTTTCCTGTTAAGGTAATGATATAGAGTACACCAAGCTACTTCTGAATAAATTTAGAATGGAACCTATTTAAGGGTCTACAGTAGACGCTCTCTGCAATGTATACGCATTGCATATGTACCGAATATGGGGGCAATAGCTTTCCAATATTTGCACCAATTGTGAGTTTTATATTTCTAGCTCTCCACTAAATCGTAGAATTTCTGCAAAAAGGAGAATCTTGATTGATTCAATCTTGATTGTATTCAGAACAAATTCAATTTCATTTTTGTATGATCTCTGATTAGTGTTTTCATTTTCAATTGTGGAATTTCTTATCTAATCGAATACTGGTGAAGGGCAGGTATTATTGCATCGGAATTTCAAGATTCCAATAATTTGATTTATAGTATCAAAATCAAAATAAGTAATCTTTACCCTTGCCCTATTGTACCTTGCGATTGAGTAATCAAACCCTACGAAACGGAAGCGAGGTTTCTGAAGACTATAAATACGAAATGGGCAAGCGAAAAGAAATATTCAGTTTTGTTCACTAGCTAGTCATAATACCATTATGAAGATATTAGCCTGTCTTGCGGTTTTGTTCGTAGGCTCTTGCCAGGGGCATAGTTTGGGTAAGTCTCTATTTCTTTCTATCTTTTGAATTTTAATTATTTCTCTTAATGTCAGAAAAACTTCCAGCCAGAGCGACCCTAACACAATGTCAGGCGCCCAATGGCGGTGGATTGGAGCCAGTAATTGGAGAAATACTAGAAATGGTCATGCAAGAAAAAGTTCTCAGCATAATTCTCACGGCAATGACAAATGATAAACAAGTGCAGGACGTTTTGACTTACATTACATCTGATGATGGTCTCAACCACATTGAAAAAATTCTGGAATCTTATGAAATTCATCGAATAATTGACTTCTCGTGCAAGGAGTTACATTTAGATCTAGTTTTCTACATAAACGAAGCAGGTCATTACTTAGGTCTACCACCATTTGACCAGCGGAACATAAAGCGCTCTACTTCGACCATACAGCGGACTGGCATTCAGGGAGTAATCCGCGACGTTATTGATGCGATTGGAGTAGACAAACTTAAGACGTTTGCCAAAGATAAATTAGACAACGACGAGTATGTTCGTTTGGCTATAAAGACACTACATTCAGACGAAGGACAAAGAATATTCAAAAATTTGCTAGAAAATATGGACATAAAAAAGCTTCTGGAAGATTTAGTGAAATTAGGTTTGGATCTGCTTGCTGTTATTGAAGATATAAAAAAATTATTCGGATGGTGAACGACAAGCAATTTGAAATTTTATGTAATTAAGCCAAGAGAATTTCCAGACAGTTGTTGGGAACTACATAAATCAACTTTGCAATCCGAAATTTTAGCATATTTTGCATTTCTTTATTCCCGACACAATCAGGCACTATTAAAAAATCAATCGCTTTCTTTACTGAACAAAAGTTTTTTATTTGGTTCCAATTACGTTGCAACGCTATCGACAGAATGCTGCATATTTGGAAACAATTGTCTCTCTATCTGCTCTGGACAGTTAGGTGAGGCTACATCATATCAGAAGGTACTTCTTGTAGCTCGAAAGATAAGACACATCTGGACACAAGGGAAACATACAAAATACCGCAAGACTCAGACATGAGGATGTACACTGAGGAAGCCGAAAGAACTATCAACCCTTGTGTATGCAAGCATTATATCAGAGTGGCTAGACGGGTCCAATGTCCTGCTGTGGAATGTCATGTATAATACTCGCTTGATCTTGTCGCCTCAGATAAGTCTACTGGTTGTAGTTGTTACAGCAAAGCACCCAGAGGATATAGAGGTCTACCCGACGGATACAGTGGGAGGGAGAAGTGCTGGCCGGAAAAATCGTACTGAGTCTGGCGAGAAGAAAGATTCATAGAAAGAAGAACACTGTCAACGTGGAAGTCGGCAGACATACAGTGACCTCAAAGCCGGTTATCAAATACATACGGGTAATGATTGAAGCGAAACTGAGATTTAATATGCACCTACTGCAAACGTGTCAAAAAACAGCAAATGACACCGAGGCATTTGTAAAAATCTTGCCGAATGCTACCAGGCCGATTGCTTCTAGCTGGACTGGTACGATCCATTCTGTTTTACGCATCATCTCTGTGAGCGGAGACGCTGTCAGAGATGGACGCAGATAACTTCGGTTCATCAATTTATGACTTTGAAGGTTTGGAGCGGGTCTAGAATAACATCATGTGAAGCAGCAATGGTGGTGGCGGGCATGATCCCTGTCGATATTGTTGGGATACAAATCAGTGTGTTGTATCACGCAAAATGTATGGAGGGGCATACAGAACACAAGAATGCAACAAAGGCAGGGTCGTATGATCTGTCAACATAGATGAGACGAGTCTGCGAAGTGTCGCTAGACGGACTCACACACATCCCAACATGATTTCAGCGGAAACACGAATTGTCGTGGATGGGGTTTCACAGCGGAGGATTCAGAGCATGTGATATTTCACTGCACAAGGTCCGCGAAGAACAGAAGGAATCTGAATCAAGCGCTAGAGAATATATTTTTGAAGATTTGCATTTTTGAGATTTTTACACCTGCGTGTGGGGGTAAACATTGTTCTTCATTCGAAAGAAAATTAATCGTAAAGCTACGAAAGGAGAAACTATAAAGCAGATAGTAGATAAGGTTCAATTTATTGTTGTGGCGTGTATCGATAAGGCCTTCAAGAAAGGGGATTAGCTTGAAAGAGCTCCAGGGTACTCTTTTTGTGCAAAAGAACTTAAAGTCAAGGTTGAAATTCGTCCGGAAACATATTCGAGACGTAAATTGGGAAAAAGCACTTTGCCTCAACGAAACCAAAATAAATTTGTTTGTATCAGACGGAAAACACTATGTTCGGTATGCTGACGGTAAGGTGTTCGACCAAAAGCATACCATGGAACCAGTAAAGTTAAGCGACTAATCAATCATGATTTCTGGTTGCTTTTCAGCTGCTCGTACTAACCTTCTCTGTTTGGAGAAGAAGAGAACGCATGCTAGAGACTACCTACACACTCAGAAAAGAAAATGGTACATTCTGTCTAGAAAGAAATGATAATAAGAGAGAGTACATGTACGACAGTTTCGGGAGTACACTGTAAGTAAAACTGCTGAAAGCTTGGCGTAATCAATGAAAGTTCCATTTATGGAATAGTCCACCAGTTTTTAGACTTTAACTTCGTAGAACGCTTATAGGGTTCTTTGAAAAAGTCTATAGAAACTAACAGGTATAAAAATAAAGATGAATTGTGAGGAAAAGTTCAGTAATCATGATGCAGTATCCTTAAGGGGGTCATCCAGTGAGAAAGCCGTTTTTTGGCTTTTTTAGATTTTTTTTGTGAAGAACTGGATAAAGATACAAATACGAATTTTTCACCATAGATTTATTAATATCTTGAGCGTGCGCAGTAATTTTTCCACCCCGATCGCATAGCTCGTTGTTGAAATACAGGGCAATTTATACACCCATTTCCAAAAAAGGTGCTTTTCTGCTGCCAAGCTAGAGAGTACTGTGATCATCTTAAAGAAAAAAAAAGAAAACGGCATTTTAACGTATAAACTTAACTACGGTCCGCAAACTAGGATTATTAAAAAATATTAAAAATTGAATTTTTGTTGGCGTGTTAAACTTTTTTTTACGAATTCTGGTGTTTTTCACGGCTTCTTCAATGAATAAAAAAACAACTCGGGAAACCGGTAGCTTGACGCTTCAGGTATAAAAGGTTTTGTGTTTCCCTATGTGAGGAGCATAACGTAGTTCTCCATTGGCTTATAGCATTGACCGGAGATATTGAAATCGTCCAGTTCTGGCCAGGTTACTGCCATTGCCAGAACTGAGCGATTTAAATATCTCGAAGGGCAGGTTACCGACATTGCCAAAACTCAGCGATTTAAATATCTCGAGGGGCAGGTTACTGCCATTACCAGAACTCAGCGATTTAAATATCTCGAGTCAATGCTATCTGCCCATGGAGAACTGCGTAATGAAATTATTTCACACATTAATGCAACCTGGATGAAGTGGCATTCCCCAACTAGTGTTCTTTATGATCGACGTATCAGTGCACGGCCCAAATCTAAAATTTACTGCAATGTCGTCCGCGTGCCCCTCTCTATAGTTTTGAGTATTAGCCGACTGTAAAGGTCAATGAACGGCGTTTTGCTGTAATTGGGACGAAGATGTTGCATTGCACTGGCGGCGTGACACGTTTTGGTTACGTCTGAAATGAGAATTTCCGCGATTGCACGGGTTTGCACCGATCGTGGGAAAACTGCAAGAGAGGCGTTTTCGATGGTCGTGGTCACGTAATTCACACTAACGAGAATTCAACAACCAGTATTGGTCAGAACATCGAAAGCAATGGTAAGCAACCAAAAGCCGGCCAAAACAATGGTGGCTTGATATGTTGGATGGGGATTTAAAGGTCTCAAGATTACATCCTGATCAGGCATTTATAAAATGACGAAACCGATCACCACAGGCCGACCCCGCTTGCGAACTAATGGCTGAACAAAAAGAAAAAGATGTGAGGAGCGACGAGTGCACGACAGCTCCGTGTAATATAGCTAAAAATTCCATTGCCCTCTATTTTCTAGAAAGCGATTTAAATAAATCATTTGATGGAAAGCCCTGTGTTGTTAATGGTCAACCTCATACGCCTCACACCCTGAGTTTAATATTATTAGCAAATGCCAACAATTTAACCAACATCAAATATAATAAAAACCTTAAAAAGGGCTAGGGAGAATTAGATTCTTCTTGAATGGAATTTTAATATTTCACTCGAATTTCAATTATTCTCGTTAATTATGACGTCAGCATCTTATTTGTATGGCTTAGGATGCTGTTAATTAGCACGAAAGTGATAAGTTTGAACTTCTATAACTTTGACACTAATAGTTGGATTTTCATGGAACTTGCATGTGCATCTGTATGCACGAGACTGTCCTCTATGCCGGTGCAATTTGGTACACCTAGGATGAGCTTAAGGGGAGTTTTTTAGTCAATTTCTAAAAGCTGATAATATACTATTAGTAAATTTATTTGAGCAGATACCGGAATGGGACATCTCTCGAAGATTAGATTTCACATAAGTGTTTTACACAAAACCATAAAAAGGGCTGCAGACTCATAAATGCGACTTTAATATTCCACGCGAATGTCAATTATTCCGGGTAATTGTGACGTCAGCATCTGATTTGCATGGCTTTGGAAGCAGTAAACGCACCCGGAATTGCTAAGTTTGAACTGCTATAACTTTGGCGTTAATTGCCTGATTTCCATGAAATTTAGCGCATATATACGAAATATTGTGCCCTATGCTGGTATAGAAGTGCTAAAATGAATTTAAGGGGGGCTTTTCAGTAAATTTCTAAAAAGTAGTAATATACTATTAGTAAGTTTATTTGAGTAGATATCGGAATGGGACATACTTTGAGGCCTAGATTTCATCTAGACGCACCACCCTGATTTTTTTCGGATTTTTAGGTTGGGTAGTTTCCGAAAATAAGTCCTGTCTCACTTCAAGTGCGTACATTTTGACTCCTTACTCATGCACCTTACAATTTATGCCAAAACTAATGCCAATTTCGGAAAGTACAAATTGAGACCTTTCATTTGATACCCTACACAACTATATCCGGTGAAAAAATTTTTTAAATCCCCCCTTTGCATGTATGGGGAGCCCCCCTTTAAACTCCACCTAAATTTATGCCACTCGCCACTGCCCGAATATCAAAAAATCACTTTGCCCATATATTCTACACTATATCTAGATATAATTGATGCCAACAAAAAATTTGATTCCGCGAATTCGACACACGGGATGACCCCCTTAATGAAATAAGTCCCGAATTTGTCAATTGTATGTCGCAGCTCTTTGACATTTTCTAAGGCAAAAACTCCTTAAGATGAAGGGAATTAATTAATAATGTTTTTTTACTTAAATCAAAAGAATTTATGTAAATATGCCTTATTTGTTCACTCTGAAAAATATAATTATGTGTCCAATAGTTGCAAAGGTACAATGCCGGCAGTTTACAGTGTCACTGGAATATGATCTGGGGTTTTATATATACGCAAAGAAGCAGTAAATTTATGCAAATTAGACAATTTTGACCTACTGTGACACTGTCCTTTGAGTTGAAACTTAAAAATACACTCAATATCATCCATCCTTGCGGTAAGGAATGATGAAGGGATATGGGAATTTGTGAGCAAGTAACCTGCAAATTTTGAAATATTATGTCTATTGAAACACCAAAAAAGCCTAAGATACTTCACGCCGAAGACTTTTGGCTATCGAAAGCGGATTATTGGTTTCTTCAATGTGCACACAATCCTCGCTTTTTACCTAACCTAACCTAACCAGGAGTTCCAACGGTATAAGCTGGCTTAAGCGAAATAAGATGGTGGGACTCTGGAAAGTACTCCTCCCCCTCTTGCCATACTAATGGGAATGTGCTTCGCTAAAAGTACCGTTTGGGTTAGAAAACACCTTGCTCGGACAGGTGGTGGAGGACGACCGTAAGGATAATGGTGGGAAGTTTGCAGATTTCTGCAGTAACCATCGGGTCATCATTGCTGACTCAATCATGGAGCACCAAGCCTGGCGTAAGGCCAGTTGGTTTTTGCCTTGGGTGCTACGCAGGTTGTCGGCCAAGTCTCGAAGGGGAGTCATAAGAGCTGGTGGGCTGCGTAATCGTGGAAGCAGTTCGATGAACGGAAGTGGTTAAAAATTCTACTGGCCGCTACCAGTGGTGACGGGTGCGACGCGTTCGAACTCCAATACCTAGCGAAATCCCGGGTAGTGTGAGCCATGATAAAAGGGAATTTGCTATTACATGGATCAGGGAATCGGCAGATACGACAGAACACAACGATTTCAAAACTGTACACCGCATTACATCGGATGATGCGCTCCTTTTGTGGATGAAATGGTTAGCCATCATAACATGCGGATACGGACTGTTCCCCAAATAGAAAGAAATTATTTCGTCAATCAAACGCAGTAAAGCTGCAGAGCTGACGGTCTCTCTATAGATCTATCTATTTATCCCTGTATCTGCAGTTACTGTAGATCTGCTTCTTTCGCACACTTTTCGGAATCTGAGACCTTTCCAAGAGAATGAAAGAACGGCATGATCGTTAAGATTTCAGAGGAAGATTCCTTATAAAGATGATAGCTAAAATAATTCTAGAACACATTAAAGAATATCTCGAAGGCTTGACCGACAGAATGCAGGCTGGTTTCCTACATTGCCAAGGGCATTCCGGAGAAACTAATAGCTATTATCAGAGCGGTATATGATGGCGTAAAATGTCACATGCTACATCGAGGTAAAATCTCAGAGGATTTTGGGGTCCAGTTTGTATCTTGTCGCCGATATTATTTCTTCTTGCTATCGGTGACGTTCTTCATGCTGCCGAAGGACGTGGAGGAGTTCAATGGGGGATGAAATCTTTCCTCAAACATTTCGACTACGCAAATGACATCGGTTTGCTGTCACACCGGGTCATGGACCTTGACGAAATGGCTCTGGATTTGGGCAGAGAGGCAAATAGAGTTTGAATAAAGATAAATACCAAAAAATTAAGGTTCTCAGTCTAGCGGCTCATCCCATTCTCCCTATCTGCATTAATAGACCGGGCATCGAAGACGTCGATCAATTTGTATACCTACTGAAGATGGCACCGAACTGGATGTTGCCCCCCTGAAAATGTGAAAATGCAGTTATCTCAACAACAAGATTAAGTCGAAGTTGTTCTACGCTAGTACCCTCTTTATGTTCGTATATGGAAATAGCACTTTTAAAGTGACCCCCATTGTTACTCAAAAACTCCAAACCTTCGTCAACACCTATCTGTGTGGTAACATCCAGCTACACTGGCCTGAAACTATCTCAAACGAAGAATTTGATCGGTAATAGCAAATTTCCTGAAACGTGTACCCAATGCGATCGGAAGCCGAAAATGGCAGTGGATATATGATATATATAATATTATCTGTTAATTTTGTTTGCCTAGATATCGGTAAAACTGAGTAGTTCCTGCGAATGGCCCTATAAATTAGGTAAGCTCTGATAGACATACAAGCGCATAAATGGACAGTAAACCGATTCGAGTAAGGTTTTGTTTTGTACAAGGCTAAAACAATGAAAATAAGATATTCCCATACTCGTACATATGACCTTTTAAGTGTATATATATCGCAAAATGCCCACGAGCCCTGTTCCAGGTCAAACGGACCGAGGGGCTACCAACCTAAGGATGAACTGAAGGCAAAGCCCGCATCACAGCGATGATGCGTTTTGAAGCAAAGTTTGTGCGACCATGCAAAAATGTATTGCTACATTGCCGATTGTCGTAGACACTTCAAACAATCATGCGGTGTTTCTTCGCAACAGAGAGATGACAGTGCAAATCTAGATTAGAGCCCAGTAGACCATACTGTTACCGAACAACCCAAGCATCTTCAGCTCTCTACGTAAATTTTGCAGTACCAATCCTGCCGCTGAAATTATAACTACCGAATCTTTTGTAGCCTCCATGTTTGCTTTATGAGGTTTTCTTTGAGAAACAGTCCTCCACCCAATTAAATCAAGCTACCGTTGCCATATCCAAACTTCCGAAAAATGGCTCACTAACGGTATACTATTTGACGAAATAGAAGCATTTCTTACTTCAATTTGGGATCCTAACAAATTATAACAAATGATGTATATGACTCCACAATTACCAACTCCAGTTGTAGATTATGCAATTATGAAAAAGGTACCATCCATCCAGCAGATAACATCTCCGTACAGGATGCTGAGCAGTACCGAGTACACAAGCCATCATAACTCCATTTAGAAAATTTTCCATCAAAGTGTTGGGTTGAAATAAAATTTGGTGGGAAACTACCATCGCTTTTATAAGAATACACCGGAAGGAATAAAGGAAAATGGTCGGGTCAATCTACTGTCTCCACAGTTAGCGTTAATCACAATAAGCCGAATCTAGTACTGCTTCCCAAGTAAGAATAAGCATATTTCATAATGGTTGTAGCATTTTACAGGAGCATTGTTGAAAAACAACAAAAAAGATCCGGAACTACGGCCCTTTGGAGTGAATACACATGAAATAAAAAACTTAGATTCACTGTGATATTATTAGCAATGGGAGGATATCTTTCACGCTTCGCAGTATTTATTTATTTATTTGCCAGTTTATTATAACATAAGTAGTAGTAATAGTAATTTCTATTCCTATTATCATTTAAACTTATATTCCCAGGGTGATCCTAATGGAGTTTTTTGAGAAATTTCCAAAATATAGTAAAATACCAGTACAGTAAAGCTTCGTTACAACGTTCTTATACGGTTCAGAAAGATGAGCGCTTGAACTGGGAAAGCGTTATAACCGAGGAAAGAAAACCTGATGAGCAAAAAAAGAACAAAAATAAATTTGTTTCCCTTAAGTGTTACATATGATTACATTATTATCTATTTTATTTTGCTTAAGGCACTGTATCGATTTACTTAAAACGATGTTTTCCAGTTTCACAATTGCATTAAAAACATCGTCATCTTCTACTGCTCTATATTAGGAAAAGGGTACGGAATGTCTTCAATGCTTCCGTAGCATCGCTTATTAAGGTTTTATGTAAAACAAAACCGGTTTACTGTCCGCCTGCCTGTCACACGCATTTTTCTCAGAAATGGTTATATCAATAGACACCCAATTTGGTGGGAAAAAGGGAAGTATGAACGCCAACGCACATGGTTCTACGTAAAATTTGATGGGGGTTCTCCCCAAATGCAAAAGGAGAGGTGTAAAATTTGTTACACCGAATATAGTTTTACACGGTATCAAATGAAAGATCTCGATCTGTCATTTTCAAAGCTGGTCTCATTTCTTAAACCTAATGCAAAAAAGGCAAGGGCGACGGCTGAAAAGTAGTAATTTCGTTCACGGCCTCATTCTCAGAACCTACCCAACCGAAAAATTTGAAGAAATCACGAATCTGCCACTATACGATGTTTAAACTCCGAAGTGCCCTCCATACCGATATCTGTTCAAATAAAGTTAATAATATTGGTGTATTTGTTTTAGTAATATAGGTTATAATACAAAGCATGGTCCCACCAAGTTTGTTGGAAACCACATTATTAGTAACAAAGTTATAATAGGTCAAAGTTTCCGCTTCAGTGCAATTCTTACGACTTTGGATGTCAGTAACATGTGAAAGTGAGTATTCTGATAGAATATACACATAAGCTTCTCTATGAGAAATACACAAGACAATTTTTACCAGAAGCGTCCAGCTTCTGGTTTCCCGACAACCACTGTTTCATCTTATGATACATACATTTCAGGTTTTAAGGTTTCATGTAAACAAAATCTGGAAAACGCCTACTGAAGCAACACCGACAACTCTACCATCAAACCCTATCCTTTACCCTATTACAACAACGGAACCGTCAAAACGGTCGAAAGATTTGTGCATTTTCTCAAGGAACGTGCGCTCCAGAGACAGATCGAATATTGCCTAGCAATTAGCTAATACCCTGACAGTGTTACAAAAGATGCGTTGGACGGGGACCAGTTTCCTAAGGAAGGGAAACTACACCATAAATTATCGTCGTCATCCAGTAAACCATATGCTCGGAGTAGATTTCTTAGTGAACTAAAAAAATAATACCTTTGATTATCAGTTTGAGAACGTTTCCAAGGCAAATTTCAAAATATAATTAAAGTTCACTTTATTTTTATTTTTTTTAAAACAATTTATTTAACTGTCATGCGTATGTTTTAACTTAGTTTAAAGCAGAAGCAAAAGCCGTGACGAGATCTATTTTTCTTGCCAGACTCAGGCAGACTATTTATTCTACCTGGTTGCTCTGCAGGCCTCGCGACTGTCAACCTGTCGTCAACAGATAGGCGAGCCACTCAGGCGGAAGAGTTTCCAGCCGTGGTGAGTTTCGCTAACCTGGTGTGGAGCTCGGAACAATCTCTACTAAGCGGCTCCACACTATAGCGCCTTCACACTACCCCATACTGGGTTTCAACGATAAAACCCCGACTCCTGGCCCGCCAAATCTAGGGGTGCAGATCAAGTCTCACCCACCAGAGCCGGAGAAGAATACATTCCACGAGGCAATAGAATGTGCCCTCGAAGCCTGTCCCGAGTAGAGTATTAAGATCATACTTGGGCATTTTATCAGGCAAGTAGGGATGGTGCCCGTATTCAGGTGACACTGCAGCCTCCAGAGCTTACCTAAAAAGATCATTGATAACGGACTGCCGATTATTCAGTCAGACGTGTCGCAAGAAATCGTTATTGGAAATACTGTGTAGTGCACGGAAAGCGGTCCACAAACATACGTTGGCCTCTCCAGACAGGACACTTCCAACTAAATTAATCACGTGTTGATTACTTCACCGCCTTGAAGAATGTATGAAAATATAGGGGGGCCAATATAAAGTCGGATCATTATTTCGTTGGGATAATGCTCCGGGCTTAAACTACAACACCGCCTAGAATCTTGACTGAGTGGAAAATGGATGCCGCAATAACCGCCGTCAATAGAGGCCCAGAAAATGAAACATGGACAAATGATCATCATAATTACGTAAAGAACTTTATCATTGATACGGGTTGACAATGAATATAAGCCAACAAGGGAATGGAAGAATGCTGCGTACCGGCAATGCTGCACTCACGGGCACAGAGATTTATCCTGAACTCAGCGGGACGGAGAAGAGACTTAACAGACAGAAACAGGAAACCTTAAAGAACCAAGAAATCTGTGAACTCGGGAGGTACAGGGAGCAACCACACCAGGCTTGAAAATTTTACAAACAAGTCAGCAGAATGAAGTCCTCTACACGTCAATCCTCATTCTGCCGAGATAAAGAGGGAAATTTGATTTTCGACCTTACAAGTGCTTTGATGAGCTGCTCAGCAAGCAGAATATCGGCGAGTTGGAGGTCCTACCAACTGGAGACGACGGACAAATACTGTCAGTCCGTGCAATTCATCGGCTTCAAAATCATAAGTCACCAGAAGCCAATGGAATTAGAGTCGAACTAATGAAATATGGAGGCGATAAACTACACCAAGCAGTTTATGAACTGTTGCTCAAGGTATGGGACAACGAATCAATGCCTGACGATGCCTGGCAATGAGGCATTATCTGACCCATACTTAAAAAGTGCAGTGCGGCAATTATAGAGGTATCACGTTGCTGAATACCACCTATAAGACATTTTCCGCTATCTTGCTGGGACGGACAGCCCCATATGGTCAGAACATCATCGGCCAATACCAGAGAGGCTCTATTCAGCTCAAATCAGCAACAGATCAGATATTTTCTCTGCGCAAAATGAATATGACCATCAATGGCACCATTTTCTCATCGACTTCAAAGCCGTCCATCATGCATCCCTTTTAATCTCGCCTTGGATAAAGTGATCCGCGATGTTGGCGTTAATACGTGGGACACCATCCTGTTCATAGACATGAATGATGACATTATTGACATTATGGAAAAACAGCTTGTAATGTATAGTCTACCTCCATTCAGTTCCAACAGGGGAGATCGTGGGCTGCACATTTATGAAGGAAACATAAAAGTACCACGAAGCGCCAACAGCATCGAATAGCACAATGAAAACATTGAAGATAGGAGACAACAGACTACACTCTGACCGACCATAATTCATTAACTGGACATATGTTCAGAATGGGAATGGCTCAGAGGCAATAACTCCTTCCCTACCACAAAGAAACACACACACACATAGGGTCGAGAATCCCAACCAATAACAGCTACGACGATGAAATTTGCGCACGGTTGTTGGTTGCCAACAGAGGGTATTTCAGCGTACAAAAACTACTTCATTCCGAGCATCTTACCATAGGATAAAAGCTCTTACGGTACACGACAGTGATCTTGCCAGTCCTCATGTGTTTCTCGAAGGCAAAGGGTAGTATAGGTCTCAGGGCGAAATGAAGATTGGTACCCACGATGGAGCATAAAACCTGGGAAACGCCTGCTGTACCAAACCCTATCTCCACCTCCACGTGGTGACCGATGGAAACTTTCTTAACGAAAAGCTACAGACGGAGAATGATGAAGGCGAGTCTCCCGCGCCTAAAAACGGGACAAATTGTACCAACTAGTCCACGTTGGGGGTTGGGTAGGGCTGACAACCCAACACGGAAAACCGAAGTAACGAAGCCACAACAGGAGCCTCGGACTGGGCGGATAAGACAACGACGAACCCGACAACGACAAAGGAACAACAATTTGCGTATTTTCTCATGGAACGGGGCTCCCTATACAAAGATGAAGCTGCCAAGCAGTTAGCCGATACCCTGTTCCAATGTAGGGCTGATGTAACAGCGTTACAGGAGATGCGTTGGACAGGAACCGGTTTCCTGGAGAAGAGTCGCTACACCATATATTATAGCGGCCATCCAGTAAAACATCTGCTCGGAGTAAGTTTCCTAGTCAGCCAAAAAATGAAACCTGATGTTATCGTCTTTGTAAAGATAAGCGAGCGGCTATGCACTTTGCGCTTACGAGGCAAATTTAGCAATTTAAGCCTCATTAACGTTCACGCCCTTATAGAGGAGACTGCAGAGTCGGAGAAGGATAGATATGATATCAAAATCATGCTTGGGGATTTTAACAGCCAAGTAGGGACGGAGCCCGTATTCAGGCAATACGTTGGCTCCCATAGCTTACATCAAAACACAAACGATAATGAACTGCGCAAGCAGTGTCACACGAAATGGTTTCCGCGGAAAGCGATCCACAAACATACGTTTACTTCTCCAGACGGGACCATTTTCAACCAAATTGAACACGTACTGATCGAAAGCCATCGCCTCTCGACCTCGATGAATGTCAGCGCATATAGAGGGGCCAATATAGACTCGGATCACTATCTCATTGGCATGGTGCTCCGAGCTCGAATAGCAATACCACCCAGAATCCCCCCTCACGATCAGGTGAGAATTAACACTGAAGCCATCCACAACACAACCCTCCGCGACACCTATAAAAGGGAAATGAATGCCGCAATAACCGCAGTCAACAGAGGACCTGGAGATGAAGCATCAACAAATGATCTTCACAATCACCTGAAGAACGTTATCATGGATACGGCCACAAGCATACTTGGCCCCAGCTGCAAAAGGAGTCGGAACGGCTGGTTTGACGATGAATGTAAGCTAGCAACGGAACGGAAGAATGCCGCATAACGAGTAATGTTGCATTCTCAAAGAACGCGGGCACGCGCAGAGACTTATCACGAACTCCGCCGAGTGGAGAAGCGACTTCACAGACGGAAAAAGGAAGCGTGGGAGAACCAACAAGTCAGCAGGATGAAGCCTTACACACCTCGATGTTCATCCTGCCGAGACAAAGAGGGAAATCTAGACATTGGCATATTGGAACAATGGGTTAAGTACTTTGATGAACTACTGAACAACCAGAACATTGGCGAATTGGAGGTCCCGCCAACTTAAGACGACGGGCAAATACTGCCACCTGCAAGTATAGAAGAAACAGTTCGTGCAATTCATCGGCTTAAAAATCATAAGTCGTCAGGAGCCGATGGAATTACAGCCGAATTGATTAAATATGGTGGCCACCAATTACAGCAAGTGGTTCGTCAGCTTGTGCTCAAGGTGTGGGACAGCAAATCAATGCCTGACGACTGGCAAAGAGGCGTCATCTGTCTCATACATAAAAAGGGAGATATCACACAATGCAGCAATTATAGACGTGTCACATTGCTGAGTACCATCTATAAGATATTCTACGATATCTTGCTAGGCCGGATAGGCCCATACGCCCAGAACATCATTGGCCCATACCAAAGAGGCTTCAATCCAGGCAAATCAGCAACAGATCAGATTTTCTCTCTGCGACAAGCGATGGAAAAACTGTTGGAATATGGACATCAGTTGCGCCATCTCTTTATCGATTTTAAAGCCGCCTATGCTAGCATAGCCAGGGTAAAACTGTATACGGCCATGAGAAAATTCGATATCCTGACGAAATTGATAAGACTGACTGGGCTGATCCTGACCAATGTGCGAGGCCAGATAAAAGCGTCATGCGTCCTCTTTAACCTGGTCCTCGAGAAAGTGATCCGTGATGCTGAGGTAAACGCAAGAGGTACGATCCTCTTTAAGTCCACCCAACTACTGGCCTATGCTGATGATATCGACGTCATGAGTAGAACGACCCGAGACGTACAAACTGCCTTCATCCAGATGGAGCAGGCGGCGCGAGATCTTGGGCTGCACATTACTGAAGGCAGGACAAAGTTCGCAACATCAAACCGCACTGGTCAAACGGGAAGAATAAGGATAGGAGAATACAACTTTGAGACCGTTGGTAATTACTCCTATCTAGGGTCAAAAATCACCAGCGGTAACAGCTACGATGATGAAATCCGCGCACGGTTGTTGTCAGCCAACAGAGCCTATTTCAGCTTACACAAACTGTTCCGCACGAAATGTCTCACCATAGGGTCAAAGCTCTTACTGTACAAGGCAGTGATCTTGCCAGTCCTCATGTATTCCTAGGAGACTTGGGTTCTTGGCAAGAAGAATTGCGAACTCTTGGCCGCGTTCGAGAGAAGAATCCTCTGAAGAATTTCCCCACTACATAAGGATGGACGATTCCGTAGCCTACATAATGACGAAATCTATGAGCGATACCATGACCACCAGGTTGTGGATAAAATGCGACTCAATAGGTTACGGTGGGCGGGTCACTTAATCCGTATGGATGAGGATGAGCCCGGAAAGTCTATAAGGGCAATATCTATGGTAGAAAAAGAAGACGAGGCAGACCCTGCCTAGGATGGAGCGATGGCGTAGGTCAGGACGCCAGACAGCTTTTAGGGATATCGAATTGGTGGACCTCTTTGCAAAACAGAGATGTCTTGGGTTCCTTACTAAGGCAGGCCTAGACCGGATACCGATTGTTGCGCCGTTGATGATGATGATGGGTTCTTAGCGAGACAAATTGCGAACTATTAGCGGCGTTTGAGAAAAGAATTTTCCGAGGAATTTTCGGAAATTCGATACCACTATCGTCTGGTTTTGGATATCATTCGAGTCAATAGGTAGCGGAGGTTACTTAATCCATTTAGCTGAGGATGATTCAGAACGGCAAGTTTATAAGGGCAATATCTATGGTAGAAAAGTAAAGGTAGGAGACCCTGTGTCAAGTGGAGTGATAGCGTAGCCCGAGATGCCAGGCAGCGTTTAGACATCGGCACAAAACCGGGATGTCTGGAGTTCCCCGTTAAGGCAGACCTAGACCGAATACGACTTGTTGCTCCGCTGATAGTGATGAAGATGCTTTCCAACGTGGAAAATCCTGTTAGTCTGCTCTTCACACTTTGATTTCAAAGCAGGAAGACACGACTCTGAAAGGGGAGAATGCATTGAGGAAGTTCAGATATTGAACGGGTAACGCGAAGATTGATGTATGTTGAAGTTGGCGTTGGACGAAGGTATGAAATTAAGCTCACCCTTTAATACTCTAGACGAACCGGCTCTGTTACTGAACAAAATAGCGGCAAGAGGATGAATTGCATTCTCGATTGCGAGTATATTTAATTGTTGTGTAGCATTTTATCCACATAAATTACTTGGTAGTTATTTTGTTAAGTTCTTATTATACCGTGTAAACAGGTAGATTCATTTTTTGTAACCTTCTTGTTCTTTTCGTGATTAGGCACCCGCAAACGTTATTAGTCGGATGTTTTATTCAGTATAGATTTTTGATGTTGTTCCATAAACCAAGTGCCGAACTACCTTAATTTAGAATAAAAAATAAAGTTTAAGTAAGAATACGAAGTAAGAAAGCAATGGGTCAGTTTGATGTTTTTAAGCAAAAAATATTAGAATAGTAACCATGATGGCATCATATTCCAAAATGGGCCAGAAAATCAAAAATGGGTTACCAGCTGCAGCAGACAACTGTGTGGTAATCAGAATGTATAGGAGTATTAGGAAACCATAAAGAAAAAAATATAACTTCACAAGTTCCAAACAGGAGAGGACAAAACTCGACACAATTTACAAGAGAATATTTTAAAAAATTGTTATGACTTCAAAATTGGTAAATTTTTTAAAGGCAATGTTTAGTGATTGATGAATTGGTGCCTGTACAAAGGATACATTGTCGGGCCGCCGGGACTTATCGCGTTTGCGACCAAAGCAGGTTGCATTGAGGAAGACGTTGCTCAAACTTTGTGAGAAGATGCCAAAAAATGCCGTTGTAGATTCATATTTATCTGATCGCGGAATTGATTAAAACCAATATTAAAAAATCTTAATTTGAAATGTATAAGGGACAGGTCGGTGCATAGGTGGCCACCTAGTCGATCACCAACTTAATAATAATATTATTGTAAACACCCTTTGCAGCCGAACATAAGCTAGCATAAGAATATTAACTTTCGCAAATAAAATAACTTCAATTGGAATTGACATCACCCTGGGCACACACACCAACCAAAGATTTTAATCGAAATGAGAAAGCAGCACTTTGTGGATCCTCCTGAATGCTGACGAAAAAGCTCGTGAGAAGGAAATAGCCGCCAAAAATATTGCTCCAAAGTTTTCACTAAAAATTAAATTATGTTAGCTTTTTTTCAGGAAGTTTTTCCATCTTGACTGCTTCATTTTACATGTTGGACCTTCATGCACTCGTGCCGAGGTTCAAAATTATTCTTACGTTCCCTTTTGGAATTTGGCTTCAGCACGAAGAAAAAATGAAATTTCTTCCCCAGAGCAGTAGCAGAAAAAAATGAATATTTTGTACTTACCAACTTTACCTCGAACTCAAAACTCCGCCATTCCCAGTTCACTGTTACTTCACACCAATATTTAACACTCGCGTTTCAGTACTTCCGGCCATTTTGCAATTGAAAATAAACTCAAGAGAATTCACAAGAAAAAGTGCTTTGATGCTGCGCGTACCACACGACGATCGGTCAACTTCCTTCTGTTCTCGCGGCCGAGAGGAAGCGTCTATCACCGAAATTTCGAATTTCTCCCGAAAGCTCAGTTAAGCTCAGGATTTGGATAGGATTTCCGGTCCTGCCAGGAAAAGCTTTCGGCGTTGTTCACAGTCCACGAAAAAACGTGAGATCGAATTCGCCTTCAAATTCGAAAGTGCTCGCTATCTAAATCTTGTGCAAATGCACCGTAAATTCTCCACAAATTTGTGTAGCCCAACTAGCGTTGTCATCAGAGTCAAATAAACCAAAACCAGATTCAAGTTTCGTTGAATTTATTAAAAGTAGGTAGGCAGGAAATTTAGTGTATTTGTTAGTAACGCCCGTAAGTAGGCAATTAGAGGTCGGTGGTTATTTGGGAGATATTTGTCCGTTTTCCTTGATCACATACCACTCCTTTGAAGAATACGCTTTATTAATAATGAAGTAACGTCCGTGGCACCTTTTCTTTATTTGTTATCGCGCTACATCCATTTCTGGACTTTTATAATACAGTTATGAAAGGTTTTGTTAATCTTTCACTTAATAATAACCGAGGGGACGATGGTTTCTTTTAAACATAACTCGTAGGGCATATACGTCTATCGTACCCGATATTCAATCCACACAAAGTGCCGGACTCTTGTCTCAGACAGACTACCGGCTAACACACCGAGCTGAACCGGCTAGGACACTAACCGAAAACCGTTTGGCACATTACCTCATGCCAGGCCTATTCAGTACAGGAGCAAAACCCCAAAGATTCAGGGGGCCTGATATTCCTCCTATCCATCCTCCTCTTTCTCGCTCTCCAGCATGGCCTCAATTATGACATCGAGAGGCGCAAGGCACCCTCCCATCGAAAGGTGATGACGATGGCGTTCCCACCTTCTGCAGAAGAAAAAAGTGTGGCAGGCACCATGTCCTTCCAATAAATGTAGTGGGATGAACGTGATTTTCCGATTGTGAACAAGCAAGATTGAAAATACCCATGACCGCTGAGAAGCTGGGTTAGGTAATAGCCAGCCGCAACTTGCTTCCGATTGAACCACGGCCACACGTCTTTCATGTGATGCGCGGTCCATCTATGTATCTATCTGAAATCTCTTTCCCTAAATTTGCTGCCATCCCCAGAGAGTACGAGCTTCCTTTTCATAAACGACAGCTTCCTGATTTCCCTCACCTTTTCTGAGGTGTGCGCTCGGCAGCATGGAGAGCGATCGGAATAACTCCCGCGATCACCAGTACAGCTGGCTCCGAGACAATACGATACTCGAACACAAATACTTGTGCTAGGCGCTTACAGTACATTTCCTTACTGAGGGAGTCGGCCAATGCAAGGAACTGAACCGCGTTTATCTGCAAGCGGCACCTGCTGGATAAGGGACTTCCAACAATGGACATCAGGCGGAAAATTGCAAACATTCTAGCCTCAGCCTTTTCTGTGGTATTGCGAAAAAGCTCACCTTCCACCGCCGGCTTTGACAAGACCATGGTTTCACCCACCTGAATAAGGAGGACTGTAGGAACCCTCTCCTTGGTCAGCACAACGACTCCAGTTTTCTCCAGAGCTAGGAAAAATCCATGCTCAGCCATCCATCTTA
Organism: Hermetia illucens; assembly: GCF_905115235.1. Classification (NCBI taxonomy): domain Eukaryota; kingdom Metazoa; phylum Arthropoda; class Insecta; order Diptera; family Stratiomyidae; genus Hermetia; species Hermetia illucens. Next base: position 126,393,236 of record NC_051851.1, on the reverse strand, counting down.
CCCACCGCATCACCATTCCTAGTGTAAGTTGGCCGTACCTGCGGTATCCAGTGCTTCATCCGTTTACCTGATAGGATGCAATTCATCAGGCATACGGCGTTCCAACGGTCCGGACCAAGGATAGATCCCTTAGTCGCCCCGATGTTACCCTCATTCGCTGCTGTCCTTCCCGGGTCTCGGAGAATAAGGCACGGTCCTTTAAATAATCCCTCAATATCCACGATGGGTGGCCACCGTCAAACATGCGTTAAATGCGTCGAGTAGTAAGTTTATACAAGTTCAGTACTTCGTTGGAAATACATCTCATCCTGGTGTTTTTTGTCCTTTATACATAGGACCGCCTCCTCTAGTTCTTTTGCAATGAAGAGTGGGCATTCCCCAGTGCTCATTCCTTCAACGGCAGCTTCAGTTCGGATGAGGTGCACTGGGAAAAGTGCCTGCAGAATTTCGTCCATTTTCGCTGCTTTCATAGAACAGAGTGATAGATAAGCACCGTGTTTTACCCGTGGTCACGTCGCTCTCTGTTTACGTTGTTGATTAGCTCCGCAATTCCCTTTTGGAAGCCGATGAATTTCTAGATGCCGTGATAAGGCTCATTGTTGAATTAACTAGCGATTCAGCTGCGGTCCTTCCGTTTGCGCCTGGGGCTTGTCGGTGATTTACCCTTCTTGTGAGAGCTTCGACAAATTTCGCAACATGGATTTTCTGGATGTTCTACCCGGTACGTATTGGCCGGACCGCAGAATATTGGGAAAAGCTGTTTGTCACTTCGAAGGAAATATGCTAATGATGAATGGCCGTGAAGTTTTCCAGTACCTTCCATCGTTGGACCTCCGGCATCGCTGCAACAGTTACGTGAAGGATAGTGCCTTTGCAAGAGAGAGAGCGTCGAAATGTGGGAGTGCTACCGGTATTTAGGACAATAATTCCTGACCTCCCAGTCATCTCCAAAATATGTGTGTCTCGAGAATCTGGTGGAGGCATACCCCATTCGAGGACTTTGGCGTTAAAATTTTCTGCGACCAGAATTCTCCTTTCTGTTTTTTTCTTAAATCTCGGCCTCCATGGCGGCGAACCTTTTCTAAAAACTTTTATAAGGTGTAAGGTAAATGCTGCAAAATGTCACTGCTCCACAACGAACCTAAACGAATCCGTCTCCTCGACCATGGGCCCGCACTCGCAAGTTAATCGTATCTCTCACCGAAATGGCAGCAGTGTCAGATATATCGGCATGCGACGATGGTGAGCAGGAACGAGTGACCTCTTTTTCCTTGCGCCATCTGCTTCATCAGGTCAGTAGGCAGTAGCACTCCTGTGTAACACAAAGTGTTCTGTCCTGCCCCTTGCAAGTCCCTGCTATATGTCGGTATTCCCAACATTTAAAACAGAGGGTTGGAACTGCGCAAGTAGACACAAATCCTTATGGGAGTTTGTAGTCAGAGCCGGGATCAGGCGCTAGTCAGGAATCTATCTCAACTAAACCTGCACTGCCAACTTAATGGTCTCATAGCTTTGAACGTGCTTGCAGACCTTCCCAGGTTATTATCGGGACGGGGGCAGCTGTAACATTAACAGGTAACAGAATTCCACAGCTATCAGCTCACGTGCAACCTATTTAAAAACTATTGCCAAATCATAAATCAATGCTATCCCCACTCGTCATCGTTGTCGCCGCTCACGTTAGTTCACCACCAGGTTGACTAGTGGTTATCAGCAAATATGCCCTGTCTGTCCGAACTCGTTTGGCCCCTCGCAGATACTGGTAGCCTTGAAATCATATAGAGGCGTCATTATGATTCAGATTTTTCAGATTTTTCTGGAGAATGGCCCCTTAATTTAAATGACCCTTTATAACCCTCTGACTCACCGCTTCGCAATCACCGAATGCTTTCATTTGATACTACATTAGTGTATACGCTGAAAAAAAGATGTTACACCCCCTTTCATCTTTTAGGCAATTATTTTAGTTTTAATATATCCATATATAAATCATGTAGGCAAACAATTTTTCGCCTTTAGGGGAGTATTGAATTTTATCAGTTGATTAATTTCGTCCTTTATTTTTAAGATTTCCAAGTCACCGTGGATATTGCACTTTCTGTAACTTCTGTACTTCATATAGTTTACCTCGGTGTGCTAGGTATTGCTATCCTACCAGAAATTTTCCACCCGAAGACAGTATTCTGCAGTACTGGAAGACCTCGACAAAACGTATTTGCCCCAAACTTAGTAGTTCGTAGTATATCTCTGTTCCCAGAAGTACGGCTTGGGTGGTTGAATTAGTGGTCAATATCTTTCGGTGTAGCCCAAGCTTATTGTCTATCTTGTGCGATGGTTGCGCTTAGATTATATGCGGTGGCACTACGGGATCTAACTCTGGCATAAAGGTTGCTAATCTTGATTTTGGAGTTAACTTGACCCTTTGTTGCGATTGCTGAGCTGATACCCCTCATTTCTGGTAGGCAAAAGCCATTCAACTTCCTCCTTTTATTATTTACAATTTATATGATTGAGGTTTTATTTGGATTTACTGGAACGTCATGTCTGAGGGACCAACTGTCAATCAAATCAACGGTACGCTACACATTTCTACACACCGTTCCGAGATCTCGACCTACAGCTAGCACAGCCACTTCATCCGCATGTGGTAAGCTTGGGTGTGTATTGACTAATTTTGCAGTTTGCATAGTAGTGATAATCAACATACTTTTCAGAAGTGCGGTAGAGGCAGCTTTTCCTTGCTTCTATTGTTAAATAGTGACCAACCCTTACTTCTGTAACAATCTCTACGTTAGCATTATTTAGATCGACTTGATTATAGTAGCATCGAAACCATGCTCTCTGGCAGCATTATAAAATTTCAGGAGAGGCTCACGGTCAAAGACCCCTTCAATATCCACGAACCAGCATCACATACTCAGCTTTCAAAGTTACGTCCGCTATCTTTGAAACAAAGAATGGATAACAGACTCCGAGACTTTCCACGCTGACGCGACTATCATTTAATGGGTTTCCTTGCTGCAAATATGAAGCTCAACCGATTCCTTCAAATATTTCAGCAAGAATGATGTTAAGCTGATTTGTCTGAAGTCCTTTGGATTGGAATAATTATTTTCGCTGGGCTTTAATATGAAAACTACCTCAACCTACAGCCGACAGGTAGGCATGCAGCGCAAAGCAAGATATATTCCAAAAATATTTCTTAGAATTTGCCCTAGTGCTTTATACCCCCCTTTAGCGTTGATACCTATATTATTCCAGTTTTGCTCTTATTTGAAATTTTTATAATTGCTTTAATTGTCCCGTAGATGTTCAGTGTGTATGGCACCTGGTAATTGAGGCTGAGTTTCGAGCCTTCTGGGTACGTTATACAAAGTCCAATTTTTAAAACAAATTTTCGAACAATGCTTCGGGTGGTCATATTTCTTCAACAGAAACTTGTCGGAAATCCCCAATTTTTTGTATACATGCTTTAAAAATTCTTTTCCAGAATGCTCAAAGAAACGAGTTTATCCATGACACCGCCTATAAATTCAAGGTTTTCCACCCCAGCTGCCACTATACAACCCCACACCATCTAAGAACTACCTTCAAATTTAACCGTAGGTTGTAAGTTTTCTTTGTCAATCTCTTGTCCTGGTTCTCTCCATACACGCTTGCATCTAGATGACTGAAACATTCGAAAAACATTTTCCCAATAGCCGATCGGTTAGTCTACATGTTCTTTTGCGGATGACATATGTTTCCCCCTACTCACTTTATTCACTCACGGTTTTTTACACAAAGAGCGACCACGAAGACCACTATTGCTTATAGTTCGTCGAACAGTTTCCACACCAACGCTTTTGCTAATAATTCCTTGCTCTCTCCTCTTCTTTACCTTACTTGGACAGCGTTGACGAAGTTAATATTTTTGAAAAGGGCTATAGCTCCTCCTAACGCCGTTTATGGATTAAGAACTTTTGCTCATTTCTTAATACAACGGCGGCCTGGACTGTCGCGTCGATCAAGGCGTGCATCCGTCTGAGGCTTGTTAAAAAGAATGACCAGCCTGTGTTTTCTGCACTGACATGTCACGATGGAGATTCAGTGGAGTTTAGCATCGTGAGGCAACTTCATCCCTTTATCTCTATCCCTGATCTTTATTTGGGAACATTTGAAACTTTCCAAGATAAAGGTACCAATGATTGCCGTGTGATTGAACTATTATACGTATATATAGGTTGCCACTTACCCGTGGGTGGTGTGTAGTACGTCAACCACGCCTACGCTCCATCGTGTGTTAGAACGCTTTATTCAAGACGGTACACTACAGAATTACTGAGGTACTCATTCATAACCAAGCCAATTGGTATCCGAGCTCAAATCACGATACAAATTCCACTGCTACCAATGAGATTTGAATCGCGACCTTACATACGGTAGCCTTGTGCTCTAGCTGCTCAAATCCGAGTGCCGTGATTGAAAGTGAGGATCCCCGACGGATCACATCCTCGATATTGGAGGAAGTGCTCAAGTCAAAGAGATAAGAGAAATAAATCATGTCGAAAGGGAATATTAATTCGTAAGGAAATAAATCAAAATAATGAAAAGGAAAACAAAAAATAAGATAAAACAAAAAAAAATTATATAATCGAAAAATTATTTAATCTCCTGAAAAGACTGAAAATCCCTCATCTAGGGCTCAAGGATTGGTTTACACAAATCTAATAACATCACAAACTAAACGAAAATCTAGCCGAAAACCTTAAACAATAAAAACGCTCGAAACTTGGAGTTTCAAATGAATCAAACTAGTTGACTGAAAGGGAAACCTTTACATTTGCTTTTCGCGCTTTAGTTGTTCAAAACGAACTCATTAAAACAAAATGTGATGTAGAATGATGTATTTTAATAGCTTAACTCATCCGGCATACACTTGTGGCGCAGCAGGATTCGCAGCAGAATGTTGCGAATACGATCTGATAGACTCGCACGGTCAGGCAATAGTTGTAGCCTCACAATCATTGACAGGTTCACGCGGTGGCCTGAGGCAATACCTCTGATAGACATTACGGCGCAATCTTGTACCGAAGTCCTCTGTCGAGAGTGGCTCCCTCGATTTGGCGTCCTTGCAGTGGCCATCACTGACCAGGGAATGCAATTTGAGTCCACCCTTTTCTCGGAGTTAGGCAAACTCTTGGGTTTTAAACGCCAGCGGACTACTGCATACCACCCGCAATCCAATGGGATGTTAGAACGTTGGCACCGGACGCTGAAAGCCGCCATTATGTCACGCGACGACCCGTCCTGGACTCAAGTCTTGCCTCTCGTCCTACTCGGCCTACGTGCAACACGCCGAAAGGAATTTGCTGCCAGCCCCGCGGAGCTGGTTTACGGGGAGAACCCAAGACTACCAAGCGATCCGGTCTTCGACAAGATATCGGGTCTCACAGATTCGGGGTTGGTGCGTCTGCTGAGAGACAAACTCCGACGCATCAAAGCCACACCACCCACCCGACACTCGTCCGCATCTGCCTGTGCGCCCAAGGAGCTGGACACGTGCACGCACGTCCTGGTCAAGACGGATGCCGTCCGAAAGCCGCTGCAGCCTCCTTATGAAGGTCCGTACCGCGTTCTCGAGCGGGGAGAACATTTCTTCCAGCTCGAGATCGAGGGTCGCAAAAAGGCGGTCTCTCTGTCCAGGCTGAAACACGTGTGCGCCCGGAAACAACGTCGCGTTCGCTTCGCGGACTGATGGAGAACGCAGTTCCGGGTCAATCGCTGAAACCCCCTAGGTTTCATCTGGGGTCGGAGTGATGTGGCCCAGCAGGATTCGCAGCATTCGAAATTTATTTCGAATGTTGCGAATACGAGCGGATAGATGGCGTACGGAACTTTCCACGTCTTTAGAACTCGCCACGGGAGTGGAGAGCTAGCGGTGAGAATGTGCGGTTGGTTGAGGGCAGAAGGTCCGCTTGGAGACGAACCGGTCTCTTCTGCCACCAGCTGTGACCGTGAATAGTCCAAAATACGCTCGACATCCCTTTTACATAATTTTTATAATTTCATATTACCACTAAATGTATTAAATAATAATTAAAAATAAATAGTAGGTAAATACCTAAAAATTAGTAAAATTATTTATTTGGAAACTTGGATGTAGCGTATAAATCAAAGGCGGGATGTGAATTATGATATTGAGAACAGTAACTGAAAAAAGCTAAGGGGTGCAAAAAAATGTGAGAGAAAAGGGAATTTTACACATTACTGAATGCATTCTCTTGTCAGATTGACTTTCTAAGGTCAATCAAGAGAATGAAATACCGCAATTGTCACTCTCAAATGGGGCCCCGTCTTTAGAATCTTAACAATTATGCAATTCTTCCATTTTCTAGGATAGCTGTCGGTTTTCCAAGATTGTTTTTTAAGCACAACAAATATTAATGAAATATTTTAAATTAATACGAATTGAGAGCAATACGTAAGTATTGAGCGCACCAGCAAATCAATTTCGGGATTTTTCGAACCAATCCAAATTGGGGAGAGCGCTAAAGTGCAAAAAGAGAAATATCGTTGTCGTTGCCCATCCTGTAAGTAATGATCGGGGTCCTGGTTAACTGATTACAAAGTCCATGGCAGTTTTGGTATAGTATACAAATCATTTTGATGAGAAGCTCTCAACACTGAGGCAAATGCTGTTCTGTGGATAATAGACATTTTGTATGGTACTAGTTAGTTCAGTTGAATATTGAATTAGATTTGCGATTTCGGATTTCATCATAACTAAATGAATTCCTGGGGTGTTTGGAATTACTGCATTTGATTTGAATCTCGGGGGTTCGTTCTATACATTTGGTTGGAGAAGGTAAAATATATAGATGCTGTCAATACTATCAAAGGAAGGACATTCTGAGTCAATGTAAATTCCATGTGAATGCGTGGGATTAGATACAAAGGAAGAGGATGGAATCAGGTTCAAAGAATGTAGATATTTTCCCATTTCATTTTTATAAAGCATCACAACATAGGAAATATTTAAGCAATAAGTGGTCCCATGAATTCCAACAGTGCTCCCCCGCCGTTCAACCCGTCGTTTGTACTTTGGTTGATTTTAGCAAACATGAAAATACAGGAATAATAATAAGCTACCAGTAGGTCATTGGTAAGTAAACAATCTCAACTTTTTTGATGGCACTTTGCTATAATCATATTCAGGGAAGATTACTTTTAAGTTCATAGCCCCATTCTCAATTTGTTTGCAGCTGAGAAGGTCTGATATCCATTTTGTGTAGAAAGAAAATTGATTTCAGAGAAAGCAGGATAACTACATAGTTACGTATGTGTCAGACATAATCAATTCAATCATAATCAAATTCCATTATTGAGAACCCGAAAAATTTCGTGGTAGGCACCCATATGGTGTGAATATTCTTATTTCAAGCAATATCTTTTACATTTATATATTTATTTATTTAATGAGGACAATACATGGAAAACAAATTCCTTATTACATATTGTCCTCAGATGGAGGAGCAAATAGAGTCAAAGGACCCAAGCTGTAGGGCGTTGTAGGACCGGCATTGCCTCGGGACTGGAGAGTGGAAGTAAATCGAGCTCCGCGAAGGGTACATCAAAAATGTCCGCAGTAATATCCGAGTTGGCGGAGCAGTCCATCAGATAATTGCAGAGTTTGAAAAGAGTACACATATCAAGGAAGATACGGCGTTGTTGTAGGGAGGGGAGATTGAGGGTGCGGAGTCGTGACGGATAATCAACCCGTGGAAGGTTTTTTTGTAAAAGAGGGCCCGGGTGAATTTGCGTTGTACAGCTTCAAGACCGCGGCAGTCACGAATGCGGAAGGGGGACTAGACTACACAACAATATTCAAGGATGTTTCTGACAAGGGAGTAGAAGAGTGTTAAAATAGGAAGTCGGAGGAGGAACGCAGGATAGACATTTTGAAAGCTCTATTGATGATTGACATTTTGAAAGCTCTATTGATGATGTCAACGTAGGGAATTGAAACGAAGTTTGTCGTCGAATATTACACCCAGGTTTTTGGAAGGAGGTTAGCAGTGAGAGGGGTTGTCCACTGAGAGAATAGGAAAAGGATGTTGGGGAGGGTTTAAGTGAATAGCACATCCAGTGGCATTTGTTGACATTCAATGTTAGCTTGTTGACCGAACACTAACGGACTAAATTATCAAGGTTGGACTGTAAGAGAGCACAGTTCAGCGGATACGAAACAGAACAAACAATTTAATGTCGTCTGCGTAAAGCAAATACGGGCAGGTGAGGATGGAGGCGAGGTCGTTGGTAAAAAACAGGAAGAGTATTGGACCAAGAATAGAGCCTTGGGAAACGAGCACCAGAGAAAGGAGAGAAGGAACGAGATGAATAACCATGAAAAGAAACTTTGCAGGAACGGTATGGGATATAGGAGGAAAGCCAAGAGATGACTGAGGGAGGGAAGTCTCGTAATGAAAGTTTAGAGAGGAGAATGTTATGGTCAACGGTATCAAAGGCTTTGGAGACATCGGTATAAATAGCACATACCTCCTGTCGTGAAGTCAAGCATTTAGCAACAAACTTGGTAAAGACCAAAAGAAAAAAAGTCAGGCTATGACGGCTTTACGGTTTCTTACCAGGACAGAGGCAAATCGTCAGACGCTGGCTCACTTCTGCTCTGGGAGCAGCGTGACCGAAGTCTGTCGCCGATGTTAAGAATTCCTTTATATAATTTACATAACACAACATGACTACGAATTATATTGAGCGCAAATCCATTTTTTGAGAATTGTGCGGTCCTAAGTACGCATCAACTTAATCCCAGAAGGTTTGAAGCAGTGCTGCTCTTTGACAATGAGGTGACCGAAGTGAGCAATCAACCAGTCGTTGACGTATTTTTCGAGGATTTTTGAACAGGAAAGAAGAGAAATGGGGCGGTAGTTCACAGCAAGAGAAGGGTCTTGAGGATAGGGATGATAAGGGCCTCTTTCCAGAGACGGGGAAAGTAGCATTCATCTAGACTTTTGTTGTAGATTATACTAAGCGGGAGAGAAATGTGTTTTCTCCAGTCAAGGAAAAAGAGGTTAGGAAGCACATTGGGGCCAGGACCGACATTGGGGTCAAGATTACCAATAAAGAACTCAACCAAGGAAGGCGTAAGGAGAAGAATGGCCAGAGATTCGGAGTAGTCTGCAGTAGTGACAGATGGTGGAATGATTATTGTGGGGAGTTGGCAATGGAGTCTGATGAAAAAGGGAGAGAATGAGTGGGATTACGAGAATTGCAAGCGTGAGGTCAAAAGGGTTTTAAGTTACTACAGGTAAGGGCGGCTTCGACGCTCAACAAGTACCGTTTACGTGCGTTTCTGACCATTTACTTCATAGTAGAGCGTATAGCCTTAAAGTGAGCAAGATCGGCGTCATTCATAGAAGCCCGAAACTACTTCCGCAGTGTATGTCTCAGGTGAATGTTAGTAAGAATTTCCGTTCTGAACCAAGTTAGGTAGGAACGTAGGCAAGGAGGGGAAGAAGGGACATAACAGGAGAGGAGATGTTTAAAGCTTACTTGGAATCAACATTTAATATTAATATCACTTTAAGTAGGGAATCTGGCACTCAATCTAAATTGACCACTGCCAGATTGGGGTTTGTCTATATGCGTTTTTATGTACGTCACATTATTCTGGGATTAGCACAGGTAGAGATGGAAATGCAATATTGCCGAAAACATCAATTATACTAATCAGATGGTTTGTGTCGCTATTGATAAAATATGGATATTCAGAAATAGACATTGCAAAAATCCACGAGTGTAATTTAAACGTCGTACAAAACCAAACGAAGAGTAATGAATCATTTGTTATCAAATTTGTCACAGATGTCTGCCAATTTTGATGAAAATTGCACGATTTAAATTAAAAACTGGTCTCAATGTTTAGACACAGTAATATTAAATATAATCGGATAATCGGAGCGACCAATTTTGGAGGACTACGGTGGGTGAGTCAAAACATCCTAGCCAATAATTTTCTATGAGTCTGCAAACTTGCAATGAAGTCTGACGTTGTTGTGTGAAAAACGATAACTTTCATTGTTTTTGGGTAGCAATTCCCTGATGGAAACGCGTTTTATACAATTTTTTTTGGATAAATTGTGTGTTATCCTAACATTAAGCTTCATCGTCATTTGGAGTTTCATTGCATGTTTGAAAACAGTTGACTGCTGCGATCCTCCCAACTATAATTTACGGACCAAAATCGATTACAAATGTTATTTAAGCAAAATGAGGTCGGTTTTGTTGTTTTTCTTGAATGAAATTTGGCAAACCACATGGCATAGACATTCATTTGCATCATCCTTTCCGTATACGGGACATATTTTTTTCAGAGCTTGTATCGCATTCTTAAAATCAACAATCAATAATGCATCGTGAAAACATATTACTTACTTCCATCTTCAAACTTATGTCAAGAGGGATGTCCGTATTTAATTTGAATAATTAAATCGCTCAATACGCTTCAGAATATTGCTGATCAAAATACTTATTCACATCGCATTAACATAACGTTTCTTAACTGAGGGTTTGAATGCTATCTATTAGGAAATCAACAGGGAATATCTGGACAAGTGATCACAAAAAAGTTTAACTGTTGAGCGGTGCTGATTGCACTCTTCATGTGCCTTGACAAAGCCTGGCGCCAAGAATAGCAAAGTACATGGATAGAAAACAAAGACACATGTATAGGGAATTTAGTCGAACTTCGCGGTCGTAAGCCCTGTTGGAAACAATGAACAGTAGGTTAAGTGGGAAAACCACATTAGAAGGCCTTTTCACCTAACTGATTTTCTGAAAATATAAACCTCAATGCCGACGAAATTGATTAGACCGACTAGGCTGACCCTGACCAGTGTGCGAGGCCAGATAAAAGCAGCAAGATCACTCTCAAAAACATTCGACATCAGAAACGGTCTACGACAAGGGGATCCCCTATCATACCTTCTCTTTAACCTGGCCCTGGAGAAAGTGATCCGTGCTGCTGAGGTAAATGCAAGGGGTACGATCCCCTTTAAGTCTACCCAACTACTAGTCTATGCTAGCGATATCGACTTCATGGTAAGAACGACCTAAGACGTATAAACGTGGATAAAATTCGGCACAACATGTTACAGTGGGCGGGTCACTTACTCCGTATGAATGAGGATGATCCTCCGGGCTGGATCTATAAGCCTATAAGGACAATACTTATGGTAGAAAAAGAAAACGAGGCAGACCCTGCCTGAGATAGAGCGATGGCGTAGGTCAGGACGCCAGACAGCTTTTAGGGATAACTAATTGGTTATCAAAACCAGACATCCTCGAGTTCCTTATTAAGGCAGGTCTAGACCGGATACCATTGTTACGCCGTTGTTGATTATGATTATGCGGCGCAACGTGATTAACAATATTCGAAATTTGTTTGGAATGTTGTTAACTCGATTGACAGTGGTGACCATCGGTGTTTTCCGTGGCGGAGCAGGTCGTGATTTAAAAAAAAATAATGAAATTTGTAAAATGAATTTAGTGTGTTGTCAGTACGAGGAAAAGAGTCGCGATAGGGCGGAGAGTTGTCTTGCAATTTATTGTTTCAATTGTATTTGCTCAAAATATAGTGAATTAGTTAAAAGCCGTCAATTTCATTTCAAACATTGCTGATATAACAGAGAATTTAGATTAATCCGTAACCAAATATGAAATAAAGTGGTGATAAACTAAAATGATAAACCTCAATGCAGCTGTAAGTAGTAAAAGTCAATTTTTTTTGTTTATATTTCAAATTTTTACCACTTTTTTCGCTAATTATGTAAAAAAACAGCCTTTGAAAAATGATATCGTCCCAAATGTTGATTCATCATCACCATAGATAGATAGATATTGCCCTTATAGACCTTCCGGGCTGGATCATCCTCATCCATACGAATTAAGTGACCCGCCCACCGTAACCTATTGAACAACCTCATACATTCGAATTAAGTGACCCGTCCACCGTAACCTATTGAGCCGGATTTTATCCACAACCTGACGGTCATAGTATCGCTCAGATATTCCGTCGTTATGTAGGCTACGGAATCGTGCATCCTCATGTAGGGGGCCAAGAATTCTGCGGAAGATTCTTCTCTCGAACGCGACCAAGAGTTCGAAACTTTTCTTGCTAAGAACCCAAGTCTCCGAGTAATAAATGAGGACTGGCAAGATCATTGTCTTGTACTGTCTCACCCTATGATGAAATGTTTCGAGCGGAACAATCTTCTTCATCATAGGCCAGTAGTTGGGTGGACATAAAGAGGATCGTACCCCTGGCATTTACCTCAGCATCACGGATCACTCTCTCCAGGGCCAGGTTAAAGAGGATGTTGTTGATATCGAATGGACTTGAGAGTGATCTAGCTGCTTTTATCTGGCCTCGCACATTGGTCAGGGTCAGCCTAGTCAATCTTATCAATTTCGTCGGGATACCGAATTCTCTCATGGCGGTGTGCACTTTTACCCTGGCTATGCTATGATAGGCGGATTTAAAGTCGATGGAAAGATGGTGCAACTGGTGTCCATATTCCAACAGTTTTTCCAACGCTCGCCCCAGAGAGAAAATCTGATCTGTTGCTGATTTGTCTGGAAGATAGCAGAGAAAATCTTATAGATGTTACTCAGCAACGTGATACTTCTGTAATTGCTGCACTGAGTGATATCTTCCTTTTTATGTATGGGACAGATACAGGTCCAGTCGTCAGGTATTGATTCGCTGTCCCCTCACCTTGAGCACAAGCTCGTGAAACACTTGGTGTAATTGGCCGCCTCCATATTTAACCGATTCGGCTGTAATTCCAGCGGCTGTTGGTTCATATTTTTTCGGAATTCCGGAAAATGTGGACAATGTCATTTTGAGAAAAACGCGTTTGAAAAAAAATTCTTTGGAAGATCCCCTTTGAATATTTCAGCACGAGTGGAAGTAGCAGATTTGCAGGAATTGCAGATGCAGCGATAAATAATTTTGTGGGAAAACCGTCAAGTTTAGTGGATTTTATTCCATTTGAGTGCATTGATGGCAAATTTCCTTCTGTCACGGTGCCCACTAAGTTGAAGTTCCAGGGATCTCGCCCGGTATTGGAGTTAGAGCGTATTATGCCCACCATCGCTCGTAGCGGTCAACAGAGCCTTGAACATCTTCTCCTCATCAATCCGCTTTCACGATTCCGCAGTCAACCAGATCTTAGCACGTGAGAAAGGATCATTTTTGATGGATGGATCATACAAACGGTCGATATTAAATTTGGGAGTCGCAACCCTCCAACCCTGCGAGAAGTGGCGGATACAACACGCAAGTAAACGTAGACGACCTTGAAATAGTAATTCCTAGGCCGATATCAGCACTTCTTTTATTGCGCACATCGTACGATGCCAGTTAGATGAAACCCAACGTTTCGGTAGCGTAATTGCTGCTGCTTTATAGTTTCAAAAATTAGCAGGTTGCTAGCGCACAAATGTCTATCTCTTTTGGTCGTTTTTTACCACAAGCAGGGAAGAATTTGAGAGTATTCTTATACCCTACCTCGCAGGACCGGAGGTAAAACCATTGTGATATCATAAATAGAAATGACGCATGGATTGCAGAAGAGTGGGTTGAACGTAATTAATTTGGTTTTAGCTCCCAAATCCCAGTGTCATTTCATCTCTAATGATATTGATTGCAGAATATATTACTGGAATTTTATGCAAATTAAGTAGGCAGTAAACAATTATATCAAATTATCTTAGATTAGGAAAACGACGAGAAAAAGAGCAAGTTCTTTCCGATATCCAATTTCCCAAATTAATTTGGATGTCACTTTTTCTTACAAGAAACAACGCGGAAGTCAATATTTTTAGTTAGAAAGTTTTATAGAAAGTTTTATATTTTCCTAATTATCTTTTAATAAATGAAATCAAAATTGTATGTGCATACTTATGGGCGACACAGATTAAATATAATCCTGGGTAGCCTCTAGATAAGTTTATATTTTCCGATAAGCAAAATTTCCATTCAGAATTCGTTCCTTAATGGTTGGCCTTTCCGAGTACTAAAATATTAAATAAAACATCTTCAATCCGGCTTGAACTTTCTGGCCAAAACGCAGTGATTCCATATGGAGGGAAAGCTTACCACTCTTGGTTGGTTAATTTTACTCCGAAAGCTTCCATCGGTTCACCCCGCGGACTTTGCCGTGATCCTGAACTTACCGCTAACCAGTGCTTTCTTGAGCTTTTCGGGTACAGACAGAGTCGGTGCTTTGGTAAGGAGAATTGTATGGCGTCGATTTGTTTCCGGCGCAGAGAACACGAAACCAGTACAAGTGATCGCTTTAGAATTATGTAATTTTGTTAAATCTGGAGTTTTTTCGAGTGCAAAATGTCCAGTAGATATTGAAGCTCGCAAATCAAGTGTAAATTGCTATCGGGGAGTGAAATTCGCCAAGTGGCAGCGGTGCTTCCGGGAGACAAATCCGAACAGATTTTGAGGTTATGTGGGTGAGTACAAAATATTTATTTTATTCTGTAACAGGTAAATTTTTTGTGTTTCCTGGAAAATTTTTACTTTTGAGAAATGCTGTATTCTGTCGGAGGTGAAGTATAGGTGCCGCATCCTTTTTCCCCAAAGTAAAAAATAAGAGACTTTATAAGGTGCTGCTCACAGGGTTACCACTTCATGGTTGGTAGCATTAATTAACATAAAAATATTAGCAATCTGTTATCCTCGTATGATAATCTTTAGTGATGAATAAATTGAAGGATAATACTCTGCGGGATTCGCCGCCCAGAATTGGGAACTATTTAATTCACTTTTTTACAATACTATAGCTGTTACAAAGCACTACTTCTCGAAGCGAATTGCTGTTTATGCCGTCGTCTCGGGATTTTTGAATTTTTCTCTCAGAACCATAAATTCTTTTACATAATATTTCAGAGCCTTGTCTTAACATTTTACATTTACAATTTTAGAAAATCGTCCACCAATGATATTTTTATATAATTGACGTAATTTTAGCA
Organism: Hermetia illucens; assembly: GCF_905115235.1. Taxonomy (NCBI): domain Eukaryota; kingdom Metazoa; phylum Arthropoda; class Insecta; order Diptera; family Stratiomyidae; genus Hermetia; species Hermetia illucens. Next base: position 126,378,188 of record NC_051851.1, on the reverse strand, counting down.
GGAATCAAATCAAACAAAGCTATCTTAAAGGAAAAACAACCATTACACTGCGTTACAAATGATAAAAAATTACCAGTACCAGTACCAGCTTTGAAATGTTACGTTTTCTTATTTACTCCTACCGTTTATATATATATATATATTCTTTCCATCAGATCTATTTCTTTTACATGAGGATGTACCAAATTAAAATATAGTTTGAAGAAATCTAATAATATTGACCAGAATTTTTTACATTAATCAAGTTTGCTTTTACCATTTAAATATAAAAAATACGATAAAATTCAGTATATAAAATTTCAGCCCGGAATATCTTCAAATTTTAACTTTTTCTTTTGTGCTTTGAAGGGTTTTCTTACTTTAAACGCCAACAGTAACTCCTAGCGCAGTTGTGCCCCAACCGCCTTAAAACATTCTTCAAAGTTCTTTACATCCTAGTGGAACCTTTCACCCTCCACATCACTAACCGCGCCAAGATAAGATGGAAACAAAGAAAACTGGGAGCGAAGAAAGTAAATTTTTGACGACATTCTACAACTCAATTTGCCGTGTGATTTTGACATTCGTTAATTAGGTGGTCCATATCCTCATCATCTCGGTTCTGTGGTTCCCTAAAAACCATTTTATAACTGCTTTCAGGGATAACTAAGCATCAAGTTCCTTGTCAGTATGCTTTTTGTCGAAATTCCGACTTTTCATCAATGTCCATATTTGTGGTCTCACACATATTCCTTTTTTGAGTTCTGCGTCACTTAACTTTGAAAATACAGTTTCTGAACATAAAAAACCATTTCCCTCCTTATTCATAGCCTTGACAAAAAGCAGAATTTAATGTGGAGTGATGTTAAAATGACATTTTTAGAATCTTTTAACGGTGGAGGGCATAATTCACATTAGATCTTCCGTAAACAAGCTCTGACCTTTCAATATAGTGGCTTTCAGAGGCATTACCCTTCCACATATAAAGAAAATGACAGTATTTGGTAAAATCACCCTGTAGTCCGAGTAAAATAGCTTTAATTTTGAGATCAGCGCATACTTTACAGCTGTAATCTTTGTATTTTTACTCTCCTTCGAACTTTCTGAAGTCTTCATCATTCAGAAAAGTTCTTGTGACAAACAGACATTTTAATAAGGTTTTATTTTAAAGTCAAAACTGTTTCTTATACGCTTAAAGTGAAGGCAGTTGAAATACTGATTCACATGTACCTCGAAAACTATACGTGATGAATAACACATATGCTTGGAATTTTTCATCTATGACTCATAACCTATTCATTCCAGCTATCATCCAGGCGTCTGGCTCCATCTTAGGTAGGGTCTTCCTGGTCTTATTTTCTACCATAGATATTCCTCTATAGACTTTTCGGGCTGGATCATCCTCATCCATGCGGGATTAAGTGACCTCCATGCTGCAACCTGTTGAGCCGGATTTTATCCACAACCAGTCGGTCGTCCATCCTCACGTAGGGGGCCAAAAATTCTTCGGATGGTTCTTCTCTCGACCGCGGCCAAGAGTTCGCAATTTCTTTTGCTAAGAACCCAGGTTTCCGAGGAATACATGAGGACTGGCAAGATCATTGTCTTGTACAGTAAGAGCTTTGACCCTATGGTGAAACGTTTCGAGCGAAACAGTTTTTGTAAACCGAAATAGGCTCTGTTTCCAGCCAACAACCGTGCGCGGATTTCAGCATCATAGCTGTTATCGGTTGTGATTTTCGACACTAGATATTATAAATTTTCAATGGTCCCAAAGTTGTAGTCTTCTATTTTTATGGTTTTTGTTTGACCAGTGCGATTCGATTTTGTTCGTTCTTTGGTTTTTGGTGCTGAAGTTGCCACTATGTACTTCGTTTTCTTTTAATTAATGCGCATCCCGAGACCTCGCCCCGTCTGCTCGATCTGGATGAGGGTAGACTGTACATCTCGGGTTGTTCTTCCGATAATATCAATATCGTCAGTTGAACTGAGGTTGGTGCCTCCAGAATTGACATTTGCATCACGAATCAGCTAAAGAGGACGCATGATAGGACATTCCCTTTCCTTAGACGTTGTTCATTTTGAAAGGTATCGAGAGTGATGCTGCTGCTTTAATCTGGCCTCACACATTGGTCAGGATCAGCCTAGTCAGTCTTATTAATTTCGTCCGAATAATTCTGGCTATGCTAAAATAGGCGGCTTTAAAGTCGATAAAAGTATGGTGCAACTGATGGTCATATACCAACAGTTTTTTCATCGCTTGCCGCAGAGAGAAAATCTGACCTGTTGCTGATTTGCCTGGAGTGAAGCCTCTTAGGTATGGGCCTAGCAAAATAATGGAGAATGTCTTATAGATAGTTCACCTCTATAATCGCTACGCTGCGTAATATCCTTCTTTTTATGTATGGGTCAGATAATGCCTCGTTGCCAGTCGTCAGGCATCGATTCGCTGTCTCACACCTTAAGCATTAGTTGATGAACTGCTTATTTATTTAACCAATTCGGCCACAATTTCATGGGCTTCTGGCGGCTTATGGTTTTTAAGCCGATGGATTGCACGAACTATTTCCTCCATGCTTGGTGGTGCCAGCATTTGTTCGTCGCCTTCATTTGGCATGATCTCAAACCCGCTGGTATTTTTGTGGTCGATCAGTTCATCAAAATACTCAACCCATCGGAAATCAGATTTCTCTCTTTGTCTCGGCAGGAGGAAACTTGCGCGTCTAGTTCCGTTACTCCTTGTAATTTCCGAGTTCACAGATCTTTTGGTTCTTTCGGGCTTCCTTTTTCCGTCTGCTTCCCCGCTCGCCGGAGTTCGTGATAAGTCTCCGCGCGTGCCCGCATCCTTTGAGATTGCAACATTACTCGATATGCAGCATTCTTCCGTTCCGTTGCCAGTTTACATTCATCGTCAAAGCAGCCGCTCTGACTCCTTTTCTTCTGGGGTTAAGTGTGTTTGTGGCCGTATTTATGATAACGTTCTTCAAGTGATTGAATGATCATTTGTTGATGCTTCATCTCCAAGATCTCTGTTGACTGCGGTTATTGCGACATTTGTTTTCCCCTTATAGGTGCTGCGGAAGGCCGCGCTGTGGATAGCTTCAGTGTTAACTCTCAGCTGATTGACAGAGGTAGTGTTGTTGATCCGAGTCTATTTTGGCCCCCTATATGTTCTGACATTCATCAAGGCTAAGAGGAGGCAGCGTTCAATCAGCACAAGTTCAATTTGGTTAAAAGTGGTCCCGTCTGGAGAGACCCACGCTTGTTTGTGGATGGTTTTCTGCGCAAACCAGGTACTTCCAGGAACCATTTCGTGTGTCACTGCTAACTGAATAATCCGCAATCCGTTATCATTTGTATTTTCGTGTAAGCTATGGGAGCCAACGTATCGTCTGAATACGGACTACGGTCCCTAGTTGGTTGTTAGAATCCTCAAGTAGGATTTTGATGTCATACCTAGGATAGCCTTCGAGGGCTCGTTCTACTGCCTAGTAGAAGGTATCTTTCTCCGACTCTACAGTCTCCTCTGTAGGGGCGTGAACGTTAATTTGCACCGTCGTTCGCTTATGTTTTCAAAGCCGATAACAACAGACTTCCTTTTTTGGTTGACTAAGAAACCTACTCCCAGCACATGGCTTACTGGATGGCCGCTATAATATATAGTGTAGAGACTCTTCTCCAGGAAACCGGTCCCTGTCCAATGAATCTCCTACAATGCTATTACATTAGCCCTTTGTTGGGACAGCGTATCGGCTAGCTGCTTGGCAGCTCCATTTCTGTACAGGGAACGCATGTTCCATGAGGAAATGCGCAAATCGTTATTTCGTTTTCGTTGACGGGGTTTCCGTTGTGTAGGCAACCTAGTCCGAAAAGCAGGCTTCGTAACAGGTTGTTTTCAGAGCCCGGTTGTCAGCTTTACCCAACCCTTAACCTGGAGGACCAGTTAGTACAATTTGGCCCGGGAGACCCGCCTGCATCCTTCTCCGTATGCAGTTTTTCTTTAAGAAAGAGCTCTCAGCGGTCACCACGAGGAGGTGCTGTGGGTTAAACAGGCGTTTCCTAAGTTTTATATTCCATGATCGGTACCAATCCACGGTTCGCCCTGGAACCTATACTACCCTTTGACCACCAATTATAAATATTTAATTTAAATAGCGCTACTATATTACGTCACGGCACAAAGCGACTACCACCTGAGCATTCGAACTTGAGCCTGTACCCAATAATCGCTCGGTTTTCGCTCATAAAATCTAAAAGAACACAAATTCTGCTTTGAAATTGCAGCGCATTCTGGGATTCTGGGGAGCTATGCGATTTATGCAATAAAAAATATGGATTTTGAAAATCTGCTAAGGTGGTTTCTCCGCAAGCCAATAGTCCCAGCATTCAATAGTTTTGTCATACCCTTTGTCAGAATTGTAGTTTCACTTTATTTAATATGGGCTAAGAAAACAGTATACATATGCTTTTGCGGTGCGGGGCTGCCTACACTATAATGAATAACGCCGCTTTCTTGCCTTGCCGCTATATTTCCGACGAGGTGTTTTTGCTCTCGTAATTCGTATAGAGTGCGGTCAAATCGGTCTCACTCTAACGCTTAACATGAGTGGAAGTCTCAACCAAAACGCATCGAATAAGTAGTATCCACATTCAGTGAACTGGAATGCAGTGCGTTTCGCTTCAGTGAATATACTTCTGATGAACTTTCCGAGCACTATTTCAGCAGTGTCAGGCAAAAAAAGTAGGCGGTATGAAGAAGGCAAATCGGGGTCGTCTTTCTCTTTGCTGATCAGCGCAAGCCTCGCCACTTTCCAACGAGCGGGGAAAATGCCCTATTTCAGGCAAATGTTGAATGCGCCGAGTAGTAGATCTGCCCGGTGTTGTAATACCAGTTTGTTTACCTCCACTGGAATACCATCGGGTCCTAGCGCCTTTTTGTTTGTAATAGAGAGGACTACTTGTTCCAACTCGTTTATAGAGAAAAGTGGACAGCCCTCCGCACTCTCCTTTTGGCTGATTTGTACTCCGTCAATATGGTACATGCCTCCTCCCAGCCGCTTAGATGTTGTGCTAAGCAGCGGAGCCTGTGACACTCTTTCCGGAGCTTTGCAATTTCCACCGTCCACCAATACATAGAAGGTTTGCCACATCCCGATGCCTTCCTAGGCTGGGAGGCTCCGCAGGCCGTCGTTATCAGATTCATAACTGAATTTACGACAGTGTCAGCTTCAGCGCCACCACCGCCAGGGGTACCCTCCGGCACGGCGCCACCTATTCCAAAAGATTCGACAAACCTCCCGGTGTTCATCTTTGCAACGTTCCATGTACAGAAAGAGGGCCGGGCCGCACATACCGAGAGTTTGTGTCGACCACTTCGAAGGCAATATATTGATGGTCGCTTGCGAGAAGTCTTCCAGAACTCGCCACCAGTCCACTAGCGACACCAGTGACTCCGACGCGAAGGTTACGTCTGGAATGCTTCCCTCGCAGCCATATCCTAAACAATTACGTTAAAATTGTTTAAGATATCAAGCTTGTCCACTCGAAGCAGGATTGCTCGAGGAAGGTTTTTCTGCGTGGAGATTCCTTTTTGCGTAGTGACAGCTCATCGGTAAGGATACAGGATACATCGATTGGAGGCTCGTGCCAGCCATGTTAGCAATGTCGCTTTACTTTGGTTCGCTTGTTGAGGACTAGGAACCAATACCGTGGGTCGGATAGATTCCCAGTTCTTGCAGGAAACCTGAGGCGGCTCCGCATACATATGAAAGGGGGGTGCACATTTGTTTTTGTCATATGCTACTCAGATAAACTTAATAATTGAAGATTGTCAGTTTTTTATATGACCGGATATACTAGGGCCGCATGAGAACATTCTATTTTCATGCTTTTATTTTCTTAAGGTTTTGTGTAAAAGAATTGGCTCTCTGTCAAAAAAGACTTGATCGATTGCATCATCGCTCCGTCAAAGGTTTGTTTAGGTCGGCCTTTTGGTCATTTCGGTTCAGACCAACCCTGGCAAACGAATTCTCGTTAGCGCGAACTGTATGACCAAGCCATCGAAGACGCCTTTCTCACAATTTTTCCACGTTCGGATATTTTCATTTCGGATGTGATCATGACGTGTAATGCCACTGGTCCAACGTAACATTTTCGTCTCCAGTATTAAGAGGCGCTGTTCATACTTTTTGATAGTCCGTCATTGCCCAGAATCACAGAGGGCGGACGACACTGCGATGAGTTTTTCATTTGCGACGTTCGTTGATACGTTGACCACAAATATCACTAGTTGTGGACCACGGCTTCATCCAGGTTGTGCTAATGCGTGAAGAATTTCATAACGCAGTTCATCATTGGCTGATAGTATTGTTGCGAGCTATTGAAATCATGCCTATGTCATTTTGATCAGTCGCCAAAAATTCTTAGACCGTGTTTCATGAGGCGATTATTCCATTTTTGAAGAGTTGTTCTAGATCAGCTTTGCTATGAGCCGCTAGGAATTCATCATTTGCATAAACCACGTTTGATATTCCGTGTGACAGTGCCCATAACAAAAAGAAAGAAGAATGGTGAGCGGATCCATCCTTGATGAACACCGGCAGAGACACGCACCAGAGCAAATCAGATGAGTTCGTGTAGCACACGGTCAAAGGCCTTCTTTTGATCCAGAAATGCAATGTAAAGAGAGTGATGCTTATCGCTCGCAGCATGTATTAAGGCAGTAGTCAGCAGTTCTTGACAAACGTCACTTGATTCACGGTTATTTAAAAGAGTTTGCGAATACTGTTGTGAAGAATGCGTTAAAAAATCTGCATGGTATGGGATAGAAACCGGATCTGACGGCAATTTAAACATTCTGCTGGACTACCTTCTTTTTGCCTTATTGGAACGCTGGTACTTTCTTGCCGGGTATATGGTGTTGCACCTGGTCCGATTGAGGAATTCACTCAGCCATACTGTTGGGTTCCAGCTGTTCGACATTATATAATGGGGAGCGTCATTAGCCGGCATCAAATGGTTCGACTCCTTTAACAGCATCACGGAAACCCTCAGAGACGGCGAGGCTAACACCATTTGCATGTTGTAGGGATAAAAAAGAAGACGTTTTAGACCGGGTTCATTATTATGAACCCGAGTCTAAACAAGACAACAGGCCGTGGCACAAAAAGGCTCGCTTAAGGTGTATTGTTTTTACATCATATTTCATTTTTCTTTAGTCTTCATTCCCTGAATTGCCACAATCCCTATTGATAACTAACTTTATAAAAGCAGACAGATAAGAAAACAGTAAGTCGATTCTGACTAGGTGTAGCTTTTGGGACGAGTCATCGTAGATAACCAAGTGTGGGGTTTTTATGCATTCGTTCAGTTCACCAGGTGTGTATTCGCAAGATAACTTTCATTTCCAGCAACTTCCCGGCAATACTTTATCAAAGTCATTGTAAATCACTTGTCATGCACCGATCAGATTCTGTTGAATATAAATCATTAAAGTAATCCTAAAATATTAGCTTATCAAATGCAAGAATTCTTGTATATTCAAAAACAATAATATGCTTTAAATTATGCCACATATTTTGCTTTGCAATTATCCTCTGAAGATATAACTTTGATAAGAAGAAACAACGATTTAATTTTGTTGATAATTTATTGCATTCATGTGGTTTGGTCACGAAAAACGTTCCTCGATTGTGAAAATTAACAACGATTAGAGAGACTGTCCACTTGGAAGCTCTATTCCGAAGAGGGAGATGTTTAATGCAATTCACGATGTATTAATGAGCTAGTATCTTCAATTCGGGGAGTGAATTTACCTAAAACAAAATATATATAACCTCAGCCAATTATGGCCAAAAGCATCATTAGTGTGGCGACTAATTCTGTAAATTTACCTAAGGTAAGTAGACATCATAAAACCTGCGTGTGGTTGGCCAAAGCGCGTGATACTATAATTGAAAAGATATATTGTATAGCAACATATGGGATTAACATCCATCAAAGCTATTCTTACTCTCCTGCCTCTATCACGGCGAAGGATTATTCCCAGAAAGGGAATTAATTTATCCACCCATCCGGTACGTCGGGTAGATTGATGTCCTCCTGTTGAACTCTTTGCAAAGGCGCACAGCGGATTATCGTTCATATACCTTGTTCATTCGAATTTTGTAGACAGTGCTTTTGCTTGCAGCAGTTTCGCTAGGAATCATTCTTCCAGCTATTCAGGTTTTCGCTTGCTCTTAGGAAAAGTTTCCTCGTTCGAAGACAAGGCGGGTTCAAAAATGATATTTCCTGCTTCCACCAATGGTTTAGTTTTCTGCTGTGGGAAAGATGCTATTGTGGCAATGCAATTAAATTGGATCTAGGCTTTCAAGTATGTTAGAGTGCTTCAATCAAGGCGATATTGGTATACTACTACTACTGATTTGACTCAGGTACTCATTCACAGCTTGGCCGTCTGCGATTGATACTTGATGTCCAGTCATTATGTAAATCTCTCCGTCACCAGTGGGATTTTAACCGCGAACTTGCGTTGCGACAGCCTAGTGCTCTAACCATTAGGTCATCCGAACGTGATCGCACAGTTATCTCACTTTTTTCATTTGCATTTCTTTAAGGTCGTAATCTTTTTTTAGCGCCGTAAGAAATGCCTCATACTCCAAAGCTACGGTGAATTAGCTAATAACTCTAGTCTTTATTACTCCCAGTTCGCCCTAGGGTGTCGTTTCCACTTATGTTGAGAGAGCGATAGCATACTGGTCGCTGTGGATGTCGTGCATACTCACAAGGTAGACCATTTCTCTTACCAACGGGATATTGCGGAATGTGAGAGGGACGATCGAGCCTAACTCCTCACCTTGGAAGTTGACCACACGTTCAGCTTTCCAAAGTTTGCTAGTAGGAATTCACCGTGTTCATCCCAGTTCTTGACGTGTTCATCCCTCGGTTTCCCTACTTAGGGCTATAATCACCAACTTTTGATGTTTAACCGCCTGATATTCCATTATGAGGATCACAACAACTGTAAATGAAGACATTAAGTTTGCCTGTACCAAACCGTCCCGGCATTTCCTGCATCTTTTGAACGTACCACGTTTTTGAGATATTTGCTCTCTGACTTTGAACACTTTAACCTACTTTTAATTTGCCTGTGATAGGCAATTTACCCGCTGCTTCTACTTCCTGTCGTCTTCTTCAATTTTTTAATGCTATTTGTTCTATGTTGGTAAGATTAAATTGCTCTTTAGTGGAACGGAAATATCTTTCCGTGAAATAATCTTTTGGTCCTTATGACCAATTATTATTTCCTGCTCTCGGGCTTATTTGCTCAACGCCTTTTCTATTTTGTTGCGGAAACTATCATTGACTTCTTGTGTGTTCGTCTGATACATTTCACAGTATTGTCTGAGTTCGTCAGTTTCGAATCTGCTTTCATATTTCGAAGCATGTTGGCGTAAAACATAGCGGATTGCTGGAAACCTAGGGGTAAGCTGATACTACCCCCTACTTCGGTTCCATACTTTTCAGCCTACCTTATTTTGAGGAAGTGACGTTTTTCTTGTGCAATGTCTTTATATAGGACAATTTAATGTCCTGTATTAAAACCCCGAAGTATCCACCGTCCACTTTGTCGCTGTTCTGATTTGCCCCGTTTCCAGCAAAAATCCGATTCCGATTCCTGCGATGAATCTAATTAAAAAAATCTGAAATCTGGTAGAGTAAAGGTTTCCTTTTCTGTTTAATTCAAAACCCGAAAAGGGGTTTAGACATGAGTGGTCGAGAGAGAGCCCGCTATCTTCTGAAGAGTGGACCTCTCAAGTTAGTGCGGCCTGCCATTAGTAGATGGCACCTCAGGACCATTGGAGTACAGTGAATTCACCTGAAATACAAAACTTGGACTTTCCATAACTTGGTGGCGGAGCGACCAACTTGCGTGTCGGACATCCGCAAGTGCGAATCGTGATGGCCATAACATTGAAAAACAATTTTTGACAGTTGAAATTGTTGGTTTTAATTCATGTCGGAGCAGATATTTTAAATGTTGTAATCGATCCGGGACAATTACGAATAAAGATAAAAACACAACTTTGATGAAATGATAACTTCTAACTGATCGCCACATACAACCAATAAGCCTGATGTGCTGTTAGCTGACAAGACGGTTGCTCTGCGTATATTATTGATGTTGCTTTCCCCCATAAAAGCAACATTGGACGGAAATACGTGAAGAAGAAAGTGAACTATGAGCCACAGGCTCGGGAAATTCAAGAAATTTGGCGTCTTGAGAGGGTATTTGTAGTTCCCATATTATTCTCAACAATTCCCTTACTGCTTGATGCCTTGATGTTCTGGGACTCTCACATACTCTGGTTCGGCTTTATCGCGCCCCTTTATCTTTTAAGTAGGTAGGATCGTCTGAGACTGAATGCTTGGCAGTTAGTGCTAGTATTAGGTGAAATCTGACATCTGCCGAGATTTTGATAGCTCAAGAAATAATAATAATTCTTGGCGCGACAATTCAATCGGATCTGGGGCTTGCAGCGTGTTATAGTACTTCATTCAAGACTATAATCGTATGCTGTAAGGCTATGTTACCCTGTAGGAGGAAATGTGGTGAACGTTGCGCCGTTGTCCGATTGCTGATGAAAGCTAGGCGAAAGTAATATTCATTGAAGTCGATTTTTACCATCTGGTGGTATGGCAAGTTTGATTTTATCAGTACTGGATTCAGCCAATTAATTTTAGTGGCTCTCCATGGTACAACTGGGGAGTAGCACTTCTGTATTCTGTATTGACTAGTCCTCTTAATTTTTTGGGCATATCTCTTAAGGTACTACATAATACGATATTGCGGGAATGGGATAGTTTGCTCATGAAGTCATAAAGTCTCCGGATAGCTGAAAAGTTAGAACATAAAGCTGTCGTACGGAAGGTCGCGGTTCAAACCGCACTGGTGACAGTGGGATTTATATCATGATTTGACGCAGGATACCAGTACTCAGCTGTGAATGAGTATCTGAGTCAAATCAGGGTACTACAGTGTACCGTTACAGTCTTGAATGAAGTGCTCTAACACACTTCAAGGCCCTGATTCAATATGGATTGTTGCGCGAACGATTATTACTATTATAGATCGTTAACTTAGCTATCCTAAAAGATGTTGCAAAAAATTCAAAGGTAAATTTCTTTAGATTTTATTATCGTGAAACGGAGAGATTCGTGGGTACAGGCTCAGGCTCGAGCGCCTAAGAGGTAGTCGCTTTATTTCCTTACATTTTAAACCAATGATCATGAAATTGGGAGGTTTGATCCTTTATTGGATTTACATCACTAAAAGTAAAAAATCCCCAAATAATACGTGTATGGTTGATGTGATTATCCTTTTAACATCCTACTAAACACTACTTAGCGATTATTATAGGCCATGTATTGATTTCCTAGTGCAGATGGTTTTGGGGTGAAATCAGGAGGTAGCTGTTATTTAACAAAGTACCATATAAGTTAGGAGACCATCAGTAGTAGAAATTTGTCTAGTGACTTACAATTTTCCAGTTAGTTTTTCTTTAGGTGTGGTTAATTAGTTTCTGACGAGGTACTAGCTAGTCAACTTAGTGGCAACAATGCGGATAAACCATTGAAGCATTCAAGTGATATAAATCATATAGAATCACTTTAATTGCGTTGGTAATCATCGTCACCAGCTCAACAATTGGCCACTCCAGACCTGCCATGATCAGAAATCCCGCTTCTACGTCGATGTCTACCAATTCGATAATTCATAACTGGGAGAGTCAGGGTTGGCTTGTTATGTGGGTTTCAGGAAGGAAGAACACCATCTGACTGGCAAGAAAGTACCACTGTTCCAATATGGAAAAAGAAAGGTAGCCCAGCAGAATTTTCAAATTACCGCCTGTCCGCTGCGCGGTTGCTCATGGAGAAACACCGTGAGAAGCATCGGCCTCTTTACATTGCCTTTCTGGATCTAGAGAAAGCGTTTGACCGTGTACCACATGAACTCATCTGGTATGCTTTACGACAACACTTCGTGCCAGAAGAACTCTTGCGTTGGGTTCAATTGCTCTACCATGGTCCGAAAAGTAAAGTTCGAAATATGACGGGTGTATCAAAACCGCTTCGTGTCTCTGTTGGTGTTCATCAAGGAAGCGCCCTCTCATCACTCCTCTTTGTTCTTGTTACACGGGATATCCAACGTCCAGCGCCCTACACACTGCTTTATGCAGATGATGTTTTCCTAGCATTTGATAGCAAAAATGATCTCGAGCAACTTCTTCAAAAATGGAATGATCGCCTCATGCAATTCGGTCTCAGATTGAATTTAAACAAAACTGAATTTTTGACGACCGATCCTCATGAAACAGGCACAATCACTGTCAGCGGCAGTGATCTGCCCAGAACTGAGCGATTTAAATACCTCGGGTCAACGCTATCAGTCAATGGAGAACTGCGTTCTGAAATTGCTTCACGCATTAACGCAACCTGGATGAAATGGCGTTCCACAACTGGTGTTCTTTGTGATCGACATATCAACGAACGTCTCAATTCTAAAATTTACTGCAATGTCGTACGTGCAGTTGCTCTTTATGCTTCTGAGTGTTGGCCGACTATAAAAGATAATGAACGGCGTCTTGCGGTAATGGAGACGAAGATGTTACGTTGGACCAGTGGCGTCACACGTTTAGATCACATCCGAAATGAGGATATCCGCGTTTGTTATGTGGTTGCACCGATCGTGGAAAAGTTGCGAGAGAGGCGTCTTCGATGGTATGGTCACGCAATTCGTGCCAACGAGAATTCACTTGCCAAGATTGGTCTGAACATCGAAGTCGATGGTAAAAGACCAAAATAATAATAATAATAACCATGTGTGCCTTTCAGGATGGCGTGGTCACCACCCGAGCTTATAAAACGCTCATCATGAAAGAACGGGTGGAGAACGACCAGTGCAGAATGTGTGGTTCGGCGTTAGAGACGTTGGACCATCTCATTTCTGGCTGTACTGTTATGGCACCGGTGCAATACATCACCAGGCATAATGCTGTATGTAAGGTTATCCATCAAAATCTTGCATACAAGCATGGGCTGATCACGGGGACATGTCCGGTTTACCGATATGAGCCGCAAGCAGTACTTGATAGTTCTGCTTACAACATGTATTGGGACCGGCAAGTTCTGACTGATCGCCATACCGCACACAACAAGCCTGACGTACTGTTAGTTGACAAGACGGGTCGCTCCGCGTATATTATTGATGTTGCTATCCCCCATAATAGCAACATTGAACGGAAATACGTGGAGAAGAAAGTGAACTATGAGCCATTGGCTCGGGAAATCAAAGAAATTTGGACGTCTCGAGCGGGTGGTTGTAGTTCCCATAATATTGTCAGCTACAGGTATTGTACCTAAATCCCTCACGGCTTCCCTTGATGTACCTGGGACTTTCGCACAGTCTGGTTCAAGCCATGCAGAAGTACACCATTCTGCATACGTGCTCGATGTTGCGGGGAGTACTCGACGGATTCTCCCACTGACCTACCATCGACCACCACCACCAGTGCCCCTTTAGTTTTTAAGTAGGTAGGATCGTCCGAGCCTAAATGCTTGGCACTTAGTGCTAGTATTAGGTAAAATCCGGCGTCTGCCGAGATTGTGATAACTCGGAAATAATAATAATAACCGTTGGCACAACAATCCATATTGGATCAGGGCCTTGAAGTGTGTTAGAGCACTTCATTCATGACCGTAACGGTACACTACAGAACACTGTAGGAGGCAATGTGGTCAGCATTACGCTCGCCCGAGATTATTACCCTAATTTTACTCAGGTACTCATTCACAGCTGAGTCGACTGGTATCCGACGTCAAATCACGATATAAATCCCACTGCCACCAGCGAGATTTGAACCGCGACCTTCCGTACGACAGCCTTGTGCTATAACCACTCAGCTATCCGGAGCCAAAAGGCAGACCTAAACAACGGTGGCTTGATACGCTAGATGGGGATTTGAAAGCTTGGAGATTGCACCCAGATCAAGCATTCGATAGAGCTAAATGGCGAAGCCGATCACGACGAGCCAACCCCGCCTGTGAACGGAACAAAGGCTGAAAAAAAAGAAGATGGTGGTTGTGGTAACGCCCATATCGCGGGCAAAATCCAGTGGGCTCAATGCGTAGAGTAGCTTGGAATACACTGGCGAAACCTCACAGACCATACGACTCGGATATACTGTATGTATTCGAGAAAAACCCCCGCGCGGACTCTACGGTAAAGAATACTGTGTCATAACTTTGCAACACGCCACCAGTATTCCACTCTGCCCTAGATGGAAAGTTTCTCGTGAAGTTCAGCTTGCGTGTAGCATAGTCCGTGGGGAACGCCCAGTTTTCCCGAGGTATTTCGTCTAGGATGTTACTGTGGCCGTAGGGCTTCGCTGTTCAGCATCCGGACTCACGTAGTCTAACGGCACTGCACTTTTCTAGGATACTCTGTGTGTTAGTACTTTCTCATTTTGAGGAAAAACTTCTGAAGAAGATTAAGGTTAGACCCTAAAGAAGCTCGTCAGTACATAAAACTAGCTTTCATAACTTGAACGAAATAATTCAGCGTATCGGAGGTTCTTCGAGTAAACACCACATCAATAATATCCATACATCTAATCCCATGATCTAACACGTGACTACATACAAAAATTTATTTAATTTATTCAAAATTGTGTAAAACAAAACTTTACTAAAACCCGTTTACTGTCTGTCTATCTGCCTATTTTTCTTCTTTTATTTGTTTGGTAGGCGGAAGGCTTCAAAATCTATCGCTGGCTTCTGCCATACGGTTATATCGGACCTTTGCCCATTAAAATCACCTCCTTAATCCACTCTCCCCGTGAGACTGCCATATGACACTACGTCGCGGGGCTGAATCAGTACTTAACTGTTATTCGCGATGGTGATCCTCTCCCGTTCTTTCCTCCTTCTGAACTCCTCCTGGCGTAGCAATCCGGGGATATTCTTTATTGCTTGTTCCACCGCTTTCCACACCTCAATCGAAATCAACATATTCTCCACTATTTGTTCCGCTGATAAGTGGATATTACCTACTACTTCTATTTCCGTTCAATATGATGCGAACCTTGGGCAATAGAAGAGTACAAGCTCCGCATCCACCCTTATGCACTCGCAGTTCGGAGAATCATCATGATTAAATCGGTGGAGATATCCTCGATAACAGCTATGTCCGCCTTGAAAATGTGTTAAGTCATGCCTCCATTTACTCCAGATTGCAACATTCGGCATCAACCTATGATTCTGCCGTCCTTTCTTGCCCTCGTCCCTTCTACCAACGATAGATCCTTTGATGACTGTCATCGAGCCGCATTAAGTTTACCAATGTTGACAATCCGTAGGGGTTCAATCGCCAAGACATGGATAGGCATCATCCCAGCTATTATATTTTACATGCTGCGTCGTCGGATATCATTCGGTAAACGGAATATGTTCATCATCATCATCATCAACGGCGCAACAACCGGTATCCGGTCTAGGCCTGCCTTATTAAGGAACTCCAGACATCCCGGTTTTGCGCCGAGGTCCAACAATTCGATATCCCTAAAAGCTGTCTAGGCGTCCTGACCCTTGCCATCGCTCCATCTTAGGCAGGGTCTGCCTCGTCTTCTTTTTCTACCATAGATATTGCCCTTATAGACTTTCCAGGTGGGATCATCCTCATCCATACGGATTAAGTGACCCGCCCACCGTAACCGGCGGATTTTATCTACAACCGGACGGTCATGGTATCGCTCATAGATTTCGTCATTGTGTAGGCTACGGAATCGTCCATCCTCATGTAGGGGGCCAAAAATTCTTCGGAGGATTCTTCTCTCGAACTGCGGCCAAGAGTTCGCAATTTTTCTTGCTAAGAACCCAAGTTTCCGAGGAATACATGAGGACTGGCAAGATCATAGTCTTGTACAGTAAGAGCTCTGACCCTATGGTGAGACGTTTCGAGCGGAACAGTCTTTGTAAGCTGAAATAGGCTCTGTTGGCTGACAACAACCGTGCGCGGATTTCATCATCGTAGTTGTTATCGGTTGTGATTTTCGACCCTAGATAGGAGAAATTGTCATTTTCTCTCTGCGGCAAGCGATGGAAAAACTGTTGGAATATGGACAACAGTTGCACCATCTGTTCATCGACTTTAAAGGCGCCTATGATAGCATAGCCAGGGTAAAACTGTACACGGCCATGAGAGAATTCGGTATCCCGACGAAATTAATAAGACTAACTAGGCTGACCCTGACCAATGTGCGAGGCCAGATAAAAGCAGCAGGATCTGTTGCTGATTTGCCTGGAGTGAAGCCTCTTTGGTATGGGCCAATGATGTTCTGAGCGTATGGGGCTATCCGGCCTAGCAAAATAGTGGAGAATATCTTATAGATGGTACTCAGCAACGTGATACCTCTATAGTTGCTGCACTGTGTGATATCTCCCTTTTATTATATGTATGAGACAGATAATGCCTCGTTGCCAATCGTCAGGCATTGATTCGCTGTCCCATACCTTGAGCACAAGTTGATGAACCACTTGGTGTAACTGGTCGCCTCCATATTTAACCGATTCGGCTGTAATTCCACCGACTCCTGGCGACTTATGATTTTTTAGCCGATGAATTGCACGGACTGTTTCTCCTAAACTTGGTGGTGGCAGTATTTGTCCGTCGTCTTCAGTTGGCGGGACCTCCAACTCGCCGATGTTCTGGTTGTTCAGTAGCTCATCAAAGTACTCAACCCATCGCTCACAAATCAGATTTCCCTCTTTCTCTCGGCAGGATGAGCATCGAGGTGTATAAGGTTTCATCCTGCTGACTTGTTGGTAAAACTTCCGCGCCTGGTGCGGTTGCTCCCTGTACTTTTCTAGTTCACAGACTTGTTGGTTCTCCCAGGCTTCCTTTTTCCGTCTGTGAAGTCGCTTCTCCGCTCGACGGAGTTCGTGATAAGTCTCTGCGCGTGCCCGCGTTCTTTGAGAATGCAACATTATTCGGTATGCGGCCTTCTTCCGTTCTGTTGCTAGCTTACATTCATCGTCAAACCAGCCGTTCCGACTACTTTTGCGGCTGGGGCCAAGTATGTTTGTGGCCGTAGCCATGATAAAGTTCTTCAGGTGATAGTGAAGATTGATGCTTCATCTCCAGGTCCTCTGTTGACTGTGGTTATTGCGGCATGCATTTCCCTCTTATAGGTGTCGCGGAGGGTTGTGTTGTGGATGGCTTCAGTGTTCACTCTCACCTGATTGTCAGAGGGGATTCTAGGTGGTATTGTTATTCGAGCTCGGAGCACCATGCCAACGTGATAGTGATCCGAGTCTATATTGGCCCCCCTATATGTTCTGACATTCATCAAGGCTGAGAGGTGGCGGCGTTCGATCAACACGTGGTCAATTTGGTTGAAAGTGGTCCCGTCTGGAGAGGCCCACGTATGTTTGTGGACCGCTTTCCGCGCAAACCAGGTACTTCCAACAACCATTTCGTGTGACCCTGCTAATTGAATAATCCGCAGTCCGTTATCATTTGTTTTTTCGTGTAAGCTATGGGAGCCAACGTATCGCCTGGATACGGGCTCCTTCCCTACTTGGCTGTTAAAATCCCAAGTATGATTTTGATATCATCTGGGACAGGCTTCGAGGGTTCGTTCTACTGCCTCGTAGAAGGTATCCTCTGTAGGGGCGTGAACGTTTATGAGGCTTATATTTCTAAACTAGCCTCGCAAGCGCAGAGTGCATAGCCGTTCACTTATGTTTTCAAAGCCGATAACAGTAGGTTTCATTTTTTGGCTGACTAAGAAACCTACTCCGAGCACATGGTTTACTGGATGACCGCTATAATATATGGTGTAGTGGCTCTTCTCCAGGAAACAAGAGAATCTCTTGCAACGCTGTTATATCAGCCCTATATTGGGACAGGGTATCGGCTAGCTGCTCGTCAGCTTCATCTCTGTACAGGGAGCGCACGTTCCATGAGAAAATACGCAAATCGTTATTCCGTGTTCGTTGCCGGGTCCGTCGTTTTAAAATCCGTCCTGTCCGAGGCTCCTGTTGTGGCTTCGTAACAAGTTGTTTTCCGTGTAGGGTTGTCAGCCCTACCCAACCCCCAACCTGGAGGACCAGTTGGTACAATTTGTCCCGTTTTTAGGCGCGGGAGACTCGCCTTCATCCTTCTTCGTCTGCAGCTTTTCGTTAAGAAAGAGCTCCCAGCGGTCACCACGTGGAGGTGGAGATAGGGTTTGGTAGTAGAGCTGTTGGTGTTGGTTCAGCAGGCATTTCCCAGGTTTTATGCTCCATCGTGGGTACCAATCCACGTTTCGCCCTGGGACCTATACTACCCTTTGACCACCTATTATGTTCGGAGGGCACTAAGTCGACAAGCCGCTGCTATTTTGTTCTATTATTTATATTACCTACTACAATAACCCACACAGGTGCTGCGTCCAATAACACCGAAGTAACCACTATTGAAATGAGTTGTCGACGGCTTTGTCTTGGGGCTCGTATATTCGATAGCATTCTTGCTATCCATGAGCTGATGTTAGACGCGTTTTTCGCTGCATATTGCAGATGTTAATTGAAGTTCATTCATTATCCCGAGATATTTGAGAACAGACTGAAATTGTATGACTCTGTCTCCAACTTTAATTTTTATAGACGTTTTCTTCGTGCGCTTAGTGGTCAGTACCAATTCTGTTTTGTGCCCTGGGAGTGATAGTCGCGTCTTTTCTAACCACTTTATATTTCGATGTCGTCAACATAGGGTGCTACGATAGTTATTCCGATGTCGTCAAACCAATGGAGGCGACACCGCCAGGGTGACGCAACGTTAGCTCTCCGTTATACATTATTTTCCACAATAAAGGGCGAGGGCTGATCCTTGTGACACAAAACAGATTGTTCGGTATTCATTAGGACCCTCATCTGAGTCGCAACAAAGCTGCCTTTCTGTCAGAAACTCGAGAACATTACGTGTGAGTTACGTCGCTGCACCAAGCTTGGCTACTACCTTAATGATTTCATTCCACCCCGCCGGGTTAAATGTGTTTTTTACATCGAGGGTTACCATCGCACAACATTAATTTCCTTCAATAGCTGATTTCGCCAGATTTCTCACCGCATTCACCGCATCGATCGTTGATTTTGCTTTCCGGAATCCAAATTGCCTCTCTGAAAGATCACCTTCCTTTTCCGCTATTGGGAGTAACCTATTATAAAGCTTGTCGTTGGTATTTAAGACGCATATTAGCTTGTACGAAGAAGGTTCGCCTTCGTGGTTTGTTTCATTTTGGGATGGGAATCAATTTTTGTTTCTTCCACCGTGCAGGGAAGATACCTTTTTAAGGTTTTGTGTAAAACAAAACCTTATTAAAATCGATTCAATGTCTGTCTGTCTGTCTGTCACACGCATTTTTCTCCAAAACGGCTAAACCGATCCGAACGAAATTTGGTGGGTAGATGGGAACTATGAAATCCCACGCATACAGTGAGTGGTATAAATTTAGGTAGAGTTTAAAGGGAGACTCCCCATACATGCAAAGGGGGGATTCAAAAATTTTTTTCACCGGATATAGTTGCGTAGGGTATCAAATGAAAGGTCTCGATTTGTACTTTCCGAAACTGATGTTAGTTTTGGCATAAACAGCAAAGTGCGTGCGTAATGATTCAAAATGTACGCACTTGAAGTGAGACAGGACTCATTTTCGTAAACTACCCAACCTAAAAATCCAAAAAAAATCGGAGTGGTGCGCCTAGATGAAATCTAGGCCTCAAAATATGTCCCATTCCAATATCTGCTCAAATAATCTTGCTAATAGTATATTACTACTTTTTAGAAATTTACTGAAAAACCCCCTTAGATTCATCCTAGGACTTCCGAATTTTGTACCAACATACAGGACAATATTTTGTATTTACATGCAAAATTTCGTAGAAATCTGGCAATTAACGCCAAAGTTATAGCAGTTCAAACTTAGCAATTTCGCGCGAATTTACCGCTTCCAAAGCCATGCAAATCAGATGCTGACGTCATAATTACCCGGAATAATTGACATTCGCGTGAAATATTAAAGTCACATTTATGAAGAATCTACTTATCTGCAGCACTTTCTAAGATTTTGTGTAAAACATTTAAGTGAAATCTAATCTTCGAGAGATGTCCTATTCCGGTATCTGCTCAAAAAATTTACTAATAGTATATTATCAACTTTTAGAAATTGACTAAAAAACTCCCCTTAAGTTCATCCTAAGTGTACTAACCTCGTACTAGTACTAGTACTAGCTTCGTGGATACACATGCCAAGTTTCATGAAAATCCAACTATTATTGGGAAAGTTATAGCAGTTCAAACTTATCAATTTCATGCTAATTAACAGCATCCTAAGCCATACAAATAAGATGCTAACGTCATAATTAACGAGAATAATTGAAATTCGAGTGAAATATTAAAATTCCATTCAAGAAGAATCTAATTCTCCCTAGCCCTTTTTAAGGTTTTTATTATATTTGATGTTGGTTAAATTGTTGGCATTTGCTAATAATAGTAAACTCAGAGCGTGAAGCCTATGATGTTGACCATTATCAATACAGGGCTTTCCATGAAAAGATTTATTTAAATCGCTTTCTAGATAATTGAGGGCGATGGAATTTTTCGCTATATTACAGGGAGCTGTCGTGCACTCGTCGCTCCTCACATCTTTTTCTTTTTCTTCAGCCTTCAGTTCACAAGCGGGGTCAGCTCGTGGTGATCGGGTTCGTCATTTTATTTTATCAAATGCCTGATCAAGATATAATTGCGAGACCTTTAAATCCCCGTCCAGCGTATCAAGCCACCATTGTTTTGGCCGGCTTTTTGGTTGCTCACCATTGCTTTCGATATTCTGACCAATACTGGTTGTTGAATTCTTGTTAGCGTGAATTACGTGACCACACCATCGGTAAACGCCTCTCTTGCAGTTTTTCCACGATCGATGCAAACCCATATCGATCGCGGATATTCTCACTTCAGACGTAATCAAAACGTCTCACCCCGCAAGACGCCGTTCATTGTCCTTTATAGTCGGCCAACATTCAGAACTATAGAGAGCGGCAGACAGACGACATTGCAGTAATTTTTAGATTTGGGACGTGCGCTGATACGTCGATCACAAAGAACACCAGTTGGGGATGCCACTTCATCCAGGTTGCATTAATGCGTGAAACAATTTCATTACGCAGTTCTCCATTGGCTGATATCGTTGACTCGAGATTTTTAAATCGCTGAGTTCTGGCAATGGCAGTAACCTGCCCTTCGAGATACTTAAATCGCTCAATTCTGGCAATGGCAGTAACCTGCCCAGAACTGAACGATTTCAATATCTCGGGTCAATGCTATAAGCCAATGGAGAACTACGTTATGCTCCTCACATAGGGAAACACAAAACCTTTTATACCTGAAGCGTCAAGCTTCCGGTTTCCCGATTTGTTTCAAGAATAAAGTAAACACTTGCACGAAAGTTTTTGATACTATCCTTACTGCCACAATGTTCGGTATGCCATCTAAGTCTGGAGCCTTGTTGACTTTGATGTTCTTGGCTGCTTCCAATACCTCTTCCTCGCTTATCGATTTTCGTTGTGGTTGGTTTGAACGCTCGGAGGGTCGGTTTTAATATTCTGAGGGAATAGGACGTTAATTATGTCGTTCAGTGACTTGGGACACGTAATGCACCGCATCAAGGGTCAGAGTCAGTTTCCCTACAGAGCTGCTTGTCTGTCTGTTTGTCACACGGACTTTTTATTGCACCGATTATTGCCAAATATGGTGAGTAGGTGGGAACTGTGACCGCACCCGCAAGTACTGAGTTGCAGTTCCATCGTTCTACTTGGAATTTAAGGGGAGGGGGTCTTCATACATGTAAAATGGAATACACATTTTTTTCCTCCGAATATAGTCATGTCGGGTATCAAATGAAAGGTCTCGATTAGTACTTTTCAAAGGTAATCTCAATGTAGACATTTAACGTACTAGGTGGGAAGGCGGGAGCTGAAAAGTGATAGTTTTTTCAGGTACTCATTTTCAGAACTTACCTATTCAAAAATGTGAAAATATCACAAAGCTGCCACTACATGGTGCCTAAGCTCCGAAATATCTTCCCATATCCTGTCCATATTCTAATCTAAGTTTTCCCATCGCTTCCCGATCTGATTTGTTGCTGATTTGCTTGGAGTGAAGCGTCATTGGTATGGACCGATGATGCTTTGAATGTATGGGACTATCCGACCTAGTAAGATAGCGGAGAATATCTTATAGATGAAACTTAGCAAGGCCTTTTCTCTCCTTTTCTTCTGAGCAGTGGGGACCGACACTGACAGAACAGAACTTGCCTCCAATCACAGTCCAGTCACATCATTCCAATGCTCACTTCAACCTTTTTCGAGCATAGCCTTCGTTAAAATCGGCATTTTTGCTGGTCATCCAAATTTTAAAGCAAACTAATGCTGAACTAAACCTGACAATCCTTTTATAACACCACCATTTAACTTTAATTCCCGAATCAGAGGTATTAGGCGGGGTTAAACGCTGTCTAGACGTAATTAAAACGGGACAATCATAAAAGTGAACAATTCCTAAAAAATATCATTTGCACATCTATGGTTCTTCGCTTCCAATGGAACCGTTATTAAATTTCCCTATTGGTAGGCACTTCAATATGGAAAAAATGTTCCTTGGAAGAATTTGGACGTGTATTGAACAGTGTCCGTGCTAACGCTTGTTGCTGGTAATGAATATTCGGTTAGCGAAGGTATAAAAGAATAATTTGGTGTATGAAGCGCTCTGTGCTGGACACGTTATCTACTAGTAAGTATCCATGAGCTTTAGGGTGCAATGAATTAGCACGAAATATGAAATTTTCACTTTCTATAAATTTGTTAGTAAAATTTGATTTGCCTTCGAAGCCAGCAAAATTATGTCTTATATTATCATTTATAGAGATGCCAAATTTTGTACTTCTAGCAAGGTCGTAAGGGGGCTCTTGGGTAAATTTCTAAAATATAGTAATATAAGTTATCTCCGAGTTATCATAATTTCAGCGGATGCCGGATTTTACCTAATACTAGCACTAAGTGCCAAGCATTTAGGCTCGGACGATCCTACTTACTTAAAAAGTAAAGGGGCGTTGGCGATAGTGGCCGGTGGTAGGTTAATGGGAGAATCCGTCGAGAACTCCCCGCAACATCGAGCACGTATTCAGAATGGTGTACTTCTGCATGTGTGCGAAAGTTCAATGATATCAAGGGAAGCCTTGAGGGATTTAGGTGACAATATTATGGGAACTACAACCACCCGCTCGAGACGCCAAATTTCATGATGAGCTTTCTATAAGCTCGGGTGGCGACTACGCCGTCCTGGATGGCACACATCAACCCCTCCGTTTCAGCAAAGCAGCTGTTCGACAAATGCAACACAACCATCTGTTCGACAAATGCAAATCGACAAATGGCTGCCAAAGACAATTCACGTGTTTACCGTGCATTGCCTTCAACTTCCATTCATTGATCCGCTCTTGGTCCGACTTCACCCCACTCAGAGGATTGAAAGATCGATCCTTCAAGGTAAGTGGAGTCAGTCCACAGTCTGCCTTACAGACAGCCGCATGCAAGGGACTCGCCTGCTCTTTGCTGTAAAAATAAGTGCGCAGCGAGTCGATTTGGCGATGATGTTGTGTCGCAATGTCAACCACTCCCCTACCTCCGATGTCACGAGGCAGGTTCATCCGCTCCACGGCAGACTTTGGATGATGCCTTCGGAATTGGACATAGTTGTCTGTATCTGCCGCTGGACGTTTTCCAAATCGGTCTTCGTCCACGGCAACATTCCGAATGCATAAGCCAGTGAAGGAATAGCGAGTATATTCAACGCGTTTATTCTATTCTTCCCCGAGAGATGCGATTTCAGTACCAGCTCGCAGGAATTCGGGCAGCAGAGCATCCTTCAGATCACTAACTCGAGCATGGGTTCCTTGCAGAATTCCTAGGTACTTGTAGAAGTCTGTCTCGGTCATACCTTCGATGTAGAGGTCACCAATGCTATGTCCGGCAAGCGGCTCGTGATACTCTTTGCGGATATCTTGGATTCGACACTTATCCAATCCAAACTCCATCCGAATATCACGACTGAACATGTCTATTATTCGCAACAGACTTCTAAGGCGGTCGTCAGTCCCAGCATACAGCTTGATGTCATTTAAGTACATCAAGTGTGTCAGCTCGCACTTAATACGTACGCCATACTTTATTGCAAAACCATGCCTTCTAGCTTCATTCAGTAGCCATAAAAGGCGGTTCAGTGCCATACAAAACCAAAGGGAACTCAATGAGTTCCTGGAAGATGCCCCTCCGTATATGGATGGGCTCTGAGGTATTCGCACCCTCAGATGTACGCACTGATAAGGTGGTATGTCACCCTTCCATGACTGTCGCCAAAAACTTTATTAGTTTCGGATCAATGCGATACAGATGTAGGATACCAGCCAGGTATGCGGAATGCTATCAAAAGCCTTGGTGTAATCGATATAGCAACTAAAGGGGTTTCTTTGGCCTCTAGTTACTTGTCCAATAACTACCGACTCGATAATGAGTTGCTCTTTGCAACCCCTTGACCCAACTCGGCAGGCCTTCTGCTCCTCGGACAGAATGTTGTTGGTCTCGAGGTGCGCATTGATCTTTCCACTAATAATGAACGTGATGAATTTGTAGAGGGTTGGTAAGCAAGTAATCGGTCTTGTGCCTGGGGGGTCCTGCACCGTGTCCTTTTTAGGGATAAGGTAGGTAATCCCCGCAGTGAGGAAGGATGCAAATTCCTCCGGCCGAATCATGACCTCATTTATACTGCGTGCCAACCGACTGTGTATGCTGGTAAATTTCTTATAGCAGAAATTCTGCACCCGATCCAGACCTAGACGGTAACATCTGCAAAATTCATGCCAGACGTATTGGAATGGCGGGTGCCTTCCGCGGTGATCCACTCAGCATGCGCAGCATACTGGGCGGGTAACCCCCAAAGTCAACCCTAATACTCTTTCGCTTCCGTCACCGAAAACTGTAGTTTCTGGACGCTCTGTTGGGATTCGTTGAGAGATCTGAAAAAGCTCCGCTGGTTCCTCGCGTATGTTGCATTTTGGACACGTCTGGAATGACCATACCGGCCATACCGTCGTAACCGACTGCATATGAGAGAAAGTTTCTGCTTCAGTGTGTCCAGAATTTCAACTACGGATGTCTCACTGCGGATGGCATAGTTTCGGTAAACCCTCTGCACTTTACTTCTCATCCGTCTGCTGGAATTGCCAGTGCTGATCTTAATCTGTCTAGCAATGTCCTGCCTTAGTGAGTCCTGCCGACGTTCCAGACGAATTTTCCATGGTGGATCTCTTTAGTCACTCAAACCAATAACACGGAAGCGAATCTTCTGACCATGCAATCTGATAGTCGTAACTGCACTGCAATACACAAGTGATTGTAGTTGCTGCAGCGATATATCAGCACACAGCCGAGATGCTGGAGATGCATAGAGCCTGGGAATGCCTGGTCTATGCAAAGGATCCATATCCGAGAATTCTATACACACTCTTTAGAATTCGTCCCGAACCTCAGCCGAAACCTCAGCTGGACGGTGGAGAAGAATGCTTCGGCGAGTACTGAAACTGTTACCTGCAGTGCGGCGTGGTGTTGTTGATGTCGTTGCCTCTGCTCCCATCAACTCTCGGTCACCAGTTTCCCCGATGACCTCAAGTCGAACACGCTCTCTGATGGTGGCCGGGATTGTGTCGCTGCGAGTAAGAAAGCGGTACTGGTCTGCGGACTCGCTGCACAGTCACGTGCGCGAATTGCGGGAAACGCTCGACGAATCTCTGGTGCAACAAGGGGCGGTAAGATGTTGTACCCGCCATTATTTCGTAGTAGGAGCGGATGATGAAGAGGTTTATTTCTTCAGTCTTTTTAATCCGCTGCCTACGCGATCCTACTGAAGTGGTCGCCACAGATTGTGGCGAAACAGCTGTAGCAGGCGAAGCAATGCTCCTGGTCTTCGCGGCGCCTAGACGTCGAAACGCCCCACGACTAGCGGTTTCGATGCCGTATTGTCCATTATGGGAGCCCGACCGAGTCATTAAGTCAGACGACTGCCGCCGGTTATCCGTACCGGACCTTAAATTCCTTCTTCTTCTCATAGTTGGATTTGCATTTTATACCTAACTGCCAGGTGTAGGGATAGCTTCCTCAGCGAGTAATCTGCAGGGCTGCAAAGTTCTCGCACTTTCCTCACCTACCCCCTGAGACGGTGCGGTGGCGTACAGCCATTCAGACTGAAGCTATGCATCCCTCCTCCTTCCACAACTGGGCTTAGGACCGGCTACGGTGGACTAACTTTCTATGGATGCACTTTTGAGATTTTGTTTTTAGTTTTTCGTTTGAATAGTTTCTGAGAATCAGACCTGTTTCACTTTTTGGTACATACATTTTAGCTCTCACTCCCATATGTTATACCTGGTACCAGAAATAATCATCAGTTTCGAAAAGTAAGTAATTGAGCCATATCATTTGATACTCTATGTGACCATATTCTGTGAAAAGAAATGTGTCATCCGCTTTTCGCGTGTATGCGAAATAATGACACTCGTTGAATGTATAGGGTTTCACAGACTATATATTCTCACCAAATTTCGTGACGATAGCTTCACCCGTTTCTGAGTAAAGTATGTGTGGCAGACAAACAGACTGTCAGTCGGGCAGGTGAAAACAAAACCTTAAAAACCTATTACCAATTAAATATTCGAGCTAAAATAATTGGGCTCATATCCTGTCTCCCAAGGCATAGCAACATCTGGTCTTTTAATATCACAATTAATTATCGACCTTATCAATGCATTTATCTAAACATGATCTTGATTTGAAATCTCTGGGATCCTATTCAGTGATAAAAGCATGATTTCTAAATCCCTTAAATCTAATATCGAGCTGATAGTGTAGCCAGTAGCCTACCTTCCTGCCGAAAACGAATAAATTGGCTGGACAGAATAGAAAATATCAGTTTTATTGTCAGTGGGGCGATAGTAACAGCAACAGTAAAATGAAGTGGATTTTGATTGGATTCGCACTTATCGCGGCTTCAGGAGTTTCCAATGGCGATATCATAAGTGAGTGCATTCTGAAATAGAAGAGTATGTTCAGTATTCGTTACCTAACTGATACCTGTTTCAGTTCCTCCTCCACCTGGTGACCAATGTAATGGTCCTGTTCCTGGTGAAGGTCTTGGTGAAGCGCTACGTGAACTTATCGACTTGCTTCCAATTGAGAAGCTCCTGGAAATTTTTATGACATGGGTGACCAATGACGAGGAGGTTATGGCTGCCATGGAATACGTCGGATCCCCCGATTTCACACACATTGTCACTGTAATGCAAAAGACCCCAGAATTCGGTGATATTATGGAGTACTTGTGTTTGGAGTGCTACTTCGATGCCTACTACTACTTGAATGCATTAGGTGGACTCTTCAATTTCCCACCAATGCTTCGGCCATACCAACTCCGTATAAGTTTTGATGGATTGACTGGGTTCCGTGGAATGATGCGCCAGTTGGGAGACGCACTCCCATTAGATGAATTGAGGGAAATCCATCAACGCCGTTTGGCTACAGATAAATACTACAAACTTGCACTGGATAAAATTGGATCACAGGAATTCCGTGATGTTGGTTGTGCTATTCAAGCTACTAAGGAATATGATGAATTGATCGAAAAATTGGAGAACATTGGCGTTGATACTAATGCGGTGCTTGACGCACTTTTTGCTTTCTTCCACTGGCCTGTTGACTGTTAAATGAGTTAAAAATTGTGTCCAGTAAAGATATAATATGATCAGTCGCATTAACGATGAGTTTATTGCCCATTTAGGTTAGAAGGTGGTATTAGCATATGACGTTTACTCACGTATCGATTTCCTTAATGTTGCCTCTACTCTTCGAATATAAGTGTAGAAAACTTAAGCCAAACACTCCTTTCTAGAAACAAGAAAGGTATATGTACACGTATTACATTGCGCAATTTCATTTCATTGAAAACCCATCAAGGTTGGAAGCTGAACTAGTTGTGAACTAAAGAATGGAATTTCCTTCACTCGTATCGCGGCCACGTTCGCCCGTAAAAGCTCTGTTCTGTATCTTCAATCATGGATGAATGACAGCTTTCCACACAGTAATTGAAGAGTACAGTAATCAACAAAGTAAGTAACCTTTGGTATCCTTCGGTTAATCCAACCATAGAACATATGGATAACGATTAAGAAAAACTGGGTTAGGTGCCAAAAAACAGACAAGTTAAGGAACGTATCGGGTTTGTGATTTACTTTGAATAAGGAACTTGAAACGGGAGATTTGAAGTGACTCTTTCACAGAATTGAAAAATGATCCAACTGTGCAAACTTGAAGGTAAGCGTTTACTAAAGGCAGTTAAGATCCTACGGATAAACCTAATAAAAGGGCATCATTTCTATCCCCCAAACTGGTCATGCGTTATTCCTCATGATTTGTGCAGTTTATCATATGTACAAATAAGGACCGTTATCAGAATGTTGATTTACTTCATTTTCCCGCCGGAAAAGATCGCAAAGTGTGCTTATTTATTAGGCTGCTACATTGGTTCAACTCCTTAATGTCATTTGTTTGGTGAGAGATCGCAGTTATGGTGAGAACGGGGGTATACTTTGATTTTCGGTTCACTTTCTTGAAAAGCCCATTTGGAACTACACGTATTAGACGTCTCTCCTAATGCGAATAAAGGAGTATTCAGCAGATGCGGATGAACATTCGACTGTACGCATCCAAAGATGTATGGGGATGGCTATCTTCATATGGGTAAGTAGAAATATATAATTTTCGCAGTATAGCGCCGTCCGAAGTAAATAATTCTACACTTCAATCTCAACTACTATTATACTACAAACTACTGTAATTAAGTAAAATTGCATGAAAAGTAAAAATAAAACTTTCATCTGGTTCTCCATTTATCATCAATCATCAATCACTCTTGGTCATGCAGATATAATTGCAGTCGTTGAAAAATGGACGAGTTGAAAAAGTTTAATTATATCGTTTTATGACCAACATTTTCGACCATATTTTGGAGGCAAAGTAAATTCGAAAATGCCAATTACGACGCTAAAAATGTTTATCCGAAAAGTCGTAAACCATCCGTAAATAACAAAAGTAGGTGCAAGTCTGTTAGATAAACACTTGTTAATAAAAATATACTTCGCAATGCTTCCTCAAATTTTAGTTGCATTACATTATCCTAAATTACCTGCCATGCACTTGACGACGTGCCACACGAGAGGTGATGCGTCTTCCGATACTCATCGGTGAGGCAAATCCGCCTCTGTCTGTGGATTGTGGGTTATCTCAATTTCCCAAACAAATCTAAACATCTTGTTCTAAACGTTTTGACATTTAATTATGAAAAAGCTAAAACCAAGTGGGCTGAAAAGTTCGCAGGCTAATACACAGATGACGCTACTAGCTTTTTTCTTCAACGGCTCGTCGTGATCGGTTTCGCCATTTAGCTCTATCGAATGCCTGATCTGGGTGCAATCTTGAGGCTTTTAAGTCCAAATCCAGCGTATCGAGCCACCATTGTTTCGGCCTGCCTTTTGATCGTTTACCATCGACTTCGATGTTCAGACCAATCTTGGCAAGTGAATTCTCATTACCACGAATTACATGACCATACCATCGAAGACGCCTCCCTCGCAATTTTTCCACGATCGGTGCAACCCCATAACAATCGCGGATATAATCATTTCGGATATGATCAAACCGTGTCAAGCCACTAGCCCAACGTAACATCTTCGTCTCCATTACTGCAAGACGCCGTTCATTGTCTTTTATAGTTGACCAACACTCAGAACCATAGAGAGCGACAGTATGGACGACATTGCGGTAAATTTTAGATTTGCGACGTTCGTTAATACGTTGATCACAAGGAACACCAGTTATGGAACGCCACTTTATCCACGTTGCATTAATGCGTGAAGTAATTTCATAATGCAGTTCTCCATTGACCGATAGCGTTGACCCGAGTTATTTAAATCGCTCAGTTCTGGGCAGATCATTACCGCTGACAGTGATTGTGCCTGTTTCATGGGGATCGGTCGTCAAAAATTCAGTTTTGTTTATATTCAATCTGAGACCGTGTGGCATGAGGCGATTATTCCATTTTTGGACAAGTTGCTCGAGATCATTTTTGCTATGTGATGTTAGGAAAACATCATCTACATAAAGCAGTGTGTAGGGCGTAGAACGTTGCATATCCCGTGTGACGGTGTGCATAACAAGAACAGAGAAGATTGGTGATTAACACCAACAGAGACACAAAGTGGTTTTGATACACCCGCCATACTTCTAACTTTACTTTTCGGATCGTGGTAGAGCAATTGAATCCAGCGCACGAGTTCTTCTGACAAGAAGTGTTGTCGTAAAGCATAACAGATAAGTACGTGTGCACACGATCAAACGCTTTCTCTAGATCCAGAAATGTAATGTAAAGAGGGCGATGTTTCTCATGGTGTTTCTCCAGCCAACGGTTGTCAAGAATGCGTTCATAAATCTTCATGGTATGGGAAAGTAACCGGATTGGACGGTAATTTGAACATTCTGTTGGACTATTTTTCATATTGGAACAGTGGTACTTTCTTGCCAGTCAGATGGTATTCTTCCTTCCTGAATAACCCGATTAAAAAATTCACTGAGCCACAGTGTTGAGTCCCAGCTTTTCGCTTCCCAGAGCTCAGATGCGATGTCGTCAGGTCCTGTGGCTTTCCCCGATTTCATTCGTTTTATTGCCTCCTCCACTTCAGTTGCACTGACAGTGAGTGCTTGACGTTACGTGGGTACTTGTCGTGGAGACTTAATCCTACGGTCTTTTTAAGACACGGATTGATTTTGTGACCACAATGAGAGCCCCGCTGAGACAAGCGCAACGGTACCAGTCTATACCAAGTGCATGGATTAGCATTCATACTGGTGGATGCACCTAAATCTCTACCGAACTATGGAGTACGGCACCCGTGTTGATACGTAATACCATGTCGAGGTCCGAAGGTCTCTTCTGGCTCGAGCACAACCACAGCCCCCATGAAACTCCCACTAGGGGGCCAACCGCAACCAACCTAGCTGTACTCAGATACAACAGGAATTCTCCCGAAGTATAAGAGTCCAGAGGATACCTCGGTTCCCATGGTACCAGTATACCCCTGGTAAGGTTTCGTGATCGAAGCCACTTCAGATGAGTCCCCGTGCAGACTCGGGTCTGATCGCCCTAGCTAGGCCTTGGAGCATTCGCCTAGTGCATCACGGCCGGCAAGCCAATGCGATACAGCGGTTCCCGGTGCCACCACGTGGAGGTTCTCCTCGGCCACTTGGTTTTGGTTAAGCTGACAGGGTTGCCGCCCCGTCTTCCTCCCCGCCACCTCAGAGTACCACAATTCACTGACAGGTGTTTTACGTAGGCACCTGTCGTGAGACTTAAATCCTACGGTCCTCTTAAGACACGGATTGATTTTATGACCACAATCAGAGCCCCGCTGAGACTGTTGCTTGTCTATACCAGTCTATATCTAGTGCATGGCTTAGCATTCATACTGGTGGATGCAAGAATTACCTAAATCTCTACCGAACTATGGAGTACGGCACCCATGTTGATACGCAATACCACATCGACGCCCGAAGGTCTCTTCTCGCTTGAGCATAACCACAACCACCATGAAACTCCCACTAGGGGGGACCAACCGCAAATAACCGAGCTGTCCTCACATACAACAGGAGTTCACCCGAAGTATGTGAGTCCAGGGGCTTTCCCGGTTCTTATGGTACCAGTATACTCCTGGTAAGGTTTCGTGACCAATTTGCCACTTCAGATGAGTCCCCGTGTAGACTCGGGTCTAATCGCCCTGATTAGGCCTTTGGAGCATTCGCCTATTGAATCACGGCCGGCAAAACAAAGTGATTACAGCGTCTCCCGGTCCCACCACTATGGAGGTTCTCCTCGGCTACTTGGTTTTGGTTTCGCCGATAGGGTTGCCGCCTCATCTTCCTCGCCGCCACCTCTGTGCACCACAGTTCACTGACACGAAAGTCCTGGGGGTTTAACGTGAGTACCTGCCGTGAAGGCTTAATCCCACGGTCCTCTTCGGACGCGGATTGATTTTGTGACCACAATCAGAGCCCCGCCATGCAAGCACAGCGGTCCTGGCTTATACTGAGTGCAGGCTCAGCATTCATACCAGTGGATGCGAGGCCTGTCTAACACCTCTGCCGCAACTAAGGGGTACGGCGCCCGAGTTGTACGGCGCAACTCCACGCTTGAGCTCCGAGGAGCTCTGCCCGCGATGTAGGCCTAACCACAACCACCATGAAACTCCCACTAGGGGGCCAACCGCAAATAACCGGGCCGAGAACACATCCTCCAGGAATTCTCCTGGAGCATATGCTCTCAGAGGGCCATCCCGGTTCCCATCGTACCAGATAACCTCCGGTGAGGCTTCGTGGCAGAGCCACTTCAGATGAGTTCCTTGCAGACGCGGGTCTGATCACCCTCCTCGAGTACGTGGGGACGAAACTCCCCAACGGGTTAACTGGACAGTTCACTGACAGGTGGAACTGGTTCAAATGTCGGCAATGATTGTGGAAGTGGAGGATGAGCAAATTCTTCAGTTGAAATCTGCTCGAAGTATTCTCGCCACCTATCCGTTGCGGCTCGACGGTTGGGAAGCAAAGTACCGTTCTTGTCATTAACGGCTTTTAGCAAGTCGATACAGATCTCTCTCACCATCCCGAGTGTCCACTTTATTGTAAAGATTTTTGTACTGGTTCGCTCGGATGACACCGTTTTTGCTTCCCGGTTGGCATTCTTATAAATTTGCCAATTAGCAAGCGTTTTATCGTCGAGAAATTTGTGGTAGAGGTGTTTCTTTTCACGGACCTGCAGTTCAACATTCCAAAGCCAAGTATCTCGGTTGATGTGCCGCTTACCTGGCTTGGTGACCCCGAGTGTTGCAGAGGCCGCTTTGTGGATCGTGTCTATCTTTCAGGGAACGACTTTGCAATCAGTGACGGTGGTAAAATGTTGGCGTCTTATGAGAATATAGCCGATTTGCGTTTTACTATTCCCACTATATATATATAGGAAGATAAGACAATCGTTTGATGAACCATGTATTCGTAAGTACAAGGTCATGGGTGTCCGCAAAATCGATAATACGCTCGCCACCCTCATTGCGCGCTCCGAACCCCTTTCCCCCATGGCACCTGTTACCGTCTACCTTTTCACCCACATGACCATTAAGGTCGCCGGCAATGATAATATAGTTGCCAGAAGGCATCTTTCTTGCCATCAGGTCAACCTGTCTGTGGTGCGCACGCAGTGAAGAAGTGAATAGTGCCATCAGCTGATATAATGGTGAGCTTCATCAGCCGATCATCAAATCGTTCGACTTCTTTAATGGAATCACGGAAACCCTCTGAGATGGCAATGACAACACCATATTGAGTGTGTGGGCTACCCAAATGGGGAAGTTTATTGACATTTTGACTGCGTTCGCGTTCAATGACGCAGCTTTTGGCACCAGACCATCGGGTTTCTTCCAGAGCGCAGATATCAATGCGCCTTTTCCGAAGGGCTCTTGCGAGTTCCTCGGTCCTTCCAGTTATGGTGCCAGCATCTAGCGTGCAGACACGTATTTGTTTTGTTCGTTTTGTTCGGACTAACTTGCTTACGTCCTAACGCCGTCCATGCGTTAAGAACCCTTGCCTATTTCTCGACAGGACCGGGGACCGCACTGCCGCGTCGACTGAGGTGGACGCCCTAGCATTTCTCCGAGGCTAGTGACTCAATCCAATCATCATGTTTGTAACGACATTGTATGCATTTTCTTGGTCGGCCTGTCGCGGAACCTGTCACCAAGAGAGAGAAGGTAGGATTAAGCATATTGGAGTAACTCCAACTATAGTCTATTTATTTCTTTCCCTGATATCAGCATTTTATTTTTGTTATACTGCGGATAGTACAAAGTACGTTGCCTCAAATCCTCCTCCTTAACCTGGGCTTGGGACCAGCATACTATGTTAATACCATGGCGGAGTTCAGATGACGCTACAGGCATTAAATCCATTTTTAGTTAACCGTTCAAAAGACTCGTGTGCAAATTTGACAACTGTCGGAATATTAGTTTGCGGGATAGACCGTTTTGAGTGAAGCAACTTTTGTTAGTTTGAAGAAAATTGATAAAAAGGAATTTCGTTAATAAAGCATTGCTTTTTGGCGAAAAATATACTGTTGAAGCCAAAGCTTGGTTTAATAAACATTATTCAGACTTTGCACAATGAAAATTAACGGTTGGGAAATGGTTTGCTAAATTTAAACTATTAGGTTGTTGCAAATGAAATGTCGGATTTTTCAATGAAGTGAAGTTAGTTATGATTTTAATGTTTAAAATTGCCGCAAGGTGACTCTGGTGGTATGGGATAATTGAGTATAAATAGTCGTTCGTTCGATCAAGGAGTCATTTCAGTTTCAATCGTCATTGAAGTTCCAAGTAAAACTCAAAGAAAAAAGCATGGAAGGGAGTCAAAAACGTCTACTTTTTCTATATGAATTTAAACTTGGTCACAACGCAGCGGAGGCAACCAGGAACATTTGCAGAGCATTTGGAGCTGACGCAGCAAACGAACGAACGACACAGCGGTGGTTCGAAAAATTCCGATCAGGCGACATGACCCTCCAAAGTGAACCTCGTGGACACCCACGACCATCGATCGACAACGACGAGTTGCGTTTGATAGTGGAATCTGATCCCCGATCATCGATTCATTATTCGTTTTTGGAGCGTGGTGAAACAATTAATGCAGAGAAATATTGTGCCCAACTTGATGAAATGCACGAGAAATTACGTGTTCAGCGGCCTAGATTGGTCAACAGAGATGGGGTGATACTGCTCCATGATAACGCCCGACCTCATGTTTCCAGAATGACGGTCCAAAAATTAAATGAATTACGACATGAGACTCTTCCTCATCCACCATATTCACCTGACCTCTCGCCAACCGACTACCACTTTTTTAAGCATTTGGATCACTTTTTGGCGGGGAAACAATTCAGCAATGAAGTAGCTGTCAAAAGTGCCTTTGAAGAATTTCTTAGCTCTAGAAACCCAGACTTTTACGAAACTGGAATAAATGCCCTTGTATCTCGTTGGGAGAAGTGCATTGAAGCTGCTGGTTCTTATTTTGACTAATAAAATTAATTTTCATAAAAGTTATAGTTTTTTGAAATTTTACTCAAATATCCGATCAAAACGATCGTCATCTGAGTGGACTGCACATGGTGAACCGACTCCAAAGCGTGCAAAGACGGAACAGTCGGCTGGCAAGGGTATGGTATCAGGATTTTCGGATGTGTACGGTATAATATTTATTGACTATATTGAGAAGGGAAAAACCATCAACAGCGACTAATACATAGCGTTACTGGAGTATTTAAATGATGAAATCGCGGAAAAATGTTCCATTTGAAGAAAAAGAAAGTGCTACTTCATCAAGACAATGCACCGTGTCACAAATCGATGAAAAGATGGCAAAATTGCATGAAATCGCTACCGTGTTCTCCAGATCTAGCCGCCAGCCCCTTCGTGGCTTCATTACGTCAGTTTTCTGAGTAGAATTGTCAACCCTACCCAACCCTCACCTTCGAGGATCAGTTGGTACAATTTGTCATGGTGGTATCCAACCTGGAGGATCAGGTTGCCGCGCCTTTTTAGGCGCGAGAGACACGCTTTCATTCTTCTCTGTTTGCAGTTTTTCATTAAGAAACATCTCTCAGTGATCACCATGTGGAGACAGGGTTTAGTAGTACAGCTCTCGGCGTTGGTTCAGCAGATGTTTCCCAGGTTTTATGTTTCATCGTGGGTACCAATTTTAATTTCTTATAATTTCTAAATTCCAAATGTTTTTGATAATGACCAAAACAGTTTCATATAAGACTAAGCATATATATTTATTCAAATAATAATATAATGGATAGAATAATGAATGTAAATCACACGCATGTTTACGTCTTTGACTTTAACATTTAGTTCTGTTAGTCGTTAGTTAGTTTATTGCTTCAGCATAGGAAACCCCCATGTTCAATTTCACGTCGTCGGAATGGCAGTTGGCCGATAAGCTTAACTTTTGATTACTAATGTCGTCATTCCATTCTTCTACCCGAACTCTTGTTAGCTCCTACAAAAATGAGGAATCCTTGCATTGTGTATTGTGCCATTCGAAAAACTGATGATTTACCTTATCTAAACGTCTAACAGTACAGTCTTCGGTTTGTGGTAACTTCAATACCAGGGGAACGCCTGTTAATACCAATGAGAACAAGTGTCGCAGTTTTAAACATTGGATTCACGCCAACTTTCCGGCGGCTGGAAGCTTGGCGTTGGAGAAAGTGGTGTAGTGGGTGAACAAGTAGCGAGCTCTCGCAGATTTACCGGCAAACGAGTAGAAATACTTCGCGTTTGAAGTGGTTAACGTCGTCTCTCGGCGTTCACCAGCCTGGCGTTCTCCCTGCGCGTGGAATGTTGCGATGATGAACATCCGAGGGTTCGCCGAAGCTCTTAAAGCAACCACAGCCACGCTATAGGAGCATGGCGGCGTTACAACTGGCGTTGTCGTGAAATCAATTATGAGCCTGGCAAAGACAGTCTTTGGGCTTCCCTGCTCCGGGGACACCTAGCCGTGGCAAACCTTGTATGTATTGGTGGAAGGCGTTAATTTTCGACATGCGGAATGGCATAAGCTTCGCCGTTTGGAACAATGTTTCAATGACCGAGAGGAGGCAGATCAAAGGGAGACGCCGTAGCTTGTTGTTGGCAGGAGCCAGTCAACGAGGGGGATAGGCCGAATTGCGTGGAAAGCACCGAAGATTTTCCATTTTTCGCTGTGAAAAAATAAATAGGCACCAAGATCCGACAGTATCTCGGCTGAAGTATATGTATAAGCTAGTGTGTCGCCATCCGCCGAACCCATCGCTCAGTGCATTTAACGATTAGCTGAAGGCGGATAGTTTTCCTTGCCATTGGAAAGTAGCAAGGCAGTTCAGTTCAAGAGAAAAGAGATCCACAGAGGATGCTATCATGGAGGTTTTGGAAGCTGTTTATCGAGGTTGAGCATTTATCTTTAATCTCAACGAATGTTGCTCCTCGTAACGCTCGATATCAAAAATACCTTCACTTCCCTGAGATTACGGGTATGTTAGCCTTACTGGAAAATTAATTGCATGTGCTGGGTTACCTCTTGCCAATATTGAGGGATTACCTGAGGGCCGCTCCCCCGTCGGGGTAGCACAGGGTCTCATTCTAGGGCTGGACCTCTGAAATACGTCTGAAGGTAGGCTCCTAAGATCCAACATTCCAGAAGAGTCACACGTGGTTCATTAAGCAGATGATGGTGGAATCTTTTTTGGTGGACGATCTGTTGAACAGGCCCAAAACAGACTTCGCATATTGATCCGATGGGAAAGCGAGGTAGTCATCCTGACTAGAGAATCCCGATCCTGCGTCACATGTTGATCTTCGAATCGATTGTATAATCTAGTATATTGTGCGGAGTTTTGGGCTGATGCCCTTGGCAAAAGGTGTATTGAAAGCGATGGACAACACCGATAATATCTTTTTTTCTTGTGGAAGTATGTATAGGATTCGTTAGCAATTTCATGCAGGTACAAGAAAGGGGCTCTCTTTGGCCATCATTTTCAGAGAGGTGTTGAGGAGCGCCGACAAATAGAGCCGTACTGAAAATAGATTTCGGTTTCTTATTCTAGCGAAGAAGATGGGGTTCAACCGGTGGCGAGACCGGATTGCAGGGGTTTCTCCAAAACTAGCAATTCTCTTCCTCCACTCTTCCCTCTTTGGTGCAAGGAATTCCCAGACTTAAAACAAAACGGGAATGTTATCACATATGGGGAAAATGCGAAATAAAACACACGAGAAAACCTTTTAAACGGAGAACGAAACTTTTAGCTCGGAAATTAGAACCACTTATACTAATTTTTGAGCAGTACATGTAAAGTAATAATAATGTGTCCGGAGAGTTGACTGGCTAGAGCACAAAGTTGTTGCAGGGAAGGTCGCGGTTCAAATCTCGCTAGTGGCAGTGGGATTTGTACTAGTCGGCTCAGCCGTGAATGAGTACCTGAGTCAAATCAGGGTAATAATACTAGGCATGCGCAATGCTGACCACATTGCCTCCTATAGGGTACTGTAATCCTGTACTGT
The DNA here is from genome assembly GCF_905115235.1 of Hermetia illucens. Classification (NCBI taxonomy): domain Eukaryota; kingdom Metazoa; phylum Arthropoda; class Insecta; order Diptera; family Stratiomyidae; genus Hermetia; species Hermetia illucens. The sequence continues at coordinate 126,339,816 of NC_051851.1, read as the reverse complement.
ACCATTACGGTCTTGAATGAAGTGCTTTAACACACTTCTAGGCCCTGATCCGATTGGATTCTTGTGCCAACGATAATTATCATACATGTTTGCTCCAATTCCCAAGCTTTTCTAATCTCTGTGGGTTCTTTTCAGATGGCGCCTGTGTTGTTTTTCATTACTTTAAAATACAGTGACTAACATTATGCCCGTGTAAAAATTGGCGGAATAATTGGAAAATGCAATTAACGACATTCTTGGGTCGGCATATGAATTGTCAAAAGAGCATGAACCCAGATACAATTTGAGAAGAAAAAGTGACTAAAAACTTTTTATCCCGTGTCGGAACGTGCGGCTACGAAAGGTTCCGCGTAGAAACGAGCGGCAATGTGAGAGATATTGCACTGATTAATAGCACCATTCTCTCTATTGCCGAAGGAATATAGAATAAAAGTATTTGTAGATAATCATGCAAAGCGAGGAAAGATGGTATTTACATTAATTAATTAGGAGGTTCAAGGATATAACACATCTAAAACCCAGGAGCATGTATTAAGAATATTATCCCTTTGTTATTCCACATAAATAAACAGACTTACAGTTGAGTGCCGCAAAATGCATAAACCCCTCCAAAATGACTTTAGCATTGTAACTGTTCCCCAACGCAACCAACAGCATCTTCAGCTTTGAATAAATATCTAATTGAAGTATTAAAGGAAAATACGTCTTTTGTAATTGTTGCATGAACCTCCTTCAAACGTGCTGAAGACGAAGTTTTAGTTGGATTAAAAGTTGAATGCGATCGGTAATTTTGCTCTTAGATGGGGCTTTAAGTATTAGCAGCCAGTAATGTGATTAGCGTTTTTCCAGCACCACGTAGATTGAATCATATAGCTTGGATGAACTGCTTTCAGTGTTAAGAAGGACGCTTGATGAATGCCCTCTCTTTGAAAATGAATGTCGTGTTCGGGTTTTACGTGGAAAATATAAGACTTTATCAGAAATTTATTCCTCTACCAGTAATGTCATTATTTAAGATATTTCACCGAGTAAATCCATGAAAGCTGCTCTGGTGTTTAATATGCGTATATTCACAAAAACTTTTTTATATGAATTTTTCAATAGATTAAGTCGCTCCCTCCTCATATTTAGTTATGTTTGCAGCCTCTAAAGTAGATTACTCCATCCTATTCAAACTTCTCTAAGATTGATGCTCAGTTATTAAACTTTCAAATAATATTTACAAGCTAGGTTTTTTTTTTTAAATTTTCCTAGGGAATTTTGAGAATTGAAGCGATTGCACTTATTAAGATTGTTTATATTGCACAACTTACCATAGCTGAAAAATATATAAATATTGATTGTATCTGAACATGAATTGATTTACACTAATAAAGCTATCTATCTATCAAATAATATTTAAAAAGGCTACTTTGGGGCTCTTTTCCAACCTCTGTGATTTTATCTTACTTGTAAAGCTGTAGGCAAGTAAGCATTTCAAGATCTTGAAAGTAAAGTATATACATATATTTCAACTTTGTTTCAGTAAAGCGCAGTCCAAAATGTGGCACGGTTTTCGCTTGCTAGATTTGGATGAAGGCAACTTACGCAGCTCGGGTTGCTCTCCCCATTATGTCGATATCGTCAACTTAGCACGAAAGTTGTGTCGACTTCCAAGAATAGTGAATCTAGAATTCATTCATCATTGTGGGTCACCGTTTCTGGGACCAGGTTAAAAAGATGAAACATGTCCTTGTCATAGGTCGATATTCTCGCACATTGGTCTGAATTAGCTTGGTCAATATCATTAACTTTTTCGGCATTGATTCGCTGCCTCGAATCTTGTGGATAAGTTGCTGAACTGTTTGGCGAAGGTGGTTTATCTTTAATAGCCCACGCATGACTTGTGATTTTTAAGCCGATGAATTACACATACAGGTTTTCCATACTTGGTAGTGGCAGCAATTGTCTGTCGCCTTCAATTGGCAGGACCTCCAACTTGCCGGTATTCTGGTTGGGGAGGACAAATTAATCAAAATACCTAACTCATCGATTCAGCCATCCACATATGGGCAGAATGAGCATCAAGCACCATCTATGACCTTACTCTGACTTATTGGTAAAACTTCCAACTGAACAGGGAGTGTACCTGTAGTAGTCTCCCCAGGAGCTAATAGCTACTATCAGAGCGACATAGCGGTTGGTGTATCGTAAAATTTCACATGCCTAGTCGACGTAAATCCTCGGAGGATTTTGAAGCTCAAAGCCATCCTTCCGCAAATAATTCGACTACGATGATGACATCTACTTGCTTTTTCGCCGGGTAATAGACCTTAGACAAATGGCTCTGGATTTGGAAAGAGTTCCACTTTTTGAAGAGTTAGACTGAAGATAAACACCAACAAAACCAAGGTTCTCAGTCTGACGAAATCATCGCACTCTACCTATCTGCATTAAGGGGCAGATCATCGAACGCGTAGATCAATTTGTATCTTAAGGAAGCGTGGTTTCTGCAGAAGGCGGCCCCGAACTATAATAGATGTTGCCCGACACATTAACAGCGCTAGATCTGCTTTCGTTGCCCTGTCTAAAATCTGGAAGTGCAGTTATCTCAACACTAAGATCAAGTTGAGATTGTTCTCTGCTGGTGTTCTTTCTGTGTTGCTATATGGGAGTAGCAAATGGAAAGTGAACTCTACTGTTACCCAAAAGCTCCAAGCTTTCGTCAATACTTGTCTGCGTCGCATCATCGGAGTGCGCTGGCCTAATACTTTCTCAGACGAAGAACCTGGTCGGCGTACAGGCTTGGCATTAATGCGTGATGGACGAAAGTGGCGCCATGCAGCAATCCTCTCTCCCAAGATGGCCAACGAATAGGTCGCTCCAAGGGCACTTAGCGTAGAACAGTACAGGACGAGTGCGAGCGTCTCGGGAGGTCGTGGGAGGAGCTGAAGAGCATTTTAGATAATTCCGAGAGGTGAGCGGTCAATTTGTTTGAAAAGATTATGTACCCTAATTCGATTGTCAGCAATCCGTTGCCATTAGCACATTTATGCTAGCTGTGAATGCCAACGTCTCGCTTGAATAGGGGCTTTTTCCGTTTTTAACTGTTGAAAATTCGATTCGAACCGCAATCTTCTGCTATGGCTTCAACCAGTAAATCATTCAGACAGTGTTGAATTTGGTGCAGTGCGGGATCACTTGTCAGATCGAGAACCTTGATTTTGTTTGTGTTTATCTTTGGTCCGACTATGTTTGTCTTCTTTAAATCTATAACAAATGGTCGAGGTGCCCAAGTTATACTCCCTACCAACGCTATCGAAACTCTCTTCGAAGTGATTGATGAGGCAGTTTTTGGGGATCTATCTCCTGTAACCTCCTTCACAGTGTGTTTTTTTTCCAAGAATTGCGTCCGTAAGTCCGCATCCACTTGATGACCGACCGGATCAAATGGGGAGAAACTTACTCTCTCTTTTTTGGTCCACGAACCCCACGTTTAGGACAAACTTTAAAAATATTAGGCGATGACGGTCACGCTGCTCCCAGGGCAGAGGTGAGGCAGCGTCTGACGATTTGCCTCTACCTTGGTAAGACACTGTAAAGCCTTCATTGCCTAATATTCCTCACAGTGATTCGAAAGATATTAACGTGGTCAGTAAAAAGACCTCTACTTTGATGGTTGATTGCGTCATCCATTCCACTAGAAATAGATGCGAAAATTCTCCTTCAATGCGTGCAATGCACGTGAAAATTCCTGACTTCCCATGATTTTCAGTGAAGTGATCAGTGAAGTGATCAGATCTGTTCTATGGAAACTCTCGAGATTGTAAGTAAAAGTTCCGGGAAGCGAAAGCTAAATTTGGTAGATCATTTCGATTTCGATCTTGTTACTCCTAGCTCCTCAGCTGCTCATAATGATGGTAGAGAAATTTCCCTTGACTTCTTTCGCCAGCCCGTAAAAAGGCCCTGAGTAGTGGGAAAATGTTTATCTTCTTCTTCAGCTTTTGCTAAATTCAGAAGCGGGGCCGACTCGTCTTGATTTGTTGCGTGATTTTGCGCGGTAAAGGCCTGAGCTAGGTGTTGCCGCGAGGCTTTCAAACCACCATGCAGCGTATTAAACGGCCATTATTTCAGTCTGCCCTCTTCTCGTTAGCGCAAATTGTTCTACTATACCATCGAAAACGCCTCTCTCGTAATTTTTCCATGATCAGTGCAACCTCATATCGTTCGCGAATATCCTCATTTCGGGCATGATCAAGGCCTGTACTGTCTCTAGTCCAACGCAACATCTTCGTCTCCATTACCGCAAGACGCTGTTGTTTTTTATAGTCGGTGAACACTGAGAACCATAGAGGACGACTGAGCGGACAACAATATGGTGAATTTCAAATTTGAGACATTTGTTGATACATTGACCACCAAGAATGTCAGTTGTGGAACGCCACTTCATCCTAGTTGCACTGATGCGTGAAGAAATTTCATAACACAATTCACTATTGACTGATAACATTAGCCGAGCTATTTAAATCGCAGTTCTGGGCCTATTACTGTCATTGACAATGATAGTGCCCATTTGGTTGGGATCGGTAATCAAAAATTTAGTCTGAGTCCGTGTTGCATGAGGCGATCATTTCATCATTCATTTCTAAACTATTAGCTTAAGATCAGTTTTTCAATGCGACCTTAGGAAAGTACCATCTACCCAGAGCAGTGGATATCCCGTGTGACAGTGCCCATAACTGGAACACAGAGGAGTGGTGAGAGGACGCTTCGTTAAGAAACATCGGCGGGGACACAAATCGGTTTTGATATGTTTTCATACTTCGATTTTTACTTTTTGGATCGCGGCAGAGCAACCGAATCCAGCGCACTAAGTGTTGTCGTACAGCATACCAGATAAGTCTGTGTGGCAGACGGTGAAATACATTCTCTAAATCTCGAAATGCATTGTTAAGAGGTGAATGCTTCTCACAGTATTTCTCCATGAGTAGCCTTGTAGTGTGTACTGCGTCAGTTTTCGACAAACCCGGTTTGGTTCACTGTTATGTGAACGGTGTCGCGAATACGTTTGTCAAGAATGAGTTCTTAAATTCTCATGGTACGAAGCAGCAAACGGATCGGTCGGTAATTTGAACATTTTGCTGGACGAAACGTCATTTTTAGTCAGATGGGATTCTACCCTCCTCAGTAACCGAATTGAAGAGCTCATTGCCACAGTGTTGGATCTTTGCTCCTGCTACCCCCGATCTCATTCGTTTGACTGCTTCCTTGACTTCAATGGCACTGATATAAAGGTTCTCTTCGGGAACGAATTGATTTGGAGACCACAATCAAAGCCCCGCTTTATTAGGCACAGCGATACTGGTTTATACTGAGGGCGGGCTCAGCATTCATGCCAGTGCCTATCCAACATAGGCGTGCGGCGCCCCAGCTCAACAGCGCAATTCCACAAGCAGCTCTGTCTGCGATTTGGGCACAACCACAACTACCATGAAAATTTCACAAGAAGGCCAACCGGAAACAGCCGCGTCGAACATATCCCCGTGGGATTCCCCTGAAATATATGCGCTCATCGGGCCATCCTGGTTGCCATGGCACCAGACAACCTGCGATGAGGGATCGTGGCATTTCAGATGCCAGTTCCTTGCAGATGAGGGTCTGATTGCGGCAGGATCGGTTGAAAAAGTAAGGTAAAACGCTTAGAGATGAGAGTTCTCATAGATGTATCTTGCGATTTACATTTCCGAAAGTAAGTATGCACTTCTTGCCGTGAATGTAGATATTTGGCGATAAGGTTGGTACAGTCGAGCAAGTTGAAGGCGGTGAACCTACGCTTAACAAAGCCGTGTTGCTCTTTCACTATGTGGTAGCCAAAATGAACGGACAACCAGTCGCTGACATCTTTGCAAAATTTAGGAATTTATAAATGGGAATGATGAGAGCCTTTCAAGCCGGGAAAATGATTCTCTTAGAGGCATTTGTGGATAGAGGAAGAGAGGTGGACTGACGAGTTTTAAGTTTTAAGGGAACATAGCCTGGGGAAAAGGAGTGGCAAAGCAAATCACAAGATAGTTAGGGGAGAGGGGTGAGTTAGCTGAGAAGCCGGAGAATGTAATGGATGGAGGGGATAGCTGGGCAGGACAGCGGGAGTTGGAAATATGGGACCAGTTTGAGGTTTCCGCGCTTTAGTGAGTCTTCAACACTGGTCAGATATTCGTTTCTGGATTTACGTATTAAGAATTTGAACGAGAACGGAAGTCAGCATAGGTTCTAGAAGACACGAATTTCTTCCTCGCAGTGTGTTTATGATGAAGTTTTTGTGGGCTTCAGTGGTAAACTAGACAGGGTAGACGCGTAAGCACTTAGAAGAGTGTGGAGTTATTATTAAGGCAGGCCTGGACCGGATTCCGGTTGTTGCGTCGTTGATGATGATGACATAGGAGAGGATGGGCGTAACAGGGAAGAAGATCAGTTAAAATGGTATACAAGGTATTGATTATTTGATCACCCGTTAATGGAAAGAGGAGGGGAACCCAATTGATTGCCCCCAGGACTGAGGTCAGACCTTCGAAGTTCACCTTGCGAAAGTTGAACTTGGTAGGCTTGCCCACGATAGGGAAGTGGAGTCGGGGTATCTGAGCATCGAACTCGAAAGCAGGATGATGGGCCTCAGGGGCAACGTAAGAGGAGGCATGAGGGGATTGGGATAGGCAACGCATAGGAAGGTTAGAGAAGATAAGATCAAGAATACGATCAAAGTGGTTTCTTGAGAGGTTAAACTGAAGGGCGGCACAGTTGTAAATAAAAGTGGATAAACGAAGGGAGGGGTGGGTGGAGTTATTAGGGATGGAGGGAAGGCTAGGAGTAGTACGCCAGGAGCGTATAGGACGATTAAATTTGCCCAGAGGATGAAAGGAAGTCAGGGACAAAACGATTAGGACTTCTGATAATCTGTCGTAGAAATCCTCGTACAGAGAAGCGGGGCTGAGGCAGATAAAATATACGCAGGATATGATAAAGGGGTATACGTTTGGCGGAATGACTAGCATGGCGAAAGAATCGTATCTGGAGGAGCAAAAAATATATTCTGTACAGAGAGGGGCTTAACAGCTATTAGGGCAATTCCGCTGGCTGTTTTGCCAAACGCAGCGCAGTCTCTGTTACCGCGAAAGACAGAGTAACCTTTGACGAGCTCGAAATCTAAAATCCTGTCATCCAACTAGGTTTCAAAATTATCATTTAAGTTCGGTGAGGCAGGCGGGCGGGTCGGAAATTTTCACGAAGGTTAGCCCCCTGATAAGGTTTAACGAAGACCCCCTGTGGCCAAAAGGAAGATTGGACGATAACATCGAAGTCGTAGGGATACGTCACCTTGAAGGAAGCTATCATTCGGTCAGGAGAACCATCCTTCGTCAACTTCACACATGAGGGGGATGATAAAGTTGAGTTGGCTTTGCTTTATAGGTCAGAATTTCCTTGGAAGTGGTGGAGTACGCTAGTCTCGACATGAATGGGTGTTTCGGCGGCGAGACAACGTTCAGCTGGGTGCCGCTCGGGCGACATAAGATCGGAAAGGCCTATAGTTCAACAGTGGCTGGGGTCGATACTGCGTGGGAGGGCGCATGCGGTGGTGCTTAGCCCAGCCGATGCTGAGTAGGGAACACGTCTCTCGGATGGAGGGCGATATTTAAGTTAGCTTGCGGGCGTCCTCGGGCTGGTCCGATCTTTCATAGATACACTGGAACGATGTGTGGCAGGGTGGAGATTTAGTCGAGCAGGGCGACTTAGGTATGGCGCCGGTATTATTGGCTGCAGTCGCCGTCAGGTTATAAGCGGAGCTAGTCGGCGGCGTTGCAGAAGCGGAGGCTACACTGGGACTGGATGAAGCAACAGCAACAGGGAGTAGAATTGATGGCAATTTTGAAACCGCATGTTATATCGACTATAATTAGATAGCGTAGTACCCATCGGATCAAATACATTCCGGCTCCTTGCAAATAGCACACATAGTACCATAAATCGGTGAGGAAGTTGCCATAATAAATTTGGACATGAGTTCCATAAATCGGCGAGGAAGTTGCCATAATAAATTTGGACATTAGTTGAATACGCATCCACGGGAAGCTAACGATGCATTAACACCGCCCGTTGTGACGTTAAAAGTGTTTGTGTCATGCAGTTGTCAGAAAGCATCTTGTGCGTATGCAATGAAGAAATGAATCGTGTGACCAGTTAATATAATTGTGCCTTTTCTAGCCAGCCAAAAATGATTTGACTTCTTTAATGGCATCACGGAAATCTTCAAATGACAATGCCAACTCCATTTGAGTGCGTGGCCTCACCAAATAGAGAAAGAGTTGCTGCTTCGGCGCCACACCACCGCGCTTCTTGTAGAGCGGTTCTCCCGAGGAGCTCTTCCGAGCTCCTCTGCCTTTCCAGTGGTGTTACTTGCGTGCGTATTAGTATTCCTTTATCTCGCCAGATGTCAACACGGGGCGGAGTGAGCTTATTTTAGCTTGGTCCTCTTTCGTCTCTGCGCGGCGTACGTAACCGCGCTTTTCTATTCTCCTCTGCCTTTCGCAGTTTGCTCTGGATAGATACGACCATAGAGTTGGTCGCATCCCAGTCTTCCCAACATGCTAACATTCTTCGCACCAGATTCTCTGGTCTCCTCTAGGTTCTTCCTTTCCCTCATAAACCTTGGACAGTGGAAGAATACATGCTCTGGGTCCCCTGGGATTCCATCGCTGTTTGGATAATCGGGTGAGGTATCTAGTTTAAACCTGAAGAGGTGCTGGCAATATCCTCCATGCCCCGTGAGAAACTGAGTAAGATTATAATTAATTTCATCGTGCCGTCTCTTCAACCACTCCTTGATAGCAGGAATGAGCCTGTGTGTCCACCGACCCTTTCTCGAGCGTTCCCAATGCTCTTGCCATCTATCTAGAGATCTCTCCCTTTCGGCGTTCTTCGTCTACGATAAAGGAGAGATAAACTTCGCATTATATATATTCGTCATCTCGTTTGCCAAGATGTCAATCGGCATCATTCCCGAGATGATGCATGCTGCATCATATGAGACAGTCCTGAATGCCGAGCACACCCTTGGGCTGTTTTTCAGTAGACTAAACTCAGTTTGTTAGCGTTAAATGCGACCTGCGGATAGTTGAGTGGTTAGAGCGTAAGGCTGTCGTACGGAAGGTCGCGGTTCAAATCTCGCTGGTGGCAGTGGGATTTGTATCGTGATTTGACGTCGGACACCAGTCGACTCAGCTGTGAATGAGTACCTGAGTCAAATCAGGATAATAATCTCGGTCGAGTGCAATGCTGACCACATTGCCTCCTAGTGTACCGTTACGGTCTTGAATGAAGTGCTCTAACACACTTCAAGGCCCTGATCCAACATGGATTGTTGCGTCAACGATTATTATTATTATTATTAAATGCGACCTGCAATGTCTTTCCCCAAACTGGCGTTGCATAGAGCAGGATCAAACACACTACCCTAGCTATAAGCAACCTGGAAGCATGCCGTGGCCCTCCCACGTTCGGCATCATCCTTGCCAGGGCCACACTTGCAGTGGATGCTTTATCTACTGCAAGTGTTGCTTATAGCTTGCCGTCTATCATCACTCCCAAGTATTTGATCGCAGGCTTAGAAGTGATGATATGGTTCCCAATTTGAATACGGGCCAAATTTCTTTTACGGTGCTTGGTTACCAGCGCTATATCGTCGGCGTAGCCAAGCACCGTGGCTTCCACAGCAGTGGGCCCAGTACGGAGCCCTATGGGACACCCGCGGAGACAACGTACTCCTCGGGTCCGTCATCGGTGTCATACCAAAGCCTCCATTCTTGTAAATAGCTGTTGACAATAGCTGCAAGTTAAACGGAAATACCAACCTTCGCCAGAGATTCCCGTATTAGGTTCCAATTGGCTGAATTGAATGCATTTCTCATATCCAGGGCCAATACTATGCAATATTTGCTAGTACTGCCCTTTCCGTGGATTGCATCTTCGGCCAAGCCAGTAACCAGTTTGATGGCATCAATGGTTGATCTGGCTTTACCGAACCCATACTGCCGATCTGAGAGACCTCCCTGGCTCTCAACAACCGGGAGTAATCTATTATAGATTACTCGCTCTAGCATTTTGCCCACAGTGTTTAAAAGACAAAGTGTCTGTAAGAGGTTGGCTCACCGGGAGGTTTGCAAACCTTAGGCAGTAGCACCAACTTCTGTCGTTTCCATTATGTAAAAAATATCCCCTCGGACATGCACGCTTCGAACAACTCAGCGAACATGTCCGGTTTGGATTTCACGGCAAGCTTAAGAGCCCTATTCGGAACGCCATCCAGACCCGGAGCTTTGTTATTTCCTATCCAAGCGCAGATCTTCAGCAGCTCGTCACTGGTGAACGGTGGTATTGCCGTGCCGTTCAGAGATCGCTGGAAGCATAGGGGGCATAGGCCCTCCTCTTGCTGGGGGAATAACCTCCGGATAAGTTTTAACAAGAGCGAAGGGCACGTGATCTGCGGAGATGATCGGCCTCTGAATCGCTCCATTATGATTCTATAGGCGCTCTCCCACGGGTTTACGTCCGCTTCCGAACAGAGCTCCTTCAAGCTTTCCCTCTTGCTCCATTGAGGGCTCCATTGAGCTTGAGGGTTTTGCGGGCTTCCTTATAGGCGCGGCATTTTGTCCTTGTTCGATTATGCCTACCGGCCTCTGAGCCGCTCTTCTGGCTCGGTGACAGCCTGGGCGAAGGCTGGCCAGTACAGTATTCCGCCAGTAGTTTGGTCTTCTACTGGGGAATGAGCACTTCCTAGGTATGAACGCGTCACATTCTTTGGCGATTCATTGGGCCACATGGGCAGCTCTTTCCGTAGAGGCGCCTGCTTTATTAGGTTAGTCTAAGCACACCTCTATGAAAGTCTGCTCATCCAGAACTTTAGCGGACCAGCTTGACATCTTTCTCGGTTTCGGCCATGATGGTCTTCTGCCCGGTGACTCCACCCATAGCCCAAAGAAGATTGCCTGGTGATCGCTGTGGGTGTAGTCCTTACTGACGCACCAGGACATACCACGTCCCAGTGCAGGGCTGACAAAAGTTAGGTCTACGATTGAGGCAGACCCCCCTTTCTGAAAGGTGTTTACACACTTTTCATTTTTTTATTCCAGTTACCGCCTTCTTAAATTGCGGGCATTTACCACTTCCGGCAATATGCCGGTAATCCCGTCCCTCACTTCCTTCGCATAATAAGCATTTGAGGTCCCTATTGCACGCTTTGGCAATATGGCCTTTCTCTACACACCTCCTGCATCGATCGGACTGATCAATGCCGCTGGTGCATGCCTTCGCGAAATTACCAAACGTGAGGCACTTGAAGAACCTCTTTAGAGAAATCTGCTCTCTCTCATCCGATTTGAACCTTGCCGTCTGTTTGTCTGTCTGTCACACGCATTTTTCTCAGAAACGGCTATACCAATTGACACGAAATTTGGTAAGAAGGTGGGAAGTGTGAACGCCCAGACATGCAGTTAGTGATATCCTTCTACGTTTCTACGTTGAGATTTAGGGGGGGGCCCATACATGTAAAAGGCGAGTGTAATTTTTTTTCATCAAATATAGTCATGTATTAAATTAAAGATCTTAATTAGTACTTTTCGAAGCCGATTTTAGTTTTGAGGTTTGTTAAAAAGGCGGGGAGTGGGAGGGGTGGAAATTGATGATTTCTTTAATGGACCCATTCTCAGAAACTACCCAACCGAAAAATCCGAAAAAATTCACGAAGCCGTCTCTATATGGTGCCCAGGCCGTAAAATATTCTCCATATCGATATCTGTTCAAATTAAGTTAATAATAGTTAGTAATATTACCTTATTTTTGGAAAAATTGAGTAAAACCCCGCTAAAGTTTATCCCAGGGTTATAAAATTATAAAAGTGGTAGTAGTATAAAATATAATATGAAGCATATTATCCCCAAGATTTATCAAAATCATACTATTAGTAGCAAAGTTACAGTAGCTCAAAGTTGTCTTTACCGTGCAAATTTACAACCCGAAGTACTAAATCTGACACGCTAAATGCCTGTTATGCGGCTACGTATAAATGGGATAGTTCTACACTCAAATATACTCACAGAAGACAAACAAAACCTTCCATACCTGAAGAGCCCAACTTCCGGTTTCCCGACTTGTTACTGATAAATTCCGTCAGGCTCCCGAAATCAAACCACCCTACCCTAAAGGGGTGAAAACCGTGCGCAACACTATTGCATACACCTACCTATACTTCACTATTCACTATTAATAATAACACTAATTAGATAACTTTTCAAAAAGATGGATTCTCGTCATTACATTACAGTACAATATGCGAATTATATTTCCGTTATCTCAGCCATAAGTTGAATGATTAAATATAAAATCTCAATCTGAACCGTTTGTAAGATATCTACGAATGATTCAAAATGAAATCTACACGTTACCCATTATTGATTTTTCTACTGTATTGTTTTCAAAAAAAGTTTCCTTGTACTTTGATTGATAGTCATCTAGCGTAAATTTCTTGGTATTGTGCCAAATTTTTATATCGTGTGCTGCAAATTACAACAATTAATCATTCGGTAAAGAAGACGTCGAGTTCTATCTGCATGAGGTGATGAAGAGCAAAAGTTTCCGCATTAAGTATTCCTTGGCTGAAATGTAGCCTTGCAAGCTTGGAAAACTTTCAAATAAATGGAGGTAAATATATCATAACGTAAAAGGAAATCGAGTAGTTCATAGAAATAATTACATAATATACCATTACATTCGTAACAACGGCATTCTTTAAAAGCGATGAAAAGAATGTTATAATGATTTCAAAAAGTGTTTCCTATTTGCGGAATGGGATTAATATGTGGGTTTTGTCCGTGACAACCCTGCTGAAAACTGCGGGAATAAAAGTTTAATCAACTCAAGCTTCGATAAAGAAGAATAATAGTTGACTTTAGCAGATTCCGTGATGATTATTATTAACCAATATGTCAGAAAGATAAATTTAGGAAGTGATGAAAATAGAGAAATCAATGACCCTTTTTGATCTTATTTAAAAGTTCGTGAAAACCAAAACTATTAAAATCATTTGTTTGTGACCGTTTGTTTATTTGCTTGTTTGTCTGTTTTCCCGAAATTGTCCGTAGTGTCCTTATTGCTACTCATTCAGTGCCCCCCCCCTCTTTTAGAATCCTTTACGTTATCAGAAGTTCTTAGTCGCACATCGTAGAAAAGTGGGATCTTATCGAACAAAATGTCGATCGGCAGTACTCTACAATGACACGTACCTGGACTTTGACAAACATTGTATACCTATTTTTTGGTAAATTCAATTACTCAAGCTGTCGGTATACAAAGCTGTGCGGTGCTAAGAACTATTGACGATAAATCAGGGATATGTTGATCATCGCCATGAATCTTCATATTCGGGTCTAATTGTTTGAATTGAATGGGTTTCACATATCAGATGTAATCTCTGTGGACTTTTTCGTTTCCAATAAAATCGAGAGCTAATTTGATGGCGCGAATGGTTGATATGCTTTTGTGAAAACGTCGGCCTATCAGTTGGGTAAGCATCCCATACTGTTGATAACCAAGATCCATCTATTTTAGGCTACTTGCTCCAACCATTTTTTTCATAATATTCAGAAAACATATTTGTCTTTGTGACAATGTCTCTCCAGGAATTTCATTAGCTTTAAGTAACAATCCCACTTTCTGCCATCGTCATGACGTGACATGAAATATCCACCAAATAGACCTCGAGTAACACCACAATATGTCTCTGTGAGCGTAGGAGTTCCATTGGGAATTTCGAGGGCACGTGTTTTGCTGTTGTCTATCTTGTTATAAATATTCAATAGACTAGACTATAAGACTTCTGAAGATAGAATAGGATAGTCTTCGAATTTTGCTGTTACTATACAGGTCCTCCCACTGGTAGCAAGGTTGAGTTTTTTGAAAAAAACCCCTTTGGTAATTGCTCCTTTACTTTTTAGTAAGTGTTACCTATTATACGTTTGATGCATGCACAAGTCAGACAATTCAATTCTGCTGAGGAATGGGCGTGTAGATCTCCCAACTTGTTGGACTGTTCGCATGATCAAAGAAATTTGCCTCGTGAACTCAATGGTTGTAGCTTTCCTCAATGTCCCAAAGTATGTCACGAGCCAGCGAAAAACTAAAGGAAAGGTCGAAAGGACCATCCTATCGACTTTATTTTCGTCAGCCATGCAGCTGCATGAAAGCTTCCAAAAGCCGATCTCTTCTTGCATTTGCCAGTGCGCACGCATTGAAGACATTAATAATGATTTCCAATTTCTGTTTTTAGGCATTCAAGGCCAGGGTACATAGAATTTTCTCGAACTCCGCAACTATATTTCGCACTGCTGCATAACACACCAAATATATACCTACCCGCTATCGTTGTCGGTTCCTTCATTACTTTCCAAGAAGTATGCACTGTTCTATACCACGTAACTAGGGAAACTCACGCGCCGGCCATCCTGGGACAGTGACTTCCTGTGCATGGCATAACCTTCAATGGAGTTGTTATCCTTAATGTGTGACTGAGCTTCTTCTGCTTTCTGATCAATACGTCCACTTTTATCTGGTTTGTACATCCACAAAGCTTTTCCTTTGATGTTGTCTCAGGCCATGAGTTGATAAAAATTTGCTTTTGAACCCATTACGTTTTGAAGATACTTGCTCTCTGGCTCTGAACAGGACCCAACCTATTTTTATTTTGCCTACGGTTGTCAATTTATGCCCTGTCTCTACTTCCAAGCTTAAAATGGCAGCGGTGTGTACATTTATATGCCTTCCCCATTTAGTTTTACATTTAAGTGCTAAGATTAAATTGCTCTTTCATTAAAACCCATATACCTTCCCGTGATGGGTTTATTTGCTATGTGAATCTAGCTGCCACTAGATATCATCAACGTAATCGAAGTGTTTGAAGAAAGGTGACATTATCCACTGATCCCTCCCACGTCCTCGAGTAAAGACAGCATGAAGACCTTCACTGATAGCGAGAAGAAAAAGTTAACCCGCCGAGCTCCACTTTTGACTTTTTTCTCTGAGATATTCCTTGATGGATTCCAAGACAAGTGCCCTACTTTGAAATGTTAGCGGTCACCCTCTTCTTCTGTAAAGTGGGAAATATCTCATATTCCCAGCATTTGAGAATGAGCTGAAATAGCGATTCTGGAGAGAGGGAGGAGGGGCTGCCCGAAAAAGATCCAACCGAAAAAGGAAGACATTCATGGTTAGATCGCTTTACTTCGTTCCAGTGCATTGATGGTGCAGATAATTTCACTCTGTTTGGAGGAGTCCATCCCTCTGCGCTATGGTGCATTCCCATATCATCCACAAGAGTTAGAACTTTTCCTTTACTTTATACGATTCAGAATGATTGTGAAGAGCTTCTTCCACCTCTCTAGCTGATCAGCATTGTGGACGAGTAGTCTACCGTGATTCGGTATACGGTTCTGGAATTACTTTTATTTGCACGAGCTTCTCACCAACATAATGATAGAACTCTGTATTTTTCCACAGCAATGGAGCTCTAGCGTATCGCGTTCACAACCATCAACAGAGCTTTCAGCTGTGTGCGCTTATTGGTCCATCTCCCCATTTCCGTATTTAACCAGGTCTTGTAACAATGTTCTTTTGGAACTTGACGACAACTTTATCCGTACTGGAGACAAACGCACTTTGATGGCAGCCCAGTGCACGCTAATATTTTCGCATCACGCACCGAAGCACTGCTCCCTTGCGAGCAGACGAAGTAGCGAAATCGAAAATAAGCGTAACACTATCTCGCAAAATCCTTGGAAATCTTGTGGAAGTCCTGCTATTAGTATCAAAGTTATAGCAGTTCAACTTTATGAATTTCGCGCGAAGTTACTGCATCTTAAGTCATGGAAATAAGTTGCTGGTGTCATAATTAATGAGAATAATTAACATAAAAGTAAAACACTTAAATCCTATATATTAAGAAGCTACTTCTCTCCATCTCCTTTTAAGGTTTTGGGTAAAACAAAACCTTATTAAAATCGATTTAATGTTTGTTTGTCCGCACATCTGTCTGCCTGTATGACACAGCCAACAGTGGGGTCTCTATCTGCCCGTGCTGTGGATCTATCCATTACCACTTTCACGTTCTGATCAATATGGTTTGTCCACGGGCATCTGGCCCTTATATTGACGACCCAGTTCATCGTTAGTCATTTTCTTACAACAGAATACCCCAATGACACAACGCAGATATAAATTGATGAAAGCTCGGAACTTTTTAGTAATAGAAGCGGTTCCATGTATATAAGTAGCACAGAGAGAATCTTGGTGCGCAATAGCCTTAATGCGATGTCAGTGTTAAGATACTCGTAGTTTAATTTCCAAATTTTAGATAAAAGGACGTTGGAAAATTTATATTAAGTTCAGTGCCATCATCCGGAGAAAAAACGTTTCCTAGATATACAAATTGATCGACGCCTTTGATGCTCTGCCCAGTAATGCAAATAGGAACAGTGTGATGCTTCTGCAGACTGGGAACCTTGGTTTTCTGGTGTTTATCTCGAAACCAAACCTGGTTCTCCGTTGAGGAAAGATTGTATAATCCATTGAACTCGTCCAACCAAGGCAGCATGAATGATGTCCTCGGAAACGAGAAGAATAAGTATCCTCACCGTATGTGATACAGCTAGCATTGAAGTGATACAGTTCAGCACCGCGGTGAAGTGCCCCTTCTACCTTTTCAGCTGCTCGTCGTGTGGATGGGGGTTCGACCGTTAACGCCTTTCACAGATTTATCGGAACACGTAGAACTACCTGCAAGCTCTTTCGCGATGCGGAATATGGTTCTGAATTTGATTGCTATCTGTGGCAGCTTCTGCTTCCTTGATCAGCGCGTTATTTAATTTCGTGTTGTCACGGTGCACACTATTTTAAATTTCCCGGCATTTCGAAAGATGACAAAGCTTGAGCTATTCATCGGTGGTGGCGATTTATACTTAACTTTTTTCTATCTCTGCAATGGTTTTCGACTTTGGGCCCGAGCAAGCAAAATAAGCTACCATACTCTTATTCGATCTAGAGAACAGTAACTTCATTTTGTGCACTAGGGTGTTCTAGTTACATCTCTGTACTTATTATATTTGCATTTTCACATTTTCCGGAGGTTTTGGCCCTTTCACCGGCCCTTCTCGTCAATGTTTTAAAAGTTGGCATTGTTCATTTGTTCTCTTTACGCTTGTGGCTTAGTGAATCATCTAATGTCTGCATTCGCTAAGTAGTATACGGCTTGAGGCGGCTGGTATGTTTTTCCTATTAATTCAGACTGTTGTGTTCACTTCTCCTGGGTTGAGTTTTCCTTCCTTGTTTTCTATTTTTACCAGGATTGGTCACCAACCCTGAGCGTATGTGGTCTGATCGTTTTGTCATATTGCTTTTTCGACTGTTGTTTCCTCAAGATTAGATTTTCCTTTGCCTTCTTGTAAACTGTTTGTAACGTAACTGGTGATAATAGTTTTTATGGTTGTATAATGATTCTGGTTTACGTCTTAGGTTTGATGGAACATCTAGGTTGAATCCAAACACACACTCCATTGGAGTCAGTTTAGTACTGTCATGTGTACTGCTGTTAGAGACAAATGTCGCAGGTCACACATGCGGATCCAATTCCTTCGGGTTTTTATCTACCACGCTACACGAGTATTTCACTAGCGGTCGATGAGTTCTCTACAATACTCCGTTTGACTGAGGGTGATATGCACTAGCCTGCATCTTTTTTATCTTTAGTAGTCTGAGTAGTCCCGACTTCTTAAAACAGGTTACTCAATAAGTTTGTTCTCTGATCCGTTACTAACTGCTTTGGCATTTCATATCGAGATACTATTTGATAGAACAAAACTCGTGCAATGGCTTCCGCTTCTCCGTCTCAGCTTGCATAACAATCCATGGTTGTAGTTTGCAGTAGATCCACTATGTCCAAAAGATCTCTTTGCGATATCTGTTATTACCATCGACATTTTGATAGGTAAGGTTGCCTTGATCACCTGACGTTTGTGACATTTTCTAATTTACTTCGATATCTCTAAGCATGTTACCCCACCAGTACCTTTTCTTCGGTCTCTTGTACGTTCTCATGATCCCCTTGTGTAAGCCGGCAACCCAATGCAATATCCGAGCCTTTTCACTATTTCTCCCTCGTTGCGTTGCGTTGTGTTAGAACCTTTTGATCTACTGTTTCTATGTCACATTATATAATATTATATTATATATTATATAACTTAACATTCTTGTGGAGCAAGTTTGTAAGTGGTCGGACAATTTTTGAGATGTTCGCAATGAACTTGCGATAATAGTTGGCTTATCCCTGAAATGATTGGACGCATTTTACTTTCGCACGACCCGCGAAGTCTCTGACACTTGCCACTAACCTAGGATATCTGGTCTTGCCCTAGGTACACTTCTTCCTTGCACAGGAATTTACATTTCTCAGGCTGTAATTTCCAGTTACCTTTTCTCAATTTGTCAAATACAATTTGTAACTTCCTATTGTGGTCTTCTCGGTTTTTGCCATAAATTACTATGTCATCTGGATAAATAAACATTTAAGGTACTGTAGTCCAGTAAGGACGTAATTCATTAGCCTTTGTAATGTTGCTGGTTCCCCTTTCAAACTAAACGGCATACGTTTAAACTCGTAATGCCCGTAATTGGCACTGAAACCGCTCTTAGCCCGAACTTTCGGGTGCACCAATACACTAATAATCCGCTAGCTGAGGCGAGTGTTGAGAAATACTGAGAATGTCCTAACATTATGCCCTCTATTCGAGGAAAAAGAAAGGATAGTTTACGGAAATCGACCATTACCCTCCATTAGGCCCCGATTTTTTCGTAATTCCACGGGTTCTTACTTGGTTGTTGCCTGATTCTGCATCAAGGGAATTTGGTGGGTTATATCCCTTGTATAGGTTAACTTATCTTCTTTCAAGTGGAATATTTCATGATATTCGTTACATAATTCTCTAATAGAAATTTCGTCCTCTCTACTCAACTGGTCCCCTGAATGTAGCTCGTTCCTTAGCTGATCCAGCCTAGCTTTTTGTTAGTTCTGTTGGAAGCCACTAACTATGAATAGTTGACCAAAGTGGATTACAGTGTTGCCACTGTCTCTAGTATGCCCATTTTCAAGTGTTTTACCTGATACCCCTCAAGCAGGTCAGTTAGTAACACGAATACTATATTTTTCAATTGAACTTCAGTCTCGGTGCTATTAACGACTGGGATGGCTACTTCTCCCGTTCGCCCGTTTAATAAACTATTTCCAACGTGGACACCGCTACTTACCTCTGCCTCTGCCGCTGCCAGACAGAGAGTGTTTTATGCCAAATGTACTGGTACCCTGACCGACACCTGAATGCGTGACGGTACTCTCACTGGCTCTTTTAATTTTATCTCTATGGTAATATCTCCTCCTTTGTCTCTGTACTTATTCACTGTCATTTCGCGCCTTTCCTCTGGATAGTCAGCCCCCTCACTGACCCCCTGACGCTTTATGCAACTTTCTGTTGACAGTGACCCCTGCCTTGCGGTAGGCGTATCTTGAATTCTTTCCGAGGAATCCGCTAACCGACTGGAGTCTCGACAGTAGGATCACCCACCAGAAACTTTGGCTTCAGGTTCGAGTCTGTCTCTACCTGTCCTCGATTTATTGTTAGTACACACTCGAACTGTAGCCGAGCAATCGCACTCCTTTGAGTGCCGTGCCTGGGTGATGTATTCGCATTCTTGCAATTCCATCTCCCCGGTACAATATGCCGGGTTTACTTGCTCTAGTGATACTTGGAATGGATTAGCAGTGATCTCAACCCTCGGGAACACTAGGTGTCCCTGAGGCACCTCTACTTTACACTACTCAGTGAAGAAGTCGTTTCCTAGTAGACTATGAACTGTGATACTAGGTACCTCACTTACTACCTGGAAGTCACACGTGTATAGTTTTAATGTTGCCTAAGGTTTTCTCTTCCTCAAATGGGATTTGTAAAATACAAGCTTGCTACTTTTGTTGGTCGGGTTTGGGGATTTTAATCTGACCTTTGGGAGTTTCCCTAACGTTGAGTTTCCGATTTGGCTTTAAATTCCCAATCTTTCACCAAACGTCCTAAACGTCCGCAAAAATAACAACTCCTTCTCTGTTGCCGGTCTAGTTACCCCGCTGTGCTACAACTCCGAGTGTTCTATCATCGAAGACGAGAAAATATTGTCATAGATGTGGGTTGTTTACTCACTTTTCAATGTACAAATTGCAAAGTATTCTAACTGTGCCTGTGGGTGGCTAGCCGCAACTCCATACTTTCAGGTGGTTGGTCGCCTTCCTACAGGTGCTAAACGGTTGTCGTAGTCTAGGCAGAAAACTTATCAAAGGTTTCAAGGGAGATTGTTTCATAGTAAGCAATTTATTTAATAGGTCCTGATATGTTTCGATTGGTGAATAATTTCAAGTCAGTAACTTCTCGGCCTCTTCAAAGGCCCCACCTCTAAGTTGAGTTGGGCAATAATTAATGGAATATTGTTTGTTGGCTCGGTGTTAAACAAGCATAATTTTGCAGCATCCGATGAAAGCATTTAACTCATAGTGGCACGTTAGCGATTGTTCCCAAATTTAGAAAGACTGCTGCTCTGGACTTATAGCCATAGTTATACCTTGAAGACCTTACCTTTAGTTACTCACACTAAAGCTATTTTCAGCTAAACTTATGTTTTTTGTAGGACCATTTTTAGCCTCGACGGAGAGAGAGGGTTGCTTAAATGCCAATAAATTTGCTCAACATTTTTCGGTGATGTCCGTAATTTCAGTCACTTTTTGTGGTCTTTGCGGCTGTATCTGCTTAAAATGTCCATTTAACTTTTTCCAATCGGAATACGCTAGATCATTCAAATATCTCGCTTTCTCGATCAATTGAAGCTTATTTACTAATACTGCTCCTAAGATGGTAGCGCTGCGTAGTCATCCCGGCGGCTGTTCCTCCTTGGCTCTGGTAGTTGTAGTTGACAGATGGGTCCGTTTTTGTTTTAATATTTGTTTAAGAGTTTACGTTTTTGGAGGTTATGGCTTTACCCTCTCAATGATTTTCATCAGTATATTCTCTGACATGTCCAGTTCACGAAACAAATTTTTAAACACATACCCCTTTTTCTGCACATAAGTGCTTGAGTTAAACTGAGTACGTCAATTGTCCACCTACTTTGTGAGGAAAGTGAGAATGGTTCGTGTTGAGTATTTAGAAGCTTTTATGTGTTATAACACTGGCTGTTATTTACCGCCACTATGCACCTTGAGACTTCTTCCTCAAAGTGCAGTAATATATTTATGATTTTGTTAGCTTATGTAGCTTATATACTAGCACGGGTAGCTCCCAGGCTCATCTGGGTTTTACTCTATACCCGGCTTGAAATCGGTTTTAAAATTTTTTGTCCACCAAATATGGTCATGTGGGGTGTCAAATGAAAGGTTTCGGTTAGTGCTTTTCGAAGCTGGTGTTAGTTTTGACATTTGTTGGAAATGTGTGGAGTGCGGGGGTCGAAAGTGATCATTTCTTTAACGGACCCATTCTCAGACACTATCCCAACGAAAAATCTGAAAAAAAGCCTGCTGCTATACGGTGCCTAGAAGAACTTGCGGAGAGTTATTTGAGTGAAGCCTTAAGCCACACTTCGCATGGGGGTCACGATCTCAAGGGGGTAAAGATGCAATAGATTAATAGCGAATACTATTAAGAGGGGCATACCTACCCGTTGAGATAAGTGGACAATCTACTGCCATTCAGACTATACTGTCTCGTCCTTCCTCCTAGTGACTTTCTGGGTAGTAAAGAAGCAAAGCTGACATGAGTCATGCGATATACGGTTCTGAAATCATAATAATAACAATCGTTGGTTCGACAATTCAATTGGATTTGGGCTTTTAACCGTGTGAGAGCATTTCTTAGAAGACAGCAACGTATGCTCTCTAGAAATTTGGTATCTTGACTGCCTCACAGAAAAGGTCGAAGTGAATGAGGCGATAAAACGTCAATGTCGTAACCAATTCCGGAGTAGGTATCACCTCTGTAAATGCTCGGGGCCAAAACTCGCCGTGGTGAAAGTCCCCGTGTAATATGCGAGGAAATTTTTTAGCAGCGGGAGAATCAAAATTGGATGGTAGTATGCAGGGTGCGAATGCGAACAATTCCCACCAAGTGCTACAGCTGTTTTGACTATGGACACACGTCAGCAGGTTGCAAGGGACCGGACAGAAGGACAGCACGCCGGATATGCGGCCAAGTGGATCATCAAGCGAAGACCTGCAATGAAAGCGTGTGTTCCGTTCTGTGCAGGGATCGTTGCGCGTCTCGTGAGAATGCCGCACACACTGCGGGCTGGGGACGGTGTCCAATCTTCAGGCGTCAGCTTGATGCTCTGGAGGACACCGTTTCGAGCACGGAGGGTCGAATCCCGGTAAGCGATGATTTTAATGCCAGGGCCCTTGAATGGGGCACGCCTCAGTCAGACGCCAGAGGGGAAACGGATTCACGCCAACGTTTCAGCGCCCAGGCTGTGAAGGAAGCATTCCTGATATTCATCGAAGCTCTTGGAGCAGGCAGGGCACAGCTGACATCGTCGTAAATTCAGTGATGAACCTGATAACGACGGCGTGTAAGGCTTCCATGCCCCGGAGAGGCTCCAGGAGCGACAAGCCTTCTCTGTACTAGTAATAAGCTTCGCCGTTTGTCACAACGTTTGCACGCCAACGAGGAGGCATGTGCCATAAAGGCACAGTATAGATCATCAAAAAGGAGACTCCGCAGTGCTATAAATAAAAGCAAAGCTCGCAGCTGGCTGAATCTTGTTAACGAGGTGAATGAGGACCCATGAGGACTTGGCTATAAGCTTGTCACTCGAAAAATCGAGGCTCTGCGGAGGCCCTGCATACTAAATACCGAAATCATGGACCACATTGTACGGGCATTGTTTCCCAGACGTACGAGTTGATGCCAATAGCGTGGAAAGAGTCGAGGATTGCGCCCTTTTCACAATGAGAAAGCTAAGAACCGATTCTTACTATGAAAAACAAGAAGGCGCCAGGTCCTGATGGCATTCCAGCGGAAGTTTACAGACAGGTGTTCCGACAACGGTCTGAATTGATGCTTGAGGCCCTTGGTTTAATGCTTGACTCGAAGTTGAGCTTCTTCGAGCAAATCAAAGCAGCAGCGGACAGGGCTTCAGCTGGAGTCGCAGTCTTGAGGGGGCTAATGGCGAATGTTAGGAGCCCTATATCTACTAGTAGAGGTTTCCTTATGGGAGCAACGCAGACGGTTCTGCTCTATGGTGCGAAGGTATGGGCTGATGCCCTTGACAAGTAGGTGCATCATAAGCGCCTTGCTCACGTGCAGAGACGGAAAGCTTTGCGTCTGCTTATCGCACAGTCTCCATACGGCTGTGATGGTGATCGCGGAAGTGATCCCCGTTGCCCTCCTTGCCAAGGAGCGCAAAGCTATCTACCGCCGTAAGGGCAACAACTTAAGAGAGGTGGTTGCCCATGAAGAACGTCAACACACCCTTACCTAGTGGCAACTTTCTTGGCAAAATGAGCCAACAGGCAGATGGGCTACGCGGCTTATTGACAATTTAGACCCTTGGTTGAACCGAACCCACGGTGAGATTGATCACTTCCTTACCCAACTTCTAAGTGGGCATGGAGGTTTTCAGTGTTAAGTGTACAGGATTGGGAAGGTGCGATCTCCTGACTGTGTGTTCTGCAAGGGAGTGGCGCGGACGACGCTGAACATACCTTTTTCTCTTGTGGCAGGTGGGACGGCTTTCGTCAGCAGCTTTATGTAGACACAGAGGAGCTCTCTCCAGACAACATTGTCCGAGAGATTCTGAAGAGCGCTGGCAGCTGGAATCGTATTGCGCATTATGTTTGGGCTCTTCTTATTGCGAAGAAAATCGAACTCAACCGGCGGAGGGATCGGACGGTAGGAGGTTCCCTGAACTGACAGCTCCCTTCCTTCCTTTCCCTCCCGTTGGAGAAAGGAATTCCCTGACTTGAAGGCTCCCGAAGCCGGGAGGGCTAGCCCGAAGTAATGTGTTGAATTGTTCCAGGTTAGTTCTCTGATGACAGGGAGGTGTTTGGTTAACAGTCCGACAGCGTACTGTTGCGGGAGTCCAACAATCCGTGTGTAAACACATTCACCTACCCTACTCCCAAAAAAAGGAAAGGTAGCAACGGTGCACTTCAGGACTATGGTACCCTTTGGAAGGCAATGTGGTGACCATTGCGGCCGCTCGTGTTTGACTTAGGCACTCATTCATAGTTGAATCGACTGCAATCCCACCTCCAGTCACGTTAAAAGTCCATTTACCACCGTTGAGATTTGAATTTCGAACTTAGGCTAATGGCAGGAAAACCTCTCATCATTACCAATTCATTGTAGACCTCGTTCAGTTTTTCGAGTAAATTTACTGCGTCCCAAGGCATCATGAAATATTAGAATCTCTTTAACGTGTGTAGCCTGAAATACCTAATACGTAGACACCTCGATCCCTTTACAAAAGGAACCATCGCCAACACAAATATTAATTTTCAATAAATGAATACTATAGCACCCTTGAAAGGTTAAAGGAATACACTGATGATTGTTTCAAGCTTTAACCGAGTCAGATATTCGCTCACAATTTTTGGCTTGTCGGCATTAAGCATTTTCATATGATCCGTTTATCTTAAATTTAGTGGAATCCTTTAATCTTCTTCGGTTTATCTCAAAGCGTTTATTCGCCTGTTGGATATTACTTTCTACATATTACGAGATTCGACAGAGGCAAACGGTAAATTCGATTTCCAGCCTGTAGGACCCAATTGTTGACATTAAATTTTCACTTCACGTAGGACTCGAATTCAATAGGCTTTCACGGATGATGGCCAATTTTTGATGAAAATAACTTTACCGGGGCTTCAGGTTGTATTATGTACATTGTTGAATACATTAAATATTGATATGTAGGGTATTTCTGGAAAATTCCAATTCATCATCGTCGCCGGCATGTTTAACGCCTCCGGGGGTGGTCTCAATAGCTCAGATTGTTCGTGTGGTAAATTAAATATTTCAACTCCAGTGAATATTTGAGCGGCAAATAAGATTGAAATATGCTGAAATTCGCAATAACATTCTTTGATTTTAATGAAAATCATGGAGCAAGTGCAATCAGCTTAGGAGGAAATTCATTTGAGAAAATTGTGTGTTGCAAAACGTCCTCGTGCAGACGATGAAGAATGGTAATTTCCTTTTAGTACTTGAATTGGCTGTTACCCTCTGTGATTTGTATCTAAATATACTTTGAAGCATTTTCAGATTCGTGGCTCCATGGGCATTCTTTATTACTGTCATTAGATTTATTACAGTAACGAAGAATCAGTGGGGTCAGTGTAAATTAGTACAAATAATTTGAAGGTAAATCATTGCAAGGTTTTCTTACGCCTTTTCGCGGGGCTTCCAGTAGATAGAAGTGCATTTAATTTCAAGCACATGGACTGGACTTTCGTCAAATGTTGTTACTTTTTGATCATTTATCGAGTATACTTCTCTGAATCAGAAGTATTCATTGTTTTTAAAATAACTTTGGTTAAGAGGAGTCCTTTTCACAGTTTCATCATGCCTCGTATGGAATTGTCAATCAAGGTAAAAGTATTGGCCGTTCTGTGATCACTAACTATTTATGACAAAGAAGTCTACATACTCCATTGTTATAATTCTTAATGAAAAGACGAATTCTGGAGGAGTTTAGACGGAAAGAGAAGCTGCATTCTGAAGAATTGGAGGTTTGTAAGCATCAAGTAATCATTTGTAAGGAAAGGTAGACGAAGTAAGTGGATTATAAGTATTCAATAAGGAAGAGTATCTTTCGATAATGAGATAAAAAAATACATCAGCATATCACATTTATGTGAAACCTCTAAAATTATTTTAGCTCCCTCGAGGATTTGTTAAGAAGCGTCTAATCGGCCTCCATAGTTTTGCATCATATAGTTTTATGGCGACTAATTTCTGATCCAAATCCCTTTCAGAGTTTTCCATTTCAAAGTCAGATTTTTCTATTTCCGATTCAGATTTTTTTTCAATAGTTGACTGTAAAGTTTTATACCAATTTGTTACCACTGGATCTGGAGCTGAGATTTTTTTCAAAAAATCTGGGCTGCCTATAAATTTTTTATCATTATTTTCTTTAGTGAACCGGTCTAAGAATATAATGGTAGAATGGCGTCCTCTAGGACGGGTCAATGTCTGAAAGTAATAGTAATGCAAAATTTCAACTTCTTAAACTTGGGAAGCCCTCTCGATTGTTAGTGGACCTTCAGCACACAACAATTTTTGCCTTAGCATTGCATAGATCCACTTAGTTAAAGTATCGTCGACATCATGCTCTCTGGCGACATGACAAAGTTTTTGGAACGGTGCAGAATCAAATGTCCTTTCAATATACACGAACACTTCTTTTCAGAGTTGTATTCTCGATCTATGAAACCAGAGAATGAAGTGCCGACTCACAGGACTTTCTACTTCGGTAAACATGCAGGTTTTTCTTTAGTCGGTGCGATCTTAGCGGCTTCCTATGAATATGACGCCCAATGAGTCTCTCAAAACATTTCAGTAAGAATAATGTCAAGCTGATTTGCCTGAAGTTCTTTGGGTTTGAAAAGCCTTTCCTAGGGTCTTGTGTGAAGTTTACCTTAACTTTCTGAAAAGAGGTAAGCACACAGCGTAAAGTAAGACATACTAGAAAAATATTTCTTAACGGTTCTCGAAGGGCTCTGTACATTCCTTTAGCATTGGTGGATAGATACTATCCATGCTAGGTGGTTTGAAGTGTTCAGAGGACAGTTTGGCAGTTATCCTTAGTAGCAGTGTTGCAATTCCATTTGCAGCTCTTCTGTGTTGAAGCTTTGACAGCCTCGTTGCCAGTAGGTAGAACTCAGGTTTGGGATCCTGCAGATTAATTTAACTAACATTTTTGTTTTTAAGGTTTTGTGTAAAACAAAACTAGTCTAAACGGGGGCTTCCCATACATGGAATGGGGAGATTTAAAATAATTTTCAACGGATATAGTACTTTCCGAAACTGATATTAGTTTTGGCGTAAATGGCAAAATGCGTGAGTAAAGAGTCAAAATGAATGCACTTAAAGTGAGACAGGACTCATTTTCGGAGAATACCCAACCAAAAAACCCGAAAAAAATCCAGGTGTCGCGCTTAGATGAAATCTAAGCCTCAAAATATGTCCCATTCCGATATCTGCTCAAGTAAACTTACTAACTAACTAACTGTATTACCAGCTTTTAGAAATTGACTAAAAACTCCCCTAGGACTTCCAACATAGGCGAGCATATTTCGCATACATATGCCAAATTTCATGGGAATCTGGCCATTAACGCCAAAGTTGTAGCAGTTCAAACTTAGCAATTTCGCAGGTGAAATACTAAAATTCCATTCATGAAAAATCTAGTTCTCCCCGGCCCTTTTTTTGAGGTTTTGTGTAATTATATTTGATGTAGGTTAAGTTCTTCGAATTTCCCAATAATATTAACCTCAGGATGTGAAGCGTGTGAGGTTGGCTAGTATCAATACAGGACTTTCCAACAAATGATTTATAATATTTAAATCGCTTTCTAAAAAATAGAGGGCAATGGAATTTTTAGCTATGTGACAGAGCCGTCATGCACACGTCGCTCCTCATATCTTCTTCTTTTTCTTCAGCCTTTGTCCCGTTCACAAGTCGACTCGTGATCGGTTTCGGCATTTAATTTTATCAAATGCTTGATCTGGATGTAATCGCGAGTCTTCTAAATCCCCATCCAACGTCATCAAGCCACCGTTGTTTCACTCGGTCTTTTGGTCGCTTACCATACCATTACCAGATCAACCTTGGCAAGTGAATTCTCGTTTGCGCGAATTAAATGACCACACCGTCGAAGACGCTTCACTCGCAGTTTTCCCACGCTCCGTGCAACCTCATATCGATCGTGGAAATCCACCATTTCGGATGTGATCAAAACGGGTCACGCCACTAGTCCAAGGCAATGTCTTCGTCTCCATTACCGCAAGATGCCGTTCATTGTTCATTGGGGAGGCGGACGACATTGCGGTAAATTTTAGATTTGAGACGTTCGCTGATACGTCGATCACAAAGAACTTGTTTGTCATATATTATATAAATTAATTTGTAATAGAAAACAATTGGAAACCTATACCACAACCGGGATATAACAATTTGAAGACACAGTTGTGCTCATGTCCTCATCCATAAGGACCTTATCTCTTCATACGGAGTATTCTTCTGTTTTCCACTTAACACCTTCTCTATTTTGCAGTATGTAGTTGGCTTAAATCCGACCCTCCTGGCATTCATGAACTTTGCCCTACAGTGTCCGAAATCAATGCCCAGGTACTTTTCAGTCATTACGCGCAGGATGACCCCTGTCATCCTTCGAGCGCCAGGTGTCCTACATCGAATATTTTCTATCCATAGCTCGGTATTCACAGTAGTGAGCTTACACCCACAGCCGGAACTCAAAGCCGGGATTACCTGCTGCAGCGACTTTAAAGCAGCGTCATCAGTGCACTTCACATTGTGAAAACCTTGGTTTCCAAATTTTTCGTTTCAGGCTCCAAAATGTTTTTACACAGGCACTTCGGGAGGATGGCAAATTATCTCTCTGTGGTTTGCCCGGCCGGTTAACTCGTTCGTCCATTCCGTCGCAAAAAAATGCATTTGGGGTGCCTATGGCATTCCCTCGCAATATGTCCTTTCTCCTCACACCTTCGATATCGATGGTATCGATCAATGCCGCTAGTGAATACCATCGCAAAGTGTCCAACCATGACGTATTTGAAGAACCTCTTTAGAGAGATCTTTTCTCTTAGACGGCAAACAACCCATATAATCCCGACCCTCCCCAGGGCCAATACCTTCTGTACTGCCTCCACTGGCAGTTCTATTCTGGCGACTTGAATGTTGTCATAAACTTTTCTTAGACTCATGATGGATCCTTCGTTGAATTCCTCTAGCTTGAATTGTTGTTTCAAGACAGTGCAGATTTCTTTTCTGGATGTTATTTCAGCGAGATCCTTGCACTGTATAACATTCTCCCCAAGCGCGTTTATAATTAGGTTACGAAAGCCTTCAGTTTCTCCCATACCGGATTTTTTTAGCTCAAAGATGAGATTCTCTTTCTGAATCCGCCGGATCGTGCTGAAATTTCTACCTAGGTCTCATGGTTCGGGGTCAGGTTTCACCTTTTTAATATCACCGCATACGATAGATTTCCTTTGCTGGAGATTAGAATTGCCTCTGGGCGAATTCGCATCTTTGGTTTCTTGTTCTTTTTTTTATTTACGATCTTAGTTCATCAAATGTTTTTATTTTCCTTCGCTGGTCAACATTCTCACTTTGGCCGCATGTTTTCCCTCTTCTGAACTTTCACTTCCATTTGTTGAACTGGTTAGAAGGCTTTTTTTCCTTTTTGAGACCTGTTGATTCCTTAAAGCTTCTCCATTTTTGTTCCGCTCTCTTTTACTTGACTGGATGTTAACGACCTCGCACTTTGGTGTTATTATGTCACAGTGACGGCGACATTGTTGAGATAGGGCTTTTTCGACTTTCACTATTCCTTTTTCTTCCTGCGACCTATTATAAAGAACCGTGGTTACTCTCGCCATGTTCTTAGTGGCTTGGTGCACACTTGGCATGTGCTTGTCCTTCATGAAATCGGACAGCTCAACAATTTTAAGTCAATGCATCATGAAAGGCAGTACTTCTTCTGTTACAGACTTCTTCCTCTTTCTTATTTGTTGATTGATTGCAATGATGAGCTTCGCCTGAATGGATCTATTTCCCGGTCCTAGAGTAATTCTTGAGCAGCTGCGGTGGGTGTCAAAACCGCCTTTTTTGCCTAGCCATCTGCTTTCGACGCATTATTCTATGCCTTTGTAGTTATTCTCGGCAGAGTTCTGCTTTAAACACCTCTTTCTCTGAATTTTACATTTGTTGCATTATATGCCAAGGTGTCCGAGTCCACCACCGAGGCACTGCGGTCGAGGGATATCTACGGGCGGGAATACGCTTGCCACGTCCTCAATTTTGGTTTTATTTTCTGGGTATTCTTCCCATAACCTTTTTGGTTCACGCACCAAAGGTGAGCAAACACGCGCCCCACCACCTACCGTCGCGCCCAAAGGGAGATCGGAAAACTCTCTCAGAAACAGTTACTCCTATTAAGATTAAATTTATTAGAAAGGTTGGAATTATAAACTCCAACACATGCGGAGAATTTCATTGTTCCACGTTGAACCTAAGGGGAGGAGGGGGATCCCTATACATGGAAAAGAAGAAACCAACACCGAATATAATCATGTGGGGCATCGAGTGAAAGATATCGATTTGTACTTTTTGAAACAAATATGAATTTTGACATTGGTTGGTAGGCGTTAATTACTCTAAGGAGCCGTTTTCAGAAACCACTCAACTGAAAAAAATGAAAAAAATTACGATGGTTCATGCATATGGTATCTGGGCTTAAACTGGCCTCCACTGCGATATCTGCTCAAATAAAGTTAATAATAGCATATTGTTATATTTTGAAAATTGGCTGCGAATCCCTCTTAAATTCATCCGGACATTAGTATGGTGCACCATACTGGAAAGTTTGGTGGAAATTTTGTTATTTTTAGCGAAGTTATAATAGCCCCTTCTCCCATCAAATTTGTACTCTCTAAGACACGAAATGTCAGTACCACACATGAATTAGAGTATTCAACGTATATACATCATGAGCTATATACGAATGAAACTATCGTATACCCAAGATTTCTTAAACAAAAGTACAACAAAATCTTTCATACATGAATCTTCGATTTTCCGATTTTCGACTTGTTTATTTAAACGGCCTCTAGAATCTTAAATCCCTTTTTCTTTAGATTTGCTACAATGTTCACAATCTTGACGGGTATATTGTTTCTTCTTTGCGTAATGATTTCTAGTGACGAGCCTGCCTTACTTTTCTTGCACGCTTGTCAGTTGTCCTTCATCTGTAGGGTATCCTTTTAGTTCATTTACACGAGGACTGCAACACAGTAATGTGAGTTTTTCTAACTTGTTGAGTCTTTCGCGCAGTTCCTTCATTTTCCTTTTCTGAGGAGTTATTGCTATATTATTAGTTGGTTTTATACTTTCAGGCTTTGCTTTCGTTGGTGTTAGTGTTATGTTTTTTATATTTTCGGTTAGATTTTTTATCGATGGTGGTAATTTTCTAACCATCGACCTTATAGGAAAAGGGTTGATCAAATGCATTAAAAGTGGTCTTCAGAATCCGTAGGAGGAACCTCCTGAGATGGTGGGGTGGTTTGTCGCCTGGGTTGTCTAATCGTTATGCAGGGCTGTGAATGGTGTGCTCACAATTTGGAACGCAGAACTTCGACCGTATATCTCAGGTAAATATTGGTATTATATTGGCCAGAAGGCCACAGTAGGAATCGATAGGTTATACATTAAAAAAGAGCGAGAATTCCATTCCTGGCTATTCCGTCCAATCCCCTATCCCCTATACCCTAAGAATGCAAGCTTCTGGGGGAGTCCTGGAACGAGATGCAGATAACAGCCATATTGCACGGAGAACACTTTACTACTCATAGAAGGGTATTCATTCAATCGAGCGAAACGACATCTCAGAGTGTGTAAATAACTTCCCTACTAAGCAAATATCAGCCATGTCACTGACTGAAGTTCCATCGCATCAAATAATATCTTCGGAACTTGGTTGTCTTTCACTAGGCACATGATATACTTAAGTAAAATTCTATTCGCCACTAGCTAAGATAGTCATAATTGCGAAATAAATACATAGATACAAGAAATGGAAATCGAAGATTGATCTCCCCATAGCAATCATTTTATCGATGAAGATGTTTTTTTCCATGAAATGTACATCATAACTAGCCTTCATAAGCATAGGATAAAAGTGTCCTGAACATTCATCATCATCATTATCAACGGCGCAAGAACCGGTATCCGGTCTAGGCCTGCCTTAATAAGGAACTCCAGACATCCCGGTTTTACGCCGAGGTCCACCAATTCGATATCCCTAAAAGCTGTCTGACGTCCTGGCCTACGCGATCGCTCCATCTTAGGCAGGGTCTGCCTCGTCTTCTTTTTCTTTTTCTTCTTCTAGTTATTGCCCTTATAGATCATCTTCATCCATACGGATTAAGTGAGCCGCCCACCGTAACCTATTGAGCCGAATTTTATCCACTACCGGAAGGTCATGTGTAGGCTACGAAATCGTCCATCCTCATGTAGAGGGCCAAAAATTCTTCGGAGGATTCTTCTCTCAAACGCGGCCAAGAGTTCGCAACTTTTCTTGCTAAGAACCCAAGTTTCCGAGGAATACATGAGGACTGGCAAGATCATAGTTTTGTACAGTAAGAGCTTTGACCCTATAGTGAGACGTTTCGAGCGGAACAGTTTTTGTAAGCTGAAATAGACTCTGTTGGCTGACAACGACCGTGCGCGGATTTCATCATCGTAGCTGTTATCGGTTGCAATTTTTGACCCTAGATAGGAGAAATTATCGCCGGTCTCAAAGTTGTATTCTCCTATCCTTATTCTTCCTGTTTGATCAGTGCGGTTTGATGTTGCTGGCTGGTTCGTCTTCGATGCTGATGTTGCCACCATATATTTTGTCTTGCCTTCAACATGTGCAGCCCAAGATCTCGCACCGCCCGCTCGAGCTGGATGAAGGCAGTTTGTACGTCTTGGGTGGTTCTTTCCATGATGCCGATATCGTCAGCATAGACTAGTAGTTGCGTGGACTTAAAGAGCATCACGGATCACTTTCTCGAGGACCAGGTTAAAGAGGACGCATGATAGCGCATCCCCTTGTCGTCGACTGTTGTTGATGTCGAATGGTCTTGAGAGTGATCCTGCTGCTTTTATCTGGCCTCGCACATTGGTCAGGGTCAGCCTAGTCAGTCTGATTAGTTTCGTCTGGATACCGAATTCTCACAGTTTTACCCTGGCTATGCTGTCATAGGTGGCTTTAAAGTCGATGAATAGATGGTGCAACTGTTGTCCATAATCCAACAATGTTTCCATCGCGTGCCGCACAGAGAAAATCTGATTTGTTGCCGATTTGCCTGGAGTGAAGCTCATACCAAACAGGGCCACTGATGTTCTGGGCGTATGGGACTATCCGGCCTAGCAAGATAGCGAAAATATCTTATAGATAGTACTCTATAATTGCTGCACTGTGTGATATCTCCCTTTTTCTGTTTTGTGCGTACACGGAGGTGGAAAATCTTAGAAAGGCACCTCCGCCGCCCGAACGCCGAAACTGCAGCGGGCGCGTGTGGGATTCACACCCACTAAAAACCACCCCTGGTCTCTCCAGCCCCAGCCCCGCGGGACCACCATTAAGGTATTACTTCGCGGGGTAGGTTTGCTCTTAGGCACTCATCCTTCTCCTATTTGCAGCTTTCCTCCTTCTTTGTTCCTTCAGCAACTCCTCCTGCATTTGAATGATTGGGGAGCCAACCGCAAGCCACTTCTCCTCGGACTCCAGCATCTCAGTAACCAAGCTCTCCGGGGTCCTGCTCCTGCCCAGCACCTGGTTTAAACAACTTCTCTCCATCGCAAGGCAGTGAAACATCACATGCTCTGGATCCTCCGGTATGCCATCGCATCTGGGACAGTTCGGAGAATCATCCAACCCGAAGCGGTGCAGATACTGCCTGTAGCAACCACCGTGTCCCGTGAGGAACTGGGTAATGTGGTAGTTAGTTTCCCCATGTTTTCGCTCAAGCCACACCCTAATGTTGGGAATGAGCCTGTGCGTCCACCGACCTTTCGTAGACTCGTCCCATCTGCGTTGCCAGAGATCAAGCGACTCTGACCTTGCCGCATTTCTACGCTGTGCATGCCCCTCCATACGTCTTGCATTGTATAGGACACTCATTTCTTTGGCCAGAATGTCAACCGGGATCATGCCTGCCACCACCAATGCTGCCTCATCTGATGTGGTTCTAAAAGCACTGCAAACCCTCAAAGCCATCCGCCGGTAAACCGAGTTCACCTGCTTCCGTCTCTGAGAGTTTGCAAGCGTCTCTGCCCACACAGGCGACGAGTAGAGCAGGATGGAGCGCACCACTCCGGCTAGCACCAACCTCCGGCAGTGTTTCGGTCCACCAATATTTGGCAACATTTTTGCAAGCGCCGTGGTGGCACTGGCTGCCTTTTGGCATGCATATTCTAGGTGTTCCCTAAAACTCAATTTGGTATCAATTATTACCCCCAGGTATTTGATAGCCGGCTTTGATACGACCGTATGTCCACCGACCTCCACTTTTACAGTATTATTTTTCCTGCGTTTCGTTATTAAGACCGCTTCCGTTTTCGCGTCCGCCAAGGTCAGCCCGGTCTTTTCTAGCCAGGACTTTACCGCTCTCACTGTTTCCGTTGCGTAAACCTCCACATCTTCTGGGTGTTTTGCAGCAACAACCACAGCTAGGTCATCAGCAAAGCCGACAGTCGTAGTCCCCTCTGGGACGGGAAGAGCAAGCACCCCATTATACATGATATTCCACAACAGGGGACCAAGTACCGATCCCTGTGGTACCCCAGCCGTGACTATGTACTCTTTGGGGCCCTCATCCGTCCCGTAACAGAGAGTCCTCTCTGAGAGGTAGTTTTCCACCAAATTCGCTAAGTATCCGGGGACACCTATGTCAGCCAACGCCCGTTTAATTCTATTCCAGTTGGCCGAGCTGAATGCGTTTTTGACATCCAACGTCACCACGGCACAGTAGCCGCCAGAAATTAGTGCACCTTTTGCCAGGTTTACCACCATGCCAATTGCGTCCACCGTAGAGTGGGTGCGTCGGAAACCAAACTAGCGTTCCGACAAACCATTACTGGCTTCGACGATGGGCAGGAGTCTGTTGCAGATGACTCTCTCTTCCCCATTGTATCCAACAGACAGATAGAATGATTCGACGCTGGGTTTCCAGGTGGCTTGCCAGGCTTCGGAAGCAACACCAACTTTTGCTGTTTCCACTGGGCAAGGAATATTCCTTCTTTTAGGCACGCCTCGAAGGTGTTGGCGAAAAGGTCGGGCCTAGTCTTCACTGCCAGTTTCAAAGCTCGGTTGGGGATGCCATCAAAACCTGGGGCCTTGTTGTCACCGAACCTACCACATATTTCCCGCAGCTCCTCCACAATTTGCCTTCCTCTATTTTCGTGGTGAGGGAACAGAGTGGTAACAATCTGTTTCAGGAGGCGCGGACAGGTCACCTGGGGTGATTTCCGCATTTCCGCAGCCTTTTCATCACCGCTCTGTAAGCCTCGCCCCAAGGGTTTATGTCGGCATGGTCGCACAGCTGTTTGAAGCAGTTCTTTTTGCTCCTTCGAATGGCTTCCTTTAGGCGGCCACGCAATTGCTTGTGTGCCTCCTCTCGACCGTCGCCACTAGGTTTTCCCCTGAGCCTCTGGCAAAGCCTCCTTGCCCGCAAACATGCGGCTCGCAAACTTGCGATTTCGTTGTTCCACCAGTAGTTGGGTTGCCTACTGGGGAGCAATTGCCTTCTGGGCATAGTAGGATCACATGCTTCCGTCACCCATCGTGTGATCTGGGTGGCTTTCTTTCCAGCCGTACCATTCAGGGATATGTCGGATTTGAGCACCGCGGGAAACGTGTCCCCCTCGAAAGCTTTCACTGTCCAGCCAAGCATTCCACCCTGTATTCTGCGAGAACTCTTTTTCGAGCTCGATCCGCCCTTGATCTCTATGCAGATTGCCTGGTGGTCGCTGTGAGTATAGTCCTCACTGACATGCCAAGCGATTCTACTGGCTAAAGTGGCACTCACGTATGTCAGGTCCACTATAGACCCCAGGCCCCCCCAACGCCCTCTTGCATACAAAACAAGAGCGGCGAGCATCCGCTCATACTCGACGAGTGTAGCGCTGGGTGGAGCATAGCAGCTGTAGATGTGGATGCCCTTCACCTTCGTTCTGATGAAGCCCTCCTCCGGGTGCTCTATGATTTCCTCGAAGGCTTGTTCTCCACAAATCCACAGCGCTGCTTGGCCCGTTTGGTCTTTGACCCAAACGCTACCACCGTGGTTTCAGTATGGTTCACTTAGTATGGCCACATCGATGTTTTTCTCGCGGATGGTTTGCGCGAGTAGATCCTGCGCGCCTCGCAGTGGTTGAGGTTGATTTGTATCAACCTCATCTGCGATTCATGCTAAGGACTCTCCTGTATTCCGGGCACCTGCTGCTGCCTGCAATGTGTCGATGGTCTACACCCTCCTTTCCTTTGCACAGTAGACAATTTGGGTCAGCTCCGCAGTCCTTGCTGATATGGCCTTCCACTCCGCATCTCCTGCATTGCTTTGACCTGTCATTTGGGCTAGTGCATGACTTCGCAATGTGACCAAAGCCAAGGCATCTAAAGCACCGTTTTAACGCCACCTGTTCCGTAAGGCGACACATAACCCAGCCTATTCGCACTCTCCCTGCTGCTAACAGTTTGAGTGCGTTCTCCACTGGTAGGCTGATGATGGCGGTTTGTGTTCCCCCATAGGCTTTCCTTAGGGTTTTCACCACTGACTCTTGTAGTCCGGCAAGATTGAACTGTTTCTCCAACGCTTCGCGGACCTCCTCCTTCGTCGTGATTTCATCTATATCTTTGCAGATTATAGTCATCTCCGGCCTGCTAGCTCTTATGTCGGCTTCCTGCCCTAAAGTCTTCCCGATTTGGCTTAAGAATTTGTCCGCGGTTACATCCTTGGATTTCTTAAGCTCCAACATAAGATTTCCCTTCTGGGACCGTCTAATGTGGCTGACATTGTCTCCCAAATTAGTGAGTTCGGGGTCTGCCTTCACTTTCCTGAGAATGTCGGCGTATGACCCTTCGCCTCGTTTGGAAATGAAAATCACCTCCGGTCTAATCTTCCTCCGATAATTTCTTTTCCGTGGTTCTACCTTCCTCCAAGCCTCCGCATCCGCCTTTGAAGGGTCGATCCCTTTTCTCGAGGTATCCACTGCAATTTCGATATGCGATTCCGTAGCCTACACAATGATGAAATCTATGAGCGATACCATGACCGTCCGGCTGTGGATAAAATCCGGCTCAATAGGTTACGGTGGGCGGGTCACTTAATCCGTATGGATGAAGATGATCCCACCCGGAAAGTCTATAAGGGCAATATCTATGGTAGGAAAAGAAGACGAGGCAGACCCTGCCTAAGATGGAGCGATGGCGTGGGCCAGGACGCCAGACAGCTTTTAGGGATATCGAATTGGTGGACCTCGGCGCAAAACCGGGATGTCTGGAGTTCCTTATTAAGGCAGGCCTAGACCGGATACCGGTTGTTGCGCCGTTGATGATGATGATGATCCACTGCAATATTTTCACTGGCAGCTTCAGACGAAATTTTCATGAACTCTGCCTTTTTGGGAGTTGAGTCCTTTTTTCTTTTCGGGGTTTGCTGGCCTGTTGGGTCATTCAGCTTCTCACTCAGCCTCTTCCCCGGTTTCTCCCCTTTTGTGTTTTGAACCGGCGTTACTTGAGTTGCCTGGTTCACTTTTCCAATCGGCGACTTCCCTACTCGTTCATCCTGGGCCTTGTCGTACGTCAAACGGATGCCTCTTATCATGGCCCTTATATTTTGGTGAA
Organism: Hermetia illucens; assembly: GCF_905115235.1. Lineage (NCBI taxonomy): Eukaryota > Metazoa > Arthropoda > Insecta > Diptera > Stratiomyidae > Hermetia > Hermetia illucens. The sequence continues at coordinate 126,302,028 of NC_051851.1, read as the reverse complement.
TGTTCCTGCGCTCCTTTATAAACTCACACAGCTCCATGATCTTTCTACCGAGGGCAGTAAAGGCAGCTCCAGACTGATCATTGCCCAAAACATCGCTCGGGTGAATCGGCGTCAGCGATTCTTCCTCATCGAAGACTCCCGCTATACGCTTCCCACTGGGAGTAACGATGGTGGGGGCTTGTGCCCGTGTTAGAGGGGATCTGCGAGAAATCGAGCTCCTTCTGAACGGGTCCGTCACTGGGGCCAGTTCAAGTTCCTCCCGTACGCTTATAACATTAGATGCCACAGTAGCCAAGGTTCCCACTACTGAGGCACTGCGGTCGTTGGATATCGACGGCCGGGACCCCGCTTGCTCACTCCCAAAAACCGCCGGTACTGGGTTTCCGAAGCCCTGCACCGTAACTTCATTCTTCTCTGCTCCTCCTTGTTTGGCTTTATTTCTGGGTATCCTTCCCATAGCCAATTTTTATCCACGGGTGGGCGTTTACTTCATACCTACCCGGCCAGCGCATAAACATGCCCATACACGCACATCTCCGGATGCAGGCATGTGCATGGCCATGACACATTCGCCGAGCATTCCCTTATCCGCACAAAGGGACGCGCCTGATGGGAGATTTGGCAACTCTACACAGGGTGTGATATCTCCCTTTTTACGTATGAGACAGATAATGCCTCGTTGCCAATCGTCAGGCATTGATTCGCTGTCCCACACCTTGAGCACAAGTTGATGAACCACTTGCTGTAATTGGTCGTTTCCATGTTTAACCAATTCGGCTGTAATTCCATCAGTTCCTGGCGACTTATGATTTTTTAGCCAATGAATTGCACGGACTATTTCTCCTAAACTTCGTGGTGGTAGTATTTGTCCGTCGTCTTCAGTTGGCGGGACCTCCAACTCGCCGATGTTCTGGTTGTTCAGTAGCTCATCAAAGTACTCAACCCATCGCTCCAATATGCCCATTCTGTCAGAAATCAGATTACCCTCTTTGTCTCGGCAGGATGAGCATCGAAGTGTGTAAGGTTTCATCCTGCTGACTTGTTGGTAAAACTTCCGCGCTTGGTGCGGTTGCTCCCTGTACTTTTCTAATTCACAGACTTGTTGGTTCTCCCAGGCTTCCTTTTTCCGTCTGTGAAGTCGCTTCCTCGCTCGACGGAGTTCATGATAAGTCTCTGCGCGTGCCCGCGTTGTTTGAGAATGCAACATTACTCGGTATGCGGCATTCTTCCGTTCCGTTGCTAGCTTACATTCATCGTCAAACCAGCCGTTCCGAGTCCTTTTGCGGCTGGGGCCAAGTATGTTTGTGGCCATATCCATGATAACGTTCTTCAGGTGATTGTGAAGATCATTTGTTGATGCTTCATCTCCAGGTCCTCTGTTGACTGCGGTTATTGCGCATCCATTTCCCTCTTATAGGTGTCGCGGAGGGTTGTTTTGTGGATGGCTTCAGTGTTCACTCTCACCTGATTGTCAGAGGGGATTCTAGGTGGTACTGTTATTCGAGCTCGAAGCACCATGCCAACGAGATAATGATCCGAGTCTATATTGGCCCCCCTATATGTTCTGACATTCATCAAGGCTGAGAGGTGGCGGCGTTCGATCAACACGTGGTCAATTTGGTTGAAAGTGGTCCCCTCTGGAGAGGCCCATGTATGTTTGTGGACCCCTTTCCGCGCAAACCAGGTACTTCCAACAACCATTTCGTGTGACCCTGCTAATTGAATAATCCGCAATCCGTTATCATTTGTATTTTCGTGGAAGCTATGGTAGCCAACGTATCGCCTGAATACGGGCTCCTTCCCTACTGAACATTGCCTTCTTATTAGTGGATCTTAGCTTAGAATATGAAATTTCGGAAACTCCTAGCCTCAGGGACGACTTACTTGAATGAACCTAATGGGGTATTGTATCCGAACAATAATTTGGACTGAAGCTATTCTTGAGACCATAGAAATAAATTCCATGTCTCCTTCCTATGACATACTTTTTGGGCCACTCAGCTTGAGGTGAGAAAATTGCCATGCACTGGCAGATAACAGGAACTTCAATTTCTCTGTTACTCTTGAAATAGGATAGCGGATGTTCGTGAGCAATCATTTAAAGTTGAGCTACAATCACCCAATATGGAATTCATTCTCAGCGTAACACAAATCAATTATGCATGCCAATATGCTAATTTTTCACTTCGTACGTGGAAAAGGGATTCCCTGCTCTATATGCATATGTATATCGATCCACTTTATGAAATAGCATTTGCTGACTTCGTTGCTCGGATTACATTGTTTATTTTGAAGCCAAAGCTAAGTCCAATATGCTGTCACTGACAACAACAAATGAGTGTCGTGCAGAATGGCTTCCGTTTTCCTGTTTTCCTGTTGACTGTTTCAAGTTTTACTTTTGTTTAGAAATTTATTCCAAGTGGAATTGTATAAATCATAAGTTCGAAAGTGGATTCAAGGCAAACTAAATATGTAAATTTGCAAGTTTTTCTGGTTTGTTACATCCCCATCAATACAGAATGTACTCTCGCTTTCATGGAATTTCGGTGGAATTCCAAAAATCTCTCTCTCGTTGTAGAATGAATTCCGAGTAATGCGTGAATCAAGTAAATATGTTTGATTTTCTTTCTGTTTCTGAATATTAATTGTCATCCTTTCATTCTTTCAACACGGTGTAGGAATAAAGGTGACTTCCGTTTCTTCATATCCTTATTCGCCATCTAACCTGCGGCGCAACAATGGAACATTTTTACTGAAAGTTCCTTTCCAACTCTACTTTCCAGCCAAGTGTAGAACAGATGTCTCTTCCCTACTGAAGGATTTTCCAGAAAAATCCTTCATAATTTGTATTTACCATGAAATGAGGGTTATGTACGTTTAAAAGCAGGGATCGTTTTTACTTTGCATATTTCTTTTCTCTCATATTCTACCGTCAATCTTTATTAATCAAAAATATCAACTCGTTCGCCGTTTGCCTTTTTGATTGCTATCTTCTTAAGGTTTTCGGAAAAGCAAAACCTTATTGAAATCCAATCATTCTCTGCCTGTCACACCCAATTTACTGAAAAACGACCGAACATATTGTCACGAAATTTGATGGAGCTTGGGGTTTGTCATCAACGTGAATGACTTGAATTTTTGATGAATGAGATGAAAACACAAATTCTATTTCCCTAGTACCGTGACGAGTGGTGCTCACTTAGAACTTATGGAATCTAATTGTTGCATATTTGTGGACCTTGACTTAAAGTTTTGTTCCTACAATACTTCTAAATTTCATTCTACGTCCTCATGGCGATGTTTACCGATTTAGTGCAACTATTTATTAGAGGCGCATTCGGGGCTATACCGTTCTGTCAATTCTGAAGAAATTTCGATCACGGACTATTTGAAAAGGAAAGTGTAGGGCTCACTCGTGCAAGACTTTCAGTAAAACATATTGCGGTAGTATGCTGAAAACATGGTTTAAGGGAAAATTCATGTTATAAAAGGAATAGTAGAAACCTGTCGATGGTCTCCTTGTGAAATCCAAGTTCACGCGTTCATCAATACGCTTATGTACGTGTATATGCTTCTTTATTATTCTTTGTCAAGCAAGAGGCATGCACATAATATTTTCTTTGTTTTTTGTTTGTTTTGTTTCATTATTTACTTTGTACAATGTATAGTGTGTGTTTGTAGTACAAACAGCAAACATTTAAGATGTAACGAGAACTTGAACTCAGACGACCAAGCTAGAGGCTGACGTTCAATCTGGCTGTGGCACTCATGTAACCTCGTCCATTTAAGTGTCTCAAAATTCGACAGCCTCACATCTATGAATGTATCGAAAAAATGAAAAAGCTTATAAATTTAGACTGCCAGTTAATGGCTATTCACTTTGGAATTAGACAACTTTCCTTTAAGTTCCTGCTAAATCAGCATTGAAAATAGAGGGCCAGAAGTGCCTTCCATTCGGAAAACGAAGGGTAGTGTAGTCCTCGCCGAATTTGGTCCGAGGACAGCAAACAAATGTACGATCTGTGAAGCGGTCAAGAGGCTATCGGATGAGAAAACTTTGGTTTCTACCCTAGAACACACGTGCTGTCAGGAAGTCCAAAATTTTGACTGCCACATAGAAAAGAGCGAAGTATAATAGAAGAGACTATCGAGCGTGAACTTCCGGAGGCAATCAATACTTGGGTATATATGTTACCTCTGAGAACTTTCGACGCCAAAAACTCGCTATGGTGGAAGTTGCTGAAGAATACGCCAGAGAACTCCTTAACAGCGGAAAATTGGGAATTGGTTGGGATACGTATTCCGGCCCCTTCTACCAAATTTTATAGGTGTTTAGATTATGAGCACATGTCTGCACCCTGCCGGTGAGCTGGCAGGGGGCAACATACGGCGAAGTAAGCCATGAAGCGAGTACCAGCAACGAAAAGGGGAGTTACAATCTATGCAGAGATAGTGGCGAGCCTGATGAGAGCGTTCCTCATACTCTATGATCATGGCACTCCGACGTATCAGGCATCGCTGCCATCTGCGTTCGAGACGGCACCCGCCTGAGGGCGCTAAGTCAAGGGGATAGCTTTGTTTGGATTCGAAGTGTCAATGTAACACCGAATGAGATGAAGTGGAGCTTTCGATGCAGGTTTGATGCTCTGCAAGATTCTATTTTGGATACGGAAAGGCGGAGTGTCCGGATAGCTGAGTGGTTAGAGCACAAGGCTGTCGTACGGAAGGTCGCGGTTCAAATCTCACAGGTGGCAGTGGGATTTGTATCGTGGTTTGAAGTCGGATACCAGTCGACTCAGCTGTGAATGAGTACCTGAGTCAAATCAGGGTAATAATCTCGGGCGAGCGCAATGCTGAGCACATTGTCTCCTACAGTGTACTGTAGTGTACCATTACGGTCTTGAATGAAGTGCTCTAACACACTTCAAGGCTCTGATCCAATATGGATTGTTGTGCCAACGATTATTATTATTATTATTAAAGACGGATCGTAGTCGGGGGTGATATCGCTTTCGGGACATAAGAAAACAAGTTCTTGAAATGCCAGCTAGAACATGGCTTGTATTTTGAAATACCGAATTAACGGACAACAGCGTTCCGGAATCATTAGTGGAAGGAGACGAGCTCTGGAAGACTTCTCGGCAAGTGAATCAGCAAATCGATGTATCGCGTTTGAAGTGGTTGACGAAATCTTTCGGTGCGTGCCACCCCTGCGCTCTTTCTGTGCGTGGAACGCCATGGAGATTTATACAACTTCTTGGAGCAGGTGGGGCTACGGGGGAGAGCACTCATGAGTTGGTGGTACTGCAGCTGACACTGCCGTAAATTCAGTTATGAACGAAATAATAACAACCTGATTCTATGCCCAGGAGAGCATCAAGACGTGGCACACCTTCTATGTATAGGTGGACGGCGGAAATTGCTGAGCTGCCGAAGCAGTGGCAGAAATTCCAGCGCATGACACAACACTTAAACGACTGGGAGTGGTATCTAGTACAAACACACTATGTGGATCACCCAGGAGGAAGCTTCGCAATACAATAAACATTAGCAAAGCTTGCTGCTAGCAGGACCTGATCGACGGGGAGAGTGGGCACCTATGAGGACTCGGTTATGAACTGGTAACCGCAAAAATCAGAGCTCTGCGGAAATCCGGCTCACTTAAGGTCGAACAGATGGGCCCTACTGTACGGACACTATTCCATGCACATCCCGAACATGGATGGCATCAAGAACTGCCCATTTTTCTCTATAAAAGAAGGCGCCTGTATTGGATGGTATCCCGGGAGATATATACAAACTGCTGCTTCAATATCGAATACATGGTGCATTCAATGCTTGTCTGCAAGAGGGCATTTTGCCCTCTCGCCAGCAGGTGGCGAGACAGCAAAGGGGAAGTGCTCGAGAAGCTCATTAGTTGTATCGTTTCAGACATGCTGCCGGAGACTTATCCGAACGAAAATTCAGTATTAGAACGAGGAGATTCACAGTGGATTCTGTTATGCGAACCGTAGACACAGTTCGTCGAGCGGAGGCACACAGCCGCCGAACTAGACAGGTGGTGCTCCGCGTAAGGCCTGATGTCAGAAACGCCTTCGACTCTGTAAGATAAGAAGACATTCTAGGTATACTCGATTATACTTTTCACGTACTGAACTATCTCTCACGGATATTGTGGGATTATGTGAACAACCGCTTGAGGTTACGTCAGGGGTAGCACAGGGATCCATTCTAGGGCCGGACTTCTGGAACGCTTCCTACAATAGTCTGCTCAGATTGGTCATACCAGAGGAGTCACGCCTGGTCGGTTCTACAGATGACGTTGCGGCGCTTGCTGTTGGACCAACTGTTGACCAGGCGCAAAGTAGACTGGGCATATTGACTTACGCTGCTGACCAAAAAGAGAATCCCAACTCAAACGTACCATATCAATCGACAAGTCAATAACTTCAAGTAATACCTTGGACTGACGTTTGACTCAAAAGTGAGCTTTTTTGAAAATATCAAAGCTGTCGCGGACAAGGCTACAGGTGGAGTTTCGACCTTATGGCAAATAATGGGGGTCCTTAGTCTAGCAGTCGGCTTCTTCAAATTAGCACAACGCAGTGAGTGGCAACTTTGTTGGTTCATTGGCAACTTAGGTACGTGGCTGAATCGAAAGCATGATGAGACTGACTATTTCTCCACTCAGTTCTTAAGTGGACATGGAGGTTTTCAGTCTTCCTGTATACAATTTGGGAGGTGCGATCTACTGATTGCGTGTTTTGCAAAGTGGTTGTGGACAATGCCGATTACACCTTTCTTGCTTGCGGAAGGTGGGATGGGATTTGTCAACAACTCTATTTAAGCACAGGGGAACTCTCTGCAGGCAAAATTATCAGGGAAACGATAAGAAGCACTGACAGGTGGAGCCATGCTGCGCATTATTTTCGGATGCTTCTTGTTGCAAAGAAGATAGATCTCGACCGTTGGGGAGGCCAGACGATAGGGGATTCCTTAAACTAATAGTTCCCTTCTCCATCTCCCCTCTCTTTTGTGAATGCGGTTTTCTGATTTGAGGGTTCCCCAAGGCGGAAGATCTTGGAGAGCTAGCCCGAAATAATGTCACAAACAATTCCAGGCTAGATCTCTTACGATCGGGAGGTCTTGAGACGGTAGCCCGTGATGCATCGCAGTGTGAGTCCAACACCCTATGCATCCACTCATTCAACTATCCTAACGAAGGATCTACTCAAGATTTCAGTATTGTATCGCCTCAGAAGTAAAGTCTAATATTTAAAATGTATGATCTTTTTATATTACTCGCTTTGTACCAAATTTTGAGCATGCATACTGTCTTTCATTTGTAGGTGGACTTAAAAATAGCGGGTATACGAAATTGATGTAATTGATGTAAGTAGTTTTTATCTCCACGCGCGTCTAAGGTAGGACTCTGCTCTGTTCTAGATCAAAATAGCGTTGTTTCGATATGTAAAGCTCAAACAAGCTGACAATACCTTCTACTCTGAGATAATACCGTTTCCTCCAGAGAGGTCTTGCCTGTTCAATACTTGCTAGATATCACCAAAACATATCTTCAATTTTAGATGACCCAATATTATAAAAAAATATTTTGATGTAACTTGTTGGAGTGTCCACTTGAAGACATGTAAATGGCAAATCGTTTAAAGTAAACAAAAGTTGAATTAAGCGAAAGTAACGGCAAGTCTAGAAAAGCAAAGTTCATCCTGATGTTCCGATGAAGTTCAAGAAAAGGGTACTTCTGCACTCCTATGAAAACAAAAGGACTGTTCATTGTATCTGTCAGCTCGTAAAGTAATCTTTGAGTTGTTTAGTATGAGGTCCAGTTTGGCTATCACGGTTTAATGACTTTACATTACTTTGTTTGCATATAACTTCCTCTGTGCACATGGCAACTATTACTATCGGGAGGACGTCTGTAAAACCAATGACTATGGCCAAACCGGAAGCGCTAAAGCCGATACTTCCTCGTTGACTGCTTCGCTCAAATTGACATGATGAGGGAATTCTCTAGGTATGTGCATTTCTGAGAGGCACAGGGGAAGATTGGGCGCAAATGCTCCTCCCTCCATAAACATTATAAAGGGACTAATTGGGATTAGTGTTAGCTATGGGATCGGTTCAGTTGACTGTACCGCTTAAGTAGACATGATGAAGGTATATTTCTAAGGGTTAAAAAGGAAGACCGGCCGCAATTATTCGCTTCTTTGTTGAGAGTTATTCAATCGACTTCGTTGCTTCAAGTTCGAACCCCGGTTCATCATGAACGCTTGTATTTATCTTCGTGATGTTGCAGTTATAATGGAACTGAACCAAAAGCTCATTATAAAAAAAAGGACATGTGGATGGCGCAGGAAACTTATATTACTGGGCACGTTCAAATGAGTGCATCGAAAGAGACTCTTGACTGAAAATACCAATTATGTTGGCTCCAATTTTGAATTTCTCAGTTGACTCTTTTTATAATAATGACATTTTCAAAAACCACACGGAGTTTGACTGTTTTGTGCAGTATGCATTTTCTAAATTCTATCCACACATTGCCATTTTTCATCTTCCCGTCCAAGAGAAATACGAAAGCGCCAAGGCAAGGATTTTGAACGCATCAATCGTTGCTCCGCCGGAGAAGTTTTTGTTGTTTTTATTGTTCTTTTTCTGACATTCCACACTTGCCAATAACCTACTACTCCTCATTACAGTTGTTTACTCGATAATTTTAAATTATTTTTGGATCGGTGGAGAAAAATTCATGCATGGTACGTGCCTACACTCGATTTTTTTAAAATTCTTCCAGGCTGTATTATGTTCTTCATGATTCATTTGATAAGACTGTATCACCAGTCTCTCTGAAAGGTATTACAAAACCGCGATAATTATCCCATTTTATTTATATAAGCTCATTATAATGATTTTAGGGTTAATAACTGGGTGCATACTTTTAAATCACCAGACGAGCGCATCCTCCATCTGACACCTACCTGCTAGCGTTTTCTTGTTAGTTTAGTAACTTTGGTAAGGAGGAAGACAAAATATCTCAATAATCACATCGATTCATAAGAACCCGATCTTCAACTGACCGGATTGCAAATCGCAATAATGGTCAACCACTGCAGGAAGTTTCACTACAAAGCAAGTGGAATGCAAGTTACTTTCCACGACTTTATCAAAGGTGCTAAGAAGAAGATCATAACCCAAACCCATAGACTACAGAGTTTGAAAAGGCTCTCACCGCATAAGGAATGTCCCGCTCAAGCGGAAGCAGTGCTGCAGCAATACTATGAAGGCAGAGTCACTTGTCTTTTCCGTGTGCCTTTGAGGCTCTCACCAAAAGTGCCTACGCCTGGGATCAATTTGTAACTGTTAAGGCTGTTAGATATTTTTAATTCATAGTAGAGACTATCCTCTTGTTATCTGTCCTGATCATAAGCGAGCCGTTATTGCATTCAGGTACAGCTCGAAAAATATTGGCTGCGGTAAATCAAACATATATAGATCAATCCCCCGCAGAAATTCTCCACTTGACAGGAAGCGCCAATGCGCGTGATTTGTCAAAGATTAGATGTTCGTCATTAGCGCAGGTAATGTAGTAGTTAACTTCACCTGATCTACAACCGCTGAGATTGGATAATACTCAGGCTGTCTTGTATTGCGATATTCCCATCAAAACCACTCACGGATAAGTAAGTGCGAGAACTCTTCGGAGAGGAGATTTTCATAAGAGCAACGGCGTTTCATGCCCTAGTCCACAGTTAGATACTAGACAGCTACCTCACTCCCCCTTACCCCTCCAGGGGGGAAATCAGTGCGAGTACACACGATTTCAAATTGTTTTGCCCTTGAGCATGAGCGAGATGTGTTTGACATACCGCCCGGACTTGCCAATGTATTGGTGAGATTGGCAAGTTTTTGCTTATGTATAAGTGAATACGTGAAACAACTTTTTGCTATATGGGTGAGCACGCCGTAGTACCAGAATAGCAGAAGCTCACCGATCTCTCTCTTACCAATACGATTTGACGAAGATTATGCCTTTTCCTTGTTTAGCGTCTCTAATGTGTACAGATAAGCTTCTGCAAGCACATTTGCAAGTGGGGTCATTTTTGTAAGGGTACTGCCTATAGTAGATCTACTGTGCCTTAGTCTATAAGCCAGCCAATAAGAACATGATAAAACGTCAGCTTATTTCGGCGAATCTGCCACTCCAACAGAAGAATGAGCGCGATTTTGGTTTGCTTGTTATAAGAGCAAATTTGCTCGGCATGCGTACCTCTTGCAAAAAAAAAAACACCATTCCAAATCCTCGCTGGATTTGATCTAGTTCGACAGTTTTTACCAAGGCCACAGCCAGAACATCGCTTTCAGCAATCACACTTCGTACTTTTTATCATTTTCAGTACTTTTTTAGCTGTAGTAATTTTCAGCAGAAACTGAGACGAAGTTAATATTTGGCAATATCACGTTTTGTGAATGAGAAAACGACCGAAAAGATTTACTTCATGTAAGAGATCCAAATTTCTCTAAAATCACAAAATCAAAATAGCGGTTGTAGTGAATATAGTTCACCAAGTTATGGAAGGTACAAAATAACCCACTAAGTTCGTCATCTATTGCGGAAGCTGGTAGTCCGTGAGCAATACGATTTTATTCGCAATTCATGTAAAGGTTCGTTCGAAACCCCACGGCATTTGAAAAAAATGTTGCGTATGGATAGGGCCAGGTTCACGTTTAGAGCATGCGCATAGTATTGCGGGTAGCTAAGTTTCATCTTTGCCCAGTCAGAAGAAAAGCGTTTGTCTCTAAAAATAACCGAGAAAATAGTCGCTCATGTATTCCTCCAGCGTTTTTGGATATTCACACAACATTCCCAGGCAATGTTACATATCTGCCACGACGACACATTACTGATACGATGTTAGCTGCAATGGCGAGTGAATGGAAATTACCACCTGCCTTTTTCTGTTCCGACCGGCCGCAAGCGAATTAATGATCACAGTAGCAGTTCGGGCTCTCCCAATATACGTTGTGAAAAATGATTCCCATAAAACTGGTGCTATGCCCAAAGCCTGGCGTCTACCCACGTTAACATCTCAAAGCGCCGTGCATCAGAGCATTATATTTGAGGGTTTGGATTTGACTAAAGATACACCGTCTGTTGCGCTAGGTAGTGCGTTTTCAACAATCATTTCTTCTGGGACATCGGATCGCTGAGCTCCAGGTAGACGGTTATCTATCGACACAACCATTAATACCCTCATCCCAGATCTGCCATTAAATAGTGATGTCCCTTACGTAAATCACATTTCAGCTTACTTTACGTCGTCGGTGCAGCAGACTTCAAAGACAAAGTTGGCAACAAATTATCCTGCTCTTACGTCAAAGCCTGATCCACCTTTACAATTGTTTGTCTCGAGTTCAACAATCCTGGACGAATTATAGCATCATTCAAAATCACCTACCCACATTACTTGAAGGTATTAAACCATCCGTCGTTTTGGTCTCCCAGCGTTTCCATCAAGGCTTTTCAGCGACGAATCCACCCTGTAATTTTCTGGAAGGATCGCCACAATCAGCGACGTACTTGATGCCTTTTTTCTGCTGGATTTTAGATTATTTGCTATATATGACATCATCTGTATATCTGAAATTTAGCTCGATTCTAGAATACACATGGTGAGCTCCTTGGTGGTTATTCTGTCCTTCGTTCCGAAGATTAGACACTATGCTAGTTTCGACATAGTTCACTTTCTTCTCCACGTATTTCCATTCAATGTCGCTATTATGGTGGATAGCAACATCAATAACATACGCGGAGCGACCCGTCTTGTCAACTAACAGTACGTCAAGCTTGTTATGTAGAGTATGGCGGTCAGTCAGAACTTCAGTCCCAATACATGCTGTGAGCAGAATTATCAAGTACTGCTTCCAGCTTATATCGTTAAACCGGACATGTTCCTGTGATCAGCCCATGCTTATATGCAAGGTTTTGATGGATAACCTTACATAAAGCATTATGCCTGGGGACGTATTGCACCGGTGCCATAACAGTACAGCCAGAAATGAGATGGGCCAACGTCTCTAATGCCGAACCACACATTCTGCACTGTTCGTTCTCCACTCGCTCGAGTGGCGACCACGCCGTCCTGAATGGCAAACATGAATCCCGACATTTCAGCAAAGAGCTTCCCAATACATAGCCATCTGTTCGACAAATGGAAATCGTGCATTGCCTTCGACTTTCATTTATCGATCCGCCCTTGGTCCGATTTCACCCCACTCAGAGTATTGAAAGATCGATCCTTCAAGCCCACAGTCTGCCTTACAGACAGCCGCATACAAGGGACTCGTCTGCTCTTTGCTGTAAAAATAAGCGCGCAACGAGTCCACGAGATGTGCTGCCACGTCAACCACGCCCGTACCTCCGACGTCACGGGACAGGTTCATACGCTCCACGATAGAGTTTGGATGATGCATTCGGAATTTGGACATAGTACTCCGTATCCGCTGCTGGACGTTTTCGAGATCGGTCTTTGTGCACAGCAATATTCCGAATGCATAAGTGAAGGGATAGTGAATATATTCAACGCGTTTATCTGTTTTTCCCTGAAAGATGTAATTTCTGTGCCAGCCGAGCATTCTTCAGATGACGAACTGGATCATGAGTCCCTTGCAGAATTTCTAGGTACTTGTCTGTCTTCTCTGTCTTGGTCACAGCTCGGATGTGGAGAACACCAATGCAATGTTCGGCACGCGGCTCATGCTGACCTTTGTGGATAGCTTGGATTCAACACTTGTCTAATCCAAATTCCATCCAAGTATCACGGCTGAACATGTCTATTATTAGCAACAGACTTTTAAGGTGGTCATCAGTACGACTATACAGCTTGATGTCATATCAAGTGTGTCAGTTTGCACTTAGCACGTAGGCCATATTTTTTTGCTAAACCATGCCCTCTAGCATCATCCAGTAGCCATGAAACGGGGTTTCAGTGCCGTGTAAAACCTAAGGGGACTCAACGAATCCCCCTAGAAGATTCCTCTCCGCATACGGATGGGCTCTGAGGTATTAGGTATGCAACCCTTCCATGACTGTCGCCAATAACTCTATTGGTTTGCCTTGGCGTAAGCGATATAGCAAATGAACAGGTTGCTTAAGCCTGTAGTGGCTTGTCCTATAACTACCAAGTCTACAATTAGTTACTCTTTGCAACCCCTTGACCCGACTCTGCGACCCTTCTGCTCCTCTGGCAGAATGTAGTTGGTGTCGAGGACAAGGTGGGTAATTCCCGCTGTGAAGAAGGGTAGAAATTCCTCCGGCCGATTTATGCTATGAGCCAACCGACTGTGTACACTGGTAAATTTCTTATACCAGAAATTCAATTCCCGATCCAGACCAGGGCTCTTCCAGTTCTTCGAGCTGTTTATGGCTCATCGAACTTCCTCTCCGGTAATATTCGGCGTTGATCGACTCAGCATGCTGGACAGGTAATTCCAAAAGCCCATCCCAATATTTTTTCGCTTCCGTCGCCGAAAACTATACGGCCTGGACGCTCTGTGGGGATTCGTTGAGTGATGTCTCAAGTGACTTTCGCCACATCGTCGTAACCGACTGCATATGACAGGAAGTTTCTGCTTTAGTGTGTCCAGAATTACAACTACGGGTGTTCCACTGGGGGTAGCATAGTTCCTGGAAAACCTCTGCACTTTATTTCTCACCCGCCTGCTGGCCGACGTTCCACCCGCCTGGCCGACGTTTCCATGGTGGATTTCCTCGGTCACACAAATCGATAACTTGGAAGCAAATTTCCTGGTCATGCAATCTGGCAACCGTAGCTGCACCACGATACATACGTGATTGTAGTTGCAGTAGCGACATATTATCACACAGCCGAGATTATTGATTTGAGATATAACTCTCGGAGCTCCTGGAGATGTTCTACGCGAAAGATCGATTTCCGAGAATTCTATACACGCTCTTTTGAATTCGTCCCGAACCTCAGCGGAAACCTCAACTGGACGATGAAGAAGAGTGCTTCGGGGTGTACTAAAACTATTGCTTCCAGTGCGGCGAGGTGATTTTGATGCCACTGCCTCTGCCCCCATTGACTCTCGGTCACCAGTTTCCGAGATGACCTCAAGCCGAACATGCTCCCTGCTGATGGCCGGGATTGTATCGCTGCAAGTAATAAAGTGCTACAGGCCTGCGCTTTGCTGCACAGCCACGTGCGCGTATTGCGGGAGACGCTCGATGATTCTCTGGTGCAATAAGCGGAGTAAGATGTTATACCTGCCCCCCTGTTATTTCATAGTAGAAGCGGATGATGAAGAAACAGCTGCTGCAGGCGGAGCAATGATCCTGGTCGTCGTGGCGTCTAAACGTCGAACCGCCCTACGACTAACGGTTTCAACGCCGTGCTGTCCATTACGGGAGCCCGACCCAGTCACCAAGTCAGTCGACTTTCACCGGTTATCCGTACCTGACCTTAAAATCCTCCTTGTTTTCATTTTTGGTGGTGCATTTTATCCCTAGCTGCCAGGTATGGCGACTGCTTCCTCAGTGAATAATCTGCAAGACTGCATAGCTAGTGCGATTTCCTCGCCTACCCCTGAGACACTGAAGTGGCGTACAGTCAATTAGACTGAAGCTATCCATCCTTCCTCCTTTCACAACCAGGTTTGCGACCGGCTATGGCGCAGTTGAATTTATTTATTATTTAATTTTATTTTTTATTATCTATATTCTTTATCGGATTCTCCTTTTAAGAATTGGCGAGTTTTTCCGTTTTCTCCTCTTGTTGCTTCTCTAAATTTATATATATATTTAATATACATTATCGATGGTTGTAAAGTCACTAGCATTTTTAAATTTTTCGCTTTAATACATATACCATACCGGGTCCGGAGAATCACGGCTCCACGCGCGCGTTCGGTGTAGACCCACGCATCAGTATAGACCACTTTGGGTTTGTAAAAATGACACGTGAGGGTTCGAAGCGCTCAACCTACCACCAAGAAGCATAGTGGAATAACTCCAGCTATATTTTTTTTCTTTTTCCTTGATCTCAGCATTTTATTTTTATTTTACTGAGGATAGTACAAAGTACGTTGCATCCAACTCTCTTCCTTTATGTGGGCTTGGGGCCCTCAAGCTATGTAAATAACATGGTGGCCTATATATTATAGTGCTTGTACCTATTTTTTGCCATAATTGGCACCATCAGATAAATAGTTTAGCCTTGCTTTGTTGTGACTTTTTTGAAAGTAACTAACAACATCACTTGTGTCAAAACTTGACCTTGCTTTATACAAACCGTATACTAGGGGTTAATGTGATCAGCGTTCTGCTCTCCTAGGGTTATTGCATTAAGTCGACTGGTATACGACATTAAGTCACGGCACAAATAAAGCCTGTGATCAGTCTAATGCGCTCCTCCGTTGCAGCAACTTTGTATTCTAACCACTAGTCATTCGGATAAACCTAAATCTCTTTTTATACGAATTTCATTTAACACGAGTTAAAAGGCGAGTACGGAGGATGAGGAAGCAGTTGGAAGCCTAATTCGTTGAATTTGGTCATCGTTTTGATTGACTTGTGGCACGGTGCGTTGTCTTGATGAAAGATGACTTTCTTCTTCTTCATGTGTGGGCGTTTTTTTCGTTATTTCGGCCTTCAAACGATTCAATAACACCATGTAGTAGTCGCTATTGATGGTTTTTCCTTTTTCGAGGTAGTCAATGAAAATTATACCATTCGCATCCCAGAATACGGACGCCATCACTTTGCCGGCCGACTGTTGTGTTTTTGGACGCTTCGGGCGGCTTTCACCGGTCGTACGCCATTCAGCTGACTGCCGACTTGTCTCCGGAGTGAAATGGTGAATCCATGTTTCGTCCACTCTCACATATCGACGCAAAAAAATCCTGTTTATCATTTGGCCTTTCCCGGACGTTCCGCATCATTTGTATCAGCACGACCTCGTTTCAAGTCTGCATACCTCCGACAAAAGGTTGTTTTCGACGGAGTAGAGTCCGGATAACGTTCTTCAAGCCATTGCTGAGCTTGAACAGTGTTTTTTCCCATTAGAAAACAATGTTTTATCAACATACGAAACTCGTTTTGGTCCAGTTTTTCACGATTGCAAAGGTAGCGTCACTTTAACCACTATAGCTTTCTTGGTTACGTTTCGAATCAAATTTTGACACATCTTATCTGAAGGTTGGTACTTCTGAACCTTGGTATATTTTTTGTTTTTTTGTGCGTACAAGGAGGTGGAAAATCTTAGAAAGACACGTCCGCCGCCCGAACGGCGGAACAACAGCGGCGCGTGTGCGATTCACACCCACTAAAAACCACCCCCGGTCTCTCCAGCCCCAGCCCCGCGGGACCACCATTGAGGTATTACTTCGCGGGGTAGGTTTGCTCTTAGGCACTCATCCTTCTCCTATTTGTAGCTTTCCTCCTTCTTTGTTCCTTCTGCAACTTCTCCTGCATTTGGATGATTGCGGAGCAAACCGCAAACCACTTCTCCTCGGACTCCAGCATCTCAGTAACCAAGCTCTCCGGGGTCCCGCTCGTGCCCAGCACCTGGTTTAAGCTCCTTCTTTCCATCGCAAATCGTGGGCAGTGAAACATCACATGCTCTGGATCCTCCGGTATTCCATCGCATCTGGGACAGTTCGGAAAATCATCCAACCCAAAGCGGTGCAGATACTGTCTGTAGCAACCACCGTGTCCCGTGAGGAACTGGGTAATATGGTAGTTGGTATCCCCATGTTCTCGCTCAAGCCACACCCTAATGTTGGGAATGAACCTATGCGTCCACCGACCTTTCGCAGACTCGTCCCATCTGCGTTGCCAGAGATCAAGCGACTCTGACCTTGCCGCATTTCTACGCTGTGCATGCCCCTCCATATGTCTTGCATTGTACAGGACACTCATTTCTTTGGCCAGAATGTCAACCGGGATCACACCTGCCACCACCAATACTGCCTCATCTTATGTGGTTCTAAAAGCACTGCAAACCCTCAAAGCCATCCGCCGGTAAACCGAGTTCACCTGCTTCCGTCTGTGAGAGTTTGCAAGCGCCTCTGCCCACACAGGCGACGAGTAGAGCAGGATGGAGCGCACCACTCCGGCTAGCACCAACCTCCGGCAATGTTTCGGCCCACCAATACTTGGCAACGTTTTTGCAAGTGCCGTGGTGGCACTGGCTGCCTTTTGGCATGCATACTCTAGGTGCTCCCTAAAACTCAATTTGGTGTCAATTATTACCCCCAGGTATTTGATAGCCGGCTTTGATACGACCGTATGTCCACCGACCTCCACTTTTACAGTATTATTTTTCCTGCGTTTCGTTATCAAGACCGCTTCCGTTTTCGCGTCCGCCAAGGTCAGCCCGGCCTTTTCTAGCCAGGACTTTACCGCTCTCACTGATTCCGTTGCGTAAACCTCCACATCTTCTGGGTGTTTTGCTGCAACAACCACAGCTAGGTCATCTGCAAAGCCGACAATCGTAGTCCCCTCTGGGACGGGAAGGGCAAGCACCCCATTATACATGATATTCCACAACAGGGGACCAAGTACCGATCCCTGTGGTACCCCGGCTGTGACAATGTGCTCTTCGGGGCCCTCATCCCCCCCCCCTCATTAGTTTTCCACCAAATTCGCTAAGTATCCGGGGACAGCTATGTCAGCCAACGCTCCTTTAATTCTATTCCAGTTGGCCGAGTTGAATGCGTTTTTGACATCCAACGCCACCACGGCACAGCAGCCGCCAGAAATCAGTGCACCTTTTGCTAGGTTTACCACCATGCCAATTGCGTTCACCGTAGAGTGGGTGCGTCGGAAACCAAACTGGCGTTCCGACAAACCATTGCTGGCTTCGACGATGGGCAGGAGTCTGTTGTAGATGACTCTCTCCATCATCTTCCCCATTGTATCCAACAGGCAGATAGGACGATACGACGCTGGGTTTCCAGGTTGCTTGCCAGGCTGCGGAAGCAACACCAACTTTTGCTTTTTCCACTGGGCAGGGAATATTCCTTCTTTTAGGCACGCCTCGAAGGTGTTGGCGAAAAGTTCGGGCCTAGTCTTCACTGCCAGTTTCAAAGCTCGGTTGGGGATGCCATCTAAACCTGGGGCCTTGTTGTCACCGAACCTACCACATATTTCCCGCAGCTCCTCCACAGTTACAGGCGGTATTATGCCGTCATTTGGCTGGGCAAAAATTTGCCTTCCCCTATTTTCGTGGTGAGGGAACAGAGTGGTAATAATCTGTTTCAGGAGGCGCGGACAGGTCACCTGGGGTGATTTCCGCAGCCTTTTCATCACCACTCTGTAAGCCTCGCCCCAAGGGTTTATGTCGGCATGGTCGCACAGCTGTTTGATGCAGTTCTTTTTGCTCCTCCGAATGGCTTCCTTTAGGCGGCAACGCAATTGCTTGTGTGCCTCCTCTCGACCGTCGCCACCGGGTTTTCCCCTGAGCCTCTGGCAAAGCCTCCTTGCCCGAAAACATGCGGCTCGCAAACTTACGATTTCGTTGTTCCACCAGTAGTTGGGTTGCCTACTGGGGAGCAATCGCCTTCTGGGCATAGTAGCATCGCATGCTTCCGTCACCCATCGAGTGATCTGGGTGGCTTTCTCTCCAGCCGTACCATTCCGGGATATGTCGGATTTGAGCACCGCGGAAAACGTGTCCCCCTCGAACGCTTTCACTGTCCAGCCAAGCATACCACCCGGCATTTTGCGAAAACTCTTTTTCGAGCTCGATCCGCTCTTGATCTCTATGCAGATTGCCTGGTGGTCGCTGTGAGTATAGTCCTCACTGATATGCCAAGCGATTCTACTGGCTAAAGTGGCACTCACGTATGTCAGGTCCACTATAGACCCCAGGCCCCTTCCCCGGAAAGTGTACGAAGACCCAACATTCGCCAGTACCACGTTCAGCTCCGCGAATGCTTCGAGGAGAACACGTCCCCTCACATTAGTTATCCGGCTACCCCATTCAAGAGCCCATGCATTGAAATCGCCTCCTATTATGATCGGCCAACGTCCTCTTGCATCCAAAACAAGAGCAGCAAGCATCCGCTCATACTCGACGAGTGTAGCGCTGGGTGGAGCATAGCAGCTGTAGATGTGGATGCCCTTCACCTTCGCTCTGATGAAGCCCTCCTCCGGGTGCTCCATTATTTCCTGGATGGCCACAAGTCCACAGCGCTGCTTGGCCCGTTTGGTCTTTGACCCAAACGCTACCACCGCGGTTTCGGTATGGTTCACTTAGTATGACCACATCGATGTTTTTCTCGCGGATGGTTTGCGCGAGTAGATCCTGCGCCGCCTCGCAGTGGGTGAGGTTGATTTGTATCAACCTCATCTGCGATTTGTGCTAAGGGCTCTCCTGTACTCCGGGCACCTGCTACTGCCCGCAATGTGCCGATGATCGACACCCTCCTTTCCTTTGCACACTAGACAATTTGGGTCAGCTCCGCAGTCCTTGCTGATATGGCCTTCCACTCCGCATCTCCTGCATTGCTTTGACCTGTCATTGGTGTTAGTGCATGACTTCGCAATGTGACCAAAGCCAAGGCATCTAAAGCACCGTTTTAACGCCAGCTGTTCCCTAAGGCGACACATAACCTATTCTCACTCTCCCTGCTGCTAACAGTTTGAGTGCGTTCTCCACTGGTAGGCTGATGATGGCGGTTTGTGTTCCCACATAGGCTTTCCTTAGCGTTTTCACCACTGACTCTTGTAGTCCGGCAAGATCGAACTGTTTCTCCAACGCTACGCGAACCTCCTCCTTCGTCGTGATTTCATCTATATCTTTGCAGATTATAGTGATCTCCGGCCTGCTAGCTCTTATGTCGGCTTCCTACCCTAAAGTCTTCCCGATTTGGCTTAAGAATTTGTCCGCGGTTACATCCTTGGATTTCTTAAGTTCCAATATAAGATCTCCCTTCTGCGATCGTCTAATACGGCTGACGTTGTCTCCCAAATTGGTGAGTTCGGGGTCTGCCTTCACTTTCCTGAGAATGTCGGCGTATGACCCTTCGCCTCGTTTGGAAATGAAAATCACCTCCGGTCTAATCTTCTTCCGATAATTTCTTTTCCGCGGTTCTACCTTCCTCCAAGCTTCCGCATCCGCCTTTGAAGGCTCGATCCCTTTTCTCGAGGTAGCCACTGCAGTATTTTCGCTGGTAGTTTCAGACATACTTTTCATGAACTCCGCCTTTTTGGGAGTTGAGTCCCTTTTTCTTTTCGGGGTTTGCTGGCCTGTTGAGTCATTCAGCTTCTCGCGCAGCCTCTTCCCCAGTTTCTCCCCTTTTGTGTTTTGAACCGGCGTTACTTGAGTTGCCTGGTTCACTTTTCCAATCGGCGACTTCCCTACTCGTTCATCCTGGGCCTTGCCGTACGTCAAACGGATGCCTCTTATCATGGGCCTTATATTTTGATGAATGTTCCTGCGCTCCTTTATAAACTCACACAGCTCCATGATCTTTTTACCGAGGGCAGTAAAGGCAGCTCCAGACTGATCATTGCCCAAAACATCGCTCGGGTGAATCGGCGTCAGTGATTCTTCTTCATCGAAGACTCCCGCTATACGCTTCCCACTGGGGGTAGCGATCGTGGGGGCTTGTGCCCGTGTGGGAGGGGATCTGCGAAAAATCGAGCTCCTTCTGAACGGATCCATCACTGGAGCCAGTTCAAGTTCCTCCCGTACGCTTATAACATTAGATGCCACAGTAGCCAAGGTTCCCACTACTGAGGCACTGCGGTCGTTGGATATCGACGGCCAGGAGCCCGCTTGCTCACTCCCAAAAACCGCCGGCACTGGGTTTCCGAAGCCCTGCACCGTAACTTCATTCTTCTTCTGCTCCTCCATGTTTGGCTTTATTTCTGGGTATCCTTCCCATAGCCAATTTTTATCCACGGGTGGGCGTTTATTTCCCACCTACCCGGGCTGCGCATAAACATGCCCATACACGCACATCTCCGGATGCGTGCATGTGCATGGCCATGACACATTCGCCGAGCATTCCCTTATCCGCACGAAGGGACGCGCCTGATGGGAGATTTGGCAACTCCACACAGGGAACCTTGGTATATAAATGGCATTATTAGCGCCATATCTACGCTAGTCCCGGGACTCATTGAACGATGTGTTATAACTTATGTAATTCTTTATGTAATTGAAATCTTTTGCGCGTAATATAATGGATTTCAGTCCGCCATCAAGATGCTTAAGGAGAGATGTCATTATGCATTACCATTAATTTCGTGCACATTATTATGATTTATGCAGATGAGTTTTAAGTCACATTTTAAATTTGGTATGAGAACATAAAAATAACTGGATTGCGATATTGGCTCCAAGATCCTCTTTTCGTAATAAAATAATTCATTTTCCTTACTACATAGTTGACTGCCTTTTTCTCCATTAAATTTAATTAACTGGAAATTAAATCAATTTTTCTGCCATTCCATTTCAGTTTGCAATATTAACATTATGCATAATTGTTTGTTATTGTATGATAAATGCTTGGAGTAAGGTTTAATAACTTCAGAATAATTAATTTGACAGCGCCGACATCAATTGTACACATTTTTACTATACACCTTCCCCTAACCGGGCCAGACAAAATTCAAATTACTATGGCAATAAATTTTATGGATAATAAAATGAAGTAATGGTTTCCAAGGTGGTATAAGCACGGAAGGGAAATTAGAACTGGGGTATAACTTAGTCTTTAATATGAAATGGGTGGTAAATATTATGTACGGAATACCAAACATGCAGATTCAACACTCAAGTTATAGTTGTGCAAAAAGGCAT
This sequence comes from Hermetia illucens, assembly GCF_905115235.1. Classification (NCBI taxonomy): domain Eukaryota; kingdom Metazoa; phylum Arthropoda; class Insecta; order Diptera; family Stratiomyidae; genus Hermetia; species Hermetia illucens. Next base: position 126,280,177 of record NC_051851.1, on the reverse strand, counting down.
TAACAGCACTCGCTAACAATCGACCAATGGTATCTCAGAGAAAGTGGGTTATGCATTTGCGCTTTACAACTTCCTGATGTACGTAGGAACTGCTTATCAGCGAATACAGTGCGCGGTTTGAATTACCATCCGAGAGGTACCGAGCCTATTTGTTTGGGGTAGATCTACAGCTGTTTTCCAAATGTTTTTTAAGTTTTTTAGAATCGAGACGGTGTCTGTCTGTCCGTCTGTCCGCCTGTCTGTCTGTCTGTCTGTCACACCCGATTTATTCGGAAACGGCTAGACCGATTGTCACGAAAATTGGTAGGAGTATGTGATCTGCCGTTCCCTTTACATGCAGTAAGTGGCGCCATTTTGTGTTAAGTCTAAGGAGGGGCTCCCCATACATGTGAATGGAGGGTGTAAATTTTTTTTTACAGAATGTAGCCATGTGGGGTATCAAATGAAAGGGTTCAGTTAGTACTTTTCGAAACTGGTTCAATATTTGATGTTGGGTGAAACATAGGGGAGTGAGGGCTCAAAATATGACCCCCAAAAAGTGTAACAGGTCTCGTTCTCAGAACTTATCCAACCGAAAAATCTGAAGAAAGTCACAGTGGTGCATCTCTACGAAATCTAGGCCTCAAAATATATCCGGTTCCGATACCTGCACAAATAAAATTAATAATAGTATATTTCCACATTTTAGAAATTTACCCGGCACCCCCCTTATGTTCATCCCAGAAGTAAGAATGGCATGCGTATAACGAAGAACATAACACAGTTTGGTCAAGTTTGAAGAAAATCCAACTGTTATTAACAAAGTTATAGGGGGTGAAACTTCAAATTTTTTTGTGAATTTCGTGCACTCTACAACCTGCTTGACGTCATCATCACATATCAATTCGTCAATACCACAACGAAATGAGTTCTTATGAATTGGGTCGCAGAGAATTAGTTTGTTTTAGTTTTTTAGTTATTTGTCAACCAGACATGTGTGTATGTAGGTATATAATATATGCGTGCTAATGAACTTTGCGGGTAGTGCCTAATTCAAATAGATATAAGAAGTTAATCGGAAATATGGGTACGATCCCTTTATATGCGTGCAAATATGTGTACAGTATTCGGAAATAGACAGTTTGTTTGTTTGGGGTGAGCGGAATATCTATGGCTGTAATATGTAGGTATGTCTCGTGGTTTGGAAAAATATGAAAGATTATGTTGAATTTGTAGTTATATACGGACAGAAAAATGTGCGTTGAAATTTCCGACATAAGATGAACACAAAACCTTTATACCCGAAGCACGAGCTTCCGGTATTCCGACTTGTTTTTAGTTTAGGAATGGTTTGCGGTGGATATGATAACTCGATAACAATTCAATTGAAATCAGAATTTAAAAAAAAACAAGTCAGGAAACCGGAAGCTGGGCGCTTCAGGTATGAAAGGTTTTGTGTAGAGCTATCCCATTTGTACGTAGCCCGTTATGTATATGCATTCAACATGTCTGACTACCCACTTTAGTGTGATATTGATATTTAAATGCAGTGAATTTACACCGTAAAGTTTTGTCACTAATAGTATAAGTATTAGTAATAGTAATAGTAAGTAGTAATAGTAAAGTTTTTTCACTAATAGTATGATTTTGACCAAACTTGGGATAAACTTAAGGGGGTTTTACTCAATTTCCCGAAAAATATGGTAATATACTATTATTAACTTAATTTGAATAGATATCGGTATGGAGAGTATGTTGAGGCCTGGGCACCATACAGAGGCAGCTTCATGAATTTTTTCAAATTTTTCGGTTGGGTAGTTTTTGAGAATAAGTCCGTTAAAGAAATCATCACTTTCCAACACTCCCCGCCTTTTTAAAAAATCTCAAAACTAAGACCGACTTCGAAAAGTACTAATCGAGACCTTTCATTTGGTACCCCACATGATAAGCCTTCCTATTGAAGCAGCGAAAAAGGCGATAGCAGTGGGCAAAGTACGTATTGGATGGGTGGTCTGTCGGTTACGGGAACAGAGTCCAGTGCATAAATGCTATAAGAGCTCGCAGGTTGGTCACATAGCGAAAGCTTGCACTAGCTCGCAAGACAGACCACATCTGTGCCACAACTGTGGAGTACAAGGCCTGCGTGGAAGCAAAAAATAGGGACAGCGCACACATTGCAGGAAGCCGTAAATGTCCAGTGTTCAGAAAGGCGTTCATAAATAAGGCCAAATGAAGTTTATGCAACCCTATCTGAATCACTGTCGAGCGGCCCAACACCTACTTCCCCTTGTATCCGAATAATACGAAAATCTGCACAGCGGAGTATGGATAGTAGGCAAAACCAGTTCCGCAGCTGCGGAAACCAAGATATAGTAGATGTGAAAAAACATCCAGAGGACGGGTTCACCCGTGCCAAGATTGGAGGGATATACATCTATAGCTGTTACGCAGCACCGAGCCTCACATTAGAAGAATTCACGTTATTACTGCAGAGACTATCCTTCAATGCAAGGCGCTACACTCCCAAAGTAATAGCCGGTGACTTCAACGCATGATCAGAAGAATGAGTGGTAGACCTCACCTTCGTCAGTGATACTCTAATCAGAAAATTGCAGTGGCGTGTCAGCGAGGAGTACACACACAGCGATCATCAGGCTCTTTCATCTTTCAAACCTCGCAAAGGAATAATAGGAAGCCATTCAAACGAATAACGATGAACTGGGTAACTAAGAAATTCGACGCAGAATTGTTCAAGGAGGTATTTCTGGAAGGTACATTGCTATCGGGAAGCGCACGAAACAAAGTTTCACAGGTCGTGGAAAAATTGCAGCGGGCATGCGATGCCGCTATGCCTCGACGTAGCACTTTCCCAAGACGAAATCTTAATTTTTGGTGGAATTCTAGCTAGAAAACGCTCCCAGCGCAGGAGAAACCGACCTGAGTTCGAGGAGCTACACGTGCAATATATGTTAAAAATGCGAGAAAAAAATTGCAAGTAGTTATCGCAAAGAGCAAATCCGAACATTTCAAGCGGATGTGTACTGAAGCTGACTCTGGCCCATGGGATGGCGCATATAGGTCGGTAATGTCATCACTAAAAGGGAAGCGTTCCCCACCGATTACTTGTCCAGAGTTGCTGCAGAATATAGTCGACACTCTATTCCCAGTAGATGTGAATTGTACAAGTCTGCCTGCAGTACATTTAAATCCTGACGAAGTTCCGATAGTGGTAAATGAGGAGGTTCTAGACGCAGAAAAAAGATTGACTGGAAAAAAAGAGTCCAAGACCGGATGGAATCCCTAATATTGCCCTGGAAGTAGCCGCCAGAACACCGCCAAGTATGTTTGCCCAAGTTTTCACGGCATGTCTTAGGGAAGGAGAATTTCCCGAGTAATGGAAGCTACAAAAGCTAATATTCATTCCGAAGGTAGGTAAACCATTGGGTAACCCCACCTCATATAGACCGATATGTCTGGTCAATACATTTGGCAAACTATTTAAACGAGTAATATAAACTACAAACTATTTAAACGAGTAATATAACAGACTGCTCGCTGTTGCGGAAAAGGAGGGAACCCTCGACGTAAAAAACGCGTTTAATAGTGCAAATTGGAAAAAAATCATCGAGACACTCGACAAGATACAGGCCCCGAAGTACATTGTACGCATTGTGGTTGAGTTTCTCCTTGGGAGAAGACTTCACTGCGACTAGGACAATGGGCTAAAAATATTTCCGGCAACTTGCGGCGTGCCACAGGATTCTGTCCTGGATCCCTTGCTGTGGTTAGTTATATATGTTGGAGTGTTGACGCTGCGTCTACGAGATCGATATCTATGCAAATGAAGCGATATGGGAGATCAATTCCTGGTTGAGAAATTCTGGCCTTTCACTTGCTGAATATAAAACAGAAGTAGTTCTCATTAGCAAAAGAAGAACAATTTACTCCCAACCATCCCTCAAATACTTGGTAGTAATTATAGACAGAAGACTCAACTTCAAAAGACACATTGAGTATGCCGTCTTCCATCGCTGCAACGATCTCGAAGATACTACCGAATATTGGTGGGCCAAGGCAAAGTCGACGTCTTCTGCTCTCTAGGGTAGTCAGCTCCGTGCTACTCTACGCAGCTCCAGTTTGGGCAACTGTTCTGAATAACACAGTGAACTACCGAAAATCGGGAATGGCGTATCGGCTAAGTGCATCAGGAGAAGCAGCATATGTACTAGCAGGGATGCACCCCATAGACATTTTGGCGAATGAAGGCCGGCGACTCTACGACAAAGCGTACGCAGCTGGAGAGGCCAGCGCATTTCAATGGCAGCTGGCACGGTGGGAATCTATCGAAGGGTGGCAAAAGCGATGGGACGAATCACAAACTGGTCGTTGGACATACCGCATCATTCCGGATATTCGGAGATGGTTTGAACGAAACTATGGGAAATTAAGCTACGAATTAACACAATTTTTAAGTGAACATGGAGGTTATTGTACTTATGTACATCGATTTGGTCACGACGAATCACCATGCTGCCCAAGATGCGGCAACGTGGCTAAGAATGCGGAGCATGTCATATTTGATTGCCCCAGGTTCACCGCGCACCGAATAATAATGGAAGCGGTCGCAGACAGGCGTTTAACACCCGAAAATATTGTGGAGTTCATGCGGCAGTCAACGGAACCAGGTAGTAAGGAAACTGCAATCTATTCACCAACAGCTTAGGCAGGAAGAACTACGACGAAAATAAGGAAGGGAGAGAACCATAATGAGCCGCAGTTAAAAGCTGATCCAGCCCCACGACGCAATACTTTATAAGAGTTCCGTGGGTAGAGTGGAATGAGAAGGAGGTGTTTTTAGTGGGTAGTCCCACATAACTGCGAAGCAGGAGCCAGCAGTAGGTTTTGGACCAACGTCAAAAAAAAGACAGACAGACATTGAACCGATTTTAATAGAATTTTGTTTTGCAAACAAAACCTCCAAAAACAAGTCGGGAAACCGGACGCTGGACGCTTCAGGTATAAAAGGTTTTATGTTTCCCTATATGAGGAGTGAAGAGTGCATGACAGTTCCACGTCTACATAGTTAAGACTTCCATTGCCCTCTATTTTTTAGAAAGTCATTTAAATAAATAATTTGATGAAAGGCCCTGTATTGATAATAGTCAACCCCATACGCTTCACACTCTGAGTTTAATATTATTAGCAAATGCAAGAGTTTAACCTGCAACAGAAACAAAAAAGTCCTGAAGAGAAGTAGATTCTTTATGAATGGAATTTTGATATTTCATTCGAATGTCAATTATTCTCGTTAATTATGACGTCAGCATCTTATTTGTATGGCTTAGGATGCGGTAAATTCGCAGGAAATTGATAAGTTTGAATTGCTATAATTTGACACTAATAGTCAGATTTCTTATGGTATGTGTATGCATGAGCAGTCCTCTATGCAAAATTTAGTACTCCTAAGAAGAACCTAAAGGGGGGTTTTCTGTCAATTTCTAAAAGTTGGTAACATGCTATTAGTAAGTTTATTTGAGCAGATGTCGGAATGGAGTATCTTTCGAGGCTTATTTTCACCTAAGCGTTTTGCACAAAACCTTAGAAAAGGCTAAGTAGAATATTTCACGCGTTTCTCAATTATTCTCGTTAATTATGATGTCAGCATCATATTTGCATGACTTTAGAAGCAGTGAGTTCGCGCGAAATCGCTAAGTTTGAACTGCTATAACTTTTCTGCTGGTGTGGTTTGTAGTCCTAGGATGAATTTAAGGGTTTCTTCAGTAAAGTTATCAAAGTTGGTAATACACTATTAGTAAGTTTATTTGAGCAGATATCAGAATGGAACACATTTTAACGCATCAATTTCATCTAAGCGCACCACCCTGATTTTGTCGGATTATTAGGTTGGGTAATTTCTGCAAATAAGTCCTGTCTCACTTTAAGTGGGTACATTTTGACTCCTTGCTTGCGCACTTTGCAATTCACGCCAAAACTAATGTCAGTTTCGGGAAGTGCTAGTCGAGGCCGTTTATTTGAAACCCGACACGACTATGTTCGGTGATTTTCTTCCATTTCCCCGGTATGTGGAGCCCGCCTTTAAACTAAATTTATGTCACTCGCTACATGCATTTCATAGTTCCCATCTAGACAGACAGGCAGACAGTGAATCGATTTTAATAAGGTTTTGTTTTACACAAAACCTTAATCATCAGAATACGTATCGATATGATGATATGAAATTTGGTGAGAAAATTCTTGAGATAATGTTCTTAGAGAATATGCAATATTTTTTTTTGATTTCGGCAACCATCACAACTGTATATAACCATTTAATGCCACTTGACTTTTGAGATTCTTGGATGTGAAGATCGGTGAAGATCGACTCTCCTGTTCAGGCGATCAATAAAAACGACAAAATTTCCAGATTTGTGCGAATTGTATTCATTAGTATGGTAGTATGGGAAAAAATAGTTCAGTAAAAACCAAGATTAACGAGAGATCAAGTTTAAAATTGCAAAGAGTCCGAATAAAATTTTTACAATTTGTAGTTAAAAAGTACAACGAAATTAGCCGGCATCACTAAAGGAATGGAGCCGGATGTAGACCAACCTCATATCTCATAAGCTCTGCTGGGAAAACATTTAGGTACATATGTGCACAACACTAGGTAACTCAACCCTTTCTCAAGGTAGAGTTGGAAAAAATTTTGAAGAAAACGATCGTATTTTTACCAATTTACATCTCTTAATTCATAATTGAATGGTCGTGCTGCACACAGGAAGAATTGAGTAAAGCAGAAACCTCTGTCAAAAAATGTAGCAACTGCAACAGGAACTATATAGCAAACTATACCGTCTATCCAGTCGAAGCAGCTCGTTTCGACGCGGCAAGTTTTCACACTGAATGTTATCTGAGTTCATATCTTCTTGATGACGAATATTTCAACCAAAGGGTATTTTTCTTGTATTTTTCAGCCATTTTCCCAGTTTTTCGCCAGCTTAATATTTTGGCTGTATTTCAATCTAACGTAAATACTTATATATAAATATTTATGTGGTATATATGAATGTGAAAATGTGTATTAATTCAGCAAATAGTGGCACACCACCTTATCAGTGTCTTCATCTGAAGGTGCTAATACCTTAGAGCCCATCCATATATGGAGAGTCCCCTTTGGTTTTGCATGGTACTGAACCCCCTTTCATGGCTACTGAATGATGCTAGAGGGCACGGTTTTACAATAAAGTATGGATTACGTGCTAAGTGCGTACTGACACACTTGATGTACTTAGATGGCATCAAGTTGTAGCTGATACTGACGACCACCTTAGAAGTCTGTTGCGAACAGTAGAAATGTTCACGCGTGATATTCGGATGGAATTTGGATTAGACAAGTGTTGAAGGCTAGCAATTTGCAAAGGTCAGCAATGCCAAACATAGCATTGGTGGCCTACACATCCACGCTATGACTGAAACAGACAAGTGCATGGGAATTCTGCAATTGGTGATCTAAGGATGCTTTGCTGGTGCTGAAATCGTATCTCTCGCGGAAAAATAAGATAAGCGCATTGAATATATTCGCTATTCCTTCACTGGCTTATTCATTCGGAATATTGCTGTGCACAAAGACCGATCTGGAAAACGTCCAGCAGCGGATACGAAATACTATGTCCAAATTCTGAATGCATCATCCAAACTCTATTGTAGAGCATATGAACCTGTCTCGTTGTTAACTATCCACCATAATAGCAACATTGAATGGAAGTACGTGGAGAAGAAGATGAACTATGAGCCACTGGCTCGGGAAATCGAAGATTTTGGCGTCTGGAGCAGGTAGTTATAATTTCCATAATATTATCAGCTACAGGGTATTGTACTTAATCCCCCACGGTTTTGCTTGATGTCCTGGGATTTTCACACAGTCTGGTTCTAACTATGTAGAAGTACACCATGCTCAATGTTGCGGCGACGGATTCTCCCACTGAGCTACCACCGGCCACCACTATCAGCGCCCCTTTAGCTTTTAAATAGGTAGGATCATCTGGGCCTAAATGCTTGGCACTAAGCGCTAATATTGGGCAAAATCCGGTATTTGCCAAGATTGTGACAACTCGGAAAGGTCAGTTCTCCATAAGTTTGAGCGGTATTATCTTACTCATGGTTCATCAGTGTAAAATTATTCGCCACATTCTGACGGAATTACGCAAAATTCTTTATTTGTTGGCTTAGTTTCCAGCTTAGTTCACGTGATAAGTTTGCGTGATGTCCTGATGTTTGGATTGGATTTTTCAAGTTCCGGTGCAGACCACGTGAAGTTTTGTGAAACGGCGTCAGAGGGTCTGAAGGCTCCCAAATTCTTAAGCCTGGCTAGCAAGCGCGAGTCCTCGGAATACTTCGGTGGAACTGCAATATTTGCATCTGGACCTTTTACTTTTGGTTGGTCTCCCAAGATGGTCTTTTGATTATCGATAAATCCATTATGTCATTACAATGTGGCAGAAGATTTGATTAGCTGTTACATACAAGTCCAATCAAGTTTTAACAAAATGGAGTGCTCAAGTTGAGGTTGCTGCAATATACCGCGCCTCAAAATTCTGATTCCTATGAGCATTTCAAAACTTTCTTCTTAAGATTTTGTGTAGAAGAAACCTTATTGAAGTCGGTTTACTGGCTGCCTGTCTGTCTGTCACACGTATTTTTGTCGGAAATGGTTATGGGGATTGACCCTCCATACTGACATCTGTTCAAAAAGTTAATAATAGTACATTACGAAGAGTTGTAGAGTTGTGATGTGACGAGTGACCGGAATCTTTGTCTCGCTGGTCACTATCAAAGAAGTCGGTGCTTGATAGTGGACTTTATGCGAGGATGCTCTCACAACCAGTCCAGGCTCAATTACCTCCGCTTTGCAAGAAAATCTCGCGTAGTGCAACTCTCAGTTGTTGACGTTGCAATGCACAGCGAAATGAACAATGCTTCACACAAATATTGAACATTCATTTTAACTTTCCATTTCCTTTTATACACTTTCACTTAGAACTAAAACAATAAATCAAAACAATTTTTTGCGTAGTCATCAATAACTCACTGTACTTTATTGCATTCTGATCTCGTTCGACCACCCAGTTAATTGGGTCAAATAATTTACAACATGAACAAGTGCAAGAGTTCAAAATTCATATGCATAAAAAAATGCATATGAAAACTATAGCTAAGACTTTCCCAGTGGCACGCGACAAAGGGATCAATTGTTTGGAAAACAAAACCTTATTAAAATCGGTCCAATGTTTGTCTGCCTGCCTGTCTGTCACACGCACTTTTCTCAAAAATGGCTATTCTGATTGGCACGAAATTTGGTGAGAAGGTGGGAACTGTGAACGCCCAGACATGCATTGAGTGATATCCTTCTTAGTTGAGAATTAGGGGGTCCCCATACATGTAAAAGGGGGGTGTAAAAATTTTTTTTCACCAAATATAGTGATATGGGGTATCAAATGAAAGGTCTCGATTAGTAATTTCCGAAGCCGGTCTTAGATTTGGGATTTGTTGGAAAGGAGGGGAGTGGGAGGGGTGCAAAGTGCTGATTTCTTTAACGGACGCATTCATAGAAACTACCCAACCAAAAAATCATGAAGCTGCCTCTATATGATGCCCCGTTAATAACAGTATATTATCATATTTTCGGGAAAATTGAGTAAAACCCCCCTTAGGTTTATGCCAGAGTTGGTAGTAGTATAAAATATAATATGAAGCATATTATCCCCAAGTTTGATCAAAATCATACTATGAGTAACAAAGTTACATGAGCTCAAAATTGTCTTTACCGTGTAAATTTACAACCCGAAGTACTAAATCTAACATGCTAAATGCATATATATAACGGGCTACACTTAAAAACACTCACAGAAGAACTTAACAAAACCTTTCATACCTGAAGCGACTAGCCTCCGGTTTCCCGACTTATTTCGTGGTAAATGTACAAGTGTGATACAACCACAATTATGTAGATGTATCGCCTGAGTTTGTGGGATACAGTTTCATAATTTACAAGTTGATTCAAGCGCCAATGAGAGATTTACAACTTCATTCAGGCAATAATCTTTTATTTGGATATAATTAGTAAGTTCCGGTGCTTCATGAAATTTTTGTCAACATGTTTAGTTGATGGCTATCATCATCATCATCAACAGCGCAACAACGGGTATCCGGTCTAGGCCTGCCTTAATAAGGAACTCCGGAGATTCCGGAGGTCCACCAATTCGATATCCCTAAAAGCTGTCTGGCGTCCTGACCTACACCATCGCTCCATCTTAGGCAGGGTATGCCTCATCTTCTTTTTCTACCATAGATATTGCCCCCTTTCCGGGTAGGATCATCCTCATCTTGCTAAAAATCCAAGTTTTCGAGGAATACATGAGGACTAGCAAGATCATTGTCTTGTACAGTAAGAGCTTTGCCCCTATGGTGAGACGTTTCGAGCGGAACAGTTTTTGTAAGCTGAAATAGGCTATGCAATTGGTTTTATCGACGTTATTGATGGCTACGCGGTGTATAGTGTGTCTATAAGGTGGATACATGTGATTTAAAATATATTTACATATCGAATATGTTGCATCTTATTATGAATACACCACACTACCTTGAATCACCAGTCCAAATACCATATTCTAGGTGGGCGCGAAATGGTGCTAAAATATTTTTGCTGTTCCTTACATGTGCTGGTCACCAAGCACTGTGGATATTTTATAGCGTACTAAGTTTTGTAACACTTTTAAAAAATTCGAAATTATCAAGGGGAAGGAAAAAGTATTTCAATTGGCACATCCTGCAGAAACATGCATTGTTTTATTGATCATCCTTACGAAAGTTTTTGAAAAGGTGTGTGTGTATATGAGGGGCAGAAGCAAAGACTCTGAGCCCTCAGACTCTAGTGGTCAATTGTTACCAATATTTCCGTCTAACGGATTATCCCGGATGCATTTATGTATCGCACGATTTCCGTTAATGGAAGTGATGCGTCACGCTTGAAGTGGATCATTTCAACACCAAAAATCTGACATCTGATATACAATTTCTATTCTGTGCATATATCCAGCTAGTAAATTATGGCTTGTCAGAATGGCCAAAATACTTCTGCAGGTCTTCCTGCTTTTCGACCGAATAAACTCTGCAATATGCGTCTTTGGTTCTAACAGGAAAAGTTTGCTGTGTCTAGCAGCCCCACCAGCCATTATGAGAAGCTTGTTGTTACTGACACACTAATTGACATGGGGGAAATTTAATCCTCTTTGCTAAAATATCCGAGATTTCATTTCCATCTACACCACAATTACCGGGTACTCAGTGTAGTTCTACCTGTACTGAATGGAGTAAGAGAGTTCAAACGGTTTCTACTTTCCTGAACGGCTTTTGAAGTCATCAAAGGGTAACTCAACGCCTCATATGCAGCTTCACTGTCGCTATAGATCGGGATGCGCCGCTTGTCAGTCACCCAGGTTGATGCCCTTATGATCGCATACCAACCAAAGAATGAAGAGCAGACTCCCAGGACTCCACGCTGGAAAGCGTGTTGGCTTTGATTTACTGGGTGCGACCTAAGCGCCTTCTCCCGATTGTGATGCTCAGCCAGTTTCTGTAGATATTTTAGCGAAAAATGATGTTAAGCCTATTTGTCTGAAGTTCTTCTTAGGATTTAAATAGTTATCCTTCCTAGGCTTAGGTATGAAAAACACCTTATCAGAAAAGAGATAGAACATTTTAAACCAGTCTGGCCGTATGCTTCGTCTTCCTCCTCCTTAGCTTTTGTCCCGTTCAGAACTGCCGTCGACTAGACCCAATCGCCCTATTTTGCTTGGTCATAGGTCTTGTTTGACTATAGTGGAGAGACTCTCAAATTACTAACAATTAAACCATCGGCCGGCCTTTGCACAGACCAATTTTAGCATGTTTCCCAACAGCTCGAATCACTTGTCCATGCCATCAAAAATGCCTCTCTATACGATCGATGCAACCCTATATTGATCGCTGGTTTCCTCATTTCAGATGTGATCATAGCATGTTTTACACTACTGGTCCAATGCAACATCATTGTCTTTATTACCGTGAGACTTTGTCCATTCTCTGTGGTAGTTCGTTACTACTCAGAACCATAAAGAGCAAAAGGCTGGACGGCACTGCGGTAAATTTTGGATTTGAATCATTCGTTGATTTGCAATCACAAAGAACGCCGTTTGTGAAACGGGTTCACTGCGTTAATGGGTGAAGCAATTTCATAACGATAGCATATTTAATATGTGAATCGTGCAGTTCTGGACAAGTCGCTGCCAAAGATAGTAATAGTGCTTGTTTCGTTAGAATCGATCATCAGAAATTCTGTTTTATTCATATTCGATCTCAGACTGTGTTGCATGAGCAATCTTTCCATTTTTGGAGTACTTGTTCGAGATCAGCTTTAAGGTACGCTAGGAAAACATAATCCACTTAGAGTATTGTGAAGCGCTCTGGGCGTTGCATGTCGCGTGTAACAGTGTCTATAACAATTACAAAGAACAAAGAGTGATTAGAGGGCAAATGGTGCTCTTGATAAACACCTACAGATACACGAGGTGGTTGTTTTTATGAGTTGTTTTACCTCACTTCAGGATGACCTGACGTTTGCCAATATTTTAAAAGGTTACTCTGAGAGCACTAATTATAGACAGATAACATACGGTTCCAGGTTCCAGATCTGTGTTGCTTTTTTCAATGTGGAAGTTTGGATTTTTGTTTTGCTGACGCTAGACTTTGAGATTTGAAAAAAGGGATCACAACAACTTAGAACAAGTCGGGAAACCGGAAGCTGGACGCTTCAGGTACGAAAGGTTTTGTGTATTTCTTAGTACGCAGCACGTAATATATGCATATATTATGTGGGAATATCCACTTTCGGATGATATTGACATTTATAGTCTTGAATTTGCGAAGAAGCGACAACTTTGACGTATTATAACTTTGTTAGTAATAGTGCGATTTCCACCAAACTTGGTAAGATGATGCTCTATATTATACCCTATATTGTTGCGTGCGTATTGTTTGTGGTCTTAGCATGAATTTAAGGGGGGTTCTGCAGCGAATTACTAAAAATTATAGTAATATACTATTATTCACTTTATTTATGCAGATATCAGTGTGGAAGGTATTTCGGAGCCCAGGCACTATATAGTGGCAGCCTCTCAATTTTTTTCAGATTTTTCGGTTTGGTAGTTTCTGAGAATGGCTTCCGTAAAGGAATGGTCACTTTCAACCACCCGCACTCGCCACCTTTCCAACAAATGTAAAAACTAAGACCAGCTTCGAAAAGTACTGGCCGAGACCTTTAATTTGATACCCCACATGACTATATTTGATGAAAAAAAAATTTACACCCTCCTTTTGCATGTATGGGGACCCCCCCTTAAATTCGTTGTAAAAGGATGTAATTCACTGTATGCGTGAGCGTTCACAGTTCCCAGCTTTCCACCAAATTTGGTGTCAATCGCTGCAACCGTCTCCGGGAAAAATGCGTGTGACGGACAGACAGACAGACAGGCAGACAGACAGACAGACAGACGGACAGACAGACGGACAGACAGACGGACAGACAGACAGACAGTAAACCGATTTTAATAAGGTTTTGTGTTTACACAAAACCTTAAAAAGGGCTAGGGAGAATTAGATTCTTCTTGAATGGAATTTTAATATTTCACTCGAATTTCAATTATTCTCGTTAATTATGACGTCAGCATCTTATTTGTATGGCTTAGGATGCTGTTAATTAGCACGAAATTGATAAGTTTGAACTTCTATAACTTTGACACTAATAGTTGGATTTTCATGGAACTTGGCATGTGTATGCACGAGACTGTCCTCTATGCCGGCGCAACACCTAGGATGAGCTTAAGGGGAGTTTTTTAGTCAATTTCTAAAAGTGGATAATATACTATTAGTAAATTTATTTGAGCAGATACCGGAATGGGACATCTTTCGAAGATTAAATTTCGCATAAGTGTTTTACACAAAACCTTAAAAAGGGCTGCAGATAAATAGATTCTTCATAAATGCGACTTTAATATTCCACGCGAATGTCAATTATTCCGGGTAATTATGACGTCAGCATGTGATTTACATGGCTTTGGAAGCGGTAAATTCGCGCGAAATTGCTAAGTTTGAACTGCTATAACTTTGGTGTTAATTGCCAGATTTCCACGAAATTTAGCACGTATATACGAAATATTGTCCTCTATGCTGGTACGAAATTCGGAAGTCCTGTGATGAACTTAAGGGGGGTTTTTCAGTAAATTTGTAAAAAGTAGTAATATACCATTAGCAAGTTTATTTGAGCAGATATCGGAATGGGACATATTTTGAGGCCTAGATTTCATCTAGACGCACCACCCTGATTTTTCTCGGATTTTTAGGTTGGGTAGTTTCCGAAAATGAGTCCTGTCTCACTTCAAGTGCGTACATTTTGACTCCTTACTCACGCACTTTGCAATTTATGCCAAAAGTAATGCCAGTCTCGGAAAGTGCAAATCGAGACCTTTCATTTGATACCCTACACAACTATATCCGGTGAAAAAAATTTTTGAATCCCCCTTTTGCATGTATGGGGAGCCCCCCTTTAAACTCCACCTAAATTTATGCCACTCGCTGTATGCGTGGGATTTCATAGTTCCCATCTGTCCACCAAATTTCGTTCGGATCGGTTTAGCCGTTTTGGAGAAAAATGCGTGTGACAGACAGACAGACAGACAGACAGACAGACATTGAATCGATTTTAATAAGGTTTTGTTTTACACAAAACCTTAAAAAGCACTTCAATGTGGTGCGATTGACCTAGAACAGACCTAGAGTCAAACCGGTTCCTAAATTCTTGGAACAAACAGTGCAATATTTCAAATGTTCACTATTTTTATTTTCGCTCATTTTATTTTTCTGTACACTTCGTTTTCAATGAAATGGCGACATTATCTTCCTCCTCAGTGCCCTGCAAGTGATAAACCTACAGCAGCGAGACAGGCCCAAAAAACGCGATCAAAGGAGGTTCGAAGCTTGGCAACGAAATCGAGAGAGTGACGATCAATCAACTTGCTAATGTTGATCACGATTACACTTTTCCCGAGAATATTCTGGATTAAAATTGTTACATTGGATATTCGATGTATATATATGTATATAGATATACGTTGGGCAATATCTCATAAAGCACAGCGTATCTATCCCATCTACGCCTCGTCGTTTCGGATTTGACAAGATACGCATTTCGTTTCTGCAGGTCTTTACGTGTCCCACCCACTCTGCGAAAGTGGGTTCCTTTCTTGAAGTGTGATCTATCCACTGTCACTTCTGCCTTCTTATCAATATAGTTACCGATAACTGGCCCGTACAACGACTCAGCGCGACGTTCGATGTTTTCTCAGGGCAAAGGTAGGTGGCTTGGCTAGGAGCCTTTGAGTAGCAGTGATGGTCGCTATGCATGTACTGTTCCCATATAATACCCGAAAGAAAACATTGGTGCTTTGCTATCTCAACTTGATGTTGGTGTTAAGGCATCTGCATTTTTAAATTTTAGATCAAAGAGCTTGCCTTTCTCCAGAGCGATTCGGCCAATTTCGGCGAGAGAGCAGACATCAGTCTACAGCATAGACGAGGTGTTTGAGGAAAGAAGTCAAGGCAGTGTACGGATCATCATCGATAACAAGAGGAGATATTATGGGACTCGAGTTTAATTTTCAAATTCCCCAGAGATTTTACCTCGATACATCGTGGCACACTTTACGTTATCATATGTCGTTCTGATAATATCTTAGCTTTTCCGGGATGCGCCTCATTCGTAAAGCATTCCAGATACTTATTAGCACTATCGAAAGCCTTTTCGAGATTGATGAAGAACAGGTGAAGAAGAGATTTGAATTTCGTATGCACGCTACCCGGAAATGATTCGCATGCAGGAGGATCTAATGCGGAAACCAGCCTGCTTCCTATATGATTAACCTTTCTAAATGTTACATAATGCGTTCCAGTACAGTTTTAGCTATTATTTTAGCAACGGCAGAAAACACGTACATATCCCTCCAAACGCCACACTCAAAACGGGTTCCCTTTGTCGTAATCTTCACGAACATCAGTGAAACGGCTTGGAAAAATCACAGGAATCTGTTTGTCTGGTTCACGTCATATTTACAAAAAACAATCATAAATCCGATCATATATTGCAAACTCTTCAGAGTCCTTATTCATTTGAAAATGTTACTTCTATACATAAAGCAAACTTATCTCCAATTTGATTGGAGCAATAACCAACAGGACGACTGTGTTATTCATATTGTTGGAGGAATTTCATGCTTTGAATCAAAGTTCGCCATTACTTACGGTCGTAAGTCGCAACTGAATTGAATTTTCATAGCCGTCGAAATGGCAAGGATAACTTATTCCTGCAATAGCATAAACTGTCCTTATAGAATTATTCGTAAATGGTTTTCATCTAGTTCTAATTCAAATATTCAGCGAACTTTATGGCGTGACATACGAAGGAAATGAATGGCAAGTTTGCTGGCAGTTTTAAAGTTTTGTGTAAAACTGTGGAATTCAAGACATATTCTTCGGAAATGAAGGCGAAGGTAAATCGTATCTAGCTTGGTTAATCCTATCTTTTGGTAAACAGGAAAGGCTTTCGTTAACTTGCAGTCTAAAAACCAATGCCAGTGCTTTATCTACGTATTCAGATTCTTATCCGGTACGAGTTCTTCTTTTAGCGCATTTGATTGCATTTCCAAATATGATATCGCCCCCTCGCCAACTGTCATAATGATTTGTAACGAACGGAAGTATCAAGCACCCAATTCGCTTTTTGATATCAGTCTGTTTCTAGAAAATCTTTTGAGGTATTCTTCACCTTTCAAATATTGTTCATCTTCTCCTTCCTGAACTTTATCAGGAAAATTACGTGATTCCTCGTAATTATTTTGCTAATATTTCATAGGATTCTACAAGGCAAAAATTGCAATATCATGGCTACAGCTGTGACACGTTTCTAATGAAAGCGTCATACAATTGATCGTGAGCCATCAATTTCGTTACTGGCAACGATTAGAAAAAGTATCGCTAATAAAATGCAACTCTGGCCTGCTCAGCTTTGGATTCAAAATTCCTTCGAGTTTTGCTTTCGTTCACCACGTGACCTTTTGCGCCATTATATGTCGCTCTGATAACAGCTATTAGCTTCTCTGGAATGCCTCTTCTGAGTAAAGCATTGCAAATATGCGCCCTGTTGATGCGGTCGAGGGTCTTCTCGGAATCAGTGAAAAGCAGATGAGCGAGATATCTAAACTCCGCAATGATCCGAAGGTTGTTGTTGGGTTAGTATAAGAGGATCCAATACGGAAACTGGTCTGCTCTATATCGATTGGATTCTCGTGGTTGTCCCTCCCTCGCAATCTTAGATTCTCAGCATTTAGAAATGAGTAAAAGCAGTAAGCTTGCAAAAACTGCAGTGCCTACACGGAAAAGCTCCGCAGGAAAATCGTCAAGGACGGTAGTTTTACTATTTGGAGTACAGTCCAAACCTGAATGGTACGGCGGCTTGCCATAACATCCACAGAAGTTAGTTGAGTGGAGTTTTCACCGGGTGCTATACGAGTGAGAATCATAATAAACTGCTTCAGATGCTCATCAATGTTGATGCTCCCTGCAGTACCATTATGAAACGGCGCATAACCGATGCGATGGTGGACCTCATTGAAAAAATCCCTTCTGATTTTGGGTGGTGTTGTTTTTCGAGCTCGGGGTACCCTGCTAACGAGCTAGTGATCCGTGGCGTTCGATCTGCACGTGGTCAATTTGTTGAAAGTAGTCCCGTCTGGAGACGCCCACGTTTCTTTGTGGACCGCTTTTCGCGCAAACCAGATACCTCCAACAACCATTTCTTGTGACACTGCTAATTGAATAATCCGTAGTCCTCTATCCTTTGTATTTTGATGTAAGCTATGCGAACCGACGTATCGCCTGAATACGGACTCCATCCCTACTTGACTGTTAAAATCCCCAAGTATGATTTTGATATCATATCTGGGGCAGGCTTCGACGGTTCGTGTTACTGCCTCGTATCCTTCTTTGACTCTGTAGTCTCCTCTGTAGGGGTGGGAACGTTAATGAGGTTTATGTTTATCAATTTGCCTCGCAAACGCAGAGTGCATAGCCGATCGCTTATGTTTTCGAAGCCGATAACAGCAGGTTCCATTTTTTGGCTGATTAAGGAACCTATTGACGTCGGATACGACTCCACTCAGCTGTGAATGAGTACCTGAGTCAAATCAGGGTAATAATCTCGGGCGAGCGCAATAATGATCACATTGCTTCCTAAAGTGTACTCTAGTGTACCGTTACGGTCTTAAATGAAGTGCTCTAACACACTTCGGGGCCCTGATCCAATATGGATTGTTGCGCCAACGACTATTACTATTATTATTATTAAGAAACCTACTGCGAGTACTTGATTTACTGGATGGCCACTGTTTAAGCGATTTCGCCGGATTTTCTCCAGCAGCCGCATCTTTGGAGCTAGCCCCATGAAACCCAGTCTGCATGCGCATTTAACCTCTTCCGTCGTTACATCACATGCTATGCAAATGGCCTGTTTGGACATCACGAGATTCTTTTCCGCCATTGCATCAGCATGTTACTTACCAAATGGTATATTTGGCCTCGACATGACTTTCTTCCGTGTCAGCAATTCGCAGCGCAACAGCAGGTGTCGATTTTCCGCCAACAACCAAATTTATAATAATAAACAAGTGTTATTGTGTTGTGTACAAGAACACTTTCAAAGCAATGTGTAAACACGGAAGGGTCAAACATAGGTGACTTAAAGAATAGCATGACATTTAATTTTGAGTAGTCAAAAAGCCTCTGAACAGAGCTAAAGTGTTCTAACCGAGAACACTTTATTTCGCGCGGTAATTTCTTTAACTCGCTTATGAAATTAATTAGTAAAATTGTTAAAAAGAAAAAAATGGAATATTGTGTTTAGAAATAAAAGGTTTGTTGAAGTGGAGTCACGAGCGTTTTCTGTAACTTAATCCAAGCCAATCAACGTAAGTATAATTCCTAACCTTTTAGCCTTTTCTGTTTCAGTAGTGTTTGATTATCCCATCGTTCCGAAGTTAAGTTTCGGCAACCCGGAACGAGAGCAACCACGGTCCTCTAATTAAACATCCAGGAGCTAATGCGCGAGCTTGGCCAACGCCCAAGCAGGGTAATCCACTGGAAGAGGCCGTTTAGGAGATCGCTGAAACAGCCACTATAATATATGGTGTAGTGGCTCTTCTCTAGGCAACCGGTGCCTGTCCAACGCATTTCTTGCAGCGCTGTTACATCGACCCTATATTGGGACAGGGCATCAGCGGCTAGCCGCTTGGTAGCTCCATTTCAGCCTAGGCAGTACATGTTCCATGCGAAAATGCGCAAATTCTTATTCCGTTGTCGTTGCCGGGTTCATCGCTGTGAAGTCCATCCTGTCCGACGCTCCTTCTGTGGCTCCGTAATATTGGTTTTGCATGTATGGTTGTCAGCCCTGTTCAACCCCCAACCTGGTGGACTAGTTGATACAGTTTGTCCCATCCATCGTAGCTACTAATCCACATTTCGCGCTGAAACTTATATCACGTCATGATCTTTATATCGTCCGCATTTGTAACGATTTGGCACGACTTATAGAGCGCGTGCTTTTTGTATCCGCAGGCAACTTTAGCATAACCTACTCCAGCGCCAGATTGAGCAGTAGCGATGCCAGTGCTCTTCTTGCTTTAATCTGACAGTTCAAACGCATCTGTCAGGCTATTATGGCAATTCCTAAGTCAAGTATTACTTTGTACAATATATTTCGGTCAATACTGTCATATATCTGCTTTCACCGTAAATAGCTAGTCAATTGTCAATCAGCCAGTACGAACAACTCCTTCACCAATAGTTTGATCGCCGTACAGTCTAGTTTTTCCCTCTAAAAATTTCGTGAAAATTCTACAGAACATACAAAGTAGTGCCTCTGTAATTGCCACTTATCAACTTTTCTGTGGATATGGCATTTCATACTTTTTGACCATTTTTGCGGAATCTACTCTTGGGGCTGACTCTATTTCTTCCAATGTTGGTGGTTCAAGGTTTTTTGAAATAAGACGCACATCCTTCACGTCATTCACTTTCTTCCCAAATGATTGCTCAGTTTTCATTTTTACAAAGAGTAGTTTTGAATTGGTATCCACTCCTCAGTAGAGAAGAGCTACTTTGCAGACTTGTCTTGTGTTGTTGCTCACGACATGGTCGCGGATTTTCTTCAATTCAATTCTTCGTCAAAATCTTTCTGCTTCTTCTGCCTTAATATTTTATCAGCTCCGTATCAGAGATTTTCGCAAATTTCTTTTCTTTGATTTTATAATTAAATGTCTACTAATCATAAGGTTAATGAGCCGTTGGCAGTTGCCATTTGATATCATGGAGACTGTGCCTCAAATAGTTCCTCGATGTGTCTCTTCATTCTCCACTTTGGCGTTGAAATCGCTGAGCAGTTTCTTGTCGTCATTCAGATGCAATGAGTCGTATAGTCTTTCCGGACTATCATAAAATTGCTCTTTGAATTTGTTACCTTTTTCTTCGGTTGCTGGCCTGTTGAAATATATCTTTGACAGTAACAGGTTTGTTCAGTGATCCAACAACAAGATCGTAGTCATTCATTGATTTGCGCGGTTCCTTCCGTGGAATTAATCCTATCCCATCTGAAGTTGCTTATCCTGTTTTTGTTCATGAGGTTTGTGCTTTTGGTTGATGACGGGTTGTAGGTCCATCGCTGTGAACCCCCAGCCTGGAGGACCAGGTCATTTGCATTAGGCTCCCTTGACGAAAGGATGTGGTCAGTTAGGATGCAATATATTGAACTCACCCAACTAGGCTTGGCGTCTCATTACTGGATTCCTAATACGAGCATATACCCCGGTAGTGAATTATGGCCAATAAGAATGAAGAGGAGGATTAAATTTGTATTATGTTTGTTTGGTTCTGAAGCTTTTCTTGTGGATTGCTTTGATGTGCCTAGCAGTATTTAGGCTTTATCCCTTGTCCTTACGGGAGGCTTGTTCCCAGTTTTTAATGGCAGCCTAGCCAATGCTACTGATACTTCCATCGCTAGCTTCGCTAAGGCGTCCAACGTTTGATTTTACTCTACAACACAATGACCAAATTTGTTCCACCATATTGAATTTAGAAACAGGGTTCAAAGGGTTTCTACATTCTTCAAAGATTTTTGGGGTGTTTAAAGAGCTACCCAAAGTCTTCAGTGCATCTTGATCATCGCTACATATTTCGATGCGCGTGTCCTTTAGCTGCTCATTAATCTGTAGTTTGTCGCTCTTAGGATCTACACTTCAGTGTGAAAGACAGTTGCATATTGCACCACTCAACTCTCATTTTTATTCGGACAGTACACTTTTGCTCCAGGACCCTGTTCTGGTTTTAAGTCATCGGTGTAGAAGACAACGGTATATCTCGCCACACACAACTTCAAAGCTTTTACAAAGGAAGTGTATGAGGGTGAATACCAAAACTGGACTCAGTTCACCCAATATTTTCTTTGAAAACCCACCCTCCGTTTCTTCCCCTAAATGAAACAGTCTATGAACTACTCTCATAGAGGTACTCCGAATGTATACATATATATATCCAAAGGCTGTAAATTGGGTAAGATATTTCTAACTGCCTAGACATACAGTACTTTGTAGTGAGGCTAGTTTACAGTGAAATCTCTCCGCTTCTTTCGCTAATCCACTACCCTACCGAATATAGCCCTCATGATATAATGATTATTACTACATGAAGTCCCTATGTCAAGGCACAAGACCGGCTGCACAGCCACCTTATTTGAGCTCATCTAATCTTTACCTCTACATAGACGCTTGTTCCGAAGAAGCTACTTACCTAGAATAACTCCTTGATATTTCGCTTCTTCGGAAAGTTGAAAATAATACAATGATTGTTTTGTTTGGATCTACTAGCTCATGAAGCCTATCTCTGAAGCATCGACTATCAATCAAATCGACCAACAGCTAGTACAGCCGCATTATCTAAATGTATTGCCGGATTTTGCAGTTCACGTGGTTTGAATCGATCAACATACGAAGTTCGGATACAACGGGAATCTTGACTTGGAAACCTTGGTTTCGGTTGAGGATCACACTTTTTTCCATAGGCATTCTGCTGGCACGCCGGTCTTCATCATCCTCGCGTAGGAATAGACTACAGACCTGTTGGTCTTATTCTTCTCGCACACATTACCGTTGTCCCCGGGACCTGCTGAATCGAGGGTTGGTCTCACCGGCGTTACCAGTTAGTTTTCATCTTACGTAGAAAATTCCGTTTTGTTACGTTCACTTTCTTTAAACATTATTACACCTGGTGACGAAGCTACGTCCTCGTTCCCAAGGAGCTTTGCCTCCTTCCGCAGTGCCTTTCTCCCTTCTTACGTTCACGGTATCCGGTCTGTTTTCACATACCGTCGTTAGACCACTTGCGCCTACATAATTGACGGATACGGATAATTGAAAATTTCACTTAAGAAACCTCAAAATCGCGAGCCTCGTCCTTATTTTCATAGATGTGACATCGAATATTGGTACCAGTTCAGTTAGAGTCGATTTAACGACATTCAGCTGCAACATTCTTTGTGACCTCTTATGTAACATATCTGGAAAAAATTAATGAAAATATAACAGCTATTTTTACATAAGCCTTTAAATTAGCACCAATTCCATTAGATGAAAATATCACATCTGAAGAAGTGCTCCTACTTTTATTTATCTCGTGGTATAAAATGCACATCATTTATATTGAATTCATAAATGTTTTCGATTTAGAAAATCAAGAGACAGCTTATTTCAATCTGGATATCTCTTGCCAATCTGATTCCAGTATCTCTCAATCACGTAGATTTTATATTTGGATGATTTACGATAATATGCGAGCAGCTCATGGCGGTCAACTTGTTTATGTAGAGTTTTATATCAGTCGTTAGCCATCCCATTTCTGTAAAAACAATGATCAGAATTTCATCGTGATTTTGAATTCCCATTGAACACTTTGGCATATTCTCAGAGCTTTTCATGACGCTTAATCGAAAACTCAGCGTTGCTCAATTAGTGCAAACAATTACAGCACAGACGCAACTTTGAAAAGGGATTATATAGTATATATAATATAATCAATTCATTCTGTTCAGGGTTGATTGCTGCCGATAAAAAGTCAATATTGTGTTTTTGTCACTTCATTAATTTTACACCAAGAATGACAGCAAAGTCAACAGCAATGACAATATGACAGAAATTGAACAGTATGAACTCGTGTTTCAAACAGGGAGTGAAATTTTGACTTGATTTTATCAACTGAGTAATCCTTCCTCTCATTGGAACGATTTCTGTAATTGAATGGAAGGTCAGAAATGAAGTTTTTCTCGGGTACGCATCCTGTTCTTGGCAGATGCGAGTGATGTGGTATAAAATTTGTAATGGGTTAAGTATTGGAAATATTGTGCCTAGTTAGAGGTGTTTATCGATCGTGATCTATTGGAACACACCACTGCTTCAGGGGTACCCAAGCTAGGTGTTTGTACACCAATATCAGGTGTTTGTACACTAAATATAATTAATAAAGAAAACCAGTGAAACAGTTGTTAGAAGAAAATACTTTGTAACTCCAGGTCCCAACGTATTCGGTAGGTAAACTTTAAACGAGTTTAAACAACAAGTATAAACATAACCATAACAACAGGTGTTCATCTCATGTAGGGATTTCAACCAAAAATATTGCCGTATAATGACAAAAGGACCCAAATTTATCGATTTCGTAAGGTTCTTGAAAATCTAGTCTACAATGCCCACATAAACAGTTTTGTAGCCAGATTTAACTACAAAATCAAAATGCAATTAGTAGAGCCTTCAAAATCAGCAGATTATTTGTTATGGAGGATTTACTCCTGTCTTTACTTGTTTGCTACGGCTTTAGGGACAAACAAAACACCAAAGATATGCTCAGTATGTTCAGAGATTTGTTGGACACTTTTATAACAGAGAGAGAGTATAACAGCGCGAAATGTGTGTCCTTCTGGGACTCTTCTATGTGACGCTCGATATTTCAATCTTATTTATATATTTCTTCCAATAAAAATGCATGTAATCTTCTCAACCTTTTTCCGTTACTATTGGGGTCTTGAGTTATGATACAGAATTTTCAATCGACGAATTTGATAATCGTTTGACTTTGTTTTTTACGGTCAAAACCATCACAGGGGGTTTTCCTCTTCCAACAAAACGTGCTTTACAATGACAATGACTTTCTATGAAAGGGATCTGAAGTTAGGTTTGATTTACAATGTTCTTTGACAATTTGACTCAACTTTGTAGTGGACTAGCACCATCTATATAACTTTAAACTCAACATTTCGAGTCTATTTTCACTTCAATGCTTTCTCTTGGTGAAATAAAATCCTAACTCTACATAACACTTGATTTTACGCAAAACTGTTCCGCAATGGAATGCAGAGTTTCAAGCAAGCCTGACAGCTGCTGAATTGTCAACTTGAACAATTGAGATATGCTTCAGCTGCAAATGCTACTGCCTCGGTGGTTGAAGTTGCCACCATTGCTTGCTTCTGACTTATCCACGAAATGATCCTTCTTGCGTATTACGCAACAACTGCTGAGGTTGATCTGTCAGTTTTCGTGCAGCCTTCAAAGTCTGCATTACTGTAGCACTGTAGGGAGAAATTATGCTCCTTTGTATTTATTCTCCCTGCTTGGAAAATTTCAGAACTCTTGCACATGGGCGATGAGATTGGGTTGCAATCTGAGAATTTTCTTTGCATACTGACTTATCTTTATATGCTCTTTATATTGCGTGATTTTCAAT
This sequence comes from Hermetia illucens, assembly GCF_905115235.1. NCBI lineage: Eukaryota > Metazoa > Arthropoda > Insecta > Diptera > Stratiomyidae > Hermetia > Hermetia illucens. The sequence goes on along the minus strand of NC_051851.1, from coordinate 126,255,235 downwards.
CCCAAGAAATAATTGGCACCTTTAGATGTTATCTTGAATTCTGGCTCCATATTCTTCCCGAACGTCTCCAATTCATCTTCATCAGCTACAGCTACAACTCCAGGGTGGAAAGGCGGCACTAAGTTAAGTTTTTTGCCAGTGCATCCGCATAGATCCGCCTCGCTCGGCTTGAATACTGATTTGAATATTTCCAGCACCTCGGGGCCTGTTTTAGTCATCGTTTTAGTTTACATATCTTTTTCGTCCCATTGCTTTATCCTTCTCGCTGTTTTCTATAGATTGTCTCTTCTAGTTCTCCATACAAAAAGGCTGTTAATGCATTGAATTGCTATGCTCAAAATTGAACGTTGTCATTTTTGCAGCTGGGCTGAATGTTTCGATCTTGCTTCATACTTGTCAAAGCTATCATCAGGATATTTTACCTTTTGGCAATGATGTGAGTTCCCACGTTCCATTTTCTTCCAGTGAAGGCATCTTGTTGTTCATTCCTTTCTTTCAGGAGTCTCTCTGTTTCCCTTTGATCGTCTCTACCTCGCTGGTGAAAAACTCCGCTTCCACGACAAAATCTGCATAGCTTTTTCAACGTCGATCGATCTCCAAGCTGTCATTGACTTAGTTCAATTTGAAGCTCCTTTTCTTCTTCCTGTATAGGTGTATCGGATTCTGTTTCATATACTCACTTCTTCGCCATTTCCTTCTTATTCATCTTTCTGGCATTTTCTTTCTTGACAATACATGTCTTTTTGTGGAAATTCTACTTCGTCTTGGCAATCTTCGGGTTTTTCTTGAAACGTCACATCTGTTGCCAAGATCTTTGTCTAAATTCTGTAACTTTTATCGCCATCAAATTTCTTATGACACCTGGAACACAGCTAACATCTTGCGAAGTTATCTCCTGTTGCTCATTAAATTAACTCTAATTGTTCCTTCTCCAATCGCCTTAAGTGTCTCTTTTCCAAAAGCTTTGACGCGGCAGAACTGCTGAACTTCATAAAATCATCAAACAGATCTCGATGATGACGATCATGACGATCATGACGTGTATCGTTGCTCCATTGTTGATCCACCAGTTTTCGGAATTACTGTCCGCTGATTACGCCTCACTGCACACTTCTGTCAGCAATCCACTTTGCACATTATTGAACCCAGTGTCCTTTTTATTGAAATAATTGCACGCGTCATCTTTCTTTCAGCATGCATTATCCGACTTTGTCTCACTTCGTACTTTCTGCCGAAATGTTTCGAAGGTGCTTGGAAAATGTTAAGAATGTTGCACACTAAAATTCAATTTCGCAACCTATTCGGCTGTTTGGCTATCGGTGACTGAAATCGTGGTCTTTGACTTGTCGGAGCTTTGTGCCTTACGGGGCAGATCGCTCTTCTCCTTGTGAACAATCTGCTGCTCTGCCGTAGTTTCTTCTTCTAAAGGTTCTGGCTTCACCATCCTGCCGTCGATCGCCTCCAATGTTCTCTCATGATAACTAAGCAGATTGCGAATTTTCATTTTCTACCTTGCCCACTCCAAGCCGCCGTTTAACGGTCTGATGTACTTCGCTAAGTTCATCCTTCTGAGATTTTCTAGACACCTCCAACTTCACCGTCCTCACTTTCATCTTGTCAACACCACGGCAGCGCCTGAACGCATGAGAAGTTTTGTTCGTAGGCACATATTGGGTATAGAAGACTAATCTAGCTTTCGGTGGAAAAACTGTTACCAAAGTTTACGAAAGGACGATTAATGGGAGCTAATTCTAGCGGAGGATAGTTTCCTCGCTCAATAACTCAACAGCAACGTAACAGACCACGATCAAGCAGTTTGATCTTGAATAAAGTTGACAGATGAATGCTGAACATTTTTTAAGGATTATGGAGTTGAGTTTGTCAAGTCCGGTCGACTTTTTGCTTTTACTCTTTTAATGAATATTGGACCTTCTTTCACTTGTATTTCTCCTCTCCACCTCTTTGTTGAGTATAAGGGATCCACACAGTTTCAGGTTTCAATGCGACTATCCTTTAGTTTCATTATCTGCACACGTTATACTGTGCAAGTGATAGCTTACAGTAGCGGGGCAAAACGACCGGGATTTGAACCCGAGATGACGAGATCGATAGGCTAACGCGCAACCGCTCCACTCGTCAGTAAGTAAGTCTGTTTTGGTCGAGAGTAGGATTCTATTAAGGGTAGTTGCACTGCATCCTAAAATAACGATTGTGCCGATCGAAGGGAATTAATTGATGCATTGACCTATGTTTTGGATGCAAGTGAGGGACTTTGATGAAATGGTTAAGGAGGACGCTTGCTTTTTCAGTAGGGGTTATGTTTTGAGAAAGGATAGCATTACGGTTGGCAGTTTTAGAGAGTTGCGGGGATATTTGATTGAACTTCCTGTATTTGTTTAGCTCGATATTAGAGGGGTGGTTGTGAAGATATTTAGTATATCGATTGAGCTATCGAGATCTTTGACCTCGTTCTGAAAGAAGGAATACTGTGGAGTACATCTCCAAGAGCAGTCGTAGACATTTTCTTTGCGGTGGATGTCATTCCGGGAAGCTTACGCAACGGAAGTTGAGGAAGAATATTGGCCCGAATTCGTCACATACTATTTAAATTGCCCCGGAATATTGACGAACTGCATAGTTAACTATTTTGTTAGAAATTTGTTGGCTACTGGTTGCTCTTTTCAAAATCCGGAGATTTAGAAGCATAGACAAACGGTTCGATCAGTTAATCGCATATTCGATCTATGTCATTGTGGTCACTTACGCCAAGTACGGTTTGAAAGAGTAACGTAGTGTTTGCATTCGGAGTTACGTTGATGGTGGGTCTGACGTTTAAGTTGCCCCTAAAATCAGGGACCTGTTTTGAGAGTTGGGCCGGATTGATCCTTGCAATAGCATTAGATAATCTATAGGTAGCTCGGATCAAAGAGCTAGTTGGTATAGTAGAAGGAAACGACGTATACAAAACCAGAGGTGGGTTCCATTGGAGGAGGATAGAAATAATTGTGTTTTGAGGAATTTGTCAGAGACCAATATTGTGGTGGCTCCAAGAGTTATGAGGGAGTTTGGTTGGGTTGGTGTCTGCCTGTGTGGTAAAGGTTGAGGTTTCACACAAGAGCACTATTTGTGGATTGCGTTCGCATAAAAACAACTCGAGTTTGTGCCTGGAAGTCCGATTGACTATAGAGCTGATATCTACTTCACTGTTCTTAACATCTGTGGTTAGATGCCATGAAGCTGACAATCGTGTGAACATCATCATGAACTGACGGGATTGTTCAGCGAACTGTCGGAAATTCGAAATGGGTTGGCGAAAAGTGAATGTCGGGCCAACGGGCTTAAGGTGCCGCTGCATAATGCATCGACGAAAGACAAGGATGGCCGAATGAAAGCAGTCGTTAAAATCACGAGCGGTCTAATGGTTGGGAGTGGTTTGGCTCGGGAAGGAGTGGTCCGTTTTTTGGCGTCCCTCTTGGCCATTACTGTGGCGAAGTTAGAGCACTGGCGGTAGTTGGCGTGATGGCGTTACCTCCCGCTTTACATATTTTCCGCCTGGTGCCTTGGGACGCTCACCTGGTCCTTTTGTGTTGTCTCGCTAGCAGTTTTTGCAAAATCTGTTTATTCATAATCCCTCTCGAAGAGGAGTTAAATGCGGTATATCGTTTTCTTTGGGGAGATACCGTTGATCTCGGAGGAAGTGGCAATATCGCCAGTGTCCTGTGCAGGATGTTCTTTGAAGGGAAAATGTACCGGAAGAACTTGGCCTTGTTCTCTTCGCGAAGGTTCTCCGTTCTGTAATAGCTCCAATCATCAAATACTTCTGAAATTTAAGAAAACTACACAATACAGTTTTTTGTAGCTTTTCGAAATCTTCACCAGAAAGTCTTTCATTAAGGAATCGGAGATGGTAGTGTGACAATTTCTGCGGGATTAACAATAACAATAGCAGAAATTTTGGTATTCAGCTGCTTCCCCTGTTGATTGGTTTACTTGGGGCTAGCTCGATTATAAGTTGATTTAATAGTCACCTCTAAGGAGGCGATGTCGACCGCAAACTTTGGATCAAGTTGGTTTGTTCTTATTTAGGGCCTCTTTTAATTTGGTCAATAGGTCATTGTTCTGTTTCTATGTTGCAACTATTTCATCGTTGATGTTTATGTTCCCCGGGTTAGACTCTCCGTATGTATTCATGGCTGAGTAAACGTTATTTATTTTGCTTATATATTGCTGAATAGTAGTAGTAATTATAAAATCCAACCTTTCCTTGAATTTTCTTGCAACATTTAGTGCGAGTTCCTTCTGGCATCTTTCCTACCATTTATTGAGTTTCTTTTGTTTTTAAATAATGGAAAACTAATTTTTTATTGTCCTTCTTCTTGAAGTGTTTCATAGGTAGAATATTGAATATATACGCATTGATAGAAAATAATGCACTTTGATAGCAGCTATCGTTGAACATGTAACAATTTTCGTTCGTTTTCCACAAAACAGTCTTCTCTCATCAACAAAATCTTGTATTCCACAACTCTATAAGCTTATTCTGCTTGCATTGCACTTCACAAATTGAAATACTTACTTTTTATTTAAAATTCGAATGCCTATCTAGAAATTGGCAACCAATGCGCTACTTCGCCTTGTCCTTTTAAGGAAATCACACTAAAAACCAACAGTTATAAATCACTTTCAGTAAGGTGCCAGCTTTTTCTCTTAGTTATTGTTTGTGATGGCAAGCATCCAGGGGAAATTTAGCGCTCAATTTAAAAATTGACTCCTTGGAGTTTCCTGCACATTATCTCGACCGCCAATTTTATCCAACGAATTCTTTGGAAAAAATTTGTAAAAAATAATTGGGTGCTTTCGTTGTGTAGAACGTGCTGCCAGATTAGCTATACAATAGAAATCGATTTGAATGGAAAAATTTTACATATCTCATCCAATATTATCAAATTCTTGGTGTTCAGTCGTCGATCAAAGCTATGCTAATGGCTTAATTTTACAACACAAAGCCTTTTCGATTTGGAAAATCCGAAGCTGATTAGCAAACATTTATCATTTCCATATTTTCAGTAATGGTATTCCTTTGTAATAATGATAATAATAATCGTTGGCGCAACAATCCATGTTGGATCAGGGCCTTGAAGTGTGTTAGAGCACTTCATTCAAGACCGTAGCGGTACACTAGAAGGCAATGTAGTCAGCATTGCGCTCGCCCGAGATTACTATCCTGATTTGACTCAGGTACTCATTCACAGCTGAGTCGACTGGTATCCGACGTCAAATCACGATACAAATTCCACTACCACCAGTGAAATTTGAACCGCGACCTTCCGTACGACAGCCTTGCACTCTAATCACTCAGCTATCCGGACACTTTGTATCAACTGTTTAGTATCATTTGAAAACACACAAAATTATACGAGAGTAACGCACTTTTCCTCGATTTTCAAGGTTTTGTGTGAAATGAAGTCTTACTAAAATTCGTTTACTGTCTATCTGTACGTCTGTCTGTCTGTCACACTAGTTTTCTCCAAACGGTAACTCCTATGGATACAAAATTTCGTGCAAGAGGGAATTGTGAATCCCATTGCATGCAATGAGTAACATCGTTCAACGTTAAGTCCAAGAGGGGGGTCCATTCATGCAAAAGAGGGATGTACATTTTTTTCACCGAACATAGTTCAATGGTACTTTCCAAAGCTGGCCCATTTTTGACATTTGATGCAAGAGGGAAAGGGCGGGTACTAGAAATAATTTCTTGCACGGACCCACTCTCCAAAACTATTCAACCGAAAAATCCATTCATCAAAAGCCATCACTTTTTGGTATCTATGCCTAAAAACACCCTCCATACCGATATCTATTTACAAAAAGTTATTAATAATATATAACTGTCTGGAAAAACGCCTTATGTTTATCCTAGAAGCATGAAGTTTTGCATCCCAGGTTTAGTGGGAATCGCACTATTACTAATGCAGCCACTATAGGTCAAAGTTGTTTCTTTTGTGCAAATTTTAAGCAATCTAAGACTAAATGTCAATGTCACAATAAAGTGGATAGTCTGACATTTACATTAGGAGCTAGGCGCAAGTAAGACAAATGAAGTACACCCAAATATTCTCACATAAGAGACATACAAACCTTTCATACCTGAAACGCCGAACTTATAGTTTCCGATTTGTTTAAGGTTTTGTGTAAAAACTTCGATGTTTGTTTTTATTGAAGACTGCAAAATAGTTCACCGAGAGTGTGTGGGTCATAGTTCTACGATGAAATACTGGTTCTAAAAGTTTGTAGTGACTGCAACAGTTGCGGCCAATTTTGAACGAAGGAAGTCTTCGACTAGAATAACGATCCCATTCGGCCCCAAGCATATTAATTCAACTCCATCTTCTACCGTTATTTAATTACGTTTTTATATCCTAATTATGTCTTTGCAGCATTATTTGTAGGTTACTCTAAATTGCTTTGAGTCTCTGGATACTGTAGGTCATACGATGCCAATACCGGATATTGGGATGATTTCTGGATTATAAGTTCTCTCTTCGAAATTTTCTTTGAAATGTTTAGTGTTTTATTAGCGAAAACCTTCTTAATAGAAGGTCCACTTTCATCTAGAACGACACTCCCTCAGGTACCAGCCTTAGCCTCAAACGGGTTTCCAATCAAATAGTGGACCAGCTATATCACAGCGTTGTCATGATCAATATTTCACTTTCGCCAGAAACCAACGTTAGGAATGGATTCCGCAATATGCAACATGATTAAGTCTATGTTCAAACCATAACAAAAAAGGATAATGATCTATTTCGCATTTGGTTTTTAGAAAATTGCCAATTTAACCTTGAAATATTTGAATGAATTGGAGGGTTTTGCGGCAGAGTAAAAGGTGTGGGGGTTTGCAGATGAAATTGTAAAACCGAAAATAAAAATGCTAATTTTTGCGTTACTGTTTTGAAATGAACGAATATCGGTATAGCAAATAGGAAATTGAATACTGAAGTGAGTGATAGAGATGTCAAAGATAGCCGAGTAGGAGAAAAGGAAGTATGCTGCATATAAGGAAAATAATCGCTCATCCGCTCGTTACAGGGCAAAGACAACTAAATGATGCGGATACTGAGAAGTCACGGACACGACGTCCGTATAATTAAAAAACATCAAAGTTTTGACCCCTCAAATAACGGGGGCTAACGGCGGCAATACCTTGAAAGTTTTGTTAATCCCCAAATAAAAGAGGACGTTGAATGTTTATTGCCAGATTTCGTTTATCAGCTACTCCCTAACGCCTAGTCGAAGCCAGACAACTCCCCGCAAAACATCGAGCACATATGCAGAATGGTATATTTCTGCATGGTTTAAACCAGACTGTTTGAGAGTCCTAGGACATCAAGGGAAGCCGTGAGGTATTTAGGTACAATACGTACTTACAATATTATGGAAACGATAACCATCTGCTCGAGATGACAAATTTCTTTGATTTCCCAAGCCAGTCGCTCATAATTCGCCTTCTTCTCCACGTATTTCTGTTCGATGTTGCTTTTGTGGGAGATAGCAACATTAATAACATAAGCGGATCGACCCGTCTTGTCAACAAGCAGCATGTCAGGCTTGTTGTGTGGAATATGGCGATTACTTAAAACTTGTCGGTCTCAATACATGCTGTAACCAGAACTATCAAGTACTTCTTCCGGCTCATATCGGTAAACCGGATATGTTCCCGTGATCAGCCCATGTTTGTATGCAAGGTTTTAATGGATCACCTTACATACAGTATTATGCCTAGTGATGTATTGCACTGGTGCCATAACAGTACAGCCAGAAATGAGATGGTCTAGCGTCTCTAATACCGAACCACACATTCTGCCCTAGTCCTTCTCCACCCGCCCTTTCATGATGAGCTTTTTATAAGCTCGAGTGGTGACCACGCCATCCTGAATTGCACACATGAATCCCTCCGTCTCAGCAAAGAACTCCCCAGCACACAATCATCTGTTTGACAAATGCAAATCTACAAATGGCTGCTAAAGACAATCACTTGTTGACCGTGCATTGCCTTCGAATTCCATTCATCGATCCGCTCTTGGTTCGACCTCATCCAACTCAGACGATTGAACGATCGATCCTTCAAGTTATATGAAGCCAGTCCACCGTCTGCCTTACAGACAGCCGCATGCAAGGCACTCGCTTGCTTTTTTCTGTAAAAATAACCGCGCAGTGAGGTTCATGAACTCCAAGGCAGAGTTTGGATAATGCATTCGGAATTTGGAGATAGTATTATAGTTCGTATCCGCCGCTGGACATTTTGCAGATCGAATGCATAAGCTAGTGAAGGGATAGCGAATACATTCAATGCGCTTATTCCATTCTTCCCCGAGCATGGGCTCCTTGCAGAATTCCTTGGTATTTGTGGAAGTCTGTCTCGGTCATAGTTTGGATATGGAGGTCATTAACGCTATGTCCGGCATGTGGCTCGTGATGACCTTTGCGGATGGCTTGGATTCGACACTTATCTAATCAAAATTTCCTCCGAATATCACGGTTGGACATGTCTTCTGTTCACAACAGACTTCTAAGTACATCAAGTGTGCCAGTTCGCACTTAGCACGTAGGCCATATTTGATTGCAAAACCATTCCCTCTAACACTATTTGGTAGTCATGAAAGGAAGTTCAGTGCCATGCAAAACCAAAGGGGACTCATGAATGGGCTCTGAGGTATTAGCACCTTCAGATGAAGGCACTGATAAGGTGGTATGTGACCCTTCCATGACGGTTTCCAAAAACTTTATTAGCTTCGGCTCAACGCGATACAGATACAGATTATTTAGGTATGTAGGACGCTGTCGAAAGCCTTGGCATAATCAATATAGCAACCAAAGAAGTTTCTTTGCTCTCTAGTTGTTTGTCCTACAACTACCGAGTCGATAGTGAGTTGCTCTTGGAACCCCTTGACCCGACTCGGCAGCCCTCCTGGTCCTCGGACAGAACGCTGTTGGTCATGAGGTGCGCATTGACTCTTCCACCAATAATGGACGTGATGAATTTGTAGATGGTTGGTAAGCAAGTAATCGGTCTTGTGCCTGCTGGGTGTACCGTATCCTTCTTAGGGTTAAGGTAGGTAATCCCCCAGTGAGGAACGGTGGAAATTTCTCCAGCCGACTAATGACCTGATGTATGCTGTGTGTCAACCGACCATGTATACTGATGAACTTTTTGTCCTGGAAGTTTTGCACCTGATTCAGACCTGGGACCCTCCTGTTCTTCGAGCTGGTTATGGCTTTTCGAACTTCCTCTTCGGTAACATCCACAAAATTCATGCCAGATGTTGCCGCATGGCGAGTGCCTTCGGCGGTGATCCACTCAGCATGATGGGCGAGTAACCCCCAAAGTCCACCCCAATACCCTTTCGCTTCCATCAGCGAAAACTGTAGTGTGTGGACACTCTGTTGGGATTCGTTGAGAGATCTGAAAAGCCTTCGCTGGTTCCTCGCGTATGTTGCATTTTGAACACGTCTGGAGTGACTTTCGCCTTACCGTCGTAATCGACTGCGTACGATGAAAATTTCTGTGTCCAGAACTTCGACTGCGTGTTTTGGGGGGAATAGCATAGCTCCCTGTAAACTCTTTGCACTTTATTACCCGTTTGCTGGCATTGCCAGAGCTGAATTGAACCAACCTAGCAATCTCCTTAGTGCCTTAGGAGTCTCGCCGACGTTCCACACGAATTCTCCACGGTGGAACTCAAATGAATAACACGAAAGCGAATTTTCTGACCGTGCAATCTGACAACCGTAACTGCACCACAATTTATAAGTAATTGTTGTTGCAGCAGTGACATATCACCACGCAGTCGAGGTGCAATCTCATCATTATTTGAGATAGAATTCTTGGTGTTGCTGGAGATGCATAGAGCCTGGGAATACCTGGCCTATGCAAAGGATCCATTTCTGAAAATTCTATATACGCTCTTTGGAATTCGTCCCGAACTTCAGCGGAGACCTTAGCTGAACAGTGGCGAAGAGTGCTTCGGCGAGCACCGAAACTGTTGCCTGCAGTGCAGCGTGGTGTTGTTGATGCCGCCGCCTCTGCCCCTATCGACTCTTGGTTACCATTTTCCCCGATGACCTCAAGTCGAACACGGTACTGGTTTGCGACTCGCTGCACAGTCACTTGCGCAAATTGCGGGAAATGCTCAACGAATCTCTGATGCAACAAGAGGCGGTAAGATGTTGTGCCCGGAGGGATCATAGTGTTATATAAATGTCAGTCTTCAAATGTACTTTTGATAGCATTCAATATTTCTGTCCACAGTCATTAAATGCAAATCGTTAATAGTAGTACTTACCATTTGCAGATTGTTCGAAGTCGATTTGAAAAAAAAGTATTATTTGTTAATATCATAGGACATACTAAATGTTTCACAGATGCACTTAAGTCTACCATACTTTATCCGTGCCTGGGAAGGACATTGTTGACTATTGATTGGCTTCGGATGTTATCCACCTCCATATGTAGAGTCTGAGTGCTATGATTGCCTTTAATTTCGCTTGAATGATGATAAAGGACGAGTTCCCTTAGGATTGAAGTAGGGTTATTCGGCGCTGAAGGACACTTAAGGCTATAATTATTTTTGTGTACGCAAGCAGATGACTATTATGGTTGAAAATGGGATTTGTCTAGTATTATATACCCTTCGAACGGGACAGGGGATGGAACTATACATATATTGCCATAAGTACTAATCAAAATTTTTTCTCCCAAATTGACCTAGACTGATTTATGGGTTGGCGTTTATTGATTGAAAAGGATTTTTCTCCGTTAGTTCTACATGTACTGATAATGATTCATATATTGATGCTCGGTGGGTGAGTTCTATGTGAATTTTAAATTGGAACCAGTTATCCAAAGTTTTCACGTAGACATTTTACATAGAATTTAATTTTAGGGATTCATTTATTATTTTTAATTAGCTCAAACAAGCATTAGCATTAGCTCAAACGATATGTAGTTATCACGTTCCTAGATTTTCTGAAATTTAATGCTTGTAGAAACCACAGGGACGGATGGTGTTTAAGTTTCTAGTGTTTGCTATAGGATGCACACACAGCTTTTGGCTCTTTTCCAATTGACTAACAAAATTTATGTCGCATTTCCGTTTTTCTAGAATACTATATTTCTCCAATCTCTTGATATAACTCATTTTTGTCCCATCAAAAGAATGAAATTACAGATGAAGTGTACGCTTAATAAATTAAAGTGTCGAATAAATTTAAGAAGTTGAAATGGATTCATTAAGATAAGTTTAGAAGAGCTGCCATTAATGTTCAGTGCCCTACTGACTCTTTTGGGTCTGGAACAACTGTTCTTGTTAGCTTGAGTTGAGTTGCTCTTCCAAATAGAAACTATTGTACTGATTTCTGAACAATTTGCTTTGAATCGGCATCGAAATATCTTAGTTCGCCAAATTTGTTCATTGCCGTGTACAGCCGCGGGTGGTTTAGCATCGTTAAATCTATCAATTAGCTCTTGGCCGTTACGATGTAGCCCTGAAACATCTGTGCTGCGTTCTTCAACCCGAAAGTTGTTTCAACTAAACGGGGAAGCACCGCAGTTTTCCATAGGTTTTCGGGGGTCGCTAATATCTTAGAATGAATTCCGGCTAAATACAGAGTTGCTAAAATTTTACAGTCATGTAGCCTGCTGGCAAAGTTATGTAGGTGCGCTTGCCTGAAAGAGCTCACTTTCCCTGCTCGTTGGAAAGTGGCGAGGCTTGCGTTGATGCACAAAGGGAAAGGCGACCCCGAGTTGCCACCTTCATACCGTCCACTATGTATGATTGACACTGCTGGAAAAGTGCTCGAAAAGCTTATCAGAAGTAGAATCGCTGAAGCGATACGATTTATCTCCCCGGGGAGTTTGGTTTTAGAGTAGGGGAATCCACAATTTATGCTGTCATGCAAGTTGTGCATGCCGCTCAACGAGCGGAGGCATATAGCCGCCGAACTCGACGGGTGGTGCTTCTCATAACGCTTGACGTCAGAAACGCGTTTAATTCCGTAAGATGGAAAGACATTTTAGACACACTAGACAATACTTTCCCAGTGCCGAACTATCTCTTACGGGTATTAACGGACTATCTGAGGAACCGCTTCCTGCACTATGAAACACTAGAGGGTCAGAGGAGGATGAAAGTTACGTCGGCGTTAGCACAGGGATCCATCCTAGGGCCGGACCTCTGGAACGCTACCTATGATAGTCTACTCAAACTCGACATGCGAAAAGAGTCACGCCTGGTCGGTTATGCAGATGATGTCACGGCGCTTGTTGCTGAACACACTCTCGAACAGGCGCAAAGCAGACTCGGCATATTGATGCGACGGGTAAGCGGATGGAAGACTACTTATAGTTTCAACCTTGCACTGTCTAAAAGGAGAATTCCCACCTTGCGTCCCATATCGTTCGGCGAGTCGATAATCGAGCTAAAACCAGCGGTAAAGTACCTCGTGCTGACTCTTGACTCAAAGATGAGCTTCTTTGAGCAAATGAAAGCAGCAGTGAACAAGGCTGTAGTTGGAGTTGCGGCATCAAGTGGGCTAATGGCAAATATTGGGGGTCCTACGTCTAGCAGGTGACGTCCCCTGATGAGTTCAACGCAAACTGCCCAGTTATACGGCATACAGGTGTGGGCTGACGCTATTGGCAAGGAGGTATATCGTTAGCATGTCGCACAGTAATTCCCTGATTTGAAGGCTCCGCAAAGCGGGAGAGTTCGGGGACTAGGCCGAAGTAATGTGACAAACGGTTTCAAAGCTCTCTGACGATGGGGAGTTATTTAGTTGGTAGTCCGACGACGTGCCGAACCGGGAGCCCAACACTCTGTGCGAAAATGCATTTACCTACCCTACCCCAAAAAAAGGAAGTTATGCAGGTCCGCAACTGAATCATTATCTACGGCGCAGCAACCGGTATGCAGTCTAGGTCAGTCTTAGTAAGGAATTTCATACATCTCGGTTTCGGGTCGATATTCTCCGATTCGCTGACTAAAAGCTGTCTGGCACCCTAACCTACGCCATCGTTCCATATCAGGCAGGGTCTGCTATGCCTTCTTTTTCTACCGTAGATACTCTTTTTATAGATTTTCCGGGCTGCTTCATCCGCACTCATGCGGATTAAGTGACCCACCCACCGCAACCCATTGTGCCGGATTTTATTCAGAACAAGATGGTCGCAGTAACGCTTATAAATTTCATGGATATTTAGGCTAAGGAATCGTGCATCCTCATGTATGGGACCAGATATTCTTCGGAGGATTTTTTTCTTGAACGCGGACAATTGTTCGCAATTTTTTTTGTTACCGGAAAGATCATTTTCATGCACAGTAAGAGCTATGACCCTATTGTCAGACCTTCTAAGCGGAAAAGCTTTTGTAAGCTGAAATAGGCTCTGCTGGTTGCAATTTTCATTGTCGTAGCTGTTATCGGTCCAGAAGAAATGACCAACAGTCTCAAAGTTGTAATCTCCGATCTTTATTGCTCTCGTTTGACCGGTCCCATTTAAAAATGTTTGGGGTTTTGGTGCTGATGTTGCCATTATCTACTTCATATTGCTTGCTGTACAGCCCAAGATTTCGGGCAGCTTGCTCGATCTGAATGTAGATTATACATCCCAGATTGTTCTTCCCATTACGTCAACAGGCCAGCGTAGACCAGTACTTTAGTGAATTTAGAGTATTGTGCCTATCGCATTAAAATCAGCACCGCGGCTCATTTTTCCAGGTCCAGAGGCAAGAATTCATGCCTTGCCTTAGACCGTTGTTGATATTGAATCGTCTAGAGAGTAACCCTTTTATTTACTATCGTTCATTGGTCAGGATCGGCCTAGTCAGTATTATCAATTTCGTCAGAATACCGAACTTTCTCATGGCTGTGCACATTGAAACCCATGGAGGGATGGTGCAACTGATGGTCACATTCTAACAGCTTATCCATCGCTTTTTGCAGAAAGTAAATCTGAGCTGACTTGCTTGAAGTGAGGCCTGTTTGGTATGAACCGATGATGTTCTGGGCGTATAGGGCTATCCCACTTAGCAGCGTTGTCACGAATTAATTCGCTATCCCACACTTCAGGCATCAGTTGATGAACCGGTTGTTGTGATTGGTCGCCTCCATAATTAACCAATTTGCCTGCAATGGTTTTTAAGCCGATGAATTTCACGGATTGTTTTTTTCATGGTTGGTGGTGGCAGCATTTGTCTGTCGTCTTCAGTTAGCGAAATCTCCAATTCGCCGATGTTTTGGTTGCTGAACAGTTCGTATAAGTACTTAACCTATTGGCCCAATATGCCAGACGATCGAAATTCGCGGCAGGATGACCATTGAGGTGTATAAGGCTTCATCCTGCTGACTTGTTGGTAAAACTTCCGCGGCCGGTGCGGTTATTCCTTGTATTTTTCGAGTTCAGAGTTCTGGTGGTTTTCCCAGGCATCCTAATTTTGCCTACGAAGCCGCTGCTCTACTCGACGAAATTCTTCATTAACCTCTGCGTTCCAACTTTCTTTGTGACTGAGGCTAAATATATTTGCAGCCGTATTAATGATAATGTTCTCTAGGTGGCTGTGAAGATGTTTTATCGATGTTTCATATCCGTGGCCTCTGTTAGCTGCGATTACTGCGGTATCCATTTCTTCTTTATCTGTGTTAAGCCGGCTTTGTTGCGGATGACGTCATTATTCGTTCTTGCCTGATTGCCTTCTAGGCGATGTTGTAATTCGAGCCGGGATTACTATGTCAACAAGATAATAATCAGGGTCTACCTTGGCTCTCCTCTATGTTCTGATATTCGTCCAGACTGAGAGTTGCCGGTGTTCAATCAACGTATGGTTAATTTGGTGGAAAGTGGTCCCGTCTGCCCTCCTCCCCCACGTTGTGGGTCGCTTTCCGTCTCTGTCATGTACTTCCAACAACCATTTCACGCGATACTGCTAATAATCCGCAATCCGCTATCATTGGTTTGCCAACGTACGACTGTTGAAATCTCCAAGTATGATTTTGTTATCATATTTGGGACAGGCTTTGAGGGGCCGCTCTACTGCCGCGTCAAATGTATCCGACTCTGCAGTCTCCTCTATAGGGGCGTGAATGTTAATGGGGTTTATATTTCAAAATTTACCTCGCAAATGCAGAGTATGTAGGCTTTCATTTAGAGTTTCGAAACCGATAACAGCAGGTTTCAATTTTTGGTTAAATAGGAAGAGAAGAGAAGAAAGAATTCAAAACGATCACCATGTAGAAGATGAGATTAGGTTCGGTAGTAGAGCTGTTGGTGTTGGTTCAGCAAGCGTTTTCTATGCTTAATGTACATCGCGGGTACCAATCCATGTTTCGCCCTGGGACCTATATGACTCGTTGATCGCCACGCTATTGGATACTTGTCCGAATCAGTGACTTCATTCGACTAGCGATAGTCATCGTAGGGGCACGATGTTTTCCCGGTCTCAGTGTAGCGGTTATTGCGCCACTGGCGGTCCGGTTGTGACCATGTTCCATTCTTTCGCCACTTTCTCCTGCCAGATTTGACCATTATTTCCACATACTCTTGTAGGGTTTGATGATACCTGGTGCTTATCGTGACGGTAGAAATCTAGTCTCTGTATCGATGGTGGTGTCATTGAATAAGCTATTTGCTAATGTCTACTAACTCTGATTAGTCGACTACTTTTTACAAGCTATTATGCAGGTTTAATAAGAAAGATCGCCTTGTCGACCTCAGGCCACCGTCTTAGATTTTTTGCTGGTTTCCATTCTTTATTTTTTCGGGAAGCTTTACAGTTCCGCGTATTGAGTTGTGATGGTATGAGCAAAAGTGTTTACGGTGTTTACGGTGACTCCACAACTGGGGTTACTTGATTAATCACCTGCTCATGCAACTTCTTTGATGGCTCCTGGATTTCCACTCTTCAATCAGCGGTGTCCGCCAACCTGTCCAAGTTCACGTCCGTATCTGTCAAATCTGGTGACTTGAGGTTCGGTATGGCGATGTTAGTCAAACCCTGCAAATAATGAGATAGTTTCTTGCCTACACTGTGTCACCTGAGCCACGCTTTCGTCGACGATTCAAATGTGGCAATGATCCCGCCCTTAATTACTTGGTAAGTATTCACAGTTAGTGGGCCCTGTGTAATAAGAGCAATTAGCGGTCCAAATTACAGATTCACGTGCTGGAATGTAGCTTCGACCTAGGTAAACCAGAACTGGACGTCGGCTTTGTAAAGGTCGGAAATTTACAATTCTGGCCGCCTGCACCAACAATCTCTCAATAGATTCAGGCTATACGACAGGGCTCCGCCGCTCCCGACAAGTCGTTAGTCCGAACGTTATCCATTTTGGGAAGCGATTGACGGAAATCCTCGTCGAGAGAGGGGGGGGGGCTTATGTTATTCCGACTTTAGTACTGGAGTTTCCAATCCAGAATGGCGGTTGGCAAATTGCTGGCTAGCTGATGTTTCTGTCTCTGCCTCATGGTGAGTACGGCAAGATCAAGCTGCTCTGTCTCCAGAATACAGGGTGCGGTAGCAGGACAGAACAGTAGACAGCTTTTAGGGACATCGAATTAGGGAACCTCGGCGCAAAACCGGGATGTTGGGAGTTGCCTATAAGGGAGGTTTAGACAACTTACGAGGTGTGTAAGCCAATCAAATTAAAAAGGTACAAGTTACTCTTTAGGTTCTACTACAGTACCTACACACTATGGCTGTTGGATATCAATAACTGAGAGTCCGCTCACCCATCTTCTAAAAAGATGGCATTTCAGCTCCCGTGCCCAAGTCTATAATCTTCTTATTTTTCTTCATTTCCATAATGACTTCTTAAGTTCGATGTCCTTCTCGTAAACACATTTTTCCGCGGGTCAGAGTTTTCTTTACACAGAGTTGTTCATTTAAGTATATCTTCAGATACATATATACATACATAGGTAGTATGTTGAGCACTCCTCCATCTGTACCGTAATTCTCTCGCACCATATTACTATAATAGATACAGCTAATTAATTGTAAACTATCGCAGATGAATGAGTGCCTAAAATGTCATGCAATTTCATTGGGCGGGCTCATTAAGGAAGTTGTTTGATTCAAAGTGCTTGAATTATTGAAATTAATTGTCTTCTTATTAAGTTAACATGGAATTTAGTTGAAAATTATGGGCTTATGCTCTAAAGTAAACCTGCTTTTAATCGATTTCCATACATACTTTTAAACTTCATAATTTGAAGGTAAATATATTTTAAATACTAAGTAAATACGAATATATCACTCACCTGTCCACACGCCTTGATCAAGATCATATCTTTTAAACGTAACTACATTTTGACAACATAGATAAAAACGCAATTTGACAACTTTAAAATATTTTCTTCTTTATTTTAAAATATTTGATAAAAATTATCTAATTACAATAATGGCTTCCTAAGTTACTGTCAATAAGATATCAATACTTCGTTTTTTACAAAACATACTTCAATCTCTGTTCATTATTTACAGGAAGAAATTCGTTAATATTACAATAAATTTCGATGAATTCAGTTCGATTTTGTGCTCTTTCCTAAGTTCAAGGATCACAAGGTTTCAATGTATCGGTAGGTCGACTTGTTGACAAAAGCTAGCACTCCTCTTCCGCAATCTGGGTGCACTCCCTCAATGACTCCATCGGCAAATTTACTGACTGCAGGACCATAGATGCAACATGAGGGCTCTACCCCGTGCGTTCGCATTTCAAAAGTTTTCAATTTTATTTATTTGTTTCGTTCCAAGGACGACGGCGTTTTGCAAATTGAAGTTTTTATTCCAAGTGATGTTGACACAATGGTGCGATTCCAATGAATAAAAATTCAGTTTTTTTCGTCAGTAATTTCCATTCAAGGACCATTCAGACGGCGAGAGTTCCAATTCGGGGAGGGTTCATTGTTCCCGGTGAATATTGTTGGTTTCCATTTAATTTCGTGAAATGTTGTCATGAATTCAGCGATTGTTGTATTGTTGAAATATGCACGGAAGAATTAGAAGTAGAGGAAGAATTATATAACAGCATCACAGTTGGTTTCCTATATGAGTCGAATCGGTCGGTAAAGAATGATTCTATTGAGATAATGAGAATTTGAATTGTACTCGCATTGAAACAACTAACTAAAGTAGTTAATTTGTACGCGAATAGCGGAAATATATATTGTGGAAATGATGTTTGGATTGAGTGAACTGAAATAAGGGTGTTGGTGGATGTACAGAGAAATTTGAAAGAGACTTCTAAATAAATTGTTAAACTGTAATGAGAAAGGGAGTTAGTGAAAATGTATCGTTAAACATTCAAAATACTTTTCAAGATTTTTCTTCTAGATTCTGGTTGGTATAGATAAAAGCCCGAATGATGGGATCATTGGTTATTCCAAGATTATTCCAGATGAATACATTTCTATTAAGTATATTTAGGTGAATCCTCTTAAGACATTCACTTCGTCTTTCTTAAAATAAATGGTCCGATTGAAGATCATTTATTAATTTTCTGGAGCACGTCAGTTCCAGCTGCAATTCTTTTCTTTCCAAGCAAATTTTCTTCTTCATTCAATTAATTTAGCTAAAAAGCTGCTCTCGAATGTTGTATGTAATGATTTTTCCCCCGAAATTAAGGCAACGCCGAGACAGTCTGATTATTAGAGACATCAGCAGAAGAACTTTTTATAAATAGAGGAGACAGGTCGTGGTGGAGTTCGCATCTAGAAATTTATATATAATACTTAAAAGATTGTGAAAAATTCCTGTTACTTGAGGCTAATGAATATCAGCTGAACTTTAGTCTGAAAATGTAACATATAAAGATGGGGATTTTCTGAGTTTCTTGTCTCAAATAATGAAGTTGGATTTATGACAGCCTCAGGGATTTCATAATTGAATTTTTATCGCAATGGTCGCTTAAGCAGTTTTGTGTAAGAGGCTGACTGATATTAAGTATAAAAAATTTCTTCTTCAGAATGAAGTAGTGTACACCTTGCAGTGAATGTACCCGCCCCACACTATCTTTGACAAAATGTGTCGTTAATTTCGGAGGCAAGTCATAAGCCCAAATTTGGCGCTTGAATATTACGTTTTTCTATGCGAAAGAGTTTTGAGAATGAACGCTGCTTTTCTTTTCTGAGTTGAGCAGTTTTTATTTAGGAACGATAGTCTCTTTGTGTACATCAATCTTGAAAATGTCAGACTTCCAGGAAAGTGGAAAGTGATGTGAACGCTCCCGGTACGATATCGCTATACAAAAGTGTTTCCAGGGGAACCAGACACCTCGAAATTGGAAAATCTCCCAAGTGCATTAGCGACATCTGAAGCACAACCGTAAAGACAGTTTAAAATACAGGAACTCCAAATGATATACATATGAGAGACAAAAAAATTTCCAGAGCACTTAACTGGGATGAATCGGTCAAGCTAGACTCTTAAGAGAGCAAATGGTACTTTCGCAGACTCCGCAGTTGAATGGATACGCACTCTTCTGAAAGTACATTATCCCGGGGGACGGGTTATTTAATCAAATAAGGGACCATTTGTCGGTTTTTTAATCCTTTCGAAGTAAAGGTGTTTTCAGTCCTGGAATACTACGGAGGTGGTGGTTACTAGCGAAAATGTAAGTAAATATACTATCCTTTAAGGATGTTGCATGGATGATATCAATCCGATGATGCTAAAGGAAGGTGTGGAGCGCCTTGAGTGACTTCTAGGAAATAAAAGCGTATCTGGCTTCAGACTGTATGCCTACTTCTTGACAGAAGAGTAAGGTAATCTTCGAATGAGTCCAGAAGGTGTAATTTTCCAACTCAGAAGACCCTATTCAGTTTAACTTAACATCATTTTTGCTAAAATGTCTGAAGAGGCCAGTTGAGAACCAGAATTGTCAGAACATTGACGGGATATCAGCGTGGAAAGTCTTGTGAGACGGCTCTTCATTCTTTGCTTTTAAAGGTTGAAATTGCATCAGAAATACCAGTATGCGGTATGTTATTGAAGGAGGTGTTTATAGCTAAATTACGTCAGAAGCAACGACAGACGGCCCTTAAGGAGAATAGTATTTAAGGCCTCCATTTTCCTTTTGTAGAGGACGTAGCTAAATTTTTCATTGATTTGATGAACAGTCGGCATCATAATTGTAGTATATCTCCTGTTTACTACTTGTGTAATATAGGACTTCTACAAAGATTCAGGGTCATTATCCCCCCTCCCCCCTTTCGGTTTTATTTTCGGCAATGTGCTAAACTTCTCCCCCGTGGGAATCGTTATCAATACAATTGATATTTTATTGCTATAGATTGGTGTACGGACAATTAAAAAGGTTCAAGGCAAAGACAAGGAGCATCTAAAAGCCAACAAGTTCCAAGGATCAAAAAGAAAGTCAATCACAGCCACCGTAGGTACGAAAGTGGTGCTCCAAGTGATGGTACTAAAATATTGCAAACCACAACCCTTTTCACAACCTGGGAAAGATGCTACAGTGGGAATCTCAATCGGGTTACTCCCCTTTGTTGTTAATCTGGGAGACCCTCAATGCAGTTTTCGTACAGACATCATCCACAACAACGGCGCGACACCCGGTATCCGGTCTAGGCTTGTTATGGTAAGGAGCTCCAGACATCCTGGTTTTGCGCCGAGGTCCGCCAGATAGATATTACCCTTACAGACTTTCCGGGTTGGATCATCCTCACCCATACGGATTAGGTGTCTCGACTACCGAAACCCATTGGACTGGATTTTATCCAGCCAGACGGTCGTGGTATTGCTCATAGAATTCATCGTTATAGAGGCTACGGAATCGTTCACCTTCATGTAGGGTTGCTGATTTTCCTGGAGTGAAGACCCTTTGGTTGCCAATGATGTTCTGAGCATATGGGGCTGTCTAATATGGCAAGACAGCGGAGATCTTATAGATGGTAGTCAGCAACGTGATAATAGCTATACAACGTGATATACCCCTTTTTACGCATGGGACCGCTAATGCCTGGTTGTCAGGTATTGATTCATTGTCCCCCACCTTGATTATTATTTGAAGAACCGCTTAGTGTAGTTGGCCGCTTCCATATTTAACCAATTCGGCTGTAATTCCATCGGCTCCTGCAACTTATAATTTTCAAGTCGATGAATTGCACAAACTGTTTCTTCCACACTTGGTGGGGGCAGTATTTGACCATCATCTTCAGCTGGCGGGACCTCCAACTCGTCGATATTCTTGTTGAGCTCAACCCATCAGATTTTCCTCTTTGGTTCGGCTTCGAGGTACATAAGGCTTCACCCTGTTGACTGATTGGTAAAACTACCGTGCGTGGTATGGTTGCTCACTGTAGCTTTCCAGTTCACAAGCTTGCTGGCTTTGCCCAGGTTCCCCTTTTCTTTCTGTGAAGTCGCTTCTCCACTCGATTAAGTTCGTGATGGGCCTCTGCCCGTGCCCGCGTTCTCTGAGAGCAGAGAGGCCGGTATGCAGAATTCTTCCGTTCCCAGCTTATATTCATCGTCGAACCAGCCATTCTGCCTTTTTTGCGTCTGCGGCCTACAAACAGGCATGTTAATGAGAACGTTCTTCAGGTGGTTGTGAAGGTCATTGATCGATGCTTCACCTCCAGGATCTCTGTTAACTGCGGTTATTGCGGCATCCATTTCCCCTTTATAGGTGTTACGATTGTGATAGACTCAGCATTCACTCTCACCTGACTGTCAAAGACGCTTCTGTAATTTGAGCCCAGAGCACTATGTCAACAATATAGTCATCAGATTTTTTTAACAACCATTTCGTACGATACTGCTAACTGAATAATCCGCAGCCCATTATCATTGGTGTTTTTATGTAAGGTCGTATCGTCTGAGTACGGGATCCATCCTTGCATAACTGTTAAAATTTCCACGTATGATTTTGATTCTTATCTGGGGCATGGTTCGAGAGTCCGTTCTACTGCCTCCTTCTCCGACTGTGCCGTCTCCAATTTATGTGGCAAGTGCAGAATTCATAGCCTTTCGCTTATATTTTCGAAGCCGATAACTCAGGTTCTATTTCTTAGCCGACTAGGAAACCTACTCCGAGCAGATGGGCTACTGAATGGCCGCTGTAATATACGGTGTAGTGGCTCCTCTCTTGGAAACCTTTATCGCTGGTGCACATTTTTAATAAATGTTTACACACAAAATAAATTCTTGCATCCAGAGTTGAACTAATGATATTGCGGCTTGCCGGTACGTGGATAGGGTTTTTAGTTCAATTGGCGGCCAGGTGCATTGCGAGGTCTTGCAGCGCAATTGGAACTGCCCGAATGAATGTGGATGTGACTGTGGATGGCGGGTTTAACGCAATAGGGTTGATTGTGGTCTTGCCAATAAATCATGAAATCTGGTATAGACAAGTGGAAGAAGAACGCAAGCTTTGGGGAGTGTGCTTATGCTCCAGGAAGCGACGACCAAAAATTGAGTTGTTCGGACAAATTTAAAGTATGACTACACACTTATAAAGCAGTCGAGTGGCACTGATTGATAGCCTAATTTTCATTCAAAATAAAATTGTCTGAAACTGAAGAATTATTATCCCGCTTCATTACGGGTGTGTGCTTGATGTGAAGAGATCGTGCTGTAATCAAATGGAGTTTTTGTTAAATTTTAAATGAAAGCATCAAAATGACGAAATCTAAGGATAGAATGATAATTTTACTAGGCATAATTTAGGATTCCCTTACAAACTGGAAAAAAAATGACAGCTGGAAATCATCCCTTGCAGGGACGCAGCTACAAATCTTGTCGCAAACATGAAGGAGATAAAAAATTGTTGGATTCAATATTTTGAAGAGTTACTTAATACCACGATCAAATCTCCGCACATCGTAGCAGCGGTACAAGCACCTGTCCCCCCACCTTCACTCCAAGAAATCAATGATGCACTTAAAACATTGAGGAACAGCAAAGCGCTGAGTGTGGATAGGATACCTGCGGAGCTACTAAACACGAGGACTATGAGGATGGCGACTAACTCCATGAGCTCATAAGCACTATTTGGTCTGACGAAACTATGCCTGAAGGTTGAGACAAAAGCATAATTTGCCCTATCTATAAAAAAAAGTGTCAAACTCAGCTGCGACAGCTATAGATAGATGTGGTTGTTGTTATAAAGTGATGCCGAAAATAATTAAAATAAGAAGTTTTGCTTACGAATACCAAATAGAATTTCAGATATCCTTAGTAAAACAGATACTGGAGAATTACTGGGAATATAATGTCGACGTCCACTAAATTTTCGTTGACTTCAAGTAAGGATACGACACTTTCGATTGATTGGTACTGTTAAAAATATTGCCGGAATTTGAAGTTCCAGGAATCTGGTTAAACTCATTAAGTTGACAGGGAGTCAGTCTAGCACTCAAGCTACGACAAAATGTTTTGGCACAAACTCCGGAGGCAGGGGGCTTAATCAGCTCAGATAGTGGTCTACGCGGATGATATAAATACCCTGGCAGGATCTAAAGAGACCATGAAGGAGGCCTAAAAGTGAAATGAAATTATGACAAAAACCAGAAAAAAGACGCCAAACAGAGAAAATGAAATTATATGATTAAAACTTCGAACAAGTCAACAGTCTTTCTTACTTAGGCACAACTGTCATACACAACGAAATTGAAGAAATTATCCCACGGATCATGTTTGTCAACAAAACATTTTAACTCATATTGCCGATTCTAAAAAATAAAAATATACAGAGGAAAGCAAAGTTCAACATATAAAAAACTTTGATTGGACCAATGAATTATGCCGAAGAGTAAACAATCGATCGTGAATCCTCTAAGGCACAATGAGGGTGGACGGAGGATGACGAATGATGTCTAATAATGAGTTGTACCTATTATACGGCAAACAGGAAACCTTCATCCATATTAAGGCTAAAAAGCTCCAGTGAGTAAGGCATGTAGAGCGCATATAGGATCAAAAAATGCTCAGTCGTGTACTACGAGAAGCGATGCAGAAAATAATATCGAAATTGGCAGAACAGTCCATCAAGCAAATACAGAGTATGAAAAGGGTGCACAAATCAAGGAAGATGCGGCGTCGCTGCAGAAAACAGAGATTGCAGAATCGTGTCGGATAGTCAACAAGGGGGATTTTCTCGTTGAAAGAGGGGGTCCGCGTAAATTTACGTTATACAGCTTCAAGAGCGCGACAGTCACGAATGCGGATAGGGGATATTTCAGACAAGTTAATTGAAAAGTGCACTGGAGCAATGAATTGAAGTAAAGTTGGAGAAGGAACGTAGGATAAAACAAGAGATTTTGCAAGCTCGATTGATGACGTCAACGAAGTGATTACCCCCAGGTCAGCTGTGAAAAGGATTGCCCGCCAAAAGAGTAGGGAAAGGGGGATGTTGAGGAGGATTTAAGTGAATGGTACATCTGGTGGCATTTGCTGACACCACCAAGTGTGCCAAGTGGTGAGTGAAGGGGGGTTAAATGGAGAGAGTATGGAGAGGAGAATATTATGGTCAATGGGATCAAAGGCCTCGGCGAAATCGGTGTAAATATCGTGCACCGCCTGTCGTAAATTAAAGTATTATGTTTAGCAGCGGAGTGATCAAAAGGTTTGAAGCAGTAGATCGATATTTTACGAAACCATGCTGTTCTATCACAATGCGGTGACCAAACTGCGCGGTCAGCCAATCCTAGACGTAACCGTCGAGGATTTTGGACCAGACGAGAGATGGCACGATAGTTCACTGCTAGTTTACAGTTAATAAGGAAGAGATTAGGAAGCTCATCGGGACCAGGTCCCAAATTGTTGTGGAGATTACTAATGAGGAAGTTAACGAGAGATTTAGAGCAGTCTGCATTAAAAAGAGGCGTTGAAGGCGCAGTGGATGAGGGAGTAAACACGGAAGAGAAGTGAAAACAGAGAAGGTCTTAAGATTGTTGTTGTGAGTTGGCAGTATAATCCGCAAATTTGATGGGAGAAGAAAAAGATTGGGTGCGGTTACGGGAAAGGCGAATGTGGGACCAAAACGGTTTGAAGCTATCGCAGGAAAAGGCGGCCAAGACGCTCAACAAGTGGGGCGCATAGCCTAAGTAGGCACGATCGAATTCATTCTTTGAATTCTTCGTTGTGAGCTAAATTAGATAAGAACAAAGAGGAGATAGGACAGGATATTATAAAGGATATCAAAGCTTGATCACATGTAGAGTTTGATAATTTGTTGATTGACTTTAAAGCTGAGTTGAGACAGTCCGCGCGTTGATCTTTACAGAATGATGCACCCTCTTGGCGTCATAGCTGAGGAGCTCTGCTTCGAATTCAATTGAGGAGTTGTGAGCTTCAATTTTGACATACAGGGATGGTCGAGGAAATACAGAGGTGGCGGTCGGGGAGAGTGCAGTTTAAGGAGTTCTTGGAGATGTTGAAATTCAGAACAGAACAAGTGTTCGTAAAGGAAGTGAGTAAAAGAGGCTTTTGGAAAGAATAACTACTCGGTTTCCGAAATTGATGAACGTGGTTGCACGACCGAAGACAATGGAAACTAAGACCTCGGTAGGCCAAGGACGGACACCGGATTGTAGGGCCATAGAAAAAGGAGGCATTCAATCATGCAACCAATAGTTTATGTACTCTTTGACGAGATATAAGACATTTCTTACTTCAATTCGACGTGCTTCACTCTAAGCAAATTTTAATCAGTACATCCTTCATGGCCTCTCAACTACCAATGCCAGTTATACATTATTTAATTGTGACTATCCAGCATCGTGTATCTGCATTCTGCAGCAGAACCGAGTACACCAGCCGGAATAACTCGGCTTTCATGATTTTCCACCCCCATGGCCCTGAAATATATTTTAATAACGAACTACCATCCTCACCTAAAGATCTTCAGCTAAGCCTGCTTAGTAGAGGATAGCAAACAGGTATGGAAACTTCAGAAGATCAGAAGTGGGTTGAAACCATTCGGTTTAAAGACCGGAGAGTACTACAAAATGCTAAAAGCGAAATTTCAATTTACAGTAGATACACAAATATTTACCCCTACATGAGTGGATAGTCAATGCTCGAAAGGATATTAATAGCAGTAATCTATGGTGGACTTTACGGTCCAAAAGTGTGGACTAACGGCTTCAATTTTTAATTGCAAAATCCCTAAAAAATATGCTAAACCGAATTGTATATGAAATATGCTAAATGATTTCACTACTCCAATAGAGGTTGTTAGGTCGGTATACGAACAGTAGTACTTCCGTATGAGTTAATATAATTCAACTTCCAATCAAAAATGGCCATTTCTTTCTAACAATTTGTAGCAATAAATACCATTCCCCTTCATAAAACCCAACCAAATCTATCAATAAGAGATCAGCATTATATCAGACATCTCATGAAAATGCCGATGGTACGAAAAGTACAGTTTCTAACGCAGGACGCAGAGCTCCTTCCGAAATTTTCCAAAGGTGGCGCCCACTGATTAGGGAACTTGGAAAAGAGAGGTTCAAATCAGAGATACTGTGCTTAGTTTAGAGTAACCAGCTCAATACGAAAATTTCCTGGTAAACGACCTGGCCTTGAGAAACATTTTGGAATCTGCACATATCTACTTAAGAGAAAACAGGCCGGCCCCGGGTGCTTAAATATCTCCAAAATTCTTTTGATTGTGGACGCTTTCGGTATTTCTGCCCAGCGTTTAATTAATTCCATTCTTACTGGAACACATGAATCAGAGTTCAATTAAATTCAGAATAATTAAACTTTATTGCGACGGAAGGATTAAATTATTATAGATCTGCATAAATAATGGGAGCAGATAAAATATTGGCTTTTGACAGAGTAAAGACCAAATTAATCCCCTGGAAATGAGCCAAAATATAGTTATCAGTTGGATTTAAACCATTCCAGCTTATTATGATACATTTTCCAATGATTAAATTTTGAATAATTTCGACAATCCGATAAGTTCATATTATTGGACAAAGCATATTGAAAACAATACATTTTCACTATATTTGGAGCTTGCCATTTGCTACATTTAGTCTATATATTGTTATGAATGTTGTAGGATGGTTACCGAAATAGAAAGTATGGCCAAATTCTAACGAAGGATTATTTGAATAATACTCACTTGTAAGGGTACTCGTTGATGTACCGAAGACTTTCCTTTGCCCTTTTTAAACGAACACAGGAGTAATTCTCGCATGCCTTTCCGAAAGTTTCGACTAAGGAATGCATAAAGTAGGGGGTTCACGCCAGAGTTAAAATATGTCACCAGAAAAGTTAGTGGCGTGAAAAGAGCGTTGAAATTCGAATCACCCTTGTACGTATCCGACCTGTAAATAAAAGAAATATGTGATTAGCACTACAAAAAGTCCTTATTACAAAAGTTTGGGACTTCAATTTGATCAATTAGCTCTTATTAAATCTGAAAAGATGGGCTGCAATCAAAAGTAAGGACTAAAGGTCTCGTCCAAGCCGAAATGTCACGAGATCTGATCAATTAGCTCTGTCCTGGACTATTTTTGGAAAAAATGCGGAGTTTGCTCAAAACGAAGGTTCTGTGGACTAAAAAAAGTAGGAAAACATATGTCCTTATCGACTGGATGCGGGCTTAGGATCCCCAATTCCAAATACAAATCATGAAATCGGAAGCTGGGCGCTTCGTGTGTAAAGGTTTTGTGTTCATGTTATGTGAGAAACTCTATATGCACAGTTGTGTGGTTCAAGTAAGTGTTGAGTTTTCAAAAAAGCATTTTCAACTATTATTATCATCCACTTTGTGGTCAACTTGGTATACTCGATGCGAATAGACTTCAGTGTTCAAAATGTTAGAGAGACCGACGAATGTTCGAAAATAAGATTTAATTCGTTTTTTGTTGTGCTGCCCAAGACGACAGTGTCAGAAACTATAACGCAATTAATTGGTCAGTATGTTGGGTGACTCTAGATATGGAGTCAAAGTCCCAGTTCTTCGATATGGCAGCCCGAGGCTTTTGGCAACTGGATGTGATTCGTATGGAACTCCTGAACTTGAATTCTCTAGCCATAATAAATTTTCTACCAAGTATTTTCAAGCAGCTTGTGCCTTGTGAGTTGGGGTTTAAGTATACACTCACACCCTTACCTGCTTGTCGTAAGAGGCAACTACAAGGATAGAAACCATCACTGCAACTGTTGCTCGGCAGCGAGAGACCAATTTTGGTAATTGAACGGGAGATACACTGAGTAACTCCCCTGAGAATATCGATGAGCATTGGGCTGTCATCGAAAATCCTCTTTTCTCATGTGCCATGTGTAGTCGTCGAAGAGGTTGAAGACCGCTACTAATGAAGGTGGACTTGAGGCGCTCAAATTCCGATACCGAGCGAAATCCCGAGAAGGTCAGCGTAGTGTGCGCGGCGAGGAAGGGGAATTTGCTATTGCACTGATTAGAGAAGCGGAAGATCCCGCAGAACGCAATGACTTCATAATGATGATTGTTAAGATTCCAAAGAAGGATTACTGTTTTAAATGTGACAATTTAATGGGTGTTTGCGTGCTCCATGTCGTCGCAAAGTAATTCTGGAACGCATTAAAGAACATCTTAGGAACTTGGTCGACAGAGGACAGGTCGATCTCTCCTCTGTGTCGTGGATGCTATATTCTGCACCGACGACATCGAAACCCTACAGATCATTTTGGAACAGTGCGTAGAGCGGAACTAGTAGCTATCACCAGAGCGACATGATGGCGCAAAATGTAACATCACGTAAAATCTCAGAGGTGCAGGGCGAAGTCCTTCTTCTTGTTATCGGTGACGCTTTTCATGCTGCCTTGTCCGGAGGACGTGGAGAAAATCTACGAACTATGGTATCTTTCCCTAATCACCTCGATTACGCTGGTACGCTGTTTGCATTCTCATCGGCTCATGGACTTTGGCTAAATGGCTCTGGGTTTGGAATTATAGGCAGGTAGAGTTGGACTGAAGGTCAGTCTGACAGGTTATCGCACTTTCCTTATATGTGCGTTAATGTGCAAAGCATCGAAAGCGTCGGTCAATTTCCATATTTTGGAAGAGATGTTGATGGTGGCCCCGAACTGGGTGTTGCCCAACAATTAACAGCGCTAAATGTGCTTTCGCTGCCTTGTCTGGAATCTGGAAATGCAGTTATCTCAACACAAGATCAAGTTGAGACTATTCTGTGCTAGTTCTCTTTCTCTGTTGCCATATGGGAGTAGTACATGGAAAATCTTCAAAAGCTCCAAGTTTTCGTTAGTATCTGGCCGGCGTCGTATCACTAGAGTGCGCTGGCCT
Organism: Hermetia illucens; assembly: GCF_905115235.1. NCBI lineage: Eukaryota > Metazoa > Arthropoda > Insecta > Diptera > Stratiomyidae > Hermetia > Hermetia illucens. The sequence continues at coordinate 126,225,922 of NC_051851.1, read as the reverse complement.
GATGCTTATCTCAAAGGATTCTTCCTTGGCCGCCGCAAAAGCGTGCTTGGCGCAGAATAGTAGAGGAGGAGTGCGAGCATCTTGGGGAGTCATTGGGGGTACTAAAGGGCATTTCCGCGAATGATGTCGCTTAGGTGTAGTTGACGCGCTATGCACCACCAAGGGGTGAATGGCAACCATATATACATATATATTGTGTTTGTAAGATGGATAGAGATGCGTGGCCTCCGAGCTCTGTAGAAGTGTGTTGTTCTCGACTCCCCCGTCTAACGGAATATCCCAAATTGGTTTAGGTATCTCAGAATTACAATTGTAGATTTGATTTTGTCCAAGCTGAATCACATCACTACAAAGAAGCTGATGGTAGATGTGTCCATAGACAGAGCACTCCCATAGTTGATATTTCGTGGATTCGGTTTCGTCATTGCAGGATGCATGTGACGCTATCTATTGCAACTGAATCGTATCGACACCAACAATATAATATCCGCAGAGCACTTACACCGAACATTTTTGCTGGATTTCGCGACCTCATTACAGAATGGATACGTATCATCTTTTAAAATTCCTATTGTGAACATGTGTGCAGCTAGTGAATTACAACCAGCTACAATGCCCACTTTACTTCTGCAAGTCTTCCTGGCTCTCCCTAGTGTGTCTAGCGGCATTTAGACTCTGTTGTTTGCTTTATGGGACGCTTCCTCCCATTTTCTGATAGTTGCATTAACACTTATTTACACCCAAACATATAATTCCGAATGGCCCAAGTTGATTAATGCGCTTATAACTACGCCGGATGTGGTAGTTATTGCACAAACAGGTTTTTACACTAAAACCAGTTTACAATGGAAACTCTTCTGTATGAGCTTATTCCACTGCACTACGGATGCAGAAGCGAACACCAGCCTAATGATAGCAGCATATATTCACATTACTACATAGGTCTGAGTCCCCATGTCGGGGCGAAGGTACGCCTGCATTGCCTATGGACAGGGAGGCCTCCTTTCAGCTCTGCCTGTACATGTTTGTTCCAAGAAGTTTCTTATCTTAAATGACTCCCAGATATTTGACTTCTTCAAAGAGGTAAGGGGTTATTTCCCTGAACTCTGGAAGGCAAAACCACTCACTCTCTTCCGTTAGTAACATCGCGGCGGCGCGTGGTATATTTCTACACATCGTCCTGAGATCTCTGCAGCTAGTACAGCCAGTACGTGAATGCATAAGCTTGAGCGACTGTTGGCTGATTTGGCAGTCCACATATTTGTGATTCTCCTTTCGTTGATTCTGTCGTCATATTGCGTTAGCATAGCATAGATTCATCGACATCATACACTCTGACTGCTTCAGAATGTTTTTGGTAGGGGCACAGTCAAAGCTCCTTTAATGTCAGTGAATATCTCCATCGCATATTCGCCTTTCAGAGTTGCGTCCCGTACTTTTGAAACCAAAGAATAAATGACAGACTCACAGGAGTTTCCACGCTGATAAACATGTTGGTTTGCATTTATTAGGTGTTATGTTACCCCCTTCTCGTGAATGTGATGCTCGACCAGTCTTTCCAGATATTTCAGCGAGAATGATGTCAAGGTGACGTGTGTGAAGTTCCTTGGGTTTGAATAGACAACTTTTCCATGTTTCGGCATAAGCACTTAACACATCTTAACCCTCTTCCAAGAGGTGGACACCTTGCCTACTCATGCTAGAAAAATACTTCTTAAAAGTCGCGCTAGTAACTTCTTCAGCATTGCTGGATGGATGCCATCCATGTAACATGCTTTGAACTGCCCAAAAGACAATATAGTAGCTCTCGCTTTTTCAGGATTTTTTCTACGGCAAATTATTAATTCTGATTTTAATTATTCAAATCGGCCAACTGTCTGTCTACTGGTCTGTCGAACTAATTTTCAACATCATTTTGGGTTGAACCTAAGGACGAGATCCCTATACAAGCTGGGCGGTGTCACCCGCAAATGTAGGCATGTAGTATATCGAATAAAAGGTCTGATTTAGTACTTTCAGTAGCTGATATTAACTTCAAAGGGAGAGGAGTGCGCTGGCAGGAAAGTGATCATTTCTTTGACGGAATCGTTCTCAGAAATTACCGGAATGGAAATGGAAAACTGGGAAAAAGTATGGTGTTGCCCTTGTCTGGTGTCTAGATTCCAAGATACCCTCTATATGGATATATAGAGGCAGTTGGGTAACTTATGAAAATGAGTCCTATCTCACTTCAGTTTAGTCAGTCAACCGATACCAAATTGAGGGCTTGTTCATGAAGTACTAATTGAGACTTATCGTTTGATAATCCACACGGCTATGTTAAGAGAGAAAAAAATTGGCACCCCTCTCTGCGTTTGTATGATGTCTCTCCCTTCTTAAATCCCATACTAAATCATGCCTTTCAATGTATGTGTGGAATTTTTTGATCGCATGTAATAGCCAAATTTCATTTTGATAGGATTAACCGTTTCTGAGAAAAGTGCATATGAAAACAGGTGGGCGGTCACCCTGAGCGATATATGGTGAATCGATTTTAGTGGGGGTTTGTTTTTGAAGCAAAACCTTAAAGAATGGAAAATTTCCTGATTATTATAACTGGATTATATTCCAAGTGGTGGAAAGATCAAATGGACCATAGTTCTCGAAACATCCCCACGCGCCATTGTGTGATTTCCACTTTTCTATGCCAAACAGTACTAGCACAATCCACTCATTGGTCGTCTTAGGATAGTGGGTTTAATTGCATGATATAATTCGCAAACGGGGTCAGCGGCCTTGCGTAATGTGTGATCTACCGACTGCCATTTCTGCCTTCTAATCAATATGTCCACAGATGTCCGGCGCGTGCGCCAACCGATTTCTTCATTAGTTACTGTATGAGTCCTCAATACCCCGATGACACTTCGCAGACATGAATTGACAGAAGCTTCGAGCTTTTAAATACCAGTGGCTGTCATTTTCCATGTACTTCTCTCACACAGAACATACATAGCACACTCAATAGAATCAATTTGATGTTAGTGCTCAGATAGTTAAATTTCCAAATATATTTGGCTTTAAAAACGCTAGCTGCTCTCTTTTATCAATTTAAACTTGATGCTTTTTGATTATAATTTAGATACTGCACTCACACGTTAACATACATTCTCTAAGATATTAATTGAAAGGAACTAAAGAAAATTGTAAAATTTCCACTGCACACGTCGGCGTATACCTAATGGTGACGATAAAAACTTTCCTAAAGAATGGCAGGCACGCCATACAATTTAATTAGATAGAATAAAGGTAACAAGGTAGGAATTCTGAAATGCAAAAGTTTTCGGAAGTAAGTAGACAGTGCAGATAAACTTTTTGCATAAAGTGAAAGGCTACGAGCAACAGAAAATGGGGTACTTGCTGGTACTTAGCTCCACGTTTTTTGATGCATTGTTGCTTCTTCCTCGTTTTGGGAAATTTGCTGCAAACATGAAAGGCTTTTATATATTTTAAGATGGATAATACAGAGTGGCACTCATTTAATAAAGTTGACTTCTGCTAACCGAGACAATTGGTGTTGCTAAATGAGTTTTTAACCAGAATATAATACACTGCGTACTTATTACGTTAGAGAAGAGCGTATATCTCTATTTCGTAATAAAACTTCCGAAAATATTGCCAATGGTTTTCTTTTTTTTCATCGGCGACATCTTAAAGCCGTTACCCATATCAAGGTGAATAAGGATTTAGATTCAGATCACCGCTACATCTACTCTTCTTTGAATGATTCAGAGCTTTTGACAACGTCAGCATAAAATGCTTTGCGTAGGATTACCTAGTGTTCCAAAAAAACTAACAGTTGTTATTAGAGCGACACATGATGGCGCAAAATGTCACATGTTTCATTGATTTGAAAAAGTATCAGGGGAAATTTCATTGCCAGTTTCCTACAATGCCTTCCGGAAACCATTTCTTGAAAAAATGTGCAGTATATGGACCTGTAGTCCGAGTGAATGCTTTAGATGTTCAGCCAGGTTAAGGGTCACCAATTGGCGAGGCATACACTTATAGGTTGCGTGGGACCTCACACAATAATCCTTTTTCTGCCGAGAAGTAAGTGTACTTAGGATGGTTATCCTACTGGAGGACACAGGCTTGTTCTATGCTTAAAATGACGTTTTGTAACAAATTAAAATGCAATATATTAGAGTACACTTCATTTTTATGTTATAGTCAATAAATGCCAGTCTATTGACTCTGGTCGCTTTGAAGCCCCAATTTAACTCATTCCTGCTACCATGCTTGATGATTGCATATATGTCGCGTATTGGGTCAAACAGGTTCTATTTACTTTTGCCAGACGCTACAGAGGTGAATACTACAGTCTAAGATTTTCATAGCACGTTTATTCACCAAGGCAGACTGTTTTCTCGATTAGTTTCGAAAATAAACGGTTTTCTTTCTAACGGCCGACTAAAATACTTTCAAACTGAACGCGCCTGCCGTACATGTCCCGACATCTTCTTCCAATATTGTGACATTTTCAAACGGACTTTTCTGTGAATTGTGAACGAGGTAGGGACGGGGAACTGGCAGCGTCCGAAGCGGTTCGTACTACTTTATGTTCAACTTAGTGTGCTATTTCAAGCTTTGAATTATTCGATGGACTGCATTTACCTAATCTGCTACTTTCTGTTTGTGATCTTACGACCTATATCATAAAGTGACGACAGGCACCCTAACGTTACCAGTTCAACTTTTCGGTCATTTTGTCATTCATCAAAACGTGATATTGCCAAATATTAATTTCGATTCGGTTTCTGTTGAAAAGGACTGAAAATTACCTATTTAACAAAAGTATTGAAAAAAGTCATTCAGGCTCTGATGAACTTCAAAATGTACTTAATTTAGCAAAAAACAGCACTGGTTATCAACAAAGGGAAGATGCTTCATTCTTCGCATATATGAAGTTAGACACGGTCAGAAGGAATTCATTTAGAATTTCTTCTTCACATATCTCACTTTCCTTCTAATAAATATTTGGTCAATTCAATATTCGCGAATGGTTATGAGCTTAAGCTTGCATATCAACCTTTGAATTGCATTTCCTAATTTGCTAGAATACCTTGAGCAAGTGGAAAGGTGGCTTAAAGTCTGGAAGATAAAGGTGACAAACATAAGAACCGTCACATTACCACTGGGCAGGAGGCAGTGCCTCGCATAAACATTGTAGAATACTTATTTGCTTGCATTCGTTGTTTAATTGGGAGAAGATCATCATTTAAGACTTTTAAATATTCATCATCATCATCAATGGCGCAACAACCGGTATCCGATCTAGACCTCCCTTAATAAGGAACTCCATACATCCCGGTTTTGCGCCGAGGTCCACCAATTCGAATTCCCTAATAGCTGTCTGGCGTCCTGACCTACGTCATCGCTCCATCTCAGACAGGATCTTCTTTTTCTATCGCAGATATTGTCCTTATAGACTTTCCAGGCTGGATGATCCTCATTCATACGGATTATGTGACCCGGCCACCGTAACTCATTGAGCCGGATTTTATCCACAACCTGGCGATCATGGTATTTTGAAGGGCTCACCAGATTCTTGTTCGCTAACAAAGAAATCTGTGGAAGACATGCTCTCTATTTCAGTGAAAAGTTTGCACCAAGTATTTACGGCGTGGTCAGCCAGAAAGGATAGCAACTCCCTGTCGGTAACACTGTTGCCTAATTCTTCCAGAAAACGGCAAAGGAATGCTTGGTAGAAAGTAACTTCAGTTGCAAAGGAGAGGGTACTACATGCTTGTCTGTCAGAATCTTCTCATCCGCCTTTACGAGAAAAAGCGAAAGAAATGGAAGCTGTTGATGTGAACGCAACTGGTCTAATACCGGTAGCTGGAAACAAATCCATGCAGCTCGGACACCATGAATATGAAAGGCTCGCAGCTGATGACAAGGAAAGGCACTAGGATAGAAAGCGAGGTTCCCGTGAATGACGACGGCTTTGCTACACCGCCAAATGTGGCGATATCCAGAGCAAACGGACGCAAGAAAACGGGGCTAGTAACTTGGGCGAGATCCACATTCGAGCAGGCTCTTCAGTTAGCGCCAATTTTCACCTTAGACTACACTTATGTCTACAAACTTAAAGGTTAGTCAAATTATCCTGCATCATGCCCAAGCCTTTTCCTATCTATTGGCAGCAAGGCTGAAGGCGAAAGTGTTGTAAGAGGCATTGGGACACTGCCAGCGCGATTGTTACCAATGAAAAGGCGAGAGCTCCTATACTATCCTTTGAATATTTTAAAGCACCTGACACGGATGGCCCCTAGGCAGCCATTCTATTGAAGAGTGTAGAGCATTGGAAACTGGAAAAGATGATTGTACAAATCCAAAGAACCTCAAACAAATCAGCTTAACATCATTTTCGCTGAAATATTAAAAACTAAATTTTTGGTGTCGCGAGTTCATTCGAACAGCGATAAATACACGCTTTATTACGGCGATTGACATAAATTTGCCATGTGACTTGCCATGTGTTCAACACTATTATTTCTAAACGACTCCGAATATCAAAAAATCACTTTATCTTTATATTCTACACTATATTTAGATACAATTCGATTCCGCGGATCCGACACACGGGATGACCCCCTTAAACAGTTAAATCTTAAAAAGCTAAGTTAAATATAGTAAAAATTCGTCTAGGCAAAGAAGTCAAATACGTAGATGTCAACTTCGATTGACATTTAAATTGGAAACAGCTTTTTGAAATTACACGGACTAATAAACGAAATGTCAAAACTTAGTCTGGAATTCAAGGGTCTTCCCTGTAAAGCGATGCGCTTGTGGAAGCATATGCCAATGCGCCTTTATACCACTTAAATGTTGATTTGGTTGTTTCGTATTCCTCTTCGGAAATCGGATGCTCGGTGCTTCAGTTATGAAAGGCTTTGTTAAGTTTTTATGGGAAAATATTTGGGTATACGATGGTTCATTTATACATAGCTCGTAGTGTATATACCTTTAATATACTCGATATTAATTTTGATGTGGTACTGACATTTTATCTGCTAGAGAGTATTTGACGCGAAGTAGGCATAGCCTATTATAAATTCGTTAGTAATAGTAGGATTACTACACTTTCCAGTATGATTCCTCATATCAAAACCTGTATTAACGCGAAATTTTAAGGATCTGAATTGGGGCGGGATGGTGCACCTCTCCTTTGCGTATATGGGGGCCCACTTTAACGAGGAATGATATAATTATGTGGGGGTTTATAGTTTCCACCTTTCTACGAAATTTCGTGTTAATAGGTGTAAGCATTTCTGAGAAAAGTCCGCGTGACAGACAGACAGCCAAACAGACATTGAACCGATTTTAATTAACTTTTGGTTTCTACGAAAGCTTAACAAATGTAATGTGATAAAAAATTTGCAGATAAAATCAAAAGCATCTTTGCACTTTATTTCAATATGTATTGCTATTCGAAACCGAAAAATAATCGTCTTCTACACGCTTGTTTGCAGATATGAAGCAATAATAGCCACCCTGGAGTATTGCTGGCACACAGGATCTGAGCATTTAGAGCAAAAGAAAGGTATTCTACGCCACAACCTTTCGCTACCTTGCGAACGAAGTTTGTATTATTTTCTACGGTAACAATGTATTCCATGTGTAAATTTGGCTCTGCTACGATACAGAAATCGCTGTGGATCGACAGTGATATTTTCAAGTAGGTTGCGAAACATATTGAATCAAAAAATTGCAGGTATCATAAATTGAGGGGTGTTTGTTGGTTTTTGGTTAAATGAACTTGTACGTTCATTATCAATGAATTATCATTATATCTTAACAAAATATAGGTTTGTATGCCACAGAACTTTCGATTTCTGCATATTATTATAATACGCACAATTGCATTGTCCAAAAGTATACCAATTAGCTCTTTTGTTTGTTATTTATAAAGGTTTTCCCGATTCCATTTTCCAACCCCATTTCTTGGATAATATTTCGTTTCCTTGGTAATGACGAATACAATTTTTGAGTGAAAAGAGTTTTTTGAACACCTCAATCAGTATCGAATTTCGTTCATCGCTCCAATTCGAAAATACTTAAGGTTATGATGAAACAGAAGGCTGAGTACAGCTGGTTCATTTCTGATCCATTTACTGCCGTCTTTGCGGAAGAAGGACCTACGGATTACAGTTAAACCCTATGTTTCAGGCTACGCTTCCTTATCTTTGGGATGCAGAATAGCATTGTAAAGATGCTCTGAGCCGCAAGGGAGTGGAAAACATCCTGGCATTCTGGATGGGCAAAAATGCTAGAAAGTAAGCAAATAGAGGTACCGACAGGTACAAATTCTATTGTCATGAACATCACTAAAGGCTGTCCACAAGGTAGGGTGCTATCGCCGCTGATCTGGAGTATGATAGTGGATGAACACCTGGATGTGTTAACAAATACTGGAATCCAAGTCCAGGGTTACGCGGACGACATGGTTTTAATCTGTAGGGGCAAACATGAAGATACCCTGTATGATAGAATCCAAACTGGACTCAGGGTTACTAATACCTTGTGCAGGAAGATGGGACTGCGGATCAATTCAGCCAAAGCCACCATAGTACCATTCACTAGGAGGCGTAAGCTTGATCACCTGAGAACCATAACATTACATGATATGGAGGTGAAACGAGAAACAGAAGTCTTTGGGAATTACGCTTGACCCAAAATTCCTCTGGAAAACACATGTCGGAAAGCGACGAGGGCTTTGATGACTTGTATAATAGATCCATAGCAGGAAAAAAATGGGGTTGCAGCCCGAAGATACTACACTGAATATATGCTGCAATAGTAATAATAATAATCGTTGGCGCAACAATCCATATTAGATCAGGGCCTTGAAATGTGTTAGAGCACTTCATTCAAGACTGTAACGGTACACTACAGTATATTGTAGGAGACAATGTGGTCAGCATTGCGCTCGCCCGAGATTATTACCCTGATTTGACTCAGGTACTCATTCACAGCTGAGTCGACTGGTATCCGACGTCAAACCACGATACAAATCCCACTGCCACCTGTGAGATTTAAACCGCGACCTTCCGTACGACAGCCTTGTGCTCTAACCACTCAGCTATCCGGACAGGCAATAGTAAGGCCAATGATTATATATGGAACGGTAATCAGGACAGAAAGAACACACAAGCAGGGAAATATATAAGCTCCAAAGGCTGACCTACATGTCTATCAGTGGGGCAATGAGGACATGCCCAACGGTATCCCTGGGGGTCCTCCTGGGATTAACCCCTCTGCATCTGTACATACAGATGCAGGCAAGGAGGGTAATAATCAGGATGGCCGGTAGTATGAGTGAGGTGGGGAGCTGCTTAAATCGAAGGAAGATTGATATTCTTTCTAGGTGGTATCCCGAATTACTGACACCAAGGGATAACATGACAACGAGGTTTCACTTCGATAAGAAGTTTGAAACACGTTGGAGTAACAAGGCAAACTGGGAGAGCGTGGCTGCGACATACGGCGTAAACCATCAACCGAGGGACGAGGTGGCGGTGTCATTGGTCCAAGGAAAATGTACTTTGAGCCAATGGGTAGGTACACTAGCATATTCCAGGTGGAAATATACACCATAGACAAATGTGCCTCCTTTAATCTCCAAAGAAACTACAGGGGGCAGAACATAGTTATTCTCACCGATAGCGTAGCAGCGATCAAGGCACTTAGGTCCAACTAGGTGAACTCTAAACTGGTTTGGGAATGCCTTGAGAGATTGAATACACTCGGCTCGTCCAACAAGGTGTGGATACTTTGGGTTCCAGGCTATGCTCGGTTGGAAGCCAACGAGGCAGCGGACGAACTTGCCAAGAAGGGAGCATGGACGCCTTTACACAGACCAGAACCCTCCTGTGGAATCGGAAACGGTTTCATGGCTATGACTCTAAGAAATGAAGAGGAACGGTTGAGGGAACTATACTGGGCGGGCCTATCAGGAGCAGTCCAGGGTGCTTATTGGGGGATACGAACGCATGCGCACATAGGAATTTTCAAACCTCACCAAAAATAAACTCCGAATCATAGTGGGAATTCTCACTAGTCATTGTCGGCTGAACTATCACCTAGGGAAGCTAGGAATATATACGGACACTGCCTACAGGCTTTGCGAGGAGTATGACGACGCCCTGGGACAGTGTCTCGCACTTGTGCAAAGTAGGTCGAGGCATCTGAGAGAATATAATCAAAATATAAAGTTTTATTCTTAGAAAAGAAGTTTTTATTTCCATAGCAGACACTAAATTTCCTTTCTTAGCTTCAAATATTCGAAAAATATCTACGAATGAAAATATTTCAACTTGAAACTGCTATTTTATTTTCAATTAAAAAATTATTCCCCCTGGTAACACATATGAATTCAATGGTTACTACTTCATTTACTTCTATTACAGCTACACCATCAAACCATCTTACTTTCAAGCGTCCTTACATTCTCACTTTATTTGCAAATTTTCCAAACTTGGAAGACGCGTGACAACGCAATGAAATCACTTCTCCAATTGAAAGAACACAACCCGCTTTGCATAAGCAATTTTCTACTAAGGCTGGCAAAAGACGTGATATTTGGAAAACTTTTCAAGTGAAAAACTTTAAACGACATTTTTCCGAGATTCAAATGTGTAAGTCCTGCACAAATTGCTCCAGAACAATATGAAAGTTAACTAACCCAGACATTTCCATTTCCCAGGATGCCGTGATCTTTTATACTCCCAGAAAGACGTTTTGTGGATTCCCGCCGCGTATCTGTATTATAAAATTAAATAGTCCCCGCAGTATATTAGTTTATGGACGCTCCCCAGTGCAGGGAGCTGCAAAATTAACTGCAGGTTCATGATATTCGCAAACTGCAGTCCATTAGCATTAACTTTACCTCTTTTGCGGAAATTATTAACTTTGGTTGTCCATTTAAATTTATGGAGTAGTGATAAGAATGGGTTCACAGATCAAGTACGTATGCGGAAGATGAATTATAGGAATGAAGTGTAGGAGTGGACTTTCTCTGCTTGAGCATGGTGTATGTAAATACAGCGTATTATATGATATTATAATTGCAGGGGATAGTGAACTTTTGGTGGGCTGCCCAGGGAAGTAGGGGGATGATCAATAGGTGCTACCTCGAGTGAAGTAAGCAATTTGGGAAACAGAAGTCGAACGAACTTAGCTTTTCTTTTGGTTTGCCTTTTAGTAATTAGGAACTGAGAGTCCACTGAGATTGATGGCTTTGCCCTGAATGTGGCCGCAAAGGGTTGTGCCACCATTCCATGAAATAAGAGAAAGAACTATTTCGAAGAAAGAAGGTATCAACATTTGGTTGAACACTAATAATACTGACGACGGAGTGGTCGACGAAGGACCGTCACTGTGGGTGAAAAGGACTGGGCTAAAGTGAAACAAGTTCATGTTCGACAGAGAGTTAGGGAAAGCAACTGTTAAAGCAGAGACTTTCGTCATGCTTATTTGATTGTGCATCGAATTTTTTGGTATCAAAATCGTCAATCGATCGACAACTTGTAATGTAAGATGCACGACTTTATATTGTGGGTCTGGTTATGAGGTTCAAAATGATGGATTGAAGGACGGGAATATAGAGTGATTAGTTGGGATAGTTAAAGGTAACAACGAACATCGGAAGCCAAAGATTTTCAGAACTTTAATTTACTGCAAACTTTGGCGTAGGAAGAGTTAGTTATACAGGAATTTCTCAGATGTGAGATGGTCGTAATACCACACGGGGCATTTGAAAATTGAATTTCAGTCTGTCAGTTAGGAAAACATTGATATTGGGAAAATTGGGTTTACATTGATAGTCCAGTCTAATTTCATAAAGGAGTTTTCACCAAAATAAAGCTAAGCTAAAGTTAATATCTGCGAGATTGCCGGATCGAATTTTTATTCAACTCGATGACACTCACGTCGATTGTCAGCATGCCAACCATTGGATGAAAAAGAAGTAGATGTTGGGATGCTGATGGGCACGACACATTCGTGTTCTCTGTATCTCTCAGAAAATCGAGATTGGAAAGTTAGACAGTATTTACTAGCGGACAACAGTTGCTAGGGGTTTACTTTACATAACACCCTCGGGGAAGTTTAAATTCCGTGCAATTTGCATGGGGTTATTTGTACTCCGCATAATCCACTGAAACTACAATTTCGGAACTTTCCGGCCAGGTCGTTATCTTTAACCCCGTACCATTTGCCGGTGCTATGAACCAGTTCAGATTTGATGAAGAAATTCTTCTTCTTCAGCACCTGCTGCTTTAAACCAATTTCTTGTGTGCTGGATCGGTCTGATATTGTTTTAATTTTTGTAGTCAACGAAAGGTTCAAGATCTCTGCTCAGGTTGTGATGGGATGGAGATGGGACTTTGATAAAACTAAGGCCTCTTTCAGCCTTATGGAAGATTGTAGAAACTAGCTGTATTAAGATGAAGCTAGTTTTCTTTTTCTCCTTCTTTAACCTTTTTGATGGTCGGCTCGTCGCGATTGGTAGCCCAATTTTGTTCTATCAAAGACCTGACTGCATGCAGTCACGAAGCTTTCAAATCCCCAACCAGCCGGCCTCTTGGTCGCTTACAATTGACTTCGACGTTCAGACCAACCTTAGCAAGTGAAGCCTCGTTAGCACGAATTACGTGCACATATCATCGAAGACGCCTCTCTCGTAATTTTTCCACGATCGATGACCACGATGATCATTTCGTGTTATGGCACTAGTCCAATAGAACATCTTCGTCTTCATTACCCCAAGACTTCTATAGTCGGCCAATACTCAGTACCACAGAGGACAATAGGGCCGAACAAATTCCTATAAATTTTAGGTTTGAGGCGTTCCTTGATACGTCGTTCATAAAGAACTCCAGTTGTGGAACGTCACTTCATTTAGGTTGCGGTAATGCTTGAAGCAATTCCATAACGCAGTTCCCCGTTGCCTGATAGCAGTTCTGCCCTCGTCACTGCCACTCACAGTGACAGTGCCAGTTTCATGGGGATCGGTTGTCAAAAATTTTTATTGAGATTCAATCTGAGACTGTTCCATTTCTGGAGAAGATCCTCGAGATCACTTTTGCTATGAGACGCTGAGAAAGCATCATCTCGACAGAGCAGTATGTAGGGTATTGGAGGTAATGTCCCGTGTGACAGTGTCCATAACCAAAGAAAAGAAGAGTGGTGAGAGGGCGCTTCCTTGATGAACACTAACAGAGACATAAAGTGATTTTGATACACCCGCCATATCTCGCACTTTACCTTTTGGATCGTGGTAGAGAAGCCTATGCATGAGTTTTGTGGCACTAAGTGTTGTCGCAGAGCATACCCGATGAGTACGTGTGGCACACGGTCAAATGCTTTCTCCAGATCCAGAAATACAATGTAAAGAGGGCGATGGTGTTTCTCCATGAGTAACCGCGCAACGTGTATGACATCCGCAGTTCAGCAGTTCTTGACAAACCCAGATTGGTTCACGGGTATTTGAACGATTTCATGCATATGATTGTCAAGAATGCATTCAAAAATGTTCAGCAATCTGATCGGACGGTAATTTGAACATTCTGCTGGATTGCCTTTCTTTTTCCATATTGGAACTGTGGTACCTTCTTGCCAGTCAGATGGTGTTCTACCTTCCTGAATAATCCGATTTAAGAAGTCATTGAGCACCTCTCCAATTTCCAGATGCGACTCTGTCTTTTCACTGATTTCATTCGTTTTGTTGCTTCCTCGACTTCAGTGTCGATGACAGACAGAATTGCTCCAAAAGTCTGCTGTGTGAGTGAAAGTAGATGATGAGCAAATTCTTCAGTTGAAATCTTCTTGTAATGTTCTTGTCATCTATCCCTTCCGGCTCGTCAGTTTTTTTCACTAACGCAATAGAAGTGTTCGACTTACTGTGTGCGTTAGTGTCGGCTTTTGACAAGTCGATGCAGAATTCTCTCTCGCGATCCCGAGTATTCAATTTATCGGAAATATTTCTAATAATAAAATAAATACTGTCACCATCAAGTACAGGAGAAACAGTCCGTGCAATTTATCGGCTACAAAATCATAAGTCGCCAGGAACCGATGCAATTACCGCCGAATTGGTTAAATATGGAGGCGGCCAGTTACACCAAGTGGTTCATCAACTTGTGCTCAAGGTGTGGGGCAGCGAATCAATGGCTGACGATTGGCAACGAGGCATTATCTTCTCATACATAAAAAGGGGGATATTACGCAGTGCAGCAATTATAGAGGTATCACGTTACTGAGTACCCTTTATAAGATATTCTTTGCTATCTTGCTAGCCCGGATTGTCCCATACGCCCAGAACATCATTGGCCCATACCAAAGAGGCTTCACTCCAGGCAAATCAGCAACAGATAAGATTTTCTGTGTGCGGCGAGCGCTGGAAAAACTGTTAGCATATGGACAACAGTTGCACCGACTTTGAGGCCGCCTATGATAGCATAGCCAGAGTGAAACTGTGTACGGCCAAGAGAGAATTTGGTATCCCAACGATATTGATAAAATTGACTAGTGTGACCCTGACCAATGTGCGAGGCCAGGTAAAAGCAGCAGGATCACTCTCAAGACCATTCGACATCAACCACAGTCTACGACAAGGGGATGCCCTATCATGCGTCCTCTTTAACCTGGCCCTCGAGAAAGGGATCTGTAATGCCGAGGTAAATGCAAGAGGTACGATCCTCTTAAAGTCCACCCAATTACTGGCCTATGCTGATGATATCGACATCATGGGAAGAACGACCCGAGATGTACAAACTACCTTCATCCAGATCGAGCAGGCGGCACGAGATCTTGGGCTGCACATCGATGAAGGCAGGACAAAGTATATGGTGGCAACGTCAGCATCAAAAACCAACCAATCAACAACATCAAAGCGTACTGCTCAAACGGGAAGAATAAAGATAGGAGAATACAACTTTGAGACCGTTGATAATTTCTCTTATCTAGGGTCGAAAATCACAACCGACAACAGCTACGATGATGAAATCCGCGCAAGGTTATTGTCAGCCAACAGAGCCTATTTCAGTTTACAAAGACTGTTCCGCTCGAAACGTCTCACCATCGCGTCAAAGCTCTTACTGTACAAGACAATGATCTTGCCAGTCCTCATGTATTCTTTGGAGACTTGGGTTCTTAGCAAGGAGAATTGCGAACTGTTGGCCGCGTTCAAGAGAAGAATCCTCCGAAGAATTTTTGGCCCCCTTCATGAGGATGGACGATTCCGTAGCCTACATACGACGAAATCTGTGAGCGATACCATGACCGTCAGGTTGTGGATAAAATCCGGCTCAATAGGTTATGGTGGGCGGGTCACTTAATCCGTATGGATGAGGATGATCCCACCCGGAAAAGCGGCAATATCTATGGTAGAAAAAGAAGATGAGGCAGACCCTGCCTAAGATGGAACGATGGGTAGGTCAGAACGCCGGACAGCTTTTAGGGATATCGAATTGGTGGACCTCGGCGCAAAACCGGGATGTCTGGAGTTTCTTATTAAGGCAGGCCTAAACCGAATACCGGCTGTTACGCCATTGATGATGATGATCTCTAATAGTACGCTCGGGTGAAAGCGATCGCTTTCTTTGCTTTCCGGTTCGTATTCTTGTAGATTGGCTAGCATTTTATCGTCGATAAGCATATGTATGTTATTCCATCCTTATCCTGGCTTGGAGATAAGGAAGGTTGCATAGGCTTGTAGATAGTTTCTTTAACTTGGATTGTTCCACATTCTTAAGAGCTGATAATCACGTAAGTGAGATACTTTCTTCTAGCGGCGGGCCAGTGCGTTCCGCTATTTTATTGGTGGCTTGAAAATGAAAATGAAATGAACGATATTCTTCATTACAAATGGGGCCCAACATTTCTTAGGTTTGAAATACTTGAAAATGAGAAAGATATTCTGGTTTTGAACTCCGTTTCCCCAGAAGCAAGTATTCCTAAGCCTCAATTTCCCTTCCCACCATGCAGAGTAGGGTTCCCTGCCCTATCTTCGCTAGTATACCAGTTTGTTGTGTTTGTCTTTGAGACTTAGCGTCTGGTTGCTTTCCAGAAATCTCTGGATCTACGGGTCTTTGCGGCTATATGTTGCAATATGGTTCCTTACCTTCATGTGCAATCAAATAATCAAAAAATGTAATATTGTTTCTTCTTCGTAAGGATGAAAAGACGGATGAGATGAATTTTTAACGGAATACGTAGGTATTCGGCTAAATTCTTTGCCTTTCCGTCCCCAATGATTCATCCTCACTTTCTTCTCTGATTTCAAGAAGAATATAGAGTTTATGCGATTCCTTTTGTTTGATTTAGTTACCTAATACTCTGCGACGGGGAACATCTCGATTATCGGTTCTTCGTTAGTAACCACTGTGGGCGAAAGTTGTTCTGTACACATGTGCAACAATTTTATGAGGTTGGGATGTCATTTTGGCCATCCATGAGCTTTGCAGGAGCTCCGAAATTTAGGGACGGAGGAGTCCTCAAGGTTCTTTTCTGTGTTGGATGATTATTGTTTTGATATTTGATTACTTAAATTAAATAAATTGATACTGATACTGATGCTTACTGATTGAATTTCTTTGTTTTCGATTTAGTCTCCTTTCAGTTTTTTGCTTTTCCGTTTGCTATTATCGCTTTATGATGATTTTCATTTCATATCTTTTCTTTTTATTTAACTTTTCAACTACCGTCTGGAAAACTTTGTTTTGGTTTTTCCTCGAATATAGAAATCGTCCATCCTTCTTTTTGTTGCCTTTGGTTCAAGAAACTTGAAAATATGTCACCGCTTGTTGAGCTCGACCTGTCAGCGCACCGCGACGGCTGGCGGTGGTATGAAGCCACGAGGGGAGATTCTGTGGGTTGAGTTGATCCTTCCATGCAGGATGCAAGGGCAATGGATGCTTCACAGGATAAAGGAGTGGCTCGAGGGCAATTGTCTGCGCTTCGAGACCCGAACACGCACTCAGTGCATCAGACACATAGCCTGTTTCAGCTCTTGTCGGGCATATAGCAGACCGACGATTCAATTATAGTTATTACACATATCTGCAATCAGAGTTATATTTCTCCTACAAATTTGGAATTTTAACTACTGCTCGAATGTTTCGCCGTGATGGAGTGTTCTTTCGATAGAGATGCGGATTGTATCAATACTCTCTTAAGAACATCATGTTTTGCCATATTCCTTGACATCTTGCCAAGATATCGCTGGTATGTTCTTTCCACTGTGAAGCATTTGACGTGTCGCGGGGGGGGGGGGGGGGCATTCATTCGATTCACTCCGAAACTTAATATATTTTCATTGAAGGTTTATTCTTCTTCTGCATATAGTCACGTGCTCAAATCAGAACATTCGAACATCAAATTAAAGTGAAAGGTTTGGCATATTGTACACATACATTGCAAGAGTATTCTTATTTCTTCATCAAGCCCCGTGCAGTAGAATTCATTTATTAATCGACGTCAAAATTAGCAATTGCATCCACGAAAAATTTCTTTAATTCTTTAATTTTTCGAACTCGACTTGTAGTGGTGAAGAGTTGTGAGGAGTGCTTTGGATTTTAGTGGGAGACATGTTAATTTTTCTTTTCTTTTATTCTTTCAAGTTGATTATATGACAGATTCATAACACAGGGCACGTAAGTATTAAGCTTCATCTAAATTCTGCTATTATTTGCAAAGTTATTGTAGGTTCAAAACATCATAGAATGTATCACCTTAAACTTCCCGGTCTAGCACACTGAATACGTAGATGCTACCATGTTAGCTATGAACAAATGAAACCGTAAATATACATACATAAATGCACAAAACCTTCAACTTATAATAAGTTTTTTTTCTTTTAAGGTTTTGTGTAAAACAAAATCTTATTAGAGTGGAGCCGATTTCTGCTTGTCCATCTGTCTATCTGTCACACCTGATTTATTGGGAAACGGCTGCACCAATTGTAACGAAATTTGGTGAAAACACGTGATCTGTGAATCCCTTTACATATAGCAAGTGGCAAGTTCCCATATATATGAAAGGGGTGGTGTAAATTGTTTTTCACAGAATATTGTCGAGTGAGCTATCAAGTGATAGAGCTCGATTAGTACTTTTCGAAACTGATGATATTTTTGATAGTGGATGAAACACAGGGGAGCGAGGGCCCAAACAACTATAACAGGTCTCGTTCTCAGAACCTATCCAACCGAAAAATCTGAAAAAAAATCACAGTGGTGCATTGATGCGAAATTAGGGTTCAAAATACATGTCATTCCTACACCTGCTCCAAAAGGTTAATAATAGCATATTACCATATTTTAGAAATTTACCATGAAAACTCTCCCCCAAGTGCATCCTAGAAGTGGTGCCGTTGTATATACAATTTTGGAAAATTTAAAAAAATCCAGCTATTATTAACGTTATAGAAGGTCAAAATTGTGCATTTCACGTGAATTTATCGCACTCTAAGACGAATATGACGTCATCATCATATAAAGTGAGCTAATATAAACGGCGGAGTTGGAATTTGGAGACATATCAAGGAATATTTAGAATTTTTCAGTATGCACAGTTGGGAAAGCGTGCATAGGAAATTTCCCACACAAGCATCCATTTTCCGGTATTCTGAATTTTTTTTTTCTGCGAATTTCAACTTTCAGATTTTCCTCGCCCTCAAATTAATATTTTTACAAGGTTTTAATACTTTGCACTCACCAAAGGTAGATGTGGTGGTTAGCCTGCTAAGCAGGGAAATCGGTCGTGTAGATAAGATGCAGTACCGAGCCAAGTATACTTCTCAGAGCAACTCCTGTCTTGATTTTGCGCTGTTCACTGAGAATATCTTTGGATTTTACTTGGAATCAGGGTTTCGTTGAATACGAGATTAATAGATTACGGAAACATGCAGTGGCCGGATGAAGGAGCGGGATGGATGGAGCAGGATTTTATTCGCCTCTTTTGGGATTAATTTCATCAAATAATGCATTCTATAGTGTGCAATTACCTTAAATTTCGCCACATGTTGCACATTATTGAATGCATTCGAGCGAATTGATCGTGACAAAGGGGAATGATCTGCCGCATCCGCTAACGCTACTGCGCATGTTGCTGGCAACATGAACTCGAGAAGTTCAAGGTCAGGTTTAACGGGACCGACTGATCGAGAAACGGCTGATGGGCAGGGGAGTACAAAAGAACAATGGAAACGTGAGTTTTGGCAACGGAGTCACATCGAATGAGAGAAGTGCTTTTGTTTTCCGCGATTTTCTTTCTCGATCAAGGAGAACTTATCTAAAGACATTGTAACTCATCGGATTTTCCGTAGTTCATTGTATTGTGAAGTTTTCTCTGAATTTTTTGGATTTGGTAGCCTGGAAAGTTAGCCACCGATTGTAGTGAAAGTACAAAATTTTGTCTTTGTCAAGTGGAAAATTTGAATCGCAAAGAAGAGTTTCTTTCCTGCGTCAGTTTTGCTTGACATTTTTTCGTTAGACCGGAGCCGTGAGGTTGTAAAAAATTTGTTGTTGCAATTTGCTTTCGAAGATATAGAATAATTTCTTTTTCAATGAAGAAAGGAGGAAAAAAAATCGGAATTGATTTTGGAGCGAGGAGGAGCATGAGGAGACGCGAAATATCATATGGTGTGGAGTTGGCCGAGAAAATGGGAGCTACGAATTTATATGAATTGTTGGGTACTGACAAAAATGCAGGCAGCCGATTTTTCTTGGAGCTGCACGCTGATTTTTGCTTGAATGGAAAACTGGCTCGGGTGATTCAGTTCTTTTTATCATAGATGCTATTAGAGGCAAATTGACGTTTTTGGGAATTTGTCTGCGGGACGCCATTGAGTCAATCTAAACGAGCAAAGAACGTGAAGTACGAAATTATAGAGGAAAAGAGAATTAACGTTAGTTTTTTTTCCAAGAACTATATATTTTACTTTTATTATTAATATTATGGATATGTAAATAATATAATATGTATGTACATATCCATATAAAAAAAGGAAATAAGCAGCGTTTTGATGATTTATAGCCTATTTTGGATTAAAGATGATTAGGTGTAATCATATTTAAGAATACCGACTGGTAAAAAAGTATATGTTGACCAGAGCTCTGGGAGAGGGATTTATTTGGACATTTTTTTTAGATTCTTTATTATCACTACTTATTCTCATTCTCTTTTCGGAGTGGGTCCTTCCATTCCTTTTTTTATTTTTTATTTCTTTCTTTAGATACTATTATTATTTTATTTACTTTCATTTACTTCTCTTTCATTACTACTTTGGTCATTTGAACATTTTTCTTTTCTGGCACTTTCTCTTACATTATTTATTTTGTCTTGTTTGCATGATTGTATCATATATTCTTTTTCTTGAATATAATACCAAGTATGAATTAACTCAATCATCAATTTGAGAACTTCTTTCTTTTCTCCTCCTCCTTAACCCGCAAAACTCTAACAAGATGGGGATATCCTCTAGAATAATGGCCAGGGGATGTCAAGGAAGGGAGTGAACTTCAGTGGCCGCGCCTCAATAACCATCTGAGGCAGAAGGAACATGGATCGAGACTGTGATCCGTTGTGGATCTCTTCCCCTCGATCGCGGCACTCACGTCCGGTGAGTTACGGTTCCACGCGTGCGATCGAGCCGTCGTTTTCTTTATTTTCCTTTTTCAGGTTTTAGCTCGCGTTTTGGTTAGGCGATACAAAGCTCTATGTTTGTGTAGTTATTTTTTTTAAGCCACGTGAATTTTGAATAATGACAAGTCCCCCATATTCTGAAGCTTGGCTAGCACAGAGGCGTGCAAGCATGTGTCGACAGAGCGCTCCGATGGAGCTTCGGTATTTGCAGGCGGACCTTTATGGTCAATTTCGCCAACTTTTTAGGTTTTTGGGTTAACTCTTCCCTCTAAGCCGTCTTCAGCCACTCTGGATAAACATTTGATTATCGCAATTCAATAAGTCTCATTACGAACAACCGGAGGCAGATTTTTTGATTTTATTTATTAGACCTGTGACCTGAGACGCACCGAACCTTGCATCTTCTAACTTCGAGAACATTCTTTATTTCTGGACAACCTGGTGTACTTGCTCTTGTTGTGCAATATCGAATATATTGTCGGAAGAAAGCTTATTTGTCTGTACGATTTGACTTGCATGGCATCTTTTCCAGGTTTTGGAATCATTGTTGCGATTGCATTCTTCTAACAGTTTGCGAAATATCCGATACCAAAAATTGCATAGAAGATATAGTACAGTAATTTGAAGGCTTTTATTGGCAGCTGTTTTAAATGAAAGAACTATGAGTTCGTGCTAATTGTTAATACTTCGAATGTCAGTAATTTTCCCTACAATATTATAAATGACCATATACTGTTGTTTGAGCTAGAAGCGCTTTGCTTTAAACGTGATAAACGAATCACACACTAATTCAATACCCAGACTAAATGTCGCAGCTAGCAGCATTGTTTAACTATATTCCAGTGTGAACTGGTAATTGTCAACAAAAATTATCATTATAAAAGTCAAACAGGACTTAACATTTCAATTTCATTACGAATCTTATTCGTTTCATTCACTGAACATATCACAGTACATACATTTCATAATTTACATCATTACAAATGCCACAGGCTGAAAATGCTAACATGTGTTAACATACGACGAATGTATTAAACTTATTCAGTCTAATCTGATGAGTTGTTCTTTTCCGGAAAGTGAACTTGTAATTAGGTGACCTGAGTGGAAAAGCATCTACGGTAAATTACATCTGAGTAAACTTCTCAAGTACCGAAAAGCCTCGGATGATATTTACACCAAAGGAAGGTATTTGCACGCATAAGTATATCTTGGAGCGATTAACAGAAAACATGAGAACTGCCTACTTATCAGCAATAATTTTCTATCACCCTTCCTACGATCCTCTTAGTACGAATGGTTTCCCGCAAAATCAAAACTGCCAAACTGATTAAGTATTCACGTCGAGGTTAATAATAAGGAGAAACAGACGCATGAATATATTTGAAGAAAGCAAAGCACTAGAAATATGTACGCATACTTACCAATATTGCCACATTTTCCGAGCATGAAATGGCAAATTACACAGTGCAAAAGTGAGCACCACAATAATTAGCATTCTAATGACACCACGCCTGGCTCGCAGGACATTGTTAGATGAATGTGACAGCTGTGTCAATTGCGTCCCATGGCGTTGATGGAAACTCTGCTTCTTCCACGTAGTAACCACAACCTTGTCAGATTCGACGGACACCTGTAGAATTCGGCCAAAAGCACGTGCGTAATCAATTCACAGGCAAAGAAATATCGTAGCCCATCCATTAGCACCATTTCAGCAAGTTTCCAAGCAGGGATAGTCGAGTACAGTCCATTGTCGAGTAACCATTGTGAAAATTCAGGTAGAACGTGGAAGACCAAGTGATTCATGTTAATAATTTTGTTTATTTTCCAAAATGAATCCCCCGTGGACCGGCATAATAAAGATTCCATGAAAAGAAAAAAGAAATTATATGAATATTTCGAAGGATGAAAACATTGAGCTAGTAGAGCTTGAGGCTATATTGAATGGTGGGAAGCTTACAATATCCGGCCAAATTGTTATTACTTGCGAAAACTCTAAGCCAATTTAAATGAAGTACTTCAATTTTCTTCTCTTTCGCCGAGGTTTTGTTTGCCATGGTGCTAGAGCTACAGAATAAACTAATAAACGCTGTAATGCCAACAATAATATTGGTGTAGAGATTCTTGATACAACAAAGTCAGGGTTGTGCATGCTTCACGATAAGTAAGCCAGACGTGCGGAATGTGACACGATAATTGCATGGGGAAAGCAATGCAAGGGATAATATAAACGATGTTCTATAAATTTCTTGAGTACAGGTCAAGGTTAAGAAAAGCTATCGGGACAACGTGACATTGGTTAATCTGAACCAAATAATCGCATATGTCTCATAGGATCACAACTTTTCCTCAAGAAGGTAGCGGCGGTTAGTATAGTACAAAGGGTAATATAGTAGAGCATCCAAATGGCTGAAAATGTAGGTTGCTTGCATTGTCAACTACACTCCGATGCATTAGAAAACCATTAAGATAAATAGCTTCTTTCAAATAGCCGTGACCCTCAGCGTGAGGTCCCAACCCACGGCTCTAAGATGCTTGGTCAGGTAAACCAGTTTTGTAGCATGTTGATTAAAGTCTAATCTTTAAGGGGGCTTTACACGCAACGATAACTCGTAACAATTCATTGAACGATTTATCGCTCCAACAAATCGAAAGAGTAGAGCACTGTCTACTCTTTCGATTTGTTGGAGCGATAAATCGTTCAATGAATTGTTACGAGTTATCGTTGCGTGTAAAGCCCCCTTTACACGCTACACTAAATTGTAACGATTTCTTGTCAAATGTCACCCTACATCGACCCCCCAGTCTTTATAAAAGCTTTAACCATGGAGGAAGTAGTGTTGCTGTCGCTGTACATCGGTTGTTTGGTGAGAAAGGTGAAGAATCGTTACGATTCCCAGAAATTGATGCCGGCCGGCATCAACCATCCACTCCAACTCCAATCCCAATAAATCGCTACAATCTCCCGTTTACACACAACGATAAATTGTAACAATCTGATCGTTACGATAAATTGCTACAATGTATCGTTGCGTGTAAAGCCCCCTTTATGAATTGAGCTGATTATGGATGAGCATGACCTAGATTCTATTTTCAGGTCGTCAAAGTTTTATGTAAGATAAAAATGGACTCCACAAAAATAACATATTTAGCAATCGAAGTAGTTCATGCCCATGGAAACTTGCGTTTATATCAAGAACAATATATTGGCTCTTTACCTTTGTTTATTCTATAAATTGGCTTGCTATTCTCCCGCTTTTAAAATACCCATAAAAGTTTTCTCACTTTTCGCTTATAAGTGGCAGCTTTGTAGGAATGTCTGGTACTACAGACCTTGGGCTATAGGATAGAAGGTTTGCCCTGCCCCAGCTTTGTTTGCTAAAGGTAACCCTTTTTGTTCGATATTCAAAAAAGGGAAGATGTTCTTGTGTATCCTTTTATACTAACGAGGGATCGCTCATTTGATTTATTTTATATATTTTTATTTTGTTGGAGCAGCAACTTAAACAAAAGTCTATAAATGAATGTTTAACATATTGAAGAGTATATAAAAATTACTCAGCGCGAGAAAATTCATATATTTTAGGTCTAAGAGATGATAAGATAAAACAAGTCGGGAAACCACAAGCTGGACACTTCAGTTATGAAACGTTTTGTATGTTTCTTACGTAAGAACATTTGAGGGGATCTTTGTCCCAGTAGTACTTACTATGCAATATACATTTATATATTATGTGATAATATTCACTTTCGCGTGCTACTGACATTCAAAGTTTTAGATTTGCACTGAAGTAACAATTTTAGCCTGTTAAAACTTTGCTAGTAATAGTGTGATCTGCCCAGAACTGAGCGATATAAATACCTCGGGTCGACGCTATCAACCAATGGAGAACTGCGTTATGAAATTGCTTCACACATTAACGCAACCTGGATGAAGTGGCGTTCCATTGCTTGTGTTTTTTGTGATCGACGCATCAACGAATGTCTTAAATCTAAAATTTACCGCAATGTCGTCCGTTCTGTCGCTCTCTATGGTTCTGAGTGTTGGCCAACTATAAAAGACAATGAGCGACGTCTTGCGGTAATAGAGACGAAGATGTTATGTTGGACTAGTGGTGTCACACGTTTTGATCACATCCGAAATGAGGATATCCGCGATCGTTATGGGGTTGCACCGATCGTGGAAAAGTTGCGAGAGAGGCGTATTCGATGGTATGGTCATGTAATTCGTGCTAACGAGAATTCACTTGCCAACATTGGTCTGAACATCGAAGTCGATGGTAAACGGCCAAAAGGCAGGCCTAAACAACGGTGGCTTGATACGCTGGATGGCAATTTAAAAGCATTGAGATTGCACCCAGATCGGGCATTCGATAGAGCCAAATGACGAAACCGATCACGACGAGTCGACCCCGCTTGTGAACGGGAAAAAGGCTGAAGAAAAAGAAGGATAGTGCGATTTCCACCAAACTTGGTGGGACTATGGTATGCTTTATATTACTGCATGATTCTAAGATGAACTGAAGAGGGGGTTTTACAATTACTAAAAATTATAGTAATGTACTTTTATTAACTTTATTTCAATAGATATCGAAATGGAGGGTATTTCGAAGCCTGAGCACCGGGTAGTGGCAGCTCCGTATTTTTTTTCAGATTTTTCGAATGGGTAGACTCTGAGAATGGGTCCGTGAAAGAAATCACCACTTTCCAGCCTCCGAACTGATACCAACTTCGAAAAGTGATATACAAATCGACACCTTTATTTTATATCCCACATGACTATGTTTGATGGAAAAAAATGTTGCATCGCCTTTTGCATGTATGAAGCCCCTCCCTTAAATTTCACGTCTAAAACTGTGACTGTACGAGTGGGCGTTCACAGTTTCCGCCAAATTTGGTGTCATGTAATTTTTAATAAGGCTTTGTTTAACACAAAAACCTAAGAGCAAGGTTTATTATATCTTAGATTAGAAAATTTTACGTTTCATGGTTGGTTTCCCTTTATAGGTCGTGTTGGTTGGTTTTTTCCAGAGTAGTTTAGCTTTGTGCGCACGATCGTCTGGCTTCTGGCTTTTATACTTTTTTATACTACTAAGAACATTACTGTGTCCAGATGGCTCTAATGGTTAGAGAGCTGGGCCATCGTAGTAGAAGATCGCGGTTCAAATCTACTTTCTCTAACCTTTCTCTAGGCTTTCTTACTTAAAACTTTGCAGAATCTTTCCCAAAATATATCTTTTTTCCTTAGCCCTCTACTGATCAGATGGACCTCCTTTTGGCGTGGAATAGTCGATTCTATTGTTAGGCATAGCCACCAACGGGATTGTTGTACGTCCACTTGCTAACCGATTTGATTGCGTCAAAGTAACTTTTGGTTGAGCGTGTGCCGACATGCCAGAGATGGGTGCTGACAGAGGAGCTTTTGTATATGCGAAATTATCTCAGGTTTATATTGGATGGAATAGCAAATACGGACACTTTACGCGTATGCTATGCGTCATGTGATGTTGGAACCGTCGTATGTCGTCTGAAGCAAAGATATATTACGCTTTCGATGTTGCTCATTACTACAGGTAGAACGCTCATTTCGTTTGTATTTACCTTAAGTGCTACTCTCGCTCTCATTATCATGATTAGCCGCGCAACAACCGGTATCCGGCCTGCCTTAGTAACTCCAAGCATCCCACACACAAAATCAATATCACTAACAACTGCTTCGCGTCCTGGTCAACACTACCGCTTCATCTGAGAAAGGATCTGTCACGATATTGTCCTTATAGATTTTCTTCACGCATACGAAGTGCGCGATATTGTCCATTTGATTAGATGTTTGATGTGGGTAAGTTGGAACGCAGTTGATATTGTCCCAGGCCCTATGTTCGAAAAATGCTTCTCTAATTATAAGTCAAGACCAGACTGCCACAGTCGAAAGTCGAGACGCGGCCACCACCAAATTGGTCACTTATTTCGTTGTATGGGAAGGTGTTATAAGAGTCTACCTTGGAGTAAAGGTCACCTATCCCGATCACAGGTTGTGCGTGTTTGCGATGGTCAATTTTTGCGACCTTTCATAACGTAGGCATTTTTAATATATTTGGATAGAAAAGGGGATACATATCAAGTTCTGACGGAAAATGTTTGTTCGCTTTCGTTCGCTGTCAGATTACGAACGTGATATAGATGCTTAACACCAGAGGGCAGGAAAAAATGAAAGAAAATGATTCCGTTCGTACTTCTTGGACAAATATTCAAAAGAGCCAAATGTACAAGGCCAGGAAAGTACTTTGGTGTGGCAACAACTTTTGTCAAAAAATAGGTCAGCCGATGTGAGGACACAGAAAATATTGAATAAATCGTAGGGACACCGGAACATCAATAGAGGGTTGAGTTACAAGCCTCGGAAAAATGCTAGAGTGTTCACCTCAGTCAGAATGCACTGGATCGCCGTGATTCGTGAGAAGAAAGAAGAAATGGTCACACTTACGTGATCACAAACTATTACGAATGTGGAAGAATCGTGGAATAAAGTGGTCTATGCAACCCTCGGGGTCGCGAAGCCAGGTAAGCGGTCCATCAACCGAGATACCTGGCTTTGGAATAACGATGATGAAATGGAAATTCGTCAAAAGAAACGCCTCTACCACTAGTTTCTCGATCAACCGCTAACTAATTTGAGAATTCGCAAGGATACCAGCCTTGAAATAAAGAAAGCGATCCCTGTCACTCGAACGGCCCATTACGGAAATGTTTACGATAAGCTGGACATTTATGATGACGAGAAACAGTAGCTAAAAGCCGACACGAGCACACACAACATGCCGAACACTTCTGTTGCATTAATGACAACAATGGTACTGTATTTGCGGCCGACGGGCCGTGACAGAAACGTGGCGAGAATATTTCGAGCAGATTTCAATGGAACAATTGGTTCATCCTCCACTCCACAAATTGGGGAGAGAAACAGAACCTGACGACATCGCATCTGAGCTCTGGAAAGCGAAGAGCTGGAACCCAACACTTTGGAGGGGGAGGTCAGTGAATTATTCATTCGTATTATTGAGGAAGATAGAGCATCATCTGACTGGCAAAAAAGTGCCACCATTCCAATATGCAAAATAGAAAGGTAGTCCTGCAGTATATTCAATCTACCGTCCTCTTCGGCTGGTGTCCCATACCATAAAGATTTTTGAACGCATTCTTGACAATCGGTCGCCGTTTTGGTTATTCGCAGGTATGAAAGGAGTTTTGTACTCATATGTGGGAAGGTTCCGTTACAAGAGATTCTCATTTATATGTAACTATTAGCATTTAATATATCAGACTAGCCACTTCGGTGTGATAATGTCATTGTTCGCTATTTGCGATTACAGTAAATTCACACTAAATAGACAAATTTAAACTTTTATAGCTTTGTAAATAATAATGTAATGTTATGTAAAATAATATGATTCTTATTGAAATTTCCGTTGTTATGCCTTACATTGTGGATTATGCATGTGTATATGATTACAATCCTAGGAAGTATTTAAGGGGACTTTCACCAATATATTATTAATTTTATTTGAACATTAGATTGATGTAAGATATATTTTCAGGGTTAGATTTTATGAAACATCCTCACATTTTTTTTCATTTTTCCGTCGGATAGTTTCTAAGAATGAGTGCCTTCCTTTAAATTCCACATGGGGATTTAGTAGCCTAAATTTGATCTCAACCGG
Organism: Hermetia illucens; assembly: GCF_905115235.1. Classification (NCBI taxonomy): domain Eukaryota; kingdom Metazoa; phylum Arthropoda; class Insecta; order Diptera; family Stratiomyidae; genus Hermetia; species Hermetia illucens. The sequence continues at coordinate 126,197,522 of NC_051851.1, read as the reverse complement.
TTTATCCGTTTTCGAGGGAAGTGCGTAGGGCAAAGTGACACCCAACAAGCACACTGCTATACAAACAGTAAACCGATTTTACTAAACCTTAGTTTGTACGCAACACCTTAAAATCGACGGCATCGTTTATGCTCAATTATCGTTAATTTGTTTTAATAAACTACAAGTACATCGGAGGTTTTCCTCCATAGCACTGCTCTATTGAGATGCGTATCATTCTGAACCAGAACCTCATTATTTATATCCTGTGTGCAAACAATTCCTAAGTTAGGAAGGCGTATAGATGCCATTAGCAATGCTCGAAGTTGAAATTACATTTGCTTCCGATAGGTTTTCCAGGGTACCATACAAAAGTTTTGTCCACTTTATCCCACTCAACCGCAGAATCTGTATTGTGCGGCACTGAAATCCCAGCTAAAATGTGAGAAAAAGTGTTTTAGAGGAGCGTATGCAGATCCTGAAAACGAATTGTTGTCCTGATATAGCATTCGTAATCGACAAGCTCATATTTATCGCGGGCGTGAATAAAGTTTAATTAGTAGCTGGCCAATTGCGAAACTTCACATACACAAATGAACCAATCACATCGTGTTTTCATACATAATATCAGAAGCTGCAGTTAATATCAAAGAATAACTTTAGGACATTAAACGGACGTAGAACATGGCGTCGAAATTTCATTTCTTAGCGAAACAGCTTGTCTATAAGGTTTTCCACACCCCTCCCAATCCTATGAGCTATGACATTTATTTGGCAGAAATGATCAGCCCATATGCTGCCTATACCTCCCCATCGACTAACCTGATACATTTGCTCTCCAATGCCATCATTTCATCCACCCTCGGCATTGATGAAATCCATCATTGCCTTAATGAAGCGGTGTGCGTGGGCATGCTGCAGTCTACAAGCGTTAGGTTTGTAAACTTGTGCAGTATATTACCATCCCCTCCAAACTTTTAGACAAGTCGGAAACCGGAGGCTCGGTGCTCCAAGTATGAAAGGCTTTGTTGATCTTTCAAGGAGTATTTGGGAACACGATAGTTCTATTTATACATAGTTCGTCTAGTTCTGATATGTTATCTTTTGGGCAATAGTAATTTGACGATAAATAGTGTATGTAATTATAGATGGATTCCCACCAAACTTCCCAGTATAATGCCTCATAAAATACCTATATTACTATTCGTAGCAAATGTTCAAAATATAATAATATACTATTAATAACTTTATTTGAGCAGATAATACAACGAAGAGTATTTTGAGACCTTAAAATCATACACTTGGATCACCAAATTTTTTTTTTAAGATTTTGGTATTGCGTAATTTCTGAGAATGGGTTTTTGAAGTAGTTGATCCATTTTGGACTCCCGAATTCCGATTGCAGTCAAAACTAACATTTAGTACTAATCGAGACCTTTCATTTAATAATCCCTCGTTTATTTATTTATTTAATGAGGACAGTACACGGAAAACAAATTCCTTATTACATATTGTCCTCAGAGGGAGGAGCAAATGAATGGCTTATTTTACGCTTAAAACTAGAGAAGGAAGTAGAGTCAAAGAACCCAAGCTGTAGGGCGTTGTAGAACCGGCATAGCCTCGGGATTGGAGAGTAGAAGTAAATCTCGAGCTCCGCGTAGGGTACATCAAACATGTCCGTACTACGTGTGTTATGAGACCAGGCGATACGGAAAGTAATATCCGAGTTGGCGGAGCAGTCCATCGGACAATTGCAGAGTTTGAAAAAAGTACACATATCAAGGAAGATACGGCGTTGCTGTAGGGAGGGGAGATTGAGGGTGCGGAGTCATGACGGATAATCAACTCGTAGAAGGTTCTTTTGTACAACTTCAACAGCGCGGCAGTCACGGATTCGGAGAGGGGGAGGCTATACAGCAATATTCAAGGATGTTTCTGACAAGGGAATTGAAAAGTGTGAAGGAGGGCCGGATTGAGGTAAAGTCATAGGAGGGACGTAGGATAAAAAACCAGACATTTTGAAAGCTCTATTGATGATATCAACGAAGAGGGAATTGAAACGAAGTTTGCGGTCGAATATTACACCCAAGTCTTTGAAGCAGGTCAGTAGTAAAAGGGGTTTTCCATTGAGAGAATAGGAAAAAGATTTTTGGGAGGGTTTAAGAAAATAGCATATCCAGTGTCTTTTATTGGCATTCAGTGTTAGCTTGTTGATCGAACACCAACGGACTAAATTATCAAGTTTGGACTGTAAGAGAGCACAGTCCCAACAGAGACGAAGCAGAGGCAAACAATTTAAGGTCGTCTGCGTAAAGCAAATACGAGCAGATGAGGATGGAGGCGAGGTCATTGATAAAAAACAGGAAGAGTAGCGGGACAAGTATAGAGCCTTGGGGAACACCAGAGAAAGGAGAGAAGGAACGAGATGAGTAACCATGAAAAGAAACTTTACAGGAACGGTATGAAAGATAGGAGGAACGCCAGGAGATGACTGAGGGAGGGTAGTAATGAAAGTTTAGAAAAGAGAATGTTATGGTCAACGGTATCAAAGGCTTTGGAGAAATCGGTATAAATAGCATGTCCTCCTGTCGTGAATTCAAGCATTTAGCAACAAAGTAGGTAGAAACCAGAAGGTTTGAAGCCGTTGATCTATGTTTCACGAAACCATGTTGCTATTTGGCAATGAAGTGACCGAAGTACGTGGTCAACCAGTCGATGATGTATCTTTTCAGGATTTTGTAGCAAGAGGAGAGAAGAGAAATAGGGCGGTAGTTCACAGCAAGAGAAGGGCCTCCGCTCATGAGGATAGGGATGATAAGGGCATCTTTCTAGAGACGAGAAAAGTAACATTCATCTAGACTTTTGTTGTAGATTAAACTCAGGGGGAGAGAAATGTGTTTTCTACAGTTAAGGAGGAAGAGGTTCGGAAGCGCATCGGAGCCAGGTTCGACATTGGGGTCAAGATTACCAACGGTGAACTCAACTAAGGAAGGCGTAAGGAGAGGAATGGCCAGAGATTCGGAGAAGTCTGCAGTTATGATAGGTGTAGAGGGTGGAGGGCTCGACGGAGAAAATACTGAAGAGAAGTAGGTGCAGAGAAGGTCGTAGCATTCTTGTGGGGTGTTGGCAGTGGAGTCATCGAAGCTGATAGAAGAAGGAAGAGATTGAGTTGGATTACGAGAATTGCAAGCGTGAGACCAAAAGAGTTTTAAGTTAGCGCGGGCAAGGGCGGCTTCAATGAGTACCTTCTACTCGCTTTTCTGACCATTGACTTCCCAGTAGAGCGTATAGCCTTAATGTAAGGAAGGGAAGGCTAGTGGAGCATGGGGAGGTTAAAATCTCCGCAAAGGAAGAAAGGTAGGGAAGGGAATGTGGCAGTAAGGAGTTCAGACAAACTACAAAACAATTTGTCATACAGGTGAGAAGGGCTAGTACAGGGGACATATACACAAGACACAATGAACGGGAGGAAGTTGGGCGGGGAAACACGAAGAGTAACACAATCAAAAGAAAAGCTGGAGGAGGAGGAGTTCGGCGGGGAGTGTATCTTTTATTGCAATTAGGATCTCACCAACGGTGGACTTACGAGATGCATTCCGGGCCCTGTCACAGCGGAAAGTGTAGTACCCTTCGGGGAGCTCGGAGTTTAATATGGCATCGTTCAGCCAGGTTTTGGAGATACAGGTGGCATGGTGTTGCTGAGCCAGCGCGGATAAATTGAAGGCTTCGTTCTTAATACCCTAATGCTCTGATAAAACAGACGGACAGTAAACATGGATCCAGTTATATAGATCGGCAAGGCAGGCGGGTTGCCCTGAAATTTACCCGCAAATTGGGGTGCTTGTACGGCTTGATGAATACACTTTCAGGCCAGAAAGAAGGGTTGCCGAGGGCGTTAACTTCGTGTGGATAAGTCACCTTGAAAGATACAATCACCTGGTCGGTGTTGTTGTCTTTTGTCAGTTTAACACAGAACAGAGGAGATAGTAAACCATAGTAAACCAACGGACGATGTCATAGAGTATATAAAGCTCTATGACATCGTCCGTAGAAGTTGTGAACGCTAGCCTGGAGATAAAGAGCTGTTTAGTTGGGGATGCCACTTTTAGCTTGGGGCCACTGGCATGGGTGGATGAAGTGCCAGGGTATATGGCAGCGGCGGGAAGTAGAGCTTCATTGGCGACAGGAACGATGTCAAAAAGTGGGTCGGAGGCTTTGTGAACCGTAGCTCGTCGCATAGGGGCCGCTGGATCAGGGGTGTAGAGCCAGTGAAAGCAACCCTGATGTAGGAAGGCATTGCAGACGAAATCAACACAGTTTGAGAGGCCTGGTGTATAGACTCCTGAGACGATGTTGGGGCTACATTGTTAGGCATAGTAAGAAGCGCCTTTTCGCAAGTCACAGTCCCGTCTAACGAATTCCTGAGCCGCCGAGAACACGTAGATAACGACGACTTAGTAGTTTGCTGTATTTTTGGGACCGCATCAGTGTTGCGGTTCACGTTTTAAGGTGTATGGGGGACCCCTCGTAAGTTCAACGTGGAACAATGCTATTCACCGCATGGTTCATGGTTCCAACCGTTTCTGAGGAAAGTGCGTACGAGAGACAGCAGCAAACTGACTATTTAAACAAAACTTTAAAAAAATATCTTATATTACTCCAAAACATCCTCTTTTAGCCAAACCGACAAACAGACCTCCAACCTTTTTTAACTGGTGACTTTTGGATCACTACTTGAAAGGAATTTCAAATCGAAGGGGAATTTCTTCGGAATTCTGAATCAAACTGAGGTGAACTTGATGTTATGAAATTTGGCAGAAGTACAAGAGCTATCAAAAAGCATTTATACGATGGATTAAACGTTTTTTTGACATTTTCAAGAGAAGTTCTGCAATATGTTCCCTCCCGACCCCGTTACCGTACAAGACAATGCCTAAATAAAAAGTCGATTATTTGTTCCTTTGAATATACAAGTAGACACGTGTGTTAAATTAAAGATTAAGATGCTTAGGTAGTTCAGATAACCGATCTTCAAAATCAATTATCTGAAAAATTCACAGAACTAGGTACTCCAGGAAATTGTCATTTTTATCAACAGTATGAGAGCGTGAACATTCACCGTATCGGAGAAAATTATATTCATGGAGCCATAGAAAATCTACTATCTCAAACTCAGATTACAGATGCATATATCGTGAAATAAAGAATTAGGGAGAAACCATAATGAAGGTTTCCTCGCAATTTTTTTTGCTGAAAAGCTTTAGGCTCCAGAATTGATGTGCTTACGCACTTCGAATGTTGGATATTTTTTCCAATCTGTTCAAACCTGTCGCTAGAAATTTGAACTTCTCAAATATTCTGCTCTATGTATTTCCTCTCCCATTTGTCTCTGGCGCCACGTTCAGAAATTGACTACCTTTGCATGTAATGCTCTAAAATGGCTGTGACGAACTTCTTTAATACATACGTGACCCGATTTGTTGAAAAAAAATTCACCATTGCTTTTTGCTTTTGGGTAAAGTGATGCTCACTTCTCACATGTTGTTTTCGTAGTAGTAACCTAGGAAAAAGTAGGTGTAGAGCATCAACTTGCTGTTGGAGATAGGGAAGCACCACTTCCAAATCTCGGGAATAATACATCCATATGTTAGTGTCATGTATATATAAGAACTGCAAAAACATACCTACATCACCCGACTTCCAGTCTCCGGATAGTTGTATAATTTAAAACTCAGTCAAGAAGAAAGTTTGTATAGACGTCCTGATTTATTTTACAACCCTACCATTCTAGTTGGAACACAAAATAGAAACCACATCAACCAAAAATTATTATCTAGCATCTATCAAACTCAATGAACCGTGCAAAAACCATTAAAAACAAATAAATTGGTAAACAAAAACCAGAAGCCAAAATCGGGAAAAATCCTCTTTGCATTGAATTTTCTCCACTTATTTGATTATAAAAATTTCCACTAGGATACATATGGGTATATGGGTATTATCCTATACATATGCTAACATGAATGTGTATTTTTAATATATTTACCCGATTTTACACAAAATTCAAAACAATTTTTCATTATCTGGTGACATCCGTTCTATGGAAGCCAGATATGGACACTTTATTTGTGTTTTATCCTAACAAATTACAGATAATTGATGACTTTAAGCTCTAAAGCGTGTAATACCATGCAAAGGCAACATTATTTTCAATTGCGCTAGTTGGGAGCAAAGCCTAAGTGCTCATTATCAAAACAATACTTCACCTGTGGATTTCCATTTATCTGTTCGTGAAGCCAAAAAAAGATAACTTTTAATATTTCGGGTTTGTCTGTATTAATTTTATACATTTATATGTATGAGTGTTTATGTATCTACGCGAAACGTTAGGCTAATCTATTTACTACAAAAAAATTTTCAATTATTATGGGATAATCCACCAAAGAAAATTGTCTAGAGCAATAGCATTCGTAGATGGAGCTATAGAATTTAATTTTTTGTAACAAAATCTAGTAGTGGTTCTCTAACAACATTTATGTACGGTCATTGGTTTTCAACTACTTAATTAACTTAATTAATATGAATTCAAACCGCAAAACTATTTCAGGATGGCGTTGATAAATACAGTTAAGGACACAAGTCCTTTTTGAAATTTGAAAATTAGTAATGCAATTGTTTCAGCATCGATTTGTAGTTTTTAATGATTTCTACCTAGAATTTTTGCAAAACATCCTGTAGACATTCATTGTTGATCACTTTCTGTTTTAAAACTTTTCGCTTCGGAAGTTCCACCCTAACTCTTTACTACAGCATCTTAATTTTTCTCCAATATACTCTTATGCTTGTATCGATTCATTATATAGCGAAAAGCTAACTTCTCAAACCATAACATGACCATATTGCCTCCTAGAGTGTACTGTAGTGTACCATTACGGTCTTGAATAAAATTCTGTAACAAGCTTCCAATTGGATTGCCAGGCAAGCGATTATTATTATCATTTTCAACTAAATTGACTTTGATTTCATCCCTTAATATACTTTTTTTCAAAAGCTTTTGATCTTTTTTGATGCAAGGCCTCGTTAAATATAGTGAGCTTCCTAAAATTGATAAATGTTCTCTTTGCGGGGTATTTTGAAACCATCGGAATGAATAAATTTGCAGAAAAGCGGCAACTTTGATCTATTATAATTTTAATAGTAAAAATATGATATCCGCCAAATTAGATAGTATAGCAGAATTATGATAGAATTTTATGATTCATCCGATTTTTCAATTTTCAAAAAATATAGAAATACGCCGATATTAGATTTATTTGAACAGATGTATTTTGAAGTCTAGGTACTATATAATGGCAGTTTCGTGATTTTCTTTCACATTTATCGGTTGATAACGGTTAACGTCAAATAAGTGATAACTTACCAGCAAGCGCACTCCCCACTTTCACAACCAATGTCAAAAATAATACAGTTGCAAGTTTCCCACCGTATTTCAGACCAATATGTATAACCGTTTTTGAGAAAAATATGTGTGACAGACAGAAAAACATTCAGTGAACCGATCTTAATAACACTTTTCCCTTCAACTGTCTATTTGGAAGTGGACTCACTGCATTTGGTCTGTAATGACGTCGGCAATGTCGCACCGGGTAGAGGCAACTTTTTCTAGACCTTGATCTGACACCGACTTCTGTCAAAATCCATACAAAAAATTGTTTTGGAAAGGCACTTTGTGGGCTTTATTGTCAAAACCTTCAAAAAGCTTCTTGATTTATGAACAATATTTCCTTAAACTTACATGTCAAATAATAAAATGCTGCCGGACCTTCCTTTCCATCTTGAAAATGCCCAATTTGATGGAAATGTCATTGTGTTTTTTCCCCCGAACATTATAAATGTTCAAGTCTTTTTCTCTAATTTGAAATTTTGAAAACAAGTGTATGTGTGACGAAGCAGAATTAACAACATTCGAAATAAATATTTATGAAAGATTATCCCCTTATGCCAGTGCCAGTGCCAGTGCCGGATCATATAACAGGTCAATCTAACTCATTGTAGCTAGATACCATGTTTTTCATTGGTAACGCTTTTTCATCTTATGCTAGGTAATTCCGATCGTGGAACTGACCCCAATCCCAATATCATCAATTCACCTGTAGTGACCTTAAGATTTCTCATTTCGCCCACAGTCCTCTTCATCTGCGATGGTGAGATGCTAGGCTTTCCGTAATATTATATATTTTTGTTATTTTATTATATTAGGCATTAGCATTACTCTCGCATGGTTAAAAATTAATTTTAGGTACCCGCATTGCTTGGTTGCTCTTTTCTCGTATAGTTAAAGCCAGGGCTTATTTGTTTCAAGGCACAGCTGCTTGTAGCATTTTCACTTACTTTCCCGTATGACCTTCTTAAGGTTACTTCAAAGATCGTAGTATTCTTTCTCCGACTGTCGATATTCTGACTTCCTTCTTGTCTTTTGGTAAAATCTCCGTGCTCGCAGAGACGAGGATCTAAACAGCGGGATTTCCTGGTTCCTCCGTGACGACATTCAGGTGTCGCATACCTTAGTTACTCGCTGGCAGTGCTGATTCACTTTTCGCAGTGCTATTCTGTTCAGATTGTGACCTTCTTTTAAAGCGGACAGGAATCTCTCTTCATCAAAGGCTCCAGTGAACCAGCCAGGGTGTTTTGTTTACTCATTCGCAGAGAGGTGCTGTGGTAAGTCTAATCGACGATAAAGCCTAGCTACCTGCCTTTTAAAGTGGACGCGCATCCAACGTTGGCTAGTACGATGTCCAGCTTTGCGAAAGTTTCAAGCAGGGATTGGCTCCTGTTTTTTGTAACTCAACTTCCCCAGTTCACATATTGAAATCACCCACAATCATTTTGGAGTTGTGGTGTCTACAAATTACCACACGACCACATTCGACTCTCGAATGATTTTCGGGAGCCAGTCTTTCCCTTTGCACAACCTGTATTGTGGATCTCCAGTGCAATTTTTAATATTATAAGATGGTCCACTTCACCACAGTTCCTGCACCTTTTCTACCTATCATGCTCACTAGTACATACTGCTGCAAAGGGTCCGAAATCGAGGCATTTACAGCATCTCTTAAGAGATACTTGCTAAGTCGGCACACGACCCTTACCCGCGGTAATCAGTTTAACCACTGATTCCACCATTAATAATTGTGGTCTGTGTAAGAATCAACACAAGTTGATAGTCAGCCATGGTGCGAGGTTCGAAGCTATCATTAACAACCTGTTATCTTTCAAGCTTGGTGGCGTCGGCTTAAGTTTCATGATGGCGGAATTGTACAAAATTGAATTGGACAAAATGATGAAATGAAAATCCCTCAAGCTTCAATATCATTTTGTCCAATTCAATTTTGTACAATTCCGCCATCATGAAACTTAAGCCGACGCCACCAAGCTTGAAAGATAACAGGTTGTTAATGATACATCGAAAAGTCTTCTAACTTTTTTTCACAATCTGCTAGAAGTCGATGTTTTCCAATATGATACTACGTTATCTAGTGGGAAAAGGGCTCAACTCTTATAGGAGTTCCTAGAGTCTACTCAGATATTACTTTGGTTTATACTTTACATTCCGTATCGGTAATGATACCGATAACTTATATACCGCTTGGCATTCTTCATATATAGAAAACACAATTGCGTTGGTACTACTTTCTGGTATTACTGTGAGTATTTCGACCAGCAGGGACTATTTTACGTTCTATATTTCCATGCCAAAGAGACAGTACCACGCTCAAAACTCTGAAAACACGGTTTACCTCAATGTGATAGTGACAAATATCGGTATATATGTATACGCAAAATAGAATATATTCTGTATATGATATCTTAAGGAAAAGTTCATTTAAACGAAGTCGAAAACTATGACCTACTATAATTTCGTCAGAGACCTATTACACTTTATGTTGTACATTTGATACCTAACTCGCTTATCCTCCAGTTAATATGGGAAGCAAGTCAGTTTAGAAAGGTACTAATTGAGGCCTTCCACGTGATATACCACATGATTCTATTTTATTGAAAAGTGTAGAGAGCTCTTTAATCTTTACACAAATTGTCACTTACATGTAAAGATATTCCTAGGCCAACCGTTCTCACCACATTTTGTGCCAATAAGCTCAGCCGTTTGAAAATAAATTAAGCCCATCAGACAGATAATGCATAAATTTAGTAAGACTTCGTTTTATGATCATCGTCATCATCAACGGCGCGACAAGGGGTATCCATTCTATACACACCAGTTTTGCGCCGAAGTCCACCAATTTGAAATCCCTAAAAGTTTTCTGGCATCTTGGTCCACGCCATCACTCCCTCCCAGACTGGGCTTGCCATGTCTTCTTTTTCGATCATAGATATTGCCCTTGAAGGCTTTTCGGGCTGTACCATCCTCACTCATACAGGTTAAGGGATAATACTATCTTATATTTAAGAAGTCAAGGGCCATTTTCTAAAACTCTTTCTAAAAAGAGAAATTAATACTTTTTATTTTGTTTTTTTTTCATGCCAAGCACAACGTGAATTCTCTCCCTCGGGGAATAAATAATCATGTTAAGACTTCTGGTTTTTAGAAATTCCATGATAAACCGTCACTCAAATAAGTTTTTATCATATCCCCCATTGAGCGAGTGGCATAAATTTAGGTGTAGTTTAAAGGGGTGCTCCCCATACATGCAACGGGGGGATTCAAAAATTTTTTTTCACCGGATATAGTTATGTAGGGTATCAAATGAAAGGTCTCTCTGTACTTTCCGAAACTGACCTTAGTTTTGGCATAAATTGCAAAGTGCGCGAGTAAGGAGTCAAAATGTACGCACTTGAAGTGAGACATTTTCGGAAACTACCCAACCTAAAAATCCGAAAAAAATCAGAGTGGTGCACCTAGATGAAATGTAGGCCTCAAAATATGTCCCATTCCGATATCTGCTCAAATAAACTTGCTAATAGTATATTACCACTTTTTAAAAATTTTCTGAAAAACCCCCCTTAAATTCATCCTAGGACTTCTGAATTTTGTACCAGCATAGAATACAATATTTCGTATATACGTGCTAAATTTTGTGGAAATCTGACAATTAACGCCAAAGTTATAGCAGTTCAAACTTAGCAATTTCGCGCGAATTTGACGCTTCCAAAGCCATGCAAATCAGTTGCTGACGTCATAATTACCCGAAATAATTGACATTCGCGTGAAATATTAAAGTCGCATCTATGAAGAATCTATAATACTTATCTGCAGCACTTCTTAAGATTTTGTGTAAAACACTTATGTGAAATCTAATCTTCGAGAGATGTCCCATTCCGGTATCTGCTCAAAAATTTATTAATAGTATATTATCAACTTTTAGAAATTGACTAAAAAACTCCCCTTAAGTTCATCCTAAGTGCACCGGTATAGGAGATAGTCTCGTTCATACACATGCCAAGTTTCATGAAAATCCAACTATTAGTGGGAAAGTTACAGCAGTTCAAAATTATCAATTTCGGGCTAATTAACAGTATTCTAATCCATACAAATAAGATGCTGACGTCATAATTAACGAGAATAATTGACATTCGAGTGAAATATTAAAATTCCATTCAAGAAGAATCTAATTCTCCCTAGCCCTTTTTTATATTTGATGTTGGTTAAATTGTTGGCATTTGCTAATAATATTAAACTCCGAGTGTGAAGCATATGGGGTTGACTATTATCAATAGAGTGGTTTCCATCAAATGATTTACTTAAATTACTTTCTAAAAAATAGATGCCAATAGATTTTTTAACTATGTGACACGGAACTGTCAGGCTCATCGCTCCTCACATCTTTTTCTTTTTCTTCAGCCTTCACTTCACAAGCGGGGTCGGCTCGTCGTGATCGGTTTCGTCATTTTATTTTATCAAATGCTTGATCAGGATGTAATCTCGAGACCTTCAAATCCCCATCCAGTGTATCATGCGACCATTGTTTTGGCCGGCTTTTTGGCTGTTTACCATTGACTTCAATGTTCTGACCAATACTGGTTGTTGAGTTCTCGTTAGCGTGAATTACGTGACCACACCATCGGAAACGCCCCTCTCGCAGTTTTTCCACGATCGGTGCAAACCCATACCGATCGCGGATATTTTCATTTCAGACGTGATCAAAACGTGTCACGCCACCAGTGCAACATCTTCGTCCCCATTACCGCAAGACGCCGTTCATTGTCCTTTATAGTCAACACTCAAACTATAGAGAGCGGCAGGCGGACGACATTGCAGTAAATTTTAGATTTGGGACGTGCGCTGATACGTCGATCACAAAGAACACCAGTTGGGGAATGCCACTTCATCCAGGTGGCGTTAATGCTTGAAACAATTTCATTACGCAGTTCTCCATTGGCTAGTAGCATTGACTCGAGATATTTAAATCGCTCAGTTCTTTCAATGGCAGTAATCTGCCCCTCCAGATATTTAAATCGCTGAGTTCTGCCAATGGCAGTAACCTGCCCAGAACTGAGCGATTTAAATATCTCGGGTCAATGCTATAAGTCAATGGAGAACTACGCTATGCTCCTCACATAGGGAAACACAAAACCTTTTATACCTGAAGCGTCAAGCTTCCGGTTTCCCGACTTGTTATAATATATTACAATATAAACGACAGATAAAATCAATTTTAATTAACTGCTCACGACAAACCCCATTTTGCGTATTTAACGGACTTTTTGGCATCAGTATTTACTCTGTAGTACTACTAGTGACATCTAGTGACCTATTTAGAAGATTAATCAACACCGATAGTCCAGTTCATATCTCACTAGTGGCAGTGGGATTTTTATCGTGATTTGCCTTCGGATATCACTCGACTCTGCCGTGAATGTGTACCTGAATCAAATCAGGATAATAATCTTGGGCGAGCGCAATGCTGACCACTTTGCCTATTAAAGGGGTAATCCTATAGAGTACCGTTACGGTCTTGAATGAACTGCTTTAACACCCTTCAAGTCTTTGATCCGAATAGGTTGTTGCACCAACGATTATAATTATTATTAAATAAACTCTAAATTTAAGTGGCGAAAATGGTGAGTTTGGTGTGTCTTGCAGCATTAAGACTCTGTTACCTGCTATTATGGGAAACTTGTTTCCAAGTTTTGATAGCGGTATTAGTCCATGATAGTGATGATACCCAAATTGCAGGTTCCAGTCCAGAAAAGACAAAAATAAGCCCTTTTTTTGTTAAAATTTCCGAGATTCCATTTGCCTTTACACTACAATGTTCAGTTCACCCGTATTGAATCTAGAATAGAGCGGTTTCTACGTTCCTGAACGATTTGAAGTGATCAAAGAACTGTTCATAGCCCTTAAACCAGCTTGACTATCGCTACAAATTGTGATGTGCCTGCCCTTCAACCGCTCGTCAATCATCCAGGTTTCTGCTCTTAAATCGCATACATTTCAGCCTGAAATACTGTTGCATAGTATCGCAAACCAAAAGACGGCTTTTCGTTTTTACTCGAGAAGTACACTCCTGCTCCAGAACCCTTTTCTGTTTTTGAGCTACTAATAAATGAACATCGGCCAGATGATTGTAACGTATTATCCACATTAATACTTGGGGTTTAAGTTCATATGTCGAGGCAAAGGTCCACTTGGACAGGGCATAAGCTGTGAGATTTTGTTTCATCTTTGCCTCTACATATTTGTTCCAAAAAAGTTTCCTTTTTTGAATGACTACCAAATATTTATTATATTTTTCTTTGGAGAGCTGAAATGTTGTAATCCGCATCTCTCGAAGGTAAATACCATCCAGTTTCCTTTTCATTGTAAATTTTTACATACCTTTAAACTCCTGCAAAGAGGTAGGCTCGTGGCTCATAGCAAGACATCCTCATACAATATTTCGTAGAAGTTGGTCTAAGTGCTCTATACCCTCTCTAGCATTACTGGATAGATAACATCCATGGTAATTTGAAGCACGTTGATGCGTTCATTGGACAGTACAGCAATGAAAACGGTAATCACCGTTCTTGCAGTGTCCCAAACCGAGTTTGTCAAAACTCCATCCGGTTTTCTAGGAAAGTCCAACTTGGCCTAACTAATCCCTTTTAAGGACTCTGCACAGCCTTGAAGTCTCTCTCTCTTCCTCCAGTTCCGCTTTGAACATTTTACTAGCCTCTTATGTTCATGGTATAAGTTCCGGAAGTTTAAACAGGGTTCATTCTTATTTCTTTTAGAAGCACGATTCCGAAGTTGGCTGATTTCCTGGGTCTCTGCAATTTTCGATTCCAGCAGGGCACCTTTTCACCGCTTTGGCCTCGGGAAATAGGATAAGCCTCTTCAAAGTACTCCAAAAGTGTGTGATTTCCTTGTCCTTAACCGCCTATTGAACTGTACTGTATTCCATTCGTTTTGCTAGGATTCTGTTTTTGTATTACAGCACATTCGTCTACAATAATCAGATTAAATTCTAAGCAACGGTGACCTGTCAATTAGACTTCGTCTAGCACGCCTCAGTCTCTAATCACGTCTTAACATTTTTTAAGTGTAGATTGTTAGGTGAATTACTTCTTCACACACTTCTTCTCCACGAATTCCACGAACGTAGGGACGCCCCCTGTGTTCACGGCCATCAGACCAGTTGAAGTGATGAAACTAAACAGCTTCTCTCCTTTAGGATTACTACTGCCCCAACAGAGTTCAAGGTTACTTGATTCTGTATACACTACCAGATCGCTTAGTTCTTGCGTCGGCGGAGGACACGAAGAATCATAGGGCAAGTATCCGGAGGCAACTATCACGTTTTTTCTCTTGCCATTCACCTGGCCTTGCTGCCAGTAGATAGGAAGCATGCTGCGGTTTAATTTGGCTCACCTTTATGTTTGTGAACAGAAGTGTAGTCTAATGTCAAAACTGCTTCTAATTAAAGATTCACCATATATAGTAATTCACCACCATTTCATTAATGTGTAGCCTAAGATCTCGTGTCGTCTACTCGATCTGCAAGAAGGTAGATTTTAGGTTTCGGATTGTTCTTTCCAGAATGTCAATATCGTCATTATAGGCCAGTAGTTGGGTGGACCTGAATAGAATTGTGCCTCACGCATTAACATCGTGAAACGGAGGACTTTGCTATGGGTTTTATTAGTGCTCGCTCTCACCTAATTGTCAGAAAATTCGAGGTGGTGTTGTTGTTCAAGCAGGGAGCACCATGTCATCAAGATAGTGTTATACTAAGCCTTTGAAATAAGTCTTCCCTCAAACATAAATTGCTCCATACACCACCAACAATTTATTAATAAGACTAGCGGCACATACAACATAGCAACTAAACTTCACACCTGTTAGTACTCTCTGATATTTCCATGATGTAAACTTCCCAACTTTCGGTTGTTGGTAGTGCTACCAAAAGTATTCTAGTTGTTATCATCACAACGTTCTTCTGAAAACAGGAATCGTCAGCAACAAAACACAATTTGCATTGTATCCTACGGGGATTCGCGGAGCACATCACGGGCTATATGTTATATAATAAGAGTTATGGTAGTAGTTGTACGTTAAGCAATGCTAGCCAGAATTTAACGTGTAAGTACAAAAGTATTTACCATGCAAATCGCTTGAGAATTGCCAGTTTGATGAAGGGGTTTACTACACCTATCAACATAATGCGGTAGAATCCATTTAGCCAATTGCCAAGGTTCATTCTGGCAACGGCTGAATGGAGATCATACTGTTCCTGTTGTCATCATCAATTATCTACGATTCACGACTCGCTAGATATTTTATCAAGAGTGGAATTAATTAAATTGCTCGAAGGACACTATAGAATAATCAAAATATCTCAGCCGGGGTTGGTACGCTTGTATCGAAATGGCAATATATCACAGTAAACCTAAATTAAATTTCAGCAAAGTTGCTGGAGGGCTACTTTGAGATATATGAAGAGGTAGTTTTTTTCCAAGCGTCCATGAGCTTCCTATGATTATGGTGTTGAGGGTAAATGCAAACTTGGACAAAAGTTATCACCTTCATGGTAAAATGCAATGTATATACAAATAAATAAACAAAATAAGTCTGATGCTCATAAACACCCCCTACTGCCACTGCTAGTTATGACTTGCTTGAGAGGTATGAAGCAAAATGTCCTTATTTGACATTCAATTTACACTCTGAAGGTTGAATCCCCCTGTGACTTGCTTTTATACCCATCTTCATTGCGGCTTATTGTGAGTTATTTCCCGAATGTCCCATCCAACCCTTAACTTAAGTAGACATACATATATAGCAATCGTATCCAGAAAAGAATTGCATCATACGAAGACTCATTTCTTCATGCTATACGCAATGAGTCAAAAGGAGCCTTGCACTGCCTCCTTTCAAAGTGGCTGCCACCCTATGTTTATTTCTACCTTGGCATGATTTAGTGGTAATGCGCTTAACCGCATACTTTTCTCATATTTGACATTGGCTTACCCGACGTTTTCTTAAATGTACATGAAAACGCTATAAAAAAGAGAAAATAGTGTTTCTCACGCGAGTGGAGGCCATTGAGGAAATTTAAAATTAATTCACCAGTGACCTATGCAGTTTAGAATCACCAAACAACATCTCGGCACCAACAACAACATCTCAACGATAGTGACACATAGTGGTATGATTTTCAAATGCTGATAGAACAGAAGAGCCGACTTTGACATGACTTCTTTGACCAGAAAACGCTGTAGAACTGGTAGATCTATCAGATTTCATTGGTTAAAGTAAAGCGTAGTGTTGCCCGCTTTGTAATAAACTGACTGCTGGTGATGGTGAGGGAAATCTGTGCGCTTACTTACCAACCAGCGAGTCTTGACCACAGAAATGCAACGTGAATTCTTTTATTAGGTTCAGATGGAACACCCTCTATTTGGCATGACATAACTGTTCTGATATGGAGAAAAAACAGTTGCCCAGATTGAGGTTCAAACTGTCGCTCGATTCTGTTTTTACTGCTTCCTAAGAACATTTTGAAGCAGATCTACTCTGACATCATATCCAATGAAGCTGCTAACTGTGGTATTATCAAAACCTATTACCCTCTATGGCTTTCCCCCTGATCTGGCTTCCACGACAGTTTCGCCCTTCTAACCGTTTTTGGGGCAAAGGCATGGCCCTATGGGCGTTACTAATAATCAAATTCAAAGTGATTTATCTGATAAAAAGAGTTACTTCCGCTTTTGCAAAGTTGCGAGAGAAGTGTCTTGGATCGTCGTGAACACTGGTAACTTGCTGATCAATATTAATCTGAACATCCCACTCAAAGGACAAGAGTCCAAAGACTGCAAAAGGGAACTATGGTTCAGTACCCCAAACAACGATAAATGTTGGAGATCATTCATATGAAGAGCGAGAGAAGATGAAAAGTGTTCTGGCGAACCGACTCGGCTAGAAAATGAAACAATGGGTGAATACAAACAAGAAGATGATAGTGAAACAACACAATTTTCTCTCGATGTTAACTCAGTGGAAAATCTATTGGAAGGTTTCTTTTTCTCCTTTTTTCGATGCGAAGGTGTTCAAATCCTAGTTAATATGCTGGCTTCAGATTGAACGTCTATAGGCAAGACAGAGGTATGCGTGGACTCAACCACCAAACATACCGTATAATTCTGAAGTTATCCACGGTGTCGTGTTTTAATTGTTAAAGTTTTGTGTAAAACAAATCTTTATCAAAATCTGTTTACTATCTGTCAGTTTGTCACACAAAAGTGCTTCTTCAGAAACGGTTACTCCTATTGATATGCAATTTGGCGGAAATTGGAAACCCTACGCATGCAGGGGGTATCATGGTTCTACGTTGATTTTAAGGGGGGATCGCGATACATGCAAAAAAGGGTGTACAATTTTCTAAGTTAATACTAAATGAATGAAATTTTGCAGTAATAGAGGCTATATAAGCGTAATCCTAGCAACTGGAAATAATAAGTCAAATTTTAGTTTCTGTGTAAATTTACTGCAATCTAAGCGTTTCAATGCGAGTATCACGCTAAGGTGAATTATCTGACATAATATATGTATGTACATTATGAACTAGGTACAAATGGGATAAATGTCCACCCAGATATTTTCAAATAAGAAATATGCAAAAATTTTTGTATCAGACGCATCCAGCTTCCAAAGCTAGTGTCTCTTATGAGCTACTAGAAACAAGGGGGCGCACTAAGTAGGCAGCAATGATATAAATCGACCCTAGTAACAAGTTTCTTCAAGATGAATCCATTGGCTTTCTCCAGTGTGACAATTATATTCCCCACATAAGTAAATCGATTGTGATCATATTTGGTACCATAAAGGATGCCTCACCTGATGTTATCCTGCAGGGCCATCTGCCGGTTATTAAAATTTGGCTTTTTGGGGTTCAACAACCCTATAAGCATCTATAGTTGCCTGAATGTTTCATACTCTTTTTCTAAACAGTCTCTGTATTGCAGCTCATATCCGGCGTGGTATCGGCTACGATTTGACAGATACATTTCAGGTAGTCCTTAAGCTTCCATCGTAATATGCAGCTTGCTCATAGCCAACTTTCTTTTCATGTAAAACAAAATCTTATTAAAATCTACAGGGTGCGGCAGCATAACTTTTTTCAAAACTCAATGAAAACCATTGTATGCATCGGAAAATATTTATTTATTTTTTATAATGTAGGTACATGTCTATTTACATTGTTTTGAAGATCAAATCTGTTAGGTGACGTCTCCCATTCTCCATACATTGCGTAATTCTTGGATGTTGGTCTTCAAATCTTGTAGGGTTCTTGAACGGTTCACATAAACACGGGATTTCAAAAAACACCATAGAAAAAAATCACAAGGGGAAAGATCGGGAGAGCGTGCCGGTCATTCCAAATCGCCTCTAATTGAGATAAGGCGCTCTGGAAAGTGTTCCATCAAAACAGCCATCGATGCTCTTGAAGTGTGTGCTGTTGCACCGTCTCGTTGGAGCCAAGTGTCCCCCAAATCCAAATTTTCTAGCCGTGGCAAAAAAAAATTCTGTGGCATGTTTACATACCGGTCCGAATTCACTGTCACTGTAACGTCATTTTCCTCAAAAAACCAGGGACCAATAATTCCAGCTGAGGAAATTGCACACCACACTGTGACTTTCGGTGAATGCAAAGGCTTTTGATGCAATTCTCGAGGGTTGGTGTCAGCCCAGTAACGCATGTTTTGTTTGTTAACCGACCCACACAAATGAAAATGGGCTTCATCGCTAAAAAAACAATAGCACCCTCGGGAACGACATCAAGAAGAAGCTCACACGCGTTCATCCGAGAATTGAAGTCACGTTCTGAAAGTTCCTGCACTATCACCATCTTATAGGGATGAAAATGAAGATCATCACGAAGAATTCTTCTCACAGAACGATCGGATAGTCCAAGGGCAGATGCGTGTTTGCGCGCAGAACGCCGTGGCGATCGCAACATTCACGCTCTCACTGCTTCAATGTTCTCAGGTGATCTAACGGGCCGAGGGACTTCAGTTCTTCCTTTTGTCGCACTTGCAGTTTGTCTGAATGTAGTGACCCATGTAACAATTGATTTGCGGTCTGGGACGGGAGCCAACGGGGCTAAATTAAAGCGATTCCGAAATGCACGCTGTGTTGCAATAACGGAACATCCGCTTGAAAAGTAAACCTCAACGGCAAAGGCACGCTCCTCACCATTCCAACGCATGATGGCGACTGAACCGTATCGGGACAAAACTTTACAGTATCCCCTCTTGAACGAGACCCCTAGCGCTCCGCTATGACATCAACTAACTGAGTGGCGCGCATTTTAAAAAAGGAAGTTACGCTGCCGCACCCTGTATTTATTGTCTGCCTGCCTGTCTTGTTTGTTCTCAGAAATGGTTACACCGATTGGTATCACATTTGGAGGGAAGGTGGAAACTAAGAGTGCCCGCGCATGCAGTGAGCTAGATTATTCTATATGGTCTGCGTATACGCAAAAGAGGGGAGCTAAGTTTGTTTTCACCGAATATGAGCATGAAATGCAAAGTCTCAATTAGTAGTTCATAAAGGTGTTCTCAGTTTTGACATACAAGGGGAGAGAACGCGGGATGAAAAGTGGTAATTTCTTTCTCGGACCCATTCTCAGAACGCACCCAACCTAGGAATATATAATAAAAAATCACGAAGCTGCCACTGTACGGCGACTAGGTTCCGAAATGTCTTCCGTGCCGATATCTATTCAAATAAAGTTAAGAAGAGTATATTTCCTGTAACTACAAAATCCCCTTCATCCTAAAATTATGAAATTTTGTGGTAATATACGCTAATATAGAGCACCAAGTTTGGTGGAAATCGTACTATTATTAACAAATTTATGGTAGGTTAAAGTTGCCCGGATAGGTGAGTGGTTAGAGTAGAAGGCTGTCATATGGACGGTCGCGGTTCAAATTTCATTAGTGGCAGTGGGATTTGACGTCGGTTTACCATTCAATTTAGCTGTGAATGAGTAAATCAGGGTAATAATCTCGAGCGGGCGCAATGCTGACCACATTGCTCCTACAGGGTACTGCGAACCTTTAGTTTACCGTTAGGTCTTGAATGAAGTGTTCTAACACCCTTCAACACCTGATCCAATTGGATGGTCGCGCCAACGGTGTAAATTCTAAGAATTTGAATGTCAGTAGCTTACGAAAGTGAATATTCTGTCACAATGTATGCCTATATCAGAGTACATTACGTGCTGGGTATCAAGACAAATGCCCACCAAATATTTTTATTTAACAAATACATAAAACCTTTCATACTTGAAGCGCCGGTGGCAATCCGTCTAAATGATTTCTTTCATAGACTTATTTGCCACAGAAACCAATGTGATTTATACCAAGAATTCTTCTAAGCCCAGTTGAGAAATAAGGATTGGAAAGTCAATATAGTATCAAAGCAATATAGGGAGTAATTACAGTAATAGTACTCACTTCCGCAGTTATCTCGCTGAGACGCTGGCTACCCTTTTAGCTGTGGAGTAGGAATTTTCGTTACTTGTTGCAATTAGCGACTAAAAGGGATGGGACGTTTTTAGAAATTGCACCGATTAATACAATAACCATTGGTAGATATAATTGACTTCGGCGTATGAACTCTGGGAAAGCAACCGTATCTGAAGCCATTACAGCAAAATTTTGGAACGGTAATTTTGTAATTTTTTGTAAAAAAAGGTGGCTCCAACGTGCTCTTCAATGAAGTTATAAATAAGGATAGAGTACCATTTGATTGGGAATTCCAATATGGAAAAAGAATATATATTCAAATTCCTTTACGATTCCACATCATTAGTCAAATTATTGTAAACCAAGCTGCATTTGTTAAGGGTGGGGGAATTACTGACGTAAAATAAATCACGTGGTTGCTCCTGGGAAAACACTGCGAAAAATATCGCCTTCTTTACATTCCCTTGTTCGGTCTAGGAAAGGCGTTTGACCGATATGCACTGTTATTACATCGAGCGCCAGAGGAGCTCGTGCAATGTGTAAAAACTTCCCTACCGCGATGGGAAGAGCGGAGTTCAAAGTCCGCCCGGTGCATTAAAACTGGTCACTATCGGAATGCCCCTTCCCACCAATGAAGACTTTCGATATAAAAGTGAGAAAGGTTTAGATAACAATGAAAGATTTGTAGACTTGTGAAACTTTTACCGCCTGTCAAATTTGCTACCCATTTGTCGTCCAGCCTTCACATTGCTGGCACTGATGAAGGGAACAAGTGGTTCCCGAAATATCGGTGTTTGCAAGACCAATAAATAATACTAGCGAATAGAAGTTTTTATTATTTCAAATGTGAAATATTTCTTGTTGCGCGATCGACAGGTTTCTCGAACAGCTCGTCAGATAATACTGATGAACACTAAGCTAGTATCAGTAGACGTTCCAAAGGGTCATGATAAGGCCTTGTTGTTTATATAAATGTGGAAGCGAATAAATACTGATAAGGAGTTGATGATAATTGCGAGCGGAGGCGAGTATCAGACGCTAGAGCTTGATACTGTGACAAAGCGGGGTAAGTACTGCAGGTCGTACGCGGTGACAAGAGCAAATTTATCATTGCGCAAGCTACTGCAAATAAAACAGGCTTGGGTCGTCTTACGTCTTACCAAAAAGCACGCAGATATTCATTAGATGTTCGATGATCCTACGAAGCGCGTTAAGGGCGAGCGTCTCATCCAGTTTAAGTGGTTCATAGTAAATTAATTTGCTATATAACCAGCGGAATATGTTATTATTAACTTTATTCGCGCAGATATTGGAACGAGATGCATTTTAAAGCCTAGATTTCATAAAGATGCACCACTGTGATTTCTTCCAGATTTTTCTACAGAGGAGCTGAGAATCAGACTTGTTTCAGTTTTTGAACCCTCACTCCCCTATGTTCCACAGAATATAAAAAATCATTTTTGAAAAGTACTAATGGAGCCCTTTCATTTGATACCCCACACGACCATATTTTACAAAACAAATGTTGCGTACCCTTCTCTACCTTTGGAAGCCCCCCCCCCCCCAAACTCAACGGTGTGGTGCCCTTTGTTATATACGAAGAAATTCGCAGACTACATTTCCTCGCCAAATTTTGTGGCACCAGCTTTGGGTAAATCTGGTAAATAAGGTGTGACAGATAGACAAACGGACGTATCTGCACTGAATTGAAAGATTTCCCATCAGGCGTGTCCCTTCGTGCGGATAAGAGAGTATGTACATATGAACATGTACTTGTATGCATTTCGAGATGTACGCGAATATGCGCAAGTCGGGTAGGAAGGAGAAAATCACTCACCCGTGGACAAAAAAAAAAATGGGAAAGAAGTTTGACGATGCTGCACGAAGTCAACGACAGTGAAGGGTGGAAATCATGAAAGCAAATAAATACAAAAGTGTACGGTGAGAAAAGCAAACAGAGGAGCAGGGTCTGAATACGGACGAATCATCGCTCGCCTCACAGGGAGGGAAAATAATAGAGTTACTGAATTCATAAATGAAAATATGGTCGGACCCATTCGTATTCTGTACAACGAACTGGTCATTATTTCAATTTCCTCGGCAAGGATCAGAAGTTCTTAGAGGAAGAGGCAGGTATGAGCTAAAAGCCGGAGATAGTGATAAAATGTAAAGACATCACTACCAAGGATGATATCCACGAGGCTCTTTGAAAATTGTTCGCACCACCCGTATGTACGTATGTATGCTTTACAAGGGTAAGAAGGCGTCGACTATTGGTACTTCGCAGGCAACATTAGACACCCAGTGTTTACAAGAGCCAGATATACAATAGAGAAATGAGAGGAGATCATAGAGATCATAAAGTTGAAGTGGCCACAATCATTGAGTTTTATGACAACAATAAGAGTGGTGCCAGGGTTAGAGGTGTAACTGGCAAGGCGATAATATGGGCGCGTGCAATTCAAACCATCCTACAAGTGATGTAGTTCCTGGTAGTTGGATTAGTCGGGAAAAAAATAGCTGGTATTTGAATATATAGTACAATAGCCATGATCGATCAAGCGATGGCTCAATACGAGGAAATGCCAGATATGCTAGTTTCGGATGCAAGAAGTTCATCCGCTATAACTCAACGTCATCGTGCAAGTCGTGCAAATACCAGAAATGTCGCCACATTCCGAAGGACAAGATCAGTCTTAATAATCGATTTGACATATGTACCAAATGGCGGCTAGGACGGTCTGGTTTGCTAGTGAGCACTATACTCAACGACCATCAGGCAATTTTCCTCCCAATAAAAAATGGGTCATGCGACGATGTGCATTTCCGCGTACCCGGGAATCAGAGTTATTATGGAAAAACTTTTCGAAAGGATGTATTTATGGAAATGCTATTGGGAGGTCACAATCTCGATGGTGCAGCTTCACAGGAGATAGCACAAATGATTAGGCATATAATGAGAAAATGCGATGCTGCTATGCGGAGGCGGCGAATCTTCACAAAGAGGCGGTCGAACTATTGGTGAAGTGTACGGTATTTGGACGAGGTTTGTGACGGAAATGGAGGCTGCTGGTTATCAGCGTATTTGAGCCGTGCATGGTAGTGAAATTTTTCCCACTCGGTGGAAGAGGAAAAAAATACTTTTGATTTCGAAACCTAATAAGTTTTTTTTAGCACGATAGGAAAAAGTCTTGAAAGGGTCATCTACAATAGAATTCTTTCTATCATAATATGTAGGGATAGCCTATCGGAGCGACAGTTTACTTTTCGCCAAGTCCATTCAATGATTGACCCCGCGTTCTCCTCTTCCAAATGCTGCACCGTGGTAACATTGGACGTCAAAAATGGGATCAATTCAGCCAGCTGGGAGTGAATAAAAGCTTTTTGGCTAAAACAGATGCCCCAAGTTACGTGGCGAAACTTTAGTACGATACGGGTGAGGGATCGAAGCAGCACTCCATCATAGTAGGAGTACCACAGTGTTGGGTCCTCTCCTATGGAACGTGATACACAATGGGTTCCTAGTTTGTCCTGTATTAAAGGAGGCCACGATAATCAGTTTCGCGAAATAACCTGTAGATATTCAAGTGTACGCTAACGAATTCATCAAAGCCATTAAACGGTCGCTGGAGATGGTTCAGCTTGACTACGTACGGAACAAAGGGCGGAGGCGGTTTTAATTACCAACAGTGCGAAAAAGAATAGGATTAGTATTCGTGTTGTTGGCCACATGATCACTTGGAAGCCGGTTATTAAACACGTGGGGGTGATGATTGACACAAACATCACTTTTAAATGACACCTGGACTATGCCTGTGAAAAAGCAACAAATACCAACGTTTTATTAGTGCGGATAATCCTAACTTTGAAGACATAAGAAGAAAAGGAGAAAGTGGGGGTATTTTTAAAGGGCGAGAATTCCAGACACTATTGCTGTTTTCTTTAAGAAGGGTTTTTCAAAATTAGTTTACGTATTTCATTTGAGAAAAACTATTCTTCCCCACATGTTAAGTATAGTTGAAAAATGGAATGAAAATAATTATATTTGGTATTGCGGTCTCACACAGCAAACTAAATAGCAATGAATTCGCAAGCTGGCTGCATGTTTTCATGTATATGTTATTAGCCTTCTGTCATCATCCTAGAAAACAAATTCATGTGAACCAGGAGTTCAAAGGAAAAGTGTGTAAGAATTAAGAACTGACTTTTGTGCTCCTTTTGATTCCCGGTCTTGCATTTCGACTTCATTCTATTTCACTTTCTGGGATGCTCCCCCTTAGAAAAGCTAATGAAATTTTTGAGTACATCCTCAAACCTTTTGATGGAAGATGACTTTTAAGCACCATATGCTGATATATTTGTCGAGTATCTTATGACATTCCACTGTGCATGGGTGTAGATATCAAGTGTGGAAAGATCAAACCGTTCCTAGATTAATTTAATTACAATCATGCCGTTTGGGGAGTGTACCCGGCACTAGTCAAGAGATGGAGTTGATTTTTTCCGCCTTTTTTCTTACAAACATCAAAAGGAAATTGCTTCCAGTGGATTTAATTTCCATGTAATTAAACATGCTACTCATAAATAAGATCCTCGTGAAGCGTGTGTGTCTACATGTGTCATGCTTACCTGGCTCTCAGTAACTCCGACAGCCCGTTTTTCATATCTGCTGCTCGGGCGCCGAAAAAGATGTGTGCCAGAGTATGACGGTGAACACGTCGATGTGTTCTGCAAAGCTATATGTCGTTCCAATCCTCGACTGCTTTTCCACAATGCTATCGCTATTCGACTGTAGAGAGCCTGCAAGGAAAAGGAAAAGGTGAGTAAATGGAAATTCTGAAAGAAATTGGTTGAATAAAGAAAAGGAAGCCTAAGAAAAATCTGAATTCCTTACCAGTAAGTATACAACATATTTGTCCGTCCCTATTCATTTCATAGCAGATTTCACACTTTTTATATGCAGAGACTCAGCCACTGCTTTGTAGTTTCTGACGTATTGCGTACCTTTACATTTACCTGTGACCCAATCAATTTTACGTGTTTCTATTTTTGATTCCGAGGTTTTCATTCACTTCACTTCTACAAAAAGGTTACCTGACAGCGTGTGTAAATTTTCACACAATAGGAAGACATGAATGCCTGATTGAAAATTACAAACAGCGCGTTCAGGAATTTCATCCTTATTTCGGGTTATGGGTATATACGAGTAGATACATATCTTTCAGTGCGTGTTAAATAAATTTGTCAGTATTTCAACAAGCAATGGAAATTGAATGATCAATTTAAAGGGAAAAATGAAGCCATGAATGTTGCAAAAATTAGTGACCAGAGCAATTGGAGTTTCGCGGAAACTTCCAATCAAAAGTTATGTGAAGAGTCAAATACATGAAATTTTCAATCATATCTTGAACTATCAAAGGTAGTTTCCGACCATTAGATGAAACTTCATATTAGTAATACCTGATGTTTCTAATCATGGAAAATGGAAGTTACTTAGCTAAGCTTGCATAAAAGACAGTTCAGATGTTTAGGGTATGATCACAGGATGTGGCTTCCTCTTGAACCAACGAGATGGACTGCGTGAACTATGCGTTTTGGGGACTTCTGGTCGGGCCTTACCTATGCCGTAAAAGTAGCTGGGGTGAATATCTGCCATTAAGTGCCATGTCCAGGCTCCAGTTGAGTTGCGTTAGAGCAACTGCCGTGATACACAATCTGGGCCAGCATATGCGCGAGCATAGCACTGGAGTCGCCATGGTGCAGAAACCCTGGGAAATCAATTGCTGCGTAAAAGGCTTGCGTGTTCACTGCTAGGGAGTCGGCCATGGCGGCCATTGGTAATGGTACGCGTCTAGATCGCGTTGTGTGTCCCTTCAAATATTTATAGGTTCGGGAGTTCCTGAAGCGTCAGTGATATTGACGTTATATATAGGAATGTTGCAGCAAAAACATTTGTCCAGTCACGAAGATTGTTGGATGGAAGTAATTTCAGTGACCATACGCCTGTTGAGGGCGTGCTGATCAATAGGGGTTTGAATGTCATTGTTGTCGATTCGTTACAATAGTCGTGGCGAAGGGAGCCCGACGCTTAAGGAAGAGACTTCAAAGGATGCGCGGTCATGCTAAACCCCATGTTGACGTCAACCAAACTAGGTTCGCTTACAGGCGAAGTGTGTCCTTTACAAAGAGATGTTGAGGCAGTCGAAGGAAGATGACTGGAGGCGGTTCACTGGGGAGCGTAACAATAACCCTTGGGAAAGGGGTCGACCATTGGTTATCGTTCCCGATGTCTGTGTGTTCCCGATGTCTGTAAAGCGGTCTGCCTGACATGCAAAGGCGAACGGAGAGTCGGTGCTTACATGGTGTAATAGTGTTTATGTCTTGCTGGAAGAACTAATTCAAAGATCCGAGCATTCTATGTATCCTGGCGGTCGCGCAGAAGGGGGCGAGGAGAGAAATTGCTCCTCTGCAATGAAACGGAATTGTAGAAAGTATGGTGAGGTTCTGGTCTCGAAAGTCACCTGGCTGGGATGGAATGACTGGCTGGATTGCCCCATCTCACTCACCTCACTTCTGCGTCTGTATGATTGTTATTTATAGGAGGAATATTTCCCTGCATTCTAGAAGACTGCCAGGGTTGTTATGATGCTGAAGTCACTAGAGACGGATAAGAGTATTCTTCAGTCGTACAAGCCTTGTCTCTTCTCCCGGTACCTGACAAAGTCCTGCAGTGGATAATGCTCCAGCAACTGAGGGCAAAAACATTCTCGCTGGTGTCGGATATCCGGAATGGCTTCCAAACTCTCAGGTCCACCGACGACGCCTTAATGTATTCCAAAAACTTGTCTGTTGTGTTAACAAATACACTGCGTTATTGTGGCTGCCAGGAGTTAGCTCTGTTGAAGTTATATCCATGGTAGGAAAGCATTGGTCCAAAGTATCAGTAAGCGTGTGTGGGTTAATCTGGACCACGGCTGCCCACAGGGATCTATCATTGGTTCATTAATATAGAACCTTATGATTGATGACCTGTTGGGTGAGTTTAATTCGGTGGTTGTGGATGATCTCCTCATTCCTGTTCTGACTTGATCTATAGCAGCGGGGTGTTGAATACCTGCGCATCGTTGATGCGTGGTCTCTTAAAATCGGCTTCGCAGTTTTAACGGAAAAAATCGTCGAGATGCTACTGAAAGGCAACCTGCGTCATTCGCCACTTATCGAGCTCAGAACGTGACAGCTTCTAGATGCATATAAATAAAAGTTTGCCATACAGGTGTTGTTAGGTGCCCCCCTTCTTGATATAGAGGTCGTCCGGCATCTTACACCCTACAGGATCAGAAGAGGCGTACCTTTGCTACAAACAGATTTATATAGTAGTAGTCAGGTGGGAGGATTAAGACCTCTTGCGGTCAAAAGGTTGTTAGATGACAATATTATATCTAAGAGGCAGTTTAGATGGACCAAATGTGGGATAGGTCGGGACACATAAGAGGACGTGAAGTGCGTGGGTGCCAGAGAAGGTTTCATTGTGTGCTTCGAGCTTGAGATGGACTTCCACCTGATGACGACGTGATGGTCGTTGCGAACACGCACCAGTTCCTTGTGTTAGTGTTGCCTTTTGATGTCTTATGCGTTGTGTTGTACACAGATCAGTAATTGACAAGTGGGAAAGTTTCGTTGCCGTTCTCTACACCGGGCTGTTTCCAGTTATCCCATTGGGGGGTGCCGTGCCATGTACTTGAGGAGGGCCGTCAGATCTGCTTCGGCAAGGGACGCATTTGAAGTGGAGGTTATCTGGTACCATGGGAGCCGGGATATCCCTCTGAGAGCATACGTTTCGGGACAATTCTTGGGGGATATGTTATCGGCCCGGTTGTTTGCGGCTGGTCCCCTTGTGGTAGTTTTATGTTGGTTGCGCCCATATCAAGCCTCAAGTTTGGAGTTGCGCTGTACAACTCGAGTATTGCACCCCTTAGCGACACAAGTGTTAAATAGACCTTTCATCCGCTGGTATGAATGCTGACCCCGTTGAGCAAAGAGTTTATTTGAAAGTTTCAGTTGCTAGTGAAATTTCGTGGTCTGATGCATCGAAAATGTGGTAAGAAGCCTTGGGAAGTCTGGTCTAGCTTTAAAAGACTTCACTCCGGACGCTCATCCATGCGAAACACTGACGAAAATCTAAAAAAAAGTGAAAGAAATGGTGCTCGAAAATCGTGATGTCAGCCTAAGATCTGAATTTCGTGCAAGCGAACATCGAAAGACGGTTGGCGAAGGACATGATTTACGAAGCGAATAATGATTGGTGATGGGACGCGGATCTACGAGTTTAACATGGTAAAAAGTCAACAATCTTCCGAGTCGCTCTTCCAAGACGAGCCGCCTCAAATAGAATGCGATGAGAGAGTTAAAGGCCATCCTGCATGGAAATTAGCCATTTTTGTTTATATTTCTATTGTCTATATTTCTTCTACGCTATGTAATAACATTTTTATCGAAAAAGATATCTCTTAATGGCCTTATGATTAGCCAACCCCGGTTGTGAACGGGAAACCAGCAAAAGAAAAGGAAAGAAATAGAAGATGTAGCGCAAAATCAAAACTACGCCGTGAGTCGACGACAAAAAAGTATTGCTTGCAGTGTCCGATTTGCCTTTAATGAAGGTTCAACTAAACCTTTCTGATTTATGACATCAATCGTATTTTTTGCCTTAAAGTCGCTGCCGACGGTGTGCCAACATGCTATAGATTGCACAGGCCCGCACCTGTGTGAGCAGAAAAATGAGGGGAAAATGACAGATAGCAAAATTAAAATGTTAAATTTTATGACCTGGATGTAACAGAAAGCTAAAATTTCTATCCGACCATCGTCAACTAGAGTGAAAAAACTACTCAAAAAACAGAAGAGGTGGCGCAAGTACAAATCCACCAATTTTAAGCAAAAAGAGGCTTGGAAGACTTTTGTATCCAGGGCCGACATTGGCGTCAAACATGTCAATGCGGTATTTTGCAAGGAAAGGAGTAGGGAGGGGAATGGTAGGAAATATGAGCTAGGCTGCATGCATTAGCAGGAGAGAAGAGGAGGGAGGGGAGGGAAAATGGACTGAGGAAAAGTAGCGGCAGAGTAAATTACAAGAAACTTCGAAGAAATTAGTAGAGGAGCCAGAAAATGAAAGGACGAGATAGCATCTTTTCAACTGAGACGCCACAATCATGGCTATTCTGTTGTCCAGGTATTTGGACATCAGGAGCGTAGCACTGGTCTCACAATCGTCCTAAACAGTTTTACGGGTCTCTCAGGTTTTAATCCCCATGAGAAACCTGTGCCAAAGTTTACTACCCTCAAGGCCTGTTTTGCCTTTATGATTGTTGATGTGATTCCTATTCCTGGATTTTATTATTGTCCCGCCCAGAAATGTTATCTCCGGTACCTGTTTTAGAAGGGACTGATGTACCAACATTTCACATGGTTTGTCATTGTTTCTCTTAAAAGCAAGGATGCTAGACTTATCTCTGTTTACTGGGAGTTTCGGGGTGTTACATTTGTTTGCAAAAAATGCAGTGTTTGTAGCAGCTGACCATCCTGATGGTCCTGTACCCATAGCAAGGATGATAAAGTCATTTGCGTACTGGCAGATGTCATTTGAATCATTGAGTTTAGAGTGAAGTGAGGTTGTGTACAGATTGAAAAGTACCGGGCTTAAAATATTTCCTTGGGATAGGCCACTATTTACCGAGCACGACCACTCATCCAGCTTTAGCTCCTTGTATTCCAGAAAACGCGTGGTCGAAGAGTATATGCCAGATGGCACGTTTTTCTCTCTCATATTTTCGGCAAGAAAGAGTAGGTCCATGCTTTCGTATACTTTGTCGGTGGCAACAGACACCCATTTTGCGACTCTGCCCATACTCTTGGCAACACATATTTTCAGCAACAGGTCGTTTAAGCATGTTAGTTAACATAAGAGTAAAATATCTTATCATTCCCTGGAGCGGACTGTGCTCAGCAAGAACTATGCTGAGAACATCCATGTTGAAGTCCGCATGGCAATAGGTGACATAAGGTGTTGTATCTAGGGGTGCAGCTCTGTTGCCATAGTTACTTTCTATTTCTGTGAGAAATTTTTGTTTTTTGCCTTTATCTCATGATGTAAGTTGTCTGGACTCTTCCTGAAAGTTTTTGAACCCCTTGAATCCAGAAGCTTCTTTTTGTCTTCCCGATTGCTGCCTTCCATCGTTTAGTTGCCTATTTAATCCTGAGGGAATTTTTTTAGTTTGCAGTTTTTCTGAAAGCTTTCACCGCCTTTATTTTTTCCCTTAGATGGGATCATCATCATCATCAACGGCGCAACAACCGGTATCCGGTCTAGGCCTGCCTTAATAAGGAACTCCAGACATCCCGGTTTTGCGCCGAGGTCCACCAATTCGATATCCCTAAAAGCTGTCTGGCGTCCTGGCCCACGCCATCGCTCCATCTAAGGCAGGGTCTGCCTCGTCTCCTTTTCCTACCATAGATATTGCCCTTATAGACTTTCCGGGTGGGATCATCTTCATCCATACGGATTAAGTGACCCGCCCACCGTAACCTATTGAGCCGGATTTTATCCACAACCGGACGGTCATGGTATCGCTCATAGATTTCGTCATTGTGTAGGCTACGGAATCGTCCATCCTCATGTAGGGGGCCAAAAATTCTTCGGAGGATTCTTCTCTCGAACGCGGCCAAGAGTTCGCAATTTTTCTTGCTGAGAACCCAAGTTTCCGAGGAATACATGAGGACTGGCAAGATCATAGTCTTGTACAGTAAGAGCTTTGACCCTATGGTGAGACGTTTCGAGCGGAACAGTCTTTGTAAGCTGAAGTAGGCTCTGTTGGCTGACAACAACCGTGCGCGGATTTCATCATCGTAGTTGTTATCGGTTGTGATTTTCGACCCTAGATAGGAGAAATTGTCAACGGTCTCAAAGTTGTATTCTCCTATCCTTATTCTTGTTCGTGCTTGTGTTTGACCAGTGCCGTTTGATGTTGTTGGTTGATTCGTCTTCGGTGCTGACGTTGCCACCATGTATTTTGTCTTGCCTTCATTGATGTGCAGCCCAAGATCTCGCGCCGCCTGCTCGATCTGGATGAAGGCAGTTTGAACGTCTCGGGTGGTTCTTCCCATGATGTCGATATCGTCAGCATAGGCCAGTAGTTGGGTGGACTTGAAGAGGATCGTACCTCTTGCATTCACCTCAGCATCACGGATCACCTCCTCGAGGGCCAAGTTAAAGAGGACGCACGATAGCGCATCCCCTTGTCGTAGACCGTTGTTGATGTCGAATGGTCTTGAGAGTGATCCTGCTGCTTTTATCTGGCCTCGCACATTGGTCAGGGTCAGCCTAGTCAGTCTTATTAATTTCGTCGGGATACCGAATTCTCTCATGGCCGTGTACAGTTTCGCTCTGGCTATGCTATCATAGGCGACTTTAAAGTCGATGAATAGATGGTGCAACTGTTGTCCATATTCCAACAGTTTTTCCATCGCCTGCCGCAGAGAGAAAATTTGATCTGTTGCTGATTTGCCTGGAGTGAAGCCTCTTTGGTATGGGCCAATGATGTTCTGGGCGTATGGGGCTATCCGGCCTAGCAAGATAGTGGAGAATATCTTATAGATGGTACTCAGCAACGTGATACCTCTATAATTGCTGCACTGTGTGATATCTCCCTTTTTATGTATGAGACAGATTATGCCTCGCTGCCAATCGTCAGGCATTGATTCGCTGTCCCATACCTTGAGCACAAGTTGATGAACCACTTGGTGTAACTGGTGGCCTCCATATTTAACCAATTCGGCTGTAATTCCATCGGCTCCTGGCGACTTATGATTTTTTAGCCGATGAATTGCACGGACTGTTTCTCCTAAACTTGGTGGTGGCAGTATTTGTCCGTCGTCTTCAGTTGGCGGGACCTCCAACTCGCCGATGTTCTGGTTGTTCAGTAGCTCATCAAAGTACTCAACCCATCGCTCTAATATGCCCATTCTGTCGGAAATCAGATTTCCCTCTTTGTCTCGGCAGGATGAGCATCGAGGTGTATAAGGCTTCATCCTGCTGACTTGTTGGTAAAACTTCCGCGCCTGGTGCGGTTGCTCCCTGTACTTTTCTAGTTCACAGACTTGTTGGTTCTCCCAGGCTTCCTTTTTCCGTCTGTGAAGTCGCTTCTCCGCTCGACGGAGTTCGTGATAAGTCTCTGCACGTGCCCGCGTTCTTTGAGAATGCAACATTACTCGGTATGCGGCATTCTTCCGTTCCGTTGCTAGCTTACATTCATCGTCAAACCAGCCGTTCCGACTCCTTTTGCGGCTGGGGCCAAGTATATTTGTGGCCGTATCCATGATAACGTTCTTCAGGTGGTTGTGAAGATCATTAGTTGATGCTTCATCTCCAGGTCCTCTATTGACTGCGGTTATTGCGGCATCCATTTCCCTCTTATAGGTGTCGCGGAGGGTTGTGTTGTGGATGGCTTCATTGTTCACTCTCACCTGATTGTCAGAGGGGATTCTAGGTGGTATTGTTATTCGAGCTCGGAGCACCATGCCAACGAGATAGTGATCCGAGTGTATATTGGCCCCCTATATGTTCTGACATTCATCAAGGCTGAGACGTGGTGGCGCTCAATCAAGTTTGGTTGAAGTGGTCCCGTCTGGAGAGGCCCACGTATGTTTGTGGACCGCTTTCCGCGCAAACCAGGTACTACCAACAACCGTTTCTTGTGACCCTGCTAATTGAATAGTCCGCAGTCCGTTATCATTTGTTTTTTCGTGTAAGCTATGGGAGCCAACGTATCGCCTGAATACGGGCTCCTTCCCTACTTGGCTGTTAAAATCCCCAAGTATGATTTTGACATCATATCTGGGACAGGCTTCGAGGGCTCTTTCTACTGCCTCATAGAAGGTATCCTTCTCCGACTCTGCTGTCTCCTCTGTAGGGGCGTGAACGTTTATGAGGCTTATATTTCTAAACTTGCCTCGCAAGCGCAGAGTGCATAGCCGTTCGCTTATACTTTCAAAGCCGATAACAGCAGGTTTCATTTTTTGGCTGACTAAGAAACCTACTCCGAGCACATGGTTTACTGGATGGCCGCTATAATATATGGTGTAGTGGCTCTTCTCCAGGAAACCGGTCCCTGTCCATCGCATCTCTTGCAACGCTGTTACATCAGCCCTATATTGGGACAGGGTATCGGCTAGCTGCTTATCAGCTTCATCTCTGTACAGGGAGCGCACGTTCCATGAGAAAATGCGCAAATCGTTGTTCCTTTGTCGTTGCCGGGTCCGTCGTTTTAACATCCGTCCTATCCGAGGCTCCTGTTGTGGCTTCGTAACAGGTTGTTTTCCGTGTAGGGTTGTCAGCCCTACCCAACCCCCAACCTGGAGGACCAGTTGGTACAATTTGTCCCGTTTTTAGGCGCGGGAGACTCGCCTTCATCCTTCTCCGTCTGCAGCTTTTCGTCAAGAAAGAGCTCCCAGCGGTCACCACGTGGAGGTGGAGATAGGGTTTGGTAGTAGAGCTGTTGGTGTTGGTTCAGCAGGCATTTCCCAGGTTTTATGCTCCGTCGTGGGTACCAATCCACGTTTCGCCCCGGGACCTATACTACCCTTTGACCACCTACCCTACCCCTTAGATGGGATCGAATGTCCTTATTCCCTCCTTATTCCTTATGGGCCTGTTGGTTTTCTTTACTTTGTATGTCGTCAACTTGAGCTGCTCCTGCATTTGAACCGTGAAGCTCCTCAGACCATTTTGGAGCTGAATCAATTCTCTAAGTTTGATGTTAGCATGTCTCTAGAGTTGTTCAACATTTCTGTCATAACTCTGATGTACTGTATCTCGTCTGAGATTCCTAGGTATTCGTGACTTTCATACAGTTTGTTAAATACCAGCATCATTTTATGCTATAGTTTTTGATACTCAGATACTATAAAGTACGCAGGATGTTCAAACACTGGACCCTTGTTTGTATTTGTAGTTATTCGCCTGATTTGATATTCTTTACAGCGGCAATCTTAATAGATTTTTTATACTCCGTTCATTTAGGGCAGTCCCTATTCCTTGCATTATGTTCTAGCCTTCCATATACGATACATTTTTTTGTGCAGTTTAACGGATCCATGCGCTCCCTTTTGACCGGATTGGTCTGGATTCAGTCAACTAAAACCGAATACTGTCCGTATTTGATATTTTCGTCATTCAAATTCATTTCCGGCGCGTGTCTCCGCTAATGCAGGTGGAAGTTGTTTTAGTCGTGTTTCCCACAGGAAAGGAAGCATTGGCTCCTTCCGACATATTTTCAGCCAGATTGGTTCTTTTGACATTGAGAAGCTCACCTTGCTGACATGAAGGGTGGTCTTTCATTTGAACACGTTTTGGACATTTTGTTTTGAAGACAAAGAGCCGGAGACTCATGGGCATTTCGAAGCGGTCTTTTCTCTTTTCTTGCTACTAGTGTGCCTGTTACCAAATCAAAATTTTCGCCATCGTATGTGCAGGATCTGAAATGTTTGCACTGGGAGACAAACAAAAAATAGGAGGCATACCTCTCACTGAGGAACGAATTCCCTTATGTGCTCAGAAAGCACCCAAAAGAATGAGCCAAATTCGTCAAATGATAATTTAATGAAAAAACAAAAGAATCATGAATCTTGCAAGGAAAAACAAGCTTTAGGAACCTACAAGTATTTCGGCATTGCATCTAGGATCGCTATTATGCACTACCATAGATTTCCCTCGGCAATCGTAGTGATGACTAAAACACAAGATTGAAACACAAAGGGTGACCTCGCTGGCAGCACGTACGGTGCAAATAAAAGTATATGACGCCACAATAAAATCACTAACGTGTCAAAGTGGTTTGCTTGCCATATCTCAGCTTGGTATATGACGTTTTAGATATGTCAAAATCGACTAGCACTTACCGCTGCAGTCATCTATTGACAAACTTAGTTGCGCACCCAAGAAATTTTTATGGTTATTTGCTTTTGATGCGAGTGCAGACGAATTGAGTTATACGCACAACTAGCAAAAGGAGTGTTATAGCCGCTCGTAATCCAACTTAGCTGGCTTCGACTGAAGGTTGATTTGCTTAATAATTCCCTGTGAATACTGAAAGTGCAACTACGTAACGCGATATTTTTCACAAAATATTAACTATCCAATCATTCTGGGCGACTCTGTTACTGGACCAATAAATGCATTGAAGAGCTTGACATTTGCAAACGAGTGGCAAGTAAATAAAATTACAATCTGTTGCTTTGATCTCAGAAATAAACCGTCAGATACATTTTAAAATAGGGTGAATAGATAACAATCAAGAACCCTTTAAAGTAACCCACACTCGTTAAGTTTCCGAAGTTTAATATTTTTTTTTCACTCTCCCATGTTTCGTTGACAACTAACTTATCTAATTCCAATTATTAAAGTAGAAATAGAATTTGAATATATACTCACTGACATAACCAGCAATGGCGTTACGTACAACAATCCAAAATTTATCAAATCCAATAGCTTTGAATTGAACATCATTCGATCCATTATACAAATATTTTCCTCCTTTCCATTACTTGTATGCACATTTGTTATCGTTTTACTAAAAATAAATTTTGGCGTGGAATATACGGCGGACGTTATCCAGACTCCCACAATTACCATCTGCAATTCAAATTTAATAAAATCAATGAATAAACTGGAACAAGCGTAAACACATATCATATTATAAAATTCCATAAGGCGTATTAAATTTTAAAGTGGATAAAATTGAATTTATCCTTTATTTTTATAAATATTGGGTACTTAGTGTATTTATTTTGCCGCAATGTTTTTAAACATAACAAAAAATGATTTTATGTTAGAAAAAGCTACAATTTCAAGGATTTGCCTACCACAATTCAATCAATTTGAACAACATGTAACTTTTTCCTTCCGCTGACTTTCGATTCTAACATGGTCGTCCTCAACTTTATGGTTGTGCTAATCAAAGATTCAACTGGGTTTTGAGTAGTTGAAGGACCCTCGTCAGGGCACATGAAAGCGGGACTCCACTGGTGAAATGTACTGGAGGGATTCTTAATATTCACCAAGAACAGCGTTTGCATCATAGGGATCATAGTAGAAAGACTCACTGGTCATTGCAGGCCAAAATATCACCTGGGAAACCTGGAATGCGGACACTGTCAACAGATTCTGTGAGGAGAGTGACAATTCCTCGATACACGCCCTGGGACAGGGTTGGGTTAAGGCCCCATGGATCAATAATACCAGATGCCAAGCTGAAGCACCTGACAGTTGGGAACATATTAAAATTCGTACCGATTATAGGCTTGATCGACATGTATATTTAATATATAAAAGGATTTGAGTGGACATTTATCTCATTAATACCTATATCCATATATTATGGGAAAATATTCACTTATGCGTGCTCCTGACATTCAAAGTTTTCGTCTCTGACGTGTTATAACTTTGTAAGTAATAGTGCGATTTCTACCAAACTTGTTGCTGGATAATGGTTTATATCATAGTCTATATTCTTGCAAGCTTCGTGATTCTAAGGTGAACTTGAGGGGATTTTGCAGTCAATTACTAAAATTTATAATAACATACTATTGTTAGCTTTGTTTGAACAGATATCGGTACTGAGAGATTTTTCAAATTTTACAGTTGGTCTGTTATAGAAATGACCACTT
Source organism: Hermetia illucens (assembly GCF_905115235.1). NCBI lineage: Eukaryota > Metazoa > Arthropoda > Insecta > Diptera > Stratiomyidae > Hermetia > Hermetia illucens. The sequence continues at coordinate 126,159,854 of NC_051851.1, read as the reverse complement.
TTCAGTCTCTGCCCTCCCTTCTTCTATATTAAATGCCAAAACTAAAAGTACTAATCAATATGTTTCATTTGATGCCCTACATTATATTGGCTGAAAAAAAAAGTTAGCACCGCATCTTTGTGTGTATGTAAACCCCCCTGAAATTCCACGCAAAATGGTGTAAGTTACTGTATGTGCGGGCAATCACAGATCCCACCGCCCCACGAAATAAGATGTTAATCGTTGTCACCGTTTCTGAGAAAAATGAGTGTCGCATACCGAAACAGAGGAGGTGAGGTAGTCAATCGATTTTAACAAGGTTTTGTTTTACACAAAATTTTAAAAATTATCATGTTGAATACAAAGCCTCGGAATAATGGTAGAGCGCGCCACATCGACTAAGCGGAGGGCGGGCCCCGGTCCTGTCAAGAAATATGTAAGGGTTCTTGACGCATGGATGGCGTCAAGACATAAGTAAATTAGTCCGAGCAAAACAAATTCGTGCCTGCACACTAAATATTGCTCAAATCTACGACATCAACGCACATAGCATATTGAGCACTTCTGTTGCGTTAATGACAAGAATGATAGGTAGGATACCGTCTGATCGGTAAGAAAGTTCCACCGTTCTAATATGGAAAATTATAGGTAGTTCAGCAGAATGTTCAAATTACCGTGCGATCCGAATTCTGTTTCATGCTGTCAAGACCGCACCCTTGTATTCTCATATTCGCGACATCATTCAAATAACTGTCTAGCGAGCCGCGTTTGTCAGAAACTGCGGAACTACTGATACAATACACGATGTGCGAATGGAAAAACATCTTGGAAAGTATCGCCCACTTAACATTGCATTGAACTCATCTGGAATACTTTGCGGTAACATCTTTCCTTTACTTATCTCTTTCCCTAATCTCAGTATTTTATTTTTGTTTTACTTAGGAGAGTACAAAGTACGTTGCCTCAAACACTCATCCCTTGCCTGGGCTTGTTGGGCTTTTTATTGACAGCTGTTAATGCTCGTAGTAATTCAGCTGGCTTTCTTAACCGCAATCCTCTTTTGCTCGTGGAATTCGGATTAATGAGTTCCCATGATTCAGACGAGTGAATTTCGTTGATGACATGTGCGGTAGTGCCAAGGACCCGATCTACTTCTCTGTAATCTATAAACGTATTGACATGACACCTTCTCCGTTAAACGAGATAACTGCGCTATAGTCATAGTAGGAAATTCACTTAGAAATAGATACCAGGATTCAAATATCGTAAAATGGTGCTCGATGATACGTGAAGATCCAAACCACAAGTATACCTACAGTTTTATTTGGACCCAGAATATAGATCGCATCATCGGCTTAATATCGCTCTACTATTACATACAACTTTAATTTCAAAAACTTTGCCAGAATAACCAACTCCTTCTGGAAAAACCCTGGAATGAATTAATGATAACCTCAGCTGTTACTGAAAATCTTAATGGTTCAGTTACGAACATCCGGCGACAACCCGTACACCTTTCTTAAAAATTTCTAATGAGCTGCAATTAACTTTTTTCATAAGTTTGGTTATTTGCAAAATTTTGTAGAGACCATGAACATTTGGGTTAATCCGACATCAACAAACTGAAAATATTATTCGTAATAACTAGTTTGAGTTACAACTCTACTTCCGTGTGTTGATCCAAATCACGGCACAATGCCTACCAGACTTAATGCCAATTCCAATACCTCCTGAATCAGCCACGCCACAATCCAATACCCAAGCCCGTCTCTCTTGTCGAGGACCAGGTCACCAGATAATTGTAGGTTCTCCCCGCATACTAGATCAGTAGGGCTGCCAGTAAACTTTACGTAGACGGCTGCATGGAAGTCAAGCAGAACGAAAGGCAAGGCCTGTGAACAGGACGGCTCGTCGCGCGCCATAATGGCTACCTTCGGAGTCTGATGCTAACCCATTGGACTGCGGATAGTATGTGGTTGTCCGCTGGCATTATAAATCCAAGGAACTTTCCGAGCTCTAAGAAAAGACTGGATTCAAATTAGATTCCCTGGTTTGTGATGATCATGGCGGGAACACCCAGGTGCGGAATCTGCTCTCAACAGAGGGCCTAATCAGAATTCACATCCTTGTTTACGGATCACCAGAAATATTTGCTGGAGATTAATCGGTTCGTTATCCGAATGCCTGGGCGTGCAACGGTCATAATATAAGCCCTAGATGCCTTTTGGAAGACCTCGCAGCAGAGAAAGGAAGATGAGCCAAAGATGAGGAACTCCTTAAACTTGTATTTTGAGTTCGACTGCAGGCCCTGAAGAAATGGGTCATCCTTCTCGGCTACAGAGATTTCCGAAAAATCGGCTGCGGCTTGGATGTTGATCTCAGAGGTCTGAGACAAACCATCGGTGACCAGTTTGTCTTTAACAGACGCATATTAAATGTCCGATGTAAACTGGCTGATGTCTGAAGCATCGACGAGCACGGCTAAGGGTGCATCTTGTTAAGGGAGTGCCAAAAGTGTAACGTATACCAACTGCTGCTTCGTTGTTTCAAATGCAGACAAAACCTTATTAAAATCAGTTTATTGTCTGCCTGTTCCTCCTTCTGCCTGTCTGTCTGTCTATCTGTTTGTCACACCTTCTGTCTCAGAAACAATTGCTCCTATTGATACGAAGGTATAGTAGGTGTGAATCCCCCCGCATGCAGTATCATAGTTCCAGGTTGAATTGAAGGACGAATACTAAATAGTAAAGTGAATGGTCGGACAAACTTAATACATAAACATTACGAATTAGGTACAAATGGGACAAATATCCATATCCTTAGATCGTCATGCATTCTGACTGAATAAGAAGCTCAGCGAAAAAAATTCTTTTCTCGGCGGTCGTCAATACAGTGTTTTTCATTATCGACGTCTGTGAACCGACGTGTGAAAATCAGTTTTCCGCTACTAGTTCTTAATTATAAATAAGCTAACCATGGTGGGCGTGCCTTTTTGTCTTAAAATTATTTGATACTCAAACTTGGAGTAATTTTTATTCAAACTGAATCCCGCAGTCGCTTGTTCGAAATATACGACCGCTTTTGGATATCATCAGCTGGGAGAGGCGTTCAAGTGAAGCAAAAATTGGAAAAACTCCGCAGGAGCCCCTGAGTGGGGTCAACGTGAGGCGTACGATGCATTCGGAGACCGAGCAGTCTTTCGGTGAGCCTAAATACTAATTGCGCTTCGAGAACCATCTCGACGGCGATAGCAACCTGCGGTACATGGAACCTCAATTGAAACAATCTTTCCGCCGCGCTTGCGACTTCGCCACTTGTTAACGAAAATAAAAAGAATTCGTAGACCGAAATCGATGGACAACATTTACTTCTCACTGATGTTATAAATATATACAGTCAACCAATTAAAAAGTTGGACAGTTACGACAATATACTTTGAAGTGAAATATCTCGAAAACCAGTTCATATTTTTGAATGAGTTATGAAAAGGAAAACAATAACATTTCATGTGTTTCTTCTATCGTTATTTTTATTTTTATTATTTTATGTTACACAGAAAAATCGCTAAAAAACAAAAAAAGTTAGGATTTATCATGGGCAAACAAAAACTTGGGCACTTCGAGTTATCATTTCATATAAACAACACGTAACGTGATTGGGGTTCAAAAAGAGTACCGCTATGAAAAGAGGGAGGAACACGGCTACGGTTTCGTATCCGGGCACCTCATCCGACGCTGCCTCACCTCTGCCCTGGGATCAGGCTGACCGAAGCGGCTCGCAGTTGTTCTACGATCCCTTTTATAATTCGTAAAACACAACAAGGGTTCCAAATATATTCTGCGTAAATCCGCTTATAATTTGGACCAAAGCTGGGCCGGAGCCAGACAATTTTTTTTTATGTCGGACCGCACCAAATGGAGAGCAACTTGCTCCCTCAAAAAGAGGAATCCGTGGGAAATAAAGAGTGGGAGCAAGTTGCTTTCCATTTAGTCCAACATTAAATGGATGCGGACTTAGGACTCCTCAATCAAAATTGTCTAGGTCCGGCCAAGCTTTGGTCCTATACATAATCCAGGAAAACCTCACTAAAGTGATCTACCTTAATATAATAAGGCAGCACATACCAGCTACGATAGCGATGTTGGGGTCGCCATCAGATATTATGTCAGTTCATGGCAACGACCCAAAACACACAGCCATGACCACTAAGGAACGACTGCATTACCATCTCAAAAAGGCCCTTCCTCATCCAGCTCAGAATCAGGATTTAAATCGGAAATGGAGCTACGAAAAAGGGAGATAAGGAACAAAAAGGATTTAGAGTATCACATAAAGGATGTTTGGAGCTCTATTCCTGCAGAAGTCACCGAAGAACTTGTACGGTCGATGAAAAGAAGACTTCTCGTAGTTTAAAAAGCTAATGGTCACCACACCAAATACTAATTTACCCCAAGTGTTGACATAATTTTATTTTCTTTTTATTAAATTTGAAGTTTACAAGTTTTTAAGTGTGCAAAACACTATTTTTTGGATTTATCACTATTTTTCTGTGAAAAATAACACTAACACACACATAAAAAATGTTGTTTTTCTTTCGAGATAATTTTTTTTAATTGGTTGACTGCATATAATATTGTATAATTTCACATTAAATTTAATTTGTATTTTTACTAAAAAAGTAATAACAATCTGTGTAAACGTACACGAAGATACGATTCTTGGTTAAAACCTGCACCCAGAACGCCTTTCAGATTTATTGGCTCTAGCTTTATTTCACGAGGACCTAGTAGGTTCCAATATTTCAAGAAGTTCCATAGATTATTTATCCATCGTACCCTGCTTGTACATATGTATATGTATCCAAAATTCCCAGTTAAATTAAAGATTTACCTTTTGTGGACGAGTGGTACAATTATTTATTAGAGGCCAGACCTAAAATTATCTAAGGGGGCATTAGTAGCAGAGATTTGTGCTGAAGAAATTCGTCCTTAACCAAATGGTGGACAATTTGCTTCGCAATAGCATGCTGAGTTTCACGTGTTCGAGTCTGTTAGATCTCCATGGCTCACAAAAATGGCCCATTATCGTAGTAGACAATTGGAGGTGTCTACTATAAAAATAGAAACGATTAAGTCGACCTGTCCTTCATGTCTGATAAGCACCAACTTTTTCATCTATATAAACAAATTCTCGATTTCAATGGATGTCTTATTTTAGAGTTCTGCAGACGGAAAAATAGCAAAGAACTTAAGCTCGTTATTTCCAATTGCCGACATTCATGCTTTAGAAAGTACCACCTCGAAGAAGAAGTCTGTCTATCGTCTTCATAATGGAAATATCCAAATCAAAGCCAAATTGTATCGTTTATTTCAGAAACTTTGAAAATAGCATTGCAACTCATAAAATGTTGAAACCTATTGAGCGAAATATAATTTAATGGCAACCTGTGGAGGGACTTCAAATAAAAATTTCTCTTTGAAAATGTTTATACTTCGTAGATGGAGTCATGAGATTTTTGGAAAGTGGTTCTTACGTTGTTTTAACCGAATATTTCCAGAAAAAATGATTCAAGTAGTAAACGGTTGAATAAAATTTCTATTTTCTTTAGAGTACTTTACGTCACCGCACGTGAAACTATAAAAATTGCAAAACAAGTGAAACAAATGAACAGACTTAAAAATATTTTATTTACTTCCCTAGGTATTTTGCGTAAGCTAAAAATTCTACGCTCAGATACCCACAACACAAAATCAAAATGGGAGATCAGGAAGGGGTAAAGTTACGGTGAAAAGTGTCAGAATCCCAGTAGCAGCAGCTTCTGGAGGGTGAGGGAGCGGGGTCACGACAGCCGATATCCGCCGACGGGATCTGGGGGAATAGTTTAGATGTGGAGAGAGTGTTCTTCAAACAACACACGGTCCAAAAAAGCTCCTAAGGCAGAGATGGACGGTTTGAAAGGAGGTTGTTTACCGAGGAAGGCAGCTTCCACATCCACCAGGTTTGTGAAACAGGGTTGATCCCAAGAAGTGTCCAAGACCTGGAAATTAACCCGTCCGTCAATTCTATGACCTCTAAAAATTCCAAAGATTGCAAAAGTAAAGTTGAGGGAATGAAATGGAAGAGAAGAAAGAGTTCCGACAGAAAACTCGAAACATGATTGTCCTAACAGTCTCACAGGCATCGCATAGAACACCAAACCATACTCTCATCAAATCACTGTGAGCCAAGGTGATCCTCTAGATAATTATTTCCCGCCTAAAAACAAGCAAGTGTGGAAACCGGAAGCTGGACGCTTCAGGTATGAAAGGTTTTGTGTATTTCTCTTATATAGCCATTTGAATGTGCATTTGTCCCATTAGTACGCAGCACGTAATCTGTGCATATGTTACGTGAGAATATCCACAGTCAGGTGAAATTGACATTCAAAGTTTTTAGTAACATACTATTATTAACTTTTTTTGAACAGATATCGGTATGGAGGGTATTGATTGATTGATATTGATTTTTTTCAGGTTTTTGGGTTAGGTAGTTTCTGAGAATGGGTCCGTTAGAGAAGTGATTGCTTTCGATCCACGTATGCACCACCTTTCCAACAAATGTCAAAACTAATACCGGCTTCGGAAATTACTAACCGAGACCTTTCATTTGATGGCCCACATGACAATATTTGATTAAAAATAAATTTACACTCTCCTTTTGCATTTATGGGGACTCGCTTAAAGTCAATGTTGAATTATGTAACTCACTGTATGCGTGAGCGTTAACAGTTTCTACCTTGCCACCGAGTTTGGTGTGTATCGCTACAAACATCTCCAAGAAACAGGAAGGAAAAGTAAATTCCCCAAGTCCTAATGTCGGCAATCGAAGCTAGATCCCATCGAAAAGAAAACGGTGGATACGCCTATGTCGTAAATAAAGAATATAACGTGAAAAACAATATAAGGTTGTTTTTCCAGTAAGGACAATCTACCGTGTGTGGAGATGCCAAAAAGGTCGAAGCTGACCAGGACCTAGGAAATCTAGACGAATATATTAGCAGGTCCCGAATAAGTCTCCTATATTATGTCGACTTAAAAAGGTAAATTGTTCCCAATCCCCCCCCCCCTCCTTGCCAATAAAATTGAACTTAACTTGGAATGCTGCGTCCCCATGCAATGCATAGACCCTGATGCAGGGACGAATCCTTGTTGACATGCAATATCACAGATGGTCTGGGGTAGTATATGGGCATAGAACAAAAAATGCACCATGGGTCACCTCATCAAGTTTCGTGTTTTCTGAATTCGAAGACATGCCTGAAAACCTTGTATTCGACTCTAACGAAGGGGGGCTTCAGTTGCGGTCCGGCATTAAGTTGATACTTAGGACCCCACAATTCTCCAAAAAATAGCTTCAGTTATAGATGCAACTTTTGCCAATATTCTGCTAGAGCGTAACGTTTCCCAGCATTCCAGGGATACTAAAAGCTGTTATTAGAGCGATAAGTGTCTGTGCAAAATGTCATATGCTGCATTAAGTCAAATTCGCACTTTCCTACCGATGGTTCTTCCCTTCTTATTGGTGATATCCTTTATGTTACCTTGACTTGAGCAAGGGTGGAGTATTCGATGGACGATGTGGTTTTTTCTCAAATACCCTATCCTGATGACATCCTCTTGCTTTTACATCGACTCATAGAAATTTTGCAAATGCCTAGTGATATGATGGCTTATCGAAATTTGTTCATCAATGGGCAGCGTGTAGAGAGGGTTGGAAAATTTGTGTCTTTTGATAGCGTTGTCTCCGCCGAATACGGCGCCAAATTTGCTGTCGCTCGACGCATTAACAGCACTTAATCCGTCTCCCTGTTTAGTCTAAAATTTTGAAATGCTCTTAGATGTCGTGTATGCGTCGTGTCGTTTCTTCGGCGTATGGGCCAGGTATCTTTAGACATGTAAGTCGGAAAAGGGAGTGGCATTAGATAAGCCACATATTGATAAAATCAAAAAAAAATTGAGAGTCTATGAGTGGGTTGTGTTAAGCCTACATTGTGTGAAACAGTGGGGAAAGAGCGTAAACACTTCGGAACGTGGTGGTGGGAGTTAAAGCACATTGCCAAGAACTGGCAGCAACGACGCGTAGATGTAGTTGACGTAATATGCCATCGAAAAGGACATTATAGTGAATAGCCTATAAAGTACGAAATATAGGTGCGTTACCTTAAAAGGGGACGTCACAAATATCATTTTTCACTCCCCTAGCCATACACATGATATTATATCATCAACATCAAATATTAACACTGCATTTATTACATTTATTTATATACATAGTGTACAAAAGCGCCAAATAGGTATCAATGAAGCATGAATGAACCTTTGATGCAAGAGAAGAAAATAAACAAAAGATCCCAAAAGGATATAAGATAGATAATACAATATTTTCACATGCAAAGAACGAGCATTATTTCACTTAGAAGTTATCTTTGCTTGGCATAAGTAAAAGATAATCTATGGAATCTATGGATCTTATTATTATTATTAAGGAACAGATTCGAAACTGATAGTCGGCACCAACATTTGACAGTAATTCAGGCGTCTATACGAGGAAATATTACGTAGACCAATGCCAGATGCACATCAATCAGCAGCCGACATTCACTGCAATCCATAACAACAAATCAACTACTTACAACCAAGAACATACACCCCCATATTTACATGTATCGGAAGTCATTTTCCAGTCCACAGCCAACTAGAAGTCAGCCTAAGACAAGCCTAAAGCAAGTCCGGGATTCGGCATCGACATCGACAGTTGCCGGCGGGATTTTTAAATATTACAAGTTCACTTTTCTAATGAGGTAATGTTAGGTGATGCGGTAATGTTGCAAGATTCGGTGGTGTTGTAATATTTGGTAATGTTTGGATCGCGCTTAGTGAGAGTAATGTGATATTTCATTTTAAGGTGATATCACTTTTGTGTCCGGATAGCTGAGTGGTTAGAGCACAAGGCTGTCGTACGGAAGGTCGCGGTTCAAATCTTGCTGGTGGCAGTGGGATTTGTATCGTGATTTGACGTCGGATACCAGTCGACTCAGCTGTGAATGAGTACCTGAGTCAAATCAGGGTAATAATCTCGGTCGAGCGCAATGCTGACCACATTGCCTCCTAGTGTACCGTTACGGTCTTGAATGAAGTGCTCAAACACACTTCAAGGCCCTGATCCAACATGGATTGTTGCGCCAACGATTATTATTATTATTATTATTATCACTTTTGTAACATTGCATACATCACCTACCCACCTCTACAACGAACTACGGATAAATAAAGCCATAATGCACTGAAATATTCTTATTCAACACATACATAGAATCTTTTACACATTCTGACTTGTTCTTATGGTGGAGTAATGAAATAATCCTACGTTAACATAACTTTGAAAATTCTTAGGAAGGAGCAACAAATTTCAGGACATATTTTGAAATTTTATCGTTACAACGGGTGGGTAATAAAATCAACACAAACATACTGTTCAATCATGCATATTTGATTCTTGAAGACATGAAATCCTAAAGTTGAATCGATACCCTTCCGTCTACTGTTTTTATAGCTCAGTTATCGACATCGAACTGTCTAAAAACTAATAAAATTTATGCTGATGATGTTACATGATGACGAGGTTATGAGAGGCTACATATATTTATAAATTAACTGCGCTCAACTAGATCTGTGATAGCTTAATGCATATTGAGTTTAATTGTCTGATTTCACTTTATACATTGCGTGATTTGATGCCCCCACACTATCTTTTTCATCCTTAATTAATTTTCTCTTGTAATTAAAACAGCGCCTAAATGATTTACTTTGCTGATGGTTTACGGTTTTATTTAACCAATTTCAGTTAAGACAAATACGAGGTTCAATTATAGGACTTTCTTTAGGCATTCATTACCTGGATCACAATATCAATTTCGCCATTTCATTGCAATGTGGTGGGGAGTATTGGGGTCTTAATGATGATTTGATTTTTCTGGGTGGATAGTCATAATTTGGGACTGTTATTGAAAAACAGAATTATTATTTATTTTATTAAAGACTGGGCTTGCTTTAATCGAAACCGCTTCTACGCAAGGTCTACAGCTTTATGCTTGTGGATCTAAATATATCACTAATTGCACACAATCCCAGCTATTATCCTGGAGGCATGCTTGCCATCGATTCGATACGATAAATCTGAAATTCAGTCTATTTTCCCTCCATTCAAACACTTCCTCAGCTTCGTGTTCCCTAAAACTGCGAAAACACACTGAAGGGTTGGACTGCAATGATAGCCCCTTCTGTCCAAGGAAGTAATAGCTCGAGAAGCAGGAAGAATTGTTATGCTTTAATAGATTGTTCGACTCCAATTACAAAAACATTTTCTGGTTCCGTTGGATATTCTCTCTATTACCAATGCTTAATACACATACTCGTACATGAGGTTGTTGTTCTTCCAAGGACGAGTGTAGCCAAGGAGAAAATTCAATTAGTCATTCAGTGGAATCTGGTGCAAAGTTAATTGGTTTGCTTTATTAGCCCAGTGTTTGGGATGCTTTTGTTGCCGAGATATTTCTGGTATTTCTGAAGGTGTTAAGTCAATTTGTATGGAATGTTAAATGTGATTGTAAAGACAGTTGCAAAGGCAATAAGACTTTACATTCCACAAATCGACACTTTAATTTGCTTGGGTTATCGCAATGAAGAGAATTGACTGCAGAAATTGAATTCTTCGTTCGTGCAATGGTCCTTGGTTTTGATGTGGAATGGAGAGGGATTCAAAGGCAAGACTATTATCTTAGATTGATTTATTTGTTTCTGTTTAGATTTGAGTTTTTTTACGTAGCTACAAGCAAAAGTGGCTTAATCACAAGGCGTAAAGTTGAATCATTCAAATCGTATTTCATTATTGAAGCAAACGTTATTATTTCCTACTTAAAACTAGAAATTATGAAATAATTCAAACCCTTACAAGCCTGTAAATTAACATTTTGCTTTTTCTATGAAAACAATTTATCAAGGCCCCATTCATGATGATGGATGATTCTGAAGCCTACATAACTATGAAATGTATGAGTGATACCACGATCGTTTGGTAGTGGATAAAATTTGACTCAAAAGGTTGTGGTTAGTGAATCACCTAATTCGAATGGGTGATGATAATCCAGCTCGGAAAGTCTAAAAGCGCAATATCTATGGTAGAAAAAGAAGACAAGGCAGTCCCTGTCCCAGATGGATGGCGGAAGTCAGGACGCCAGGCAGCATTTATAAATTTCGAATTGGAAAATCGAATGTCTGGAGTTGCTTACTAAGGCTGGTCTAGACCAGATACCAGGTGTTGCGTCGTTGATGATGACGTATTTAAATTATAATGTTTAGTGAAGAAACCTAACAAGAATTGCTTCATTAACTAGATGCCAGTTATACGATATCGGATTCTACAACTACTCTCAGTCTTCTTCGAAAGATTGGCACTCCGAAAATCGCGTTGTTGACATGCTTTGGCAACTTTTGAGGTAGAAGTTCGCACTGGTAGGTTGTCAAATTGTGCATCTCGCTTTTCTGATGTTTCAGTAGCTCTTGAATGAAAAGCTGTAATCAGGCACCATTTAATGGCGACAACCACGAGAATAAAGCCCAAATATTTTTCATGGGAAAATACATGTATTTACCCATTTTCATAGCGATCGATTGAACGCTTTCAAAATCTATAAACCTCAAACGAATGCTGGATACCGACATCCGTTTTTAAGATTTTAGGTGCAACAAAACCTTATTAGAATCAATTCAACTCGAAAAATGTACAGGTTTCGTTCTCGGAATGTACCTAACCAAATCTGAAAAAATTCGCAGTGGTTCACATATTTGAAATTAAGGCCTCAAAATACATTCCATTCCCATATCTGCTCAAATAAAATGTATAATGGCATATTACTATACACCTGGAATCACCCTTAAGGTGTTACAAACAAAACCTCATTGAAATTGATTCACTGCTTTTTCATCTTTTTTTCCGATGGAAGGTAGAAAGCTTCAAAAGCTACCGTTGGCTCCTGCCAGACAGTCATATGGCACCCTTGCGAATCCTCGTGCTTAAATCGATAGAGATATCCCCGATACCCTGGTATCCTCTCAAAAACTGCATTAGGATGAAACCTATAATACTTGGCCGTGTGGTCGCTCGATCCATTCCCGAATATTCCGTATGATTTTGTGGGTCCTGCGGCGCTTTTCAGATTCGTCCCACCTCTGCTATTCTGCGCTAGTCTCACTTCGTGCAAAATGTCACCATCAGGTAGAAGATTCTTCGGTGAGGTGCGTTCGATCGTAAAGACGGTGTCTTTCTCTCGGCAGAATGTCAATCGGGATCATTCTTGCTATCAAGCAGGCTACTTCATCAAAAATCGTCCTATAAGCGCAACAAATTCGAAGTGCACATATGCGATACGCAGCTGCAACTGTTCTTCCATACTGTGCCTGCATATGGGAGGATCGATTTGGCCACCCTTGAAATGACCAGTCGACGGACTGGCCTCCGGTGTTATATACCTTGGCTGTAGCACATTCCACATGTAATTTGACGTTGAATCTCTGGTGGGTCATTACACCTAAATACTTGCCCGCAAGCTGTGAATGTATTGTTTTTGTTCCTACTATGGTCTTATGTTCAGCGAGCGACAGACCGGCATTCTCTATTCTAATGACATGAAATGCTTTATCCCTCGGAAGTCAAGGTATTGTTCATCGAGTATTATCGCTGCACAGCATTTATTCTCGTCAAGTGTGGCTTTAGCTATGTTAGTCACCAGGCTAACTTCACAGAGAAACCGCCTTCCATTCAGGAATTGGAATTAATTATTATTATTCGACGAAGGTTCACTTAGAGTTTTTTGGCTTAGAAATTAGTATTGGTTTCTGCTTCTTCCATTGTGTAAGATAGTGCTCTTTCTTTAATATGTGGTAAATGCCTCGGCAGGAGGAGGAACTTTAATTTTGACTTCTAGAATCTTCTCCTCCCTTACTGTGAGAACCTGTCTATGTCGATAATGCGGTACAGTTAGCGGTACCCACATTTTGTGGGAAAAGATTCACACTATTTCATTAAGCAGGCTATGGCAGGCAATCGTTTATTAATTTGTGGGCACCACCCCAGGGGTCCGTGTCAGTTTCTTTACACAGTCGTGTTCATTCTTACTTTTTATGATAGCCACGTGCAATTCTTGTAGCTGGTCGAATTCATATCAGTTTCTGTTTCGACGGCTGCGTCTTCTGCCGTTAGGTGGGCCTTGTGACAATCTCTGATTTTAGAATTCCATAAAAAAATTTAGTACTCGCTTCTAGGATACAATACAACTTTTCGTTTTGCGTTTTTTTCGATGGTTGTATTTTGCTGAAAAAAATTTTGCAAGCCTCCTCGTCAAATTTGTTGGTTGGCCATCTTTTAGTTGTCTTCAAAGATTTTTTGGTATTTTTGTATTTTTGTGCGCTTCATTATTCAAAAATGGTGGCCTGATGATCACTGTGTGTATATTCTTCACTGAGGTATCACCGGAAATTCTTAATTAAAATATCGCTAATAAATGTGATATCTATCAGGGACTCCACTTCTCTCTTTTAAACACTTTCAGCTTTTTTCTGTTCCGCCAACGATTAAGCCCGTTTTGCGGGAAGACGCTCCTATCCTCTACATGGATGAGAAAATGGATGACTGTATTTTTTTGTAGGTTAGCGTTTCCATTCATATCTCCAAGGTCCTAATATTGTAATTGAAGAAATACCAATATTGCAGTTGCCAGCGTGCAATCCGAATCTCAATCCCATTGAAAATCATTGAATTTACATGTAATGCATTATTTGTAAAAGTGAAACGCAAAATTACATTTTTCGTGCTTTAACCTTGAGGTACCCACTTGAATGTTAGTTTTAACATATCTTACATGTGGAAGATCATCAAATGCGTCCAGATCTTCGTTATTTGAGTCAATTTACGCCGATTCGTATACATTACATTTTTTAACTATGCAAAAAATTTAATACCCCGTTTTTCTATACCTACATCCATACATGTAAAAACTTAACATCTGAATACTAGTTGTCAAAGTGACGTTACGATGTTATCTGTGTTTGTTGGAAGCATTAATTTTTTGGTAGGAGGAAGAAAACAACGTTCATTCGTCACCACGTTTTCTTCATCTACAGCAACAATTATTTATGCAGCATTATATAACGGTTCTATTTTCAGGATTATACGCTCGATGCCATCAAATAGATAAAGACGATACCCCGAAACGAATACGCTCGAAGATGTAAACAATGCATTTGAGCATTTTATTACGCTCCTTATCTGTTCACAGGTAGTTTTGGGTCGGCAGTTCCACCTCCTGGGTATAGTTTTCTTATTTCCAAGAATTCGAAAATAGACATTTCCCAATCACCAAACCATTTTGTTGAAGCAATATACCACAGGGGTACCCAGGTACCGCTGGTGTAGAACAACGTTATAAAGACTAGATATTGACATAAGGGTTAACTCGGCTGAGACTAAACATTAGGGAAATCATATATTTAAGTTCCGTGTCCGGATAGCTGAGTGGTTAGAGCACAAGGCTGTCGTATGGAAGGTCGCAGTTCAAGTCTCGCTGGCGGCAGTAGGATTAGTATCGTGCTTTGACGTCAGATACCAGCCGACTCAGTTGTGAATGAGTACCTGAGTCAAATCAGGGTAATAATCTCGGGCGAACGTAATGTTGACCACATTGCCTCCTACAGTGTTCTGTAATGTACCGTTACGGTCTTTAATGAAGTGCTTTAACACACTTCAAGGTCCTGATCCAATATGGATTGTTGTGCCAACGATTATTATTATTATATATTTAAGTTCAGTCCCCTCCAAACTTTAGCGAAATCTACACCAAACCAAATATGTGAAATTCTTTGAGAAAATGGTTAACCTACTAATATCTTTATTTTAGCAGGTTTTCCTAAGTACGTTTAAACGTATATGTGGCCTACAAACTTTTACAAAACTGCTATAAACAAGTCGAAATACCGGAAGCTTGTGCTTCGGGTATAAAGATTTTGTGTTCATCCTTGTGAGAGACTTTCAACACAAATTTTTCCATTCGTATATGTTTAAAAACTCGAAATATTCCTTGATATTTTTCCAAATTACAAGATATACGTACATACTACAGACGTAGTACGTATGCTCATATATGTACATATTACTGAGTACGTATGCTAACCCTAAAAACATACTTATTACCAAATACCAAACTTATACATACACGTATATAAATTGTTCGGACACATATTTCCGATTTACTTCGTGCACAAAAGCATACATATGTATGTACATAATATGCACAGATATATCTATCTGGATTAGACACAACCCGCAAGCTTCATTAGCATATGCTTATAAATGCATATGTCTGGCTTGAGTAGATGATAATTATGCATATGTCCTCCCATTTATCTAAATTCACTTTGATACGGTATTGATATGTTGTGTTGAGCTGCCCGAAATTCACATAAAATGTAAAAGTTTCACCTTCTACCGCTTTTGTTAATAATGGTTATACCTTATGTTACCCTTATACCACTGCCAGATTTTTTGCTTCTAGCATTAACTTAACGGGGTTTCCGGCTCCATTTGTAGAATATGCTGATGTACCCGAGATATTGAAATCGCTCAGCTCTGGGCAGGTTACTGCCATTGAAAGTACTGAGCGATTTAAATATCTCAAGTCAATGCTATTGGCCAATGAAGAACTGCGTAATGAAATTGTTTCACGCATTAATGCAACCTGGATGAAGTGGCATTCCCCAACTGGTGTTCTTTGTGATCGACGTATCAGCGCACGTCCCAAATCTAAAATTTACCGCATTGTCGTCCGTCTGCCGTTCTCTATAGTTCTGAGTGTTGGCCGCCTATAAAGGACAATCAACAGCGTCTTGCAGTAATGAGGGCTAAGATGTTGCATTCCACTGGTGGCGTGACACGTTTTGATTACGTCTGAAGTGAGAATATCCCCCATTGATATGGGTGGTTGTGGAAAAACTGCAAGAGAGGCGTTTTCGATGGTGTGGTCACGTAACTCACGCTAACGAGAATCCAACAACTAGTAGTGGTCAGAACATCGAAAGCAATGGGAAGCAACCAAAAAGCCGGCCAAAACAATGGTGGATTGATACGCTGGATGGGGATTTAAAGGTCTCGCGATTGCATGTTGATCAGGCATTTGATAAAATAAAATGACGAAAAAGATCACCACGAGCCGACCCCGCTTGTGAACTGAAGGCTGAAGAAAAAGAAAAAGATGTGAGGAGCGACGAGTGCACGACAGCTCCGTGTAATATAGTTAAAAATTCCATTGCCCTCTATTTTCTAGAAAGCAATTTAAATAAATCTTTTGGTGGAAAGCCCTGTGTTGATAATGGTCAACTTCATGCGCTTCACGCTCTCTGTTTAATATTACTAGCAAATGCCAACAATTTAACCAACATCA
This sequence comes from Hermetia illucens, assembly GCF_905115235.1. Taxonomy (NCBI): domain Eukaryota; kingdom Metazoa; phylum Arthropoda; class Insecta; order Diptera; family Stratiomyidae; genus Hermetia; species Hermetia illucens. The sequence continues at coordinate 126,143,347 of NC_051851.1, read as the reverse complement.
AATATAAACAACTCGGAATACCGGAAGCTCGCACTTCGGATATAAAGGTTTTGTGTTCATCTTATGTGAGAAACTTCATCGCACATTTTTCTGTCCGTATATAGCTACAAATCCAACATAATCCTTCATATTTTTCCAAACTACGAGACATACGTACATATTACAGCCATAGATATCACGCTCACCCTAAACAAACAAACTGCCTATTACCGAATACTGTACACATATATGCACGTATATAAATTGATCGTACCCATATTTCCGATTTACTTCTTATATCTATTTGAATTAGGCACTACCCCCAAAGTTCATTAGCATGCATATATTATATACCTACATGCACACATGTCTGGCTGACAAATAACTAAAAAACTAAAACAAAATAATTCTCTGCGACCCAATTCATAAGAACTCATTTCGTTGTGGTATTGACGAATTGATATGTGATGATGACGTCATGCAGGTTGTAGAGTGCACGAAATTCACAAAAAATGGTAAAGTTTCACCCCCTATAACTTTGTTAATAATAATTGGATTTTCTTCAAACTTGACCAAACTGTGCACTATGTCCTTCATTACACGCATGCCAAATTTTGTACTTCTGGGATGAATATAAGGGGGGGGGGGGGGGGTGCCGGGTAAATTTCTAAAATGTGGAAATATACTATTATTAACTTTATTTGTGCAGATATCGGGACCGGATATATTTTGAGGCCTAGATTTCATAGAGATGCACCATTGTGATTTTTTTCAGATTTTTCGGTTGGATAGGTTCTGAGAACGAGACCTGTTACACTTTTTGTGGGTCATATTTTGAACCCTCACTCCCCTATGTTTCATCTAATATCAAATATTGAACCAGATTCAAACAGTACTAATTGAGGCCTTTCATTTGATACCCTACATGGCTACATTCTGTAAAAAAAAAATTTGCACCCTCCATTCACATGTATGGGGAGCCCCCCTTAAACTTAACACAAGATGGCGCCACTTATTGCATGTAAAGGGATCACCAGATTACATACTCTCACCAATTTTCGTGACAATCGGTTTAGTCGTTTCCGAATAAATCGGGTGTGACAGACAGACAGACAGACAGACGGACAGACAGACACCGTCTCGATTCTAATAAGGTTTTGTTTCACACAAAACCTTAAAAAGGGCTAGGGAGAATTAGATTCTTTTTGAATGGAATTTTAATATTTCACTCGAATTTCAATTATTCTCGTTAATTTTGACGTCAGCATCTTAGGATGCTATTAATTAGCACGAAATTGATAAGTTTGAACTTCTATAACTTTGACACTAATAGTTGGATTTTCATGGAACTTAGCATGGGTAGACTGTTCTCTATGTCGGCGCAAAATTTGGTACACCTAGGATGAACTTAAGGGGAGCTTTTAAGTCAATTTCTAAAAATTGATAATATACTATTAGTAAATTTATTCGAGCAGATACCGGAATGGGACATCTCTCGGAGATTAGTTTACACATAAGTGTTTTACACAAAACCTTAAAAAGGGCTAGGGAGAATTAGATTCTTCTTGAATGGAATTTTAATATTTCATTCGAATGTCAATTATTGTCGTACTATTGGTCAATTTATTTGAGTAGATACTGAAATGGGACATCTCTCGAAGATTAGATTTCACATAAGTGTTTTACACAAAATCTTAAAAGGGCTGCAGATAAGTAGATTCTTTATAAATGCGACTTTAATATTTCGCGCGAATGTCAATTATTCCCGTTGATTATGACGTCAGCATCTTACTTGCATGTCTTTGGAAGGAGTTAATTCGCGCGAAATTACTAAGTTCGAATTGCTATAACTTTGGCATTAATGACCAGATTTCCATGAAATTTAGCACGTATATACAAAATATTGTCCTCAATGCTGGTACGAAATTCGGAAGCCATAGGATGAATTTAAGGAGGTTTTTCAATAAATTCCTAAAAGTTGGTAATATACTAATAGTAAGTTTATTTGAGCAGATATCGGAATGGGACATATTTTGAGGCCTAGATTTCATCTAAGCGCACCACCTTGATTTTTTTCAGATTTTTGGGTTGGGTAGATCCCGAAAATGAGTCCTGTATCACTTTAAGTGTGTACATTTTGACTCCCTACTCACGCCGTTTGCATTACACGCCAAAACTAATGTTAGTACTAGACGTTTCATTTGACACCCCACAGGTCTATATCCGGTGAAAAAAATTGTTGTGGAACCCCCCTTTACATGTATAGGGAGCCCTCCTTTAAACTCCACCTAAATTTATGCCACTCACTGTATGCATGGGATTTCATAGTTCCCATCTGTCCACCAAATTTCGTTTGGATCAGTTTAGCCGTTTTGGAGAAAAATGCGTGTGACAGACAGACAGACCGCCGTGTTTCATTTTAAATAATTTGTGAAATTAATTGTTTTTCGTGACTTGCTTCGACGGCAGAAAGATAAATTCGTCATAAATCCTGAAACATAAAACTTGTTACGTTACGTTTCAAACGCAGCGCCATACTTATACTCGGCGTTTGGTTGTGATGATGGAGATAATTTAGGTTTTTAGTGTTTAAAAGCATGAACTGAAGAATCGATTTAAATTTCACGTTTACAAATTTGTTCATTGACATTCTGCAGCAAATATTACTCACTCAAATATGTCGGTACTAATAAATTAGTATAGAAAGATGTCGAATCTTTCCACCTTTTAAAAACCTGATAACAGTCACGTGATCTGCATTGCACGGTCTACAGGAACAAAAGCGGCACAAACTTCTAACAAATCCTTAGAAACCACGAAATTCCCACATTTGCATATGCAAAATTCTTCTTATCCCTTGAGTAGAATATCTTTTTCACATGTATTATCATTTTACCCCAAAGAGGTCTTAAAATTTATTCCAATTCTAATTCCAAATCTAAATCCAGAAAATCTCTTCGTATTGCACTTTTATAAGCATTTGGGATGCAGTGTGGAAAGCAACCACCGTTCAATATATCTAGCTCGAGCTGTTTCAGTGCCGCTACCTTACACGACACAATTTCATTCATCAGTGGTCCCTTTTGTAGCAATAATTTTGCGACTATGGATATTTTTGCATGATCCAAAATTCTTCTATTTCGGTTCCCTAATTGATTGAATAATTAGAATCATTCAAAAAGGGCTAAATTAAACCGTTCTCCGATTTTCTATTTGATTCTGATCGCTTTCGTCCTTTCGCTTTTTCTGAGATGCTTAAAGCAAGTACGGACATACTTTTCTAAACAGCCGAATCTCAAATATATAATCCGATATGAAAAGGTGTACTCAACTTGAACCTTTTTCTTGTCCTTTGACACAACTTCTGATTGGGGTGGAAAGTCCATGTAATGCTTTCATCCTCCTAGGGCCACTTGAAGCCGCCGAGCAGACGTTTCGAATAAATGTATTGTGTTCCTAAGTGACCCTTTCAAAATTAAGAACAAATTTTCTAGGGAAATCAGCGAAATCTATAAATCTCAAATTCCCGCAAATCTCTTTTGGGAGCGAGGTAAAAGAAGGATCCTACTTTTCGTGAAAGGATAAATGGTTAGAGGCCGGGTGAATGAAATATGATTTTTATTTTTACCAAGAGTTCAACGAGAATGTTGCTTCTTAGCAACCACTTGTATTACGAAATATCAATGGAGAATGAAAGGTTTAAATTCAATCAAATTAAACTCTCGTGAAGAATTTGCACTTGGGACTAACAAGTTGATATAGACTAGTTGACTTCAACAATTCAATGCAATATATAATAATTTGCAATGACAAGGCACAAAATTGCAATTTGGGAAGTATTGTATTCGAACAATGCAAATTAATGATAATAATGCATTTTTTTATTTTTTGATATTCCAACCATATGTACCCATATTAAAGATTTATATAATTCAGTCCTTTTTACAATCGGCAGAGAGCCTTCCATGTGGATTTGTTCGAGGACATTTCCACTTTTTCGACTCTCTCAAAAATTGGCTGGACAAAATTCAAAACTTGTTTCTGTCTACCATAAATCCATAGCTCGAAGCGTCTGTGGCCACGAACAAAATTCCCAAAGTTGACTTTAAATCACTTATGGTTGACCGAGTTCAATATTATTGGCAGAAAATGTCCTGCTACAATGAATAAAATTGCCGAAGGTTTGCGAGGTATAACGGTGGCTTCAGCTCGCCTAACCTAAATAGAACTATAACAATCTGTAGAGTTCGTACAGATAGGAAATTGGAAACTGTTCCAAAACACATTCAGGCGTTTTAGTCAAAGAGCCTTCACCTTCACTATTTACATGTGATGGGGTTTGTAGTTCGCTTGAAGGTGGTGCTGGTAATGACTGGTTATGAATATGTTCAGAGGATACTTCAATAAGTGACAATTTTAACGAGAAAACCACTGAATACTTGTCAATTTGGTGTACCTACCCGGAGTCTGGATGGTGTTAGAATCTGTTTGCAGGTGATTGGATGAATTATAGCAAAATATCGCTCCATACAAATAACAACTAGGATGAAAATCGATGCAGTGTAGCTCAGTGACTGCACAAATTGATACATCCGGCACAGGAATCCTCCAAATACCCAACTGTAAAGAGATAAAATAAAAATAGATTGAGTTATATGTTGCATTTGGTTGGAAATATGTAGAATACTTTGTGCAATGTACGCTTTTTCAGTTTCTACGAATCGAAATCGCAATAAATATAATTTTATTCAGAAAAATATTGGATAAATCCATTCAGAATAATCAAATGTCGAAATAGACTATTTGATGCATTACATGTAACAATACAAATTATATTGAAATACATCAAACAAAGTATATTGTATTAAGATTTTCGTAATATCAATAATAATATAATATAGGAAGGATATTATATTATTTTATTACCATAGAATTGTCGACTACAGAATACAGACTTGATGAACTTTAGCTGGGGTCGTCTTATTTCGGGGATAGTTTACGCAGGTGACAAGCAGAATTCTATGTTGATCAAAGCCGCTAAATTCAATTAAACCAAATTTCGTCCCTATATTCTCAGAAGCCGCTTTTTTTTTTAAACCAACAAATGGGGGGTTTTGATTGAATTCAGAGGTAATTTACTGAACTGCAATCTGCATATAAAGAATTTTGAACTCTTGGGAGAGAGAGTTTCCACCTTGTTTATTGACGCGTGACTCTCTCCATCATCTTTCCCATTGTATCCAACAGGTAGATTAGTCGATATGATGTTGGATCCATAGGTGGCTCATTGAGTTTGGGATGCAACACCAACCTTTGCTTTCTTCATTGGGCAGAAAATATTACCCTCTCCGAAGCTTTACTAGAGATGGAGGTCCACGTACTCATTGAGCTGGGGCCCTGATTCCCCACTGCAAGAGTTTATATCGGTATCTTCGCACAAGTATTTGAATGAGTTTCTCTTGCTTTTTCGAACGGGCTCTTTCAAGCAGCCCTGCAGCCACCTATGTGCCTGCTGTCGACTATCACTACCGGACTTCCCCTTGAACCCCTGGTAAAGACTCCTTTCTTGAGAACATACGGCTCGCAAAGTTGCCAGACAACACTTTGCCTACAATGGCAGTGATTGAGATTTCTAAGCCCCTAAGCCGAGACATAATCAAAGCTATTCTTATTTTCCCTCCTACTAGTAGTTTGAGTGCTGCGTCCACTAGTAGGCTGATAAGTTCAATTTAACGGTGGTAGCATTCTCCAAGCTTCCACATCCTCCGTGCAGAATCGACTCCTTTTTCTGGAATTGCGGCTACGTACTTTGCCAGCAATTTTATCCTTATCTGCTCAACTTTCTTGGCGATTGAGCCCTTTCACTCTGGACGGTTTATTACACTGTTGATTCAACAGCTTCCTGTTTTTTCTCCCTCGTGCTTTTAGTAGGCTTCATCTGGGGCCTTATATTCTGATGAATATTCCGGTGATCCTTACCCAAGACGATGGAGCTGGCTCCCAATTGGTCGCTACATCTTACTTCGCTGAGGTGGTTAAACACCGGAATTTGGGGGCTGCACTATTAATCGTGGGCACTTCTGCTGTGTACTGCGTTTCGGACGCCCTGCTAGACTCCTGTCTGTATGCCGGCCCAGTTCCTGGTCAAGTACTGTTTTTGGGGATATTATATCAACGACACGACGTAGAGATGAATTGATGAGAGCTTAGAGCTCTTTTGTAACAGCGGCGGTCGCTTCCCATGTGGTACAAGGCAACCTAAAATTAATATCTCTGTTGAAGTAGCTGCACTCATAATATTTCAACAAAACAGCGAAGACCGATTTTGCGTTGTTAATGCATCGAGCAACATTAAGTTCGCCGCCCCTTTCTTCAAAAACAAAGCTTTCTACGTAGAAAATTTTATCAACTGCTTCAATGATCTGTGTAAATAGGAAGAAGACGATGGCCAGTCAAATTGAGAACTGTGTTGATGTTTGCCTTCACTCTAACTATCCTTCAGCCAAGGTCCATTGCTCGTTGAGAGAGCAAGCAGTTGTGATCAGCTGGTCGAAGTGCTTCTGGAAGAATGAAATAGTCCGTCCAACCCTTCCAACGACAATGATAGGAGAAAGTGTGATATGAATGCTCTCGCATTCCATATGAGACTTTTTCTTCGATGGACCACTTTGCGCTGTTATATATTGTTCGGAGAATAGATGCTGATTTCTCTTTAGTACCCTTCCTGCGCAAAAGTTAGGCTCCAGAATGATCCAGATGGTATTATTGTAGTCAGTGCAACAAGTCCTGAGGACTCTTTTTTTATTTAAGAACATCCGGAAAAGAAAGAAAATGTATTATAGTCGGGGTGCCTGATCTAGGCAGTTTAAGCCTATACAGATAACTGCTGTGAGTATATATTTATATGATTGCCATTCATTATGTCTACGCGTCACCCTTCACGGTTTCCAGGAAAGCTCTACAGTTTCCACCAGCACTTTCTAAGATGCGAGCGTTCCTCCTTTACGGTTCCGCGTCCTTTCGCAGAAGCAATTGAATTGTCGCTCTTCATTAATAAGTGATCTATCCACTGCTACCTTCACTTTCTGATCAGATCCTCTACAGGTAACTGTCCACACAAAGTAAATTATTGAGAAAACCATGAAGCAATCTGTACAATCCGACCTTGATGGTCGGAAATAATATGTAGGTGAAGCGCCCTGTCTCATCGCCCTGGGTTCAGATTTCGGTTCGTCATTGGTGTCTGTGTTCGACTTTGTGAGCAGTATAAAGTGGGGTGAAAATGAAACATTAGCCCTTTTTCACTGAAAATTAAATGTGGTGAAAATAACAACAATGCGAAATAGGTCGGGTGATGTGAAAAAAAAACATAATTAATTTGAATGTACGTTCTTCTATATCGTTCTTCAAACTCCGCACAAAATTACAGCACTTACTACAAGCGCTCCATTTCACAGATGCAACCATTTTCGACAAAAGTTCGTGTAGCAGACAAATAATGGATTTGGCTAATTAAGCTTTTGTGTAAAACAACCTTCCATACGGATATCGCTTCAAATAAACTTAATAATAGTATTTTACTATAATTTTCAGTAATTTGTTGCAGAGCCCCCCTTAAGTTCATTCTAGCACCACAACAGCAGTGTAGGTTGTAATATAGAGCTTGATCCTACCAAGTTTGGTGGAAATTACAACAACTATCACCTACCTATCATAACAAAGTTGTGATAGGTCAAATTTGTCACTTCTTTGGAAATTCTAGATTTTGACTGTCAATATCACCTGAAATGGGATATTTTCACATAATATATGCGTATATTAGGTGTTACGCACTAATGGGGCAAATTCAAAATCAAGTGTCTTTATAAAGGAAATACACAACCACCATAACTGAAGCGTCCAGCTTCCGGTTTCCCGACTTGTTTTTATTAAAATCGATTCTCGGTCCGCCCGTTTGTCTGTCCGTTTGCCTCTCCGTCTATCTTTCTATCTGCCTATGACAGGATTTTTTCCTGGATATGGTGAACGCAAAATTTCGTAGCAAATGTGAGAACATATGAACACACCCATACAGTGAGTTAAATCATTGTATCTTGAGTATTAAGGAGTCCCAACACACGCTAAAGAGGCATGTAAAATATTTTGCACTCGTATGGGGTCCTTATCAGTACTTTCTAAAGCAAATTTTAGTTTGAATATCACTTGCAGAGTGGCGGAGTGCGACAAGTCATCATTTTAAAAGGGTCATTCTCAGAAACAAGCCAACCAAAAAATTTGAAAAAAAAAAATATGAATATGGCATCGTTCTAGTATCCTCCTATTATTTTCAAGGTTGTGGTCTCGTTGTCTTAGCGCGTCAACCACACTTATGCGCCATCGTTGCCGGCTGTTGTCAATTTCCTACAACTTTCCTTCAGTTTTTCCAGAAGCTTACACTGAACCTTCTACTGCTCTATCTGAATTTCTCACTGCCACTTTGCCCTTCTGGTCAACAAATTTACGAGTGTTTGGCCCGTAAGCGGCCGAAGTTCTTTATCGGCTGATGTTTCAGGCCAAAGTATCATAATAATTTGAGTTTGAAGCTTCCAAATAGTAATAAGATAACCTTAATTTTGTTTATATTTCATCTTCAAACTGCTGTATCTTACATATGGCTACTTTCCTTACTCCTGTCCAATTTTGTTGATTATTCCTCCGCTTAAATGCCCTGGCCTGCGATTCAAATTCTACAAAAACTTCAATTTTCTTCCATTAAAGGCTTAGTTGCTAGTTCTTACCAATATTGCTGACAAGCTTTTTTCCTTATCTAGTTCACCCCACAACTAATGGCCATGATTCCCTCTTGAAACTGATTCTTACTCTAATCTACCCAATATATATCCTCGACGCAGGATTCTCCAATTTATCTCCTGTAAGACCGATTGGAGCCCGCATTCAGGCGATACGTTGGCTCCCATAGCTTACATGAAAATACAAATGATAACAGACTGCGGATTATTCAATTAGCAGGGTCACAAAAAACGGTTGTTGGAAAATACCTGGTTTGCGCGGAAAGCGGTCCACAAACATACGTAGGCCTCTCCAGACGGGACCACTTTCAACCAAACTTGATCGAACGCCGGCACGTCTCAGCCTTGATGAATGTCAGAACATATAGGGGGGCCAATATAGACTCGGATCACTATCTCTTTGGCATGGTGCTCCGAGCTCGAATAACAATACCACCTAGAATCCCCTCTAACAATCAGGTGGGAGTTAACACTGAAGCCATCCACAACACAACCCTCCGCGACACCTACAAGTGGGAAATGGATGCCGCAATAACCGCAGTCAACGATCCTGGAGATGAAGCATCAACAAATGATCTTCACAACCACCTGAAGAACGTTATCATGGATACGGCCACAAACATACTTGACCCCAGCCGCAACGGAACGGCTGGTTTGACGATGAATGTAAGCTAGCAACGAAACGGAAGAATGCCGCAAACCGAGTAATGTTGCATTCTCAAAGAACGCAGGCACGCGCAGAGACTTATCACGAACTTCGTCGAGCGGAGAAGCGACTTCACAGACGAAAAAAGGAAGCCTGGGAGAATCAACAAGTCTGCGAACTGGAAAAGTACAGGGAGCAATTGCACTAGGCTCGGAAGTTTTAGCAACAAGTCAGCAGGATGAAACCTTATACACCACGATGTTTATCCTGCCGAGACAAAGAGGGAAATCTGATTTCCGACAGAATGGACATATTGGAGCGATGGGTTGAGTACTTTGATGAGCTACTGAACAACCAGAACATCGGCGAGTTGGAGGTCCCGCAAACTGAAGACGACAGACAAAAACTGCCACCACCAAGTTTAGGAGAAACAGTCCGTGCAATTCATCGGCTAAAAAATCATAAGTTGCCAGGAGCTGATGGAATTACAGCCGAATTGGTTAAAAATGGAGGCCACCAGTTACACCAAGTGGATCATCAACTTGTGCTCAAGGTATGGGACAACGAATCAATGCCTGACGATTGGCAGCGAGGCATTATCTGTCTTATACATAAAAAGGGAGATATCACACAGTGCAGGAATTATAGAGGTGTCACGTTACTGAGTACCATCTATAAGATATTCTCCGCTATCTTGCTAGGCCGGATAGCCCCCTAAGCCCACTATATCATTGGCCCATACCAAAGAGGCTTCACTTCAGGCTAATCAGCAACAGATCAGATTTTCTCTCTACGGCAAGCGATGAAAAAACTGTTGAAATATGGACAACAGTTGCACCATCTATTCATCGACTTTAAAGCCGCCTATGACAGAGTGAAACTGAAACTAATAAGACTGACTAGGCTTACCCTGACCAATGTGTGAGGCCAGATAAAAGCAGCAGGATCACTCTCAAGACCAATCGACATCAACAACGGTCTATGACAAGGGGATGCCCTATCATGCGTCCTCTTTAACCTGGTCCTCGAGAAAGTGATCCGTGTTGCTGATGTAAATGCGAGAGGTACGATCCTCTTTAAGTCCACTCAACTACTAGTCAATGCTGACGATATCGACATCATGGGAAGAACCACCCGAGACGAACAAACTGCCTTCATCTAGATCGAGCAGGCGGCAATTGGCGCGAGATCTTGGGCTGCACATTAATGAAGGCAAGATAAAGTATATGTTGGCAACGTCAGCATCGAAAACCAACCAACTAACAACGTCAAACCACACTGGTTAAACAGGAACAATAAAGATAGGAGAATACAACTTTGAGACCGTTGATAATTTCTCCTATCTAGGGTCGAAAATCACAACCGATAACAGCTACGATGATGAAATCCGCGCACGGTTGTTGGCAGCGAACAGAGTCTATTTCAGCTTACAGAAACTGTTCCGCTCGAAACGTCTCACCATAGGGTCAAAGCTCTTACTGTACAAGACAATGATCTTGCCAGTCCTCATTTATTCCTCGGAGCCTTGGGTTCTTAGCAAGAAGAATTGTGAACTCTTGGCCGGGTTCGAGAGAAGAATCCTCCGAAGATCTGTTGGCCCCCTACATGAGGATAGACGATTCCGTAGTCTACATAACGACGAAATCTGTGAACGATACCATGCCCGTCAGCTTGTGGACAAAATCCGGCTCAATAGGTTACGGTGGGCGGGTCACTTAATCCGTATGGGTGAGGATGATACAGCCCGGAAAGTCTATAAGGGCAATATCTATGGTAGAAGAAGAAAAAGAAGACGAGGCAGACCCTGCCTAAGATGAAACCGTGGCATAGGTCAGGACGCCAGATAGCTTTTAGGGATATCGAATTGGTGAACCTCGGCGCAAAACCGGGATGTGTGGAGTTCCTTATTAAGGCGGGCCTAGACCGGATACCGGTTCTTGCGCTGTTGATGATGACGAAGACCGATTGAATAAATCTTCTTGGCTGCTTTGCTCCTCTTTCTTGCCCTTGTCTGCAGTAATATATTTTTTGATTCGCAAAATTCGTAAAATATCGATTTTGGATGAGGATTCATCGATCAAATTGTCCCGAAGGTAGAACTAACTTTTTGGTGCCATATTAATAATAATAATAATCGTTGGCGCAACAATCCATGTTGGATTAGGGCCTTGAAGTGTGTTAGAGCACTTCATTCAAGACCGTAACGGTACACTAGGAGGCAGTGTGGTCAGCATTGCGCTCGCCCGAGATTATTACCCTGATTTGACTCAGGTACTCATTCACAGCTGAGTCGACTGGTATCCGACGTCAAATCACGATACAAATTCCACTGCCACCAGTGAGATTTGAACCGCGACCTTCCGTACAACAGCCTTGCGCTCTAACCACTCAGCTATCCGGATCATATTGATCAACAAAAAAATGTAATCAACTGTTTTCGCAATAGTTTTGAAGCAATGAAGCTGCAGGAATTAGTAACGTTTTGACCCGTGTTTGATTTTCACAGTAGCTACCGCTGTTATTTTTCTTTCACTGTATTTTCGTTAATTAAGCAATGCTTCCCTTGCTTCCATTGACGCCATGTCACTGAACTCCCTCTTCTTTCGATACAGCCCAGCAAGAAATACGATAGAATAAATCTTAATAGGTTTGGAGCTTTCTAGTTTTACTTAGCGGATGCCCTCAATGTCCTCCCAGTGCTGTCAGACTACGTGTGTACGGTTGTTGGACGAGGAATCTCCAAGTGGTAGTAGCGTCCTTGGTGAACTGCCTGAGGAACTTTGGGTATTCCCAACGGACTATGTCACCCGCAAACTAACTCCGAGAAGAAGTTTGGGGATCGTTCTTCTTTTTTGCTTATCTCAGCTATTGTAAGCTTATCACTTATGCAGCATTTATTATGATGATAAAGAACTTGAAACGCAGTCTCGTTGGATATATGAGATTGGCGAAAATATTTAATGGAGGGTTGTCTTCACTGACGGATTCAAGATGCTCTACGGGGTCGGCGTCGGGTTTTCTTTTAGATGCTCACGGGATTCCAACTTATTAATGGGAATAATTTCGATAGCCTCCTCTTAAAAGAATGTAAAAATTACACTCCGCTCATTCCTCTCTATCACTGTTAACAAAAGTTTGTTTCAAGGTAATTTTAAAGATAGGTTACTGGTATCATTCCCGTAGCCAAAAGACGTGATATGTCTGGCTGAAAACTAACGTCCGATGTCATTACTTTCCTTAACGTTCTTTAAATTCCAATCGCGGAGCTATTGTTCAATTTTCATTTACCCACATGGTTCTCTGGCTTCTTCTTTTTTCGGTTTCAAAAAATAAGTCCAGCTCAACTTCATCTCGCAAACAATATTCGTAGCATTATTATCGGAATGTTGTCTATTGTACAACGGAATTAAATAAATAAATAAATACCAACAAAAAAAATTAAATTACTAGATTCACTTTTCACCTACCTTTCTATAAGATAAATTGATAAATTTTGCATTACACAAAATACTCCCACACAAAAATCTGCTACAGCTAAATTGGCTAAGAAAAAGTTGGTAATTGATCGTAGACGTCGTGACAAAGTTACGACTAGTATCACAAGGAGATTTCCTGAAAGAGAAAGAGAAAATAATTTCATAAAATTGTTTCGGGCTAAACAGAAAGTTTTCGTATAAGCAATTTTTTATCATATTAAAAGTTTTATGAGGTTAAAATTGTTTTCACTGTTTTTTGAGTCACCCTTTTGAAGAGTGTAAATTTCAATGACAATTTTAAGAGCCGATACTTATGAGTAGTTTTATCTAGTGTCAGAATAATTTAATGTGTTTTACTTCGCAAGAGTGGTATATTGGATAGTCATTGCTTTTTAAATAGTAGCTCGTTCGCTGCTTTATTACCTTCTAACCCAATCTGGCCTGTCACCCAAAGTATAATAGACCTTATTGAGCAAACTGAGCATGTCCAATCTGTTAAGGTATTCCCATACTAGTTCGGAATATACCTGGTAGGACGTAAGTGCCGTAATAGCCGCTTGGCCGTCTTTTAGAATAAGATTCTGCACATATAGCTCCTTTTGAGGATAAAGGAGGCACATCTGTCTATGGTGTACATTTCCGCCCTGAATATGCTGGGATACTTACTCATTGCTTCAAGGTGAGTTTTCCTTGGATCAATGACCTCGGCGCCTGCTCCCTCTCCCATATGGGGTTCGCCAGTGCACCAGATAGTCAGTTGCTGGTTTAAGCCGTATGTCAATGCCATGCTCTCCCAGTTTGCCGTGTTGCTCCAACGCGCTTCCAACTTCTTATCGAAGTGGCACCTCGTTATCATCTTATCCCTTGGCACCAGTAATTCGAAATTTCGCCTAGAAAGAATATCAATTTTCCTTCGATTTAGGCAGCCCTCCGGCTCACTAGTACTCGCGGACATTCTGAATCTCGCCCTCCTTGCCTGCACCTGTCTGTACATATGGGAAGGTCCTCTAGGGATGCCGGACAGATTCTCATTGTCTTACTGATGCGGATACAAGCCAGTCTTTGAAGTTGCAACTCCCTGGCTAAATTCACATAAATATATTTCACATATATTTGTGCGTATCTTAGTTCAACTCATGGATAAGGACTATAAAAGAAAGTATCGTTCTCTCTACAATCCATTCCTGAACTAAAAGATCGTGTACTAGGTTGAATTGCTTTACAGCGGTCCGTTGAATAATGTGGGAAATGTTTCAGGAATATCAAAATTACTCCATATCTTTTGCAGTGTTCATCAAACAAACGCGATCTCATGTTTCTTTTTTGTTCTTTTTGTGGGCAGTGCCACTGGGGACAACGTTCAGCAACCACACTATTCTATTAGATGTCGAAAAGTTGATTGATTGCCTCATATAGCACGCTCTGCAATTAAAAATGAAAAAAATTGACTTTTTGACGAGTAACCCCAACAGAAAAAGTACTCAGGCACCCCAATCGATTTAACATCACGCACCAATACTATTAGCCAACGGTGAACTGTAAACCCATGATCCAAATAGCTATCGAAAGTCTACCCAAGAAAGCTCAAGAAAACGAAAAGGAGGGAGCGAACTGCTCGCTAGAGTTCCACCAGTTTACCTTATTTAACTTCAGAATGTCCAGTCTGTGTCGCTAAAATGTCTACGAAGTTTGGAGCAAATCAAGATTTGGGGGAGTTTGATTACCATAATTGAGGAACATCCGCACTTTCAGAATCCAGAATCAATTATAGAACGTTGATGAAAACAAAAGTTCGCAGTCGAGAAATTAGTACGTTTCCAAACCATGTAGCCATTTCTGAATCATCAAGTAACTTCGAGATTTGCAAGCTGCTAACAAACAAATCTCTACCACTTTTAGTCGCTTTTTACGACAATCAGGGAATACTTTGAGAATTCTCAACCCGAAATTAACAGAATACACAAAACCTTATCGGGGCATCAACTTCCTGGCTTAATAACGAATACCATTAACCTGAGTGAAGTTTACATGACCTACTCTGTCAGACTCTTATGCACCAAAGCGTATTTCAGTATGCCTGCATGCATCAAGATTGGTTTACAATTTTTTTTACGTCAGAAATAACACTCTTAGCTTCAGCAGCGAAAATCGTTTAAAGAAGCTAGTCCAACAAATATCAAGCCAACTTGCGGAAGTGTAAACGGAGCTATAGGCGGTCAAAGAGGAAGCGCTCTTATTCCCGATCGCGTCTGTAGCCTAGGTCCGGCATTTTTTTTTTTCCTAGGGGTATGCTTGTATCACTAGAAATTTTATGTCGAAGCCACCAAATGCATGAAGCCATATAACTGGACTTTGAAAAACTCCATTGGACATCGTTTTTGTTTCGGGGTAGGGTACGTCAATGGCTTTACGCACATAGTTTTGGACTCCCCCAACAGACTCCCTGTTATCAGAGAACTAGTCTGGAACCGATTAATACCTTACTTCGCGGTAGCCTTCACGCTTTCCGGGCTTGGAGGTCCTCAAAGGAATTCCCTTCCTCAACAGTCGAGCTCAATCTGAAAGAGGGTTGCCACTCGGTTAGTGTGGATTGCCGCTCTTCTCTTAAATCTTCGCCTTTGCGGCTGTAGATGGCTTGAAGTTTCTTAGCAAGAAGGGCAACGGAAATCATTTTCACGATCACCATCACAGACGGTTCTGAAACACTACGATAGGGAGACGCTACTCGCAAAGCCTGCAGTTCCTAAAATTTCCCTAGGCGCTTATTAAATATCTCCTTGCTGAGGATATTAGCCCATACCGCTGCGACGTATAGCAGAACAAACTGCGTTACTGCCATAAAAAACGATTTCCTATCGGGGGTCGTTAAAGGTGGCAAATGAACCCCTTTCATCGTTTTTGTGCCGCCTGTTTAAGTTCAACAAAAATACGAAGGCATGATTCCTTATAGACGCCAGCGTCGACATATGGATTTCTTATCACTCTAAATTCCAAGAACAATATACATGGTTTGAACTCCAACGGGTCACCAACTACCATATACGGAATTGCCAACTCTACCTTCAGGTTCGCTCTTCGACGAGATTTCCCTTGGAGTTTTAACACGTCACAGACCTCCTTCCGTTCAGCATAACTTGCCTGAACGGAACAAGAAAAATGGCGTATCACTGAACTAGCCATCATATAGTGACAGAACCAAGATCACCAGTCAGTTTAAATCCGATCAGCTCCGATAATCATCGCGAAAAAGGAATTCAATTCCATAATTCAGCTTGGGTTAGCACGAGCATGAGTTGCTCCCAAGTAAATTGTTCCTAAAAAGAATAACGGGTGGAGACGATACCCAGCCCCAGCACTCTAGCAAGAGCATTCTGGTTGATCACGATAAGTGAAGAAGACATATCGTCGGTTGCCATCACAGGTCCCTTGCCTGTTGAATCAAAGTGATTCCGTCATATCTGCAGCCAACTAACTTGAAAAGCCTCAGAGCGTTCTTAGGTATATTAATGGAATTCTTCACGGCAAAATTAAAGAACCAGAACCTGTACCTTTTTGAAGCACCCAGATGCAGCACTAATTACACATCAATTTGATGCACCTTATTCGCTGCGATGCATCTGACCTTGCAATTGGAGCACTTCTCCAAGAGCGGATCAATAGCACCCGGAAGCCGGTTTCTCCGCAAAGAAGTTCAATCCTGCAGAACGTATATACGGAGCGTACGATCAGGAACTACTGGCTATGTATCTAGCGATAAAATACTTTCATCATATGGTTTCATCTTTACGGAACGCAAACCGCTAACCATCATCTCCACAAAAAGACCGAGTGCTCACCTCGTAAACTTCATTATCTAGATTATAGAGAGTAGCTTGCCACCGATATCCAGCAGTGCGCTGGCCACAACGTCGTCGTGAACGCATTATCGTGTGTTGAGGAGTTGTAATCAATTATTTATTAGGCAAAGCTTACAGTATCCCCATTCATTGATGAAGCGCTCAAAATGATGCAACATGCAAATACAGGCCTTCGACTAAAGCACTGGTGCTATTCGACCTTGTATCACTAATCTACTCTGAAAAACTGTTTTCAAAAAGTTATACCTCCTATCCTACCCGAAACAAACACCAACGTTAAACTGGCCACACAGAAGTATATTTGACCGATTGAAAGAATTGAACGCATTGTTGCAATAATTGTCAACGGCTAGAAATGACTCGTCGCGTAACTGCGACGTCAAGACTTTTTCACAACCATCATCCGAATTCCGATACGTGCTTTTGGATCTTATCGTTATGCCTTATTGCGCGTGGCATTTTTATTCCTAACCATAGTAGACCATTTCTCACGAATCCTCGATCAAGAAGCCGCGATGGCTTCAAGAGGCCGTGATGGTTTGCCAGGCCAATTGCAAGGCCATGATCCAATTGGATTCTCGCGCCAACGATTATTATTATTATCATGCAGTTAATGGTATGGTAAAGCATTTTTATCGTCAGTTCAAAGTAGTAAGACGAGATATCTGCTCTGCTACTACGCATTCGTCCAGCTTGGCATGGAGACCTCTAACTTCGCCAACGAATTAAGACAGCATTCACAAATATCACGTGCAGTCAATGAAAGTTAACATGTTAGCAAAAGAGTCTTTATATTGAAGGACCTGGCGACAACAAATCATGTATTCATTGCGCCGATAGGCCGAAGAAAGCACTCCAACTTTTTTGCTAGGGCCAATTGCGGATGATCAGCAAAACGGATAAGTACTTCAGACTTGTTGGAAGTATTGAAGAGAACCCAATCTCGGACCAACAGCAGGAAGCCTTCGTGGGAATACCCACTCCCGCGCGAGACATTCGAAAAATCGGACAAGTTTCCGTTCAACAACCTCTAGTGGCAAGCACAATGAAATGCAGGCAGACCTTCCATAATTTCGTAAACAGTTCAGCAATAACAACACCACAAAATACATGATTCCACGACACCGCCAGCTGAATCATTGCAATTTCCTCGCTCGAAATCACTGACTGGGGAGTGCTGTAGTGGTGTCAATTACCTCCGAATATTGAATTTCTACTCACAACCATTCACTTCATCTGACAATTCATAATAAATATTTTCAATTCAATCCAAATTGATACCTTTTTCCGTGTAAGATGTCTAACGATTTTTAAAGTGAAGAGGAAGAACGCTAACCATCTAAATTATTCTCTTCAATCCGGAACGGAACTTTAACAATTACACATCTTCAGAATCTCTAGCAGCCACTTGAGACATTTCCATCGGTATTGAAACCCATGCTGAAATTCCTTAAGTACATCTTTTAAATCCTCCCTCTAAGAGGTAAAATAAATAATTGATTCCCACAGCGGAAAACATATCAGCAAAACTTTCAGTGGCAAACCAAACAGCCAACAAACAATAAACTTTCGAAACAACCACAATCAACTACTTGAAAAATACGAGTATATCCTCTGCAAGGGAAGTATCGCAGGGGTGATTTTGCTTTCCTTGGCAAATCCATGTACTCCGTTCACATATGGGAGATACACAGCGTGTCCTGCCACATATCCCTCTATTTCAAACAAAACGTGCTAGCAGATATAAGACACGTATCTTTTTGATATGTGATTTGGTAGCCCCAATAGGCCTCTCTGCAAACTTCATTTGAAAGTTTATGAATCCCATTTGGTCTGTTCAAGTTTACTGAAGAGGTAGTTGGACTATCCTCGCCCATTTGGGCAACCAAAACAAATTTTTGATGTGGTTTAACCATAGAACTGAATAGAAATAAGACTGAAAATTAGGTTGGGATGTTTACTGCGATTAAGTGTATTTCCGGTTTCCGGGAAATCCCAAACCGCAAAACTCCCATGTTTGGGAAAATATTTGAAAATCTCACATAAGGTTCAACAAACAACATAGGAGAAAAAGAAACTTCTTGAATTTTCAACGTTTCGCATATGCTGGCTTGAATATGGCGACTTAAGGATTCATTTGTGTAAAAGGGAGGAGAAGATTGTACGTTTTTCAATACATGGGAAATAAGAAGAAAAAATTATGGGAAATACATTTCCAATTCGGTTGCTAGTAGAACATCGTTTAAAATCTGGTTTTGGATGAAAAGCTCATCGAAAATAATTGATGAAATCAGGAAAAATGTTGCGAAAGATATCACTTTTAATGGTATCAGCTTATACCATAATTGAAAGCATGTCTACGCGTCTTTAAGCCGTTTAATTTTAGTCGTTTTCAATGATTTATCTTCTTTACTATAAAATTTGTGGCTACATTCCCGGGAACGAGTTGACCATCCGGAAACTGTTATAGAATGACATCACAAACTAAAATGTTAGCCAGTTACTGCTTATATGTTCAAAGTTTGCTTAAAGAAGGATACTGCTAATCAATCAAAGTCAAAGGACGTACCTTGGGTCTAAAAAAAACTATTAGTATGTCGTTTAAGCCTATAACCGACAGAAGCTTTAATATGTTTGAACCTGGTCTATAATATTAAGTATTCGTCCAACTGCTTCTACAACTACTTTGCATAAGTGTCGGGTACTGTGCCGGTATATGTGTGGAGGTTTCGTCGCTCTCCTTATTGAATCAACAGACAGTTTCTATAGATATCCCTATTTATCCAGGTGGGAGTTTAGTCTGCAGTGACCAGTAAGTATTCCAACTATGATCCAGAGGCTCCTCTGGTGAGATTTATGTAATCTCTCGAGAAATTGGTGTTATTATCTCCCCCCATAAACGTCCTGGAGTGTTCGATTCCCGATAAGTAAAAAGTATAGTCCTCTCAGTCGTTCTTCATTGTTTTTAGCGCAGCAGCCATGAACCCATTTTCGAAGGACTAGTCGTCATTGGATAACTGCGAGTGATGAAAGATGGTCGGTCGTCGAATTGCTCATAGATTCCGTCGTTATGTAGGCTACGGAATCGTCCATCCTCATGTAGGGGGCCAAAAATTCTTCGAAGGATTCTTCTCTCAAACGCGGCCAAGAGCAATTTGTTTCTCTAAGAACCCAGGTTTCCGAGGAATACATAAGGACTGGCTGGAATGGCATGATAGGGCATCTCTTTGTCTTAGACCGTTGTTGATGTTGAATGGTCCCGAGAGTGACCCTGCTGTTTTTATCTGACCCCGCACATCAGTCAGTGTTATCAATTTCGTCGGGATACCGAATTCTCTCATGGCCGTGTACAGTTTTGCCCTGGCTATGCTATCATAGGTGGCTGTAAAATCGATGGTGGAACTGATGTCCATATTCCAACATCGCTTGCCGTAGAGAGAAAATCTGCTCTGTCGCTGATTTGCGTGGAATGAAGCTTCTTTGGTATAGGCCAATCATGTTCTGGGCGCATGGAGCTATCCGGCCTAGCAAGATAGAGGAGAATATCTTATAGATGTTACTCAGCAACGTGATACTTCTACAATTGCTGCACTACTTGATATCCCCCTTTTTATGTGTGGGACACATAATGCCCCTTTGCTAGTCGTCAGGCGTTGATCCGCTGCCCCACACCTTGAGCCTGAGTTGAACCACTTGGTATAGTTGGTCGCCTCCATTTTTAACCAATTCGGTTTTAATTCCATCGGTCCTTGGGAACTTATGGTTTTTAAACCGGCGGATTGCACGGATTGTTTCTTCCATGCTTGCTAGTGGCAGTATTTGTCCGCCGTCTTCAGGTGGCGGGAACTCCAACTGGCCGATATTTTGTTTATTGAGCAGTTCATTAAAGTACTCGGCCCATCGGTCCAATATGCCCATTCTGTTGGAAAACAGATTTCCCTCTTTGACGAAGTGTATAAGGCTTCATCCTGCTGATTTGTTGGTAAAACTTGCGCACCTGGTGCGGTTGCTCCCTATACTTTTCGAGTTCACAGACCTGTTTGTTCTCCCATTCAAAAGTGGTCGACGCGAATCAACAATATGCAAGATGACTCAAAATCTCGTTAAATTGTTAGCTACTCGTATTTCGACCCGAAAATCCTAAATCATGTGCTTTCTTTCCACTACCGCAATCGAAACAGTTTGCAGTCCAGGAAGCTAACTAGATGCAGATTTGTCGGTGTTATTTGCTTATTGTTAGTCTTTGTCAGTATCCAGCTTTTTGTAAAGCCTGCCATATACGAGCAGTCTGTTTTCACCCGCCGACTGGAGCGTGTGTGTGTTCCGGCTGACCTGTAAGTTTAAATTGTATAGGCTGCTGTCGGTCGAATGAAAAACAAAAAAATCCGGCTGACTGAAAAGGAAATCAGGCAAGCCGGTACGTGTGTGAACTAAGTCGCCGAGCCGGCGGTCGCCGGTTAGGCCATATAGGCAGCAAACGTTCTATTATAAATGCCCGCACCCAACAATATCTCTACTATACGTCTCAATACATACCACGGCCAGATTTAATGGTACGATTGGCTTATCGGTACGTGCATGGAGTTTCAGTCCAACAGGCGGCCGCAAGGACTGTGGATTCTGTAAGCGTAATTGGCCACTCAATCGTGTATGGGCAGTCTTAAGGATACAATGAGCTATTACCTTCTTGAAGTTTACCCAAAAGACTGAAGTATGTACTCAGGACTTTCCTTCCCTGAATCATCGATTTTTGTACGAAAAAAAACACTACAAAGATCCTCTGAAGTCATCAAACAGAGACAATATTAGATGCCTGGTATAAAGAGAAAGGTTGGCAAGGCTCAAATTGGGCATCTGAGTTGACGGGAAAGTTTTGAGCCTGTCAATTTAGCGTTGGCATAAGGAATACTGACCAGTATTGATTTTGGAAAAGTGAAAGAAAGAAAGAAGAAAAGTGAAAGAAAGAAAGAAGAAAAATAACCCGCTCGAATGTGTGGCTTGAACAGGATAATCCGCTATTTGGGCGCCGATCAAATGACAAGAAACTTAAAAGAAGCTCGCGCGATTTACTTCGTGCACAAAAGCATGCACATCTACATATTCAGTATGAACAGGGTGCGGCAGCATAACTTCCTTTTTTAAAATGCGCGCCACTCAGTTAGTTGATGTCATAGCGGAGCGCTAGTGGTCTCGTTCAAGAGGGGATACTGTAAAGTTTTGTCCCGACACGGTTCAGTCGCCATCATGCGTTGGAATAGTGAGGAGCGTGTCTTCGCCGTTGAAGTTTACTTTTCAAGCGGATGTTCGGTTATTGCAACACAGTGTGCATTTCGGAATCGCTTTAATTTAACCCCGTTGGCTCCCGTCCCAAACCGCAAATCAATTGTTACATGGGTCACTACATTCAGACAAACTGCAAGTGCGACAAAAGGAAGAACTGGAGTCCCTCGGCCCGTTAGATCACCTGATAACGTTGAAGCAGTGAGAGCGTCAATGTTGCGATCGCCACGCCGTTCTGCGTGCAAACACGCATCTGCCCTTGAACTATCCGTTCTGTCAGAAGAATTCTTCGTGATGATCTTCATTTTCATCCCTATAAGATGGCGATAGTGCAGGAACTTTCAGAACGTAACTTCAATTCTCGGATGAACGCGTGTGAGCGATGAAGCCCATTTTCATTTGTGTGGGTCGGTTAACAAACAAAACATGCGCTACTGGGCTGACACCAACCCTCAAGAATTGCATCAAAAGCCTTTGCACTCACCCAAAGTCACAGTGTGGTGTGCAATTTCCTCAGCTGGAATTATTGGTCCCTGGTTTTTTGAGGAAAATGAGGTTACAGTCACAGTGAATTCGGACCGGTATGTAAACATGCTACAGATTTTTTTTCCACGGCTAGAAAATTTGGATTTGGGGGACACTTGGTTCCAACAAGACGGTGCAACAGCACATACTTCAAGAGCATCGATCGCTGTTTTGAGGGAACACTTTCCAGAGCGCCTTATCTCAATTAGAGGCGATTTGGAATGGCCGGCACGCTCTCCCGATCTGTCCCTTTGTGATTTTTTTCTATGGGGTTTTTTGAAATCCCGTGTTTATGTGAACCGTCCAAGAACCCTACAAGATTTGAAGACCAACATCCAAGAAGAAATTGCCAATATAACACCTGCTATGCTAACAAGAGTCATGACAAACGCCAGAAATCGGCTTACGCAATGTATGGAGAATGGGGGACGTCACCTAACAGATTTGATCTTCAAAACAATGTAAATAAAAACTTTAGACATGTACCTACATTATAAAAAATAAATAAATATTTTCCGATGCATACAATAGTTTTTATTGAGTTTTGAAAAAAGGAAGTTATGCTGCCGTACCCTGTATATTGAATACCGCTGGTTTACTAATAAATATATCTATCTGAATTAGACACTACCAGGAAACTTCATTAGCATATACGTGCTAATGCGCATTCATACATATGTCTGTCTGGAGTAATTGATATTTATTAAGCATGATGATAACGTCATACAAATTTTAGAATGGACGAAATTCACAAAAAAATGGAAAAGTTTCACCTTCAATAATTTTGTTAATAACATCTGGGTTTTCTTCAAACTTGACCAAATTGTGCCTTATGAACAGTACCTGTACTTCTAGGATGAAAAGGTAGGTAGGTAGGTTGCCGCTTAAATTTCTAAAACATGGAAACATACTATTATTAACTTTATTTGTGCAGATATCGGAACAGGATATATTTTGAGGCCTAGATTGCGTAGAAATACACCACAGATTTTTCGGTGAGATAGATTCTGAGAACGAGACCTACTTCACTTTTTGGGGCACACATCTTGAGCCCTCACTCCTCTATGTTTCATCCAATATCAGACACAAAGTCATTTTCGAATAGTACGTGCCCTTTCATTTGTCTTTTGTTTCAATATTCGGTGAAATCTTAAACCCCCTTTCACATGTATTTGGAGCCTCAACAAAAAATGGCGCCGCTGGCTCTTTGTAGGTAGAACATATTCTTTGTATGTCAGAGAGAACCTACGGTAACTTTATATTTTTAATAACATTAGGATTTAACTCAGACTTTTCATTGTTGTGTCCTGCTCCTTATGCTGACGCCGTACTCTTGGAATGAATTTAGCGGTTTTTTAAAAAAAGCTTCTAAAATTTAGTCATATGTATTTATTTGAGCAGATATGCAATGGAATACATTTTCAGATCTAGATTTTATATAGGCGTTCTTTTTTCTGCTATTTCAGTTGAGTTTAAAGAGTCACCCCTGTCACACATTAGTATTGTACATTTTGAATCCTAGTTCACTTATCATCCAGCTGATAATCAAAGTTTCTCCCAATGTTGAAGTGTACTAAATAAGCCTTTTCAGTTGATACCCCATATAATCATACGCAAAACTTTAAAAACTTTTCGCATTCCCGCCCCACTCTTCTTTACAACCAGTGTCAAAGGTGACATCCGCTTCTTTTTCGGCGAAAAAAGTGTTGCACTCATCTTTTACTTGTATGGGGACTCCAACCCTTAAGGGGGTCATCCCGTGTGTCGGGTTGGAGAAATCGAGTGCATGAATTGTATCTATATATAGTGGAGAATATGTGGGCAAAGGGATTTTCTGATATCCCGAGTCATTCAGAAATTACAGGGTTAAACAGGTAAGGAGTTTGCAGCCGCGGCTAGAGTACTCGATGAGAAAGACCATCGAATCTTCTTTTACCGGCTAGTCTTTTACCTGAGCCTTATAAATTCGAATATAGGTATAAATATAAAAAGATGGAAAACCGATCAATTGTTTAAACTTATTTCCTGTTTAGAATAAAAAGGATAATCCAGTCTACAGTGAGCACTGAAAGGCGTTCAAGTTATACTCAGTTATATTTTGTTGTAAGTATTGTGCTGTTTGTGTGTTCAGTGATTTTTTTAAATGGACCGTACGAAGGGAGATCGCTTTAGCGTTCAACGTCATGCTCGCACTAAAAAACGACTATTTCATGGGAATCGATACTTAACAGAGAAGAAAAAAGACTTCGCATCAACATCAGCAAATAAACTTTTAGCAAGCATGAACATGGATGTTCCAATTGCGACAAGTTTTGTATATTGTATATTGGATTTTGTTGGTGGAGTTTTGTCCGGTATTTCTGCAAATTTCTGCAAATAATAAAATATACGTAGTAGTAAAAAAGGAATACGTAAGACATGTCGAGAAAAAAATGGGAACGCGGCTTAGAAATGCAAAGAAGAATCACAAAGGCATTGGTGGAAAAGGGGCTGGAAAACTTACTGATAAGGGCCTCACTACATTTCCTGGGCTGGCTATTCGTCGACACGCAAATTCGATAGAAGGAATGAAGCAAGAAATTTTGGGAAACTTTCTTCAATAAATGTTCTACAGACGAAAATTCTCAGCATCAAAATTGTCCAGCAGGCGAGGACAGCTGGTGCAAATGGCACAAAGCGGAAGCTAAAGGAGAACTGGATAGTTTTCACCACGAGAAGGCACCTTTGACTGAAGAAGTTCAAACAGTCATCAAACCAATCTACGAAGATTTGTCACGAGATGATCTCTTGAACAGATGTTTAGGAGCAGAGACCCAGAATAACAATGAGTCGTTAAATGCATTGATCTGAACTTTCGGTCCTAAACACCTTCATTCCGGGGCCAAGGTCGTAGAAATAGCCACTTTTCTCGCTGTAATTATTTTCAATGAACGATTCAATGGCATTCTCAAAATCCTAGTGACAATGGGATGTCAAGTTGGTCACATATGTCAGGTTTATGCGACCGCCGTAATAAAGCGCGAATTTGGCGGTCCGAACGACGATCGACTAACCTCGCTAAAAGAGCCACAATTGACACCAGAGAGCAACAATCGACCTTACAAGACTTTTTTGAAGAAACGGAGGGTGCTCTCTATGGAACAGGTGTAGCAGATTAATGGTGAGCTAAAATTTTAATGTTGATAATCACATTTAAATTTTCAAATGCGTTTTTCTCGAAACTGCATCTTGAAAATCGGCTGCCACCATAGCTCAAAATCTATCTAACCAAATTCTTTGAAATTTTCATGGCTTCTTTAATACATATTTCTGCGGTCCACAAACTAGGATAATTGCAATCGGACGGGTAGTTTTTTTTTATTCATAAAATAAGCCGTAAAAAAACACCAAAATCCAAAAAATTAATTTTAAAAGCCCACAAAAAATTTACCTTTTAATATTTTCTAATTATCCTAGTTTGCAGACCGTGGAATATTGTCCACATTAAAATGCCGTTTAGTTTTTTTCCCTCAGATGGACACAGTGGCCTCCAGCGTGGCAGCAGAAAAACACCTTTTTTTGGAGATGGGTGCATAAATTAACACCTATTCCGAAAATTAGCCACAAAATCAAGCTGAAACTAGAGATATCAATGAACATATGGTGAAAAAATCACGTTTCTGTCTTTATCCAGTCATTCAAAATAATTTTTCAAAAAAAGGCAAAAAAAAACGGCCTTCACACGGGATGACCCCCTTAAGCTCAACGTGGGGCAATATTATTCATCGCGTGGCTTCAGAGTTCCAACCCTTCAACCAACTTTCATGCCAATAGGTTTAGTCGCTTCTGAGAAAAGCGGGTGTAGCAAACAGACAAGTAAACAAAGGACTGATTTTAGTAAATTTTTCTCTCTACAAATTTCTCAAAAAGGTCTAAATGGATCACCCATAATAGTTTTACTTGCGTCTATGACTTCACATTCCTTGCAGTTCCGATCTCTTTCCTCGAACATATTTAAAACTAACGTAATATCCTGATCCGATTGAGAAGTTCGACCTCGCCGAAACTTTAGCATTTGCAAATTTCAAACGAAAACTCCTTTTCTTGGAAATTAATGCGGCGAGAAACGCAATCAAAGTGGCACAGGCATGAGTTATTCAATGAGGAATTGTAACCAATATTCCTTTCAAATTTGCATTTTTCTTTTTTGTTGAAACGCTAACTAACAAATATCCTTCACATAGGAGGTAATAGCCTTGCATGATATTCGCATATTCACAACCAGCCGCAGCCTCCAGTATATTCTTCTAACTTCGGCAAGTACTTCGCAAAGCACGCTCATGGATTGTCCAATCAATATATGGTTGCGGTTTTGGGGTAAATGAATGCACTTGCATCATTCTGCTGACGTACTTTATTTCACATCTTTACGACTAGCGCGATATTCCTACAAGAGAACTGATAGGCCTTGGAACTAAACTTTCCACGTGATCAGTCCACAATTTATGTAAATTTATTCCGATTGCTGGTGTTTTACCACTACTTTACGATATTGTTTGATAACACCACAATCATTACTTTCTATTAAACCTTAAAAGCTCCCTATAAAATAGAACGAAACTTCGGAATTCGGGGGCATTTTAAAAGGTTTTTTATTGCCTGTCAAATACGTGTTACTATGGTTTTACACGTACATAGCAACGCACAATTCCGAAGAAGCGAAAGGTTTCTACAAACGATACCCACGTGGAGCAAGGACATTACAGACTACATAAATAACTCATCGAATTATAATATACCACATCAGCAATCTTGGAAAAGGACAACGACTTTGTTTGAATCTATAGAGCTTAGATTTGCCAAGTATATAGTCACAGAGACGGGCTCAAAAAGTTTCCTGTCTACACCACAGAAAACTGCCAAGGAAGACGGAAATTTCTCAACAATATAGATTAATGGAGGCCGCATTCTATGAATACAAGAAACATGTCCATGTCAAATGCTTTTCGAGTTTCTCCACACTGGTTATGCATAACTTAAGGCTACGTCTAAATATTTGGATCTCCTAGATATACTCCGTAAGCAGCTTTGGCTAGTTTCTTTCCACTTGCCGGTACCAGTAACATTGTCGGCAGATTATGAATGAATATGTACATATGGATGGGTTCACAGGGGAGTTTTGAAATTTCTTCTTCAGCGCTTCGGTGTTACCAATTGCGTTTTTTTACCGGATACAATCAAATAGGAAGTCATATAAAAGTGGTTAGCTAGAATTTGATGCTTGCGGTTGGTGCTGTTTAGTTCTTATTGGTTAACTTTTTTTCAGCTCTGCTTTACTTTTGATAAAGGTGTTTGAAAATTTTTATAATTATTACCCATGAATATGTTATAGATATATCCTATACATTTCGATTATTTCAGCAAAAGGTGCATTCCTAGGTCCATTTTTAAATGAACTAATTGAACCATTGAAAGTAATCGAAACTGCCTTAGACAAGTATATCGTACCTCTAACACTGTAATCATTTTTATTTAAGTATTATGCGAGGTGTTTCAAAACTGCGGGAAAAAGTGTATACAAGATAATTTCTTATGCAAGCCAAAAATACTATTTTCTAAAAAAATCACCGTTTTTACACTTAAGGGGGTCATCCCGTGTGTCGGACCCGCGAAATCTATTTTCTTTTTGGCATTAATTGTATCTAGATATATTATGGTGTAACATATATAGGAAAAGTGATTTTTTGATATTCGGAGTCGTTCGGAAATTATAGTGTTAAACACGTGATAAGTCACATACCAGATTTATGTCGATCGCCGTAATAAAACTCGTATTTATTGGTCCGAATATCGTTCGAATGACTTCGCTAAAAGGACACGAATTGAAGCCAAGGCTGTACATGTGTTTCTTGAAGAAACCTAAGGTTTATCGATTAGATATAGCAGATTAATGGTCAGTTAAGGTTTTATGGCTAAAATCGCATTCTACTTTTTAAATGCGTTTTTCTCGAAATCGCATGTTGAAAGTCTGCTGCCACCATAGCCCAAAATCTATCAAACGAAATTCTCTGAAATTTTCAGGATATATTTCTACGGTCCGCAAACTAGGATAATTGCGATTCATTGAGTAGTTTTTAAGGTTTTGTGTAAACACAAAACCTTATTAAAATCGGTTTACCGTCTGTCTGTCTGTCTGTCTGTCCGTCTGTCTGTCTGTCTGTCTGTCTGTCTGTCTGTCTGTCCGTCACACGCATTTTTCTCGGAGACGGTTATAGCGATTGACACCAAATTTGGTAGAAAGATGGGAACTGTGAACCCTCACACATACAGTGAGTTACATCCTTTTACGTTGAATTTAAGGGGTGGTCCCCATACATGCAAAAGGGGGGTGTAAAATTCTTTTTCATCAAATATAGTCATGTGGGGTATCAAATTAAAGGTCTCGATTAGTACTTTTCGAAGCCGGTCTTAGTTTTGACATTTCTTGGAAACGTGGGGAATGCGGGGGGTTGAAAGTGATCATTTCTTTAATGGGCCATTCTCAGAAACTACCAAACCGAAAAATCTGAAAAAAATCAGGAGGCTGCCACTATATGGTGCCTTGGCTCCGAAATACCTTTCATACCGATATCTGTTCAAAGAAAGTTAATAATAGTATATTACTATAATTTTTTGTAGTTGGCTGGAAACCCTCCTTAAATTCATCCTAGCGGCACGAAATTCTGCAGTGATGTAGGCTATAATGTAGAGCATGATCATACCAAGTTTGATGGAAATCGCACTATTACTAACAAATTTATAATACGTCGAAGTTGTTGCTTCTTTGAAAATTGAAGACTATCAATGTCAATATCACCCGAAAGTGGACATATGCATATATTACGTGCTACGTACTAAGAAATACACAAAACCTTTCGTACCTGAAGCGTCCAGCTTCCGGTTTCCCGACTTGTTTATTCATTGAAGGAGCTGTGAAAAAACACCAAAATTCATAAAAAAAAGTTTAAGAGTCACCAAAAATTTAGCTTTTAATATTTTTGAATAATCTAGTTTGCGAACTCTAGTTAAGTCTGCACGTTAAAATGCCGTTTACTTTTTTTCTTTAAGATGATCACAGCGCCCTCTAGCGTGGTAGCAGAAAAACACCTTTTTGTGGAGATGGGTGTATAAATTGCTCTGTATTTCAATGACGAACTATGCGATTGGGCTGAAAAAACTACGCAGTTATGCACGCTCAAGATATTAATAAATCTGTGGTGAAAAATTCATATTTGTATCTTTATCCAGTTATTCATAAAAAATTTCTAAAAAAAGCCAAAAAAACGACCTTCACACGGGATGACCTCCTTCATACTGAAACACTATGAGACAACACCGTTGGAAACGTTAAATCGTGGTAGGACATCATTCTAAAATACAAAAGTTTAGAACTTTGGAAAAAAAGTGCTTGATTTGTCGCCTTCGGCTCTCTCAGCTAAACACGCTTAGTGGGAAAAAGCACGAATTAAGTGTGAAAAGGTTCAAAGTGATACTAAAACATATACCTATAAGTTAAAATGCTGACTATTCTCCATAAAAGTGTAGATACCCAAGGAGCGGTGGTTCAAAATGTTTCGGACTACGGGTGATGAAAAGAAATTATATTCAGATTCCAGTTCCAGTTCAAACGATTTCTACATTCCTCAACATATTTTGAGGTAATCAAAGGACTGGTTAGCAGCCTAAGTGCATTTTCACCAGAGATGGCAATAAGCCTCTCCTTTAGTCACTCATTAAATATATAGCTGCTTGCTCTTATGATCGCATACATTTAAGCAAGAAAAGTCGCTGTATATTGCCCATAGGAAAACGCCTACTTATCGTTTTTATATGACAATAGAATTATATTCTATTTTTGAGTCATCGGCGTTAAAGACCTCGGTATATTCCGCCACGTATTTTTCCGGTTAGTCCCGGTGTGATAATAATTACAAATCAGCCAAACAGATGTATGACGATCCGAGAAACCGAATTTACTACAATATCTGAATTTAATTCTGCAAATACCTTTGGAAATGTTCCATGCCGCTCAGGTCCGCTGTGTCCCTATAGATCTACACAAATTAGTTTATCAGTTGCTCTCTTTGCAGTGCTTTCAATGTATATATACATATATCCACGCGTTCCAAATTGAGTAGTGTATCTAGAGCGGTGCAGCATGTTGCACCCGTGGCGCTGGTAATACCTCGGCGTACAGCTTTTTGTAGTAAAGGCTTTTTTACCTCACACTAACCTATCACGTAATGATGGCAGCGTAATTACACATTATCGCAGAAGGCAAAGGTCCGTCTACACGACCCATAAGCTATGAAAACTAATTTCATCCTTGTGTCTCTCATGTTTGCCCCAAAGAAGTTTCTTATTTAAGTTAAAGCAGGTATCTCACTTCTTTGGAGAGTTAATAGGCTACTGTCCTCGTTTCTGAAAGGCAAAAACTATTCAGTTTCCTCCTCTTCGAAAATAAAAGTTAACATAGTAACAAGTCCATTAAAGTATTCCACAGAAGGGACAGCAATTTATGCATTAGCATGTATCCATATAAGTAAATTATCATTGACACCAAGTTCTTCGACCTCATCGCCAAGTTTTTGGGAGGGTGCATTTAGAAACCAATGAATGAAGAGGGAACACAAGGGACTTTGCACTGCCTTTCTTGTTGGTTTTTTATTTAGTGTGTGCGATCTTAGTAGCGTCTTGCGAATTTGACATTCAACCAGTCACTCCAGACGCTTCAGTGAGAATGATGTTGAGCTGGTCTGTCTGAAGTTCTTTGGGTTTGAATATTCGTCTTTTTCAAGCTTTGGTGCAACTCTACCCCTGCCTCTCTAGCGGCTCCATATCCTTCTTTAGTGTTGCTGAATAGATGTAATCACCACTACCCCAGTTTTTCGTATAACATACTCCTGCGGAAAACGCTACTTCCCTTTACCCGCCTCATGTTCTCTTGGATGTTTTATTTCCAAGAGTGTTCTGTACTGACTCAGCTCTTGAGTTCGCGAAAGTACCATTCGGTTTTCTAAAAGAGGCCAATTTCAGCAATTTATCTCTGCCCACCCTTGAAGTATCTTTCGCCTTCCAGCATCCTCACAGTACATTCCAAAGGAGCCCCATTTCTATTTGCGCAAAAGATCCTTATATTCATGCTGGGAGTTCTTAAAGTTTAAAAGATTTTCATTATTATTACTTGCATGGTTTAGAAGTCATCTGGTCGAATTTCTGAGTTATTTTATATCTTGGAGGCGCCAACTCTTTTAAACTTTAAAAATATGCGATTTAGGCTTTCCAATTCAGCTTGTATCTACAAAGGGTAGATAGGAGCTTGTCCCTAGTTTCCTAAGAAGTTGCGCTTTATTATCCAGAAGTTCATTAAACTTTGCTCAATTTGTTTTTCTAGGATATCACACTGATTTCTTTGAGGTGACCTTACAGTGAGAGTTTGCTTAGCACCCGCCAGCGTCTAATAAACTCTTATAGTTGCGAAGTCCTGGTTGTTAGGTCAATCCTTCACTTCTTCTAGGTCCGAGAACATAAGGGCACACCCCATCGTCTCAGCAATGAGGCCAGCTGAAGTGATAAAATTATAGCTTCTTTCTTACAGGAATGTATTTGTTACAGTTCCAACAAATATGTTGAGCGTTAGGATTTTAGTTGCTGTTTCTCTAGCAAATGCATAGGTCGAACGTTGGCATTGCGACTTGTTAAGAGTTCAAGACCAATTGATTCTGTATATGCAGATCCTTTAGTTCTGGCGTTAGCGGAGACCACCAAGAATCAGGATTCAAATGTCAAGTTTCTTTTTCAAATATGTCATTAACCGCATACCGGGGTCGCATACATAAAGGATCTTGTCCCTCTGATGTTGAATCAGTTTCGCTCGCGTCACTTGCTTCCCTTTTTTTAATTTGTTGCCTTAATTGTGCGGGAGAAGGTTATAACAGGTAGGATTTAGCCTGCAGTTTCTTTACCAATGCGGGCTCCCATACGTGAGTTCTATCGGTGTATGCACTACTCTCTGTAAGCAAATCCATTTTGCAGAAGTACATTGAAGCTGTTGCAGCTTACCCTCGTAGATCCTAATCATTGTTCACTATCAAAATTGCATTAACGTTGTACAGTTTCCTGATATGATTGATAATTTTAATACTTTCAGAAAAAATTGTGATGCTCTTCTGTCAGAGTTAGGAAAAATTGCAATCAATGACTCTGTGATAACAATTATGCTATCACTAAATTTATCGTGATTAAACGATTGTGTTCTTAAATGATTGTATATGCATGTAATCATAATCCTGTAACAACCTAATCATACTCATGTTATCACAGTCCTGTGTTAATAGTCGCTATTGCCTAATCTCGGTGTTTAGTTAAAATGTACATATCTTTGTCAGAGCACTCATTTAGGGAATATTATATATTATTAGGAAGGATAACAGTTTCCGATGCTTTGTGGATTGATCGGTTTTCCGGTTTACCAGACCTGCAGATGATGGCCTTTGCTTTCAAGGGGGCAGGACTCCAATATCCAACCTGCTCTTTCCTGTACAACTTGATATTTACAATGACGGACTTGGGCCGGACGATACAGTCAATACTTGGGATTGTCTACTAAAGCAACTTTATGGTAGTATCGTCGTGTGTTCCAAATGAAGGAAAATATCACGAAAATCTTAGTTATTAAACAATGGTTTCAGTTCAGGTTCCACCATTTTTTCTACAGACATATCCGGAATAATTGCCGGCACTTTACGGCAGATTTAGGTCCTTAAATGTTGCTCTAAGAACTAAAGCCTATCCAAACCAGGACACCAGGACTAGAAACGAGAACAGTTAATAATCGTTGGCGTAACAATCCATATTGGATCAGGGCCTTGAAGCGTCTTAAAGCACTTCATTCAAGACCGTAACGGTACACTACAGCACACTGTCGAAAGCAATGTGGTCAGCATTGCGCTCGCCGGTGATTGGTATCCGACTGGTATCCGACGTCAAATCACAATACAAATTCTTTAATTCCGTACGACAGCCTTGTACTCTAACCACTCAGCTATCCGAATACAAACGAGAGCAGTTACCTGCTTGTAAGTCAGCGATCGCTGCTGCGAATTTGGTTTTAATAACCAAACATTTCCGAAAAATACTAGGGATAATTAGCATTCCTTGCGTTTCCAGGCTGTGCTGATCCACCACATTTTAAAGAAATTCACGGAAGTCCGCAGCGAAGAAAAGTGCGGAGCGAGAAGGTTTTGGAAAGATTTTCACATTGTCTCGATTGAACTTGGCCCTAACTGTATCTCTCACTTAAAATATGTTAGATAGATATCTATGTACATCTGGAAGTGGATCTTAATGAGAGCCTGAAATTTAACAAATACGGTTACATTGAGCTAAATGGATGGCATTAATCTTAGCCGAAGTGCAAATATTATTGGATATGGCCTTTGAATTTGGCAGCAGTACTATCCGAACCTTGATTATTAGGTATTAATTCGATATGTGACTTGACATGCAGGCAAGCAGGTATGTATGAGTTGTTTAGGAGAACTTGCTCTTGTCAGTTGACTTACTTTTTCAGAACATATATGGTGTCTGGATAGCTCAGTGTTAGAGCACTAGGTTGTGGTTCAAATCTCACTGGTGACAGTGAGATTTGTATCGTCACTTGACGTTGGATATCTCTCGATCCAGTTGCGAATGAGTACCTGAGTGAAATCAGGGTAATAATCTCGGGCGCAATGCTGACCACATTGCCTCCTATAAGGTCCTGGAATTATGTAGTGAACCTTTCCCTTGAATAAAGTACTATAATACACTTGATGGCGCTGATACAATTGAATCATCGCGCCAACGATTATAATTATTAACAGCATATGCCTTTGATAAAATTCATTCCGGATGTGAAACTTTTGGAGGTTTTATTTAACTGCGCTAGCCAAGAGAACTCTTGAGCTCGCTCTAAAATAATGAAGCACAGGCGTAATATCAAGTCAATTTTTTGCTGAACTCGCGATCAAGGAGATTCTTGATTGCAAATCCCCTATTTAAGTTTTGTACAAAACGAAACCTTATAAAAATCGGCTTACTGTATGTTTGCCTGTCATTCGCATTTCAGGAATGCTCGCATTTTCATACTTTAGCGAGAACGATGTAGAATTATTGTTTGCATGGGCAAGGTTCTGGAAACCGGAACGGCCGACCGTTCGAGCACGATGCCTGTCAAAAGATTAATTGAATATCAACTCACCGATGACGTTCATCTTAACATATCGCGAACAGCAGTAGGTTTAGTAGTTGAATGAAAATGTTGCATACATCTATCGAAGGAGTTCAAGAATCAATGAATACGTCTGCCTCCTTTGTCTACATGCCGTTCGTAGTAGGAACTACTATCTGACCAGGTAACAGACGTTGGAAAATACTGCAGAAGTTTGAGATTTGATTGTCTATGGAAGTATAGATGCGAATTGCTGCGAGCGAAAGCTTGATGCACTTGAGCGTCGGAACTGTGATAAACCTTGGGAAGTGTAGCATAGGGTGCACCATGATAAAAAGAATTTACTATTTAGTTGTTTGTACTTGTAACTTGCAGGTGGTTGCAACTCTTTCAGTGGTCTGGAAAATGCTATTAAGGGTAGGCAGCACCTTACCACGATTCTCAACTGTATAAAATTGCAACTTCCTTGGATGAATTGACTAGTCACGCAGCACGTACAGCTGTTCATTGCTGCCTTTGGAATTTCTGCAGAGCTGCTACTTCTACTAATTTGTAGATTCTGGAAATGTGATATTTTTTCCGATAAGTGGAAAAAGATTGTGATCGTTGAGATTCCGACTGAGCATCCCTGTGTTGGTATCCCAACGAAATTGATAAGAATGACTAGGCTGACCCTGACCAATGTGCGAGGCCATATAAAAGCAGCAGGATCACTCCTGGGATCATTCAACATTAACAACGGGCTAAGACAAGGGGATGCCTTATCATGCGTCCTCTTTAACCTCGCCCTTGAGAAAGTGATTCGCGATGCCGATGTTTTATTACGTATTATTATTATAATACGTAGTACTATTATTATTACGGCAGGCCTAGACCGGATACCGGTTGTTGCGCCGTTGATGATGATGATGATCGCTGTGTTGAGTGCGATAAATGGAGAGGCTTGCGTGCTCTGTGCTGTTGTATAGGTGATAGCTACTCTTATTCTGGAGCACATCGAAAAGCACCCTCAAAAACTCCATTGACTGAGAATAGGTTGATTTCTGCTCCAGATCATCTGTGGATTATAGTATGCGAGGGTCAATTCCCCGCCTCGCAGCTTTTCATCGACTACGAGAATGCTTTTGCGGAACCTGCAGGGATTATATTAGGAGTTATCTACGCAGGGGGAGATCTCGGAAAAATTTGTAGGTATTATCAGAGGAACGTATGGCACTACAATCTGCTACAGTGAGGTCAAATCACAGATACTGCAACACCAACATTACGTGGAGGTGGTTCCATGCCAACGTCGCCTCTATGTTCCTATATGGCAGCCGTTATTCGAAAGCTCCAAACCTTAATTAGCATTGATCCTTACCGTGTCATCGGGGAACGATACCTTTCCGCAATCTCGAACGAAGGACTACTTTGGCAAAAGGCATCAGCGCCTTTAGTGAGTGGATAGCAAGAGTAACGCGTGACTCAGAAGAGCAAGTGGATTGGGTTGCTGGCAACTCCAGTAAAGAGCTGATACATATTTTGGTGAATTGGCGTTAGATCATGATACTGAAAATGTTAGCACAAATGCACCCAATGTTCTTCACATACGAAAATCACGACACCTGTTATGAGTGCTAAGCTTCCGAACTTCCGACTTGCTGTAAAGGGAGCCGCACTCATTACCTGTTCTCAGCCTTTGGCGAAAACCTCTGCTTTTTGGGATGAAAGTTCTGAAAAATCAAGCTCCAATATCGGAAATTTTCGACAAATTTTTTCTTAATGCAATCATACCTGTAGATCGGAAGACCGATTCGGGTTGAGATGATTTGGAAACTGAATGTAAACATTGAACCTGTGAAAATATATCTTTTTTTCTGTCCCCAAATTTTTATTTCAATAAATTGGTAACCCCATATTCTCCAAGAATGAAATGGGGGTCATGCCGATAAGCTCCAAATTATTACAGTTATATCATCATTAAGACTGGACGAAGAACGACACATGAAAAGGATGACAATAACATACTTCCTTAGTCAAAACTACAAGCTTCCGGTCCATTTCGACCATTTTCCGTAAATCATATCATGATAATATCTCAACTGCTGCATGAAGTACAGACAAATGACCTTAAGCTTAAATGCGGGCGTTATAAAGTCCTGTCTATTTGCCATTAAGATACTGGAATTTTCTGTGTATCTAAAATAGTTTACTCCTTGTCTTTCCTCAGAATCAGTAAATTACCAGACGATGATAAAAGAAATGTATACTTGCAAGTGCGATTTAGTTAGTATCTTGTGCTGCAAGCACTTCAGATGAATTTCCCGGTTTTGAATTTCTGCTATAAGTTTTTGAATTGCTTTGCAATTTGCTATCGCAAAATAATGGATACTTGTTTTAAATTGAAACTGGTTTAATAGATTAAATTTTAACGGATAGCCAATTTACTGTGATGTCAAACTTGTGCATTTTTCTCATTGTATTTTATTCCGTTAGTATACTTTGTAACAGTAACGGCGACTTCATTTTTGAATTTTGAAATTTATTGGATTATGGCAAGCATTTTCATCATTCAAGTACATTCCAAATGTGTGAGACCGTCACTAAAATTACATACTATTATCTGCCTTTCTTCATATTTTCATTTTGGTATCGAAAATTATTAACTGAACCACTCAGTACGGTTGCCAGATAATTAGATGTACATGGCTCTGATTTATTTCTTTGTATTATGTTGGATTTTCGTGCTAACTATCTCTTCTACCTAATGGACCTTTCTTCATTTCAAGGGTACTACATATGATATATTTAAACGATAATTGAATGCGTTTTGAAGAGTATAATAGTTGAACTCCACCGGAATGATAAAGGAAAACTGGCTCTCGGAAGTTTTCTATAAACCAAGATTTTTATTATAAATAATTTTGGTTTGAATGCCACCAAAACCATATCGGTAAACGGCAATTAATTGGATTCATGACGGCATTTAATTGAGTAGCCTAGATGTGTATAGGTGGCAAAAGTTCTGAAGGGTGGCCAAGTATTTTCCAAAAATGCAGTGATGGAACAACATTGTATCAAATTATGATTCAATCTTCCAAGTGGCCGGTTCAAAACAAGGTTTGATTTGAGAGCTAACTTTGTTTTTCCCCCGATATTGTAGGGAAAAATAAATTTTATATTTATATTTTCTGGTCCAAGAATGTAGAGTCAAGTCAAATTAACACTCTTACAAATTAAATTATCAGTTTGATATTTCAAATTAACGCTTTAATATATAAAAAAACGCCCTTACGAGTGAACAAATTTCTTTGAAAATAAAGGGACACACACATGAAGGCTTGGTAGATCATTCATGAGAGCACACACTCCAGGACCAGATTCAATTGGAAATGTACCGCCGCCAAACTGTTTCAATTTTTATATGGACATGACGACGCAACTACTAAGTACGAGGAATGGAAACGCCTTACACTAAAACTTTCCAAAAATGAGATGAAGTAAGTATTTGAGCTTGGAATAATAATAATCGTTGGCACTGCAATCCAATTGGATCAAGACCTTGAAGTGTGTTAGAGTACTTGTAAGACCGCAATGATTCACTACAGAATTATAGTACCCTGTATGAAGCAATCTGGTCAGCATTACGCTCGCCCGTGATTATTACCCATATTTGACTTAGGTACTCATTCACAGTTTAGTCGACTGGTACCCGACGCCAAGTCACGATGCAAATCCCACTGCCACCAATGACATTTGAACTGCGACCTTCCGTACGACAGCCTAACACTCTGTGTGTGTGTGTGTGTGTGTGTGTGGTGGGGAGAAGCTACAGCTTCTGAGCACTCAGGCCGTGTTGGCCCATTGTACTCGCGTCCTCCGTCTAACGGAATATTCCGGATTCGTTAACGTATCGTAGGATTTCCGTTAGTGGATGTGATGCTACCCGTCGTAATTGGAGAACATCGGCACCAAAGATTCGATGCCTGATACGTCCATAGGCGGGGCATTCACATAGGAAATGCTCCGTGGATTCCGCTTCCTCATTACAGGAGGGACACGTATCATCTTCGGTAATTCCTATTCTGAACATATGCCCAGCTAGTGAATTATGGCCTGTCAGAATGCCCACAATACACCTGCAAGTCCTCCTGCTTTTCGGCAGGATAAACTTTGCGGTACGTATGTTGGGTTCTGGCAGGAAAAGTTTGGTGTGTCGAGCAGCATTTAGGCTCTGCCACCTGTCATTATGGGAAACCTGTTCCAAGTTTTTGAAAACAGATTTAGCCAATGCTACTGATACCCCAATTGCTGGCTCCGGTCCCGGCATAGGGGAGATTGACCCCTCTTTCGCTAAAGCGTCCGAGATTTCATTTCCTTCTATGCCACAGTGACCAGGTACCCAGAGTAGTTCCACCGTATTGAATCTAGACATAGAATTCAAACGGTTTTTGCATTCCTGAACGATTTTCGAGGTGATCAAAGGACTGCTCAATGCCCTCAGTGCAGCTTGACTGTCACTGCAGATTGCGATACGCCTGCCCTTCAACCGCTCGTCAATCACCCAGTTTGCCACCCTTAGGATCGCATAAACTTCAGCTTGAAAAACCGTTGCATATTGTCCCAAAGGAGCCTAACACTCTAATAACTGAGCTATCCAGGCATTTAGAAAAACATTGCTGTTATCATTTAAAAGAATGTAAATTTCATGTTTGTATTATTTTTACTTCTTAAAATGTTAATTTCATTTGTTAAAGCGGTAATTTAATATGTCAAAGCGTTAATTTCGTTCGAAAGAGCTTTCATTTGACTTGCAAACCGTATATATCATTTAAGAGGTTCTGTTAAATGGACGTATTCAAGAATAAAAGGATTTCATTGCATCTTTGCCGTCTCCATTTATCAGGGAGATGAGAATTTTGCTATCATATAGGAAGCCGTGTTGTTTTTTTTCATCGGAATCTTGTGAGTTCTGATTTTTACGCTAAAGTATATTGTTGTATCGAAATAGCGGGTAGTACTTTTTCGAGCTTCGAAAATAATCAAGACCAGTCAGAAAGAAAGGGTGAAAAAAAGAGGTAATTTTGGGGAAGTGATGCAAATGTTACAACTGGCAGCTCGTGGAGCGTGAACAGATTTTTGAATTACGTTAAAATGTTTCTAGAATGCCCCAGAACTTGGTCATACGTTGATTATTCGGAATTTCAATGAAAAAAGATGTTAAGCTTCACATATCTATTGAGGATCTTCTTCAAAAAAATTTGTGGTGGCCATAAAAAAGCTCAAAGGGAACGAAATCAAATGGCTTAAACCCCACATTTTTTTGTAGATCCTAGAGAACCAGGTTGCATATGATATTTGTATGTTCTCTTTACCGCTTTTGTTTCAAAGTAATTTATCTAATGCAACTCGGTATGAATTCCGAATCTAAAATCGTTGCTTCACTACAATAATTTTCAAGGGAGAGAGTGCAAATTGTCAATATGGGCTCAAAGAATGAAAAAATAGGATGATGGTATCTTTCGTGAAGTGCGCGTTGTGGATGTAAAAGGATTTATCACGAAATATCTTGCCGGCGATAAAAATGTCACAGAATGTTCATATCGATCTGTCTCAGTTGAAATATAAAAAGGGAAAATACGGTTAAAGTACACCTCTGTGGCTTCTTGGATAGAGCTAACACCTTTCATCGGGCTAAGTCTATTAAATTTAGGAATACACAATTACCCTGCCCTAACTTTAATGTGGCTGTGGCTTGACATGTCTCGTCTTTGCAGCAAGGCTTCCCTTAGGAGCTACCTGATCCTTCCTGGCAGAGAGTTATTGGCAATGGCGCTTCTGCCTTCAACAAAAGAAGAAATTGTGACCGTTATTGTCAACCACTCCTAGCAGTAATTACAGTCAAACGATCGTTATTTCCCGATTTTGCGCAGATAAGGTTGAAAATGTCAGTGCTACCTATTGGTTAGTTATAGTTAAGAAGAGAAGAACAGACGCAATTGCGCACATTAGCAAACAAAACGGATGTGTTACTTTCGACATCAATCCTCAGTTGGCTAATCGCAAATATTCTTATTCCAACGTAGACCGCATTGCTTCAAATCTCCTCGAAGAAAACCATTTTCGAGTCAAGCATCATGCGACTTCGAACGTTGTATAGAAAATACAATAATGGTTATTTTTAAAAGAAGCAGTCACAATATTAGAAACTGGACACTTCAAGTATAAAGATTTTGCGTTCATCTTGTGCGAGAAACTTTCTATGCATGTTTTCCATTCATACATACCTAAAAATTTTATGTATTCCATATATCAATGTCCAAACTCCAAAATATCCACGTGTACATATTTTTAATTTTAACACGTTGTTTTTGTTTTACACAAAATTTCAAAAACGGATAGAATGATGGATGTTCCGTGCGATCGCATATATATGGTCGTCCTTCACCCCTGAGGTAACGTGTCAACCGCACTTAAGCAATGTAATTGTCGTCCTTCCTTAATGTGTAACCTATCTATTGCCACTTTTGTCTTCCGATCGCAGTGCATGCGAATGCCAGGCCTGTGCGCCGACCAAGTTCTTCGTTTGAGACAGTGCCAGGCCACCAAAATTTGATAATACCACGCAGGTATAGGTATAAAAATTGATCGGCGCCTATGATGCTCTGACCATTGATGCAGATAGGGAGAGTGCGATGACCCGTCAGACTGAGAACTTTGGTTTTGTTGATGTTTATCTTCAGGGACCTCACCGGATGTGATATCGATAAAAACCGTGGTGAAGTTTCCTTCCCGCGTCTTCAGTTGCTGATAATCTTGGATGGGGAGTTGGCCGCTAACGCCCTTCACAGGACCATCGAAAGATTCGCGACAATATGCAGACTCTTTCGTGATACGGTATACGATTATGAATTCATTGCAATTTGCGGTATCCTTCGCATCAGCGCAACAGCAAATTCTCTCTTGTAACAGCGTACACTACACAGAACTTCTCGAGATTTCACTCAGTACCGGAGTTGAAGCGCGTCATGGCCGATATCACAATACAGCCTTGAACCCCTTGCTTTCATCGATCCGCTTCTACGATTACGCAGTCAACCAGATCTTGTGAGGCCCTTTCGGGACATGGCCGATGATCTATATAGCACCTGAGAAAAGAGCATTTCTGATGGGTGCCCAATGCTCATCGATATTCTCAGGCGG
Organism: Hermetia illucens; assembly: GCF_905115235.1. Taxonomy (NCBI): domain Eukaryota; kingdom Metazoa; phylum Arthropoda; class Insecta; order Diptera; family Stratiomyidae; genus Hermetia; species Hermetia illucens. The sequence goes on along the minus strand of NC_051851.1, from coordinate 126,101,384 downwards.
GTTACTGAGTATATCTGCCGTTTGATCAGCAAGATTGCTCTCCCAGTGTTGAGCGACAACTGGGTCATACAAATACATACAGATGGTGATCCTTTTCGACGCCGATATCAGCGCCTCTCTTGCTACACACATCCAGAAGACAACTCATAAATCTACTGCTGATTGCGAAGTGGTCGATCCGATTGCTCTTATGGCGTCGGTCAGCTGAAACAAGTTAGGAAGTCTCTCCTAACCTGCGTTTAATTGCTCGCAGAAAGCATCCTTCTCCACTATGTGGAACATTATAAAATTATGATGGTCCCTAACCTGGACTGAAATCTTGCAGTTAAAAGTCTCTCAGAAACCGACTTCCAGGTACTGCGGTAGCCATCAAAAGCAAACCGGCACCGGATTCACGTCTGCTACCACAGGGTTTTCTATAGTACAAAAGCATATTGCCACAAAAGAGAGAGGAGTACTTTCCAGAGTTCCACCGCCCTGAAACAGATATTAAAAGAAAAATATCAAAGAAGATGTACCGAAGGGAATACATTAGGAACTCCTCTAACAAGCAGCGAAGATCAAAAGTTTTTTCAGACCCACACACGACTGTCAGTTGCTAATCTTACTACTCAACGATTATTATATCGTTTTTACGTTTTCAACAAAATCAAAGTCCAATGATTTTTCCGGAATCCTCCATAAAATCTCGCAATAACAAAAAATCGTCGTAACAATATTTACTATAGAAGTCATCATGATCTTGGTCCAAAAGTCGACATTTTTTTTAATTTTATTACTGAGTAAATTCTTGAATTTTATTAGGTGTCATAACCGAAAGGTGCACATTAAATTTGCCTGTAAAATGCACAAATATAGTCACTCTACATTACAATGTAGATTTGAAAATAAGTAAGACATAAGTAAGGAGCTGAGAATTCGCTGAAGTGAGGTGTCATAAAATATGATTACGATGATTTGTTTTCTCTGGAAAGAAAACATGAATTAGCTTTCATGAAAGCACTTTGAATCTACATTGTATGTCATATCTATGATATATTATTCGTTAAACGTCACCAGGAAAAGTTCATGGTAAATTATGTGCGCTTCAGATTATATACCATAAAATTATTCGTGAATGTTGATCCCTTGAAACCAAAGCGCAGCTAGGAAATCTAGCCAACTTCTTTCTCTTCTATTTCCCAGTATTTTTCTAATAGTGTGACACATCTCTTAAAATATTTCTACATTGAATCTTTTAGAAAACTCCTTTCCTTTCAAATGATTGGCTAAAGAGCGGAGAAAGTGCAAATCTGAAAGAACAAGGTGTTTGACCAATTACTGCTAACTTAACTCGATTTAGGAGGGATTTTAGGATTCGGTTGTGTTTTAACAGTCCCAAGTGAATAATCCCTAATATATTTCACAAAACACAAAATAAAACATTACGGAGTCTAATCCTTCTCTTTATGTCGATCTGGGTGTTTCGTTGTTTTTGCAAACAGTTCAGTGACTAACTTTTTTGTAAAAACCCCACTTTTCAGAACCTTCCGGTTTTTATCTATTCGGATTTGGGTGGAAAGGTGGTATGCTGAACTTGTTTCATTTAGCCTCCTCCTCTAATATCAATATTATTATAATTCGTCACTTTCAATCTTGTTTGGTTTTCTAGAACTTTTCTTTGATCTGCCTTTCTTTAAAGGATCGCCTTTAAAATCGTGACTTGGGGCACCAAAAAATGTATGCGCGCACAAAATAGAATGCTCTTTATGTAGTGATGACCCCAGTTGAAACTTAAATAAAAGGTATTGTAGATTGTATTGTATTCTATGAAACAAATGAAAAGAAAATGAGCTGGAATCCTTATTTAGCAAACTTTTTTCAGTATGCTTTACTTGTCTATGGAGCCCAATTTGAAACTGAAACCAGCTTATGCACAATTAACATAGGAAACGGTATCCTATGGCTTTTTTGGAAAAGTCTAATCCTCTCAAGATTTCCGGATGAGTAGTAATATTACAGTGATCGTTTAAAATGATTAATTTATATAAAAACAAGTCGGAAAACCGGAAGCTGGACGCTTCAGGTACGAAAGGTTTTGTGTATTTCTTCAATTTTCAAAGAAACAACAAATTTGAGGTATTATAACTTTGTTAGTAATAGCGCGATTTCCACCAAACTTGGTAAGATCATGCTCTATATTATAGCCTATATCACTGCAAAATTTCATGGTACTAGGATGAACTTAAGGGGGGTTTCTAACCAATTACAAAAAATTGTAGTAATATACTATTATTAATTTTATTTAAACAGATATCCGCATGGAAGGTATTTCGGAGCCCAGGCACCATATAGTGGCAGCTTCCTGATTTTTTTCGGTTTGGTAGTTTCTGAGAATGGCCCTCTTAAAGAAGTGATCACTTTCAACCCCCCGCGCTCCCCACCCTTCCAACGAATGTCAAAACTAAGGTCGGCTTTGAAAAGTACTAATCGAGACCTTTAATTTGATACCCCACATGACTATATTTGATGAAAAAAAATGTTACACCCCCCTTTTGCATGTATGGGGACTCCCCCTTTAATTCGACGTAAAAGGATGTAATTCACTGTATGCGTGAGCGTTCACAGTTCCCACCTTTCTACCAAATTTGGTGTCAATCGCTATAACCGTCTCCGAGAAAAATGCGTGTGACGGACAGACAGACAGACAGATTTTAATAAGGTTTTGTGTTTACACAAAACCTTAAAAAAGGCAGGCAGGCGTGACGTACTTCAATACCGAGCGAAATCTTGGGAAGTACAAAAAGGTCTTCCGGTATGGTTATTGATTGCTGTACTTGCAGTTTCTGCAGATCTGCTATTTCCACTCGTACAAAAATGACTGGAATCTGAAAGTTTTCCGACAGTGTATCGATGTATATCTAGGAAACATGGTTTCTGCCAAAGGTCGTGCCGAACTGTATGTTTCTGAACGTATTAAAAGCACTAGATCTGCCTTGCCTAAAATCTGGAAATGTTACCTTTGTGTTATTGCTCTGTCTGTGCTGCTATATGGGAGTACAAAGTACCCCTTACTGCCACACGAAGGTCCAAAACCTTTGTGAACTTATGTCTGCGACCTATCATCGCTATAAGCAAAACCTTAGGGCTCGTCAACGATCCATAACGGGTCGCTTATGATACGGGTATAGACCGCGTTGCACCGGGCGAGCGCTGATCCGTCCGTGAGTTCCGGGATCAGAAAATCGTAAGTCAGACCTCATGGTTTACCCGTTCCTGACTATTGCGGCCTACTCCCTTGCATACGATGCGCTGGTACAAAACTTAAATAGCGATTACAAACAAAATGAACCAGGATATAATGGGAATGGAGAGTGAGCTGGCTGCGTTTATACGCAGTACGAAAACGCGTCGCTCGCCCCAGCGCCCAGCGAAGGACGCAGAAAGGGCTGAAAACAGAAAGAAGGCTCGCAAACTGATGCAGCACCTGCAACGGAGACGGCAACCCAGACAGTGTCATGCAGTTCTATAGTTGCGGAAAGAAATGATTTCGAATATAAGCAGAGTGGAAGCGCTGCCGACTACCCTAGTGAAAGCTGAAGAGGAGAGGCTTATTTGGAAATGTGTGGCAGTTGTGAAGTGCATCGGATCTGCAACGTTCCTCCAGAAAAACGTCAACAAAGGGTTGAAAAATGGGCTGGTTGAGGTGAAGGAGCTCTTAGACAGAATTTCATATTATTGCAGACATGGAGCGTAAGAAAATGCAAAAACAACGCGCCTCCCATGGAGAACACTGCTAGCGCTCAACGGATCGCAGACAGCCTAGTGCAGAGCGAACTGGGGGAAAAAAGGAAGGGGCATCTAAAAGTGGTTTCACTCAGGTACTCTCTAGGGCCCAAAAGAAGAAGGCGAAGAGGAAGAAGAGACTGCAACACACCGCGTCATCAGAAAAACCTCTCCCTAAAATTAAGGTGGGCACGAAGGACGGAGCACCAAAAGAAAAGGTGAGGAGACGAAGGAGGACTAGCCCGCCAGCTCTCCTTGTCAAGCCAACGGAAGGCAAGTCTTTTGCAGAAGTCCTTAGTGTAATCCGTTGCAAGATCGAGCCAGAAGATAGCAGAGCAGAAGTATTTCCATTCGTCAAACGAAGGGTGGTGGAGGCCTAGTCGTATTCCGTAAATTTCCGAATAAGTTCAGATCAATGCATTTAACGACTCATTCTTATTCTGGGTCTCTGCTCCTAAACATCTGTTCAAGAGATCATCTCGTGACAAATCTTCATAGATTGGTTTGATGACTGTTTGAACTTCTTCAGTCAAAGGTGCCTTCTCGTGGTGGAAACTATCCAGTTCTCCTTTAGCTTCCGCTTTGCGCCATTTGCACCAACTGTCCTCGCCTACTGAACAATTTTGATGCTGAGGATTTTCGTCTGTAGAATATTTATGTAAGAAGCCAGATTTCTTGCTTCATTCCTTCTATCGAATTTGCGTGTCGACGAATAGCTAGCCCAAAAAATGTAGTGAGGCCGTTAATAACCTTATCAGTAAGTTTTCCAGCCCCTTTTCCACCAATGCCTTTGTGATTCTTCTTTGCATTTCTAAGCCGCGTTCCCATTCTTTCCTCGACATGTCCTATGCATTCCTTTTTTACTACTACGTATATTTTATTATTTGCAGAAATTTGCAGAAATACCGGACAAAACTCCAGCAAAATCCAATATACAATATACAAAACTTGCCGCAATTGGAACATCTATGTTCATGCTTGCTAAAAGTTTCTTTGCGGATGTTGATGCGAAGTCCTTTTTCTTCTCTGATAACTATCGATGTTGAACGTTAAAGCGATCTCCCTTCGTACGATCCATTTAAAAAAATCACTGAACACACAAACAGCACAATACTTACAACAAAATATAACTGAGTATAACTTGAACGCCTTTCAGTGCTCACTCTAGATTGGATTATCTTTTTATTCCAAACAGCAAATAGGTTTAGACAATTGATTGGTTTTCCATCTTTTTATATTTATACCTGTGTTCAAATTTATAAGACTCAAGTAAAAAACTAACAGATAAAAAAAGATTTGATGCTCTTTCTCATCGAGTACTCTAGCCGCGGCTGCAACCTCCTTACCTGTTTAACCCTGTAATTTCTAAAGGACTCGGAATATCGAAAAATCCCTTTGCCCACATATTCTTCACTATATATAGATACAATCCATGCAAAAAAAAATCGATTTCTCCAACCCGACACACATGATGACCCCCTTAACGTTAGAAACGGCTTGAATTCCGTAAGATGGAAAGATATTCTAGGCGCAATAGATGATATGTCAGGAACCACTCCCTGCTCTATGAAACGCTAGAAGGTCAGAGGAAGATAGAGGCTGCGTTGAGGGTACCGCCGGATCTATGGCACTTTGTATGATAGTCTACTTAAACTCGACCCGCTAGAAGAGTCGCGCCTGGTCGGTTATGCAGATGATGTTGCGGCGCTTGTGGCTGGACGCACTGTCGAACGCGCGCAAGGCAGACTTGGCATTTGAATGTGACGGGTGAGCGAATGGGAAACTAGTAGTCATCCTGACTAAAAAGTGACTCCGACCCTGCGTACATATCGTTCGGCGAGTCGATAATCTTGCCAAAACCACCGCTAAAGTACCTTGGAGTGACTCTTGACTTAAAGATGAGCTTTTTTGAGCAAATCAAAGCAGCAGCGAACTAAGCTGCAGCTGGAGTTCTAGCGTAAAGTAGGCTAATGGCAAACATTGGGGGTCCTTCGTCTAGCAGGCGATGTCTCCTGATGAGTTCAACGCAACCTGTCCTGCCCTACGGTGCAGAGGCATGGGCTGACGATCGTAAACGTCTCGCACAAGGGGAGCTCTGCGGGTGTCGTTTGCGTACTGCACTGTCTGTGAACCGGCCATCATGATCATCGCGGGTGTGGTCCCCGCTGTCCTTGCTAAGGAGCGTGAAGCCTTATGCAAGCACAAGAGAAGAGCCAAGGGAGGTGGTTGCTCGTGAAGAGCGGCAACGCACCCTAAATAAGTGGCTACCCTCTTGGCAAAATGAAACTAGAGGCAGATGGACTGCGCAATCTAGGTGCGTGTCTAAATGGGAAGCATGATGAGTCTGACTATTTCCTTACCTAGTTTTTAAGTGGACATGAAGGTTTTTAGTCTTACCTACACAAGATTGGAAAGGCGATTCCACTTTTATTTCTTGTAGAAGGTGGAGTGCGATTCGTCGACAGATCATTTTGAACACTGGATCTCTCTCCAGACAACATTGTCGAAGGGATGCTGAAGAGCTCTGGCAGGTTGAGTCGTGTTGCCCATTACGTTCGGGTCCTTCTCGTCGCAAGGAAGATAGAGCCCGACCGATGAAGGAATCGAATGGCGGGGGTTTTCTGGACTGACAGTTCCTTTCCTCCTCTGCCCTTCCGTTGGTGAAATTGATTCCCTGATTGGAAAGCTTCCCAGGGCGGGAGAGTTTGGCGACTAGTACGAAATACTATGACAAACGGTTCCTCCCCTGACGATGGGGAGGTGATTAGTACCGTTGCGAGAGTCCAACACTCTATACGTAAATGCACTCAATTACGCCCCCCCCCCGTCGGAATAAACGGGCCTGATTATATTAGAAACGAAGAACTTGGTTGGCGCACCCGTGAGCGATGTGATCGGAAGGCAAAAGTGGCAATGGATAGGTCATTCATTAAAAAGGGGTGAAAATTTCATTGCTGGGTACGCTATGCAATGGAATCTACAAAAGGCCAACTAGTAGATCGTCTCAAAAGCACGTGACGGATGGCAGTACTGGAAGAGTGCGCGCGTATCGCGAAGTCTAGGCGGTGAGTTGATGGAACGTAAGTGTGATTGATGCGCTATACCCTACGAAGGGGTGAGTAGCAACAAAATTTTCACCACATCTTTAATATTAACGATTTGAAGCTGCGCCATAATTAAATATGGATTCGATTTGCCCAAACGACACGTTCTCGACCAACGAAAAATGATGAAAATGTGTTTTCAGATGTGTTCAGATGGCATTTTCCATTGCCTTGCATTTTTTATGACAGAGGAGTTGCAATGGTGTGAGGGTTACGTTATTGAAACCCGAAATTCACAAAAATTATGGAAATGATCCCAGCCATCCGGGGTCATATCAGCCTAAACCAGAATTGCGGTGCGTCCTTTCTGCGGAAAATATAGAGACAAGAGAATGGAAATTAGCAGGCGTTTTTTTTCCCATGGAGTATACATTTTATGAACACCTACATATTTTCCATATTATCCAGTGGTATTGATGGTCAATCAAGTACATAAACCTCGTTTCTTGTTACCAAATATTAAAAGACTGTTTATTTTTTCGGGTTTTTGTTTTTCAACAGGAAATGTATATTTTTCCCATGTAAAAAATTCTTGCGTTTTTTGCGAATGTTTTAATTATATATTTTCACCACTCATTATCGTTGAAATTCTCTATAAAGACACGAATCTCGCAAATGGTCCGTTCAATCAATTAAATATTAGGGATGCAATTAGAGCAAACTACGCTGTCGCATTCACAATTTTAATTCACTCTGTTCGATGCACTTTCCGGAGAGTAGCAGCTTCTATGCCAGTTTATGAAATTTAATCTAATTTAATCCCGTAAATATTTTCCTATAGCGCTGAATAGTAGATATTAATCTCTTTTACTCAAAACTGCTTTTCCACCACATCAAATGCTGCTTAGCAGTTATGAAATTGTCTTTTTAAGGTTTTGTGTAAAACAAAACCTTATTAAAATCGATTCATTGTCTGTCTGTCTGTCACACGCACTTTTCAGCAAAACGGCTGAACCAATACACACAAAATTTTATTGGAATTGTGAAATTCCACGCATACAGGGAGTAAGATAAATTTAGGTGGAATTTAAAGGGGGACTCCCTCTACATGCAAAGGGGGATTTAAAATTTTTTTTCCCCGAAATGAGGATATCCGCGATCGTTATGGGGTTGCACCGATCGTGGAAAAGTTGAGAGAGAGGCGTCTTCGGTCGTATGCTCACACAATTCGTGCCAACGAGAATTCACTTGCCAAGATTGGTCTGAACATCGAAGTCGATGATAAACGACCTAAACAACGGTGGCTTGTACGCTAGATGGGGATTTGAAAGCCTCGAGATTGCACCCAGATCAGGCATTCGATAGAGCCAAATGGCGAAGCCGATCACGACAAGCCGACCCCGCTTGTGAACGGGACAAAGGCTGAAGAAAAAGAAGAAGAAGAAGATAGTCGTTTAGAGTATTAAATCAAAGGTCTGGATTAGTACTTTCCGAAACTGGCATTAGTTTTGTGTGAATTGCAAGGCGCGTGTGTAGCGAGTTAAAATGTACGCACTTTAAGTGAGACAGGACTCATTTTCGGATAATATCCTACCCAAAAATACGGAAAAAATCAGAGTGGTGCACTTAGATGAAATCTAGGCCTCAAAATATCTTCCATTTCGATATCTGCTCAAATAAAATTACTAATAGTATATTGCCAACTTTTAAAAATTGACTGAAAAACTTCCCTTAATTTCATCCTAGGAGCACTAAATTTTGCAACGACGTAGAGAACAGTATCAGTAAATCCAACTATTAGTGTCAAAGTTACAGCATTTCAAACTTATCAATTTCGTGCGAATTAACAGCATCCTAAGCCATTCAAATAAAATGCTGACGTCATAATGAACGAGAATAATTGACATTCGAGTGAAATATTAATGTTCCATTCATGAAGAATCTAGTTTTCTGCAGGCCTTTTTAAGGTTTTGTGCGAAACAAAACCTGATTAGAATCGATTCGGTGTCTGTCTGTCCGTTTGCTTTTGTTGTGCCGATGGAAGGTGGAAAGCTTCAAAAACTACCACACGGTTATGTGGGAGTCTTACCCACTAAAATCACCTCCTTCTCCTTCCGCTCTCCCCGCGGGACTCCCATTTGGTATTATGTCGCGGAGCTAGATCAGAATTTATTCTGCGCTTATATCAATATTCGTGTTTCTCTCGCGTTCATTCTTTCAGATGACTTCTTCCTGCCTAAGCTTCTTTCCGATGGCTGCATTCACCTTCGCACCATATCCCCTTTGCTTTCACCATAAATTCCATTATATTTTCAGGTATAAAGTGCTCCCCGGTTCTAGCTTCTAATTAGCTTGGGCTTCGAGTGCATTTATGCGATACTCAGCTTCAACTGTATTATTTGCTATATTTTTCAGTACATCTGCCCATACTGGAGCTGCATACAGTAGGATCGAACTGACCACCTTCGAAATAAGGAGTCGCCGGCTTGGCTTTGAGCCACCTATATTTGGTAGCATTCTCGCAACCAGCGCTCCGATTTTATATGCCTTGGTTGCAGCACCCACCACATGCAATCCGAAATTCAACTTCTGGTTAATCATTACACTTAAGTACTTAAATGCAGGCTTGGGATGAATTGTTTGCCTTCCAACTTTGATCTTCATGGAAGTGCACTTTCTCCGCTTGGTAATAAGAACTACTTCCGTCTTATTCCCTGCGAGCTATAGACCAGCATTTTCTAAGCAGGATTTAATCTCATAGACTGCTTCATTTGCATAAAGCTCGACTTCTTCGAGAAGGCGTGTAACAACCGTCATACCAATATCGTCCGCGAAATCAAAGGAGGCCACACCAGTAGGAAGGTCTAGGGTCCGTACTCCGTTATACATAATAATCCATAAGAGTGGCCCTAGAACAGGCCCTTGTGGAACTCTGCATGTCGTTTGGTATGATTTCATTGCTTCATTTAATTCGCAGCACAGAATTATATCGATTAGGAAGTCGGCAACGATACGCACCAGGTATTTCGCCACGCTTAAGCTGATTATGGACTCAATATCTTGCTCCATTTAGCTGAATTGAAGGCGTTCTTCCCATCAAGTGTAATCACTGCACAACATTTGGCCTCGTCAAGTGCAGCCTTAGAATGTAGCCATGTGTTAGTTACTAGGACAACTGCATCCGTTGTAGACCTCCTCTTTCGCAAACCGAATTGATTTTCGGAGAGACCGCCATCCTTTTCGGCAATTCGAATTAATCTGTTATAGATTATTCGTTCGAATAGTTTGCCAGAAACCGTCCGTCTGTCTGTCTGTCACACCCGTTTTACTCGGAAACGGATTGACCGATTGTCACGAAAATTGGTAAGAGTATGTGATCTGTTGTTCCCTTTACATACACCAAGTGGCGCCATGTTGTATTGCGTTTGAGAGGGTGCTCACCATACATGTAAATGAAGGGTGCAACATTTTTTTTTCACAAAATGTAGCCATATGGGGTACCAAATGAAAGGCCTCGATTACTACTTTTCAAAACTGGTTTCCATATTCGAGATTCGATGAAACAGGGAGGGAGTGAGGGGCTCAAAATATGACCCAGAAAAAGTGTAGCAGGTCTCGTCTTCAGAACCTACCCATCCGAAAAAACTGAAAAAAATCACCGTAGTGCATCTCTATGAAATCTAGGTCTCAAAATACATCCGGTTCCGATATCTACACAAATAAAGTTAATAATAGTATATTTCCACATTTTAGAAATTTATCCGGCACAATGCACAATGAAGAATTTGGTCAAGTTTGAAGAAAATCGCACTATTATTAACAAAGTTGTAGGAGGTGAAACTGCCATTTTTTGTGAATTTCGTGCACTCTACAATCTGTATGATATCATCATCACATATCAATTCGCCAATACCACAACGAAGTGAGTTCTTATGAATGGGGTCGCAAAGAATTATTTTGATTTAGGTTTGTATATGAATACCAATTACTCCAAACAGACATGTCTGTATGGAGGTATATAGTACATGCGTGCTAATGAAGTTTGCGGGTAGTGTCCAGATATAGATAGATATACAATATTTGCACATTAAACCAACCGTATTTAATATGCGTACTATATATGTACATATATAGGCTTTTGCGCACAAAGTAAATCGAAAATATGGGTGCGATCAATTGGAAATGTTTGTTTAGGGTGAGGATAATATCTATGGCTGCAATATGTACGTATATCTGGTAGTTTGGAAAAGAATGAATGAACGAATGAATCAATGATGGAGGAATATGTTGAATTTGTCGTCGTGATCGGTTTCGCCATTTTATTTTATGAAATGACTTATCTGGAAGTAATCGCGTGGCTTTTAAATCTCCATCCAGTAGATCAAGCCACCGTTGTTTCCGTCGTCCTTTTGGTCGCTTACCATCAACTTGTTCAGACCAATATGGGCAAGTGAAATCTCGTTAGGTCGAATGACGTGACGCCTCTCTCATAGTTTTGTCCACGATCGGTGCAACCCCATATCGATTGCGGAAAGTAATCAAAACGTATCACACCACTAGTCCAACACAGCATCTGCGTCTCCATTTACGAAAGATGCCTTTTATAATCCGCCAACACTCAGAACCAAAGAGGGCGACAGGATGGAAGACGGGGTAAATTTTAGATTTGAGACATTCGCTGATACGTCGACCACAAAGAACACCAGTTGTGGAACGCCACTTCATCCACGAAACATTTTCATTACGCAGTTCTCTATTGGTGGCTCAGTTCTGGGCAGCTTACCGCTATTGCGAGAACTGAGCGATTTGAATATCTCCAGTCAATGCTAGCAACTTCTTCTTCGCATAGGGAAACGCAAAACCTTTTATACCTGAAGTTTCAAGCTTCCGGTTTTCCGACTTGTTTTTCCTTTCCACTGCTTCTGAGTGGAGCTAAGATCAGGCAGTTCATCAAGATTTTTTTGTGAGAAGAGAATGTCAATCAAAAATACCATGCTACTTACTACGAAATGTTTTAGACCTTATTGATTACATCTCAACATTTTGACTTCGGTTAAATATGAACCTTACGAAAAAACCTCATTCTCGTGCTTGCATCCGATGCTCTACATACACTCTAACCTTATATGATGACAAATGAAGAATTTCGCCAGCGTATGGGTTAGGTGCCCATAGGCGAGCTGATCGTACTTTGAAAATGGGAACGACAACTTCACAAGTCTATTTCAGAATGTACAGCGGGTAGGTCGCCCTAGAGATACGTGTCGCAGGATAGGGGAGTAAGGCTGCAACTTTCTTGGAAAGCTGCGGTGAGGGCTGAAACACATTACCGAGGCATGACACTGGCTGCGCACAGGTGCAATGGATACGCTATGCCCCACATATTATATGAAAGTTGGTTATAAAATATATCAAAGCTTTGTGAGGGCTTAGCGGACTTATTATCTAGTATAGTTCACCAGCGAGTCATCTGATTAAGTGATTATTTCGGGCCCAAAGACCAAAGTCCCACAAGGCTCACATCACAGAAGCAGGTGACCAAGCAATAGTATTAAGTGTTACGCTCGACGAATTCGCATTTCATGTCGAAAAATAAACAAACAGATTCGAATTTCATTTTCAGGCAATAAGGTTCTTATAATTCTCCGTATATGTATTTGGCCAGCTACTTGCTACCTTCTTCAGCGGAATCACGGAATTCTTCACTGACTTAAACATTGGAATCAGTTTGTTTATTTTTTCAGAGGTGATCAAGTGTTGATGACCGCAGCATTGGTATCAAAACCACATTTTGCTCTGCGAGAAACAGATTTACTACAAGTAAACGCGATTACGATTATAACTACAAAAGGCATGTATAGATCTGGCACGTAGACCGGCTGTTCCTAAATTCTATCCATCTCCAGTAACTCCTCTCTACCAAATCAATGTCAGCGTATTCTATTTGCGACTATCAGAGTGTAACTTTCGGTTTCATGTTGGTAGTTTGAGTGAAAATAGGTCACTGTGGGTACGGCGAGTGGCGGATTAAATTTCAAATCAGCGTCTACAATGTCAACAGTAAGCGAAAACCAGAGTTCCGAAAATTGACTGTGCTACTTTCCCTCCTGTCAATAAAACAGTTTTTCTAAGGAGTACAAAATCCTTAACTATGGTAATGTAGATACTGCATGCCGGGAAGTTTTGTCACTTTAGTGTTAATTTACTGCGCGGTAAATCATCGCATTGTATGCAGAATATCAGCATCACATTTAAATGAGTTTTCTAAAATATTGGATAAACATACTCTTTTAATATATAAGTGAAAACCATCACCACATCTTTTGGTTTCTGGCTAATTTAAAATTCTCCGCAGATGCAGATTTTGGTTATGAATTAGGTACCATATATATGTACATTCTTTCGACAACTTCAACTGAATTGGAAAACATTTTCGGAGAATCTGTTTTGAACTTTACTTGCAAGACGATAAGACAGAGTATGCACAAGGCAACCATCCCTGCTATCGTAAATCAACTCAACCTCAAGCTTATATGGGCCCTGTTTTCTCCATTCTCCGTGATTGATAAGCAAAGACGGTGTTAAGCAACGTTACTCATTATTAAATAAACTCCATTAAATTATTCCTTGCGTATGTCACGCATATACATATGGAAAACTCTTTTACAAGGTTCAGGATTGCGAAAAGTTGCAAATGGAATTTGAAATTGAGAACATATTACGTACTGCATGAAGGAAGGAAACCGGAAATGGCAAGGACCTTGTTTTCAGATTATTTAAAGGTATATGGGCATTAACTATTAAAAGGGTTCAGAAGTAAGGGATAATTGAATAACTAATGATATTCCCACTATTTTACTTTAAAATAAGTACGTGATGGTTCTGCACTGCTACTGGATTGGCTATTATGGATTTATGGTTGACCGTTTGATGTCGGTCACAGGGACAATAGGTAGGGTACGAGTACATGATGGTCTTACTTATAAATGGCACCCCATTAATTCATTATTAATTTATACCTGGGTTCTCTTTGCATTTTAAGGACGAAGTACTGCTTTTATTCTTAGGCCATATATTAAATTCTGGCTGTCTCCTCATTAACGAGGCAAAAGCAAACTTTGGAAACACGGGTATCGGAGTCGTCATCCTCATTTATATTACATTCCAAACTTTAGGTATGTTGTTTTTGGTTTGGAATTTTCACAATTTTTTAACATCCGTCTTTATATTTTCTTTGTACTCATTTTCTTCGCCTCTGACAAACATTAACCGCATACGAAGAGGCAACCTCTTTCGCTGTTACCGCTTTGTATCTCGCCAAGATTTGCTGTTTCTTATTTCTTGAAATGGAATATTTCTGTGTGTAATTTTCTTTTCTGAGAAAAAATCCATCAATCTTGGGTTTACTCGAGTGCTACATACATACGTATGTCGATCTGATAACATATGAATGTTCCCTTCATCACCAATTTTCATTTGCAGAAGGATTTTCTACGTTCGAATGGCATGGGGATTGTAGTAAACCAGTTTGTGCTTCTGATACGGATATAGTAATGACACTTTTCATTGTATGTTCTTTTATTAATCTGCGAAGCTGTGAATAATGAATTTTCGTTGTTGTTGTTTATGTCACTCACTATATAATGGGGATTTCATAATTCCCATATGTCCAGCAAATGTTATTCGGGTCGGTTCAATCGTTTCACTTAAAAGCTAGTGCTCTATAAGTTTTTGCGTAAAACTGTTGAACCGATCCAAATGAAATTTGGTGGACATATGGCAACTATGAAATGCATAGTGAGTTATATAAATTTAGGTGCACTTTAAAGAGAAGCTCCCCTATACATGAAAAGGGGCGATGTAACATTTTTTAACTGAGTATAATTATGTGTGGCATCAAACGAAAGGTCTCGGTTAGTACTCTCTGAAACTTAGATGTAGTTTTGACGTAAATTGTAAAGTGCGCGAGTAGGGAGTAATTGTTTAATATCAACAATACTATTTTGTTATAGTCAGCTGATTAAGGTCCAGGCATTCTGTCCAAATATATACTATTAGTAATTATGAAATCAACATAGTATGCGAGAAAGAATTTCGCAATACCTGATTAGTAAGTTTTGTTACGAAAAATCTATTGTCAAACTTTTAAACGCATTTTACTCGAAACCACGTAAGCACTCTCGAAAAATTACTTAGCCGATTTAGTTAAAATTTGAATATGTTATTCTTTGCACCCATGCCGATAAGCGAAAATATTTAATTTTCTAATAACATTCTTTTGTAACCAATTTAACATTTAAACATTTTTTTTATATCTGCAGAAGGCGGTGTGCTTCTCCGAGTAAGACCATCTTTTTCAAGGAGTCTACTTTGATCATAAGAACCATACATTTATTAATGTTCTACTACGGGTCCATGGTTCAACTATCTCTTATCTTAATAAGGCGTGCGGCCATAATAATGAAGGGAGTTTTTTGGAGAGATAAGAGGAAATGGAAGAGGGATCCTCAAATTAAAGAACTAGTTGAATGATTTCATATTACATTTACGTAGACAGAAACCCGGAATTCAAGGTTAAAGGCGCTTATCGTGCAACTAAAATAATGATAGTTAAATATAATAAAAAAAGAAAAAATTATAAAAACTTGAACAAAGAAAGAAAACCACTTTCTGAAAATTCTGAAACGTATTTACCTCGATCAAATGATCAGTTCATTATCCCCCCGTGAAAAACATAAAGTAGTTGTCTCCCGTAACAACGACCTTGACAAGCTGTCCTTCACGCTTTTTTATACTGCCCTTTAGCAATAACTACCATACAGGAGTAAAAATATTTGTAATGTCTGTATTGAGCTATTAGGCAAAATAGGTTCGATGGCTCGCAATGAATGAAAAAACTATAATACGGATTATACTAACACAGAAATTTTTTACTTACTGAAATGAAAGATTTTTTGTTCCTTTAGAGGATCATCATCAACGTCGCAACAACCGATATCCCTAGACCGGACCTTAATAAAGAGCTCCAGACATCCCGGTTTTGCGCTGAGGTCCACCAATTCTGTCTGGCCTCTTGACCTACGCCATCACTCCATTTCAGGCAGGGTCTGCCTCGTCTTCTTTTTCTACCATAGATATACGAATTAAGTGACCCGCCCACCGCAACCTGTTGAGTCGGATTTTATCCACAATCAGGCGATCATGGTATCGCTCATAGATTTCGTTCATTCTCATGTAGGGGGCCAAAAAGTCTTTGGAGGATTCTTCTCTCGAACGCGGCCAAGAGTTAGCAGGTTTTTCTTGCTAAGAACCCAAGTCTCCGAGGAATATATAAGGACTGCCAAGATCATTGTCTTGTACAGTAAGAGCTTTGACCTATGGTGAGACGTTTCGAGCGAAACAGTTTTTGCAAGCTGAAATATGCCCTGTTGGCAGCCAACTACCTTGCGCGGATTTCATCGTCATAGCTGTTATCGGTTGTGATTTTCGCCCCTAGATAGGAGAAATTTTCTATAGAGGATACAATTAGATAACCGCAAAGACACTTGCGGGAGTAAAGTACATCACCAGGAAGCCGAACAACCTGAACGTCATAAAATGGCACGGTACAGTTGACACCATCGAAATCGTTTTTTCGAGAATTGAATTAAGTGGCCTACTCACAATATGGTATGAGGGTCGAGTCCATCGATTTGAACTAAAATGTTGAATTTGACATATCTAGATCCAAAAATTGATTGACAAACACAGTAAAACTATTTATGAAACAAGTCGGGAAACCGGAAGCTTGACGCTTCAGGTATAAAAGGAATTGTGTTTCCCTATGTGAGGAGCATAACGTAGTTTTCCATTGGCTTATAGCATTGACCCGAGATATTGAAATTGTTCAGTTCCGGGCAGGTTACTGCCATTACCAGAACTGAGCGATTTAAATATCTCGAAGGGCAGGTTACCGACATTGCCAAAACTCAGCGATTTAAATATCTCGAGAGGCAGTTTACTGCCATTCCCAGAACTCAGCGATTTAAATACGCTATCTGCCAATGGAGAACTGCGTAATGAAATTATTTCACATATTAACGCAACCTGGATGAAGTGGCATTCCCCAACTGGTGTTCTTTGTGATCGACGTATCAGCGCACTTCCCAAATTTAAAATTTACTGGAATGTCGTCCGTCTGCTGCTCTCTATAGTTCTAAGTATTGGCCGACTATAAAGGTCAATGAACGGCGTCTTGCGGTAATAGGGACGAAGATGTTGCATTGCACTGGTGGCGTGACACGTTTTGATTACGTCTGAAATGAGAATATCAGCGATCGATATGGGTTTGCATCGATCGTGGGAAAACTGCAAGAGAAGCGTTTTCTATGGTGTGGTCACGTAATTCACACTAACGAGAATTCAACAACCAGTATTGGTCAGAACATCGAAAGCAATGGTAAGCGACCAAAAAGCTGGCCAAAACAATGGTGGCTTGATATGCTGAATGGGGATTTAAAGGTCGCAAGATTACATCCTGATCAGGTATTTGATAAAATAAAATGATGAAACCGATCACCACAGGCCGACCCCGCTTGTGAACTGATGGCTGAAGAAAAAGAAAAAGATGTGAAGAGCGACGCGTGCACGACAGCTCCGTGTACTATAGCTAAAAATTCCATTGCCCTCTATTTTCTAGAAAGCGATTTAAATAAATCATTTGAAGGAAAGCCCTGTGTTGATAATGGTCAACCTCATACGCCTCACACCCTGAGTTTAATATTATTTGCAAATGCCAACAATTTAACCAACATCAAATATAAAAAAGAGCTAGGGAGAATTAGATTCTTCTTGAATGGAATTTTAATATTTCACTCGAATTTCAATTATCCTCGTTAATTATGACGTCAGCATCTTATTTGTATGGCTTGGGATGCTGTTAATTAGCACGAAATTGATAAGTTTGAACTTCAATAACTTTGACACTAATAGTTGGATTTTCATGGAACTTGGCATGTGCATGCACGAGACTGTTCTCAATGCCGGTGCAAAATTTGGTACACTTGGGATGAGCTTAAGAGGAGTTTTTTAGTCAATTTCTAAAAGTTGATAATATACTATTAGTAAATTTATTTGAGCAGATACCGGAATGGGACATCTCTTGAAGATTAGATTTCACATACATGTTTTACACAAAACCTTAAAAAGGGCTGCAGATAAATATTCCTTTAATATTCCAGGCGAATGTCAATTATTCCGGGTAATTATGACGTCAGCATCTGATTTGCATGGCTTTGGAAGCAGTAAACTCGCGCCAAATTGCTAAGTTTGAACTGCTATAACTTTGGCGTTAATTGCCTGATTTCCATGAAATTTAGCACACGTATACGAAATGTTGTTCCCTTTGCTGGCACAAAATTCGGAAGTCCTTGGATGAATTTAAGGGGGGTTTTTCAGTAAATTTCTAAAAAGTAGTAATATTCTATTAGTAAGTTTATTTGAGCAGATATCGGAATGGGACATATTTTGAGGCCTAGATTTCATCTAGGCGCAGCACCCTGATTTTTTTTCGGATTTTTAGGTTGGGTAGTTTCCGAAAATGAGTCCTTTCTCACTTCAAGTGTGTATATTTTGACTCCTTACTCACGCACTTTGCAATTTATGCCAAAACTAATATCAGTTTCGGAAAGTACAAATCGGGGTCTTTCATTTGATACCCTACACAACTATATCCGGTGAAAATCCACCTAAATTTATGCCACTCGCTGTATGCGTGAGATTTCATAGCTCCCATCTGTCCACCAAATTTCGTTCGGATCGGTTTAGCCGTTTTGGAGAAAAGTGCGTGTGACAGACAGACAGACAGACAGGCAGATAGACAGACATTGAATCGATTTTAATAAGGTTTTGTTTTACACAAAACCTTAAAAAGAGAGGTACATGGAAATGAACCAGGGCGGATAAATTACCAGAAGGAATGAAGAAGAGGAGCAAGTCCAAATCTTAAGGTTCCAGAAATGTGCCAAAAAAACTTAGCTAGGATAAGTGCACGGTGCAGAATTCTAGCTTGGTAATTCCCCAAACAAACTTAGAAATTTGTAATAACATTCCAGAAGAGATTTGTGAAGCCAGCATTTGTATCTTCGCTTCGGCCTACAGCTTAAGCCGCGACCAGTTTTCTCGGAAGATAGCAGCTACACCGATCGCCATCTGTGAAATAACACCGGTGCACTTGAGTGAATCTTTCCTTGACCACCGACTGGTACCTGTGTCCTCGTAATCGCTCATTCTCAAGCAAAGAAATGTTGTTGTTATAATATGATGTGGTTTATTTTGAGAGAAAAAAGGTACTCAAGGTAATTCCAAAGATTTGCTGCATCACCCCTTCGGGACCCTGGTTGGGTGGTGTGCATCGAACCGGTGTTAATAGGCAGCGTTGCCCTGAACGCTGATCCGTCCTTGAGTTCCGTAGGTCATCAGCAAGGCTTTATCCTCAAGGGTACAACTGTTCCTGACTATTGCGGCCTGTTCTCTTGCGCACGATGCGCTAGTGAAATTCCCATGTTAAATAAAGATAATAGAACAAAAAAAGATTGACGCAATGTTAGGCAAGGAGGAAGAGCAGTGACCAGCAAAGAGGCAGCGAGTCCTGAAACACCCGCTGTGATACTGGGACGCCCAAATAAAGAGGAAGCCTTGAAAAGTGTAACCCGCGCGACAAGTAGAAACAGTCGTACTTCCCGCTGATGACATTGCAAGCGCCAAACAGATCGCAGATAGCCCACTGCAAAGCGCACTTGTGGAAAAGCGGAAAGTGGAAGACGTCCTTGAAGGAAACTATATCCAAGTAGTTTCCACGACCCTAAACAAGCAGGCAAAGAAGGATAAAAAGAAAGAATTCGCTACGCCGTCATAGACCTGACTGTCCAAAGACAAAGTGGCTACAAAGCAAAAGCCAATAACAGAAAAGACGAGGAAACGAAGAAGGACTAGACGTCGGCTCTACTCATTAAGCCAGTGAAATCCGCTGCAGGATGAAACCCGAAGAAACCGAAGGAACGCGAAGTCCTTGTCGAACTAACCTCGAAGACGACTAACAAGAATGCATTCTGTGGAATGATGAAAAGCTACTTGGGGAGAGGGCTTTCGTTTTAGTCTAGAGGCTATGTACTCTCCAGAAATTTGATATCTAGACTACCTTACAGAAAAGGTCGAAGAGGAGAAGGCCATAAAGCACGAATGTCCAGAGGTAACAAACGCCCGGATGGGTATCACTTCTGTGAATACTTAAGGCCAAAAACTAAATGCTTTGGAAGTCCCAGAGTAATATGCGAGGATAATCTTCAACATCGGGAAAATTGACCCGACAGGAGGACAGCACGCCACAGATGCGGTCAGGTAGATCACCAAGCGAAGACCTGCAATGGAAACGAAAATTGCATTCTCTGCAAGCATCGTGGCGCGTCTGGTGAAAGCATTACAGAATTAAAAAGGGCTAGGGCGCGAGTGCAACTGTTCACCAGTTGCTAGCGCAGCAATACCAGAACAGGAATCCGGCATGGCATCTCGACTTATTGGATACCGCTGCTATCTGCCATTCCAACGTGAAAGAATAAAGACGCTTTTAATTAATAAATAAGAAAGCGCTGTATCATTACTTGTTTTGATTCTCGCCATAGGCGCTACTATGTGGGTTATCTGATACCTAGCCTCCAATATGCTGCCACATATCAATTATATTTTCTTAGACTACTACTGGTTTCTAACGATTTGTCCGAATTTGGAATAACCGCCAAAGTTTTAGGTAGCTGAACTCGATAAGACAGTAGGGACTTAGTTTCAAAAATATCCTTTCAAAGAAAAGGTTTCAGGAGTAAATCTTACAAATACCTGGATTCAAAGAAAGTGCTCACTTTGGTTGTCCATGAGGGCAGACTTCCACGGTAAATATGCGCGGTTAGCACAATTCAATTCAAGATTGTCCACTTTTACGCACTTAGAGACTGGTGCACATAAAATTGGGCTTGATGCCCTCAAAATTTCCGATTGTTATTATTGTACTTAGTCTCTAATGTGCGTGCTCCCTTGTTCTATACAGGGGTAAAGAGCCTCTTGAAATTATCCCATCTGTAGTATATTTACTACCTCACCCGACTTCCAGTGAAATACGAAAAAACTTCGAAATCTTTGAAGGCTTATCCCATTTCACAGACAATTTAGGAATCTTGAAGACAAACCGAACATTTTATTTGACGAAGTGTGATAAGCTTCCATTATGCCATAAGATCCACAACTTCATTCCTTAATATCTCAAAAAGAACATCAACAAATCATCTCAGTGACACTTTCTCATGTAATTCAATAAAGGGAAAACTTTGAAAAGACATCTCAATAAAGGCATGCTTTCAATTTCATTGTTTTGATGACAGTCAGTCAACCATGTTGTCGTATAAATCTTCCTTGCTTTCATCTTGTCTTCAATTCAAATAAAAGTGTTGGGAAAATTTGGGAAAAATCTTCGTGAATTTCATTGAGGGCTCTTGTCTGTTATTTATGTGGGATGATATTGAGTTGGCTTTTCTATATAAGATTAGAGGCTGTACACATAGGAATGCTGCCTTGAAAGGCCTCGTGATCCTTTGAAAGCGAATTACCGAATGAAAAAAGCAACCATGTAATATCGATATACGTGTGTGTATTCAATAGTAGAAGCAAAAGTCGTGAAAATCCTTGAATCTTGCCAAAGGGGTAATTTGAATCTTCTCTAGTCTAGTGGGGGGGGGGCTATAATAGTAAAAAGATATTTTCCAGGGTTTAACTTCAATAAATGTACTTGCACAGATGGTCACGAGATTTACCTACTACTCTATTATGTACCACCATTAATACCACACACAAACCCGCATACACCTGCTACCTTACAACTACAGCTACCAAAGTGTATTTTCAGTGATATGAACGAAGTTTCTAGCAAATGCGTACTTGATTATTTCTCTAATAAATATGAAAGCAAATGAAGTGCAAATGGATATGGAAGGGACAGATAAGCAGGGTTAGATTTACTATTCACGTCATGTAGCAAAAGTGGGTGTAATTCGATTTCAATTTTAGGGGTTTCTTGAACTTTCCGACTTTCCGTACATGGCCACAGTTTTTTTCGGTACGCTGAACGCAATATAAAGCTAGGATCTTCCTTGGTATGAATGCGTATCTAGTACAATAAAAACAACATTTCATTTTTATAACCCTATCACTCCCATTCCACAATCCATCGATCAATCCCCTTGCATATTCGCCTGACTATTCTACCCAAGAAAATGTTGCCTCAATATAAAGTGTCAACTAGAATGTCTCCACTCCCAGCTCAATCAAGCTTTCCAGATTTACAAATATGTAAATTAAATGACAGCGCCCATAATGTCAGGATAAAATCCGGGGCGGGTGGTGGCAGTTCGAATTTCGTTTGTTGTAGGCAATATCTTTTCCTTGATTTCCACGTGCGGCTGGGTCGATTGTACATTATGCATTCACAGTGTGAATTTTTGAAATACAAGAACGTCGAATTATTTTATGGAACACCGGTTTCAAGTAAATATAAGAAGAGGCTTTATTCGGCATTTCTGTTGTATTTCCGAAGGGTAATAACACATGAATGTTTGTATTTTCTAAGCGCAATTGGTAACAGATAGAAAATTTTCTAATATCTTATTTATTACATCGAGTTTTGAAGCGGGGAATATTTCACTGAGAAGACCATGAAGAAAACGGTGAACAGTTTGTAGAGTTCTCTAATTAGCACTAAACGGTAGATTATTTGAGTTCTGAGTATGACTTCAGATCGCTTAAATTTGAATTACCTACAGCGATCATAGAATTAGAAGAAGTAAATTACAATCGAGGGAGAGTCCTTCTGGTATTTTCTGCCTTTATGAAATATATTAACAAGCCGGGAAACCGGAAGCTGGGCGCTTCAGGTATCAAAGGTTTTGTTTGCTTCTTTTATGAGTATATTTGAGTGTAGAACTATCCCATTTGCACGTAGTCAGTTATGTATATACATTTAGCATGTTAAATTTAGTACTTCCGGTTGTAAATTTACACGGCAAAGACAAATTTGAATACTGTAACTTTGTCACTAATAGTATGATTTTAATCAAGCTTGGGAATAATATGCTCCATATTATATTTTATACTACTACCAACTTTTATAACTCTGGGATAAACTTAAGGGGGTTTTACTCAATTTCCCCAAAAATATGGTAATATACTATTATCAACTTAATTTGAGTAGAGCATTCGAGCAGTCGATATGGAGAGTATTTTGAGGCTTGGGTACCAGAGGCAGCTTCATGATTTTCTTCAGATTTTTCGGTTGTGTAGTTTCTGAGAATGGGTCTGTTAAAAAAATCATCACTTTTCACCCCTCCCATTCTCCGCCATTCTAACAAATCTGAAAACAAAGAACGGCTTCGAAAGAACTTGAGACCTTTCATTTGAAGCCCCACATGACTATATTCAGTGGAAAAAAATTTTACACCCTCCTTTTACATGTATGGCGACTCCCCTAAATCTCAAAGCGGAAGGATATCATTCACTGCATGTCTGGGCACAGTTCCCACCTTCTCACCAAATTGCGTGTAAATCGGTATAACCGCTTCTGAGAAAAGTGCGTGTGACAGACAGACAGACTGTTGATTTTTGAAGAAAAACTGGCAACTGGTAGTTGCTCATTAAAACATTAAAATGCGAAAATTAATTTCGGCGTGAAATGACAAAAAGAACTTTTCGTGCCTTGCAGCACAGATCATTCCACAAAGCCCGTCTGAAAGCTTTTTTAGGTGTCCCGAAAAAATTTTTTGGAGTTAGGTTTTGATTAAGAACAAACTTGAACTTGAACTCCAATCTTAACTGATAATATATGACCGCGTTAGAATTTTGTGTCGATACTATTGAGTTTTGAAGGAAGATCTTAGGAATTATATGTAGGAAATTCCGTAGAATATTCAGCTTCGAATCAGTGCGAATCAGTGCAAAACCGGTATTGCCAGCCAAATAACGGGGCGAGTGAAGTTTCTTGTGCACCTACAAAGCAATTATATAGGAATATGTCGAAGATTTACATTAATTTCATTTCTCATATTTTTCAAATAGAAAATATCTTTGAAGCAATCCTTTCCGTTTTGACACCTTTCGTTTCGTCGACGTTGTGCTTGACATATAGCTCGTTACCATTACTGCCAAAAAGCAAAGAAACTTCCCCTTTGTTTTAACCATTAACCTCTTTTCTGTTAAAATCTATTGATTACTTCGAAAATCGGTAGCAAAAAACGCTAAATCGTATTCGCGTATATAAGATTCTAATTACTCGCTCAGTGACATCACATGAAGTTTCAGCAAATCACTGCGTTTTCATTCTCGCGTTTAGAGAATTCAATTTATTATAATTAATATTTAATTTTTTTTTCAACAAATATGGTAATCGGGCAGGTGAAACTCCTATTTCGGCTTAAGGGAGTCATCTCGTGTAAAGGCAGTTTTTTTGGCTTTTTTAAGGTTTTGTGTGAAACAAAACCTTATTAGAATCGAGACGGTGTCTGTCTGTCCGTCTGTCCGTTTGTCTGTCTGTCTGTCACACCCGATTTATTCAGAAACGGCTAGACCGATTGTCACGAAAATTGATGGGAGTATGTAATCTGGTGTTCCCTTTACATGGAGTAAGTGGCGCCATCTTGTGTTAAGTTTAAGGGGGCTCCCGTATATGTAAATGGAGGGTGCAAATTTTTTTTTCACAGAATGTAGCCATGTGGGGCATCAAATGAAAGGTCTCAATTAGTACTTTTCGAAACTGGTTCAATATTTGATGTTGGGTGAAACATAGGGGAGTGAGGGCTCAAAATATGACCCCCGAAAAGTGTAACAGATCTCGTTCTCCGAACCTATAAAACCGAAAAATCTGAAAAAAATCGCAGTGATGCATCTCTATGAATTCTAGGCCTGCAAATATATCCGGTTCCGATATCTGCACAAATAAAGTTAACAACAGTATTTTTCCACATTTTAGAAATTGACTCAGCACCCCCCTTATATTCATCCCAGAAGTACAAAATTTGGCATGCGTGTAATGAAGAACATAATGCACAGTTTAGTCAAGTTTGAAGGAAATCTAACTATTACTAACAAAGTTATAGGGGGTGAAACTTCACATTTTTTTGTGAATTTCGTGCACTCTACAACCTGCATGACGTTATCATCACATATCAATTCGTGAATACCACAACGAAATGAGTTCTTATGAATTGGGTGGCAGAGAATTATTTTGTTTTAGTTTTTTAGTTATCTGTCAACCAGACATGTGTTTATGTAGGTATATAATATATGCGTTCTAATGAACTTTGGGGGTAGTGCCTAATTCAAATAGATATAAGAAGTAAATCGGAAATATGGGTACGATCCATTTATATACGTGCATATATGTGTACAGTATTCGGAAATAGACAGTTTGTTTGTTTAGGGTGAGCGGAATATCTATGGCTGTAATATGTACGTATGTCTCGTAGTTTGGAAAAATATGAAGGAGTATGTTGGATTTGTAGCTATATACGGATAGAAAAATTTGCGTTGTAATTTCTTAGATAAGATGAACACAAAACCTTTATACCCGAAGCGCGAAATTTTTTGTGAAGAATTTGATAAAGATACAAATACGAATTTTTCACAATAGATTTCAATCTTGAGCGTGCATAGTAATTCTTCCAGCCCGATCGGATATTGAAATACAGAGAAATTTATACACCCATTTCCAAAAAAGGTGTTTTTCTGCTGCCACGCTAGAGGGCGCCGTGATCACCTTAAAGAAAAAAAATAAACGGCATTTTAACGTACAGACTTAACTACAGTCCACAAACTAGGATTATTAAAAAATATTGAAAGCGAAATTTTTGGTGCCGTCGTAAACTTGTTTTTATGAATTTTGGTGTTTTTTACGGCTTCTTCAATGAATAAAAAAAAACTATTGAATGAATCGCAATTATCCTAGCTTGCGGACCGTAGAAATATGTTCTGAATAAGTCGTGAATATTTCAAAGAACTTCATTGGATAGATTTCTGGCTATGGTGGCAGCCGATCTTCTGTGTGGGTTTTCGAGAAAAACGCATTTGAAAAGTAGAATGCGATTTTTAGCCATAAAACATTGACTGACCATTAATCTGCTGTACCTAGTCCATAAACCTTAGGTTTCTTGAAGGAACACATGTACAGCTTTGGTTTCAATTCTCGTCCTTTTAGTGAAGTCATTCGAATGTCATTCGGACCGATAAATACGCGATTTATTACGGCGATCGACATAAATCTGACATATTACTTATCACGTGTAACACTATAATTTCCGAATGACTCCGAATATCAAAAAATTACTTTGCCCATATATTCTACACTATATCTAGATACAATTGATGCAAAAAAAAATCGTTTTTTCGGATCCGACACACAGGATGACCCCCTTAAAAAGAACATAGCTCTTTTCTAACGCGGGGAGTCCGTTGAAGTGAGTTCAATTTTCGTAAGGGTTTTGTATAACATGGATAATCCTATTGTCATGAAATTTGGTAAGCATATGCTCTCTGCCAACATCTACAACTTGGAGACCATTGAAAATCTCTCCTATCTAGAGTCGAAAATCATAACCGATAACACCTGTGACGATGTTGAACAGAACATATTTCAGCTTACAAAAACTGTTCTGCTCGGAACGTCTCACCATAGGGCCAAAGCTCTTAATACACAAGATTATGATCTTGCCAGTCTTCATGTACTTCTCGGAAACCTGGGTTCCTAGTAGGGAAAAACTACGAACTCTTGGCGGCGTTCGAGAGAAGAAGGGGACGTGGGGAACTGGTGCTGAAACTGCATTTCTTGTGAAAGAATAAAATACAACCACAATGGCAATTGGGTTTCCGAGACCCACTCGAGAAAACACAGCTGAAGACCAATGATGGAATTACGACTATTAAACGGCTACCTATTTGAGTCCTGCTAAAATAAAGGGAGGGGAGCTGAAGATCCAGATTGTGGACTAGACTTTGCAGTCCTTGACGTGAGCAACGCGCAGATTACACCCATCTGCGTTTTCTAACTTATATTGAGCCCTTCTGACTCTATCAATGACCTTCGGTTGCTTTGTTTCGCTTTGTTGCACTGTTTTAGTTGAAAAGCCGCTTATACGCACTATTGCCGACCTGAAGTTCACGAGCTCGGGGTCGCAACCTGTAACTCTTCTTTCCTGTTTAGAAGATATGCTCCGAGCCTAGCAAGTTTATCCTGAAAACAAGTTTCCAGGTTCGCATCATGGATGGCGGCCTTTCATGACTTGTACGTTTCACAATTACGGATGTACTCCTTGACCTATGAAACCATTTTAGGTCAATAGAACCACAACCGAAAGGGAGATCATTCGCACGGGTGATGTAAGTCTTGGTAAAGGTCTTTGTGATGAACAGCGAATCATCCACGTATAGAAAAATTTGATGGCGCAAGTGAGGGAGACTGGCTTTCTTCATCAGTCGCTGCATGGTTTGAGGTGCGTTGCAGAGTACCGTTTGAGCTCTGCGAACTAATGGAGTGGTCACCCTGGAACTGCAACGCGGTCTTATATTTGACGCCTCATCGAGGAAATTCGCCACAAAACTGCTTATTTCCTGAAGGGTTTCTGAAAATTACCAAATCCTAGGAAAGTCGGGTTCTTTCAGTGCGGATGTGTCGATTTTTTAGGTAATTATTAAAATCTCTACGAACTGCATCTATTTGAAGTACAATAGTGGTTTTCATTAAAATTAAAGCAAACTGAGATAGCATGGCAGTGGCACATGAATTAAAACAGTAACTACTTACTTGCTACAATAATGGATCCCTCACAATTAAAAGAGAGAGTGACAGAGCCAATGGTCGAAGAAAAACGTACTTTGCACCAATGAGTAAGCACACTAGTATACTTCAAGAGGAAATATATGCCATCGATAGATGTGCATCGATCAACCTCCAAAAGAACTATAATGGACAGAACAATGCTATTTTGACCTGAAAGTCAACCGAGTAAACGGGGGAATTCCTTAATAGACTGAATATGCTCAGTTCGTATGATAACGTCTGGATATTCTGGGTTCCAAGCCACATTATGCTAGAAGACAATAAGGCAGCGAATGAGCTGGTCAGGAATCAAAAAGGGACGCCGCTCTACGGAACAAACTCCTCTGAAGAATCTGAGGAGGGGAACCGATAAGGGAACTATACTGGGTGAACTCACCACGAACAGTCCAAGGTGCTCATGGGGGATACGAACCTAAATGCTCGAAGGATTGTTTAAACCTCATCAACAAGATCCCCAGGATCATAGTAGAAATACTTACTGACCATTGCTACCAGGCTAAATTATCACCGGGGAAAGCTAAGGATATATGCGGACACTGTCTTAAGATTCTATGATAGTGTGAGTGGCGAAACCTCCATATATATTCTGGGGCAGTGCTCGGCACCTGGGAGAATACTTAATGCCAGATGCCAGGCTGAAACATTTGCGAGTAAGTAATATATTAAAATTCCTGCGGGTTATAGGCTCGATCGGTATACAATAGCTATATTATAATCATCAAAGGTGGACAATAGTTTTTCTAGTATGACATGCAGCTTAACTTCACAGTATTATTGTTGCTTTGTACTTTGGAGTTTTTGGGGGGCAATTAATTTTAAAATAAGCTTGCCAGCCGCGATCATTGTCGAACAGAAGAAAGTTTGTTTGAACCAGCTGACTCAGCTCTGAATGAGGACCTGAGTTAAATCAGAATAAGAATTCCGGGTTAGTACTATGTTGATCACATTCGCCCACTTTTTATCTCCCGCAACAAAAGCAAAATGACCACTGCTAAGTGAAGAAGAAGAACACTGAATGATATGACCAGTTTGGTTAGCTGTAGATTGTGAGGGACCTAGTCAAATTTTTCTGAATAAATTAGACCCGATTATTCCCCCATTTTGAAGATTTGCTTCTCAATTAAAGTTTTATTAATTTTGGATACTGAAATCAACCGGTTTACTAGAGGACCCTTTTACAAGAATTATTCAAATATGATATCCTAATTAACAACTGAGAACATCGTCGGCGTAGGGGCGTGATATTTGCGGTCGTGTTGATCAAAATGCGGACATAATACTTTACGAAAGGGTGAACGCATTATCCCCAGAGCTTCATGGATTGTGAAAGAAGCGTACAATTTTTTTGCAAAGGTGAAACTGAAATAAATTGCCAGGCTATAAAGCAACACGCTTTTATCTTTGAATTGTTCTATTTGAAAAAAATATATCTACCAAGGAAATATAAGCTTATCCTAATCAAAGGCATATATCCTGGTTAACACATCCATTTTGTTTTTATTGTTACCTCTTCTCAGTTCAAAGTTGGCCGAGTAAAAGAGAAATGCAAATTGAATAGACCGCTGTAAAAAAAAATCTAAGCCTCAAATAAGACCTTGTGGAGAACGAACTAAGATAAGAAAAACAAACAACAATAGATTGGTAGACAAAGGCAACTGAAACTGAAATTCAATTTCTTCACTTTATTCAAAAGTTGTAAATTCGGAAGATTATTCAAGACTTTTTATCGGTGCTTTGCGGTGTGGTGAACCAATTGGCTACATATTGGACCCCCACGGATATGGTATGGAGCTTGCTGCTTTGCTTTTTGTCTCGAATAAACATATGTGTTTGGCAAGAAAATCCTCGATTAAATACGAATCCTACAGAAAAGTACAAAGCAGCCCCCTCCTCCTGGTCAATCAATACCCAAAATTACGTTGCGTATAAGAAAACGACCGCATGCTGTTTGACGTTACTTACGTAAGGAATATTTACGGGAGAACCGGAATATTCATTTAGAAGTTTATTTGTATGTACAATTCTTAGTTTTTTTACGGAATACGTTCTTGGTCTCCCAAACTCCAAAAAAGTGAATAAAATACTTTCAAAAATAAATAATTATTTGATAGGCAAATACAAAACTAATAGCCCCAAATTTGTGCAGATTATAACTGAACTCTTGGAATAAATAAAGTGCAATTCATGGCACGATTATCTTGCCTTCAGGATATGATTTTAAATTATCCAGCACTGTTTTGCATATGCAGCCCATTATTCGCATATCATCCCTATCTAACATGAAGACGATATGCATCCAGTTAGCGAAAGTGCCTTAATATTAAACTAAACTTGCTGACTCAAAACATATTACATGGAGCTTAATTAAATTTGCACATCCGGTCGTCCGGAGCTTAAAAATGTATTAAACCCAATGTTCAACAACCAAATCCTTACCAACAGGGAACTATGAAGTCAAACCATGTAGTTTGCTTAATGGATTTCTCAAAGATAAGTATCCCCAACGTGCCCACTGTTACGTAGCCACTTTCCCTACTTTTGAGATAATACTTCCTACAGGTTACTTCAAAAGGACATTCCATTTGAGAAAACTAACTTTGCTCGTCTCTTCCTCGGGATTATGAATCGATTGAAAGCTTCCGCTACCTGACTGCCTTCTGTTTACAGTTAATTCTATCGCCAAGCAATAAACGGAAAAACTTCAAGTTACAAATAAACTTTAAAACAAAGATTAAAACTTTAAGTCGATATTGTTTCCTTTGTTGGCAAGTTGGCAAATGGCATCAAAGTCTAACAATATTGATTGGATTTGGGTGTTTTGTTACAGATTTTCATTGTTTGCGCTCGACTGGGATGGCGGTTTCTATGAAAAATCGTGGAAATTGAGAAAAAGTTTTTTGTCTGGATATTGGCACGAAAGCCGCCTTGGTAATAGCTTACGTGAACTTTATGGACGAAGTCATTATCACCCTTAATGTGCAATTGCTAGCAACAAATACCACAAGATGACGGCATTCGATGGAAATATGGCGACTTTGAAAAGACGCCTATCATTAGAGGATAGAAAATACGAGTACCAGATTGAATATATTTAAGGATGGAACCCTTTTAAAATTTGGCAAGGGCCTGTTTCAATTTGAACATTTCATCTAGAAACTGTTTTGTGTAAATTCTCCATGTCCTTTCACAAGGAAAAATATAATTATGGAAGGGTACAATCTAAAATATGGAGCAATAGAGTTGTCGTTCCTTTTTAAAGTGTGATCTATCCAATCACACCGTACTTAGAGCGTAAACTTATGTGGCCTCCGCTGGAGGTTATGTCGGGCCAAAGAAACTCAATGACACAGAAGAAACAACTGTTACTGAAGGATTGGAAAATCCACCACCCCTAGGCGCCATCGCTCGCGATTACCATCTTGGAAGGGCGTATTTCACTGCATGGCGTAGCCAGAAATGAACTCTCCTTAATGTGTGATTTATTTACTGCCACTCCCGCCAGGGTCCATGACCCGGTGAGAGAGGAGACAGCGTTATCAGCGTAGTCGAGGTGTCTAAGGAAAGATGTCATAGTCCGTTGAATTCCTCCAAGTCCTTTGAATAAACCAATATAGTCTATTGAACTCTTACATGTCCTTTGGATAAACCAATATAAAAAACGTCACCGATAACATAATAGAATAGAAATAATATCCATGACAAGATGCAACACTGGCGGATTCCGCTTTGTACATTAAAATCCTCTAAAATATTCCGTAGGGTGTTGATGTGGTCAATACAGGGGTATCTAGAGCGGAAACCAGTCTGCTTTCTGTCGATCAAGCTTTCGAGATGTTCTTTGATGCATTTCGGGATTATTTTGCGACGGCAGGGAGCGCGCAGATACTCTTCCAACTGTCAAACGAGTGCCCTTCTTTAACGATCATCCCCATGTTCAACTATCTGGGCTCGTCTTGGTCTCGGAAACCAAGGATCTGTAGTAACTGCAAGTGTGGCGATAAATAACTGTGCGGAAAGACCGTCAAACCTAGTGGATTAGCTCCTTTTGAGTGCATAGATAGCCGAAATGGTTTCTTTTTTGCTTAGAGGAACAATCCGAATCTGCATGTTGTGTCACTGATGGCAGAGGCATTTGTGTCGCAACTACCTATCGGTTAGCTATCGATTCAGTAAATGAATGAGCACCTGAGGATCAGGACAATAATCGCCAGCGAGCGCAATACTAGTGAAGTTCAGTAAAACGCTTCAACACCCAGATCCAATTGGATTGGCACTCCAATGTTATTAATAAAATCAGTCCCTCCAGTTTAATAAAATCAGTTCCCCGAGTGCCTTTTCCTGTGTCTGGCTGCATGTCCTACGAACTCTACACATCTGAAACATCTGAACTCGTAATCTCCAGGCATAAACTATGGTACCATGTTGTATTTAAGTCAAAGGGTGCCTCTAATGTGAAAAGATTCTAGAAATCATGTGCATTGAGATCCAAAGAAAACATACTTTGACCCTATGTGGTGGTGAGCATAGTAGCATATTTCAGGCGAATATACTCGCCATAGATATGTGTGCTTCCTTAAATCTCAAGGGAAACTAGGGGGCAGAACATTGTTATTCTTAGCGAAAAGCAGGCCACTATCGCGGCACTTAAATTCAATTCTAAACCGACATGCATTAATAGACTCAATTTCCTTGCCTGCGACACAAGTCTGGATGCTCTAGGTTCCAGGGCATATTAGATTAGAAAGCAATGAGCTAGCAAAAGAGCTGGCCCGGAAAGGACAATAACACTGCTATATGGTCCAGAATTCTTTTGTGGAATCGAAATGGGGCCATACCTATGACGATAGGGAATGAAGAGAAACGGTTGAGTGGACTAAATAGGGGGAACTTATAGACAATGGAATATTTGAGGGTGATCGTGAGGGGATACGAATCCGAGTACTCGCTGGGATGTTTAAACCTCATTAAGGAGGGTCTTAGGCTTATAATAGTATCATAGTATCAGAAGATCATAAAACCTTCATACATGTTTTAGGATAATTCCCTTTACTTACCCAAAGTAGGAATAGTTTTCCTAGGACGGCGAAGGCGAAACGCATAATAATTTTTCGAGGACTTCTCATCATATGCGAACCCTTCCATAATAGTGGTTGGCTTCCTATCTGATACCCAAAGCAATAATATGGACCAGGTCGGAAAAACGGATTTACACGAGCTAAGATAGCGTAGCATGCACACATTCAGCTGCTACGCTGAGTTGAAAATCATACTAAACAACTTCGTATTGAAGGCGGAAATGCTAACTTTCGAAACAGGTCGTCACAACATAATGATAATCACTGACGATTTTACCAATTTAACAGAACCGAAAATTAGAGTAGCCGCGAAACAAATCCAAGCGGCTGCATATTGTCTGTGTTTATGAGATCAAGGACTGGCAAGGCCTTTGAGCACTCAGACCCTAGTGGTCCATTGTACTTGATTTCTCCGTCTTACAGAATATCCCGATTCATTTATGTGTCGCACGATTGCCATCATCACCAGATCAGCACCAAAAATTTAATAACTCAGCTTCCACTTACATAGAAAATGTTTCGGGTATTCCGCTTTCTCATTACTGGATCGATATATATCATCGTATTTATTTTGATTATAGCTAGTGAATTATGGCGAGTCAAAATACCCACAATACTTCTGCAAGTCTTCAGGATAAACTTTGCCGTATGTTAATTTGGTTCTGGCAGGGAAAGTTGGGTACATCTAGCAGCATTGAGTTTTTCCAATGCTACTGACACTCCAACTGTTGGTTTAACTCGCAAAATGAGGGTACCTCGAACCTCTTTTGCTAAAACGTACGATATTTCATTTCTCTCTACACCTCAGTGACAAGGCCTCAGAGTAGTTCTACCGTGTTAAATCTAGAGATGACAGTTCAATCGGTTCCCACATCCTCGAATGATTTTCAGGAGACCAAAGGACCTCAGCTTGATTATTACTATAGATTACGATGCGCCTACCTTTAATCACTCGTCAATCACCAAGGCTGTTGCTCTAAGGCCCCATATACTTCCGCCTGAATTAACATTGCATATTGGTCTGTTTTTGAACCATCTGTCTAGAAGAGATTAGTATATCCTGCCACACATTATTTTTGTCCGCCCAAGTTTTGTTTATGTTTCAGGATAACTTTATACCTTCTACGAAACAGATCTATGGCACTCCGAGCATCGAAAGCATTGTGAAAACTGGATTCAGATCTCCCAATAGCTCTTTCGATGCACGTCACGCTGCCTCCTCAACCAATCCTGCCAGACATGTCAGCGACAATGATGTTAAGCTGATTTGTTTGAAGTTCTTTGTATTTGAAAAGTCATCCTTCTCAGGCATAGGTATAATGACCACCCTGGTATGTATCTAGCCCAGAGCAGAACCTCCTCGGAAAATATTACTAGAGGTCACTCTAAGTGCTCTATACCCTACTTTAGCATCACTGTATCAATGTCTCCATGCCAGATAATTTGAAATGTTCAAAGGACATTATAGAAACTCTCACTTTTTTATTGGTCACCATCGCTCCCGCAGTGTTCCGTTTCCCCTTACAACGCTTTTGTGTTACAAGGTGTGCAGGAACCGCCAATTCTCTCCCTCCCACTTCTGTCATCTGTTCTCCCGGATTGGGTACTTCCAAGAGAGTCGGAGTACTTAACTCTGCATTTCACGAATTCGCCTTCTACTTCCTATAAGTATGCTCTAAAGAAGGTTCCCTTCGAACTGATATCTGTTCACACTCTGATATGTTGTTGACACTCTGAGTTCCGGAACATTAACCAGTTTTCTCCCTTATTGGTTTTACAAACACGATTTCCTGAGCTTTTGCAGCTCTCGATTTCACCAGGGCACCATTTTACCACTTTTGACCCGGGAAATAAGATAAGTTTCTTCAAAGCACTCTAAAAATGTTCAATTCAGAGTTCCTAATTGATCTTCTATCGCCAAAGGAGTTCTTAGTTACCTGGGGAACTGGACTTTGTTGATAAGACGTTCACTGAACTTGCGTATTCTCAAGATTTCGCCTTTGTACTACATCCTGCCCGAAATAATAATAATAATAATCGTTGGCACAACAATCCATATTGGATCAGGGCCTTGAAGTGTGTTGGAGCACTTCATTCAAGATCGTAACGGTACACTACAGAACACTTTAGGAGGCAATGTGGTCAGCACTACGCTCGCCCGAGATTATTACCCTGATTTGACTCAGGTACTCATTCACAGCTGATTCGACTGGTATCCGACGTCAAATCACAACACAATCTGAAAGTGGGACTTGGTCTAGCACCCCCAGTACCAAATCAACTCTAACAACATTTTTCCTTTGCCACATGAATATACGGGCGCACCCTACCTTCGCAGTCATTAGAATAGCTGAAGTAATGAAATGAAATATCTCCTCCCCTCTAGGATTGCATTTGCTATTCCCATAACAAATATGCTAAGCGTTCGCATCAAAACTTATTAAGAGTCCAATTAACATAATTCTGCATACATTGCCAGATCGGTTAGTTCTTACTTTGGCGGAGTATATAAAGCACCATAGTGCAAGTAAGTGGTGGCACCTGTGACGTTTCGCTTCTTACTATTAATTTGGTAATGAAAATTAACCACAACCAGGTCCTGGGCACAGAATTGTTTCAACATGGTTGTTTCAAACAATTTTAATACGAGGTTCTCGGCCTTGAGAACCTCTCATCGGAAAATATTCTAGCCCCTGATCCAATACAACAGATTTTGTTAAAAGAAACCTATTTCTCTTGTACGAGATATATGCCCTCTTCCTGTCTTGCTGCCAGTAGATAGGGAGAGATTTGGTAAGTTGCAGGTTAATTTGATTAACCTTTGCCAGCAATTCTCCATCGGCCGCCGAAATTTCTATTTTCTTGTGTCCCGATTCGTCTCGATATTGCCACCCCCTTTACGGCAGAACTTCCCTTCTGTCCTGCTTCCTTTACCGTTTGCTGGAAGAATTAGTATAAGTAGTTATTGTGCTTTCCTTGGTGGCTGACAGCGCCATAACTACTCAGTGCAGGCTTTCTACTGACGTTGCGAGCATATCTTGCAAAGATTTACACACGGGGGAATGTCAATCTGGTGAGGCCTCCAAAATCTGCGCCATCATGTTTGTTCAAAGTCGCCCGAATTCTGTGACTTCGTGCCACTTTAGAGTTATAATCCGTCGTTTCCATCTTCCGAGGGGGCGACTGCATATTATTAAAACATGTTCATATCCGAACGTAGTAGTGGGAAATACCAGCAAGGTGAATATTTTTCGGAGACGGGATGTGGACCTTACGTTTACGAATACAACGCTGATAGGAAACGCAGTTGAAAAGGTGTCAAAGATTTTTGCAAAATATGATGCCTCAATGTCACTTCGCATTGCAGCCTCGAAGTGAATGTCCGATTTCTGGTGGAATCCCGATATTGAAGAATGTCACAAAGTCCGCCTTAAAGTCAGACCAAGCTGCTCTACGTCCTGTGAGACTCCATTGCAATTTGGACAGTCGGGTGAGGTCTCCAATTTAAACCTGGCAGGCATTGGAGAGATCCTCCTTGCCCTGTTACAACTGGGTGAGATTATAATTAAGCTATCCTCCTGTAGGTTGTACTCAGTTTGTTAGCGTTAACTGACATCCGCAATGCCTCCCTCATAACTGGGGTTGTATGGAGAATGATTGAGGTCACCACCCTGGCTACAGGCAACCTAGAGGTATACCGTGATCCTCCCACGGTCGGCACCATCCTTGTCAGGGCATATTTACTGTGGATAATTTGTCGCAAAAATACTGCAAGTGTTGCCTATACCTGAGCTTCCTGTCTGTCACCATCACCAAGTAGTTGATGGTCGGCTGTGAAGTAATAATACGATTTCCGATTCTAATATAAGCGTAATTTTTCTTCCGTCGCTTACTGATGAGGATTGCTTCCGTTATTTCCTTCGGAAAGTTTAGACCAGAACGGGAATACCAACTTTCGCTTGGGATTATTAGTATTAGATTCCAATTGGCCGAATTGAACGCATTTTTCAGGTCCAGGTTTACAATCATGCAATATTTTCTGCTACCACCTTTTCCATGAATTTCATCTTCTGCCAAGCCAGTAACCAATTTGATGGCACAAATGAATGATCTGGCTTTACAGAACCCATACTGCCGATCTGAAAGGCCCCTTTGGCTCTCAACAACCGCAAGTAATCTAACATTTTCCCCACAGTGTCCAGAAGACGTACGGGTCGGCATGAGGATGGTTCACCTGGAGATGTATCAGGCTTAGACAAAAGTACCAACTTCTGTCGTTTCCATTCCGCTGGAAATATACCCTCGGGCATGCACGCTTCATTGCCCGTCTGTCAGTTTGTCGGCCACACCCAATTTATTCTAAAACGGCTAAACCGATTGTCACGAAATTTAGTGAGAACGTGCGGTCTGTGAAACCTTTTACATGTAGCAAGTGGCACCATTATTTGTGAAGTTTAAGGGGGGGGGGCATACATGTGAAAGACGGGTGCATTTTTTTTTACAGAATATAGCCATGTGGGGTATCAAATGAAAGGGCTTGAGTAGTATTTTTCGAAACTGGTCGCATATTTGATATCGCGTAAAACGTAGGGGAGTGAGGGCTCAAAATATGACCATCAAAAAATGTTACAGGTCTCGTTCTCAGAACCTATCTAATCGAATACTAACTGTGACTCATGTAAATATTCATCACCTTCCTCTTAAGCTCAACCTTCCTCATCGTATTGTTGATCACCTTCATGCATTTTTCCAGCGTTGTCCAAGTTATTTTTGAAGCTACCATGTGCTCCCCGATATTCTCGGGTGGCAGCTTTGAAACATACTGAATTATCCTATAGGTAAAGGATCCATCTCCTTTGCTACTAGAAAATAGATTTCGTGCTAATTGCCGACGTTTCGTACAGGGATCGCCGATTGCAGGTCTCAAGACGTCGACCATGCCTATAACCACGCATGTTGCATCATCCGAGCTCGCGGCTGGGCTTCTTGGGTTACCTGTCGCACTAGCAATCACTCCACATTTTAGTTTCTGCTTAATTATGACTCCTGGATATTCGAGTGCTACTTGGAAATATATGGTTCACTGGCCAATCCTAAACTCTACGGTGATTTCCTATTTTCATTTCGTGGTCAGAGGCGTATAAATTTTATTCTTTGTGAGTGAAAGACCAGCCAGTATTTAATTACCAAATTGCCTCGTTTGTGAGGATTTCAATCTCCTTGATGTAGTACCTTCAACGACATCTTCCAAGCCAATAATGGTCATCCTTTGGGAAACGGTAGCGTCAGAATGCCGTTATACATTATAATCCACAGAAACGAACAGCGAATATCGTTGTGGAACCCCTTATACTGCTCGATACGTTTTTGGTTTATCGTCCGGATAGGAGGACAAAAGTCTATCCAGGAGAAATTTTCGTTAGCGTACTGATCGAATTAACAGTATGTAAGTCCCGCCTTTCAGAATCCGAACTGTCTATCTGAACGATTTATCCGGGATGCCTTTTTGCTTTATTTTGGACAAATTTCTTCAAAGCCTCACGAGTTTATTATGTGGGGATGGTTGCTAATTCATTGGCTGTTACTTTAGCAGTGGGTAGATCTTTCCCGCTCGGAACTCATGGGAAAATGGTTCTAAAAACATCTCGCAATTAGCGCCGGTACTCTGCGGTGAGCATTTATTCATGATTGATGATGTAACTGCTTTGCATACACCTTTCGCATGGGTCGGACTCCGTTTCCTTGCGCAATTTCTTAACATTTCACAGTTTCGCTTTTAGAAATAGCTGCTAGTAGTTTAGTTCCCATCCTTGTATAACTCTTTAAACTCAGGTTAATGCCTTTTACCTTAGCTGCTTGGTCTGACTTTAAGGCAGACTTTGTGGCATTCTTCAATTTCGGGATTCCACCACAAATTGAAATGGTAGAATGGAGGAATCTGGGAGAGACTCTGGGAGAGGTGCTGGTACCAGAAAATGTGGTACTGCAAATGGTAGCACGTCAAGAAAATTAAGATGCGGTCAACTAAATGATCGCGTCTATCCAGAACAAACTGCGAAATGCAGAGAAGAGGAGGAAAGCGCGGCTACGTACGCCGCGTATAGTGGTGGTGGTTCCGGAGGCGGAGATGGATTCGAGGGGGGTTTTAATGGGTAAAAATTCCACACATTGGTGTGCCCAGACCAGTGACATCGAATGGATTCTAATAAGGTTTTGTTTTACACAAAACCTTAAAAAGAGAAAAAGGGGAAGCAGATAGGCAGACAAACGGAAATACAGACACATGGGCTGTCATATAGTAAAACGATTTTAATAAGGGCTTGTTTTACAAAAAAACCGACGAAAGAGATCAGAATCAAATTAAAAATACAAACGAGCCTAAACCTTCCAGTTCGACGAGTCTTCACATTCTTCCTAACTTCAGTCCAGATTCTCATTTATATGGAGGAATATCAATGGCCTACCCTAGGCTCAAACTATTGGCGGTTTTAATTGGATATAAGTCGCACCCTTGGCGTGTTTTTCCAAATATATAAAGGAGCGTTTTCTATCTGATGCTACTCACGGTCACGCTGCTACCAGGGTAAAGGTGAGGCAGCGTCTGACGAGTTGCCACTGCACTGGACGAAACCGTTTGTCATATATTTTTTGAATGGTTGGGTGCCAAGCCTCAAACGGGAGATCCGTGAACCAAAAAGACGTGAGAGTAAGTTGTTCTCCATTTGGTCCGGTCCAACAGCAAGTGGTTGTGGACTTAGGATCCCTCACTTATCCTAAACAATGTTTTGATACTATTCAAAAATGAGTTCGGTTCTAATTTGTAGCTTATGAGGCATTTCAATTGATGAATTTTCCGTTGCGAATAAGATAATTCCACGAAAGAAACTGAGGTAGTAAATATAAATAATTCACTTCCAGTGCATGCGATGAGAGAGATAAAGGCATGTGTATTCTCAAATTCGTTACCAAATCAAAGTTACAAGATTTCATTAAAGTTGAATAAGCTGGAATTGCAAGAAATTCGTTTGCTATAGCCAGTTCCAGTAATTCTGTTTTGATAATTAATAACATTTCAATAGGTAAAGAAGCTAAATTATGAAAAGCCGACAAGGTTAGCGCGTGTAACATTGAGAGTTAGGAGAGAAGATCAAGTTGAATGAATTTCTTGACGATATAATTATCTGTGTATTTATATCGTCTGTAATCTGCCAATAAGATTATAAGTCAAACCAAGGAACTGTAATGAATAAGAACCTTCAGCATCTCCTTGTCATCTGTACAGCATGCTGCAAGTGGCGCCCAACATGGGTCCTGAAAGCGTTACGCCCCATAATAGAAAGAACGTGGTGAGCCATTCTCTATAGCGGTATAAAGAGCAAAGCAAACAGAAGGCAAAAAGAACTACTTGAACGTTCATTATCGTTTGTTTTTGGGGCCTAAACCCCAAATGTGCATAAAAGATTGTAGGAGGAAAATTACAGTGCTTTAGAAGATAAAGAAGCATAGGTAGAAAAATATAAATATATGTTAAAGTTTGCCCCGGTTCTAGGAATCAATTCTAGGAATGGGCCGATTGAAGGTCCGGTACCATTGTTGGGAATTGTCAACTTCAAGACACACACCACATTAGCTTCTTATCAAAATTTTGTAGCTCTTGATAAGACATACTCAGATACGATATCCAACCAGTAAGTGACGTCCGAGTTATTGTTATCCGGAATAATAATGTACTTTGTGTCCTCTGCAAGAGTGAGCCTCTAAACTGCAGAAAAGTTCTGCATTCATAGATTTATTTATTCATTTATAAACAAGGAGGAGAGAAATTTGATAAACAGCAGTTGTCGGTACTGATTATTTAAGTCATAGCAGCAGAATGAGCAATTGGCAATGAAAAAGACGTGTTTCACTTCCAAGTTTCTAGTGCTTGTTTTATACGTATTCTTTCCTGTTCATATCTTTGTGAGGTTTAGGGTGTCTACAGTATCTCTTTTCTCAGTCATTGCTACCTACCTCCTTTTCAAATTTTTGCTTAAAACCAAACCTTATTAAAAACGGTTCACTATCTATATGTTTACCATCTGTCCATCACAAGAACTTTACTGGGAAGCAAGTATATCTATTGAGACAAAATTTTGAAGGAAGTGTTAGAATTGTAAACTTTGCCGTATATTTTACCATGCATGCAAAGGGGAGTGCCACTTTTTATTTCGCTGACAAAACTATATACGATATCAAGCGAAAACCCTTGAATAGTGTGTGTGTGTGTGTGTGT
This sequence comes from Hermetia illucens, assembly GCF_905115235.1. Lineage (NCBI taxonomy): Eukaryota > Metazoa > Arthropoda > Insecta > Diptera > Stratiomyidae > Hermetia > Hermetia illucens. The sequence continues at coordinate 126,060,326 of NC_051851.1, read as the reverse complement.
GTGTGGTGGGGAAGAAGCTACCGCTTCTGAGCACTCGGGCCGTGTTGGCCCATTGTTCTCGCCACCCGCGTCTAACGGAATATTCCGAATTCGTTAACGTATCGCAGGATTTGCAACTGGAGAACATCGGCACCAAAGATTTGATGCCTGATGCGTATATAGGCGGGGCATTCACAGAGGAAATGCTCCGTGAATTCCGCTTCCTTATTACAGGAGGGACACGTATCATCTTGAGTAATTCCTATTTTGAACATATGCCCAGCTAGTGAATTATCGCCTGTCAGAATGCCCACAATACACCTGCAAGTCCTCCTGCTTTTCGACAGGATAAACTTGGTGGTCAAAGGGTAGTATAGGTCCCGGGGCGAAACGTGGATTGGTACCCACGATGGAGCATAAAACCTGGGAAATGCCTGCTGAACCAACACCAACAGCTCTACTACCAAACCCTATCTCCACCTCCACGTGGTGACCGCTGGGAGCTCTTTCTTGACGAAAAGCTGCAGACGGAGAAGGATGAAGGCGAGTCTCCCGCGCCTAAAAACGGGACAAATTGTACCAACTGGTCCTCCAGGTTGGGGGTTGGGTAGGGCTGACAACCCTACACGGAAAACAACCGTTACGAAGCCACAACAGGAGCCTCGGATAGGACGGATGTTAAAACGACGGACCCGGCAACGACAAAGGAACAACGATTTGCGCATTTTCTCATGGAACGTGCGCTCCCTGTACAGAGATGAAGCTGATAAGCAGCTAGCCGATACCCTGTCCCAATATAGGGCTGATGTAACAGCGTTGCAAGAGATGCGATGGACAGGGACCGGTTTCCTGGAGAAGAGCCACTACACCATATATTATAGCGGCCATCCAGTAAACCATGTGCTCGGAGTAGATTTCTTAGTCAGCCAAAAAATGAAACCTGCTGTTATCGGCTTTGAAAGTATAAGCGAACGGCTATGCACTCTGCGCTTGCGAGGCAAATTTAGAAATATAAGCCTCATAAACGTTCACGCCCCTACAGAGGAGACTGCAGAGTCGGAGAAGGATACCTTCTACGAGGCAGTAGAAAGAACCCTCGAAGCCTGTCCCAGATATGATATCAAAATCATACTTGGGGATTTTAACAGCCAAGTAGGGAAGGAGCCCGTATTCAGGCGATACGTTGGCTCCCATAGCTTACACGAAAAAACAAATGATAACGGACTGCGGACTATTCAATTAGCAGGGTCACACGAAATGGTTGTTGGAAGTACCTGGTTTGCGCGGAAAGCGGTCCACAAACATACGTGGGCCTCTCCAGACGGGACCACTTTCAACCAAATTGACCACGTGTTGATCGAACGCCGCCACCTCTCAGCCTTGATGAATGTCAGAACATATAGGGGGGCCAATATAGACTCGGATCACTATCTCGTTGGCATGGTGCTCCGAGCTCGAATAACAATACCACCTAGAATCCCCTCTGACAATCAGGTGAGAGTGAACACTGAAGCCATCCACAACACAACCCTCCGCGACACCTATAAGAGGGAAATGGATGCCGCAATAACCGCAGTCAACAGAGGACCTGGAGATGAAGTATCAACTAATGATCTTCACAACCACCTGAAGAACGTTATCATGGATACGGCCACAAATATACTTGGCCCCAGCCGCAAAAGGAGTCGGAACGGCTGGTTTGACGATGAATGTAAGCTAGCAATGGAACGGAAGAATGCCGCATACCGAGTAATGTTGCATTCTCAAAGAACGCGGGCACGCGCAGAGACTTATCACGAACTCCGTCGAGCGGAGAAGCGACTTCACAGACGGAAAAAGGAAGCCTGGGAGAACCAACAAGTCTGTGAACTAGAAAAGTACAGGGAGCAACCGCACCAGGCGCGCAAGTTTTACCAACAAGTCAGCAGGATGAAGCCTTATACACCTCGATGCTCATCCTGCCGAGACAAAGAGGGAAATCTGATTTCCGACAGAATGGGCATATTAGAGCGATGGGTTGAGTACTTTGATGAGCTACTGAACAACCAGAACATCGGCGAGTTGGAGGTCCCGCCAACTGAAGACGACGGACAAATACTGCCACCACCAAGTTTAGGAGAAACAGTCCGTGCAATTCATCGGCTAAAAAATCATAAGTCGCCAGGAGCCGATGGAATTACAGCCGAATTGGTTAAATATGGAAGCGACCAGTTACACCAAGTGGTTCATCAACTTGTGCTCAAGGTATGGGACAGCGAATCAATGCCTGACGATTGGCAGCGAGGCATAATCTGTCTCATACATAAAAAGGGAGATATCACACAGTGCAGCAATTATAGAGGTATCACGTTGCTGAGTACCATCTATAAGATATTCTCCACTATCTTGCTAGGCCGGATAGCCCCATACGCCCAGAACATCATTGGCCCATACCAAAGAGGCTTCACTCCAGGCAAATCAGCAACAGATCAGATTTTCTCTCTGCGGCAGGCGATGGAAAAACTGTTGGAATATGGACAACAGTTGCACCATCTGTTCATCGACTTTAAAGCCGCCTATGATAGCATAGCCAGGGTAAAACTGTACACGGCCATGAGGGAATTCGGTATCCCGACGAAATTAATAAGACTGACTAGGCTGACCCTGACCAATGTGCGAGGCCAGATAAAAGCAGCAGGATCACTCTCAAGACCATTCGACATCAACAACGGTCTACGACAAGGGGATGCGCTATCATGCGTCCTCTTTAACCTGGCCCTCGAGAAGGTGATCCGGGATGCTGAGGTGAATGCAAGAGGTACGATCCTCTTCAAGTCCACCCAACTACTGGCCTATGCTGACGATATCGACATCATGGGAAGAACCACTCGAGACGTTCAAACTGCCTTCATCCAGATCGAGCAGGCGGCGCGAGATCTTGGGCTGCACATCAATGAAGGCAAGACAAAATACATGGTGGCAACGTCAGCACCGAAGACGAATCAACCAACAACATCAAACCGCACTGGTCAAACACAAACACGAACAAGAATAAGGATAGGGGAATACAACTTTGAGACCGTTGACAATTTCTCCTATCTAGGGTCGAAAATCACAACCAATAACAACTACGATGATGAAATCCGCGCACGGTTGTTGTCAGCCAACAGAGCCTACTTCAGCTTACAAAGACTGTTCCGCTCGAAACGTCTCACCATAGGGTCAAAGCTCTTACTGTACAAGACTATGATCTTGCCAGTCCTCATGTATTCCTCGGAAACTTGGGTTCTTAGCAAGAAAAATTGCGAACTCTTGGCCGCGTTCGAGAGAAGAATCCTCCGAAGAATTTTTGGCCCCCTACATGAGGATGGACGATTCCGTAGCCTACACAATGACGAAATCTATGAGCGATACCATGACCGTCCGGTTGTGGATAAAATCCGGCTCAATAGGTTACGGTGGGCGGGTCACTTAATCCGTATGGATGAAGATGATCCCACCCGGAAAGTCTATAAGGGCAATATCTATGGTAGGAAAAGAAGACGAGGCAGACCCTGCCTAAGATGGAGCGATGGCGTGGGCCAGGACGCCAGACAGCTTTTAGGGATATCGAATTGGTGGACCTCGGCGCAAAACCGGGATGTGTGGAGTTCCTTATTAAGGCAGGCCTAGACCGGATACCGGTTGTTGCGCCGTTGATGATTATGATGAAACTTTGCGGTACACATGTTCGGTTCTGGCAGAAAAAGTCTCGTGTGTTGAGCCTCTGTCACCTGTCATTGTGGGAAGCTTGTTCCCAGTTTTTGAAAACAGACTTAGTCAATGCTACTGATACTCCAATTGCTGGTTCCGGCATAGGGAAGACTGAACTTTCTTTCGCCAAAACATCCAAGATTTCATTTCCCTCTACGCCACAGTGACCATGTAACCAGAGTAGTTCCACCGTATTGAAACTAGAGATAGAGTTCAAACGGTTTCTGTCTTCCTGAACGATTTTCAAGGTGGTCACAGGACTACTCAATGCCCTCAATGCAACTTGGCACTGCAGATTGCGATGCGCTTGCCGTTCAATCGCGCGTCAATCATCCAGTTCGCCGCCCTTAGGATCGCATAAACTTCGGCTTGAAGAACCGTTGCATATTGTCCCAAAGGACAAGCCCACCTCTCGTTTTTATTCGAGAGGTAGACTCCGGCTCCAGAACCCTCTTCTGTTTTTGAGCCATCGGTGTAGAAGACTTCTGTATATCCCGCTACGCATTCCTCTGGGACTTTCCAGTTCTCTTTACGCCTCGGGGTAACTTCATATCTTCTACCAAACAGATGTATGAGGACACGAGAATTGTCAAAATTGTCAGAACCGGGTTCAGCCCTCCCAGTAACTTTTCCAATGCTCTGTGCCCCCACATCCGTTGTTTTCCCATAGATCTAATCGATTTAGTCTATGAGCCGCCCTCATTGCAGTGCTTTGAATAAATATATCCAGGGACTGCAAATTGAGTTCCAAGATCGCGATCAATAGCAAGCACAGCCACGTCATCAGCATAAGCTTGAGCATGTATTGGATCGACACCAGCATGTAGCATGGATCCACTTAATTAAAGCATCATCAACACCATGTTCTCTAGCAGCATCAGAAAGTTTTTGAAAAGGCGCACAGTCAAAAGCCCCTTCAATGTCCACAAACACCTTCATCGTGTACTCACCATTCAAAGTTGCATCCTCTATCTTTGTGACCAAAGAACCGCTGGTAACCATATTGGCTTTCACTAAGTGCGTTTTCACGAATGTGACGCTCCACCTGTCTCGCCAAACCTTTCAGCAAGAATGAAGTCAGTGATCTGTCTGAAGTTTTTTGGATTAGAATAGTCATCTTTCCCAGGTTTCGGTTTGAAGACTACCAAACCTTTTTTTTAAAGGTTTTTAAGGTTTTTTGTAAAACAAAATCGATTCAATGTCTGTCCGTTCGTCTATCGATTTATTCAGAAACGGCTAAACCAATTGTCACGAAATTTGGTGAAAGCGTATGGCCTGTGAATCGCCTTATATACAGCGAGTGACATCATTTTGTACTGCGTTTTAGAAGGGCTCCCCATTCATGTGAAAGGGGGGTGTACATTTTTTACCACAGAATGTGGTCGTGTGGGGTATCAAATGAAAGGGTTCAGTTAGTACTTTTCAAAAATTGGTGATATTGTTGATATTGGGTGAATTATAGGGGAGTGAGGGCTCATAATGTGTGCCATATCTGTCTGAACCGCAAGCTTCCTCTACGACAGCCCAGCGCTCTAACCACTTGAACCATCCGGACCCTAACATTAACAAAGCTATAGATAGTCAAAATCCCGTATTTACCGTGAATTCGCATTCTGTCTCTATCGCACTCTAAGGCGTGAAATGAACTCATATGGACGGCGGAGTTGGAGTTTGGACATACATCTGTATATCACGAAATATTTTGAATTCGAGGTGTATGCGAATGGGAAAGCGTGAATAGGAAATTCCTCACACAATATGAACACAAAACCTTTATACCCGTGCGTCCACCTTCCGGTATTCTGACATGTTATTGTGGCCTTTTGCGTTAAAAATAATAAGTACATATATAATATTAGGTTAAATGCGGGGAATTACCAGGTGCGGTTGATGGTTGATAATAGAAATTCAATGAAAGCCGTTTTTATATATGTGATTTGCTTATTTAAATCAATATGGACCCTCGGGGCGAAGACATTTGGAGCTACGCTGTGTACGCGACCTGGATCAAGACCGTTGAGATTTCCGTCTGGAAGAATTCATAGAATGAATCTGCCGTTTGATTTCGCGTATCTCACCTTACAATTGACTTAATAATTGTTGAACTAGCTGCGGTAATTGTATTTCCGCTGCTGAAGAAGAAGATTTTTGCATGTCTGATTTAACTTCCGCGATGCTTGATGTCGAAGGCGGCGTAGACCTTGTCAGCTAAGTCGGCTACATTTTATAGTGTGTCACCATTTATTATCGCCATAATCGATTGAAGAGCAGATGGTAGGCGTTCATTAACGGGTCTGGGACTAATGTACCGCCCAGACACAGCAGGCGGCAGAGAAACTGGGATTAGTTTTTCCTCACCCATGGGTGTACTTTCTACGAGGTGCCTCGTTTTTTCTTCCTGGCTGGCAAACAACTACTGTATTAATTGTTCGCGTAAGCCGCTATATGAGTTATCTGTCACTGAATCTAAAATTATGCCGTGGATATGGCTTGCGGTTTCGTCCAGGGCAGAGGCAACTCATCAGATGCTGCGTCACCTCTGCCCTGGGAGTAGCGTGGCAGAAGTGGTTACAAGGTGGTATTTGCTCCTTTAGATTAATTCAAAAGCACGGCATGTGTATGAATTATAATGAACACAAAACCGTCTTGTAAAATTTTAGGCCTAAGCCAGCCGAAGCCGTGGACTTCGGTAGCATACCGTCGTGATGCACTGCACTGGAAATATTGCTGTTGTGGGTCTGCTATTTTACACCTCACGAAGTTTGCCTTCACTATTACGAATCGACCCAATGTCGATGTCCTGAGGACTAAAGTCCGGAAATCTTAGAACGCGGTCGGAGGCGAACTCATCTCTGCAAGCACATTAGGTACTTTTGGCAGTCTGGTTGTCACTGCTTTCATGGTTACTTTCAACCCGGAAATTCTCCTTTACAATTCGGGGTCATCATTTTAGTGATTACCAGGTGAGGTTGATGGTTGATAGCATAAATTCAATGAAAGTCATGTTTATAAGGTAATGGTCAGAAAGTGAGAGCTGTGAGTAAACTGCCTCTTGTACCGAGTGACTTCTCTACTTAACCCACTAGCAATTAGATAACTTTTAGGGAGTAGATCACTTTGGTAGAAAAGCACCGTAGTTAAAATTTCTAATTCCAGTCAAGTGTCTGAAAATAATTAATATCGCCACAGTTACCTTGAATTCATATTGAGGTTCAAAGCATCATTTTCTTAGTGTTACGCGGTAATTTAGCAGTACTTTCCTTTGGAGTTCTGCAATTGGATCCAATCAATCCATGGACAAAACAATCTCGCGAATATTATTCTTTATTTCGCCCTTCACTTTGTTGCTACTTTTTTAAAGTAATGCACGCCCCTTCTATGATGGTAACCAAATGCCTTATTGATTAAAACTGTAGCATTTTGCAACAAAAGGTCGTAGTTCAAATCTTGCTGGTGCGTTTGTATCGTATTTTAGGCAAATGATCCCGCGGAAATTCATTGTTGTTTCTTAGTGTATTGTCACCACCTAACATAAAATTTAATTGTTTTAACCACCCTTGAAAGCTAGGTTTAAGCGTTATCATCATCATCATCATCATCAACGGCGCAACAACCGGTATCCGGTCTAGGCCTGCCTTAATAAGGAACTCCAGACATCCCGGTTTTGCGCCGAGGTCCACCAATTCGATATCCCTAAGAGCTGTCTGGCGTCCTGACCTACGCCATCGCTCCATCTCAGGGAGGGTCTGCTTCGTCTTCTTTCTCTACCATAGATATTGCCCTTATAGACTTTCCGGGTGGGATCATCCTCATCCTTACGGATTAAGTGACCTCCCCATCGTAACCTATTGAGCCCGATTTTGTCCACAACCGACGGTCATGGTATCGCTCATAGATTTCGTCATTATGTAGGCTACGGAATCGTCCATCCTCATGTAGGGGGCCAAAAATACTTCGAAGGATTCTTCTCTCGAACGCGGCCAAGAGTTCGCAGTAAGAGCTTTGACCCTATGGTGAGACGTTTCGAGCGGAACAGTCTTTGTAAGCTGAAATAGGCTCGAGCGTTATCGTTCATCATTAATATTGATTTTTGGTACTGTTACCTCACTCATCCGATTTGGGTTAGCGAAGCTTCAATAATTTGCTGCTGGCAACGGTGAACTATCTATTTTTACCTCTTTGACAGGAGGAGGAGGCAAAGGAAGGGGGTCTAAGGCACGTACTTAGTACTACCCTCAGTAAAACAAAAATAAAATGTTGAAATTTAGAGAAGAGATAAATAATATCTGACCTCCCTTGGTGACAGGTCCCGCGACAGGCCAACCAAACGAATGCATCCAATGTTGTTAAAAACATAATGATCGTTCACTTCAGTCGACGTGATATTACAAGCCCCGGCCATGTCGAAAAATGGGCAAGGCTTCTTGACGCATGGGCGGCGTCAGAACATCAGCAAATTAATCCAAACAAAACAAATAGTTGTGTACACGTTAAATATAGGCAACCTTACTGGGAAGGCTGAGGTATGAGTTCCTCTCATACCTCAACCTTCTTCGAAAAAGCGCATTGATATCTCCGCTGTACAAGAAACTCCATGATCTAGTGCCTGGCTATAAACTTTTGATAGCCCACACACTCTACACAGTGTTGCTACCGCCATCTTAGAGAGTTTTCGGGATGGCAGGCGAACGATTGATGACAGGCTTATGAAGTTCATTATTATGTAAGGTAATTACACTATTTTCTTTTTCATCGAGTACGCATCACAGGCAGGTCGACCTGATCCCGAGAAACATGCCTCCTGGCGACTTCACGATACAAAGACCTGTAACGTGCTTGCTGATGGTTATACCATCTTTGAAGGTGACCTTAATGCCAGACGGCAACAAGTGCCATATAAGAAAAGGGTACCGATGCCATTGTACTTGTGATAACATGGTTTAACAAACCATGGTTTAACGCCTCAACTTTACATATTTTATAGTGGGAACAGGAAAACTCAAATCAACTATATTCTTATAAAACGCCGACATTTTACCACCTTCATTGACTGCATCCTATGAGATCATCGCACCTCAATATCTGCCGTTGATTGCCGTCTTGCGAATTAAGCCACCGATAAAATAACTTGAGGAATGCACTGACCTGACGCCTATTAAATGGTGCCGATTTCATGAGTAGAAAGAAGATATGATCTCACGAGATTAACAGCCATTATGAATGTGAAAGAATCAGGGAACCAAGTTGAAAACACTATTCACAAAGCGGCGGTATATCAACTGAGATACTTGACTTTGGAATTACGATATTCAAATTAAAATCCGTGAAAAGAAACGCTAATACCACAAGAACGCCAACTGGGAAGTAAGAAAAAGCAATTGGGAAGCAAAGAAATAACCAAAAGTGCGGCGGAAACAATGGTGGCTTGGTACGTTGAGTGATTTACAAGCCTGGCAATTGTAGCCAGATCAGGCCTTTGATAGAACCAAAATGACGTAACCAATCATGAAGAGTCGTCTCCACTTGTGAACCGGACAAAGGCTAAAGAATAAGAATAACAGAAGAAGGAAGCACCTCCATACTTTGTCTTCTTCAAAAGTTCATTTTCATTTCTCTTCTATAAGACCACATGCAGGATCAAATTTGGCAGCATTTAAACTTAACACAACCAAGAATACTTATTCGTATTCGCTTGGTTAGTCCTTTCCCGTAGAAAATCCCTGTAGTTCTATACATGTCATATGTTCACTCGCTAAACTGTTCATTTGGGGTTTTTCATTCTTGCAGGGCTCACCATTTACGCAGCATTGTCTACAAAAACGTTGAAATGTGATTTAATTAAAAATGGAAATTGTGATAAATGAAAAAGAGCTTATGTAACACCCTAATACTCTCGTGCAAAATGCATATGCCCCTACTCTATATCATCTGAAACGAAAAATAAGGTCAATTTTTACAAGCTTTTATCAAAGCTGCCTACTAATACCCATTGTAATGGACAAGCTAATGAAAATATCTTTCACCCTAGTAAAATTTAACGCAATTAAGCATTATTCCCCTTACAATATCGATCAAACTAATCCTCGTAACAAACCAGTGACTTTCACTTTAGTTTCCAAAGTCTAGATCCAATATAGAATCCAGACAAATTAGTATTTAATTATATTTGTTTTTGATGGCTTGCGTTCGCCCAAAAAATTCAGTGAAGGTCGAAAGACAATTAAAAATATCCAGTAAATAAATTAGACACTCATCATCTTCAGACTCGAGTCAAATTCTTCATCCTTCATAAAAACTACTCTAATTGAGTTTTGTCGTCCTAAGGCTGTAGTCAAGACTGAAGTATTTCCCTGACTCCACTTCAAAGCCCTCATAAATATCGCATGGAATCTATGTAAATTATCTCATCGAAACATTTTATGAGAGAAACGTGTCGGTTCTTGGAAAAGGACCAGCTTATAACATTGATATTAGATCGGAAAGCAATGTTATATGAAATACAAGGACATTTCCTTTAATATGTTGACTACGATGGACCAGAATGCGGTAGATTAAATTTGATGAAAAACGGATGGCTAGGACTTCTGGCTCAGAAAATTATGAGATTGTCTACATCAAAGCCGTTCTAGTCAGGGGTAAACTGGAGTACTTTTTAGGGGTTGAATTTAGTAGCATCTTATATTTAAGAAATTTATTGGGGATGGTGATTTTAAGTCCAGGAAGTTAGTTAAGAGCCAAAGATACATTTTACCTGAGATAATAAGGCAGAAATAAATGGGTCATGTATAAAGATAATATCACCTACATCAGTTCATTACTTAGGCGTTTCTATTAGATCTATCCTACTATTTTTAAACATGCTCATATGGTATTTATGCGTTTTAAAGTTACTTGTACTCGTATATAATGTCCTTTATAAAATGTTTTCCTGCAATAAATACAGTTCAGAGGCCTATTGTTTTTATTTTTAGTGAAAACAGCTGAACCGATCCGAACGAAATTTGGCGGGCAGATAGGAACTATGGAATCGCACGCATACAGCGCGTGACATAAATTTGGGTGGAGTTTAAAGGGGGGCTTCCCATACATACAATGTTGGGGGGTATACAATTTTTTTTCATCGAATATATAAATATATATATATGGGATATTAGTTTTAACGTGAATTGTAAAGTGCACGAGTAAGGAGTCAAAATGTACGCACTTAAAGTGAGATAAGATTCATTTTCGAAAACCACCCAACCCAGAAATCCGAAAAAGGGTGATGCGCTCAGACGAAATCTAGGTCTCAAAATATATCCCATTCCGATATCTATTCAAATACTTACTAAGGGTATATTACCAACTTTTAGAAATTGACTAAAAGAAGCCCCTTAAATTCATCCTAGGAATTGGATTTCGTAGACACGCGCCAAATTTCATGGCCATTAAGGACAAACTTATAGCAGTTCAAATTTAGCAATTTCGCGCGAATTTACTGCTTCTCCAATCCATGCAAATAAGATGCTGACGTCTTCGCGTGAAATATTAAAGTCACATTTATGAAGAATCTACTTCTCCCCAGCCCTTTTTAAGGCTTTGTGTAAGATCCTTATACGAAATCTAATCCTTGAGACATCTCTCAAGATGTCCCATTCCGAATCTGCCCAAATGATAAGTTAAGCTCCCCATACATGTGAAAGGAGGCTGGAAATTTTTTTTTCACAAAATGTAGCCATATGGAAGTTCAAACGAAAGGGCTCAATTAGTACTTTTCGAAACTGGTTCCATATATGATATTGGGTGAAACATAGGGAAGTGAGGGCTCAAAATATAACCCACAAAAAGTGTAACAGGTCTCGTTCTCAGTAACTATCCGGTTCCGACATCTGCACAAATAAAGTTAATAATAGTATATTTTCACATTTTAGAAATTTACCCGGCAACCCCCCTTATGTTCATCCCAGAAGTATAAAATTTGGCGTAGGTGTAACGAAGAATATAATGCACAAGTTAGTCACGAAAATCCAACTATTATTAACAAAGTTATAGGGGGTGAAACTTTACCATTTTTTGTGAATTTCGTACATTCTAAAACCTGTATGACATCATCATCACATTTCAATTCATGAATAGCATAACAAAGTGAGTTCTTATGAATGGGGTCGCAAAGAATTATTTTGTTTCAGTTTTTCAGTCATTTGTATATTAATATCAATTACTCCAAACAAACATGTGTGTATGTAGGTATATAGTATATGCGTGCTAATGAAGTTTACGGGTACTGTCTAATTCGGATAGATATATTTGTACGATAAACCGGGCGGATCTAATATACGTACTATATGTGTAAATATGCATGCTCTTGTACACGAAGTAAATCGGAAATATGGATACGATCAATTTATAAACGCGCATATATATATACAGTATTCAGAAATATGCAGTTTGTTTGTTTAGGGTGAGGATAATATCTATGGCTGTAATATGTATGTATATCTTGTAGTTTGGAAGAGAATGAATCGAGGAATATTTTGGATTTGTAGCTATATAGGAATAGAAAAATGTGCGTTGAAATTTCTTACATAAAATAAACACGAAACCTTTATACCCGAAGCGCGAGCTTTAGGGGCTAATAGAATTTTTAATTTTGTGACACGGAACTGTCAGGCACTCATCGTTCCTCACACCTTCTTCTTTTTCTACAGCCTTTATTCCGTTCACAAGCGGGGTCGCCTCGTAGTGATCGGTTCCACCATGTTATTTTATTAAATGCCTGATCTGCTAGTTGCGAGGCTTTTAAATCCCTATCCAGCGTTGCTTCGGCCAGCCTTTTGGTCGCTTACATGGGTATGGGTGCAACCCCATATCGATCGCGGATATGCATATTCCGGATGTCATCAAAACGTGTCACACCACCAGTCCAACCCAACATCTGTGTCTCCATTACCGCAAGACGCCGTTCATTGTCTTTTATAATCCGTCAACACTCAGAACCGTAGAGAGCGACAGCACGTACGACATTGCGGTAAATTTTAGATTTGAGACAATCGCTAATACGTCGATCACAAAGAACACCAGTTGTGGAACGCCACTTCATCCCGGTTGCGTTAACGAGCAAAGTACTTTCATTACGCAGTTCTCCAGTGGCCGGTAGTATTGACCTGCGATATTTAAATCGCTCAGTTCTGGGTAGGTCGCTGCCGCTGTCAGAATTGAGCAATTTAAATATCTCCAGTCAATGCTGTCAACCAATGGAGAGATGCGTTATGCTCTTAACATAGGGAAACACCAAACCTTTTATGCGTCAAGCTTCCGGTTTCCCGACTTTTTTTTAGTCAGGAACTTAAAAACTTTAGGCGCTCAAGGGTAATGACTTTACTATGACCATAGGAAAGGTTGAAAAGGTTGAGGAACTCATTTGCGGCAGCGAAATATGTAGGGTTCCGACAATATGGAATGTGGCAAAACCCCCTAACATACCAACCGCTTAAAATCATAGACATATAGATGTGAAAGGAAGAACATTTGATAAAGCGAATTGACAAAATGATACCAATAATACGAAGATAGTGCCTGAAGAGCGTAATCAAAGTTTACACTTTTCTAGAAACATTATATATGTAACACAACGAATACTATGCACATTGGGTTTCGGAACAAAGGTTTTAAGCACACTCTACATAGCCTGTAAAAAGTACGGAAAGGTCATATTCCAGAATTTAGTCGGTTTGAATGTATATTTTTGATCCATATTGTTATTCCTCATGGCAACTTTCTTCTGAATAGGTTAGATTAAAACTAGTGTCCTGAAGCGGCAAGAGAAGGGCCTGTGACTGAGGATCGTAATTCCAGTCAAGATGTGAATGACTTTTGTTTTTTCAGATTTTGCATCTGAAAGCCTCACAACAGTTGAAGCATTACTGGCCCGTCCTTCTTTAAGTTGAGGCCCATTTGCTATGACGAATGACGATAACTATTCAAATAGTTCAATTCTTGAACTAGCTGTCGAGTGTGAAGTTATCCTTAATCTGCGTTACAGAAACCTGATTGGATACCAGGATTTTACATTCTGAGCTCCTCAAAGATTACTCTATTTTTTGCTGTAACAGAGACTATGGTACTCGTGATAAGCTAATCGGTGGAAGTGTCTTGATAGCTGTTAAGTCTCCTTTCTTAACTGAAACCATCATTTTTTCTTTCTCTTCCACCTACGATTCTGTCTTCGTACGGGTCACTCGCCAACCGCATGCCATTTTATCATGTCCCGTCTATCTTCTTCCTGCGTCATACCTTCTTTTCTATACTAACATGAATGATAATGAAAGTCCAAGACGCTCTGTTTTCCTCTCTTCTTTCATTCTCCGTGACAACTTTAACCTTCCTACGCTTCCTTGGCCTACTACTCTCGGCCTTGCTTACTACCCCTGCTCAAACTAATTCCTCCCTTCCTTTCCTTTATCTACTTTCATAAACACCTGTGCTACCCTCTAATTGAACTTTTCCAGAAATCACTTAAATCTGACTGTTGTTCTAAAAAGCTCCTCGCAGCTGGTTCAAGGATTGTTTGCCTAGTTAGTGACCTGGTCATACTTTAGGCTAAGGCCGTTTAATATGGCAAGCCCTCACACAACCTGCTCCCAGGGGCCACTAAATCATCCTCGAATGAGTCAAATGTATGTAGAATCTGGTTGGGAATAGGCTCATCCCACTGACAAGGACCTGTTTGCCTGCTGGTTATGTTTTAGGGGCAAGCGGGTCTGGTGGGGAACGAATCAAAGCAACAGCCCGAGGATTGTCCTCTCTGAATTGAAGAAGGTGCTAATAGGACCCCAAGCCAAGGTGAGGCAGCATACGCCGAGCCTGGTGGCATTTTCAGATGACACCCTGGATTACACCCTTACTGCAGAAAAAATATCGACCCGTGTAATAATTATATTATCAATTCTTAGAATAATTTCGAAAAGTCTACTATTGTGATCAATCGAATCGAATCGAACATTTGCAGGGATGCTTTGTGAATTTGTTATTCAATTATGTTTATGGATACCTTTCGTAGGAATTCAGGTGAAGTCCCAACGCGCTTTTGTGGGTAACTTGATGGTCGTATAAGAATAAATTGAAATGTTTCCAGAAAGAAGAGTCTCCTTTAAAGATGAGGGTTCGAAAAGGTATTGAAAATATTCAATTGTAGGCATAACCTTTCCTAATTAAGCTTCATATACTCTTAAGTTCTAAGCATGAGATAAGGGTCGATTTTTCATTTTTACCCACAAACTTGCCCAACCATTTACAAGCTAGAAGGCTTCTAAATATCTCTTTATTCTTTTCGCCCAAAATATTTAGTCAGCTCTGAATACTTCATGCGATTTAGTTTGAAATATTGGGTAAAATATTGATGGTTAACGATTTCATCCATATGTAGTGAACTGACCAGCTTCCATCTTTGCTATATCCTTCAAGCGTGCCAGTAATTGGTCGCAGTTCCGGTGGTTTTAATTCGCATGATTCGGTTGCTGATTGCAAAGACTGCTCAGTTATCGGTATTCAATTGGTTATTATTTCAGTAGATCACAGGTCGTTAATTGTGATAGAATGATCAGGCCCTGGGATTTTTTTTCCAAAATTCAGGGATGAAACGGGCGTAATTTCTTCACAAAAATTACTACTATAGGCGGAGATATGTAATACTTTACTGACAACAGATTAATGTCTATGACCAAAGTTTTCGCTCAACTAATTTAGATCTGCTCCAACAGTCAATGGATTAGCAGCATTATTCTTTAGTGTCTACTCCTGATGTATAACTACTCTTAATACTATTCAAACTCAATAGTCTGAATGGAGCCTTCCTGATATTTGTGGCATGCCGCCCAGAGATATCTGAAGCCAGATAGTGAGAGGAGCAGAGAAAGATTTTTCCGTCTTACCCTCCGGTGTCAGAATTCTTTTTTGAAAAAATGCATGCACCCCAATAAGTATTTGAGAATTTAGCACAGGGCTAGCAACCTATATACGAATTTGTGCACGAAGTCAAACCAGATGTCTCTAAATAAATGGACAACGCCGAATCCCTCTTTCTAATTTAAGCTATCAGTATTAAGTTGTGCCTATTTCACATATCCCACACATCAATGTTCTCTCTATTAGTCGAAAGGTCCTAAGTTATTTGCTGTATTTCGTCCTTAAAAGATTAGATGAGGGGATTCTTCGGCGCACCAGGAAAGTTTTGACTATACTCACTATTTAACAAACAGAACATGCTATACCGATGTAGTGCTGCTAATTACTTTCGGATAGTTACATGGAGCTAGAAGTCGGGAATTGTTTCAACTAGTTTAATTATCTTTTTTTTCTACCGTAAATCGTCCACGTAAAAGTTATCTAATTGCTAAAAGTAGGACATTAACTTAGAAAATAGAGTAGAAAAACGAGCCCAGTCACAACTCTCTCTTTATGAACATCATACATACATACGCATAATAAACACATTAAATTTATCAAAAAGGCTTTCACTAAATGCCCGCTGCCGGCTCATCTACTTCCCAAAAGTGAATCCATAATTCTCAAACGTGAATCCGGTAACTATTGAACTGCAGCATAAAAGTTGCTCCTGAACTTTATGAAGTGGGGCTCATTGAGAAATTCTGAAAGAACTAAACAACATTAGCCAAAACCGGCGTAAATTTTCTTACATGCCATGACGCAGACATGAGTTGATGAACACTTCGAGCTACTAAGTAACAGTGGGGGTCACTTTCAAGGGGCTACTCCCATATAAAACACTGACGCGTTACTGTTGAGATAGTTGCACTTACAGATTTTGGGTCGAACAGCGAAGGCGGATCTACTGTTGTTAATGCTGCAGGCGACATTAGGTTCGGTGTCGCCGTTTGCAAAGCCAATGCTCCCAAGATATACAACTTGACCGACGCCTTCGATGTTCTCGATACTAACGCAAACAGGGGCACTATAGTTAGACTGAGAAGCTTCATGGTGTTGGTGTTCATCTTCAATGTCGAACATTGCTTGCCTCCTTTCCAAAACTAGAGTTATTCTAAGCATGGTCCATGACTCGGTGAGAAAACAAACTGATGTAATCGGCATACTCAAGGTGACATAGCTCATTGAACTCCTCCACGTCCTTCAGCCAAATCAGCCTACGGAATATTACCGATAGAAAAAAGAAAAGGTATCGGTTAAAAGGTGCAACCATTTTCAACCCGATTTGTACTTCAAGTTCCTCTGAGATTCTTGCTCAATGCAGCAAGTCAGGTTAGTCCCTTCATATGTCGATTATAACTACTAGTTTCTCCGTGCAGGTGGAGCAATGATCTGAACTTCGCGCTCAATGATCCGAAAGGTGTCAATTTCGTTACTATAGAAGAATCAGCCTGCTTGGCATATCATCCACAAGAGATGGAACTTTACTACACTCTCTCTTACTAGCTCACCAACCGAGATGGTGTATTGCACGGTACAAATTGCATGATGGTCCTTAACCCGAACTGTTGGTACAATCGTTTTTCTAGATCACACTGCAACTTCCCTTACGCATATTATCAACCCGAATCGGAATCTTGGGTTCAAGATTCTGTCAGAAAGGGATTCCTAGTGCTTGTCCCCCCGTACTGTAACACTCTCCAGAGATCCACTATCTAATTTTGCTTAGGACCAGAATGTCCTGATTTTATCGCCGGGAATCTCACTCAAGTTGAGATAAGTCATCATTCTAAGGGCTTCCTATATCGCTGCTAAGCAGTCAAACCAATCATAAACCGTGTTGAATAGTCAAAGGTCATAAACGTGAGTTTTGCCCCTATTTAAGGCACTATAGCAATCAAATTTTCGAATTTCGCAGCTTACTAGCCTACAAATTTCTATTTCATTTAGTCGGCTTTTGCGACAAGTAGGGAATAGTTTGATTACACTATTAATCACCAACTAGCAGGGCGAATTCGACCTTCCCGTAATTGATCCATCGGTGATCGAATGGTCTTTGAAACGATACATTTTCGCAGTTCTTAAACTGCAGGTTGACTCCTCGCCGCACTAGAATCAACAGAACAACGAGCTCTGTCGTTTATGTATTAGCAGATCAGGGTGCAATAATGACAATCACAGGCAGGCACCCTCTGTACAAATGGATAGTACGGAGGTGATGTCTGATATATTCAACCGGAGCCATCTATGCGACTTCAAACTGGCGGAACCAAGAGGAAGTGTGTTCTTATATGGTAATTAATTGTGATGAAAGTGTGCAATGCATTTGCACTGTGGACAATATTGGATGAGGTACGGTGGGTAATCGAGAAGCACTATCTTGGCGCGACAGTTCAATTTGGTCTGGGCTTTGAAGTTCAGTTCATTCAGGACCGTACTACAGGAAGCAATGTGGTCAGCATTGTGCTCGTCTGTGACTAAAAAACTCATTCACAACTGAGTCTATTGGTATTCGGAATCCAGTCACGATACCAATTCTTCCACCAGCAGTTAGATTTGTAAGCCTTAAGCCTTCCGGGCACAGTTTCAAAAGATGGGGCTTTAGCATAAGTGAGCAATTATAAACCCCCCACTCCCGCTTCGTGTAAAACCCATATCAAAACTAAAGCCTGTATCCAAAAATATTCTAGGACTTTCATTTCATACCCGACATGGCTATACATATTCGTCATTCACCACCGTTTTGTATAGGCGGGGCTTCTTCAAACTCGTCAACGATGTTAATCACTGCGTATATGGGGGATGACAGTTTTATGTTCTCTACCAAATTTCATGTCAATAAGTGTAGCCGTGACTAACAAAGGTACCTGTGACAGACAAGCCTGCTTTATTTTCGGTAAAATCGTAAGAGCAGCTACAATAGGGATCTAGAGGTTTGGAGAACTCCAGCGGCAGGCTAGAAGGAGGGGATGAGAAACAAAAAACGTGCTTTGCAGTAGCGATAGGAAAGTAAGAGATTTTGCAGAGGAATATGTCATGATCGGCGAAATTAAAAGCTACAAAGAAATCGATATAAATGTTGCCCAATCCTGCTATGCATCAAATCATTTAGCGACAAAATTGGAAAGCCGGGTGGGTTAAAAGCATTTGATCTATATTTCACGAAGCCATGTTGCTATATCGTAATGAGTTGGCCAAGTGATGTGGAAGGTTACGCTCAGAGACAAGGTGGTATAATGTTCACTGGTTACTAAGAAAAAGTAAGCAATTCGTGGTGATATGGTTCGATAATGGCGTCAAGTTCGTCGATAAGGGACTTAACAAAATAAAATGTAAGGGGAGAAGTGGTTGGTGGCTCATAGCTGTTTACACCTAGTAGATGAATGGCATCGACGTAGAACAATTCCCCTTGCACTAATTTTGCGTGTTGAGAATTCGGTACTTTGAGAAAGACATCGAGAGAAGTAAACTGATACATTCTGTAGACAAGCTTTACGACTTTCTACTGAAGAGTTGCTTTTAACAGTACCACCTCAGCCTACGTGAACTCTGTCCCTCACGAAGAATTTTCTTACGATTCCGCGAGGGAAAGCTTTCGATTCATCAGGTTAAAGAAAATATCGCAAAATTAAAAGAAAACTTATGGTATGCAGTAAAGATCACTGCACTTTGCTTCATTACCCTCCGATACTACCTGCCCACACTGGAAGCCTGAAAAGAAACCACTCTACTAGACAGTTCTAGTAAAAGTTAAGAGTCCATCTGGTTGTACCTGCTTTAATTGTCCCCGGACCTAAAACTCGTTTATTTCGTTGAGAGTTGGGAACGAATTAATAATGACAAAAATTATCTTGATCCGATAATTCAATTAGATAAGGACCTTGAAGCGCGTTGGAGCACTTCATTCAAGACTTTTACGGTATACTACAGAACTTCAGAAGTTTGTAAGAGGGAATGTGGTATCCGACATTCAGTCACAATACGAATCCCTCTGCCAGCAGTGAAATTTGAACCGCGACCTTTTGCTCTTACCACTGAGCCACGAAGAAATTAGGCCTGGAAAAAAGTAATACCTGGCAACGATTTCCGGCATTGGTGGAATCCACGGCGCTCCCGTGAGAAAAACAGTCAAAGCTCGTATTACGTCCAATTTCACATCCAACTTTGGACTTACAGTCCGGTCTGTCGCGAAGTGGATGGAAAATTTGCGGTTACATTGCCTATTAAAGGTGATCCATTGGAAAACTCACGTAACAATACAATAGTACGTTTACGACCGCAAATAGGGTATCATGAGGAGAATCTGGAATAAATCGGGTTGAGTCACCGGTATATATTGTTTTGCACATCATCTGGTTAGTAAGAAGCAAAATAGAACGAAAAAAGTCCGTTCACTATACTAGCGTGGATAAATTATGCAAAAAGAAATATGATTTTTGCAGTACAGCACAGATTGGAGCAGTACAGTTGGTGAATATGGGAAGCCCTGTGGCACGGAAGTTCACACTTTTAAAGCTGGAATTGAAGGGCGCCACGCTTCTAGGAGAGTTCATGAAAATGGCAATTTCCACGATGGAGCTCAAGGAGCCAGCACTATGCAAGTACTACTGATTGACTTAAGGATAGTGTCGAATTGGCATAAGGAAGACCCATCAGAGCTGGATAAGCATATCGACGATATTACTGGACCGGAAGTGCAAGCCAGAAAATTGTGCTTACATAGGCATAAGTTCTTGCAGTTCAGTGAATCATACTCCATGGTGGAAAGGCCCACAATAACTGTCGGAAATGGAAATCACTGGGGAAGTCATCAGCCCCAACATTATTACAACAATGTATTGGAGCGATTTTCAAGATTTGCGAAGACTAGTGGCTTACACGCTACGTTTCACTACGCATTTAAGAGGTCGGGTTTCTCACGAAAAATATTATCAGATTCGACTTCAGGTACAGCAGTTAATACAAAGGACTGCGTTCCATAAGGAACTCGAAGCCAAGTGCTACGTTTGTTCGAACTCGAGAAGTCCAGGTTCAATCTCGGACAACCCTGACGATCTCGAAACATAATCGCAAAGACATTTTCTGATGCAATCCCCGTTTATTGTAATTTCTAAAGTTGATGGGACTTAATGGCATCTATACGAGCGATGGGAACAACTAAACGTAATACACTAGAATCTCTAGCGGAGGTGAACCCGGGAGTATGTGCATCATTTACTAGATAAAGCTGGATTGACTAGGCTCCTAATGTAAAGACTGGATAACTGGTTCTACTGCGAGAAGGTGACGAACTGGCCGTGGTCCCGGTCCTCAAACCAACCTTCTGCAGCAATGGGGTGCTCTGTCGAAATCGTGCGTTCTGATGACTTTCACCGCGGCATATGCTAGGACTAACGTATTAACGAAGCACCATATCGCTCAGACTGCTGCAGTTGAACTACGTTAAAGTAATTGGCATAATGTACGATCTTGGCCAACAAAGTGTGTTGCCATGTTACAAGAACCCTTCGCAGTCAATGGCTGCGTCAGAGGCTTGAATGCAGACATGCGGGTGTTCATTGAGAGTCTCACTAATGGGTGGGGCATATGTGCCTTAATTACGGGGTTTTCTTGACGGTGGTTTTGCTTGTACTGCCTACCCGGATAGCGGTGGTTCCTTCGCGAAAAACAATCCATTTGTGGCTATAACGCAAATGCGGTCTCCCCTAGGTGGAATGCAGTAAGATTACTCAGTACGTATCTTGTTACCTTGTTATATGTAGGTGAGAATAATTGCCTTATTGAGCTCATGCTGATCAATAGGGGTGTGAATGTGGGCGTTAATCGCCTACTTACGCCAACTCGGTGGAATACTCGTGGGATATGTTGCTCAAATAGACAAGTTCGCCGCCGTTCTCCGCTCTTTGGGTTTATGTTACGCGGATGTGTTCTGTGAGGCAGGAGGCCCGAACGGAGGGCGGCTCTGAAGTATACCACGTGGTAGATTAATGCTCTTTGCAGTAAATTTCGAGGCAAAGTCTGAGGAAGAGATTTGAAATGCCGCGCGCGTCAATGTGAAGTTAATTGACTTGGTGATGTCGATTTTAAGCTCGGTTACAGACGAGGTGTATCGTCTTACAAGGAGCTTTTGAGGCAGTCTAAGAAAAAAAATTAAAGGCGGTTCGTCAGTTTGCATAGCGATGCTCCTTGGAAAAGGTTCTACCGAATATAGAAAAGGAAGTTTCGACATTGCCGGCAGCAAAGGGAACGGAGAGCCTATGTTGACATGCCGTGGTAGTGTTTGTGCCTTGCACAGCCGTCTGGTGAGCTATTCTAGACAGGATAAATGTAGTCTTCGTTCCTACATAGCCATACCTCTTCTTCAGGCCCTTGGCAATGACCTGGAGAGGATTATAATCCAGCAACTTGTGATGAAAACATCCTATCTGGCGTCATGGGGCAGTAGCATCATTTCCGAACGGACAGATCCAGTTCAAATTTATTATCCGTTGTGTTAGCAAATACGTCCTTGGGATTTTCGTAGTTTTCAAAAGCGCGTTTGACTATTTGTGTTGTTCATCTGCGTTGTCGAAACTTCGTGCACGTATGGCTGCCATCTAGCTCTGCTGAAAAGCTACTTCCATGATAGGAAAACATTCTTCCCAAGTTTTAGTGAGCGCGTGTTCAATAGAGAACACAGCCGTATATATAGAATAAGTATGAACACAAAGGTTGGAGGACATTTTCATGTTCAGTAAATATTATAGTTAACATTAAGACAGGGCTAAGAAAGCGTGGTCAAGATACTATCAGTAATATCTGCGTTAATTCCTGATTAGGTATCATTCTTGATTACCGAGGAGGATTACACCACCCCTAGTAAAACTGTCTCCCTGATTGGTTTGGACTGGGACTTTTTCCTCCTCCTTGAATATCTAAATTTCCCAGTGCTACATCAAAATAAAGTGGATAATTCTTTATAAGCAATAAGCAAATAAATCGTAAACTTAATGGTAATGTGCGTAAGTTTTTTTTATAATAAACGACCCAAACCCTTACCCTTACCCCTTAACTCCTTCGCTCAAAAACAAGCTGTTTTTCGCCCAGTTTCGCAAGGGTTTTTGATACTTTAAGTTTTCAAACAAACCGGATATTATTTATTTTAGTTGAGATAATATTTGTAAACTTGCAAACTGTCTTGACTGACATCTCATATTAAAATTTAATTTTAACATCGCAAAGGGACCAAAATTGCCTGAATGACAAGTTTTCACGATTCAAAGAAAGTTCGTCGTACGCTACCCAGTCGACGACTAGTCAGTTTATCCAGTCCAAAGATACAATAAGGCGACGTCATCTGTAATGTAGCAAAAAAAATGAAACATTCATCGGTGTAATAAGTGAAAGGACAGCAAGGCAAGTGTGGGGAATAAGAAATTCCGAGACTGATAAATGCCCTTTCTACCATTTAAATAAAAAAATTCTGTCTGCCGTGAAGAACGCATAAATTTCTCTTCAGGGATTTAAATATAATTCAGTTGCAAAGTGTCTGTCAATGTTAGCTTCTGGGAGATATAAATTGTCATGGCTCTAGGAAATTTTCAATTTAAATCACGGTCAACAACAGAAAGTACTACCGGCTCAGGATTATATTCGCGGAGAATATTATCTTGTTTTCTATTCAGCCAGGTGATGGATGTTATCGGTCTCCTGAGATTCTCTGGAAAAATGTTAACATTTTTCATAGCATTTGAAAGAATCTGTTTTTTGAGTCGCGTTAAGGATTATGACCAGAATTACTTTGTTGTACCATCGTATACTCTGCTTGGTTAGAAGAAATGTCAAAAATGAGCAATGACATGGTCGAGATAACGTAAAAGGTTGCAGAAGAAGCTGAGAATAAACTGAAATAACCCTCGTTGGAAGTGTGCACGTAACGTGAATTTATATCATTTAGATAGACATTTCACTTTCAGTTAACTTGGCGAAGTGTGTTTTAATAGCTTAGCTTTCATCTGCCTCTACCCTGTTATGTCACTCCATTTATCTTTTCCTGAAAGTTAGTAACTTTGCAATCATTAATCTTCCTCCGAAGGAGTGATCAAGTATAACTTCACATTATTTTATGCAATGTTAGGTACAGAAATATTTTGAGTAACGGTATTATCCGTTTGCATCATCTTGTTAGGAAGTTTAGATCGACATATAGAATTTCTCTGACCGGTTCAATATACGAAACATCTTTCATTTTCTAAGCTAAAGGTTATTTTTAATGTTTTGTGTAAAAAAACCTTATTAAAATTGTTTCAATGTCTGTCTGCCTACCTGGTCGTTTGTCTGTCGATCTATCTATATTTCTGTTTGTAATAATAATAATAATCGTTGGCGCAACAATCCATGTTGGATCAGGGTCTTGAAGTGTGTTAGAGCACTTCACCCAAGACCGTAACGGTACACTAGGAGGCAATGTGATCAGCATTGCGCTCGACCGAGATTATTACCCTGATTTGACTCAGGTACTCATTCACAGCTGAGTCGACTGGTATCCGACGTCAAATCACGATACAAATTCCACTGCCACCAGTGGGATTTGAACCGCAACCTTCCGTACGACAGCCTTGCGCTCTAACCACTCAGTTATCCGGACTGTTTGTAGCCTCCTTTTAATAGTAATTAAAGGGATCATCCCGTGTGAAGGCCGTTTTTTTCGCTTTTTTTTAGAATTTTTTTGTGAAGAACTGGATAAAGATACAAATAAGAATTTTTCATCATATATTTATTGATATCTTGAACATGCGTGATAGCATAATTTATTATTGAAATACAGAGCAATTTATACACCCATCTCCAAAAAAAGGTGTTTTCCTGCTGCCACGCTAGAGGGCGCTGCAATCATCTTAAAGAAAAAAGTAAACGACATTTTAACGTACAGACTTAACGACAGTCCGCAAACTAGGATTATTAAAAAAATATTAAAAACTAAATTTTTGGCCCCGTGTTTTTTGTGAATTTTGGTGTTTTTTAAGGCTTCTTTATGAATAGAAAAAAACTTCTAAATGAATCGCAATTATTCTAGTTTGCGAACCATAGAAATATGTGCTGAATAAGTCGTGAAAATTTCACTGAATTCCGTAGGATACATTTTGGGCTATGGGGGCAGCCGATTTTCAATATGCAGTTTCGAGAAAAACGCATTTAAAAAGTGGAATGTTATGTTTGCCAAAAAAACTTAACTGATCATTAATCTGCTATACCTAGTCCATAAACCTTAGTTTACTTGAAGAAACACATGTACAGCCTTGGCTTCAATTCTTGTCCTTTTAGCGAAGTCATTTGAACGTCATTCGGACCGATAAATGCGCGCTTTATTACGGCGACCGTCATAAATCTGTCATGTGACTTATTATGTGTTCGACACTATAATTTCCGAACGACTCCGAATATCAAAAAATCGCTTTGCCCATATATTTTTGACTATATCTAGATACAATTGACGCTAAAAACAAAAAAAAAATCGTTTCCTCGGATCCGACACACGGGATGACCCCCTTAACTGAATGTGTTCTCGAAACTTGGTGAGAGTATGTCGTCTATGAAGTACCCCGCGGCACTATGGCACGATTTGGTGCCGACTTTAAGGAAACAGTTGACATATGTACAAAAGGGGATAGAAACTTTTCTTCTCACAACATATTCATGAGTGGTTTCAAAAAAGGTTACTTAGTAATATTTTATATCCAGTGGAAAGTTAGGGAATTGAGATTTAAAATGTATGCATCATAAAATGGAACGGGTTTCCATTCAGAACTTATCCAACCCAATAATATGAAATGGAACGATCATCATGATGTATCTGTTTGAAATCTAGGCTTGAAAATACATTCATTCAATATTTCTTCAAATAAAGTTGATGGTAGTATTTGAATATATTTTAGAAACTAATTTGAAGAACTTCCTTAAGTTTGCCCTACGTATCCAGTATTTTGTAGCAACATCAGGCATAACATAAGGAGGGATTTTGGCAAGTTTGATGGAAGTCCCACTATTATCAATAAACATTTAGTAAGTCAAAGTTATCTTTTTCGTGTGAATTTACTATATCTAATGGCATAATAGAAAATAGAAAAAAACATTATTACTCAATTAGTGGTAAAAGGTCTAATGGAAAACCCCAAATTGAAAAAGGACCATATATCTGAACTCAAAGGCACTAAATAGATGTATAGTTGCCATCTATGTTAAGTAATCGACGTTCATTGAAAGGTACCATTAACATGTTAGCATAATTTGTTTCTAATAATTAGGTTCCTGATATTCCTGATAGTCGCTTAAAAAACTTAAATCAGTAAAGTATTTCACCAATAAATCCTGCTACCGGTAACTTACTCCTATATCATCTTACTGCGCTGTACCCCCCACCATATTATAGAAGGAGGATAACTGATTAACAATCTTACCAATAGAACATCAGATAGTCTATTTTTATTATTTCAAACCGAAATGGGGCATTCGTGATGATCTTCCCACTTGGAATATCTGGCGGCTAGGAAATATCGAAAAAGATTCCTTAATCGACGGTATTCGAACGCAAACATTTGGTTGGAATTGGGATTCGAGCAAGGGAAAAAAAGCAACTTACCGAAGGTATGCAAAATGGTAGTCGTCGCTCCACGGCCACAATAACAACCGCAACTAGACGATCCGAAGTATAACATTAAATTAATATTCCCAAATTATGGCTTTCAATTTCAACGCGCAATATGTACTATTCACCTCTGTTAAGGGAAAGCGCGAAAGCCACATCTACGCGGCTACCTGAAATGTAGCGATCAAGCTGTTGATTTGATAATGCGTCACAGGCAGGTGTTGACGAAGGCTTATATATTATCAGTGACAATGGGGCCACTTCCCATATACTACTCCCATATAGAACCAAACAAAGAGCACTAGCGCAGAATAGTCTTGACTTAATCTTGGTATTGATCTTGCATTACCATGCATTTCGAGGTTTTAGACAAAGCAGCGAAAGCGGATTTAGGGCTGCTATTGCAGTTCCTTCAACTGATACAATTCGGGACGTATATATAACCTGCTCTCGAACTCTTCTAAAAACTCGACTTGTCAAGTTGTCATCTCGTTCCTAAATTTTGCCTGCCTGTCGTCTTGTCGTATTGTCATCTCTTCCATAAATGCTGCTTGCTTTTCGTCTTGTCGTCCTTCCTTTTCCTTTTGCCGTCTTTTGATTTGTTCCATAAATATTGCTCGTTTTTCGGCATGATGTCTTACCCATTCGTCTTGTCATCTTGTAGATTCTTCTTGTGGCTTTCTAGAAGCATCTTGTTATCTTAGTAACCCTCCATAAACTTTCTTGCATACTAGATAAAGCTTGCAGTAAAACTTCCATATCGTTGTCATTTATCACTAAAGTTCCATCAATATCTTCGAGACTCTCGATAGTCGATGCAGGACCATACTGGAATTCGCGTTCCTCAACGTTATCACCTCGCAACTCTAAAACTTTGCGATGTCTCTTTTATAATTCTACTTTGCTCCCGCTGTAGAAAGTCCTAATAACGCCAGCTCACCTTTGAAAGGCTCGATACTAACTAAATATTCGCCGTACTATTGTACAATTCTGGTTTCCTGGCTAATTGTCATTGTGATTTACATTGGCGGCATACATAAATTTTCCCAAAATGATTTTCATCACAATATATAAATTGATCGACACTTTCGATGCTCTGCCCATTGACGGATAAAACGAGAGCACGTTGACTCATTATACTGAGGACTTTGGCTTTGTTGGTGTTTACCT
The DNA here is from genome assembly GCF_905115235.1 of Hermetia illucens. NCBI lineage: Eukaryota > Metazoa > Arthropoda > Insecta > Diptera > Stratiomyidae > Hermetia > Hermetia illucens. The sequence goes on along the minus strand of NC_051851.1, from coordinate 126,032,899 downwards.
TTAGTCCAACTCTACTTGCTCCTCTTTCCAAATCGCGAGCTATTTAGCCACGGTCCATGGTCTGGTGAGAGAGTAAACAGATATCATCAGAAATGTTAGATATTGCCTTCTGTTTGTAGTTAAGTCTAAAATTCATAGACCAGTAGCTTACTCCAAACTACAATTTTATTTTATTATGTATACATATTTCGGGAGCAACTTACTCCCTTCATCAGTACAAAGATATCATCAGCGTAGTCGAAGTGTTTGAGGAATGATGTCATCGACTATTGAACTTTACCACGTCCTCTGGACAATGCAATATTAAGAACGTCACCGAAAACAAGAAGGCACCGCTTTGGACCCCAAATTCCTTTGTACTTTTCTCACGGATTGCCGCAATGACATGTCGCTGTGAAAGTAACTATTTCCGGAATGCTCCTATCTCGTAGAACACTTCAGATACACTCCCTGTTCAGGATACCAAAAGCTTTCTCGAAATCGAAGATGTAAGCTCCGTTCCAAAATGATTCGTAGGCCGCCATCTGGTCAATGTACCAGAATCCAGAGTAGAAGCCAGCCTGCTCTCTGTCGACAAAGCTTTCGAGATGTGATATGATGTTTTTCAGGATTATTTCAACTATTATATGACAGGAGCGCGTAGACCGTTCATCAATTGTCACACTCAAAGCGGGTGCTATTCTTTGGAACTTTAACGATCATTCACTTCCTCCACTCTTCACACTTCAACCGTGCATAACTCGCAGTGGCCAATAGAGTGTCCAATCCCTTGTATTCCTCGGTCCGCTTCCACGATTCTGCAGGCAGCCAACGACCTTACGACTTGCGTAGGACCCGAGGAAAATGCATTTTTGACGCCACTCCAATGCTCATCAGATATTCTCGGTCGGGTTGCTCAGAATATCTACCGTCCGATCAACAAGACAGTTCTGATACTGTTGAGTGATTGCTAGATCATTTAAGCGGTCAATGCGGAACTTGGTGGATCGTAGATAGCCAACTCTGCTCGAAATGACGAACTCAGCATGCAAGCAAACGTAAGCAACCATCCGTGCCTCCCTTTTTACGCACATCGAGAAAACAACTCCTACATCTTCTGCTGATGTCGAAGAAAGGTGTTGTCAGAGTCCGCCTTGGCATTCAAATCACCCACTACGTACGCAATGGCATGTTAAATCTTGAGATTTCCAGGTTGCTACCCCACATATTTCTATTCCTTTTAGTCCCCTTTCACACAACTCACAGGGCATTCAGCACTCGAATTTTTTAGATTCCACATGAGAATGGCTTTTTACCCAACCAGAAACTATTATGTAAGTAACACCTTTGGCACTTGAAGAGTGAGCCGAATCCCTACAAGCATGTGTACATTGTTATAGTATAAGTATAAAATGCATGTAGCAACAAAAGTGTTACTCAACATTTTTTGCTCAACTTTGCATGAGAGATTCTTAGAAATTCACATATTAACCAAAAACAGACAGGTCAGGAAACCAGAGGCTGAACGCTTCAGGTATGAAAGCTTTTGTTGATTTTTTATGTAAGAATATTTGACTACACGATAGTTTTAATTATATATAGCCCGTAGTGAATATACGTTGAACATATATGATAGTCAGTTTGACCTGATAGTGACCCGTTATGTCGTTATTTGACGTGAAAGCGAAAACTTTGACCTACTATCATTTTGTTAAAAATAGACGGATTTCATCCAAACTTTCCAATGTAATGAGCCTTAATAGAGTATCTGTTACTGCGAAATTTTAGAGATCTAGGAAGAACTTGCGGGGGCTCTGCAGTAAATTTTCAAATATAATAATATTAACTTTATTAGAACAGATATCATAACGAGGGCCACGGACCATAATGATTTTTTTCCGATTTTTTCGTTGGGCAGTTTCTGAGAACGGGTCCTTCAAATAATTGACCCTTCTCTCCAAACCCGCTTTGAACATCGTAAAGTGATCGAAACCTTTCATTTGATGCTCCACATCGCTATATTCGGTAAAAAAGTGATGCGCTCCTATTTTAGGTGTATGAGAACACCCCCCCCCCCCCCTTCCAACTAAACGTACAATAATGTTAGTTCCTGCATGGAAGGGGATTAGCAGTTACCACCTTCACGTAAAATGTTGTCAATAGGAGCACCTGTTTCTAAGAAAATGGGTGTGACAATGGACGGACAGTAAACCGATTTTAATAAGGTTTTGTTTTTAACAAAAGCTTAACAAGTCGGGAAACCGGAAACTAGACGCTTCAGGTATGAAAGGTTTTGTGTATTTCTTTTATAAAGAGATTTGGGTGTAGATTTGTCCCATTAGCATGTAGCACGTAAAATATGCATATATTATGTGAAAATAGCCACTTTCAAGTGATATTGACATTCATAGTCTTGAATTTGCAGAGGAGTGACAGATTTAACCTTGTATAACTTTGTTAGTAATAGTGCGATTTTCACCAAATTTAGCAGGATCATGCTCCATACTGTAGCCTACATTGTTGCAAAATTCTGTGATTGTAGGGCGAACTTAAGGGGGGTTTTCCTGTCAATTACTAAAGATTATAGTAATATACTATTATTAACTTTATTTGAACAGGTATCGTTATGGAGGGTATTTCGGAGCCTAGGCACCATACAGTGGCAGTCGCCTGATTTCAGATTTTTCGGTTTGGTAGTTCCTGAGAATGGGTTCGTTGAAAAATGACCACTTTCAACCCCTCGCACTCCCCACCTTTTCAACAAATGTCAAAACTAAGACCGGCTTTGAAAAGTATTAACCGAGACCTTTAATTTGGTACCCCACATGACTATATTTGATGAAAAAAAAATTTACACCCCCCTTTTGCATATATGGGGACCACCCCTTAAATTCATCGTAAAAGGATGTAACCCACTATATGCGTGAGCGTTCACAGTTCCCACCTTTCCACCAAATTTGGTGTCAATCGCTATAACCGTCTCCGAGAAAAATGCGTGTGACGGACAGACAGACAGAGAGACGGACGGACAGTAAACCGATTTTAATAAGGTTTTGTGTTTACACAAAACCTTAAAAACGAGGCTAATAGTAATGCACTTATTAAAATCATATCAATTCTTAGAAGCTAATAAACCGAAAAACCGGAAAAATATTTTGAAATTTATATGACATTTTGGCCCCAAAATAATCTCTATTACATTATGAGCTGCGTACAAATGGAACTGTCATGCATCCAAAGATTCTATCTATTTCATAGCTGGAATGGCGTGATCTTAGATCAATCGCATTAACTTTCAGAAAATCTAATTAACGGAATGATAACGATTATTCTGAACTAACTCGTCTGTGATTTACCGAGCGCTTAGAATTATACGTACTCGTGCCTGTCGCCTCTATCAGAGAGAGCATTAAAATATAGAATAAATATAATGAAAAGTGGTAACCAGGACATTTACTGCACGTCAGCATAAGACAAAACTGGCTCCAGTTTTTCGTGGTGAGAAGAAAATCGTTGAGACGTTGGAAAATGCCAAGTAAGCACATTTTCTCAATTCAAGTGTTGAGGAAAAGCACTTTGAGAAAAGCTGGAAAGCATGTATTCCCCCTGAATACGAAGTATGTATCTTCAATAAAATTGTTACTGTTAACAAGTTCTACATTCAAATACACATTCAAGGTAATAAAATTTAAATTTATTATGATTTGTTTATGACGTGCACTGACTACGGAGGCTGAAGCCACAAGCATCCATTGTCGAATTTTCGTCGATTCAATAATGGCGAAATAATAGCTTTTCCAGATACATGTATTTATTTGTTAGCTGTGGCGTGCTGCTAGTTATGACTTTCACGGCAATTTTTGCTGAACTTTTCAAAATTTTCGCTACGCAATACTTTGGTTTAGTCGGAGAAGATATTTAATGGAATTTTACAAACTTCTCGTTCTTCCTTCCTTGGAGTTTACAAGGACTTTTGTGTAGAGCGCATACCAGAAGTTGATGTTGATGTCGTTTAGTAAAAAAAATATGCGGAATCACTTCGTGGCTTATAATTTATTCAAGTATGTATGTCCGCCAATATTTAGAATGGTATAAGATGCCAATATATACATAATGATCGAGAGGAAATAAAAGTTTATACAAGAAGTATGAAAACGGAGACGAAATATTTGGTTTGGAAAATCAAGGATAATGGTGGTACAGACGTTCGGAGTTGTTTATATGGAAAGTGGGAGGCTGTGTAGACGTAGAAGATTGAAAAGTCTCACTTACATTGCCAGGGACTCGATTTCAATTATTGCCATTCAGAAGGCAAGATCCAAAATAACAAACATACAAACAATACATTTAACTCTATGAACAGATTTTAGGGACTTAGGCAGAGAGTAAATACATACATACTTTATGTTTGCGAAAGAATTGCTCTAGAAGCACACCGTGGGTTGGCTATTAGAATGTATGTGGGCACTTTCCATTTCAAAACGGAGAATGTCCTCGTTCACAAAAATCTGGGTAAACAGTTCCTGGAGAAATTGATGCTTCCAGAATCTGGCAACAAATTATTTGAATGTGCAATCACATATATACACATCAGTTTTCATCGTTGATTCAATTTGTCAATGTTAATGAAATCATGCTGTGAAGTTTTCACTTCACGTACATAATTTATGGAAAATTTTTTTCTATCACAATCAGATAATAATGAGGCTCTTTATTTACAAGTCTATGACCTTATTAAATACGATTTACCTAGAAACAACCTATCAAACGAAATTATTACCACTCAATCGTTTTGGCCAATTCTTCTACTAATTATTGGTCAATATTGATTTTAATTGGGATTTTGTCGGGTTCGAATGCTCAAGAGATGCAAGCTACAGGAATTTAAGATTTTGTGTTTTCTCATGTAAAAGACTCTGTGTACACAGCTACTCTATGCATTTACAATGCTAAAAGTTATTTCCTGTAATACTTTCATCTTATGTCTTAAACAAATGACTTTGTCTCTTATCATTTGCTTAACTACATAGTATTATTACGCAACTGAATGCGCCCCGTGAGTTGGGGCTTGAGTATATACTTAAAAGCCTTCCTTGCCTATCGTAAAAGGCGACTAAAAGGGATAGAAATTTGTGGGCTAGTAACCGGCTACCGAAATGTTAACTATACCTCGGATAGGGATTGATCTCAGGTCGAGGTCCTCTGACTATCGACATCAGATTGTGATTGGTTTCTGGAATGCTGGCATGCTCCCCGGCGACGGGCCCCCAGAATTCTGTATTTCCCCGACTGGAGCGAGAATTGTAAAGATATTATCATAGCTGGACATTCTGATCCTAAGCGAAGTAAGATAGTAGGACTCTGGAGAGTATTCCTCTTTCTCTTGCGGTAATGTGCTTTTGTACTCTGGAAAGAGAATCGGCACCAGATTCAAATCCGGTGTTGGGTTATTTCTGACGGTTACCGCACATTGTGCTCCCTTGATTATACCATTACCAACTTTTATAACTCTGGGATAAACTTAAGGGGGGTTTTACTCAATTTCCCGAAAAATGTGGTAATATACTATTATTAACTTAATTTGAACCGACATCGATATGAAGAGTATTTTGAGGCCTGGGCACCATACAGTGGCAGCTTCATGAGTTTTTTTTAGATTTTTCGGTTGGGTAGTTTCTGAGAATGGGTCCGTTAAAGAAATCATCACTTTCCATAAATCTCAAAACTAATACCGGCTTCGAAAAGTACTAATCAAGACATTTCATTTGAAACCCTACATGACTATATTCGGTGAAAACAATTTTTACACCCCCCTTTTACATGTATGTATCCGGATAGCTGAGTGCTTAGAGCACAAGGCTGTCGTACGGAAGGTCGCGGTTCAAATCTCGCTGGTGACAGTGGAATTTGTATCGTGATTTGACGTCGGATACCAGTTGACTCAGTTGCGAATGAGTACCTGAGTCAAATTAAAGTAATAATCTCGGGCGATCGCAATGCTGACCACATTGTCTCCTATAGTGTACTGAAGGGTACCGTTACGGTCTTGAATGAAGTGCTCTAATACACTTCAAGGCCTAGATACAATATGGATTGTTGCGCCAACGATTATTATTATTATTTACATGTATGGGGATCCCCCTAAATCTCATTATTTTGCAAACAAAACCTTAGAAAAACATTCTGATCGTGACCTGTGATCTGATTGCGGAGCGGGGCTCTCACAATACTTTACTCGAACACTGATAGGGGAATACAATATGGCGACCATAACTACAATGGTGGGAGATGTGTGGATTTCAAAAGCTTCCATGGCTGGAGTTTGCTATAAGGTCAGTTGAGTTTCTACTGACCAACAACGTACTAGTGATCAGATTGACCGCTTTGTGATCAGCAGTAGATTTAGGAACTGCTTTATGGATGTACATTCCAAGAGAAGAGCTGACGTCGTGTTGCGTCGCAAATTTCTCTTTAGATAGTTGCTACCCCCAAGTGCAACATCGACCGCATATGTGACCCAGCGCTCGGTCAATAGTTGGAGAACTATCTTGCTCATTCGACATCATTCGGAGGGGCATCATAAGATCATAAGGTCATAAGAAGAGATACATAACTGCGCAATCGTAGAAGCAGATCATTGAACGGGAGATATTCAAGGCTCTATTAACCTCTGCGAATGACGACGTGCATGAAGCCATCGAACTCCGAGACCATCCGAAATCCTTGGAAATTCAACTCAGTGTTCGTCGTGACAAAAGGGAATTAGTTGTTTTGTTGCCTCAGAGAAGCGGAAGATGCTGCAGAGTGCAGTGATTTCAGTTGTGTATACCGCATCACAAAAGAACGTGCATGGGGTCGTAAATCGTTTTATGGCCCTGTGAAAGGAAGCATCTCCCGGCTCATCCGCAATAACGAGCAGTTGAAGAGGTGGGAAAAAAACTTCACCGTGGTTCTGAATCCTATCGCATCCCATGAAACTTCGCCTTATCCAGATAAAATGGTTTGTCTCCGTAAGATGCCGATACAGACTGTTTCTCCAAGCAAAGGTAGAATCTTTTCGGTCATCAACTTACTTAACCGGAATAAAGCCGCTGGGCTAGACGGCTATCCCACAGAGTTATTTATCGCTACACCTGCAGTTGGAAGAAGGGGATGATTGTTAAGATTTTAAGGAAGCGCACCGGTTTTGAGTGTGACAATTGGAGGAGTACCTCGGTGCTTCCTGCCGTTGGAAAGATAATATATAAAATAGTCGTAAAGCGCATTATTTAATGCGCTACCTCGAAGCTTGATCAACAGAGAGCAGGTCTGCTTCCGTTCAGCATTCTCATCAACACCTTAAGGCCATTTTGGAACGGTCTGTGGAATTTAGATCTTGGCTTCACCTGCTTCTCATCGATTTCGAGAAAACTTTCGACAGCGTAAACAAGGACTGTGTGTGGAGCGCACCTATGCAAGAAAGGCATTCCATAGAAATCAATTAGAGAAGAGAGAGAATTATCAAAGCAAGATATAATGGCGCGAAATTTCACATGTTGCAATCTGGTCAAATATGAGGAGAATTTAAGATCCAAAGCGAAGTCCGTTAGGGTTACATCTTGTCATGGATATTATTTATTCCTTTTATCCGTACCGTTCTCCATGCAGCCTTGTCAGTGGAAGAAATCTGTAACAACGAGTAGAAATTCCGATAAACTCAACGACCAAACGGTGGAAGATGTAGTATTGCAGGAAACGATGCAGATGAGAAACGCAGAAAAAACAAATGCCTAACTTTTAAGGGAAACTATTATAGAAATTCGAAAATGTCACAAAACCTGTTTTCAAGCCCGGAGAGGCACTAAACCTGAATTTGAGGGGAGTTCTCCATAACGCGGAATCAAAATAAGGTAGTCCTTATTTAATTGAGCTCCTTCTTCATCTTAGGGGACTATATCCTTCATGAACGGCTTCGATATACTTTTCAAATAGACCATCTACAATAGATTACAGAAGGGGAGGGTGGTCTCTCAGATAGACAGTTCCGATTTCGAAAGGCGAGATGTGCCGTCAATGCTATGAGTACGGTTACGAAAATTGCGGATGCAATAATAGAAGCCAATAATTTATGTGCGGTGGATACTCTTGAGAAGTGCTTTAAATTCTGCGAAGTGGACCAAAATAATTCAAGTTTTTACTAAGTTGGGCACCCTCAAATACCTGGTGCTCACCGTTATAGAATTTCCCCGCTTACGACAGAATTTTGACGCTAGAGCTTCCCGTAAAGACCGTTATTGGCTCGACAGGTGACATTAAAGTGACTATGAAGGACCGCTACTTGACATCCGCTCCACAGCCCTGCCTTCGACAATTAATGAGCGCACCCGCCGAACTGACAACTGTGACAATATGCGACGTGCCTTTAGGATCCGCCAATAATCGGCAAAAGCCCACGTGCGGCCGCGAGGCCAGTTGAGCTCAGTCGAGCAGAATCCCGCGAAAGTGGTTGTCGTTAAACAGCAGGGTACAAAGTTTTGTTGAGTTAGAAGCTAGAACAAAGGCGCAAGCAATGTTACGAAAAAATAGTTCATTTGTAATATTAAGTTTAGGACATTTGCGGATCCGAAGTGATACAGAGTTCTACATTTCGTTCGTTGTGTGTTTGTTTCATTTCGTTTTTGGTTATCATCCGAACTCCTTTAGGTAGGAGCACAGCATCTGCTCCTTATATTGACAGTTATCAGCTAGATTTATTTAGACCTCTCCATTGAAGCAAATAGGAAAAAACATCATCCCCATACCAATTGAGTGCATTGCGGATATCATATGCTTACTATACAATACCAAATGAAACAGCATGACTGATAGCAGGCACCGTCCCTATTGACATTTTGGGAAACGAGGGTTGGCTTTTCTTTGACCCAAGATATGCAATCGGCGAGACCTTTACCTATCGTCTGCAATTAGTATGGATGTTTTGGAGTAGTAAAAAAGGTAGAATGATTCACCTAGAGGACCCTGAACTCAAAGAATTATCCCAGCTGCCTCAAAATATATTCAACGACGGCACGGAGAAGTTACCAATGAACCAACTCAATTCACAAGCCGGCTTGGAGGGTATGGTTTATACCTTTATCGGACAAGGAAGGGCAAGGTTTTAGTTAGTGAAGGTCTCACAGAACCGTATCGCAGGAAACAGCAGTAGGTTCTACTTCACAATGACGGACAGAAACCAAACGACAGATTGACAGACATTTGAATCGATTTGGATAAGGGTTTGTTTCACACCAAATGATATTATTTATAACATTTTTTCGTCATTAATGCGAATTTTAAATACTCCAGTTGGTTTCTTGTTTAAAACGGGAGCAAATTTGACACCAAATTCTTATCAGTGAACGTGAATTGCACTTACCTTAATGCCTCCAGCATTGCATATTTTCGAAAAGAGAAGGTTTTTCAGATTATCAATCTGTTTATTTACTTCCAAGAACTTTTAAGGACTGTACCGCATTCCATACGGTAAATAGAAACCAATTTCGTTTCATGCTATCTGCACTGGGTAAAACCAAGGCGAAAGCCAGAAACTCAAGGTTACAAGTACGAAAGGTTTTCTATATTTCTTTTCCAAGAACACATCTGTCCCATTTATACCTAGTTCATAATGTTTATGTATTTGATATGTCAGACCTTCACATTCAATCTTAGATTGTGATAGGTTTGCACAAAAGAGGCAAATTCGACCTTTTATAACTTTGCCAGTGATAGTACAATTCTCACCAAACTTGGTAGTATCGTGCTCTATATTATATTCTGTGAAACTTTGAGCTAGTTGATTTCTAAAAAACAGGATAATATACCTTTATTTAATTTACTAATATGGAGAAAATTATTAGGACTAAGCATTGTACAGTGTCAGTTTTATGATTTTTTTAGATTTCTCGATGGAACAATTTCTGAGAACGGGTCTGTAAAAGAAACGATCAATTTTTCATCTCAGCACTCTCCACTTTGGAATCAAATGTCGTAAATGCGGCTACCCCTGGAAGGTATAGTAATCGAAACCTTTTATTTAATACCCCAACTGACTATATTCCGCATGTATGGAGTCCTCCATTAACCAAGAACGATGTTACTCACTGCATGCGAGGGAATTCGCAGTTCCCACCTTTTCACCAAATTTCGTATCGTTTCTGAGAAAAGTGCAAACAAACAGAGCAATAAGGCCTTGTTTTACACAAAAAACCTTAAAATATTATTTTCTGTTAAGAAACATTTTAGTAGTCACGCAATGTTCTGTAACCAAAGAAGTCAGATGTACATAAGTCTGTTATGGACTGAAAAGCACCCGGAAAATCAATGTTACTTAGTGAACTTTCGAAATAGTTTTGCTTGTAGGAGGATAGGTATTTTGTTGATAGTTATTTTATTTCTGACTCAGATTCGCTACCAACATTACTTGTTCTTTGTGGAAACCTAAATACTTATATATGTAGCCCTCATTCCTTAACCAGGCTAATGTAATCAGTGATTCATTGCAGAAACAACCCGTTTAAAATTAAAGACGGAAAAAAACTGAGATATATCCTCTTCGTATCTTCACCAACTAAGAGGATTACATGTACCAGCTTGAATACGGGCAAAATCCGGTGGACAGCCAACATTTCCTCCTCAATTTGTGAGATCTGCGTTCCCTTTCTGCTCCTTGTTTAGATAAGCTTAGTACAAACAAACTACACTTTATAGCAACTTCCGCAAAGCAACTGGATATCGAACCAGATTTACTCAGCTTCCGAGAAACCGGATATGCAACTTTAGTTGAGTATGCAAAGTAGAGGGTCATGCATTTATGTACGTGTAGATAATCCGCTTTGCATTCAAGTTCGGCTATTGTTCACTTGATTTAGTCTACAGAGTTAATGAGATAGGCCCCAGATGCAAAGCGAATGAAGCAGAAGGGATAAACCACGTTGCAAACAAGCTTTCCATTTGGGCACGAGTAGGAGCAATTAACCGGTACTACCGACTAAATTCATTAAACCTACAGATTTATTAGAAGCGAGGACGGTCGTTATGTCATCAACTGTGGGTTGCAATGTACAAACGGTGCAGGCTATTGCGTTCTATAATTTGTGGGTTTAAATCCATTGGATTTCCGCGCAAGCTAGGGATGTAGCTAACTGAAATGATATAAACGAATTGTATATTGAACGAAATATTTAACTGAAAAATAACATATCTGAATCGTATAATATAATAATACAGGGTGCGCCAGCATAACTTCCTTTTTTCAAAACTCAATAAAAACTATTGTATGGATCGGAAAATATCTATTTATCTTTTATAATGTAGGTACATGTCTAAAGTTTTTATTTACATTGTTTTGAAGATCAAATCTGTTAGGTGACGTCCCCCATTCTCCATACATTGCGTAAACCGATTTCTGGCGTTTGTCATGACTCTTCTTAGCATAGCAGGTGTTATGTTGGCAATTTCTTCTTGGATGTTGGTCTTCACATCTTGTAGGGTTCTTGGACGGTTCACATAAACACGGGATTTCAAAAAACCCCATAGAAAAAAATCACAAGGGGACAGATCGGGAGAGCGTGCCGGCCATTCCAAATCGCCTCTAATTGAGATAAGGCGCTCTGGAAAGTGTTCCCTCAAAACAGCCATCGATGCTCTTGAAGTGTGTGCTGTTGCACCATCTTGTTGGAACCAAGTGTCCCCCAAATCCAAATTTTCTAACCGTGGGAAAAAAACATTCTGTAGCATGTTTACATACTGGTCCGAATTCACTGTCACTGTAACCTCATTTTCCTCAAAAAACCAGGGACCAATAATTCCAGCTGAGGAAATTGCACACCACGCTGTGACTTTGGGTGAATGCAAAGGCTTTTGATGCAATTCTCGAGGGTTGGTGTCAGCCCAGCAGCGCATGTTTTGTTTGTTAACCGACCCACACAAATGAAAATGGGCTTCATCGCTAAAAACAATAGCACCCTCGGGAACGACATCAAGAAGAAGCTCACACGCGTTCATCCGAGAATTGAAGTCACGTTCTGAAAGTTCCTGCATTATCGCCGTCTTATAGGGATGAAAATGAAGAAAACGAAGAATTCTTCCCACAGAACGATCGGATAGTCCAAGGGCAGATGCGTGTTTGCGCGCAGAACGCCGTGGCGATCGCAGCATTGACGCTCTCACTGCTTCAATGTTCTCAGGTGATCTAACGGGCCGAGGGACTCCAGTTCTTCCTTTTGTCGCACTTGAAGTTTGTCTGAATGTAGTGACCCATGTAACAATTGATTTGCGGTCTGGGACGGGAGCCAACGGGGTTAAATTAAAGCGATTCCGAAATGCACGCTGTGTTGCAATAACCGAACATCCGCTTGAAAAGTAAACCTCAACGGCAAAGGCACGCTCCTCACTATTCCAACACATGATGATGACTGAACCATGTCGGGACAAAACTTTACAGTATCCCCTCTTGAACGAGACCACTAGCGCTCCGCTATGACATCAACTAACTGAGTGGCGCGCATTTTAAAAAAGGAAGTTATGCTGCCGCACTCTGTATGATATTTCCTTCTGTGCACGTACGAGTGTAAGCATACATGACCAAGAGGAATTCGAACCCGGGGTCAACGAAATCCAGTAGGTAACGCCCAACTAGCTCTGCCATTACACTGCGTACCAAATTCGGCATATTGTTTTTTTTTTGGTTTCCCATTTTTTTGCAGTTATGTTTTATTGGGCGAACAGTACCTCTCCTATCACAAAGAATTTTTATTATTTATGTTCATCTATCTCTGGAGCGGCTTATGTAAAACGTTCGCGCAAAATATGCTTTTACGTAACTAGCTGAACCCAGCAGACCTTGTTCTGCCCATATATGCTTGTCATTTGAAAGCCATTTAGTGTTTCCGAATATGCTGTTAAAGATGTTCGTATTCTTGAGTAGCTCCAGCATATGAATTAGAAGTGGTTCTGGTTGCTCAGTTAGTGGCGGCCAATTGACCCTGCCACTGGAATAGCATATATCAGGCATTTCTTATTGAAACTTCAAAGCGCGTTTATATAAGCACGATGTATCCACATATGCTTGTCTCGTATTTCATCAGCCCTTGAAATAGAAGCTCTGATTCGTTCTGTTTCAAGTGCTGACAGCAGCAGCTCTACTGGCTGACAGTTACCGTGCATGTCTCGTTGATGTTCCAATGTTCGATTTTTGGGTGGCATTTCAATAAGTTTCAGAGTTTCAGGGGGTGGAAACTTTACGTTAGGGGAGGAGTTGTTAAAGGGAGAAAGAATAAGAAAGTCCCTCTTTTCGACCCCCGCTAACAACCCAATACAATCAATTCTTCTTAACAAATTGCGACGCCTTGAAGAGGGGCTACTTTATCGTTGCGATGTGCAAGGAAGATTGCAAAGGGGGAGGGCCCGTACCCCTCCACTCCCTTTCGCTTCCACGCTGGTGAGGGGTTACGTAAAGGCCGAATTCTCTATCACGATGTTAAAAAGGGGGACATCATACTCCCTTCTGCGCACCCCTTTTACACCCCCACCCTCTGGAGAGCGCTGACGAATCAAACTTTGCAATGCGATGGCAAAATACCCCCGCCCATTTAAAGCACCATTACTTTTCCATGGTAGGTAACCGCTGCGTTTTTTTTAGAGGAAAAATCACCCTCTTCTCCATTCATCCCCTCCTTTTTTCTCGTTAAAGATGGCCGTAACAACTTTTCGACGGGGTTAGAGATGAGGACTTTCCTCTTGTTCTCCCATATCCCCTCCATTCTTTCTCTTTCACGTGGTATGGTTAAAAATGGTGGTCAAAGAGTAGTATAGGTGGTCCAAGGGTAGTATAGGCCCCAGGGCGAACCGTGAATTGGTACCCACGATGGAGCCTAAAACCTGGGTGCTTAACCAGCACCAACAGCTCTATTACCAAACCCTATCTCCACCTCCACGTGGTGACCGCTGGGACCTCTTTCTTAACGAAAAGCTGCAGGAGGAAAAGGATGAAGGCGAGTTCCTCGCGCCTAAAAACGGGACAAATTGTACCAACTGGTCCTCCAGGTTGGGGGTTGGGTAGGGCTGACAACCCTACACGGAAAACAACCTGTTACGAAGCCACAACAGGAGCCTCCGACAGGATGGATTTTAAAACGACGGACGCGGCAACGACAGCAGAATAACGATTTGCGCATTTTCTCATGGAACGTGCGCTCCCTGTACAGAGATGAAGCTGACCAGCAGCTAGCCGATACCCTGTCCCAATGTAGGGCTGATGTAACAGCGTTACAAGAGATGCGATGGACAGGGACCGGTTTCCTGGAGAAGAGCCACTACACCATATATTATCGCAGTCATCCAGTAAATCATGTGTTCGGGGTAGGTTTCTTAGTCAGCCAAAAAATGAAACCTGCTGTTATCGGCTTTGAAAACATAAGCGAACGGCTATGCACTCTGCGCTTGCGAGGCAAGTTTAGAAATATAAGCCTCATTAACGTTCACGCCCCTACGGAGGAGACTGCAGAGTCGGAGAAGGATACCTTCTACGAGGCAGTAGAACGAACCCTCGAAGCCTGTCCCAGATATGATATCAAAATCATACTTGGGGATTTTAAAAGCCAAGTAGGGAAGGAGCCCGTATTCAGGCGATACGTTGGCACCCATAGCTTACACGAAAAAACAAATGATAACGGACTGCGGACTATTCAATTAGCAGGGTCACACGAAATGGTTGTTGGAAGTACCTGGTTTGCGCGGAAAGCGGTCCACAAACATACGTGGGCCTCTCCAGACGGGACCACTTTCACCCAAATTGAGCACGTGTTAATCGAACGCCACCACCTCTCAGCCTTGATGAATGTCAGAACATATAGGGGGGCCAATATAGACTCGGATCACTATCTCGTTGGCATGGTGCTCCGAGCTCGAATAACAATACCACCTAGAATTCCCTCTGACAATCAGCTGAGATTGAACACTGAAGCCATCCACAACACAGCCCTCCGCGACACCTATAAGAGGGAAATGGATGCCGCAATAACCACAGTCAACAGAGGACCTGGAGATGAAGCATCAACAAATGATCTTCACAATCACCTGAAGAACGTTATCATGGATACGGCCACAAACATACTTGGCCCCAACCGCAAAAGGAGTCGGAACGGCTGGTTTGACGATGAATGTAAGCTAGCATCGGAACGGAAGAATGCCGCATACCGAGTAATGTTGCATTCTCAAAGAACGCGGGCACGCGCAGAGACTTATCACGAACTCCGTCGAGCGGAGAAGCGACTTCACATACGGAAAAAGGAAGCCTGGCAGAACCAACAAGTCTGTGAACTAGAAAAGTACAGGGAATAACCGCACCAGGCGCGCAAGTTTTACCAGCAAGTCAACAGGATGAAGCCTTATACACCTCGATGCTCATCCTGCCGAGACAAAGAGGGAAATCTGATTTCCGACAGAATGGGCATATTAGAGCGATGGGTTGAGTACTTTGATGAGCTACTGAACAACCAGAACATCGGCGAGTTGGAGGTCCCGCCAACTGAAGACGACGGACAAATACTACCACCACCAAGTTTAGGAGAAACAGTCCGTGCAATTCATCGGCTAAAAAATCATAAGTCGCCAGGAGCCGATTGAATTACAGCCGAATTGGTTAATATGGAGGCGACCAGTTACACCAAGTGGTTCATCAACTTGTGCTCAAGGTATGGGACAGCGAATCAATGCCTGACGATTGGCAACGAGGCATTATCTGTCTCATACATAAAAAGAGGGATATCACACAGTGCAGTAATTATAGAGGTATCACGTTACTTAGTACCATCTATAAGATATTCTCCACTATCTTGCTAGGCCGAATAGCCCCATATGCCCAGAACATCATTGGCCCATACCAAAGGGGCAAATCAGCAACAGATCAGATTTTCTCTCTGCGGCAAGCGATGGAAAAACTGTTGGAATATGGACAACAGTTGCACCATCTGTTCATCGACTTTAAAGCCGCCTATGATAGTATAGCCAGAGTAAAACTGCACACGGCCATGAGAGAATTCGGTATCCCGACGAAATTAATAAGACCGATTAGGCTGACCCTGACCAATGTGCGAGGCCAGATAAAAGCAGCAGGATCACTCTCAAGACCTTTCGACATCAACAACGATCTACGACAACGGGATGCGCTATCATGCGTCCTCTTTAACCTGGCCCTCGAGAAAGTGATCCGTGATGCTGAGGTAAATGCAAGAGGTACGATCCTCTTCAAGTCCACCCAACTACTGGCCTATGCTGACGATATCGACATCATGGGAAGAACCACCCGAGATGTACAAACTGCCTTCATCCAGATCGAGCAGGCGGCTAATGGGGCGAGATCTTGGGCTGCACATCAATGAAGGCTAGACAAAATATATGGTGGCAACGTCAGCACCGAAGACGAGTCAGCCAACAACATCAAACCGGACTGGTCAAACACAAACTCGAAGAAGAATAAGGATAGGAGAATACAACTTTGAGACCCTTAGCAATTTCTCCTATCTAGGGTCGAAAATCACAACCGATAACAACTACGATGATGAAATCCGCGCACGGTTGTTGTCAGCCAACAGAGCCTATTTCAGCTTACAAAGACTGTTCCGTTCGAAACGTCTCACCATAGGGTCAAAAC
The DNA here is from genome assembly GCF_905115235.1 of Hermetia illucens. NCBI lineage: Eukaryota > Metazoa > Arthropoda > Insecta > Diptera > Stratiomyidae > Hermetia > Hermetia illucens. Next base: position 126,016,251 of record NC_051851.1, on the reverse strand, counting down.
TCTTACTGTACAAGACTATGATCTTGCCAGTCCTCATGTATTCCTTGAAAACTTGGGTTCTTAGCAAGAAAATTGCGAACTCTTGGCCGCGTTCGAGAGAAAAATCCTCCGAAGAATGTTTGGCCCCCTACATGAGGATGGACGATTCCGTAGTCTACACAATGACGAAATCTATGAGCGATACCATGGCCGTCCGGTTGTGGATAAAATCCGGCTCAATAGGTTACGGTGGGTGGGTCACTTAATCCGTATGGATGAGGATGATCCCACCCGGAAAGTCTATAAGGGCAATATCTATGGTAGAAAAAGAAGACGAGGCAGACCCTGCCTAAGATGGAGCGATGCCATAGGTCAGGACGCCAGACAGCTTTTAGGGATATCGAATTGGTGGACCTCGGCGCAAAACCGGAATGTCTGGAGTTCATTATTAAGGCAGGCCTAGACCGGATGTCGGTTGTTGCGCCGTTGATGATGATGGTTAAAAATGAAAACTATGAAGACATAAGAAAAACCCACTTTGAAGGGCTATAGCTTTTTAAAGGCGGGAATCCCCACGAGCTTTCATCAGGATAGAAAGTTCCTTCTACCCTTACACAAATATTTCACCCCTACGAGGATGGGGTTGAAAATTCAGTCTTTACATCAGCTTCCAGGCCGATCAGTTGAACGATGTAGAAGTTAATCTGCCTCAGCAGTGGTGGGGTACAGTTACATGCATGGGACCAACTTTTTTTGCCGTGGGAAACTACATATTTACACTAATTTCCATGGTGATCAGGTCAACGATGTTGAAATTGATCCTTTGCAGGCCCATGTAGCGACGAATGAACGGTTTCGAAGTTTAGTGGAATCCGGACCCTTTTACCGGGTGAGTGCTTTCCCAGCAACATTTCTACAGGCAAGCGCTAACGCGAAATTGCTAGGAACTGAGATTTACTGTATTCAAAGACTTGTTGCCACCAATGAGCTGCATGGTTCCAGTCGCTCTTCATGAGAGCAAAGGATGCAGAAATAGTTTTCGCCTAGCATGATGCAACTTACTTTCTACTTTCCCCAGTAAAATAAAAATAAAATACTGATATAAATTACGTACTCCTGTAGTTACTCCACACTGCTGAATTCTACCGCGACACGACAGGACGGAACTTGGCCTTATTGAGAAATACACAAGGGTTCTTGATGCATGGGTGTTATAAATTAGTCCGATATTGGCACCCTCACTGGAAAGACGGAAAAACTCGTAGGGCCCTTTGGAAGAGACACACTGATATTTTCGCTTTACTTTTGAAAACTGCAACAAATAATCCGAACGCGATAAAAGTGGCTAGAAATTTCTGTATTTTGGTAGCCCGCACACTCAGTATGGTGTGGGCATTGCCGTCTCAGGGTTTTTCCGTAAAGCAGATGTAGCTTACTATTACATCAGCTGATCGCAAGAATCATTTCTTCACCGCGTGCACAACACAGGTGAAAAAGAGCATTCGCAGAATATAGAAAGTTGCTGTTGCATTAATGGCAAGAATGGTGCTTTGCTCATGGATCGACGATCTGCGACGGTGATATAGCAGGGTTATTTCAAGAAGATTTCAGCAAAAGAATCCGCTCATCTTCGACAGGCAATCTCGGAATTTGCAGGACTTCCAGCTGTCAATGCCACAGCAGCTGAGAAAAAAGCAATTTTATGAATGAAATCGGGGAACGCAACAGACATTGACGACATCACATCAAAATTCTTCAATCGGTTTATTGAGGAGGCCAAAATACCACCTGAATGGCACGAAAGCACCATCTTTCTAATATGGAAAAACAAAGGCAGGACAGCAGAATTTTTAAATTACTTTCCGATCCGGTTACTGTCGCATAACATCGAGACTCGCGACGTCGTTCAAATAACTATGAACTAGTTAGGCATAGTCCAGAATTCCTTAACTATTGACGCAGTACACGCAGAAGTTTAATGATCGCTTCTTACAACACTGTCTAATTCTGAATCTGAATAAAACAGAATTTTTAACGTCCGGCCGAAATGAAACAAGGACTATCACTGCCAGTGGTAGTGGCCTGCCGAGAAGTCAGTGATTTCAATATGTTAAGAGTACGAGCCAATATTGAACTGGGGTATGAATTTATTTCACGGATCACCGCAATTTGGACGAGATGGGTTCAAGAACAGACGCTGTTTGCGATCGTCGCATCAGCGAACTTCTCAATCAGAAATTGACAAAAGATTTAAATGGACATGCTTACCCGTCTGTTCAGGCTGCAGTAAAAAAAACCCGTCTGCACGCGCATCCGGTGCATGCAAAAATATTTGCATATCCAAGGTGAATATTCTCCGCATGCACGCATATTTAGCATGTAAGCAATTTGTAATTTTTCTACATAGCAAGTAAGCATTTTTGTACACTTTTTGATATTAGCGTGTAAGCACTTTTGTTACTATTTAAGCGAGAACAATTAATAAAGAATTTTGTGTATTTTCAAGTCCCGAAGAACTAAGCCTTTTATTCTTCTCCAGTGAGGCTGCTGGAGACTTCGAAGATTTGGAAATATACTCTACTGGACTAAACTTGATTCGGTGTTCCACCCAATTAAGAAAGACAGACTCATTCGGTGTTTCACCCAATGAACATACTGACAGACTTAAAAACGAACTTTACTTGGTTTTGACTTGAGCAGGTGTTTCACTCGATCAAGAAGATAGACTCACCCGGTGTATCACCGAGTGGACCTATCAGGATTAAGACATTTTTTGGTGACCCCGACGTGATTGGCCGACCACAACATTAAAAGGATACGAGCCGAGTTAATAACTTTGTGGAATTATCCTAGCCAATCATGGAGGCGATACTTGAGAAAGTTAATAATCTTACTCACCAACAAGATGTGACGGGCCAGGAGATTCAGCGTCTTTTGAGTTACTACCGGAAAGATTCGGTAGCTCGTAAGACAGAGGAATATCTCACGACGAGATTGGAACAATTGGAAAATCTCTGGACAGCTTTTCCGGAGAGAAAAGAAGAGCTTGAAGAGCTAGCGCATTATCTTCCAGCTCATCCATATTTCGAGAAACAATATTTCTCTTCAATGCAGCGCGAGTACACCAAGTACAAGGATGACATTGCGGAACGCCTTCAGGGTTTGGAAGGCACGTCCAAGTTGAATATCGATTTTGATAAATCAGCCACGGGTGCTTTAGATACAAAGGCCGCCAGGGCAGTAAACAATGCTCAGAACGAGCTTCCCAGCGATGTCGTGGTACTAATAAGGCAACAGGAATCAAGGATACGGGCTGTGGAAAACATTATTAGCGGCATCGACACAGTTGAACAGGCACAACCCAAATCATACTACGAATTGAAGACAGCTACTTTATCAAAGTACTGGGAAGAGTTGCGTCAAGGCCATCAGAGTATATGACAATATTCCAGCGATCCAAATGAGTTAGGGTACAACGAGGAGAATTTTCTCCACCTCGAAGAGCGAATTCAAGACACCTTAATATTTCCCGCTGAATGCCGTTCAAAGCGAGAGCCCAGCATAGCTCCCGCTACAAGGGCCTTTCCAAGCATCAACTTGCCACACGTGACAATTCCTGCCTTTGACGGCGATTATGCACAATGGCAATCCTTCCACGACTTATTCCGCCAGATGATTCACGAGCAGCAATTGGGAAATGCTCAGAAAATGTGGTATTTGAAAATAAATCTAAAGGGTGAAGCAAAGCGACTTATACGTCAATGCCCATCACTGACGAAAATTATGACATTGCATGGACAACGCTAACAAACCGCTACAGCAATCAACGATTGATGGTAGCCACGCTATTGGATAGGCTCACACAACAGCCGATGATTACTTCGGACTCCCCCAGTGCTTTGAAAAAACTTCATGACATTACGAAGGAATGTCTAGCAGGACTCAAGAACTTTAATATCAATATAGCTAGTTGGGATCCCATTTTATTACATATTTTACTGAAGAAGTTAGACAAGGTTACGCACGCCTTATACGAACAAACTTTGACTTCACCACGAGAACTGCAGCCGGTTGATGCATTTCTCGCGTTTTTGGAAACGCGCTTTCAGTCTTTAGAGGCCTTGTGTAGCGACAAGAGGAGTACGACTCAAAACAAACCTACAAGTCGAACCTCGGCTTTAATATCCACCAAGGACAGTCAATCTTTACAGTGCAAAAACTGCAAGGGAAGCCATCGAATCAACACATGTGAAGCCTTTAAACAATTGTCCATCTGGGATCGAGTAGCCAAAATTAAGCAGCTGAGGCTATGTTTGAACTGCCTACGGGAAGGACATCGAAGTGCACAGTGCAGCGCAGGAAGTTGTCTTAAATGTGGCAAGAAGCACAACACTCTACTTCATATGGACGCCAACAATCAAGACAAAACAACGCCCTCTATCACCGCAATTCAAACAACAGCCAGCGCCACCAAGCAAGGTCAAGTATCACGGGTTCTAAAGGACAAGGGTTCTACAAATGTCAACCATTCTATTGCATTATCAACAGAAATATCTGCATCAGAGGGGCCTTTTGTTCTATTAGCTACTGCACTCATCAACGTGACAAACCAAAAGGCAAGTCGATAGAAATGAGAGCTCTGCTGGATAGTGGCTCCCAAATAAACATAATTACAGAAACGGCTGTGAAAAAGCTGGGACTACAACCAACTAGTTACCATATACACATTCGTGGTCTGGGCGGAGCGTCGCAACAATCGCAACAGAAGGTAAAGTTGTCATTGCAATCAAGAATCACTACGTTTGCACGGAAGACAGACGCTATAGTTTTACCACATATAACATCCTATCAACCATCGCAAGGTCTGAATTCAAAGAATTGGGCCATACCCGGCAACATTCAGCTTGCCGATCCTCATTTTGACCGGGAAGGGCGTATTGATCTACTTCTCGGAGCTGACATCTACTACGAACTATTAGCTACAGGGCAGATGCGGCTATCACGGAACCTGCCACTGCTGCAAAACACGGTCTTTAGCTGGATAATTGCTGGAAGAGTTGCAACATCCTGTCAGAAAGAGGTTACATGCGGCATCCTCAACACCGATTAATCCCAGCTCAGCGAGTAGATAGAGCGTTTTTGGAAATTGAAGGAATCAGAATCTACAGAGAACCTTCCGAAATAAAGTGTGAAAATCATTTTGCTCAAACCATGAAACGAACGAACAATGGACGTTTCATTGTGAAACTGCCCTTCAAGGTGGATCCAACAAAACTCGGCAAATCTAGGGGCAATGCGGAGAGGCGACTTTTTAAATTAGAATGGAGATTAGCACGAAACCCAGAATTACGCAAACAGTACAATAAATTTATGTACGAATACAAACAACTGGGGCATATGACGGAAATATATGAAGGAAGTATTCCGAGTCTTCATTACTTTCTTCCCCATCATAACGTTCTGAAGCCAGAGAGCACCACCACTAAACTTAGAGTAGTTTTTGACGCCTCTTCGGAAACCTCTTCTGGATACAGTTTGAACGATGTACTTGCTACAGGCCCTACCATCCAATCCGAATTATTTACCACCGAAGTCGTACGAGAGACTTCGGCTGCCTTGCTTTGTTTTTACTGCTGACATCGCAAAGATGTATCGGCAAGTCCAGGTGTCGGAGGAAGACAAGAGATTTCAACTAATTCTATGGCGAGATGAGCCTAATGAACCTATAAGATGTTATCAGCTGAACACGGTCACATATGGTGCTTCTTCTGCACCATATCTAGCCACCAAATGCCTACAAGAATTGTCATCACAGACAACGCATAAATACCCATCCGGTTCGACTGCATTAAGACGGGATTTTTATATGGACGATGTGATGTCAGGTGCAAACACCTTGACAGAAGCTATTGAGACGCAACATCAACTTCGCACAATCTTGCAATCGGCCGGCTTCAAACTTCGAAAGTGGTGTGCAAACAACAAGAATCTTTTAAACAACATTCCTGTTGAAGATCAGGCACTCCAACTGGACATAACCCAAGAAGGGGAGGAAAACGTGAAGACACTAGAATTAGTTTGGACTCCTAAGACAGATGAATTTCAAATTAGATGCCCATACACGGAATCTAAGAAAGTAACAAAGAGATCAGCGCTATCAGATATCGCTCATCTGCTCGATCCGCTAGGATTGATGGCACTAGTTACAGTTATTGATAAAATTTCCCTTCAAAGGCTGTGGAGCCTCGAAATAGGATGGGATGAAGAAATTCCTTTAGAACTACAAGCGGAATGGTCAAGATATTATAATGATTTGCAGGGGTTGAATCAAATTAAGGTACCTCATCACATATTTGGAGGGAAGGTACCTGAAAAAATACAGTTACATGTCTTTTCGGACGCTTCGGAACAAGCGTATGGTGCAGCGGTATATTTACGAGCTATTCAGTCAGATGGGGTTCGCACAGTTCGTCTTTTATGTGCAAAGTCGAAGGTGGCACCATTAAAACGAGTGACCCTACCAAGATTGGAATTGTATGCAGCAAGGCTAGCAGCTGAACTCGTTCATCGGCTTAAACGGGACATAGAAATTCCAGACTATAATTGCTTTTATTGGACCGACTCCGAAATTGTCCTAAATTGGATCCATGCGGAAGCATCGTCATTTTATACGTTCGTGGCTAATCGAGTTGCTGCTATACAACAAAAATCCTCACCTAAGCAATGGAGGCACATACATTCAAAGGAGAATCCAGCAGATTTGGTATCGAGAGGTGTCGCTCCTGGAAAACTGCAGAATTATGCCCTCTGGTTCTATGGGCCTATATTTCTTCATGGGACTGAAGAGTGCTGGCCGGAAAGGTTTCATAGTGTAGATATCACCTTGGAGAAAAAACGTTCAAAGATGGTATTGGCCATGGTGAAGGACTCAATTTCCCTTATTAATCAAATCGACCATCAAAACTCGTTTCAACGACTGCAACGCATAATGGCACATGTGCTACGGTTCGTTAGGAATGCACGAACAACGAACCACAAGGAACGAGAAAAATCGCTCTTAACTGCAAGCGAAATGGGGGAAGCCTTGCGAGTAATAGTAAAAGAAGCTCAATGGGATGTATATCGAGAATCTATGCAGCAACTAACATGTAACAAGCAATTAAACAACAGCGATCCATTGAGCAGTCTGCATCCATTCTTAGACGAATTCGGACTTTTGAGAGTCGGCGGTCGGCTTGAAGCTTCAAATTTAACTTATGATACCAAATACCCGATCATCCTTCCTTACGGTCATTACGTAACTCGATTGATTTTAAATGATCTGCACCATAAGCATCTTCACGCCGGACCACAAGCCTTATTGGCAATAGCGAGACAACGATTTTGGCCTATCAAGGGCAAAGCAGCCATCAGATCTATCGTGCAGAGCTGTATGAAATGCGCAAGGGCGAAACCAAAACTCATGACGCAGCTCATGGGAAACTTGCCTGCCCATCGAGTACAACCAGCCAGACCATTCACGAATACTGGTATTGACTTCGCCGGCCCTCTATGGATTCACTTTAAGGGGAGAGGCAATCGTCCGCAAAAGGCGTACCTTGCTGTTTTTTGTTGCTTTGCAACAAAGGCGGTGCACCTGGAACTAGTGACGAATCTAACGACAGAAGCCTTCATCAATGCGCTGAAACGTTTCATTGGGCGTAGAGGACATTGTCGAAATCTATATTGCGACAATGCAACTAACTTTGTGGGCGCCAAAAATCAACTAGCAGAATTAAACGAAAGCATATACGGGAACAATCCCAAGAACAACTAATCAATTTTTCACACCCAAGGGTATTGATTTTCATTTTATTCCACCAAAATCGCCTCATTTCGGTGGCCTTTGGGAGGCGGCAGTAAAATCTGCCAAACACTTTTTAATCAGAAACATGTCCCCAGCAAAACTTACGTATGAAGAAATGGCAACTTTAATAATCGAAGTCGAGGCTATTTTGAATTCAAGGCCACTGACACCTCTATCATCCGAGGTCAGAGACGTTACGACATTAACTCCAGGCCATTTCTTAATTGGGGAACCACTAACGAATCCAGTTGATGTACACGCCCAAGCAGTAAAGGCAAATTTACCGCAAAGATGGAAGGAAATCAACGACATAAAGAATCGATTCTGGCAAAGATGGTCAAGCGAATATTTGTCGGAACTGCAACAGCGTCAAAAATGGAAACAGAGCTGCGAAAACGTAAAACCTGGGATGCTGGTGGCTATCAAAGAAGACAATATTCCCGTTCTGCAGTGGAGATTGCGGCGAATAATAAAGGGGATAAAAGGTCGAGATGGTCTAATAAGAATAGCAAAGATCAAAACATCGTCAGGAGTCCTACAGAGAGCAATTCATAACTTACCGGTAGAACCGAACGACACCGAAGACTCCTCGCAGCAAAAACCCCCAGCTCCATCAAAGGAACGGATTATAGATAACTGCATGCAAAACTCAGAGGCAACTCGATGTTCAAGAGCGAAGAAGAAGAGAATTTCGCACTCCCCCGTAAACCTGCTACTGTGGACTAGTTTAATCCTACCCGTTCTAGCCAACCCAGCACGGATCACCCCTTTCCAATCTCCACCAGGTATCTACTTCGAAAATTTAGGAGCCGCTCACTTGATCTTGAACGATTGGAATTTGATAATCTATTACAACCTCACATCATACTGGAAGAACATGGACAACCTACAAACAGGAATTGCGAGACTTCACAATATTTGTAACCAACTACACAACAATAACTCCTGTTTAGCCACCACAATGCAGCTTAACAATCTCTTAAGCGATATAGCAGTTAATAACGAACTTTTACGGCCATTCAATAACGAGATGTCACGAAGACATAAAAGAGGAGCTCTAAATATCGTTGGTAACCTTGCCAACTCACTCTTTGGAGTACTCGATTCTGACTATGCTACAAAAATGACAGAAACTATAAAGAACTTAAAGGGGAACGACGAACATCTCCTGCAATTACTGAAAAACCATACGTCCATCGTTGACTCCACGGTCAATGTAATGATGAACTTGGAGCAATCAATCAATCTCAACCATACCGCCACACAAACAAACAAAATAGCCAAGGAAGTGTGGGAGCAAGAAGTGAAGCAGACCTTTTCGTCAGCAGCGTTGCAGCTCTTATTATCAGTCAACCACTATCAAAAGGTACAAACCAGTTTACTAGACATCCTTATTGACATGCACCATGGAAAATTTAACCCGCAATTGTTGGCACCACAACAACTACAACAGGAGTTATCCAACATCAGGGAGGAACTACCTCCACATTTACGGGTGCCAACTAAATCGAACGATCTACTAGAGCTTTATAATATCATGACTATTGAAGGACGCATCATGGCAGAGCATATTATCTTCCGATTAAAACTACCATTAATATCGGTCGAAAATTTCGAGCTATTCTATATTGTTCCTGTGCCCATCTCTGCTAATGGAATCGTCACTGCAATCACAACAACGTTACGTTATCTAATCGTTAATTGGGATCGTGACCAGTACACCAGATGACTCTATCAGGAAGCGGTATCATTGAACTACGTGAAGGTTGCACCATAAGAGAGGAATCACTAACTATCCAAGCACATCAAGTATTTCCAAGCACTATTAACATTTCATTTACACCAATTCAGAATCTTACCGAATTCGTTTTACCACCACATAGCAGCAAATTAAGTAATGACGAAGGCATAGGAGAATCCCTTCTAAAAAATTTAACAGAACTGAAGATGGATCTATACAACTTGCAACAACGGGAGCATCTAGTGACTACCATACTACCACAGGACGTTCACCATATCACTATCGCCTACATTTGTCTCGGTGGTATTCTAACAGTAGTAATTTACCTTTATTGGAAACACAGATGTAGGACCTCTCGGAACACTACTACGAAACCGATACCTCTACCTAGAAATCTTTCAACCCCAGCCTTTACGATTGCGATCCATCCAGAATAACGGTTGACCTAACGCTCAACGGAGGGGAGGATGTTCAGGCTGCAGTAAAAAAAACCCGTCTGCACGCGCATCCGGCGCATGCAAAAATATTTGCATATCCAAGGTGAATATTCTCTGCATGCACGCATATTTAGCATGTAAGCAATTTGTAATTTTTCTACATAGCAGGTAAGCATTTTTGTACACTTTTTGATATTAGCGTGTAAGCACTTTTGTTACTATTTAAGCGAGAACAATTAATAAAGAATTTTGTGTATTTTCAAGTCCCGAAGAACTAAGCCTTTTATTCTTCTCCAGTGAGGCTGCTGGAGACTTCGAAGATTTGGAAATATACTCTACTGGACTAAACTTGATTCGGTGTTCCACCCAATTAAGAAAGACAGACTCATTCGGTGTTTCACCCAATGAACATACTGACAAACTTGAAAACGAACTTTACTTGGTTTTTACTTGAACAGGTGTTTCACTTGATCAAGAAGAAAGACTCACCCGGTGTATCACCGAGTGGACCTATCAGGATTAAGACACCGTCTTTATCTGGGGTCCAAAAGATACTGCAAGAGAACTACGGGACAAGAAATTGAAGAATCATAAACTGAAAAATAATTTTCAACATATGATTATGAGGTGAGACTAGCATCAACATCAATACTAATTGACGTACCAGAGCAGTTGAAAAGTTTCATCCCAACTTTTGATAAGCACTACTGATGGATGGAAGGACCAGAAAATGCAACGTATAAAACTGAACTAAAGATGAAGGTGCTGAACTGTTAATTCGAGAAAATAGACTGCGCAAGGCTACAAAATGAAAGTTTGGTAGGTAGTTTGGAAAACTCACTCCGTTTCCATCTGGAAAATCATAAAGCCATGACAACAATTCCAATGTTCATAGTACCTTCAAAAAGTATATAATCAGTGCAAAAATTTTGGAATAAATTGGTTGAGTCCTCTTTGAGATGATAGTATGTCTGTAATCAAGCGAAGTTATTAATCATACCAGCGCATAATTAATTAATGATCGAACGAGAATCAGGATGTGGCGCGGCAGGATCTGCAGCATTCGAAATTTATTTCGGATGTTGCGGATGCGGACGGGTAGATGGCGCTGAACGTGGAAACTCTCCACTCACGCGTTTTCAGAACGCACCGGGGAAGTGGAGAGCCAGCGGTAAAAAAGTGCCGTTGGTTGGGACAGTAAGGACCGCATGGAAATAAGTCGGTCTCTTCTGTTCCCAACCGCGACACGGAACACTTCAGCGCGCTCATTAAAAAAATATTATAATCAAAAAAGGCTCCATCGGTTAATCTCCTACAAGTGCGGAAAAAGACTATTACTAAAGTTGTTCGTTATTTTCTTATACCGTTTTTGATATTAAGACTGAATGTACAGAGACTGAATTGGAAGTGTTATTTCATTGATTTGATATTATATCTAGTCATAAATATGTGGACATTTAAAATTTTTATTACTAAAGTGGTGACCCCGACGTGGGTTGCTGGTGGACTTGCAACATAAGTCCCTTATAGACCTCACAACCAAACTAAATTCGTCGGGCCAAATGGTATCTCACGCTGACAATAACCTTTCCGTTCTTTTGGAAGACATCTCCGACTCTCGTGTTCGGACACTCCTCCAAAAGTTCAGCCAGATAACTACCGAGTGTAGTCTCTCGAAACCAGTAAAGCACAATGTGCAGCACCACATAAATACTACTGGTTCCCCGATTTTCTCAAAGGTGCGTCCTCTACCACCCCAGAAACTGGCTATCGCGCGGAAAGAATTTGAACAACTTGTTCAACAGGGTATCTGCAGGCCCTCAAACAGCTGTTGGTCTTCCCCTTTACATATGGTCCCTAAGCCAAATGGCGAATGGCGTCCCTGTGGGGATTACAGAAGGCTAAACGCACAGACTGTTCCTGACCGATATCCGATTCCACTCATCCACGACTTTGCGCATCACCTCGCGAATTGCCGCATCTTTTCGACCTTGGACTTAGCCAAGGCATACCACCAAATCCCAGTAGCTCCTGAAGACATTCCAAAGACGGCAATATGCACACCCTTTGGACTCTTCGAGTTCACCCGAATGACTTTCGGATTGTGCAATGCGGCGCAAACCTTTCAAAGGTTCATTCACTCAGTCCTGCGAAACCTCGATTTCTGTTTCGTCTATTTGGATGATGTTTTGGTCGCTTCTTCTACTGAGTCTGAGCACTTAGCCCATCTCGAGTGCATTTTTCAACGTCTCCTTGAGGCCGGTTTAGTCTTAAACGTTGAGAAGTGCAAATTCCTTCAAAAACAGGTGAGATTCCACGGCCACTCCATTTCCTCTGAAGGAATACAGCCCGACCCAGACAAGGTGCAAGCAATAACAAGCTTCCCGCGTCCAAAAACAGTGAGGGAGTTGAGGAGGTTCTTGGGCATGCTAAACTTTTACCGTCGTTTTCTGCCCAAGGCCGCCCATCACCAGTCCGTTTTGAACGCGTACTTGTCTGGCCCCAAAACAAAAGACACACGAGAGATTGTGTGGTCTGAAGAGGCTGTCTGCGCGTTCAATAAATCCAGACAGCAACTGGCTGATGCTACACTTTTGGCATTTCCTCATCAAGATGCACCCCTAGCCGTTTTTGTTGATGCCTCTGACATCGCAGTAGGTGCTGCCCTTCACCAAAAGGTGGACCAAGTTTGGCAGCCGTTGAGCTTCTTCTCGAAGCAGTTGAATCCCGCTCAACGGAACTACAGCACCTACGATCGCGAACTGCTCGCCGCATACCTGTCCATTAAATACTTCCGTTTCTCCCTAGAAGGCAGGCCGTTCACAGTGTTCACGGACCATAAGCCTCTCACGTTCGCTTTGAAACAGAAGCCCGACAAAGCGTCCCCTCGTCAGCTTCGACACCTGAGCTTCATAAGCCAGTTTACGTCGGACATCCAGCACGTGTCCGGGAAGGACAACATTGTTGCTGACGCTTTGTCTCGTGTCTCCGAAGTTAACATCCCCGCCTCACTCGATTTCTCGGCTATTGCCAAGGCGCAAGTGGATGACGCAGCACTTCAGAGCCTCAAGTCCAACCCCAAATACAAATTTCGGGAGTTGCCCATCTTCGGCTCAAACCTCTCGCTCTGCTGCGAAGACTCGGAAAAGGGACCTCGGCCATACATTCCGGCCACATTTCGCAAGGAAGTGTTCCACGCAGTTCACGACTTGGCGCACCCCGGCATCAGGACAACAAACCGGTTAGTCACCGGAAAATACTTCTGGCCCTCCATGAACAAGGATATTAATTCCTGGGCCAGAGAGTACATCGCATGCCAAAAGTGTAAAGTATCCAGGCATGTTAGGAAAGAAGTGGGCTCATTCCCCCGCACTACCAAGCGTTTCCACACAATACACCTCGACATAATAGGGCCTTTGCGAGACTCGCACGGTTACAAGTATTGCCTCACAATCATCGACAGGTTCACGCGGTGGCCTGAGGCAATACCTCTGAAAGACATTACGGCGCAATCTTGTGCCGAAGCCCTCTGCCGAGAGTGGATACCTCGCTTTGGCGTCCCTGCAGTGATCATCACTGACCAGGGAATGCAATTTGAGTCCACCCTTTTCTCCGAGTTAGGCAAACTCCTGGGTTTTAAACGCCAGCGGACTACTGCATACCACCCGCAGTCCAATGGGATGCTAGAACGTTGGCACCGGACGCTGAAAGCCGCCATTATGGCACGCGACGACCCGTCCTGGACTCAAGTCTTGCCTCTCGTCCTACTCGGCCTTCGAACAACCCGCCGAGAGGAATTTGCTGCCAGCCCCGCGGAGCTGGTTTACGGGGAGAACCCAAGACTCCCAAGCGATCCGGTCTTCGACAAGAGATCGGGTCTCACGGAGTCGGGGTTGGTGCGTCTGCTGAGGGACAATCTCCGACGCATCAAAGCGCCACCGCCCACTCGACACTCGTCCATACCTGCTTGTTCGCCCAAGGAACTGGACACGTGCACGCACGTGCTGATCAGGACGGATGCCGTCCGGAAGCCGCTGCAGCCTCCATATGAGGGCCCGTACCGCGTTCTCGAGAGGGGAGAACATTTCTTCCAGCTCGAGATCGGTGGTCACAAAAAGGCGGTCTCTTTGGCCAGGCTGAAACCCGTGTGCGCCCCGAAGCAACGTCGTGTCCGCTTTGTGGATTAACGGCGAACGAAGTTCGGGGATCCGTCGCCGAAACCCCCTAGGTTTCGTCTGGGGGCGGAGTGATGTGGCGCGGCAGGATCTGCAGCATTCGAAATTTATTTCGGATGTTGCGGATGCGGACGGGTAGATGGCGCTGAACGTGGAAACTCTCCACTCACGCGTTTTCAGAACGCACCGGGGAAGTGGAGAGCCAGCGGTAAAAAAGTGCCGTTGGTTGGGACAGTAAGGACCGCATGGAAATAAGTCGGTCTCTTCTGTTCCCAACCGCGACACGGAACACTTCAGCGCGCTCATTAAAAAAATATTATAATCAAAAAAGGCTCCATCGGTTAATCTCCTACAAGTGCGGAAAAAGACTATTACTAAAGTTGTTCGTTATTTTCTTATACCGTTTTTGATATTAAGACTGAATGTACAGAGACTGAATTGGAAGTGTTATTTCATTGATTTGATATTATATCTAGTCATAAATATGTGGACATTTAAAATTTTTATTACTAAAAGGACAGACCATAATCATTTTAAAAATTTAATTAAACGTTCCCTTACTTTCATTGAATGTTCCGTAATCGCATTGATATCAGGAAATGGGAAATTTGTTCATTCCTACATGTGTAATTTTTGTCGGTCCTCTTCTAGCGAAGATATATTAGTGCCTGGGCGGAAACTGCGCTGAAATATTTTTTACGAAATTAACGGATATTTCAAATTTAACTGACGAATATTCAATAATTTTCAGTTAATGAAGTCTTGTTAACCTCATTTGGACAGCGATGACATCAGGGTACTATTTGGAATAATAAATTATTTAATACTATTGAACCTGTCATTCTCGCTATTTGATGGTGCAATATACCCGTCAGAGTCTCTTTCAAAGTCTCTAGGATTTGTTACCCATTTTCGGTGTAGAAATTTTTATTGAATTCATTTTTCGTTATATGTGATCATCCATCTTCGCCATGTTATTTACATAGCATACTGGCTCCAAACCCAAATAAATAAGGAGGGTTTGAGGCGCTCAGTGAAACCAAAATAAAGGGCTAAAATCAGGGAAAGAGACATATAAAGTATAATTGGAGTTATTCCCCTATGTTAAATCGTACTTGATTTTTCTTGGTACCAGATACCGCGACAGGCCGACCAAGAAAATGCATCCAGTATCGTTAGAAAGAAAATGATTGAATTGAGTAACAGTTAGCTTTGGAGAAATGCTAGGGCCTTGACCTAGTCGACGCGGCAGGACGAACTCCGGTCCTGTCAAAAAATGGGCAAGGGTTCTTGATGCATGGACTGCGTCAGGATGTAATTAGTTCGAGTAAATCAATCAAATGCGTGTCTGCAAGCTAAATATTGGCACCCTCACTGGAGAGACCGAGAGCAAGAGCTCTTCTGAAGAGGAGTATTGATATTTGCACTCTACAAGAAACTTGAAAGCTGCGACATAGAACGGGAGCGCGGCAAAAATGGCTATAAATTTCTCTTTTTTTGAAGCCCACGAACTCAATACGGTGTTGGCATTGCCATCTCGGAGGGTTTCCGTGATGTAGCTAAAGAATTCGATGGTTTGATGAGCAACTGATGAAGCTAGTAACCACGAGTATGATATGGAGTGAATAGTTGATTTATAATCGATGTAGGCTGTCGATATATGTCGGTTTTGGTTGACAAGCTTCCTTACAGTTGCCCAGAACTGAAGTGAAAGCTTTGTAAATGACGGGAAGACAAGTAATTGGTCGACATTTTGAGAAAGGGCACCCTTTTCCTTAGTAATGAGATAAGTTATACCCTTGGTAAAAATAGTGGAACTACTTTTGAATGGGCGGTCACCTGATTAATAATATTTTCCAAAAACTTTGTGAATGCTCTTGAACCGATTTAGCCAGAAATTGTAAACCTTGTCAACCCCTGGCCTCTTCCAAATACCTGTATTTTCAAAGGCTATTTCAGTATCAACTTCAGTCATTGCAAGCGTGGTTATTTCGAGGAGGGGGCTGTACTGCTTCTAAATTGCAGCAACTGGGTTTTATTTCCCTGATATTTTCCCTGATCCAGATCGAGGTTACTTTGCCGACCTGAGTTAATGAGATTTTTATAAAATCGTTCTATAGTTTCGGAAGAAAAAGTGTTATCTATCCTTCGCTCTTTTGATGCGCCTCAATGATTTCTGCTGCCGACATAGTTTCCAATGATGCTCACAACATATCTGTGCGCTTTTGGTGATCAGTTTCCAAGATTCGTTTGCATGGCACCTTTACAACTGGTAAACTTTTCCTGCGTATATGTCGATTATTGAAACTAACAACCGTCGCTGCTACAATATAGATCAGGCTATGAACCACTGTCGCAGTAATTTCGCTAAACAACCGATGAGCCAAAATTCTATCAATGGCAGCAATAATGTTATTAGTTGCCGAAGTAACCTTTAGTTTTAAGATCTTTGACCTAGAATCTAGGAAAATCTCAGAATGTTCTTTGATTGCCACCTGGAATGCGGTAAAGGCCTCATCATAAATTGGACCGATATCTCCAGTTACTAAGCTTCTCCTGTCTACCCGATTCATGGTGTACCTCATTGCTGGAAGCTGCCATTGCCCAAGCATAATTTTGAACAAGAGCAGTGTACGTAAGAAGCAGTCATCATGCAGTCACTCTGCTTGCAAAGCGATACAATAACGCAATACGGGACTTTAAAGATCATCGAAGCTACAGGTACCGGTATTAATCATCCGTACTGCACATATAGCTTCAGTTTGAACAATTAGAGCTTATTTGTGTTTCCACCCTTGATAAAGTAAATAGGATTTTACTAACGTTCATTTCAATACAATTTAGAGGAACTAGGAGCGGCTTAATTGCTAAATTGCACTTCAGAAGCAGCGGCAGTATAGCAAAATTGACTTAGGATCACAATCATCAAACTGGTGATTGTCGAGAATTTCAGAGCTTTCCTTAACGTAGTAATATTTTCTGCTTATTTAGAAGAGTTCTGATACAAGTTCAACAGCTTTAGTCAGCGCGAATAGGACGCACTGCTCGAACTAAGCGTAGCAGTATAAGTTTAGAATTTTAACTTTCGTAGACAAAAATACCTTAGCGAGCGAATAATGTCAAAATGTCAAGGTTTAAATGCGCACGTGTCTAGAGTAATAGAAATGAAACACATGCTTGCTCTTTTAATTAACTATTTATTCAGGTTTTGTGTAAAACAAAACCTTATTCAAATCGATTCACTGTCTGCCTCTCTGTCTGTCACACGCACTTTTCTCCAAAACGACTAAATCGATCCGAACGAAATTTGGTGGACAGATTAGAACTATGAAATCCCACGCATACAGCGAGCGGCAAAAATTTAGGTGGAATTTAAAGAAGGGCTCCCCATACATGCAAAGGAGGGATTCAAAAAATTTTTTCGCGGTATATAGTCGTGTAGGGTATCAAATGAATGATCTTGTTTTTTACTTTTCGCAACTGATATTAGTTTTGTCGTGAATTGTAAAGTGCGCGAGTGAGAAGTCAAAATGTACGCACTTAAAGTGAGACAGGACTCATTTTCAGAAACTATCCAACCCAAAACAAATCAGGGTGGTGCGCCTAGAATAAATCTAGGCCTCAAAATATGTTCCATTCCGATATCTGCTCAAATAAACTTACTAACAGTATACTACCAACTTTAAGAAATTTACTGAAAAATTAAATTCATCCTAGGACTTCCAAGTTTTGCATAGAGGACACTATTTTGTATACATGTGGCAAATTTCATGGAACTCAGGCTATTAACGCCAAAGTTATAGCAGTTGAAACTTTCACGCGAATTAACTACTTCCAAAGCCATGCAAATAAGATGCAGACGTCATAATTGACATTCGCGTGAAATATTAAAGTCATATTTATGAAGAATCTACTTTTCTCCAGCCCTTTTAAGGTTTTGTATAAAACACTTATGTGTTCCGTTGTTGGTTAAATTCACATTTGCTAATAATATTAAACTTAGAGTATGAAGCGTATGAGGTTGACTATTATCAATACAGGGCTTTCCATCAAAAGGTTAATTTAAATCGCTTTCTAAAAACAAGAGGGCAATCGAATTTTTAACTATGTGACACGGAGCTGTTATGCACTCGTCGCACCTCACTTCTTCTTTTTCTTTAGCCTTTGTCCCATTCACAAGCGGAGTCGGCTCGTCACGATTGATTTCGCCATTTTATTTTGTTAAGCCACGGTTGTTTCGGCCGGCTTTCTGGCCGCTTACCGTTGACTTCGATGTTCAGACCAATATTGGCGAGTGAATTCTCGTTAGCGCGAATTACGTGACCATACCATCGAAGACGCCTCACTTGCAGTTTTTCCACGATCGGTGCAACCCCATATCAATCGCGGGCATCCACATTTTGAACGTGATCAAAATGTGTCACGCCACCAGGGCAATGCAGCATCTTCGTCCCCATTACCGCAAGTCGGCAAACACTTAGAACTATAGAGAGTGACAGACGGACGACTTTGCGTTAAATTTTAGATTTGAAACATGCGTGATACATCTATCACAAAGAACACCAGTTGTGGAATACCACTTCATCCAGGTCGCATTTATGCGTGAAGCAATATCAAAACGCAGTTCTCCATTGGTTGATAACATTGAATCGAAATATTTAATTCGCTTAGTTTTGGGCAGGTTATTGAAGCTTACAGCACTGAGAAATTTAAATATCTCGAGGCAATGCTGTCAGCCAATGGAGAACTACGTTACGCTGCTCACATAGGGAAATACAAAACCTTTTATACCTGAAGCGTCAAGCTTCCGGTTTCTAGACTTATTTTAATTTTCCTAGGAAAATTCCTATTTTGTTGATCGTGAGTCGGAGGTAACGTAACAGCTTTGCAATCCACCCACTGTTTCGGAGGACACAACTTTATTGATTTCAATTCTCATGCTTTCTCCCAACTTCAAAACTAAATCAATCTTTCCAAAAAATCCTTATTGAATCGATAATATTCAATATGAAGACGATTTAGCTCGATTCCTAAAATTATTTCATATTAAATTGAAGGGGCATAATTTTGGCGAAATGAGAATCCACTTGGTGCTGCCTGTGAAATATATTTACCAGGGGAACCGGTGTTAAGAGAAAAATTCTGCAATTCCGAGGATAAAAGGATACTGGCGTGAATATATGACAACTTTTGCCGGGAATATGAAAATGAAAGTGTTAATGTGCAATATATTTTGAAATTCGAAATAATTCATCAGTTTAATTATTTCTCTCCTAGTTTAGACAAACTAAACCAGAACCAGATCAGACAATGGCAACGTCTATGTTGAATGGAGCAATGATTTAATTACAGTAATTTGAGTGAGGATTTGAACGTGAGAGCTCTCAATGGTAATGAAGTGACTCATCCAGTCTAATTGAAGAATGAATAGTGTTTGCGCTGGGTGTAGTTCCTCGAATTTTGCTATGTCCTTTCTGGAAAAGCTCCTGAGCAATTAACGTTCTTCAGTAGAGTTAAATTAATTATCATAATTATTGTTGACTAAGCATTGATATTGTATTATATAACCATTTGTCTGTTCTAAGTATTCCTCCCGCGATTTTGAAAGCACTTACTTCAAATGCATATTCGAGTTGGAATAATTAATCGAGAGTCGAAATACCTCCATGGTTGAATTATATATAAATAGGTCGAATATTGAGACGGTAGTATATATTATAATACCAAATATATTCTGTTCTAGCGAAAAAAACTAAATCTGATTATGGTATTTACCTGGAGGATGTTAGAGAATACTTGAAAGACCAAGATCATCATCATAATACTTTTCTTCCCCTATTTTTAAATAAAAGATGTTAAAAGTCTTCATATCAATTAAAAAACATATATTTATAACGTCAATCCACATCAATTAATTTCCAACAGTTCGTACATGCAGCAAACAATTATTTTGCCCGAATGAAGTTCTTTAAATTACTACTGTCTCACGAGATTTACTCTGAAACCGCTACACGTGCTACCAGTTAAAACATTTTGTGTTGGATTCAAGGGGGCGTCCCATATATGCGAATGACGGGGGATTTTTGACAGAATATGATGATGTGGGGTATCAATTGAAAGGGCTCAATTATTACTTTTCGAAAATGATTTGATTGATTTTTGATCTTAGATGAAATGTAGGGAAGTGAGGACTTAAAATGTGTTCCCGAAAAGTGAAGCAGGTTTCATTATCAGAACCTATCCTACCGAAAAATCTGAAAAAGTCATATTGATGCATCTATACAAAATCTAGACCTGAAAGTACATCCGATTTATCTGCTCAAATAAAGTTAATAATAGTACATTACTATATTTTAGAAATTTACCCGGACCCTCCCTCCAAGACTTTTTCCCCTACCGTGGTAATTCTTGGTTCGAGATTGTATTGGACCAAAATGCCCCAATGACACGACGAAGACAGTTGGATAATAATAATAAAAATGCCCCAATGACACGACGAAGACAGTTGGATATAATAACAGAGGCTTGAAGCTTTCGAATAATATTGGCGGTTACTTTCCAAGATGTCACCGTCAATAGAAGTAATGTTTCCTAGATTTGGAAGTATGATGACTGGGATGTGATTCTCACAGGGATCTTTCAGCAATTTCCAATTGCACAAAATCCAAAGCCTTATTAAAATGGTACCTCAAAAATGCCTTTATATAAGATCTAAGCTCCAAAATACATCTCATGTTGACGGAAAGTTTAAAGGGGACACCGAGCTCGCATAATTGGCGGGATTGATTTTCAAGGCCCGCTTCTCAATTCCTGAATCTTGGCTCAATTTTCTTTTTTGTAATTACATGTAGTGTAAAAGTGTTCAGTTTTGATTTTTACCATTTTTGTAGGATGGTACAAAAATAAAGTAATTTTCTCACCTTTAAAAATTTTCAGATTTAAAACAGAAATTAAAATGTTTGGTTTGTCCCAATACAATCCTAAAACGGTGGCGCATTTTGACACTTTCAGATCCCTTTTACTTAGGTGCAGCAATGAATTATCTGTCGGCGTGTGCTCAGTTTCCTCTTTGTTAGCCATTTCCAAATCGAGAGTCGGGTTCTCATATGATATTGCGTATGTTGCGTGAATGGATACCAGAATCGAAAAAATAATTTCCATTGCATTAATTCTTCTACTAATTCACACTATTAAATATGAAATAGAATGGAGGAGCATACTACTCCCATGGATGGAGGCTAACTACTCCCTATGTGACTGCCACGGTGGCTGCAGGAGAAATTCAAGATCAATCAGATTGCCACATACATCCTCCTTTGTCTTAGCAATTACTCACAGCTGTGAGCAGATGCACTCGTAAGACGAAGCGACTATCCCTTTCCAGGTCTCCGGCATTATCTATGTTGTTTCGCTTATTCAGAAGAAAATTAGCGAAGCTATTGTTACTCGCGAGGTAGTCAGTCTGGTAAAATGTTCGTTGCCGGTGAGTCGAAACCCAACTTATCTTGTCGTGCGCCCTGGACTCCAACAGCTTGTCGTTGATGATCGAGCGTTGTTGTTACTTTTGCTGTTGCATATCCGAGAAAACTATTGTCAGAGCCAAGTTTCGTAATCAGATCACCCATCATCATCACAATATCACCTTTATGCACAATTATGATACTCCTTAGTCTGGATTGGAATTTCGCAGTCCAGATGCCAGCTATTGGTCCCAGGTCATAATAGTAGGCCATGCGGAAGCTGCTAGTAACATTCAGAGATGAAATTTCCCACTGCTACCTCTAGGCTTTCCACGATTCAAAAGCACATTGTTGCCAGAGTGAGAAGATTACTGTCCTACCATTTCATCGAAAACAGGACCATGCGGAAACGTATTGCTATATCCCCAATTGTCGCAAACACCACAAGTAGTAAAGCAGTGGTTCTCCCCTAAAGTTAAGTTTCCGACTTCATTTAAGTTACCTTGAATCAATCCAGTTATATCAAAAACCTTGGAATTACTCAAGCAATATGCATTGCGCGGCTATTCATGGGAAAGCACTATAAAAAGCATCATTTTTTCTACGTTGCTTGCCTAGATCTCGAGAAGGTGCTTGGAAAGGTACCACACAAATTCATCTGGTATACCGCGCGATAACACTTGGTGCCTGGAACTGAGCTTTTTAAGTATTTCGAATCAATCAGCCAATGGGGAACTGGGTCATGAAATTTTTTCACTCAACAGTGTAATCTGAATGAAATGTGTACGTTCTCTTAGGTCATCACACATCAAACATTTACAGCAGTGTTGTTGACAAACATGTGTACCTAGGTGCTGGCTGACTACCAAAGGCAACAAACAGCGTCTCTTTATGATGGAGACGAAAGTGTTACGTTCGTTCAGACTATGGTCACGTTCAAAACGAAAGCATTTGCGATCGAATCTAGCCTAATAGTATAGGCTATTTGAAGGAAGGTCGTGGGAATTGGAGGAAAATGTAGATTACGGAACTGTCAACGTCGACAATTTAGACATATCAGCATTTGACATAAAGTTCATGAGCCCCTGTATACGAGTTTCGGCATTCACAAACTAATATACAATACGTTTTTAAAGTACGGTTCTGAATAACTAATCAATATGATGACAGAGTGAAATACTTAAAATAAAATTACCATCCCGAATCGAGCATGAAAAAGACCTTCAAACCCATGTGGAAAATCATTTGCCTGGAACCGTACATCGGAATAAATCACTCACGACAACTAATAATTAATAGCTTTTCTTCATTGGGAATAGTATCACATTTCTGTAATTAGAAAGCATTAATTTTTGAATACCATCTCATTATTATATTATTATTGAAAACCTTTTGGATCTCGTTACCTTCTCTTCGAAAAGGAAGTGAAGAAAAAACACATGGCAAGCGCAGTTCCTGGTTACACAAAATGCAATGCCCTTAGTCCGGCAGAGGAAGACGAAACAATCGATCTGCTGGCAAGAACGCAGCAAAAAGAATTCCGCGAGGTGGTGACTTAAAGGACCAAGCAACCAAAAAGAAACACCTAAGTTGAATAGCGACAGCAGTGGCTCTATTGTAACAAAGTCAATTACAACGGTAAAACCAGCGCGAAAAAAAAAGAAAAGGGGCAAACCACGGTCAGGCGCCATTCTCATTAAGTCAAACAAAGGACGATCTTTCGTGACGGTTCTTCGAGAAGTCCGCACAACGTCAAACCAGAAGACGCTGGGGTAGATGTTCTGCGAAACAGTCCAGAGCATTCTCAACGCACTATATTAGAGACACAGCGGGAAGTTGCTTAAGATGCTCAAGTAAAAACTCATCAAAATTGAATACATGCTGCGGGAAACTATTCACCAGCGCAAAATGATTTTAGAACGACACGATCCACAATTGATACTGTAGAAGAAGTGGTCCTAATAACCCTAGACGTAAGAGACGCCTTAAATTGTTTTTGGTGGTCTCATATGCTTGATGCGCAGGAAAATCGTTTCCATACTCCAAGCTACTTATTACGGATATTGAAGGACTAAATGACAGCGTAAAATGAAGGTCACATCGGGGGATCTATTCTTGCTCCGGACCTTTGGAACGGAATAGTCTTATTCGACTCACAATCCATGATGAATCCCATTTGCCGGAGACGCGAAATATGGCTGACCCTTTCAGTAAGGGGACGTACTGCAAGCGATAAGTGCAAGTACAACGGTGAAGGACCTTGCGAATTGTGCCCGCCTATTGTACCGTCTCAGGGCCAGCAGTAATGGTGATAGCAGGGGTTATTCCGATCGCAGAGGTCTATATACTTCAGAAATGGTGGGGGAAATCAGGAAGCCGTCGCTTGTGATTGCAATCTGCACATGACTGCAATCTTGGGAATGAGAATCAAGGGTCATGTGGACAGCACATCTCATAAAATACGTGGAGCCGTGGTTCAATCGAAAGTGCGATGAGGTTAGCCATTTTCTAACCCAGTAAGTCCTGCACATGATTGGAAAATCAAGGCCACCTGGCTGCATTTATTGCAAGAATTTAGTGTATGATGCCTATCACACTTTCTTCTTCTGCAGAAGGTGGAATCAACATCGCCATCAAATTTCCATAGAAGTCTAGTGTCTCCAGACAATATAATTGAGGCCATGCTGCAGAACGAGTGGCACGTTACAAACAAGACATTCTTAAGACGGAAAAGACTGAAATTAATAGAAGGGATGCCAGAATAGCTGAGGCTCCTTGAGCCACGGGGCCTGAGGTAATATATCAAACGGTTATCGGTTGAAGTTCTAAACGCACCAGGGGGCATTTTAGCCGGTAGTCTGTCTGAGACAGTAGTATGGCACTTCGTGTGTAAATGCATTTCACCTCCCTGCTCCAAAAAAAAACTATTTTCTGGAAGTATTAGCTGCTCCCAAATTAACATGCTAGATTTATAATTCTGGAGAGCTTCATCATGGAATTAAGAGCACACTTTCTTTCCAATTCATGAATTCATTAGCCCATCCATTGCTAAAATTATTTTTTGCTTTCAACGGTGGCACATGCAGTGGTTCCATTTGACTAAGCGAAAAATTTAATTAGACTTCCGCCTGCACCCAAAATTTCATTTACTTTTATGAGAAATTCCTATAATAACCCAGCACAACAGGTGGCCAACTTAAATGAAGAATATTTTCTCTATTGAAGATGTTTCATCAAATTTTTAGGACATTTACCCGTGATTTCTTAAGCATAACAAATTACAGAGCGAAAATCGTGGACATTTCTTACTGCGATTTTTCTCATTAGACAAACTCGCAGCTAAATATAGCTACGAATTTTCATATCTATTTTGGTGAACTTTATATATTTCCATAGAAGATTAAATTTCTGTTACTGGGGAAATATAATAAATATATCAGATTGGTTTCGCAGTCTTAATGTAATTTACCCAAGATGTAATTTACACTGAATAAAAGAAAAGGAAATGGTTGAATGGTTCTGTTGGCCAATTGTCTGTGTGCGGGGTGGCTCCGACTAGTTCGTAAAATTTTATATTTTGTCACCTTCAAGACAAAGAACTGGTGAGGAAATTATAAGTAATAGATAACATGGATAATTTGATGAGAAACCATTGACAATCAAAAGCTAACTGGGATTCAATATTGAACCCGACAAGGGAGAACATGAACAATGAAGCGTTCGAGTGCCTTCAAGCATAGATACTGAAATATTTATCATGCTGAGGCATGGATAGGTTCAATTCACTTAACTCTAAAATTGAACTTAAAGCCCTGGTCCACCCCCACAACTTATATGCTGTGTTAACGTTTCAGTGATATATTCTACCCATGATGAGATAAGTTATTAATGATAGCATCATGAGAAGAGTGGACTGGTTAATAGAAAGATTGTGAGTTGAGTTGGAACTGTCGACGCTAGCAAATAGTTTTATTTAAAATTTAGATTAAATATATGAACATCAGTACTTACAACATTCATTCACTACCGTAATTGTCAACAAATAAGATCCAACGAGGCTGTCTTGCATATTTGATGCATATTTTGGTCTGATAATGCATGCAGAACGTATCCTCTGCATTGTATACTATGCAGGAGATTCATGTGTAAAGTTGGAGTGCGTTGTACGGGAATTTTGATCGTTCTGTGAGAAGAATTCTTCGTGATGATCTTGATTTTCATCCCTATACGATGGCGATAGTGCAGGAACTTTCAGAACGTGACTTCAATTCTCGGATGAATGCGTGTGAGCTTCTTCTTGATGTCGTTCCTGAGGGTACTATTGTTTTTTTTAGCGATGAAGCCCATTTTCATTTATGTGGGTCGGTTAACAAACAAAACATGCGCTACTGGGCTGACACCAACCCTCGAGAATTCCATCAAAAGCCTTTGCATTCACCCAAAGTCACAGTGTGGTGTGCAATTTCCTCAGCTGGAATTATTGGTCCCTGGTTTTTTACGGAAAATGAGGTTACAGTCACAATGAATTCGGACCGGTATGTAAACATGCTACAGAATTTTTTTTTTCCACGGCTAAAAAATTTGGATTTGGGGGACACTTGGTTCCAACAAGACGGTGCAACAGCATACACTTCAAGAGCATCGATGGCCGTTTTGAGGGAACACTTTCCAGAGCGCCTTATCTCAATTAGAGGCGATTTGGAATGGCCGGCACGCTCTCCCGATCTGTCCCCTTGTGATATTTTTCTATGGGGTTTTTGAAATCCCGTGTTTATGTGAACCGTCCAAGAACCCTACAAGATTTGAAGACCAACATCCAAGAAGAAATTGCCAACATAACACCTGCTATGCTAAGAAGAGTCATGACAAACGTCAGAAATCGGTTTACGCAATGTATGGAGATTGGGGGATGTCTCCTAACAGATTTGATCTTCAAAACAATGTAAATAAAAACTTTAGACATGTACCTACATTATAAAAAATAAATAAATATTTTCCGATCCATACAATAGTTTTTATTGAGTTTTGAAAAAAGGAAGTTATGCTTCCGCACCCTGTACTAATCTCAACAGTGTTCGGCCTATGCCTGGCTTAGTAAGGAACAGACATTCAGATTTTGCGATATTCCTAATAGTTGTCTGGCGTCCTGGCCTACGCCATCGCTCCATCTCAGGCAGAGTCTGCACGTCTTCTTTCTCTACCAAAGATACTACCCTTATATACTTTTCGATCATCTTCACACATGCGGTCTAAGTGACCCGCTCACCGTTACCTATTGGGCTGAACTTTATCCATAATCAGGCGGTCGTGGTACCGTTTATAAGTTTTTGTTACAGAATCGATCATCCTCATGTAAAATTCTTCGAAGGCTCCTTTTCTCGAACACGGCCAATTTTTTTTTTTGCTAAGAACTCAAGTGACCGAAGAATACAGTTTTGTAAGCTGAAATAGGCTCTGTTGGCAGCGAACAACCGTGCACGGATTTTATCATCATAACATTTATCGGTTGAGATTTTTTACCCTAGATAGGATAAGTTATCAATGGTCTCAAAGGTTTGGTCTCCCATTTTTATTGTTTTTATCTGACCAATGTGATTTGACGTTGTTGCTTGTTTGTTTTTTGTTGCTTGGCACCATGTACTTCGTGTTGCGTTCATTAACGTGCACCCCAAGATCTGGATGAAGGTGGACTGTACATCTCGGGTTGTTCTTCCCATAATGTCGACATCGTCAGGATAAGGCCAGCACTTGGGTGGATTTGAAAACGATGGTGCCTCCCGCATTTACATTAGTACCGCGGATCACCTTTTCCAGGGTCAGAAAAAAGAGGATGCATAATATGGTATCCCCTTGTTTTAGACCGTTGTTGATGTTGAGTGGCCTGAAGAGTGATCCTGCTGCTTTTATCTGGCCTCGCACATTGGTTAGGGTTAGCCTAGTCAGTTTTTTAAATTTTGTTGAGAGACAGTCCTCTCATGGCCGTGTACCCTAGCTGTGTGTCATAGGCAGCTTTAAAATCGATGAAAAGATGGTACAACTGGTAGACATATTCCAACAGGTTTTCCATCACTTGCTACGGAGGCAAAAACTGATCTGTTGCTGAATAGATAAACAAATTAGTCAACGCCTTCGATGCCTTGCCCGTTAACGCAGATAGGGAGGTTGCGATGACCCGTTAGACTGAGAAGTTGCATAAACTAGACTAGTGGATAGGACCGGGCTGATTCTTGCTGACGGGCAAATGGAAACGGCCTTTGTCATCGATCGTTGATAGAAAAATACTATTACAGTTGAATTTAGAGGGCATATGGCCACTCCCAAACCGTCATATACACGGAACTAAGCTTCAGCGGTCACCTAGAATTTGCTTGCCAAAAGTCATCGGGTACCGATACCAAGATACTTGTTGTTCAGGATATCTTCTGGTTCATTCTGGTGCATTCTGGTGCATTCTCCTATCAAAATCGCTTGAGTGACTTACAAACTTATAGAAATAAAAGCGAGTAAGCTTATGGTCTGGTGACAGCATTTCTCAAATTGCATGAAATGCGGCAGTGCTGGCGATTTCAATTGACATTCTCGCGAGAAATAAGCGCGCTTTACCATACAAAACGAAAAAATCCACGAAACGCAGGAAGGGGTCCTATTTTCATGAGGTACAGCGATCGCTACATCCTATATATAATTCGCTTTGGACTTGATGATTGCCTTAATTGTCATCGATGCGATATTATATCGAAAAGCGCTAATCATGTGATTTTACATTGCTCAAGAGTTCCAAACAAAAAAATGTACTCCAACGAAACAGGAAGATCGCCAAGTTTTAGAAAAGTTGGTTCATGGTTACAAAACAAAAAAAAACCAAGAATGCCTGAAAGATTTTTTTCGTATGCCGATATTTCGAGGCCCAGTTGTCCCCTTCCTCAGTGACCTTTAGTCTGAAGGAGGACTTTTTCTGGCACTATAGAAAAATTAATTTATGCTCAAAGTATGGGACAGCGAATCAATGCCTGACTGGCAACGAGGCATTACCTGTCTCATACATAAAAGGGGGGATATCACGCAGTGCAGCAATTATAGAGGTATCACGTTGCTGAGTACCATCTATAAGATATTCTTCTCTATCTTGCTTGGCCGGATAGCCCCATACGCCCAGAACATCATTGGCTCATACCAAAGAGGCTTCACTCCAGGCAAATCAGCAACAGATTAGATTTTCGGCAAGCGATGGAAAACTATTGGAATATGGACATCAGTTGCTCTATCTTTTCATCCTATGACAGCATAGCACGGGTAAAACCGTACACGGCCATGAGAGAATTCGGCATCCCGACGAAATCGATAAGAGTGACGAGGCTGACCCTGACCAATGTATGAGGCCAAATAAAAGCAGCTGGATCACTCGCAAGACCATTCAACATCAACAACGTTCTAAGAAAAGGATACGCCCTATCATGTGTCCTGTTGCTTTGAAGAAAGTGATTGACGATGCCGATGTACAAGCCAGAGGTACCATCCTCTGCATGTCCACCCAACTACTGGCCTATGCTGACGATATCGACTTCATGGGAAAAACAACCCAAGATGTACAGTCTACCTTCATCCAGATCGAGCAGGTGGCGATTGACGCGAGATTTTGGGATGCAGATTAATGAGGGCAATGCAAAGTATATGGTGGCAACGGCAGCGCCAAAACCAAAAGAACGAATAACATCAAATCGCACTAGAACTAGAACTTAGAATCGCACTAAACTAGAAGAATAAAGATAGGAGAATACAGCTTTGAGACCGTTGAGAATTTCTCCTATATAGGGTGGAAAATCACAACCGATAACAGCTATGACGGTGAAATCCGCGCATGGATGTTGGCAACCAACGGAGCCTATTTCAGCTTACAAAAACCTCACCATAGGGTCAAAGCTCTTACTGTACAAGACTATGATCTAGCCAGTCCTTATGTATTCCTCGCAAGACTTGGGTTCTTAGTAAAAAAACTGCGAACCCTTGGCCGCGTTCGAGAGAAGAATCATCTGAAGAATTTTTGGAATCCCTACATGAGGATGGACGATTCCGTAGCTTACATAACGACGATATCTATGAGCGATACCACGGCCGTCTGGTTGTGTATAAAATCTGGCTCAACAGATTGCGGTGGGCGGGTCACTTAATCCGTATGGATGAGGATGATCAGGCCCGGAAAGTCTATAAGGCAATATATATGGTAGAGAAAAAAGGCGAGGAAAACCCTGTCTGAGATGTAGCAATGGCTTAGGTCAGGACGCCAGACAGCTTTTAGGGATATCGAATTGGTGGACCTAGACGCAAAACCGGGATGTCTGGAGTTTCTTGTCAATGCGGGCCTAGACCAGATTTTCATCGAATATAGTCATGTGGGGTATCAAATGAAAGATCTCAATCATCCAGACGTGAATTACAAAGTGCGCGAGTAAGGAGTCAAAATGTACACACTTAAAGTGAGGCAGGACTCATTTTCAGAAACTACCTAACCCCATTGGAACAAACCAGAGTGGTGCGCTTAGATGAAATCTAGGACTTAAAATATATCCGATTCCTATGCTCAAATATACTAACTAATAGTATATTACCTAGCACGAGTATAGAGAGGAATATTTCGTATACACATTCCAAATTTCATGGAAATCTGGCCATTAACGCTAAAGTTATAGCAGTTCAAACTTCCGCACGAAATTACTGCTTTCAAAGCCATGCTAATAAGGTGCTGATGTCATAATGAACGAGAATAATTGACATTCGCGTGGAATATTAAAGTCTCATTTTTGAAGAATCCACTTCTCCTCAGCCCGTTGTACGGTTTTGTGTAAAACACTTATGTGAAATCTAAGCCTCGAAAAATATCCCATTCCGATATCTGCTTAAATAAACTTACTAATTCTTACTTACTTGCTTTACTTTTAGAAATTGATTGAAATTAATTTCATGCTAGGAATACTAAATTTTGCACCGGCATAGAGGACAGTATCGTCCATACGCATGAAAATGCAACTATTAGTATCAAAGTCATGCGGTTAAAACTTATCAATTTCGTGCGAATTTACTGCATCCTAAGCCATACCAATAAGATGCTTACGTCATAATTAACGAGAATAATTGACATTCGAGTGAGATACTAACATCCGATTCATGAGGAATCAAGTTCTCCCCAGCCATTTTTAAGGTTTTGCGTAAAACAAAGCCTTCTTAAAAACGGTTTACTGTCTGTCTGTTCGTCACATACATTTTTCTCGGAGGCTGAAGCAGCGATTGACACCAAATTTGGTGGTTTACATTTTTTTTTCGCCAAATATAGCCGCTAGCGGCTAGTACTTTCCGAGGCTGGTCTTAGTTTTTGCATTTGTTGGAAAGGCGGGGAGTTTGGGGGGTCGAAAGTGATCATTTATTTAACGGGCCATTCTCAGAAACTGCTCCACCGACAAAATCCAAAAAAACCAAGAGGCTGTCACTATATGGTAGCTAGACTCCGAAATACCCTCCATACCGATATCCCTTCAAATAAAGTTAATAATAGTATATTACTATAATTTTCAGCAATTGACTGCAGAACCCCCTTAAGGTCATCCTAGCACCACCAAATTTTGCAGCAATGTAGCCTATAATATAGAGCTTAATCCTACGAAGTTTGGAAATTGCAATTCTCACATAACATATGCGTATATTACGTGTTACGTACTAATGGGACAAATTCACACTCAAATGTCTTATAAAAGAGGTACAGAAAACCTTTGATATCTGAATCGTCCAGCTTCCGGTTTCCCGACTTGTTTGTATCTTTTGTAGGTTAAGTTCTTCGCATTTACTAATAATATTAAACTCAGAGTGTGAAGCGTATGAGGTTGACTATTGTCAATACAGTGCTTTCCATCAAATGATTTACTTAAATGGCTTTCTAAAAAATAGAGGGGAGTGGGATTTTTAAGTATGTACACACGAGACTGTTATGCACTCATCGCTCCTTACATAGGGCGACAGAAAACCTTTTATACTTCAAGCGTATAGCTTCCGGTTTCGTGACTTGTTTCTTTATATTCCGAGCAGAACCTACAAGTTTGACGTTGCACACATGCAAGTTAGGGTTTTCCGGAAGAGACAAAATATTTCAAAAAAAATTAGGAGATAACTTGAGCCAATTGAATTTGTGAGGAAATTGTTACACTTGGACTTAATTTTCCTCATTAAGAAATTAGCAATTTGTACCCTAGATTGATCTATCATATTATGCGAATTCAATCTTAATAAGCACCAGCTCAATGCTGACAATAGTGCTACTTTCGAAATAATCTCTGCGAAAAATCGGATTCTATGCAAGATAATATAATACAGCTAAAACAATGAAATAGAAAAGGTACTTACCGAAAAAACAACAGCAGAACACTAATGAATACAAAGTTATAAAAATTATTTTCACATCCGTCCTATCGAATACAAAATCACGCTTTCCACCACTCCCATTATCTTCATCATAATCATCACCCTCGCCGTAGATATTCTCGGCACCGGTACTACTTTCAGTAAATCCTACATCGTTACCCCCACTCCAATTGGTTAACAAATAATCACTTATATTATTAGCGGTTAAATTCGCGAAATTATCCAGAATAGTCATATGGTATTGGTGGCGATTATCGCGGGTGAAATCGATAAAATTATCGTTGTTATTGGTTCTTGCCCTTTTGCTATTGCTGATAACAAGGTTTTCTATTGTTGGGGTCGCTGTCTTCACCAGGCTTGAATAATCGCTCCTTTCGTCAATTTTAAGAAACTCGTCGTTGTAGAATCCACTATTACCAAGAAGTAAGTACGTATTATTTAGCCCGGGTAACATTAAAGTCCCTTGTCCTTTCACTTCATTGTAGTCCAATAGCAGAGTTTTTCCATTTGTCCACAGCAAAGTTGACAGCGTAATCGATAGAAACATATTTTAACTAACTTCAAATGCATCGACGACCTCCTTTTCTTCTATTTCTTTCCACCATGTTGTGGAGAATGAACAGAATCCCGTTTCAATTATCCACAGGACATTTAAAAACTATTTAATCAATTCCCTTCACAATCCACCAAGATAAACGACCATCTTCAAATTCTCGTAACGACAGCAAAT
The DNA here is from genome assembly GCF_905115235.1 of Hermetia illucens. NCBI lineage: Eukaryota > Metazoa > Arthropoda > Insecta > Diptera > Stratiomyidae > Hermetia > Hermetia illucens. The sequence goes on along the minus strand of NC_051851.1, from coordinate 125,983,476 downwards.
ATCTTACAGTATCACTTGTTCACCGCACAAGAGGTTAATAAAAGAAAATATAAAACCGTTTGTCACAAAACAAGCTTCATCAATTCCTCCTCAAATTGCCTCGTTTGTCTCCACTTTAGAATTTCAAAGCACGTGATGATAGACTTGAGTCCAATTCAGATTCCGTGCGAATAAGGTTTACTTAACGTAATTTATCTGGTTTTATCGACACGTTTTGCCGCTTTCCCTATTTTCCAGGAATATGAATTGGTACCCAGTAGGATATCCAATATGATTACGTCCAATTTACTGTCGTTCCGCCTGGCAGAATCTGAAATCGAGAAAAATGAGTTGCTTTTAGTATTGCAGGAAATCTTTTATTTTTTTGTTATTTTGTTAATGTAGAAATTTGATTTCATTTTATAAATGTGGCAACGTCAATAAGTAGCTAGAACACGAAATGAACCTGGAAATAAATGTTTCGTTTTGGTTTTTAAGCATCTTAAAAGGATTAGCTTTTCATACTCGGCTTACTAGATTATAATGTATGATCCCTATTCACTGATCGCAGGTTTGCTGTTGTTGGCAACTATCTTATGGACTGTCTACAAGAGGGATTCTTTCTACTTTGTTATGGTTCTTAATAATGAATAATTCGTTAAGGTTTCCAGATGAGAAGTGAATCTATGCAATTGACTTACCATGGACTAGAAAAAGTATAAGAAAGTTCTATTCATTAAAGGTGATATTGGCAACAGAAGTTCAACTACCACGAACAGTAGAACACTGAGGAGCACCTCTTGAATCCAAACTGACATGAAAGCGTGTCTTCAGGGAACACCCTTTGAGATCCTGTACTGTAATAAACCCTATATCGCAATGTTAATTTTCCTTCTTCTTCTTCAGCCTATGTTCCGTTGAAAAAGGGGATCGACTCGTTTTGATCCATTGCGTGATTTTTCTCGGTCATAGACTTGATCTGGATTGTTAAGTTTTCAAATCACCGCCCAGCATATCAAACCACCGTTATTTCGCCGGAGTTTTGGTTGTTTCCCATCGATTTCGATGTTCAGACCAATCTTGGCAAGGGTATTTTTGACAACGCGAACAACGTAACCGTGCCATCGAAATCTCTTAATTTTCCAACCCCATATCGATCGCGGATATCGTCATTTATGAGGTGATCAAAGCATGTTACGCCACTTGTCCAACGCAACATTTTCATCTCCATTACCACGAGGCCCCGTTCACTGTTTTTTATAGTCCACCAGCACTTAGAACCACAAAGGACGACAGGGCGGACGACACTTCGTCAAATTCTGGATTTAAGATGTTCGTTGATGGGTTGATCATCATACAGAACGATCGTGCCACTTTATCCTGCCCTTGCGCTGATGCGTGAAGTAATTTCATAAGGCAGTTCACCATTGGCTAATAGCGTTTTAGCGCATTGTTCATATTTATAATTTCTTTTCGTAGGTATTGTCTGCTGGCTATCTAAAGAGAAACTTCTAGCTCAAATTGGTCTAACAAGTATTACCAGACGAAGATGTTCCGTTGGACTAGTTGCGTGACATATTTTTCCACATCCGAAATGAGGAATAATTGTGAATAATTGTGAGAGAGGCGTCTTCAATGACAGTGACGTAATTCGCACTAACGAGAATTCATTCGCCAAGATTGGTGTAAACATCGAAGTCGATGGAAAGCTTGATACGCTGGATTGGGATTTGAAAGCCTCGCGATTCCATCCAGATCAGGCTTTTGATAGAACCAAATGAAGAAAAAGAAGAAGAATTACTACTAGAGGGATGACAGCCGCGCGAAAATGCCATAGATTGAGATTCATTCATTTGAAAGTGCAAATTACGAGGCAGATGCGCTGGATACCTTTGAGCTTTGATGCTTCCGAACCATAGAATTTCGACATTTCTCTCGTCAGTTAGCCTCGGTTCTTTTGGGATTACGGTCATAGTTATCTTAATCAATAAGTCAATTATGAAAGTTAAATCCGGTTCAGAAGTGTTTCCATTACACCGATGTATGGAACTGCGTCAGCGCGTTAGAAATATAACGACTTCAGATATTACAATGGATGTAAGGCGTTCCTTTTTAGGGGCAAGTGAAGAATGCCTGCCATGAGTGACAGTATGAACGGGTGTGGTTGGTAATAAAGATGCTGAAATGTTAGCTATTTAGAAGTCTAGCTTTACTTTGCTGGTATTGAAGTCTGTTTTTGACATCTATCCATATAATGTAAGACTGTTTAATCCAAATTTCAGTTTAGAGGTGAAATTTTTCCTGAATGGTTCTGAGGTTACTAGGATAGCATCCTTATGGTTTATTAAGGTTGGAGGCAAAGACATTTTAGTGGGTGTTCTAGTAGTTCATTACTCCTTAAACTATCGCCCAGCGAAAATCGTGCTAATGACCTAAGCTATCATAAGCCAAGGTGGAAGAAAAAGAAGCGACCTTGAACTCCCAACACAGTTGGCCGCTTCCTTAAACATAAAATGAAAATGCCACAGCACGATTTTCTTCGAAGTCGAATCTGAACAATCAAACTATTTAATTGGCATATCCAACATAGTCTTCACCACAAGCTTATCAACCTCATTTGATATGCCGTCCAAGCATGGCGTCCGGAAGGAATTAGTAACCCCTCATTAAGCGAAAAATTGCTGGATAATTTTCAACAAGACGTTGGGGAACGTGCCGTCGGAGCCATATGCTCCATTCGTATCTTTTTCTGCTGTCTTTATAGTGTCATTGCAGAACCAATGACATCCCCAAACCTTCGGGAGAATTTAGAAAAGTGTGCGTTTCAACCGAAAACAGCGGCAATGATGCATAGAATTCGGAACCAGTAACGTTAAAATAATTAACTGCAATATGCTCACTGTGACAACTGTACCTATGGGTAATCATTCTCAATGACTGCATTGCTTTATCCTATCAAACAGTATAGAATTTAAATGCTTGATCGATTGTCTCTTCAGGAGCTTGCCTATTATGGAACCATCTTGTACGGTACTTCTTCGAAACAATAGCTTTAAAGGGGTCATCCCGTGTGTCGTATCCGAGAAATAGAGGTTTTTTTGCATGAATTGTATTCTAATATTGTGCAAAATATTTTGGCTAAGGGATTTTTCGATATTCTGAGTCGTTCGGAAATTACAACGTTAAACAGGTAAAATGTCATATGTCAGATTTGTTCAGAAGCGCGAATTTACCGGTCCGAGCGACGTTTGAATGACTTCGCTAAAAGAGCGAGAAAAGGCTTTACATGCGTCTTTTGAAGAAATCGAAGATTTGTGGAGTAGGTGTAGCAGATTAAGATTAAGATTTTATGGTTAGTAACCACATGTCATGTTGTCGAAAATGCATGTTGAAAATGGGTGCCACTATATTCAAAAATTTATCCAACGAAATTTTTTGAAATAATTACGACTCACAATTCAGAACATATTTCTACGGTTCTCAAACTAGGATAATTTTGATTCATCGGGCCGTTTTTAAGGTTTTGTGTGAACACAAAACCTCTGTCTGTCCGTCACACGCATTTTTCTCGGAGACGGTTACAGCGATTGAGACTAAATTTGGTAAAAGGGTGGGAACTGTGAACGCTCACGGATACAGTGGGTTACATCCTTGTACGACGAATTTAGGGGGGCTCTATACATGCAAAAGGGGGGTGTAAATTTTTTTCCCACCAAATATAGTCATGTGGGGTATCAAATTAAAGTTATTACTTTTCGAAGCCGGTCTTAGTTTTGACATTCGTTAGAAAGGTGGGAGTGCGGGGGCATGAAATTGATCATTCCTTTAAGGGGCCATTCTCAGAAACTACAAAACCGAAAAATCTGAAAAAATTCAGGAAGCTCCCACTATATGGTGCCTGGGCTCCGAATTACCTTTCATATCGATATCTGTACAAATAAAGTTAATAATAGTATATTACTATAATTTTTAATAATTGGCTGCAAAACTCCCCTTAAGTTCATGCTAGCACCGCGAAATTTCGCAACAAGAGAGGGTATAACATAGAGCATGATCTCACCAAGTTTACACTATTACTAATAAAGTTATAATACGTCAAAATTGTCGCTTCTTTGCCAATTCGAGACTATGAATGTCAATATCATCGGAAAGTGGATATTCTTACATAATATATGCACATATTACGTGCTACGTACTAAGAAATACACAAAACCTTTCGTACCGGAAGCGTCCAGCTACCGGTTTCCCAACTTGTTTATATATTAAAGAAAGAGGAAAAAAACACCAAAATTTACCAAAAAAAAGAGTTTAATAATGCACCAAAAATTTATCGTTTAATATTTTTCAATAATACTAGTTTGGGGAGATGAGTAGAGCGCCCTCTAGCGTGGTATCCAAAAAAAAAACACATTTTTTGGAGATGGGTGTATTTGTCGCCTTGTACTGCAATAATGAATGATGATATCTAACTGAAAAATTGTTACGTACTCTCAAGATATTAACACATATATTCAGTTCTTCACAAAAACATTTCAAAAAAGCGAGAATGAGCCTTCATAAGAGATGACCCCCTTAAGTTTTAATTGATTTAAGATTTGATCCTTTCCACTACCTGCAGGTTCTTAGGCTGCTACCTCAGAAGAAGCTTCAAAAGCTGGATCTGCCTTACGGTAAAACCATCTCCTCTTTCCCGCCCTTATCCCCGCGGGACTACCGTAAAGTATTACTTCACAGAAAGAGCTCTGATCTGAATCGGCACGATTGAGATACGTGTCCATCGCACTTTCTGGGCTCGATTCAATTCCTGCAGCTTTTCGTGTATTGCTTTTTTTATTGCGTTAATCGCGCTTCCGGATAGCTGAGTGGTTAGAGCACAAGGCTGTCGTACGGAAGGTCGCGGTTCTAATCTCGCTGGCGGCAGTGGGATTTGTATCGTGATTTGATGTCGGATACCAGTCGACTCAGCTGTGAATGAGTACCTGAGTCAAATCAGGGTAATAATCTCGGGCGAGCGCAATGCTGACCACATTGCCTCCTACAGTCTACTGTAGTGTACCGTTACGGTCTTGAATGAAGTGCTCTAACACACTTCAAGGCCCTGATCCAATATGGATTGTTGTGCCAACGATTATTATTATTATTAATCGCGCTTCAATTTGCTTGAGACCTCAGTACCTCCTCGACGAGATAATCGGGTCCGATAACTACGATAAACTCCCTCTTTTATTCGCGAATCTCAGATAATGAAGCATAAGATGGTCTGGACTCTCGATTGTAGCGGCACATTCGCATCTAACGTGTCCAATAAGGTACTTCCTTATGGGAAAGGTAATTCAATTCTCCGTGCTTTCGCTCGATCCATTCCTCAATACAAACGATTAATATATGAGTTCAACGCCACCGTTGCTGCCATCTCATATACAGCTCCTTTCTAGTGGCCTTTTTCAAGTTTGCAGTCACCTGTTCCGAATTCGCCTGCCTCTTAAAAAAAAAAGGATGGATGGATTTCACCACCTCTGCGATAAGTCCGTGACTATATTCTGGCCCTTCAACAACAACAATTAGTCTTTGCGGGCTTTATTCGCCCATAGTTCAGGTGCCCCTTAAAGCTTAACTTGATCGTTACCCCCAAGTATCTAATGATCCATTTTGAAACGACCTCGTGAATTCAAACTCGGATTTTGAAAGTATTGTTTTTTGTGACTGAAAATGAGAACCACCTCAGCCGTTTTGTCAGCCAGGTCCAGTTTAATCATTCGTAACCATGTTTTGATGAAAAGGATTGCTTCCATTAAGCTTTGTAACTACCACCACCGTGAAGTCGTGTGCACCAACCAATCGACTTTCCATCGTTTGGAACGCAGAAGCGCCTTGGGGTTTAACTGCAGTCATAATATATTCTTTCGATCTGTCAGCCGTGTTGTACTAAATATGACTCTCCGAGAGGTAACTCTCGATTACCCGGGCTATTTAACAAGCGACACCCGGTTTAGCCAAGGTGCCTTTAATCCAAATCTCGTTGGGCGAGTAAAAGGGATTCCTGACATTTAACGTCACCGTGCAACACTTGCTAACGGCCTAGATCCGCTAGCGTTGCTGATTCAAAGATCGTAAAACGGGCTACCCGAAACCCATATTGATACTCCGAAACACCACCGGCTAGCTCGAAGAACGGAAGCGCCTTTTTGTGTACGACCCACTCTAACATCTTCCTCACAGTATTTAAAAGCTAGATAGAGTGATATGAAGTCGACGCACCAGGTGGTTTTTGGAGCTTCGGCAGCAAAACCAAATGAAGTGGGAAATATTCCTTCCACTGGGGCAAAACACTCTTCCACCGTGCAACATTCAAATGAGTATATGAACAATCCTGGCCTGATTTTAATAGCCAATTTCATCATCAACGGCGCAACAACGGGTATCCGGTCTAGGCCTGCCTTAATAAGGAACTCCACACATCCCGCTTTTGTGCCTAGGTCCAACAATTCGATATCCCTAAAAGCTGCCTGACGTCCTGATCTACGCCATCGCTCCATCTTAGGTAGGGTCTGCTTCGTCTTCTTTTTCTACCATAGATATTGCCCTTAAAGACTCTCCGGGTTGGATCATTCTCATCCATACGGATTAAGTGACCCCCCCGCCGTAACCTATTGAGCCAGATTTTATCCGCAACCGGACGGTCATGGTATCGCTCATAGATTTCGTCATCGTGTAGGCGACGGAATCGTCCATCCTCATGCAGGGGGCCAAGAGTTCGCAATTCTTCTTGCTAAGAACCCAAATCTCCGAGGAATGCATAGGGACTGGCAAGATTATTGTCTTGTACAGTAAGAGCTTTGAATCTATGGTGAGACGTTTCGAGTGGAACAGTTTTTGTTAGCTGAAATAGGCTCTGTTGGCTGACAACAACCGTGCGCGGATTTCCTCATCGTAACTGTTATCGGTTGTGATTTTCGACCCTAGCTAGGAGAAATTATCAACGGTTTCAAAGTTTTATTCTCCTAACCTTATTCTTCCTGTTTGACCAGTGCGGTTTGATGTTGTTGGTTGGTTTGTTTTCAATGCTGACGTTGCCACCATATACTTTGTCTTACCTTCATTGATGTGCAGCCCAAGATCTCACGCCGATCGCAGGCTGCTCGATCTGTATGAAGGCAGTTTGTACGTCTCAGATGATTCTTCCCATGATGTCGATATCGTCAGCATAGGCCAGTAGTTGGGTGGACTTAAAAAGGATCGTACCTCTTACATTTACCTCAGAATTACGGATCACTTTCTCGAGGGTGAGGTTAAAGAGGACGCATGATAGTCGTAGACCGTTGTTGATGTCGAATGGTCTTGAGAGTGATCCTGCTGCTTTTACCTGGCCTCGCACATTGGTCAGGGTCAGCCTAGTCAGTCTTATCAATTTCGTCGGGATACCGAATTCTCTCATGGTCGTGTACAGTTTTACGCTGACTATGTTATCATACGCGGCTTTAAAGTCGATGAATAGATGGTGCAACTGTTGTCCATATTCCAACAGTTTTTCCATCGCTTACCGCAGAGAGAAAATCTGATCTATTGCTGATTTGCCTGGAGTGGAGCCTCTTTAGTATGGGCCAATGATATTCTGGGCGTATGGGGCTACCCGGCCTAGCAAGATAGTGGAGAATATCTTATAGATGGTGCTCAGCAACGTGATACCTCTATATTTTCTGCACTGTGTAGCCAATTTCGGGGCTTTGTTTGTAATCCGATCCAATCCCAGAGCTTTATTATCAATAATCCGCCCATAGGCCTCTTGTTATTCACCCTCGTTCACTTCGGCGATCGAGAAGACGTGCTGTCCTGCTTAGCTGTTGCCTGAAGTCCACCTTTTTCCTATTGTAGGAAAATCATTGCGATTATTCTGGGATAGAGTTGCGGGTAGGTTGCTCAGGGAGACTTTTTTTCATGAAACTTGTCCATTACAACTTCGTAAGCAGCTCCCCATGGATTCGTATTTGCCCGAAAATGCAGCTGCTTATAACGATTCCGTTTACGTTCTCATTTGGCCTAAAGGCTACTTCGAAGATCGCAGTCTTCTTTCTCCACCTTTCGAAGTTCTGGTATCCCTACAGTCCCTTGACAAAATCTTCTCGCTTGCAGACACAATGATCTCAAAAGCGAGGTTTCTTGCTTTCGCCAGTAATTTAGTATACTGCTATAGACACAAAGGGATCTGTTTCCACTCATTATATACTCCTATCTCATAACAATCATTCACGTTAGATATGATACCTGTCTATACCAATCCTAGGTTCGTACTCTGCGGCACAGTTGGAGGTCCACTTTAAAGCTATTTGGAGAATTCTTCACATCACAAGTGATCAGAACAGAAAGCTAACCGCAAGATGTAAAACGGATGTCGCTGTAGTAGATGATAGTGGCAAAGTTTTGACTGTACTCGTTTCCGCCGTTTTAACTACCTGCTAATAGGTAATTAGGTAGGTATTAAAAACAACTGTTTAAACAAGTCCCCCCTCCCCCCGCCTCAGTATTAAGGTCGACTGCTGAACGCGGCATGGTAATCAACAACTGCAAGCGCAATATACACTAATTTCTCGGCTAAATCTTACCCTCACCTCCGGGCGTGGTAAACGGCGAACGGCTGTCATTCTATGTTGTAGAACAGAGTTATTCAACACCCCTCGCCCCCCCCCCCCCCCCCCCCGCTCTGGCTAATTTTGAGCTCAGTTTGTGAGAAACTGAACCAGATACCGTGGGGGTTGTATTTGGACGTGACGTTTGATCAAGGGAATTCCCAGATGCTTACATAGAAGCAAAACAGGAGAGAGTTAACCGCCTGGTATCGAAGCTGTTAATTTTCTTCGCTACCAATTTTCTTGGCATTTCAATCATATAATATATTTGCCTGATATATATGATATACCTACTTTCTCACAAAAGAAAATGAATCCTTCTTTTACCGTGATAACATTTTGTTAATCTTATTTTATCTTAAGCGAATTCGTCCATGAACTGTTAAATAATCCAGCGTATAACACCTGCGAGCCGCTTTGGCCACGCTCCTCCCAGTGCAAAGCTGCGGCATCGTCTGATGAGTTGCCTCTGGCCTGGTATGAAACCGTAGCCGTCTTCCCATCCCTCTTTTGATTTTTGAACTTTGGGTATTAAACTCAAAACGAGGAGTCCGTGGACCATAAAGAGTGGGAGGACGTTGCTCTCCATTTGGTCCGGTGCGATATCAAGTGGATGCGGACTTAGGACTCCTCAACCCCCAAAGCAAAATTAAAACAAGCTAATAGCTTCGGTTCCCATTCTAAGTGTTAATGTAACTTTCAAAAATAATGTTTATTCTTACTATTTTAAGCCAAAGTGGAGTGCATTTTTGTGATTTGGTACAAGAGCGAATTAAGTGAAAATCGTAACTTCACTAAAAAGATTTTATTTAGCAACGAATGCCATTTTACCCAAGAAAGGACTGATAATTACTACATCACTCACTGGTGGAACGCATTGTGAAGCATACTCGTATTATCAAAAGCGATTGATCAGGTTGGGGCGCTTTCGCATAATTTAGGGGCGTCACATAATTTCTTATTCAAAAGTATCGTGACGGTTACGGCCCGGTACGATGTCCTGCAAGATCGTCCGATTTAAATCCACTGGACCATTTTCTGTAGAGATGTTTGAAAGGAATGATTTATAAGGACGCCCTTAGTAGGAGTTCTTTCCGAAATAAGTAGTTCTGCTGCGAAGATATCAACTAGAATGTTATTAAAAGCAATATGTATTGCTTAATAATGGAGAATGATTACTTTGAACTTTCAATTTCCATTGATCAAATTGTCCGTTATGTCTTTTTTCCCGGTTGTTCCCGGTTCCCGGTTTCTTCCATTTAGAAGGCTCACATTTTCATGTCTTTAAATACCACTAATTGTATAATTAGGATAAAATGATGTTGCCAAAATTTTATTACGGTGAAAGGAAGATTCACGTTTGTTAGAAGAAAATGAGTGCGTTATGTATGATAAAAATTGAGAAAAATTAGAATAAACCACAAACAGGAGGTAAACACATTTTTTTTTGTATTTGGAAAGCTACTATTCTTTACATAAATCCTAGCTCAACTTTTTTTTGTTTATTTTTTGTTTGTTTTTGAGTTAATATGATTTTAGTAGTATAAAGGCGGTGACTTTGTTTAGATATTTAAATGCTTGCGGCTAAGAAACCGAAAAAAATACGTAATATTTTTTTGACAAGGAATCGCTTGGCGTACAGTTTTTTGGTAGTTTTGAAACACCCTGTATAGTGTGCCATTTCTGACTAATCGAGATATCTGCAATGGTATAGGTGAAGGACATAAAACGGAATCGTTGCCTTTCACCATAAGATAAGCATATATTATACTAATACGCATATTGCGTTAGTAGGCAATTATGAAGGAAAACCTTTCGCTCATTGAAAACAAGACAACTGCTTCTAGACCAACATTTTGTTATCGCTTCTTCCATTAATTGCTTCGACTAGGCATCCTTAGACTTGTCAATGCCCCCGCGAGCCTTTTGCATAGCATATCGTAGTGGTTTGCTTGCTTGAATAACTGCTTCTTTCAAATCGTCTACTCCTCTGATCATTGAATCATTTACCTTTGCTTTCTAAATATAGATATCCTTATCGGTCAAGCGCTTAATCATCCACACTATTGTGACTAACACTGAAATCTTGAATCACTCGTTTTCAAAATCACTCAGCCATAGAAAATTTCTTCAATAGACCCAACAACAAGCATGTCTACAGCCAGATTTCAAATGAAAGGAAAATAAGTCAAATAAAAAATAGCGTTCCCGGCAAAGTAGCGATTAAATAATGAGAAAGAAAATACCATACTGACAACGTCTTGAAGTCGTCTTAATCAAAATATGATTCCAGCTCAATGGGTATCTGAAATAGATCCCGGACGGGCTAATAGCTTCACTAATGAAGTCTTTTATATAAGATTGAAATACTAAATAAGGACCTTTTTGCCTTTTTTGGGCTGACGCTTAGTGGACGGGGATTTAAATAGTCTGCTTGTAAGGTTTGCATATTTTAGCAGAATTTAAAGGAAATATAAGAAGTGGGGATGGTATATGTTTGAAACGGGAACTCTATTCTACCAGTTTAGTTAGTTATTAAATTATTATCTCCATAGAAATTGGACGAATAATTAAGTTGACAAATTACCTAAATATTACGAGGAAATATTAACCAGGTCATAAAATTCTCGACGTTGAGGCTTTTCTAATATAAAATGGTTAACTTAATTTATTTACACATTTTTGTCACAGAAAATGTTTGCCTCACTATTTAAACTTTAATCTACCCTTCCTAGATAGGATCAGTTAGGAAGAGTCCTTCAATATTTGATTGATGACCCAGCGCTAGGAAAATACATCATCATCACATTTAGTTTGACTATTTAGTGGTTTCGCATGGTATTTAGTCCCGAGGGATGCGGAATTTGTTTACACAATACAAATTTTCTAAAGCGATAATCTACAAACTTCTATCATAGAAATAAAGATTACTATTTGGGTATGGCTGGTTAGTGATTTCCATGAAAGAAAGCCTACGACCGATTATTGAAAGGGGTGTCATTCAAAGGCAAATCAAAATAATATCTAGGGGCTCCTAAGCTGCTGCCTTTCCTAAAAGAATGAAAATACGAACTAATGGATCTGATATGCAAGTAATATATTGTTCTCTCCAAAGGCGTCCGTTGAACCGACCGTGTTGACTTCCACGGATACGACTTTTTTTGTGGGAATTAAAACTTTTTTTAAATTGTTCGTTATTGAATGGCCGCGGACATAGCTGGCGACCTGACAGGAGGCTAGGGTGAAAAAAATGTCAATGAACTGACCCTCTGGAAGAAGTCCCTGGAGACTGAACCGTGAGCATGGATAATTATAAACTAATTAAAAATGACAAATTAATTTAAAATATTAAAGGTATAATTTAGTAAAATATTATTAAATATAAATTATTATAAAATCGACAACCAGAGGTCAAACCGTGGTTTAATGCCCCAAGCAGTAATTTCGCTTTTTAAAATTCTATACGGTTAATACAGGGATGACAGAACAGGCCGGCGTAATGCGAATTTCCATTGAGATCAATGATAAGAAGAAGAAAGGGCGGCATTTAAAAAACACTTGGAAAATGTATTCCTCTCTCATGTACCGCAAGTGGAGTCAAGACTTCTAAAAATATATATCGCGCCAAATAAGTTGTTCGAGTCTTTAAATAAGAAGTGGGCCAAAAGAAAGCTCTAGAACTTGAACTGATCACGAAAAAAAGAAAGAAGGTATTTCGAGGGATCACGCTTATGTGACTCATCCATCCAAGTCATTTCGTCTCGTCTATTTTTCCATAGCTTGGATGGTTTCCGAAATTGTAATGATTCTTAAATCTGGAAAAAACCTATTGCAGCTTGAATCCTACAGGCTCAAAGGTCTGCTACCCATCCCCTCAAAGCTGTTCAAACAACTATTATTTAAAAAAATATCATATCTAGTGAAAAACAAAGGGATTTCTCAGCAAAAAATAGGCTTTCGAGAGAAGCATGGTATAATAAAAGAAATTCACAGGATGGTCTTTGAGATAAGGAGTGCACTAAAGGATAGAAAATATTACTCGGAGTAACGCAAAACTTTGAAAAGGTATCGCACGAAAGTTTGATTTTCAAAATAAAGAAGCTTTTTCCAGTACACATTCATGGAATTTTGGAATCCTTGAATGCAAATTTAAAGTGAAACGTAAAAGCTCCACATCTCGTGAGTGCAACATCTATCCTGGAGTCTCTCCAGACAGTATCCTTGGACCGATACTCTACCTCGTATATACCTGAGATCTACAACCTGACCTGATAACCTCGACGTTTGCAGATGATGCTATCATTTCAAGTATTCAATTAAAAACAAGTCGATGAAAGCAGAAGCTGGACGCTTCTGGTATGAAATGTTTTGTATATTCCATATATATAGTAAACACTTTTAAGTAGAAATTTGTCTCCTTAGTACCTAGCACGCAATGTATAGTATATGCATATATTATGTCAGAATATTCACTTTCGTGTGCTGTTGACTATGAAAGTCTTAGAATTTGCACTGAAATGACAACTTTGATCTCTTATAACTTTGTTAGTGCGATTTCTACCACACTTGGGGATCATGCTTCATACTATAGCCTATATTGTTACAAAATTTCATGATTCTAACCTAAGGACGGTTTTGCAGGCAATTACATAGAATTATAGTAAAATAGTATTATTAACGTTATTTCATAAGATATCGGTATGGAGGGTATTTCGGAGCGTAGGCACCATATAGTGGCAGCTTCGTGATTGTTCTAAGATATTTCAGTTGAGTGGGCTCTGGGAATGGGTCCGTGAAAGAAATTACCACTTCTCAGCCTCGCCCTCTCTCTGGATTAAATGTCAGAACTGAGAACCAGCTTTCGAAACTATTGATCGAGACCTTTCATTTGGAGACCAGCAAACACAGCACTGACTTCTTCGCTTGAGAATAACTCAGCATCTTCGAGATGTTTTGCTACTACAACCAGTGTTATGTCGTCGACGTAAGCCATCACCGAGGATTCCTATGGAGCCGAAAAGTTAAGATCATCGTTGTACATGCATGTACATCCCACAGCAGTAGGTACATTAAAGATCCTTGTGGAACACCAATGGAAACAACGTACTCCTTCGGTGCGTCATCAGTGTCATATCGCAACGCTCTTGCTAGTAATTATCGACTATAGTAGAGAAATAGGTGTCGCCAGAGAATGTCGTGTAAGTTTCCAATTGGTCGAACTGAATTCATTCCTCACGTCCAGGGTCACCATTACGCGATATTTTCTGAGACAACCCCTTCAATGAATTGCAATGGCATCAATGGTATATCTGCCTTTGCGGAACCCATACTGCCGATCTGAAAGGATATGCAAGCTATGAAAAATTCCTCGAACATATCCGTTCTACATTTCACGGCAAGCTGGAGTTCTTTATTTAACATACCGTCCAGACCCGAAACATTACTGTCGCCTGTTTTACCGCGGATCTTCACTAGCTCTTCTCTAATGGCTGCCGGAATCGCCGTCACATTTAGGTATTGTTGGAAAGTGTCAGTATCCTCTTTTGCTGGGGAAATAACCCCTGGATGATTTTTGAGAAAAGAGTGGGGCACATGGTCTGCGGAAACGAACGACTTCTGAATCGTCACAGATTTATGTCCGCCTCCGAACAGAGGTTTTTAAATCAGTCCCTCTTGCTCCGTTGGATGGCGAACTTTAGGTTCTCTCGGGCTTCTTTATAGGCATGCTCCCTTTGCCCCTGGCCGATCCTACTCACCGTCCTCTGAACCGTTTGTTTGGCTCGGAAGCAAATCGATTAAAGGCTGGTCAGCTCACTTTTCCACCAGTAATTAGGTCTTCTAGTAGGGGAATGACCATCTCCTAGGCATCCATGCATAACATGCTTTAGTGATGCAGTGCGTAGCAAGAGGGTACTTGCCTTGGTAGGTTGGTTTACATCCCCATAAATATTTATGTATCCATTGCTATTGCTGATCATCCTGGCATTCTCTCCAAATTTGGGTTTCGGCGTGCGGTCATCCTGTCCTATGGCCCCTTACCTAATTTAAATCTGATTGCCTGGTGGTCGCTATACGTGAAGTCCTCGTTAACGTACCAGGGCATATTAGAAGCCAGCGCAGCGCTGACAAAAGTCAGATCTATGATTGAACAATGCTATATTTATCGTCCCTCTTGATTATTGTTTCATTAATCTCTCTCATCCTCAAATTCTTAACTTCGCCAAAACCACCCAAAGATCAGTGGAGAGAGTCAATGTAGTCTGAAGGTTAAGTTAAAAACAAAAATAAAAAAATGAAGTAAATAAAGTCAATTTGATGGAAATTAAAAGCAACCTAAGCTGGTACGCAATTTGGGCCCGGAAGCGATTGAAATCAGAGTGAAAAATCACAATGATTACAATTCACATTGTCTGCCTTGCTCGTATATAATTCCTCACAACATTACAAAATTCTCCAAGTCTATGAAAAATAGTTTGACAAATCCTTTCGCATAATCCTGAGTACGTGAACTGACATATATTCTTATCAAACTCTTCCAACATAATTTCCACATAAATCCTTGTCAACTTTACGTAATTTACGTGCACAATGTGCTGCCTGACGCGAGCGCTGGAGTTTAATACATCATGTCAGTCTAGAATTATATGGAAGGCTGTTATCTCATAATTTCCACTTTTCATTTGTACGTATAACATATTTTTACTGAAAATTTGCTGCCATTGTGGCAAAAGCTTAGTCGCCTATCAGCCGGTACAACTCGTCAATGTTATCCTGAGCATTGACAGATTATCTTGTGACTGCTTTCCTATATCCCCATCAGTTTTTAAAGTTATTGATGCTGAAGTAATGTAATACCAGACATTGCTTCAGCTGCTATCCTAATCCAGCACTGTTTCCTTCCAATATCTGAGAATGGTGATTCAGTGGTTTGCTTAGATCTGAGAAGACCAGAGTTAATTGCATTATAGTTTACGAGGGTTAGTCTGTTTCTCAACATGTTCAGTTATTGCTGATGTCCACGTATCTCTGTGTCCTTATTGCGGCTGAGAAAAAATATTTCACAGATTTTTCGGAACAATGAATCTCAAGAGCCAGAGAAAGCTTTCAATGGAATAAGCAACTTTTGAAACGTGTCGTGTTCACGTCACCCCTTTCATATCCCGTGAATACACACTTGGACCGAAATAGAGTTGGTTTCGGTATTTTTATATACCCAGTCCATTCCCTATAGAAAGGCAATATTAGCTCGAAATATGTCTGGAATTCTTTACTCGTAAAGTTAATATTTTCGCTCATTAATAGATCGTTCAACTTTGATATCCTTAGATAGGAGATATGGAATTTTAGATTAATATGTTGTACCTTTGATGTTAGATTAAAGTGAAGGTCGACGTCCTCCTTTATGATAATATCTCCTGCTTTCTGGAGAATTGTCTTGTACAAAAGACTAAAAAGATTACTTGGAAGGTCCCTCGCTGAATACACAAATGCAATTACTGTGCGTATATCCCTTTGGCTGGTTATGAAGACTAAGTTGGTAAAATTACGTTTGAAATTTTCCATTGGGAACTTTCGTTGAATATGGTAACGAGAGTAATTGTTTTAGATCACAATTTGAAAAGTAATACAAAGAAGTGAATATCTGTACAATATTGACTTTTTCTTTGACTTTGTGCTCCCAAGATTTTAATATAATTAAAAAAAAAGTAAATGTAATTCATAAGGTATCCTCTCTTATGTACGTTTATTTGCCTATGGAATATATAACGATAATGTATCTAAATCTAGATTCCAAAGCTATCAACAAACAATTTTCTCTGTCCGCTGCAACGAAAGCGACATATTGTTAATCGACAATAATATCGATTATAAGCATCATAAATTTGCCGAAAGACACAAACCAACCGATCCAGAAACAAACAATCAAAACATTACGTTTCCTCGAGCCAAGGCAAATCAAAAACTCATTTTCTAAAAGTTGGAAACGGCCCAAAGCTACATAATAACGAGAACGGAGGCAAACACTTTCAAGAGATATAATGGAATAAGAAATATCCAAGTAAATAAGTTTCTACAGAATATCTGAGGAAATGGGAGAATCTGATTAGAAACGAATGTAAACTGAACAAAGAGTTTGTAAATAATTGGCAGAAGGCAAAGTGTGATCCATTGCGTGGAACGTAGGATAAATCCTATGTATATATATAGAATTCATACCATGTTTCCTCAAAACCTCCGTTGGCAATACATTTTTCGCTAGTCCATGATAATATGCATCTAAATCGATGGCCGTCTTTTATGGTTTCATTTGCAATATTTCTAGCTTAAGCTGTTGAACTCATTGCAGTTGCACATTCGCATCAGAAAATTTGTAAGGAATTGATTAATAGCTTGCACCAGCGCGACTACGGCAGAATGTTCGCAAGGCAGATTGGAGGAACAAATTCGCGTAGTTTGAATCGCGATTGAGTAATTATCCGCGGGGTATAAAAATCTATATAGTTGACATTACTATAATACTTAAGTACGATAACCTGTTTCGAATATGACTTCGTAGGTTGCATTTTTAAAATTTACTTATTTGTAAGTATTTTCTGTTGATCGAGCAATCCACAGGAATTCGGAAAATGACATCCATTCGTAACAGAAATGTCATTTACGCCATGCCACCTCATTGCTTCGATACTACGAATTGCCTTTTGAATGGAAACATCAAGTGAGATATTGAACTGAAGCCTTAAAGTGATCTCCAAATAGAGATGCTTTCATTCCGTCCTCAATATTATTGATTTATACGGTCAATATAGTGGATCTGGGATATCGTATGATGGTATCTGCCTAGACTTTTAGAGCTGGAGCGGAGTAAAACGACAAGATGGATCCTCAATCGAGCTTTAAAGTCTGAATCAGCTGCTGGCTGGAATATGTACAAAAAGGCTCAGAAAACTCTTAAGAAGAGCATATGGTCGGTTATGCTCAGACAGCATCCACAATCTCATCAAAGGACTGACAGGTACATATAGCCCTCAATCTAGAGACTACAATTTGTAAAATTGGCAGTTCCGTTCCATGGATTCAAGTCTGCGGGTCCGGATGATATTATTTCCGCTTTAGTAATAGAGGGAATAGAGGTGAGAGTGAACACTGAAGCCATCCACAACACAGTCCTCCGCGACACCTATAAGGGGGAAATGGATGCCGCAATAACCGCAGTCAACAGAGGACCTGGAGATGAAGCATCAACAAATGATCTTCACAATCACCTGAAGAACGTTATCATGGATACAAGCCGTACAAGGAATCGAAACGGTTGGTTTGACGATGCATGTAAGCTAGCAACGGAACGGAAGAATGCCGCGTACCGAGTAATGTTGCATTCTCAAAGAAGACGGGCACGCGCAGAGACTTATCACGAACTCCGTCGAGCGGAGAAGCGACTTCACAAACGGGAAAAGGAAGCCTGGGAGAACCACCAAGTCTGTGAACTAGAAAAGTACAGGGAGCAACCGCACCAGGCGCGCAAGTTTTACCAACAAGTCGGCAGGATGAAATCTTATACACCTCGATGCTCATCTTCCCGAGACAAAAAGGGAAATCTGATTTCCGACAGAATGGGCATATTGGAGCGATGGGTTGAGTACTTTGATGAGCTACTGAACAACCAGAACATCGGCGAGTTGGAGGTCCCGCCAACTGAAGACGGCGAACAAATACTGTCACCACCAAGTTTAGGAGAAACAGTCCGTGCAATTCATCGGCTAAAAAATCATAAGTCGCCAGGAGCCGGTCGCTTTACAGCCAAATTGGTTAAATATGGAGGCGACCAATTACACCAAGTGGTTCATCAACTTGTGCTCAAGGTAGGGGACAGCGAATCAATGCCTGACGATTGGCAACAAAGCATAATCTGTCTCATACATAAAAAGGGAGATATCACACAGTGCAGCAATTATAGGGGTATCACGTTGCTGAGTACCATCTATAAGATATTCTCCTCTAGTTTGCTAGACCGGATAGTCCCATACGCCCAGAACATCATTGGCCCATACCAAGGAGGCTTCACTCCAGGCAAATCAGCAACAGATCAGATTTTCACTGTGCGACAAGCGATGGAGAAACTGTTGGAATATGGACAACAGTTGCACCATCTATTCATCGACTTTAAAGGCGCCTATGATGGCATAGCCAGGGTAAAACTGTACACGGCCATGAGAGAAATCGGTATCCCGACGAAATTAATAAGAGTGACTAGTCTGATCCTGACCAATGTGCGAGGCCAGATAAAAGCAGCAGGATCACTCTCAAGACCATTCGACATCAACAACGGTCTCCGACAAGGGGATGCCCTATCCTGCGTCCTCTTTAACCTGGCCCTCGAGAAAGTGATCCGTGATGCTGAGGTAAATGCAAGAGGTTGGATCATCTTTAAGTCCACCCACCTGCTGGCCTATGTTGACGATATCGACATCATGGGAAGAACCACCCGAGACGTACAAACTGTCTTCATCCAGATCGAGCAGGCGGCGCGAGATTTCGGGCTGGACATCAATGAAGGCGAGACAAAATATATGGTGGCAACGTCAGCACCGAAGACGAATCAACCAACAAAATCAAACCGCACTGGTCAAACGGGAAGAATAAGGATAGGAGAATACAACTTTGAGACCGTTGACAATTTCTCCTATCTAGGGTCGAAAACCACAACCGATAACAGCTACGATGAGGAAATCTGCGCACGGTTGTTGTGAGCCAACAGAGCCTATTTCAGCTTGCAAAGATTGTTCCGCTCGAAACGTCTCACCATAGGGTCAAAGCTCTTACTGTACAAGACAATGATCTTGCCAGTCCTCATGTATTCCTCGGAAACTTGGGTTCTTAGCAAGAAGAATTGCCAAGAACTCTTGGCCGCGTTCGAGAGAAGAATCCTCCGAAGAATTTTTGGCTCGCTACATGAGGATGGACGATTCCGTAGCCTACGCAATGATGAAATCTACGAGCGATACCATGACCGTCCGGTTTTGGATAAAATTCGGCTCAATAGGTTACGATGGGCGGGCCACTTAATTCGTATGGATGAGGATGATCCTGTCCGGGAAGTCTATAAGGGCAATATCTATGGTAGAAAAAAAAGACGAGGCAGACCCTGCCTAAGATGGAGCGATGGCGTAGGTCAGGACGCCAGACAGCTTTTAGGGATATCGAATTGGTGGACCTCGGCGTAAACCCGGGATGTCTGGAGTTCCTTATTAAGGCAGGCCTAGACCGGATACCGGTTGTTGCGCGGTTGATGATGATGAATAGTGGGAATGGATGCCTTGAGGAAACTCATCTACACGGAAGCAAAAACCTTCCGGTCGATCAGTCCGAATTCCCAGACTAGAAAGACTAGAAGGTCAGTTCCTGAGGAATACATACCTTCCTAGGTGGCGACGTCACTGTAGGTAACATGTTTACCCGAAAAGCAAATTCGCAGAGACAGCACTCCATCAGCTCTTGGCAAAAATTAAGAAGACGATGACATAAAAGAATGCGCCTTGCGCACATTCATGAACATCAAAGGTGCCTTGAATTATGCCTCATTCTTGTGAATTTGTCTGGTGGTAAGACGACGTGGACTCGATTGGGTGCTAATCAATTGCATTCCCCATATGCTGGAGTAAGGAAAGATCTACATGCGATTCGGATAGAAGTCCATCCGTCCATACGTCCATCTGGAAATTCCTTAGCAAATATCATGTCATTCTGATGCCTGTCGATCATATGATCTCCAGATCTCTGTTGTAATTTCCAAAAGCGAAGAGTGGTCGATATATGACCACAAGTCTTTTGAGATTCCACACCAAGTAATCATCACCGGCGGGTCAGTTATGGAATACAGTTTTATAAAAGTAGTTTCTTTGTTTCCTATAGTTCGTTATAAGTGAAAGGTTTACAATTTAACTATAGATTTTATTTTAAGAATTGCGGACACGTCTTTCGGATATAAAACCAGCACTGAAGAAGGACACATGCTGTGCCCAAAACACGTGTCTGCAATTCTTAAAATAAAATTTATATTTAAATTGGAAACCTTTTCTTCTAATAGTTTCACTTATATGGAATACAGATCGGACGCAGGAGTATTTTCCGGAAATCCGATTCTGGAGCTAGTCCAACTCCTCCGAAAAATGTGACCCGATTTCAGGTGGAGATATATACCATTTCATTGGGCAAAGGAATGCTTGCGACAAAAATGGCGGAGGCGGCGTCATCAGCACTGAACAGCACCAAAATATAGGCCAGTTGGTGTGGAGTTGTTGCTGAATGCACAGTCCATAGCTAGCTTTTGGCATCCATTTTTGTGAAAGAACCTGGAGCCGCTGGGGCAGCATTTTTTCGGTCCCTTAAAAGTAGGGCATGAAAACCGTAGTAGGGCTTTTAACACGACACTGCTCCCTGAATTACTACTTGGAAAAAAATGGGATGATGGTCTCTGCTACATGAAGAAGACAGCTGAGCAGTTCATATGCAGCTTTCCTACCTTTTCAGATTTCAGACAAAAATTCCTCGATAAGTTTTTCTTCAACGAATAGTCTGTGCAACTCTCTGCCCCTGAAGAATGGTCTCAGATTCTCGAAAGCCTGCGAACGCCGCAATGCAATTGACCTAACAAAAGCTAAGCTAAAAAGCTAAAATAAGCCCTATGCATCCTGGTCAAATGTTATGAGGCGCGTTAACTATGAAACTCAGAAACAGATCAAGATTTTCAGTCTAACGGTCAAGCATTTACTGTTCATAATAGCTGCTGGAATCGAACTCAGTGAGATTCGATATAGAAGCAGTCTGCTTTCAATTCCACATATTCTGTTTAGGTTTTGGAGGCACAGAATCCACGCACCTTTTGCCTTTAACAAAGTCGTGCATAGTGCTACAGTACACCCAGGTGATGAAGGAAACGACAATCAGAAGTGGCGGGTAAGTTGTGCCTGACTTATACATAACCACAGACCCTATGTACGTTGCACAGTGCGCCCACCAGTTTTCTCTAGCCTCCACTGCTACAAATTAAACATTCAAAATTCAAGCATAGTAAGGTGGTGTTGGGTCGGAAGAGCACACGTCTCTATCATTGTGGATTGCGGGATGATCCCCAAGAATGATAGTAGTTGCTCCTAATAATATATTCAGAGCAAGCCCATCGTACCAGTCGTTTATGGATGATCAAAATAAAAATGATTTATCAGGTATCCTCGCCATGGTTGTCCCTCTGTGATTACCAACCGTGCCGCGTTAGAAGAGCTTAGTGGGATCTTTCTTGGAAAATCATCTCAAAACTAACTCAAAGTTAACCGGTAGTCATACCCAAACCTGTAGGGTGCTGCCACCCACACTGATAAGTGAATGAGGGGTACCGGCAGCACCCATCGGTCGGTTTGAATAGAATGTGGTTCACAAGTTACCTC
Source organism: Hermetia illucens (assembly GCF_905115235.1). NCBI lineage: Eukaryota > Metazoa > Arthropoda > Insecta > Diptera > Stratiomyidae > Hermetia > Hermetia illucens. The sequence continues at coordinate 125,961,431 of NC_051851.1, read as the reverse complement.
CATATTCGCGGGACCCCATATGGATACTACAAAAAGAAGAAATAAACAAACCAAAAAAAGACAGCGGCGTCAAACGATGATAGTGCTGACAAGCAATATAGAACGGATATCCAGCGGAACAGGGAAGAAGTGAAAGAAAGATATTGAAAGAACGAAAGCCGCAGAAAACCCTGTCCAACAGTGCGGGCGAACCATACGCAAGTTTGAATAAAAAAAATGTTCATTGCCACTAGAACGATGCAATCGAAGTCGGAAGAAATCTCACTCATCCGCCCGAAAATTGTAGTGGTATTTAACAGGTGCCCGAGACCATTTCCCGTCATAGCAGTGAAAGACTGACAGACAGAGGTCTTATGCCCCAATCTTTTTTCATACTTACTAACACGTACCTTATCATGCATAGCACAGCCAAATTACTGATATTTACCAGCACATAACCTTTTAGCCACAAAGTATTCTTTCATAGATTCACTGCAGAAGTATTCATATTTAAAAGCAGTAACGCAGCGTATCCGCTCAGACACTAGAGTATATATCTCTCAATGTGGTCGCTTGCCCTAGATTATTACCCTGATTTGACTTAGGTACTTATTCACAGCTGAGTCGATTGGTATCTGACATCCAGTCAGGCGAATCCCTCTCCCACCAGTGAGATCTGAATAGCGACCTTCCGCTATGACAGCCCAGTGCTACAATCACTTGATCCATCTGGACATGGTAGACGCTAAGTGTGTGTTTTAGAAATTGGAGGAGGTATATTTATATCGAAACGTATGGAAACACTTTATATTTGAATAAATTATGCTTGAATTTCGGAGAGGTCCATTTATATACGCTGAAAGCGTACAAACCCCTTAACCCAATGAAGAGAATTTATCTGATAAAAATGCCCCGATGATAATATACGCTGGCCACGATACTAATTCTCTCTCAGTGGGATGGTACAATTCTATGTGTTAGCGAGGCTAGGAACGGCATGAACAATTTAGAGGCGGGAGGTCGACAGTACTTTCTAGTGGTATTCAGAAACCCAAGAAAGCCGGCTCAATTATTTCCCAATGAGAAAGAAGTGCTGAAGGTGGCTCACACAAACCTACAACATAGTAAACCCTCAATAACGACAATTAACCATCTAATCGGACTCGATGATGTGGATATAATATTAATCTGAGAGTGGAATGGCTAGTGGATGGAATTCTAAAAAGGCTCAAGCTCGCTGAGGTTTAGATAACGTTTAACTTGTCTTCCCGCAAATATCCATTTAGTCATTCAAAGCTGTGTCGACTGGTAGCCACCATCTAGTGATCATAAAAACCTCTCTGCTGGCAGTGAGATTTAAACAGTGATCTTCCGCTGTGACAGCCTAGCTTTCTAACAACTAAGTTATCGGGGCACCTTCAGAAGACCCGGTTATTTCGCTTGAAGTGCTACAGAAATCTGACGAAGCATGGACAAGAATTGACAAGGATACCACAGAAAACCCTCTTGAAAGAGACTGCTTTTGACCTACTGTAACTTCATTAATAGTAGTAGTACGTTTCCCATTGAACTTTCCAATATTATGACTTGTATATAAGATTCTACTAAATTTTGTAATCATAGAAATTATTTTAAGTAAAATTTGAAAATGTAGTAACAAACTGTCACTAACTTTATTTGAAGAGACCGGTAAGAAACATATTTTGAGGCTTGGACGTTTAGAAAGACTCCCTCATTACTTTCTCCAAAGTTTTTGGAGGTTAACCCAACCGATTTAATTTGAAGTATATTTCATTTTTACAGAATACGTTAAGAATGAGTGGAAATATCCAAATGAAAAATGAAAAGGATAAACAAAAATGACTGGAAATTAGTAAACTCGGTTGTAACTTCCAATAAGGTTAAATGGACGGTAAATGGTGCCGACGGAAACTATTTTGTCTCCCTTGGTAAACGGCATAAAATGCGATTGAATTAAAGTTTGAATTCTAGTTGGGAAAAGATGATTCGGAGCTTGTTTGAAAAGAGAGATAAGGGAACAGCAACGGATATCTAATGAACCGATGCCTAAGAGTAGAAATGCAGTGAATGCTACGGATAATAATGACTAATGGAATAGTCGTTCCTCATTTAGTATAGGTTAAGAAATGAATCAACGTACCTTGCTCGGATATCTGGTGATGGCGTGAGGGACCATAATGACAATTTTGAGCTTTCTACTACTCCGATCAGTTGGGTTTCAAATGACCGACAGTGATGAGGAGTGAATTTTTCGTTAGTTTTCTCGGTATGCGATATAAGAAAGGTGTTTATATCGATCGCGAAACAAATAATCATTTTACGGTTGCAGGAGTCGAGTGAACCGACCTGAAAAATTTAACATCAACATAAAAGTAGCTTCTGAAGCGCAGATAGAACTTTCTGGCTACGGAAACTTAGATTTGGATGGACATTGATATGTTTATCATCAGAAGTTCTACTCATCATTGCAAGTGGGGACAAACATGATGCACTTCAGCTCAAATACCATCCGTAAGTACACGTCACGAAAAACGATATTTGTACTATATATCATATTGTGACAGAACTTGCTTTTTGATAACCCCGTAGAATTCTCATCCATGATAGTAGACAATTTACCTCATTCCGGTTCAGAGAGTCGCCTAAAGAAAAAAGACAATGATCTTGAACAGTTACGTACTTAAGCCGAGTGAAGCTTCCTGGTTTGACGGACTTCCTGCAGAAGTGGTCCCGGCAGTCCCTATTTATTTGAATCAAAAACTTTATATTTTGAGAGAAAGCTGGGAAAGGGAATGGATGGCCATATTTTCGAAGGAAAGCAACAATTATAGTGATATTTGCAAAGAAAAGTAGTAAATAATTATTATAGAAAAGTTCTTCCTATGCTGCTATGATTTTATTGAACGAATGACTGATGACTTGGTTAACCTAGAATTACTTGGCTCCAGGCAGTAAGGGAAGGATGGCTCTGTGGTGGCTGAAGCCAGTTACTGGGAACTAACAAAAAATGAAGAATAGAAGTAGTTGTCACATTAACCGGGATGTCAGTATTCATAGCAATATTATAAAGATTCGAACCGTTGTGTCTCTATAAATGCCTATTGGAACATAAATGCAATTGACAGATCAAACCTTGCTGCAAAATAAATAAACTAATGGCTATTCAGGACAACATCGAACAGGCAATTCTATAACAAAACCACTATCGGAAGTAGGAATTTTTTGTTCTATGCTTTTCTGTACTTACTTCCCCATGTATGTCTTAAAGTAGCAAATTTTTATTTTGCCTTTAGATAGAATGTCCTCCCAGAAGTTGAGACCACTTCAAACAGACCTTATTTGGCATATTCCTTGCAAAAACTAATGATTTTTCTTTCACAAGTGAATACACTTTTGTTACTTTTCTATTTCTTTATAATATTTCACATTATGCTTTGAGAAATTAAATAATTAATTAATTCACTTTGGATTTTCCGTTGTGAATACCCTCAAACGTCATAACTCACATTGACTTTTCGAAGGCTCTTGATACCGATGACAACTGCGCGTGAATGGCCTTCCATCACATTAATAGTTCCCTCCTAATTAAGGCCTTACTCAAGTAGTGTCGTCCTGTCATTATTCAAAAGTAACCTTCCTTTCTTGTTTACTCGCTTCTGTCTTCTAGGGACATATCCTGACATTTTACGAGTATTTTCTATTGTCTAGTCAACTATCGGGCAAAGTAATCTTCAATCAAACCTTGACACACCTTGATATATTCAAAATAAATTGGTGCTTAAAATAACGAAATGCTTTTCTTATATGTTATACATTGAAAACTTCTTAGATTTTGGTGGCCCCTTACCCTTACCTTCTATTATGACGACGCCTTTAGCCAGCCTTCCAGAGCGTGTGAGTTTATTCTTTCTTTTTCTCTCCAATTAATGTATACCCATTGCTTCGCTGTCGTTTATAATCCTTTCGTTCCTTATATTCTTCACGCTTTTATTATTGGGTCCTTTTATCATAATTGTGACTCATAGAACTTGATGTTGAAAGTTTACCCGTTCCCCGTTTTTTTTATTCTGATGGTTGTCCATCTCCTGAGAAATGAAGAGCTTTGATTGCGGTATGCGTTCTCTCGAATCGTGTGATATGCATACACAACCTTGACTTTGTAACGGCATTGTGGACAAATTTGTATTTACCGAAATACCATACAGTGATTCAGTTGCCAACGTACGCATTCTTAATCTTTTTGAAGTGCAAATTAGTTTTATTTACAACATGCATATATAAGTATAATATATAATTGGATTATCGCTTATTAAATTTGATTTAGTTTCAGTCCGGATAGCTGAGTGGTTAGAGCGCAAGGCTGTCGTACGGAAGGTCACGGTTCAAATCTCACTGGTGGCAGTGGAATTTGTACCATGATTTGACGTCGGACACCAGTCGACTCAGCTGTGAATGAGTACCTGAGTCAAATCAGGGTAATAATCTCGGGCAAGCGGAATGCTGACCAGATTGCCTCCTACAGGGTACTGTAATCCTGTAGAGTATCGTTACGGTCTTGAATGAAGTGCTCTAACACACCTCAAGGCCCTGATCCAACATGGATTGTTGCGATAACGATTATTATTATTACTTTCAGTCCTTCTGTCATACGTAGTTTTCTTCAAAAGTGCTATGCTAACTGAAACGAAATTTGGTGGACCTATGAGAACTATGAACTCTCACAGACACAGTGAGAGGCAATAATTTTTGTGGAGAGTAAGGGGGTTCGGTAAATCTCGAAAGGAACTACAGGGCGCAGAACATGCCTATTGTCAATGATAGCCAAGCAGCAATCAAGGCACTTAGGTCCAATCAGATCAACTCTAAACTGGTGTAGGAATGCCTTGAGAGAATGAATACACTCAGCTCGTCCAACAAGGTCTGGATACTTTGGGTTCCAGGCCATCCTGGGTTGGAAGGCAACGAGGCAGCGGACGAACTAGCCAAGAAGGGAGCAGCGACGCCTTTACACGGGCCAGAACCCTTCTGTGGAATCGGAAACGATTTCATGGCTATGACTCTAAGAAATGAAGAGGAACGGTTGAGGGAACTATACTAGGCGGGCCTACCAGGGATGGAATAGTCCAGGGTGCTTATTGGGGGATACGAACCCGTGCACACAAAGAATTGCTTAAACCTCACCAAAAAGAACCTCCGAATCATAGTGGGAATTCTCATTGGTCATTGTCGGCTGAACTATCACCTAGGGAAGCTAGGGATATCTATAGACACTGCCTACAGGTTTTGTGAGGAGTATGAAGAAACCTCTATACACGTCCTGGGACAGTGTCCGGCACTTGTGCAAAGATGGTCGAGGAATCTGGGAGAAGACTTAATACCAGATGCAAAGTTGAAAGATCTGGAAGTAGGGAACATACTAAAGTTCCTGACGGTTATAGGCCTGCTTGAGATACTATGATCAATAGTTACACTATAACCAGTAAAAGGGGCACAATAGTTCTTTAAGGACGCGGTGCGACTTTCTCTTAACAGAATAATAATAAAGGGGGTTCCCGGTTCTTGCAAAAAAAGGTTGATTTTCCTCCTAATGTAGCGGTGTGAAATATCAAATAAAAGGTCGCGATTAGTAATTTCACGAGTTTTAACATTGGTTGCGAAATGAGCGAGTATGGGACAAAAAGTACAAAAAGGATTCATACCCAACCTTAAAATCAAAAAAAAAAAATCGTGATAACACAGCTGTATGAAATCTGGGTCTCAAAATGAACAGTCTATATTAGTACTTTGCGAAGCAGATATTAATTCTGGCATTGGCTGCAAGAGGAGGAGTGGAGGTTCCGAAAGTGGTCAATTTTTTCAAGGATAGATTCTCAGAAACTAACCAACCGAACAATGTAGGAAAAATTAACGTGGTCTATGCACATGCTATCTGGGCTTTATAATACCATGCGTTATGATATAATATCTTCTCAAAGAAAGGTAATAATATGATATTATTTTATTTTGAAGATTTATTGGAAAGCCCTGTTTAAAGGATTCAGCATCTCTCCCAGTATTGGCGCGTTACTTTAAGGAACCATCCGCATCGTCACCAATAGCACTCTTTTATTTAATGTCGACAATGCATCATCGACATTGCTAGTGGCATAATTGCATAGTAGTCAATACCACAATGTCGCCATGATGCAAACAAAAACGGTTAACGGTGGTTGATTTCTACATTCAAGTTCCGTGTTGCGGAAGTCAACATTTCATGTCTTCAAGCTTTTCAATGGTACGTGCTATTCCAACCTTCTTGAGAAACAAAACTCTGATAAGTTTTCCCATACAGAATTTGAACACCTACGGCCCAGAAGCGAAGTTTCTTTTTAAAAAGTGCTAAACAAACAGACAGAAAAAGTTGGAACGACTATTTAAGTATAAAGGTGTTCGAGCTTCATACGAAAGGGCAAAGTCTGGCAGGTAAATGTTTTTAAACACCAGATAATGCCTCAGGAATTGCACTCTACCACCGTTTCCTGGATACTGTGATTAATCCCGTTTCTAAGGAACGTGCCGACTCCTGAAATGGGCGAGTTTGTAGAACAAACTAGCAGTCATCCAGAGAGGCAGGTTGGAGCCAGCATCATCACTATTAGTAAATTTAATTATGAATTTAATCTAAACTATTGAAATTGTGCTTAGAAATAAAACTTAGAAAACACCAACTTGTAGTTTTGAATTTGAAATTATGCGTGAAGTGTTAGTGGAGTTACGGTGTGTCTACCGCGAAAAATCGAAGTTGTAACCATGTACAGCGGCGGTCCATGTGGAATCGCAAAATTGTGTCACACTATAATTTACGTCGTACAGAAGGGGATGATATTTATGATTCCGAAGAATTTTAATTCTAAAAATTGGAGAGGTATCTGCGTTCTCCCAAGCGTCGCAAAGATAAAAGCTAAAATAACCCTGGAATTCATTAAAGAACATTCCAAAAGCTTAATCGGCAGAGAGAAAGCCGGTTTCCGCTCCGGATTTTCCTGCATTCATCACATCAACACCCTACGGATCAACTTAGAGCAGTCCACGGAGTTTACATCTTCGCTTTATCTGCTCTTCATCGATCTCAAGAAGTCTTTCCACTGCTTGAACAGTGAGTGTACCTGGCCTATGCGACAGAGCCATTCTGAAGGAACTAGTAGCTATTATCAGAATGACATATGATGGTGCAAAATGTCACGTGCTTTACCGTGGTAAAATCTCGGAGGATTTTGAGGTCCAAAGTGGAGTTCATCAGAATTGCATTTTGTCATGGTTTTATTTTTTCTTGTTATCGGTGACGTTCTTCATGCTGCCTTACCCCGAGGACGTGGGAGAATTCAATAGACTATGACACCTTTCGTTAAACACCTCGACTACGCTGATGACATCTATTTGCTCTCTCACCAGGTCGCGCCCCTTGGCAAAATGGCTCTAGATTTCGAAAGAAAGACAAGCAGAGTTCGACTGAAGATAAACACCAATAAAGCTAAGGGTCTGGGTCTCAGTGTGACGTTCAACTGCATTGTTCCTACCTGAGTTAATGGGCAGAACATCGAAGGCGTCGATCAATTTTAATAATTTCGAAGCGTGGTTCGGTGAGACTGTTCTGTGCTAGTATTTTTTCTGTGATATGGATGTAACACATGGAAAACCAACTCAACTGTTACCTTAAAGTTGCAAGCTTTCGTCAATAACAGTAAAGGAGGAGTGCGAGCGTCTTGAGAAGTCGTTGGGGGTGTTGAAGCGCGGTTCAAGTAACGGTGAAAGATAGCGCGTAGGTGTGGTTGACGCGCTATACCTCACGAAGGAGTGAATAACAGCGTATATATCCATGTTGTTGTAACTTGCTCTGTTGGCGATACAATGGATCAACTTAGATACCTTTCAACCAGCCGTTATGATAAATAACTACTTATTGGTGTGATATTAAATTATTAAATTACCTTTGGAAGATCAACCAGACACGTACGGCAACTACCAACCGGTAGAATTGCTGAAATATTTGGCTCGTGATTGGAAACCGAAAGAATCAGAACCTTTACCGCAAGAGTTGCTGAAATATGAGGAGAATAATACCTACATCGAAGATATGACTGAACCAGAGCGTCTGGGAGTACTTTCAGAGTTGCTGAAATATTGGGTTTCTATAATACTTTCAGAGTCGCGATAATTCCCAAAAAGCAAAACTGCTGAATGCTCATGATAGCCATGATCAAGCTTGATTCTGATTAGTTATTAACGAATAAATTTTAAATATAATAACATTTATAAAAATTTTTTCTGTTGCTGTTGTATGATATAAATACAAACATGGATAAATTAAAGTGTTTGTAGATATTAAATTCTGAAAATTATCTGCGAGGAACAGCGTCTCCTTCAAGAGCTGCTATAATACCAGAAGAACGTTCACGGTAGGCTCGATCAAGATTGAAAATCTATCTGAATAAAGCAACATTTAATTACATACCTCATTGGTCCAATACAGTGGTCACATTGTGTTTATATTTTCGCGCTTTGAAGTGTTAGAGAGCGTAAACACTGGGCACCAGTTGTACCTGATGTTGTTCGATCTACTCGGGAATCTAAATACTTTTTACAGAACATTCGGAAGTGCAATTCTTTCTTACTTTCCTGGAATATTCTATTCTTGAAATTGTAAGGGTAATGTGACTACAGTACACTGTAGGAGGTAATGTGGTTAGCATTGCGTCCTCCGTAATGAATACCCTCATATGAATCAGGTACTAATTGACAGTTGAATGGACTGGCATCCGACATCCTGTCAGGATACAAATTCCTCTGCCACTAGTGAGATTTGAACACCGACCTTTTGCTCTAAACACTGAGCCGTCCCGGCATGGTGATTTCATACCCACATTCAAAGTGCAAAGGTCAGATTGATTCACTTCTTCCAATACTTGACAAAAATCTTCACTTTCTGCAAATATATACAGGTAGAGCAACATCTACTAAATTAATTCTTTTGTTCCTAAAGAAGCAACTTCTAAAAGGCTTGCCGACATTGGTACATACAATTTTATGAATGAAGTAAGGGAAATGCCGTAAATATCTCAAATTCGATTTTTTAATAACTGCAGAACCATTTTCAGAGACAGGAGAGTTATTGAGGAAAAATCCAAGCTGACAACTAATATCTAGATATTTACCAATCAACTACGAGCTTTCCAGATTTGGTAAGAAGTCCGAAAATGCGGTTTGTCACACTATTCATTAGGTTTTACATAATTAGGGTTCGGTAGTATTCCGCCATAGGAATAGTGCAGGACACCCACGTTCTAATACTGGATGTTGTTCTTGGGCGCATGTCAAACATCAATATCAATTAAGCAACAAAAGAGTGACTAGATCCCCATATTTGCTGTAGTACAACCTAACGCTAGTACGATGTGTCCGCTTTGACAACATCCACCTAAAATTCCTCTTTTGCACACGAAAAGCAGCTACAGTCGGCTGCCAATTGATATAGAGTCCGAACAGCTAAACAAGGGGCATTAGAAAATGATATTCGTTGCGGTATTTAATTTGAAGTGTCGAAGGGGTTTCATTGGGTTGCTTCTCAAAACTGTTCGCTGAAAATCTTGATTCTGAGGGTGAATTAGTATTTATCGGAAAATTTTCTCTATATAAGCTCCCACCACATCCCATTATACATACTGTTCTCGTTACTTGGATTAACGAGGAAGGTATCATTGAGCGATTTTATTGACGGCGTTGTCTGACTTCCTTGTCCTTACGGCGGGCCCCTCCTTGTCACTACGCCATTCGAGCACGCGATCGAGCTGTCTGTCGTGTACCATATTACTACAATTTTTAGTAATTAACTGCAAAACCCCCCTTAAGTTCATCCTAGCGGGACGAAATTTATTCTACCAAGTTTGATCGAAATCGCACTATAATAGGTCAAAGTAGTCGCTCCTTTCCAAATTTAAGACTATGAACACTAATATCACCTGAAAGTGGATACTCTCACATAATATATGCATATATTAAGTGCTAAGTTGCACACTAAAATGGCTTTACAAAAGAAATATACAAAATCTTTCATGCCTGGAGCGTCCAACTTCCAGTTTCCCGACTTGTTTCTTATTTTCAAGGTTTTGTGTGAAACAAAACCTTATTAGAATCGAGTCGATGTCTGTCTGTCTGTTGCACCCAATTTATTCGGAAACGGAACTGGTCCCATATTTAATCTTGCGTGAAACACAAGGAAGTGAGGGTTCAAAATATGACCCTCAAAAAGTATATCAGGTTTCGTTCTCAGAACCTATCGAAGCGAAAAATCGAGACCTCAAAATATATCCTGTTGCGATATCTGTACAAATAAAGGTCGCAGGGAAAAATTTCGATTTAGTGTTTTAATCATTTAAATATCAATATCAATTACTCCAGACGAATATATGTATGTATGTGTTTATATGTATACGTAAATGAAGCTTTGGGGTAGTGCTTAATTCAGATAGATATATTTGGATATTGAACAAGCGGTATCCAATATCAGTAGTTTATATGTACATATATATACTTTTTTGCACGAAATAAATAAAAAAAAATAGTTGCACGATCAATTTATAAACATGCATATAGATACCGAATACTATGGTAATAAGCAATTTTTGTTTGTTTAGGGTGAGCATAATATTTACGTCTGTAACATGTACGTATTTCTTGTAGTTTGAATAAAATATGGAAGAATATTTTGGGTTCTTGGTCATATACGAATGAAAAAATGTGGATAGAAAGTTTTTTGCATAAGATGAACATAAAACCTTTATGCCTGAAGTGCCAGCTTCCGGTATTCCGACTTGTTATTTTTAGGTTTAGCTCGCGTGTTGGTATTACGCTAGGTGCGAATCCCGCGTTTGTGTCAGCGTGGACACGCACCGAAAAGGGCACGTGAGTTTGGTATAATGACATGTGAGGGATCGAAGTGTTCAAAGGACCACACGCCTACATTTCCGAACCTAGCTACCACAGACACGCGCAACCATGTGTCGACGGAACGCTTCGATGAAGCTTCAATATTTATGGGCGGACCTTCATGTTTAACTTCGCCATCTTTTTAAGTTTGGGATAGCTCTCTTAGGATACTCCTGGGCATCGCTAATCCCATTTAGTCATTACACGACAGATCGGCGGATAGACAGACAGTAAACCGATTTGCGGAAAAAATAATAATAAACACGAAGAGTAATTAAGAGACTAACTATGTTACGCAGTATATCTCTTTAAATTAATCAAAATGGAGGGGAATTACGATTGCCTTTATCCCCATTGCGTCTAATATCAATCGGCTCCCGAAGAAAACCATGAGCTTTTTTCCTCTTAAATTACGTTGACAACTTGAAACACTATACCACAAATTCTTTAGATTGTGTCCCTTGGATACACTGTACATACATTAACCATCGGTTCGGAAATGTTCTCCTTCTTTAGTAGAGGTGGTGCTTGCCTTATCAAATAAGTTTGAAAACAAAGGACATTCTTATGGCTGTTGCAATATTCAATAATGGTCCTTTGAAAATGTTATCAGAGTTTCCACCCCAATTTCCTGGAAATAAATGTGCTGATACGTTGTACTTTATCGGACCGTATTATGGCATGTTTTCTAAGTCAGCAAAGAATGTATTCTTTTCCATAATGTCGGTTAGATTGGTTTTAAAAGAAGAATTGTCAGTATTATTTCGATAAATTATCTTGGAAATTTACTCAATGAAACTTAATTTTTCCTCTCTAGACAAGTTAAATGGCCATTCAGAAAGTTTAAGTAGTTTCATACCGTTTAATAGCGCATTCTCATGCACTCCAACTTTCAAATCTTGTTCTATAACTCTATCTTCCTCCATGACAAGACAACTCCTTCCTAATGTTGGTAATAAATGATAACGAATTTGTCGAAATTGCCCATAGAAAAAGTTATGATATTTTGTTGAGTTGATAGACGTATTATTCCTTGCTTTTCTCATCTTGTTTCCACTTTATTTTCATTTGGTTGTAAACTTTCACTTCTTGGTTTATTACTTGATTTGCGAAAATATAAGTCGAGATATAACACCTTTCTCTATATGGACCTATATTTTTTCCATCCAAATAATCCTTTGAATACAAACATACATCATATTTATTACATAATCTGGTGTTATACCTTCTAAGTCGACACTTCAACTATCAGTTGTCACTTTGACATTATCTTTTAACTTACTGAAAGACGATGAATACCAATTTATCAAGGACTTCTAGTTGATAATGATGATAATCTCTAAATTTACTACCTATACAAGCTGATATATTCTAATTATATCCTGGGATTATCTGCTAATTACGAAGAAATTAACATAGTCTATAGTAAACACCTAAACTTAGTAGTCATTCTGCAAAGGGATTTTTGAGGATATAACACCGAAAGCTTTTTGCTATGGTTGTACTTATGAGTATACATAACTAAAGCATTTACGAAATAAATTTCTGTCTCCACATTAAACTTCGAATATAAAAGGACGATATGAGCAGGAAATTAAATTCAGTTGTGGATAGAACTTAAGTGATTATCACCCTCTGTGCTTTAGTGTCTGCAAAAATGACACACCCTTCTCGAACCGAGCATAAATAGAGACACGCAAGTAAGCACATATACCTCCCCTTAATTTGCCCTCCTTAATTACCTTTTAGATTTTAGTAATAATTTACATATATGCCAGGATCCATTCATGATACATTATGTCAGCATGCGGTGATGATTACAGACTAAATAATGTGTTAATAATTGGGGATACATATATTGAAATTTTTGAGAATAAAGACTATGAAAATCCACTGAATAAATATATAATATTCAATAGGTTGGAAACCGCAAGTTCGGCGCTTCAGGTATAAATCGGTTTCTGAATTTCATAAGCAAGGAAGTACCTTGCACGACGATTTTATTTGTGCTTAGCTAATAGCCATAGCGTGTACGACAGCTTATGCTATTGTGCATTACGTTAGCTGACGAGAATTATTAAATAGATAACATTGAGCCATTATAATTTTGATAATAATAAAACGATTCTCTCCCAACTTTCCAATATCATATATGATATTATGCTTTCGTTTTTACAAAACTTCGCAATCATATTATACGCCAGGATGAATTTTGGGGAACTTTTCAGTAAAATTTGAAAATATGTACAGTAGCAAACTATTATTGACTTTGTTTGAAACGGGAGCAGTATTAGATGCATTTTCAAGCTTATATTTTACATAGGAGTAGTTATAGTATTTTTCGATCAATTTTGCGATTAATAGTTTCTGAGAATACGTCCTGCCGCCCTTCAAATTCGTACTTTTTCACTCGTCACTACCGGCTTTGTAGCCAACTTCATATATGAGACAGGCTTCATAAAATACTAATCGATACCTTTTATTCGATACGCCACGCGACTATATTCCGAAAAGAAAATTGACACCCCTCTTTCAGTTTATGTGCCTCCCTTAAATGTCAGAGAAACTCATATCATTTATTGTTTTATAAATAGTGTGTATATGTCCATTGCATTTCCTGTGACCTGGTATAGCTGTTTTCGAGAAAAGTGCGTGTGGCCAACGGAGGGTCGAATGATGATAAAAATTATAAAATTGTAATTCCTGTTTCATCGGTTGGTTAAAGATCACTCGACCGCGATCCTAGGTCAATAGGAGATACTTGTTTTGAATTGTTTCGCTGCACTGGAAAAAGTTACGAAATTGCCACCAGCTGAATGGCTAGGTTGACGATCCATTCAGAAAGAAAGCTAAATTGGTGCAATCAGTCAGATCAGAAACACAGCAGCAATGAGGCATGGAAATGAGATTGTTACGTTTTCACGCCAAAAGAGAATAATTCTGCCGCCAAAGATCAGATGCGGTCAATAAGGGAACGTTCTTCAAAGTAGGATTAACGCCAAGGTACCCGAAAAATGAAGAAAAGTGAAGCAGAAAGTGATAATAGCTTTAACAACTTAAGGGTCAGCGCAGGTGACCAGGACCTCCCTTAAATGCGACAAAGGTGCTTAATTAAGATGTCCAAGTTATCGAATAAAATTAAAAGCGAAGGAACAAAGAGTGCTGCTGCAAACTACAAAGAACAACATATAAATAACAAACAAACCTGAAAAGATTTTACAGTTAAATAGATTCTGAGAATGAAACTAACTATACTCCATGGTGCATTCCTTTTGGGTCCTCACTCCTTTATTGATATTGAAAATTAGGTCAGTGGAGAAACTTTTGGGGGAATTAAGAAATCGCGGAGTTTCGGACTGAATGCTTTTGAGGATCCAGAGGAAAACCAGGCTTCGAGGAGAAACCATACCAGTGATAACCGCGAAGAAACTTGCGGAGTTTTGTTGAAGGATCGGTGATACTAAAGTTTCCATTTCGTTCCGTTCCATACTGTTCCCAATAAAGCCCTTAAACTCGCTGTTAAAGTCAGATCCGACTAGTTATCGGCGTGCATGCATACTTGAATAAGTTTTGGCCACTCGGTGGAAGAGGCAAAAACTAGCTTTACTCCCGAAGTCCAATAAACAACCAGGACAGCCATCATCACACATCTCGATTTACCTTATAGACCTGGCAAGAAAAACTCTAGAAAGGGCCACCTACAATAGACTTTTTTCTATCATAGAAAATAGTGATGGCCTGTCGGAGCGACAGTTTCGTTTTCGTGAAACTCTTTCAACGACCAATGCGTAGATATTGTTTGCAAGTTGGCACGAGACGCAATGTCTTCTAGTCAATGCTTGGTCATGGTAGCATTACACCACAAAAATGCGTTTAATTCCGCCAGCTAGTAGCGAAGAAGGATCTCATTTGACTAAGCTCCTCGACAGTTATCCCTAGGAACGAACAGTTTGGTACAATTGAATGAAGGACCTAAGCCCTACACCGTTATAGCAGGAGTACCGTAGAGCTCAGTGTTGGGTCCATTTTTTGGAAAGTGGCGCAAAAAGGGAGTTCTTGTCATTCAAACAAATTCAAAGCGTGGTTGAAGATGGTTCAACTTGACCTTACGGAAAAAAGGGGCCAGCTTGATTACTTAGGAAAAAGAATACGATTAGTATTCGTGCTGGTGGTCACAAAGTCAGTTCAGAGTCCGTTATCAAATACCTGAGGCCGATATATGACGCTATAAATCAATTTCAAGGAATAACTCTACTGTGCCTGCGAGAAAGCGGCAAATAGCAGCGTATTGTTAGCACGGAGGATAGATACCTAACATTGGAGGTCCAGGATGCAGTCGCAGATTACTTGTCGCCGAAGTGATTTCCTCCACACATTTACACGTGACACCAGCCTGTGAGGTAGCACTAGCATTTAAGAGCAATCGGAGAAAGGTAAACATGACTTACCACTTAGGGGTGCTAGGGGTGTGTAGCGCGTTTAGAGCAATCTGAGGGGAGGCAGTTTTTTTTTATTGCGAGAACCGTTCCGATGGACATTCTAGTAAGTATCTGTACGAGAAAATGAATTCACCTGAAAATGATGCGGAATATCTAATGGTGGAAGACGCTGGAAAAGTGACAGCAACGGTGGGATAACTCGCAAAAAGCCCACGTACAGTCTGATTCCCGTATTGAGGAGAATATCACCGGGGAAATGCTAAAGTCGGAGGGGAACTGGTGAACTCTGCAATCAAAAAGATTCAGGCGGAACTTGGAAACGCAGAGCAGGCAAAGAGAGCCCGTAGAGCGGACTGCATGATCGGTTAAAGTGCAGTTTTCCTGGCGGAGTATTGGTTTGCCGCGGTTCCGCGAGAAAGGAACAAGGAGAAAGTGAGGGTTGTTTTAGCAGGCGAGAATTCCACACACTACTGCAACCTGGTACTGCAGGATCTTTCAATGATTTCTCACCTCCTTCCATAAAACAAGTCGGGAAACCGGAAGCTGAATGCTTCAGATGTGAAAAGTGTTTCTTTCATAAAAACATTTGAATGGACATTTGTCCCATTTGAAGCTAGCACGTAATATATGCATATATATTATGTGAAAGTATCAACTTTCGAGTTCAAAGTCTTGAATTTGCACAGAAGCGGTGACTTTCACCTGCTATAACTTTATTATTAATAATGCAATTTCCAAACTTGGTAGAACCATGTTGTATGTTATAGCCCACATTGCTGCAAAATTTCGTTGCTTACTAAAAATTATAGTAAGTTTATTTTGACAGATATCGGTATGGAGCCGAGCAGTTTTTTGTTTTTTTTCAGATTTTCCGGTTGCAAATAATGTCAAAACTAGGACCAGCTCTAGAAAGTACTAATCGAGGTCTTTCATTTGATAACCTAGGTAACTGTATCTGGTGCATGAAACTTCTGTATGCATATGCGTTCACAGTTTGCCTATTTCTACCAAATTTGGTGTCAATCGCTATAACCATTTCCGAGGAAAATGTGTGTGACGAAATTTTATGACATTAGGTCTAGTGGTTTGCGAGTAAATCGGATCTAATTTACAGATATTTGTCCATCTGTAAACCAGATCCGAGATCCGAAAGCTAGACGAACAGACAGACATTAACAAGATTTTGTTTTACATAAAACCTTGAAAACAAGCAGGCATACATATGTAGAGACCTTGTGTGAAGTCAAGGCAGAGATTACCCTGAAAGTTCTGTATACGAAGAACACAAAGAGACTACTTGCTACTGGAGTTTAAGAGTGAAAACCACATTACAAGGCTTATTTGAACGTATTTTTTTCTTGGGAAAAGCTAATTGGAATTGAAAATAAATTTGGACATAATATTAGTCATATTTCGGACAATTCAAAAGAATGTATTTCGAATAATTTAAGCCAAAAATAACAAACATACCCCGCGTTAGTCCGATGAAGGTCGTAATTAGAGTTGTCCGCAATTTTTATCTGAAAGAAAAAAGGTATTTTAATAATGAAAACTAAAAATTTTGCAAGAGTTAAAAAAAATATTTCAATTTTTACAATTTTTTTGCACTAATTATCAAAAAAAGCACGCTTGGAAATACAATTCATCCCAAATTTTAGTTTATATTCTTCCTAATTTTGTAAACAATCATACTTCCAAATTTTATAACGATCGGTTTATTGCTTTTTGAGTTAGATTTCCCAAATGTGAAAAAGTCATTTTGAGAAAAACACTTCTAAAAAAATTGTTTGAAAAAAGTTGTTTGAAGGCGTTTCTCACTCTTAATTACAAACAGAATAAAGCTACAATAAATACAAATGTACTCGACAAACGCCTACTATTTATATTTATAAAAAATAGGATAGGGGCATAAATAGACCACCTCCTAGGCGTTCGTGCTTGAGCCTGTGCCCGGTTATTGTTTGCTTCTACTATTATATAATTGAAAGGAATGCGAATTTTGCACTGACATTTTTGTATCGTATTCTAGGATAGCTAAGTTCCATCTATAAAATAACAAGTCGGGAAACCGGAAGCTGGACACTTCAGGTACGAAAGGTTTTGTGTATTTCTTAGTACATAGCACATAATGTATGCGTATATTAGGTGAGAGTATCCACTGTCGCCCTATATTATAGCCCACATCACTGCACCACTTTCGTGGCGCTAGGATGAACTTAAGGGGGTCATCCCGTGCGTGTCTTTTGAAAAATTATTTTGAAGGACTGGATAAAGATAGAAACGTGATTTTTTCACCATATGTTTATTGATATCTCTGGTAGATGCGATAAATTTTTCAGTTTGATATCGTAGCTAGTTTTTGGAATACGTGTCAATTTATGCACCCATCTCCAAAAAAAGGTGTTTTTATGCTGTCACGCTGGAGGGCGCTGTGTTCATCTGAGGATGAAAAACTAAACGGCATTGTAATGTGGACAATATTTCACGGTCCGCAAACTAGGATAATTAGAAAATATTAAAAGGTAAATTTTTGGTGGGCTTTTAAATTTAATTTTTTGGATTTTGGTGTTTTTTACGGCATTTTTTATAAATAAAAAAAAATTCCCCGTCCGATTGCAATTATCCTAGTTTGCGGACCGTAAAAATATGCATTAAAGAAATCGTGAAAATTTCAAAGAATTAGATTGAGCTATGGTGGCAGCCGATTTTCAAGATGCAGTTTCGAGAAAAACGCATTTGAAAATTTAAATGTGATTATCAACAGTAAAATTTTAACTCACCATTAATCTGCTATACCTGGTCCATAGAGAGCCCCCTCCGTTTCTTCAAAAAAGTCTTGTAAGGCAGATTGTTGCTCTCTGGTTTCAATTCTGGCTCTTTTAGCGAGGTCAGTCGATCGTCGTTCGGACCGCCGAATTCGTGCTTCATTACGGCGGTCGGCATAAACCTGACATATGTGACCAACTTGACATCCCATTGTCACTAGGATTTTGAGAATGCCATTGAATCCTTCATTGAAAATAATTACAGCCAGAAAAGTGGCTATTTCTACGACCTTGGCCCCAGAATGAAGGTGTTTAGGAGCGAAAGTCCAGATCAATGCATTTAACGACTCATTGTTATTCTGGGTCTCTGCTCCTAAACATCTGTTCAAGGGACAAATCGTCGTAAATTGGTTTGATGACTGTTTGAACTTCTTCAGTCAAAGGTGCCTTCTCGTGGTGGAAACTATCCAGTTTTCTTTTAGCTTTCCACTTTGCGCCATTTGCACCAACTGTCCTCGCCTGCTAGATAATTTTGTTGCTGAGGATTTTCGTCTGTAGAACATTTATGAAAGAAACTTGCCCAAATTTCTTGCTTCCTTCCTCCTATCGAATTTACGTGTCGACAAATAGCTAGCCCTTTTCTCCACATGTCCTACGCATTCCTTTTTTACTACTACGTATATTTTATTATTTGCATAAATTCGCAAAAATACCTGAGAAAACTCCAGCAAAATCCAATATACAATATACAAAACTTGTCGCAATTGGAACATCCATGTTCATGCTTCCTAAAAGTTTCTTTGCTGATGTTGATGCAAAGTCCTTTTTCTTCTCTGATAATTATCGATTCCCATGAAATACTCGTTTTTTAGTGCGAGCATGACGTTGAACCTTAAAGCGATCTCCCTTCGTACGATCCATTTTAAAAAATCAGTGAACATATATACAGCACAATACTTACGACAAAATATAACTGAGTATAGCTTGAAAGCCTTTCAATGCTCACTCTAGACTGGATTATCCTTTTTATTCCAAACAGCATATAAGTTTAGACAATTGATTGGTTTTCCATCTTTTTATATTTATACCAGTGTTCGAATTTATAAGGCTTAGGTAAAAAACTACCAGGTAAAAAAAGATTCGATGCTCTTTCTCATCGAGTACTCTAGCCGCGGCTTCAAACTCCTTGCCTGTTTAACACTGTAATTTCTGAACGACTCGGAATATCGGAAAATCCCTTTGCCCCCCTCCCCACTATATATAGATACAATTCATGCAAAGAAAATCGATTTCTCCAACCCGACACACGGGATGACCCCCTTAAGGGGGTTTGCAGCCAATTACTAAAAATTATAGTAATATACTATTATTAACTTTTTTTAAACAGATATTGATATGGAAGTTATTTTGGAGCCCAGGCAGTGGCAGCCTCCTGATTTTTTTCAGATTTTTCGGTTTTGTAGTTTCTGAGAATGGCTGCCTTAAAGAAATGATCACTTTCAAACCCCCGCACTCCGCACCTTTCTAACAAATGTCAAAACTAAGGCCGGCTTCGAAAAGCACTATATGCGTGAGCGTTCACAGTTCCCAGCTTTCTACTAAATTTGGTGTCAATCGCTATAATCGTGTGACGGACAGACAGACAGACAGACAGACGGACAGACAGACAGACAGTAAACCGATCTTAATAAGGTTTTGTGTTTACACAAAACTTGATCTTGAATGAACTTAAGGGGGGTTCGCAGTAAATTTTCAAAATATAATAATATAATATTAACTTTCTTTAATCAGATATCGTGATGTAGGTTATTTTGAGGCTGAGTAGTTTCTGAGAATGGGTTCTTGAAGCAAGTGACCCTTTTCGGACGCCCGCAACCAATGTCAAAACTAAGACTTGTTTAGAAAAATACTAGCTGTACTCTTTCATTTAATGCCGCAAATTAAAGAAGAAATTTCCGCCAACCTTTTACGTGTATGGTGACCGCCTAGACGAAACATATGGATTCGCCGCTTTTAAAACAAATAAAAATAATATAATGGAAGATGTATGCATCAAAATCAAAAAGGAGGTGAGCAAATGAGAAGCTGTTCTGGAATCTTCATGGTCCAGTAAATTACTATGTAGTAAGATTGCAATGACCTTAAAACAAGTCGGGAATCGGAAGCTCATTAGGTGTGTAGGGTTTTGTATATTTCTTGTGTAAGTATTTGCATTCGAGTGCAGAACTGTACCATTACGTAGCTCGTAATATGTACGCATTGAGCATGTGGGAATACTCACTGTAGTGTGATAATGTTTTCTTAGTGTCTTTAGTTGCAGTAAATTTACACGAAAAAGATAACTTTGAACCAGTGCAAGGCTATCAATAATAGTACGATTTTCGCCAAACATAGAGATTTAGATAGATAGAGATAGAAATTATAGATTTTTCAGTTGGTTAGTTTCTGACCATGAAGGAAGTCCTCGCTTAATATTGTAGTCCCGCAGTCCCTGTCTTTCCAACAAATGTCAAAACTGGCTTCGGGAAGTATTACTGGAGACCTTTTCTTTGATATATATACACTATACTATGATATATTTGGTGAAACCAGTTCTACACCCCCATTTTACATATATGGAGAGCTCCCCTTAAACTCAATTGGTATAACCATTTCTGAGTAAAGTGCGCATGGCTGACAGACAGACAGATAGACAGACGGATTAACAGGCATTTGAGTTGCCCACTTTCAACTATAAATGCAGGGAAATAATAAATTTACCATATCGGGAAGTCTCAAACTGGTCGCTTGACCTGAAACTTTATTTCAACAGATATAGAGATAGAATGTATTTTGAGATGTAGATTTTACATAGGCGCATCGCGGTTTTTTAAAGACCTCTGCATGGATAAGTTTTAAAAGGGAAACTTCATTTCTCTCTTTGGTGGGTATATTTTGATAATGCCAGTTCCTTCATTTTTCGAACAATAATAAAAGTTCAACCAATTTCGGAAAGTACTCATCGAACCCTTTCGTTTGATACTCTACACGCTCATATATTGAGAAAAAAAACTGTACTTTTTTAATTCAGTGGGGAACATCGCGGAATACATACTTTCTCCAAATTTCGTGACAATAGCTTTAGCCGTTTTCGAGCAAATAGCTGCTGCAGGCAGACGGGCAAACAGACAGAGAGACATCGAACTCATTTAATAAGATTTCGTTTTCAACAAAGAAGAAATTGCAACTCCATCAAAGTTGCTCTGAGATGGTACTTATAGTGTGTTGGTAAGCATGGGGAAATGCAAACGTGTTGCGGTATCAGTAGTTACTCACTGAGCAAGTTATCATAACAAATTTTAGACCCGGTAATGTTAAACGGCTCTAGTAGGATGGCTGGGCGACTGAACAGAGCTCCCATAATGGGCAGCACGGGGTCCAAATCAAGAACTGTCAGGTAGTTTGGAATTTAGACGCTACTGCGGCTTGGCCTCGGGAAAAAGGAAAAGAAGCATGTATCGCTTGAAGTCAAACTGATGGTAAAAAGTTGATGGTGTGGAAGTGATGAAATCAACAACCTCATGTCACACAGTAACTACCAGGTTCAGTGTTTGTCGAACCTAAAAAACATTTGATTTTTGGATATTTATACCATATAGTCCATTGATGAGTACATATATACCCCCCATCCGATGGTGGAATTCTGTCCTAATTCGCCCCTTTTTGTCACTATTGTAACTACAGTCATAGCGTCACATCTGTTTAAGCTAGAGTGAACAAAGAAAATGAAAGATTCGTTTGGATGTCCTTCCTATTGTAAGTCTCTTTTGCGACGGTGATCACTCCAGATGTGCTCAGAATCCATCTTGCCCGAGAAGCCAGTGGAATTTTTACATATTACTTTGCGAATGCTGATGGTTTTTGTGTCCTTTCAAAGGGGAAAACATACTGGGAAAGCAGCAAAGAAACTACAAAAAACTATTGTTCTCAATGGATTAAGGATTAAGAATTGGAAAATTAAATCAAATGAAACAAAGTGCACTCATATTAAATTCCCTAATGAAAAGGTAAATGTAGCTAAACCATTAATTGACAAAACACGTGTGGCATCTGAAGGAAGTTTAGGTATGACCTCCTATGATAAGTTAGCTGGAAAAGACATGTTCATTTCCACACACTACCTATAGTTGTTTCCTTATTTGACCAAACTATTCAATCAAATTAAAGTAACAATCGGAGTTTTCTACTTGTAGCCAACTAGAGTCGTAAAAATCATATGATTGTATTTAAATAGCACTTTCTTGCTGTCATGAAAGCATATAATAATCATTTCAAATGATCTAGTTAAGATTAGAGGAAACCTACCTTATTGAGGTAAATCATATGCAAGTTATTCAGCGGAAAGAAGAATAACTGTATATTAAAGCCCATTGACAGGAACTATTATGAATGTCCCACTTAAGAGTACACATATTGTAATGAAGTGATACGCATATTTAAAATATGGTATGTGGGCTATTTCTGTGAAACTTAAATTTAGGATACAAACAAGATTAAACCATATAAGCCTCATGCTCCAAAAACTTTATGTATGCATTGCAAATAATGTCCCTAACCGCTAGTTCGCTTCCCCATTATAGTATGTATGTGTATTATCCATCAACATTCGATCTTTATCTTCTTTAGCTCAATATGCTTTTATAGTATTCGGATTAACATAGTGCTTTCACTTCAATCAACCTTTTGTGGCTTAGGGTTATTAAAGGAAGGACCTTAAGACTCATATATCCTTGAGTGCGTAACCTAATTTTGAATCTAGGGCTGAACCTTTTAAGGACATAAATATATAAGCCCATATAACAATTGCCCGCAAAGACTCTTTCACGCATTGATTTCAGATAAGTGTTATAGGACGACGAGTCACCCTTATCTTACAATTCAGAAAGGTGAGTCCATTCAGCAAAAGTCTTAATATTAGGGTGACATTTGGTTCGTGGTATTTTCAGAAAATGAGATCCAGATAATCAATAAATACATTCGCCCTATCTTGTATCTTGCAGGAGTGAATATGGGCTAAGGATTTGGGAACGATAAAAGAAATATGTAATACTAGCATGAAAATCAATGAAAGTCATCATTTGGGCATGGTTGTAAGGAAGTGGAGATTCTGCTGCGAAGGTTAGACATGCATATGGATGGGGTCCGTAAGTGAATTCCAAAGGAATAACACGTCATGATTATCTGCTTAAGTATAGTAGCGATTAGATAAAATGAACAACTTTCTGTCTGAGCGAATTTCATCATTCATCGAATGAAAGGTCAAGTTTCAATAAACAGATGCACGGTAGTGACGCGCAATATTTTTTTATCTAAATAAAATAAAATGCTATCAAACCGAAAATTAATAGGACTGTTCATCCCCACATTGGGCGCCAAAATATTTGTGTATATATTTGCGTATAATACTACTGCCAGCATATGTTTGCAGTAGAAAGTGTTCTATAGTAGCTTCAGCAACATAAGTAAGAAGTGGCTAGGGTGGCTCAATTAGGGGTAGCGAATTGACCTTGCCAAGAGAAAATCACATACTAGGTATTTCGTGCAGAAGCTCTAAAGTGCATCAATATAAGCACAATATAGCCATTAAGTCAATGAGGGCATTTTGTAATTCTAGTCTTTATTGTAATCGAATGCTGCTTTACTGGGATCGTTTTTCAATCTTGATCAAGTCTATTGTGAGCGTTTAGCTGTTTTTCTCTTCGGAAATTTCAACAAATCTGGGAGCGAAATGCTTTTCCTCGAAGTACCCCATGATGATAACCTGTTTTGGCTGCCTCTGAAGTAGAACCTTCAACTCGCAGCTGGTTAAATCGTGCTTCTCCCTTTTCTGATGTTTCAAAAGACTGCTAAGAGGCGCTCCCGGTTGGAATATTTTCAGAATATTGAAAGCATCAGCAAATCGGCTCAACGAGACTCAGTGAGATTCTGTCCAAGGAACATAGAAGCTCATTCTTCCTTAAGAAGGCTCCCCTGAAACTGTTCGTTCAGACGCATTGCTCTTACAGCAAAGAGGATTCCGAATCAAAGCGTTGCTTGGAGGGCATGCAGCTTCAGTCTTGTGAGACTCCCAAATTGGTAATTATGTACCAAGGATAAAATCGATTGGGCTATGAAAAACTTCCCTGCATATAAATTTTCGCACCCAAATGTTCTAGAAATATTATAGCAAGAAATAGTTGCGCCCTGGCTTGGCTACGTTTACCGAAGCCATGAGCTATGAGACGCGCGCATGGTTTTCAGGAATGTGGGCGGGCATAGTCATGAGTCCGCGAAGGACTTTCGACACATCAATTTCAGTTGTATGACTTTATTTTTATTCACTATCATCATTGGTGCCGGTTTCCTCCTCTTCGTTATGAGCTGCGTGTGGATCGCCATCATTCTCGTCTGCTAGCATCAAATCTAATGCTTCTTCGGAACATTGTTGCTTCTTCCACCAAAACTTAATATTAATCTGTTTAAAATATCCATATTGCATCGGGTTCTTATAAATTGGGTTTGACGCATTAACATTTTATGTACCTTTAGTGACATACATACATTTTTGGCAGTTTCGTAAGCGAAGACATCAACTTTTTCGACGTCAACATTGTTTCCGATGGAAAGTAATTCTAATATGATTCGCATTCGATTGATGTGGTCACCGTCTATTCTGATGATCCTGGAAAACGTTTCTTGAGCTGCAGAAGCTCTTCGGGATGTGTTACCATCATTGGTAATTCCAAATCCAGCTTTTGGGACATCCACCGGGAGCCCCCTTTCCTAACTCAAATTCTGTTTGAAGTTTTCCTTTTCCTTCTTGCACGGTCCTTTTATCTGTAGCTAATTGCGTTTGCTATTTCCTTATTGGTATTTTATATGCCACATGGAGCAAGGATTCAAAGAATCGAATCCTCGCATGGAGAAAAGGCAAGCCAAATTCAAGGCTTTAGAGTTTATACCCTTTATTGCACTTATTGAAGTTTTGAGAGGTTTGGCCAAAGATGTAGCAGCGCATGGTTGATAATGTGTCGGTGGCAACATTACATACTTTACCATCGATCATGGTAAATAAGATGGTAAGTTTAATTTTCACTGCACCATATGAAGTTGGCACTAGTGTATTTGTCTACTTTTTAACTTAATTTTCAATATAGGAGATTTCTTCGTTAGTGATATCTTTTGATTTAGAAATAAATCGTTTTCGTAATGGTCTACAAGATCTGACAGAAAGAGGGGTTGGATTCTGCCATATAATTTAGTTATTATATTAGGCACGAATAGTAAAGGAACTAAGAAAGTTTGAAATATGTTCGCGCCACCATCGGAGAAGTTCTCAAATTTTTATTTATACTAGGAATGTCGTCATTTTAAAATTATTTCCAAACTTCCTCGCTCCTCGTTTGAACAACTGTCAATTAATTCAGCCAAGTACATCAATAAATGCGACATTGTAAGGTCGAGCGATGCCTGCAGCTGAACCTCCATATATGCTTCAGTAAAAGAATTGATTCTGCTTTAGGGAAAGAATAACGGGAATCAATCCCTTTATTAGCATTCTGAATTATTTCCCACTCTCTTCTTTTCTTTTTCTTTAACTAAATGAAAATAGTAATATTTAAAAACATCAAGCAAGTGGCAAGTGTCTGAAAATACCTCTTCTTAATAATTTGATACTCCGAAAATGCGTTTTTAGAGGTTTCCTTTGAACTTCTCTAGACAATCCTATCTGACTTATATTTAATCGAAAACTGTATAAAAGCAAACTACTTCTCATTTCCATTTTAAAAACTATTTCACTATCCAGACAACGATTTAAAAAAAATATTAAAACAAGTCGAGAAGCCAGAGACTAAGGGCTTCATGTTTTGCGTATTTACTATATAAGCATATTTAAGTGCGCATTGGTCCCATAACTCGCAATGTGCATTTCGTCTGTCACACCGTGAATGGTTCGATTAGTATGACATTAACATTCAAAGACTTAGAATGCAAGAAATTTGTATAAAAGTGACAAATTTCTCCTATTATAACTCGGTCAGTAATCGTCAAATTTCCACCGAACTTGGCAATATTATGCTCTGTATATATGGTTGGCTTTCACCCCTTGGTCACGTATGCCACGTCAGCGACACTTACGCGCCATCGTTCGCGGTTACCTGAAACCCACGTCAGCGCCCCCACGACTTCCCAAGACGTTCGCACTCCTTCTCTACTGTTCCGCGCCAAATGCACTTGGGGCCATCTTGGGAGAGTGTATCCTAGTACATAGCATAGCCTGCAATGCAATTGTCGCCCCTCCTTAATGTGTAACCTATCCATTGCTAAGCCTGTGTTGTTTGTTTGAAATAGTGTCAGGTCAACGTATTCCGATAATACGACGCAGGCAGGTATTGATGCAAGCTTGGAACTTTTGAGTAAAAGTGGAGTTCACCTTCCCGTGCTACTCACATATAGCAACACTGAAAGAACATTAGCACAGAAACAATCTCAACTTGATCTTAGTGTTGATGTAACTGCATTTCTACATTTTAGACGGGATAACGAAAGCGGATCTAGGGCTGCTAATGCGTCGGACAACATTTAGTTCAGTGCTGAAGTCGGCAGAAACCACGCTTCCTTCCAAAATGATCCTAAAAGTATACGGAGCGGAAACCAGTCTGCTCTCCGTCGATCAAGCTTTCGAGATGTTCTCTGATGTCCCCCAGATTTATTTTAGCTATTATCTTTGCAACGGTAGGGCGCACGCAGATCCAACTGTCACTTTCAAAATGGGTGCCCTTTTCAAGGTTTTGTGTAAAATAAAACCTCATTAAAATCGGCTCACTATCTGTCTGTCCATTACACGCATTTTTAATGGAAAGGCGGGAACTGTGAACGGTCACGAATACAGTGAGTTACATCCTTCCAGGTCGAATATAGAGGAGGGGGGTCCCCATACAAGCAAAAGTGGTGTATACATTTTTTTTCCAAATATAATCATGTGGGGTATCAAATGAAAGGTGAATTAGTACTTCTCAGCCAGCCTTAGTTTTGACATATGTTAGAACAGTGGAGAGTGCGGGGGGTAAAAACGATCATTTCTTCAACGGACCCATTCTCAGAAACTACCCAACCGCAAAATCCGACAAAAATTAAGAGGTTGCCACCATATGCTGCCTAGGTTCCGAAATACCGTCCATACTGATATCTGTTCAAAAAAAGTTAATAGGAGTATATTACTATATTTTTTAGTAATTGGCTGCAAAACCCCTCAGCAGTTCATCCTAGTACCACGAAATTGTAGCAATATACACTATAATATAGAACATGATCCTACCAAGTTTGGGGGAAATCGCACTATCATTAACAAAGTTATAATATATCAAAGTTGTCGCTTCTCTGCAAATTCAAGGCTTTGAATATCACTATCCCCCCAAATTAAATATTGCCACATAATGTATGTATATATTATGTGCTACGTACTAACGGGACAAATACATGACGAAATCTATTTATAAAAGAAATGCACAAAGCCCTTCCTGACTTGTTTGGAATCTCAACAATCATCCCCTTCTTCTCTGGGAAAAATCTCGGATTTCCAATAAATAACTCTGCGGGGGGACCGTCAAACCCAGCGGCTTTACTCCGTTTGAGTGCATTGATGGCCGAAATGATTTATCTTCTGCTTGGAGGAACAATCCCTACCTGCATGTTATGGTGACTAGCCATTTCATCCACAAGAGAAGGAACCTCATCGGATGTAACATGGTTCATATTCCCTGACCAGCACAATAGCAAATTCCCTTTTGTCACGGCGTATATTATGCGGAACTTCACTTGATTTCGCTCGATATTGGAGTTCCAGGGCGTGACGCCCACCATCACTCGCGGCGGTCAGTAGAGCCTTCAATCCCTTCCGTTCATCGGTCTGCTTCCACTACTCTGCAGTCAACTAGATCTTATGACGCCCCTTCAGAACGTGACCGATGACCTGTGCAGCACCCGAGAAAAGAGCCTATTTGATGGCAGCGATATTCTCAGGCGGGTTCCTCAGTATATCTACCGTCCGATCAGTAAGATAGCATTCCCATCGTCGAGCGACAGCTAGGTCTTTCAAGTGGTTGACGTTGAACTTAAGGGTCAAAACACCTCAACCCTGAGGGAAGTGGCGGAGGCAATGCTCAAGGGAACTTAGCCGACCATCAGATGGTGACCCCTTTCGAAGCCAATGTCAGCGCCTCTCTTGTTACGCACATCCAGGAGACAACCCCTAAATCTACTGTTGATCCCGAAGTGGTGGATCTGAACGGCGTCGATCAATTCAAACCCAACTTACCTTATGGCAGGTTCTCTGCTCGAATAGTGTGCCAGCAAGAACGAGGCGGTGGAAATTGAATAAATCCACGCACCTCCCACCCTCACTGTTACAGTCGCCCGAACTGTGCTTCTCCAACACATGTCCGAGCAAAGTGTTAACAGTTCCCACCATGGCATTCAGATCACCCATCACTATCATAATCTCACCTTTTGGAAGATTCCCCTGAATTACGTTAATTCCTCATAGAAAGCATCCTTTTCCACTACATTGGAAGCCTCAGGAGAGGAGAGGAGAGAGCAAACATTTTGGGGACCCTCGCTACTGTTTCAAAGACCATGCGCACATTCCAGAAACCAATCATTGTCCGTTTTCGATAGCCAAAGGACTTTTCCGTGAGGTCAGTCCCTATCCGAAGCATGGTCGACCCTTCGGTAGCAGTAGAATTTCAAAATTTGCAGGTTGCTAGCCCACAAATTAGTCACCTCTTAAAACAAATAGGGAAAGCTTTGAGTGTATTCTTAAGCCCCAGCTCACAGAGGCTCTACAGTATAGCCTACATTACTGAAAAAGGTCATGATTCTAGGATAAAGCTAAAAGAGGTTCCCAGTCAATTTCTAGAAAATATAGTTATGATAGATATCGTAATATACTATTGTTAAATTTATTTAAATACAAAAGTATCGATATGGAGAATATTTTGAGACTTAGATACCATGCGCATGGACCACCATATTTTTTTCAAATGATTGGGTTGGGTAGTTTCTGAAGATGGCTCCTTGACGTAACTGACCCTTCTTGGAAACCCTTTGCTTTACACAAAACCTTAAAAACAACCCGATGAAAAACTAAAGCGCCTAAAACTAGCACAGACGATTGTAACAATCTCCAAATTCAGATTGACCGGTAGGAGTGACCGTACGCTATTTTTATTGTTATCTTCCGATATTGTAATCCGATATTTATACAAAAAAATATTAAAAGTGGATTTATAAAAAGTTTTTGTTCCCGATTTTTATCTAATTTTTTGACACAAAAACCCCTACATGCAGCGTTTGCGATTTCGAACTTAACTTAACAAGGAGCTTTATACGAAATAGCTTTGCGTAGGTGACTGACGGGGATCGAGTCTGTTGAGTGATGGTAGAATGATGGGCGATGGCTTCATTGCTCAAGGGGAAATTGAACAGCGCTGAAAATTATTACCGCCTACAGGCAGGAATGCATCTCTATTGATTAACTTCAATTCAGGCAAGTACCAACTTTATTTTATCACTCAAACAAGTCGGGAAACCGGAAGCTGCGCGCTTCAGGTATGAAAGGTTTTGTTAGCTTCTTCTCTGAGTATATTTAAGTGTAGAACTATTTCATTTGCGCATAGCCCGTTATGTATTTGCATTTACCATGTCTGACTACCCACTTCAATGTGATATTGATATTTAGTTGCAGTAAATTTACAGGGGAGAGTCGACTTTGAGCTACTGTAGCTTTGTTAGCAATAGTATGATTTTGATCAAACTTGGGGATAATGTGCCGATTGGGTAGTCTCTGAGAATGGGTCCCTTAAAGATTACTTTCCACTCCTCCCACTCCCTGCCTTTCTAACAAATTTCAATACTAAGACCGGCTTCGAAAAGTACTAATCGAGACGTTTCATTTGATATCCCACATGACTACATTCGGTGAAAAAAATTTTACACCCTCCTTTTATATGTATGGGGACCCTCCCCTAAATTCATCCTAGAAGGATATCACTCACTGCATGTCGGGGGGGGTCCACAGTTTCTTCTCACCAAATTTCGTGTCAATCAGTATAGCCGTTTCTGAGAAAAGTGCTTGTGACAGACAGACAGACAGACATTGAACCGATTTTAATAAGGTTTTCTTTTGATCGATCCGTACATTGAAGATTTCGAAATTTACTTACATAGTAAGGCTTACAGTTTCCTCTTTAGTTGTAAAAATATTGAAGGAAATAATGCCGGAAAACTCCAAGGACGAGACGCTAAAGGAAACTTACCTCACGAAGTGATAGTTAAATGATGGTCCCGCGCGGCTGAGGGAGGCAGGGGTGGTTTTTAGTGGGTGCGAATCCCACATGCGCCCGCTCAAGCTCAGACGGTCGTGCGGCTGATTTAAGCAAACAATTTTTTGCTTGAAACTTACCTACAAACAATTTTTTAGTTAAACTATAGAATAGGAATCGCCTTAAGTGTTAGAGCAGCAATGCTAAAATTTATTAGCGAATCTAATGCCAGCGTATCTTTTCCCCGCTTTAATCCGGATGAATTATGATAGCTCGGTAAAACCGTTCAGTCTAGGAAGTTTTCCTGCACACATGAACGAATATAAAAAGGGAGAGATGTGTACCTATACATAGTACAACGAATCCATTTTTCAGAAAACTTTTAGAACGATATTTTCCATCGTACATTCCATTTGGATAAGTCCAAGATCATAAAACAAGAGAAGCAAGAAAATATCACCTCTTTCTATCTAAAATGTTTTCAATATTGTTTCTATTCAGGCAAGGAACTATGACTTCCTAGTTGCCAGCGTCGCTACTTACATTCTTGGATGAAATATCTTTCTTGAAGTAGTATCTACTCTGCAACCAACCGCTTTCAACTCCATGAGATATGATGTTTCTCATAAGCCGCATAGCGCAGAGTACATATTTGCACACATGCACATACCTATCTGACGATATTATTTATACCACGAATAACTTCAGCTTCCGGTCGGTCCCAGAAGAGAAGTTTTTGCTTCCACCTCGTCCCAGTGATATTAATTTCTGGAGAATTTCGTGTAATCTAAACTTCTAAATGGTCGCAATGTCGACAGTTGGATTGGAGATTGTGTGTAACGCTTTTTAGAATGCTCAAGTTAATACGAAGAAAATCCTTTACAATTATTCAATGAAAAACTAAAAGTGCGGAGAGCAACGATCAAAACTTATGGAATCGGGAATGTTAAAGAAAAATGTTTATTAAATTTAAAAGCGTTGAATCAATAAAAGTTTTTGTGATACAAGTGGGGAGGTGACTGCAAGTATGTACAAATATTAAACACGTGATGGACCAGATAATGTAATCGCTTACTATTGTAGCTTTCGCCGGAACGTTAAATCAAGTTCTGGCTAATTCAAAGGCGAAAATATTAGGATCAGAACTAGCCCAGTCTAATCTGTAGACACAAAATAAGCAAAATTTATCGCCTTTTTGTTATAGCTAGTATCCTGAGTGCATGATATCTTGTTTCTTAGTGTATAGTATACCAAGTTAGGTTAGATTCGAGAAATGGGAGATCTCGTAGTTTCTCCATGACTTCGGCTACGGCTTCCTGCCTGCATCATTTCGAGACTTTTGCAGGTAGTCTCCCGAGGTGCCTCATTCTTAAGTCTAAAGAGGTCAGGCACTTTCATTTGAAACGTAAGACCGTCTCTACCTCTCCTCCACATTGGGTACATGCAACCGAACATATTTTTTTCATGGTGACAATTCAAGACCCAACGTTCTGACTGCTGCCAAAAGCTAAGAAATGACACCTCGTATATGCAAAAATGTTCGTCTTGTTGTTTCTAAGGTATTGAGTCAAATAAAACCTTATTAAAATCGATTCGATCCCCTTCCGTCTGTCTGTTTGCCTGTCATACTCGATTTATGCTCGGAAATCGTTATACAAGCCTAGGAGAGAATCCTAGTGAATTTGACATTCCATATGGTACCACTCAGTACACTGTGGTAGAAATATTGCGTATGAAACATGTCGTACCTCGGGTTGTTCCAGCAGACCTGAATTTCGTGCAAAAATAATATCGATAGACCGTTGCTGAGGTGAAGATTTTTGAAGTGCATAATCACCCAACTGTATCATGAAATCGTAATTAATGATCCGTGGGCCTGTATGGTAGACATAGAGGCAAGTCAACAATCATTCATGTGGCTTCCGAGATGACTCAAAGGCGAAAAAGAGAATGTGATGAGAAAGCTAAAGGTCCCTTCCGTTGCTTACCAGTGGTGGGTGAAACACTGACACATATGTAATGAGTTAGATGGATGTTATAGAAGATAAAATAAATTTACGAACACAGGATAGAACGAATTATAATGGAGCCAAGCACTATTAAATATGTACTAAGATCGTCAGAAATTATTTCCTTGCTCCCATGCCTAAATAAGTCAAGATTTAAACGCCCTCATCGACGTATATGCCAAAATTCTGCACCTTCTGAAGGTGTATATCGGGCAAACGAAAAGATTGGTAACTACCAGATTTAGGGAGCACATGAAGGAGGCAGAGTTGGCTGCCAAGTACTCCCGAAAACCTAGGGTGGCTAGGCTTTCCAACAAATATCAAAACTAAGACCGGGTTCGGAAAGTACTAACCCTGACCTTTGATTTGATACCCCACATGACAATATTTAACGGAAAAGAATTTACTCCCCCCTTTTGCATGTATGGGAACCTCCCTTAAGTTTGATGTAGAATTATGTAACTAATTGTATGCGTTAGCGTTCATAATTCCCACTTTTCCACTGAATTTGATGAGAATCGCTATAACCGCCTGGGAGAAAAATGCGTGTAACAGACAGACAAACATACAAGGTGGAAAGAAATTATTCAGGCACTTCCCAGGCTTTTCCGGATAGCTGCGTGGTTAGAGCACAAGGCTGCCATACGGAAGGTCGCAGTTTGAACCTCATTGGTGGCAGTGAGATTTGTAACACCGTCTTACCGACTTAGTGTCCTTCAGACAAGGCAGAAAACACTAGCACCTTGACAAAACATAACAGTTGGCGATTACGCTTGAAAAATTTTGTTATCATAGTTTGTTTTTTATTTTGGTGTAACTAATCAATTAACTAATCAAATGCAGGAATTAACAAGTCGGTCCAGGTATGAAAGTTTTTTAGTATTCCTTTTATAAAGACATTTGAGTGTACATTTGTCCCATTACCACATTACCGCAAGATTTCGCGGTGCTAGGATTAACTTAAGAGGTTTTGCAGCCGATTACTGAAAATTACAATAATATCCTATTATTAACTTTATTTAAAAGGATATCGGTATGGAGGATATTTCGGTGTCTAGGCACCATACAGCCTCTTGATTTTTTCAGATTTTTAGGTTTGGTAGTTTATGAGAATGGATCCGTTAAAGAGATGATCACTTGCGGCCCCCGCAATCCACACCTTTTCAACAGATGTCAAAATTAAGACCGGGTTCAGAAAGTATCAATCAAAATTTTTCATTTGATACCCCACATGACTATATTTGATGAAAAGAAATTTACGAAACGAAGGGAAGCTCCGTCGGAAGTAGAATCCTCAATGTTGCTCAAATGTTTGGGTTGAACAAACGGCATTTGCTTGCTCAGTTTCAGATTTTGAACAGTGGGTGCACTTACACTTGGATCGGGACTTTATCACCCTTGCACTCCATTAAGTACGATTCAAGTAGAGATCTTTTCCGAGAGCTTCAATCGATGAACCTCAACAAATGTATCCCCCTACGATTGCACTTTCCTTAAATCATTTTTCTCAACCAATTTCCCGGCATTCGTGAACAGCGCTTCGTCAAATCCGATATACGAGCACAATTCCATACATAATTAAACGGAAACGAGGACATTTCCGTGGAAAATTGGAACTTTATCTGACAATTCTGTGTTCCATGAATAACGGATAAGGCGTAAATGCTTGGGATAAAGGTATCAAGCATGAAGACAACTTACTTCGGCATACCAAAAAAGATATTGCTTTGATTTACCTTCAATATTTTATGCTCCATATACGCCAAGCACGAGAAATATTTCTGTGACTCTATTGTCACAGGATATCAATAGCTTGCAATAACATTGTATTCGGAAGAACAATTTACATTCGAGCAAGGAGACGCCATGCAGTTGGTGTGGATTTACATATCATTTGCTCCGATGGTGTTAACATATAGAGTGTTGTTAAAGGTGTTAACAGATGGTAGAGGATGAAGGATTCCTTCTTACGTTTCCTTTAAATTTAATTCGATTTCAGTCATTTAGTCATTCCTATGCTTCATTTTATCTTAAACCGTGTTTAAAATATCCTTTAATTTTTCGAAAATAAAGTAACAAACATCCGGAGATAAGAAAACCTTGATGGGATTTTCTTCTTGAAAAATATTGCAAGACACTCAAAAGGGGTTTGTTCAAGGGTTCAACATTAAACCAAGATTGTGAAATTTCAAAGAATAAAGCAAACCATTCCCGTCTCGAATATGCTTCCATGGAGATGTGGACTATATAAGTATTACCATTTTTCCTTTGAAACCAAGCAATATTTCACATATTTGAGTTTGTATTTATTTGGTTGGTGACAATATAAGAGTAATCCCACATATGATGATGATAAGGCCAACTGATTTGGAAGGCAAATAGCTTTCGATGGATATCTATGATACTTGTCTAAAAAGGAAGATTACAGGGTATTCTGCTATGTGTTGCTATTGTGATGTGTAGAAAAAGGATTTGTTGAAAAGATGCAATCTATTCGAATTCAAAAGAAGGATTTTCGGGATGAACCCAAGTGCTTAGACAAATTATGTTTACGTAATGCTTCCAACTATATACGGATTTGGGAGATCATTTAGATTTAATTTTTATCATACGAGTAGATGCTTATTATAAGATTTTAAGCATCAGTTCACAATTGAGAAAATATATGCGCATATAGTATTATCTGGAAAACTTCTATTTATTTGTTTTAACAAATTATTGACAATTTACAGACAAGGGTCTTTGCGGATAATTTTACTTGACTAGTGATCTACCTTACCATAGAAGTAGAACTTCAAATTGTTTTGCCAGACGCTATATAGCTTCAACTCTCTTTGCCTCATCAAAAGGGTGGCGAACATGATAAGTTTCTAATCAATGCTTGTTCACGTGTTCGTTTAAACTTGATGGCAACGCATTGATCGTAACACGAACTTATCAATCAGAAATCCAAAGACATATGAGGAAGTTAATTTCATTTGTAGTATTCCATCTTCAGAGGTAGACCCAATACTTCACCCTAACACAATCAAAGTTGACACAAGGCTGCAACTGGCTGCCTTTGAGCGAACTGCCTATGAAAACTACCTTTGCAGCCTTCGGGTAGCACTAGTGCTAACCGTAAAAAATATTTCCAGTCATCGGTGGTCAATAATATCCTGGAGTTAACCAAACAACAGCCAAAACTATTGAAGCAGACGGTTTATAACAGTGTAACGGTTTTATTTTACCATATCAGTCTACCAAATTGTGACAGCAAGACTACTCTTAGCTATGAATGTCGTCTCTTTGCATATTGTCAATATTTACTTGAATTGGGTAGGTATATACAGGGTGTCCCATTCAGGATGTGTGTGATTGTGGTGATGGAGAGGCAAATGGTCTCAGCACTTAGACCTTAACGATCCATTGTACCCGATTCCTCCCCTCCCCCGTCTAACGGAATATCCCGGATTCGTTTATCTATCGCATGATTCCCGTTAGTGGATGTGATACTACCTGCTGCATCAGCACCAAAAATGTGATATCTGATGCGCCCATCTCGAATAGAAAATGTTTCGAAAATTCCGCTGCTTCATTACACGATAAACACGTATCCTCTTAAAGAATTCTTATTTTGAACATATGCCCAGCTAGTGAATTATGTCCAGTCAGAATGCCCACAATAATTTTGTAAGTCTTCCTGCTTTTCAGCAGGATAAATTTGCAATATGTTTGTTTGGTTCTGACAGGAAAAGTTTGATGTCTTTAGCAGCATTAAGGCTCAGCCACTTGTCATGATGGGAGGCTTGTTCTCAGTTTTTGATAGTAACATTAGCCAATGCTACTGACACCCCTACTGGTGGTTCCGGCCCTTAGAGTAATTCCACCGTATTGAATCTAGCAACAGAGTTCAATCGATTTCTACATTTATGAATGATTTTTGAAGTGATCAAAAGACTGCTCAACGCCCACAATGCAGCTTGACTATTGCTATAGATTGTGATGAGTCTATCCCTCAACCGCTCGTCAATCATCCAAGTTACCGCCCTTAGGATCGCATATACTTCAGCTTGAAAGACCGTTGCATATTTTTCCAAGGTAAAAGCCCACTTCTCGTTTTTATTCGAGGACTCTGGCGCCAGAAACCTGTTCTACTTTTGAGCCATCGGTGTGGAAGACGTCACTATACCCTGACATGCATTTTGCTACTTCGTCCTAATTTTTTCTTCGTTGCAAGATAACATCATATCTTCTTCAGTTTTCCCACTGACTCTCTGACTCTCTCTCTCTGACCACGTCCATTGTTTCCCATCTAATCGGTTTAATCTATGGGCTGCTCTCATTTCAGTTCTCTGAATGAACAAATCCAAGAACTGCAAATTTAGTAATGCATTCAGAAATGCCATGCTCATTGCACTCAGATACACAGTTCTGCTTAAATACTTTTATTAAATTAGACAGCACAGTATTATAACAATTAATCCTGTTTTATTGACGGGTGAAATTTTTATTTTCTTTTTTACGTTAATAATCCAATTTGTTTTTTTTTTGTTATCACTGCAATCAAAAAATTTAAAATTGAGAAGCATGCTCCACCGTTTGGATGGAAAAATAAAATCCACTATCCCAGAGTCACCCTCCTCCGCGTATTCGAGGAGCTGGTTAAATCCGAGTCTGCAACTCAAATGGAGCGGCTCATATGAAGTGGCTCTTGCAGCGAAGCTTCACATGAGGCTATCAGGTACGATGGGAACCGGAATGGCCCGCGAAACCATATATTCCGGGAAAATTCCTGCGGGTCATGTTCACGCCTCGGTTGGTGCGGTTGACCACCTTATGAGAGTTTCGTAATGGTTGTGGTTGTTCCTATATTGCGGGCTCCTTGTGAGTTCAAGCGCTGCCCCTAGTTGTAACAGAGGTGCTACATAGACCTCACATCCACTAGTGTGAAGGATGAACGTTCCCTCAGTATAAACCACTTCCAGGGTGATAGTCACGACGCCGTTCTGGTTGCGATCTCCAAATCAATCTGGGTCTGAAAAGGTCCGTGTGGCTCTACCTATACAACAGGTGCTCATGATAAACCACCAAGACCCTCAACCCAGAGTGGTCGCTCCAGAAACACACAGCAGAACAGTTAACGATGAGTGTAAGTTTTTCCGGAAAGCCTAGACAAACTGGTGACAATCGTGCGCTTCCTCTAACTTGAGCAAAAATGCCAACCATATAAAAAAATCCTGAAAATCCTGGGCCTAAGCTAAGCAAGATCGTACTCCTCTTGCTCTTGCGGCAATATGTTTTGGAACTCTGGAAGTGCAAAGTGATGGTAGACATGAACCCGGTGTTGGTTTGCTTTTGATGGTTACCGCAAGGCAAACTCTCCCGACCCGGAAGGCGGCCTTTGAAAGAATTCTGACTGCAAGATTCCAGTCCAGATAAACGGAAAGACTTCCGATATAGCGGATAAGGATGCTTTCTATAAACAATTCCCCGCAGTTCAGAGGAGACTTCCTAAAGGCGACATTGTCATCGTGATGGGTGATCTGTATGCCAAGGCGGGCTCTGGCAAGAACTTACTGGAACATGTGATGAGGAAACATGGTCATCGCGATCGTAGCGATAATGGCGGGATTTTCGCGGATTTCTGCAGTTCGCACCGAACCGTCGTTGGTAGGACATTGTTCGAGCAGATAACCTGCCATAAGGTCAGTTGGCCAATTCGTTTTTGATTTTGTGTATATTTAAAATTGGGGTGACCCTCGGATAGTTTTCAAGGATAAGTGAGCCATGTGGACAAGAGCTAGCCATTTTATAGGACCATTTCTGGAAGGTAAAACCCGGCAGGATCGAAATTTTTGCTAGTATTAAAAAGTCGCGTGTCCGCATAGCAAAAGGCTGTCATTCATAAGGTCGCGATTCAAAGCTCACTGATGGCAGTGGAATGTGAATTATGATTTCACTTTGGTGCTGTGAATGAATACCTGAGTCAAATCAGGGTTATAATCTCGGGTGAACGCAATGGTGACCACATTACCTCATATAGGGTACTGTACTCCTATAGTGTACCGTTACGGTTTTCAATGAAGTACTCTAAAACACTTCAAAGCCCTGATCCAATTGGATTGTTGCGCCAACGATTATTATTATTATTGAAAAGCCGCCCACGACCTACAAGCAGGGAATTAGGGCAGCGAGAATCCGTTATTGATTTTGAATTCTCAATTTAATGGAGTCTTCGACTTCATAAAATGCAAGTAGTGCTGGATTCGAAAATCTTTTATTCTTTCATAGAAAACCTCCTACTAATAGCATAATACAGCCAAACGTGTTCAAATTTACAATCAAGAATAATACCAATCTGCATATGATAATCCCATTACCATAAATGCCATAACTGGGTGCATTATTACCCACAATTTCAACAAATTTTGCCGATCCTAACCGAAACACTAAGGCAGAGTTGGGCGAGGAAATGAAGGCTATTCCTTCTGAATTTGCTCGATTTGCATGCAAGCAAAATTTATTTGGCAACGTCATGAAACTTTTAAAAGTGGATATTACGCTTTTCACGGAGGAGCGTAAGTTTCCATCAGGTGTTGTTTTCCATGTAGACCATTTTGTTTTATTGGATGGCGTGCACAGCGTGCTTGGAACAGGTCTCGAATACTGAATTCTTACCCAGAGACTGGTTCGTAAATGCGAGGCAACTTCGAATGGTCCTTGGAGAACTTTTATGAACGGTAAACAACAATAATCAGAAGCAACTCGTAAAATTTTCCGTAAGGACTCTTCAAGTCAGCAGCGTATTCCTTTTTTTTTAATTTCAGTATGTCTAGAGGAAAATTAAAGGAAATAAAATGAACCTGGCTGTTACTCACATCATTCTGCTACACAGCGATTTAGTTCAATCACCATTTGAACAAACCTTCACGTTTGATGGGTGAAAGGACGACACTTATTCGAATTCGTGGCATGAAATGTTCACAACCAATATATTTGCACGCACAAGCTCTCCTATAGTGTAATATCGCCAGTAGCTAACTCAACGTTTATTCAGACGATTGGGCTTGCATTAGGTGTCAATTATGGCAGAGATAAATTCCATTGAGACAGTTTCCAGAATCAAGAATATATCAAACTTGCACACAACAGAGTATCTGGATGTATCCAATGAAAGGCAATTTATTGATTTAGCCCGACCCACACTTAGCAATGGAAACGACACGATACTAAAGCCCCAAGACAAGCAAGGATAAATCCAATAAAATTCTCTGCTGACAGTCCCAATCGTAACGTCTATCATTTCCAATGGCACGTCGAAGAGGATTTGAGGCAAGGAGATATCGTCCTGCGGTCGCTGTACATTGATTCCAGTTGATACTATTCCTCCGTAAATATGCAATGTTTAAGTAATCGGAGTTGAATACTTTTCCTGATTTTCGTTTCAATTTTCTAAGCCGCAACAACTTCGTTCATTTTAGCAAAAAACTTGAGAATACAAAAAAAGTTGAAGACATTCCATCAATGATTCCCTCTCCATATCGGAAGCTTTTAGTATCCAACAATTACCAAGAAAAGTCCATTATATTACTGAAATTCTGGTTCCATAAATTAAGTTAACGCGGAAATTCTTTGGAGCACAAGCTCCCATTTTGTGCAATCGTGTGGCCACTACTATTTGTTCACTTTCTATCTGATTATTCCGAAACAATGATATCTTTATCTCTGAATGGCAAAATTTCTATGAGACGTTTCTCCTTAAAGCCCTGTGGATGTGTATATTTAATCTGATCTACCCAAATGCATACCGTCCTGTTACCGAACTGTTAATAGGCCTTATTTGGGTCCATTCACACTGCTTTCCTTTGTAGCTTGATGAAAGATAATAAGACGAATAGGCATTATTGTGGGAATTCGTATCTTAAAAGATAAAAGAAATGGACGAAATGCTAACATCGGCATTTGAAAAATCGTGATCAAGCCGAATTGCTTTCCTGATTATAAAGTCGATTTTACATTTATGTTACCACTAATACTTCTAATATGAAGAAGATCGAAAGTAAGCAACCGAAAATAGAAATCTGAAATG
This sequence comes from Hermetia illucens, assembly GCF_905115235.1. Classification (NCBI taxonomy): domain Eukaryota; kingdom Metazoa; phylum Arthropoda; class Insecta; order Diptera; family Stratiomyidae; genus Hermetia; species Hermetia illucens. The sequence continues at coordinate 125,920,844 of NC_051851.1, read as the reverse complement.
ACATGAAGCTTTAAACCAAAGTTGAGATTTGATACTAAGAAGTAGCATTGTCAGTCGTTGTATGAAACTTAAAAATGGCTGCTGAACTTTCACCACGCAAACGTACTTCCAGAACGGTCTCAACATGATGTCTTGGATTTTGTTCAGCAGTATGCAAAGGGTTAGGACTTATAAGCCTCTAGTTTTCAATTTTTCCGAAATTGATGGAAACAAAACAGCTACTGCTTTGTGGAATGTAGGGCATCCATACTGTCTCAGAGAGATGGCGTTTCAGTTTCATTACCATTACGCCTAACGCTTTGTATATCAAAAGCCTACAACAAATTAGGAAAAGTCATAAATAAAGTATAGTTGGAGTTACTCCACTAAGCTAAACCTTACCCGCTCTATTTTGGTGAAAGTCTTTCGACAAGCCGACTAAGAAAATGCATTCAATGTCGTTAATGATAATAAAGATCGTGTTCAATTCAACACCCTGGACAAATTATAGAGCGTTCACCTACGCCGATGTAAATTAATCCGGATAAAAGAAATACGTGTCTATGCGCTAGATATTGATACCCTCCCTGGAAAGACGGAGAAACTCGAAAGGGTTCTTCGAAAAAGGCACATTGATGTTTTCGCTCTACGTGAAACTGGATGGTGTGGTGCCAAAAGCTGAGGCATAGAAAAATGGCTATAAACTTCTTTACTTTGGCAGACCACATACTCATTGGCATTGCCACCTCAGAGAGTTTCAGTGATGCCATTAAAGAGGTCCAACAATTTGATAACCGCTTGATGAAGCTCACCATTATATCAGCTGATCGTACAATTCACTTCTTAACCGCACCACAGATAGGTCGATCTAATGCCGAGCAAGATGCCTTCCGGCAACTTGTGGATGGAAAGACCTATAACGTGGTTACTAATGACTATATTATTATTCCGGGCGACGTAAATAGCCATCTGGGCGAAAACGCATACGACAGCAGGTTCAATGTGAGAAAAGAGTTTCGCAAGCACAACGAAAGTGGCGAGTGTATAGTCGACTTTACGAAGGTTCACACCTTCTACTTGTGAATACTTGGTTCATCAAATGATTGTCTCATATTCCTGTATTTTATACTGGGAACAGTAAAACAGTAAAAATCGACTATATTCTCACAAGACGCCGACATTTTACCACCGTCACTGATTACAAATCCGCTCCCTATGAGACCATCGCACCTCAACATCGGTCGTTGATTGCTGTCTTGCGAATCAATTCACCGATAAAACGATGCACAAAGCGACCTATACAACCCTCGGGATCAGTACGCTAGGGAAGCGGTTTTTAACGATAATATTTGGTTTTGGAATGGCCATGTCCAAATGAAGGTCCACGAAAAGAAATGCTTCTACCATTAGCTTTTTGGCGATAAAACACTGGCCCATTTAGAGAGCTGTATTGATTTCTCAACAGCGGACATAGACGCACACAGGATATCGAACTCTCCTATTGCGATAATGACAAAAACAGTACCTTGCATACCAACCGAGGAGCTGCGATAGGTAGATGCGGAAATCTTTTGATCGGCTTTCAACGGGAAAAAATAATTAACTTTCACTTTCACAAGCAGTGCCATAATTTGGACCAATTCCACTAGTCAGTGGAACTGAAGTTGGGAAGTAATAAAACGAATGAAATCTGGGGAAGTAATAGGACCTAATGACGTCGCATCTGAGCTCTAGAAACTGAAGAGCTTGGAGCCGACACTCTAGCTCAGTGATTTCTTCAATTGGATTATTGAGGAAGGCAGAATACCATCTGACTGGCAAGAAGCACCACGGTTCCATTATGGAACTAGTGACGCAATACATGCTGCGTGGTTACTCATTGAGAAACAACGTGAAAAGCGTTCTCTTAATAATGCATTACGATGCCACACGGACTCATTTGGTATGCTATACGAAAACACTTAGTACCGGAAGAGTTCTTGCGCTGGTTTAAATTGCTTTGCTACGAAAACTGTCCCATATCACTCCTCTTTTTAAAGGTTTTGTGTAAAACAAAACGCTAATAAAATCGGTGTATCTGTCTGCCCGTCACACGCATTTTTCTCGGAGACGGTTGTAGCGATTGATTGACATTTGGTAGAAATTGTTAGAAAGTTACATAATTTTATGTTCAATTTAAACGGGAGTCCCCATACATGCAGAAGGGGGGTGTGTTTTTTTTATCAAATATAGTCATGTGGGAATCAAATGAAAGGTCTCGGTTAGTTTAAGAATCCGATCTTAATTTCGACATTTATTGGAAAATTGAGGAATATGAAAGGAAGTGATCATTTCTTTAACGGACTCATTCTTAGAAAATACCCTACTGGAAGATCTGAAAAAAGTAGAGGTTGCCACTGCCTAAATACCCTACATACCGATATCTGTTCAAGTAAAGTTAATAGCAGTTTATTACCTTAATTTTGAGTAATTGACTGGAAAACCCCACTTAAGTTCATCCCAATACCACGAAAGCAGCAATATAGCCTATAATATTGAGCATGATCCCACAAAGGTTGGTGGAAATCGCACTATTACTAACAAAATTATAATAAGTAAAAGTTGTCGTTTCTTTGCAAATTCAAGACTTTGAATGACACTATCACTTGGAGGGATATTGGGGATATTTTCACATAATGTGTTCATATATTACGTGCTACGTACTAGTGGAACAAATGCGCACTCAAATGTCTTTACAAAAGGAATACACAAAGCTTCCGGTATCCTGATTTGTTTATTGTTATGGACATTGTGGTACGAGACACCCAGCGTCAAGTGCCCTATACACTGCTTTCTGCAAATGATATTTTGATAACGTTACAGCTGTTCTCGAGCCTTTTCTTCAAAAATGGAATGATCGCCTCATGTAATTTGTATAAAATCGAATTGTTGACTACCAATCCCAAAGAAACAAAGAGAAAACTGGGCCGCTCTAGAAGAATGCACCCCAGGATATACTGACGTCTTCTACACCGATGGCTCGAAAACAGAACGGGGTTCTGCAGCAGGAGTCTACCTCTCGAATAGAAACGTGAGTTGATTTTTCCCTTGGAATAATATGCAACGGTCTTTCAGTCTGAAGTGTATGCGATGCTAAGGGTGGCTACCTGAATTACTGGCGAGCAGTTTGAAGGGTGAGCGCGTGCTGAAGTGAGGGCGCTGTACAGTCCTTTGATTACTTCCAAAATCGTTCAGGAATGTAAGAACCGATTGAACATTGTTTTTGGATCCAATATGCTGGAACTGCTCTCGCCAGCTGGTTATTATGATGTACAGTATGTAACAGCTACGACGATGAAATCCGAACATAGCTTTTGGCAACCAACAGCGCTTATTTCAGCTTACAGAAATTATTTCGTTCGAAAGGTCTAACCATAAGATCAAAGCTCTTACCTTACAATACAATGAACTTCCCGCTCCTTATGTAGTCCTCGGAGACCTTAGTTCTTAGCAAGAAAAATTGCGAACTCTTTTCCGCGTTCGAGAGAAGAATGTTCTGAAAAATTGTTTGGCACCCTATATAAGGATGGACGATTCCGTGGCCTACATAACGACGAAATCTATGATCGATACCACGACCATTTGTTTGTGGATAAAATCCAGCTGAATAGGCTGCGTAATCCGGATGGATGATAATAATCCATCCGGGAAAGTCTACAAAGGCAATATCTATGCCAGAAAAAGAAAACGGGGCCTCAAATAGAGCGATGGCGTAGATCAGGACCCCAACCAGCTTTTAGGGATATCGAATTGGTGGACCTCGGCGCAAAACCGGGGTGTCTGGTGTTCCTTACTAAGGCGGGTACCGGTTGCTGCGCCGTTGATGATGATTTTTATGAATTGCACCGATTGTAGCAAAAATTGAGAGAGAGAGAGAGAGAGACGTTTTTGATGGCATGGTCATGGAATTCGCGCCAACGAGATTTCACTTGCCAAGGTTGGTATAAGAATTGATGGTAATCGCCCAAAGGCCGCCCGAAACAACGATGGTTATTTAATAGCCTCGCGACTATATCTAGATAAGACTTTTGACAAAACGAAATGACGCAATCGATCAAGCCAAGCCGATCCCGCTTCTGAACGGAGCAAAAGATGATGAAAAAGAAGAAGATCTGCAGTAGGTTGATTCGATAAACCAGTATTGAGTTTCAGAGACCCCACTTTCAGGAGTGGTATCATATATGCTACTAGAATTATAGAACTAACTAACCCCTAGTTACAAGCAATATTAGGGAATCTTCTTAAGAATGCAATCTCTCGATTACCTCGATTGACTTTACTAGGTTGCACAACATATGTGAGGGCTCATAGTTCCCGCCAAATTTCGTGCCAATAGATGCAGCCGTTTCTGAGAAAAATGGGTGTGACAGATAGGCAGAGAGTGAACCGATTTCAATAGAGTCTTTTTTTACAAAGACCTTGGAGAGAGATTTTTTTATACCACACGACTGGCGATTTTTGCAAATGTGCACATTGACTGGAGTAGGTAACATCCCTCCCCGCTGTAGAGAAAGACAAGTCGGGAAACCGGAAGCTGGACGCTTCAGATACGAAAGGTTTTGTTTATTTCTTAGTACGGAGCACGTAATATATCCATATATTATGTGGGAGTATCCAGTTTCGGGTGATATTGACATTCATAGTCTTCAATTTTCAAAGAAGCAAGAAATTTGAGGTATTATAACTTTGTTAGTAATAGTGCGATTTCCACCAAACCTGGTAAGATCATGCTCTATATTATAGCCTATATCACTGCAAAATTTCATGGTACTAAGATGAACTTAAGGGGGGTTTCTAACCAATTAGAGAAAATTGTAGTAATATACTATTATTAACTTTATTTAAACAGATATCGGCATGGAAGGTATTTCGGAGCCTAGGCACCATATAGTCGCAGCCTCAGATTTTTCGGTTTTGTAGGTTCTGAGAATGGCCCCCTTAAAGAAGTGGTCACTTTCAACCCCCCGCGCTCCCCACCCTTCCAGTGAATGTCAAAACTAAGATCGGCTTTGAAAAGTACTAATCGAGACCTTTAATTTGATATCCTACATGACCATATTTGATGAAAAAAAATTTTATACCCCCCTTTTGCATGTATGGGGACCCCCCCCCCCCTTAAATTCGACGTAGAAGGATGTAATTCACTGTATGCGTGAGCGTTCACAGTTCCCACCTTTCTACCAAATTTGGTATCAATCGCTATAACCGTCTCAGAGGAAAATGCTTGTGACGGACAGACAGACAGTAAACCGATTTTAATAAGGTTTTGTGTTTACACAAAACCTTAAAAAGAGAGAAGTGGGAGGTAGTCCGGGAGGTAGTACGGTTCCGATGCATAATTACACGGACGAAATATGGTGAGACGACCCTCTCTCATTTGGAAATAAAATAATGGAGTCCCATGCAGAAATATCGGGCAGGTGTGTGAATAAACCGCATTTAGAAGAACGAACAACTGTTTGCCATATCAGTAAGGATTACTGAGCCGAGCCAATGGTGTAAAATGTAATGGGAAGGCGGGTAGAGACCGCTACAATATTACGGTGGGTAGCATATGTTAAAAGTATAGAAGATATCTCAACATAAACTTTTATGATAGATATATGCACGTAGTACGACAGCGAGCTTTATCGCAGTGCTAACGTGTGGAGCCGGTAAGTACCAATCAATCATGGAATCCCGAAATTGAAGTGTTGTGGACCACATTCCTTCATGCCGGCAGCTCTGAAAAGAAATCTGAGAGAGAAAATTCAGCGGTCGAGCAATAGGATGCGTGTGTGATTACAGTTTAAAGGGTGCTTATGAAAATGTTGTGGATTCTATTGCATTTCTTCCCAATAAGACCTCTCAGAAATCTCTGCATCTTTCGGCAACTCCCACAGTAGTCACGGAGGAGCTGTTGGATATCTTCATTTGAATAGGTGATGATAACATTCCGGACCTGGACTGAATACCAATTAAAACCTTTAAACTCGCCAAAATCCACACCGGACATTGCGTTGAGTTGTTTGAAGCGTGCATGCCCGAGGGCATCTTCACTGCAGGATCGAAGTGACAAAGGCTGGTGGTAGGCCTATATGTATCTAGATAGTATTGGGAAAGTGTTAGAGTGGATAATTTGTAATAGATTACTCCCAGCTTTTGATAGCCATGGCAATAATATCAGATCAACCATCGATGCCATCAAATGCTGCTATTGTTGATTGCTTTTAGCAATTAGAAAGCTTTGATACGATACCAATGACAGACCCCAGGAATACGTTGTCTCCGTGATGTATCACAGGCCTACGTATTGAGCCTACTACTTGGGAACAACAAGTGCAATGATGTATTTAATCTTCAGATTCTAGGTGAAGCCATGGTGGTCGTTAAGCATCTAGTGATGATAAGCTATACTCACAAGGGTGATTTCGAACGTGAGGGGGCCGCAGTGTAATTATAGACTACTTATTTCCAGGGTGTTGAGCTCAACCTTGTTGTGTGCAGGCCTAATTTGAAGAAGAACATTTTAAATATAATGCAATGCGAATAGGCAGGGTGCAGTCTATAGAAAGACACCCATTAGGATGTGTTCTACGGTTAAGATGATCCATCATGCATCATCTCGGGAATGATGCTGATTGACGTCTTGACAGATAAGATGACGACCATATACAATGTGAAGTTAACACTCCTTTATCGTAGACGAAGAACGCCGAACGTAAGAGATATCTAACTAGATTGCAAAAGCGTTGGTGGCGCTCGGAAAAAGGCCGGTAATGTCTACCACTAAGTAGTGGCTGGAAAGGTACCATTGAACGATTAACTTTAATACTACGCAGTTTCTCAAGGGAATTTAGGGGTTTCGTCAGTACCTCTATAGGTTTAAATTGGACAATTTACCAGGCGATGGTTTACAGAAGAGAGAATAAACCCAGAAGGAAGTCTAAGTAAAGTGCTAATACCGGAAAATGCGGTGAGGAAAATGTTAGCATCGTAGAGGGATCGGCATACCGCCAACCCCATGATCGCAACGATCCCAGGTAAACTGCGCAAAAAAGAAGTGGTCAGGAAGGAGCGGTTGGAAATCCCGAAGATCTAGCGAAATTAAGCTAACTCTCGGTGATGTAATACCTTATGGTGGATCTACCGGGTAGGGAGTATCGAGGGGAAGTGGATTTAACAGGTAAAAATCTCGCACACTGGCATATCTAGGCTAGACTTCTTTAAAAAAAAAACGGGCAAAAAGGCAAAAACACAATGAACTAATTTGACTAAGACTGCGTTTTCAACAAAACTTTAAAAATGAAAGATCGTGCTAATACTTGTAAAGCCACTAAGTAAGTAATTTTCATAAGGCGCAACCTTCAAGGAAAAAATCAAGTGAAGTCATTGTTATTTCCCAAGCCTTCTTTCAGATCGACATAACGAGCTCTACCCTTTTTTGAAAACTGGTGCCACCTTCATGTAAAGTCATAGGCTACAAAACGAGCAATTCGGTTGGTTTGACAAATGGAATTCAAACCAGGATTACAACCGACATTTCTAGAGCTTAAATAACCTTTTCAGAAAAGTGATACCGAATATTTTTCGGATTTAATGGCGAAAACCTACTGTCTTGAAATTAGTTTCAATTCTTTGATATGACAGCGCGATCACTGTTAATTGGAGGAAGGATTCACGGGATAGTATGTGGGTCCGAGCCTGATAAATGTAGTGCTGCGAGGATCATAAGCCTGATTTTGAAAGAAGCAAGGACACACGCTATAGATCTTCCTACGATAAGTACTCCTTCAAACAATAAGGCAGCGATCAAGGTTCTGCCTTGGCACCTGCATTAGTCAAGACTGGTCTGAGACTGTCTAATACCTTGCCAAAGTAAAATGAGTCTACTTTAAAAATACATCCTGATTGAATGAAGAGGTAAATCGGCTTACAAAAACTGATAACAAGGAATCTTCATTAAATTCTGAACCATTCTTGGTAGACTCAATGGTCGTATACTTTCGTATATACAAAAGGCACTAAAGGATTTGACATACTGACAAAGCAACTAAACATATCTGGTGAAGTGTTATCTAGGTAGGAACTACTTAATAATAAACTAAATAAAAAAAAACAATTTAGTTCTTCAAGAATTCATGGATATATGAAAATAGTTACAATGGATTAGGACAAGGACCTACCATAATAAATCTCAACAACGCATATTCAGATAGACTATATGAATGAAATACTCTCCGCACAAAAGTTAATAGTTAATAGTCCACCAAATTTTGAAAATTTATAGTTCACACTAATTGCATTGTGATCACAATGCCTACTTTAGGAAGATAAAAATATCATTCCCGTGAATCTTTAGAATTTAGTAAATCCATGCATAGAAGTGTCTAGAAAGTGCCTTGAAAAGTAAACGGCATGCTAAATGGAATAGTCCATTTTTGCAAAAGTATTATGCACTCACCAGCATACTCTGCTCTAAGTGTCTTCTCTATAGAACAGCACAGTGCTTCCTTTAAAAGTGCTTGGAGCCACACGAGTGTATGTAAGTACAACATTTTTTTCCGCAATTTTCATTAGGAGCCATAAATCGTGGTTAGCCCATCTTGCTGGGACATGGAGTCTTTACATAGCGGTGCATAGAAGTGCTTGTTTTCAGAAGGGGCCATGATATCAAGAAAAACTTGGTGCCCGTCTTCTCTGGAGTTAAGCCAGTATGATAATTTTCTCCATGTAGCTCCAGTGCAGTGTGCAAACTCCACTTAATATCCAGGAAAGGAAAACGGTAATGATTCTACAAGTTTCTTGCCATACTTACGGAAATAGTTGGTAGAATATGCAAATGCAAATGACATTCAACATGTGGTCGCAAACAGACTTATTTTTGATGTGTGGCACACTTCAGTTATGACAGTAAAGGACTCATTTTTATCTCCATGTTAAATATTTTCTACGCAGGTACATCTATTTGACAACTGATGAAGTAAAATACACAGCAACTTTTCCATTTATCGACCTTGATAATATTGAGATACAATGGTATCATCATCTTAAGTAATCCAAAATTCAATTCTCACTTAAATATCCGCCTACATACAACAAATGTCAAGTGAAGCTGGAACGCCTGCGAGCTCAGGAAATTAAATATGAGTCCAGGCAGATTTTGAAGACTTTGTGCAGAGCGAAACGCTATAATAATCATTTCACGGCCTGTCTGTCTATACGTCCCCAAGTGCAATTTATTTCGAAGCGGTTAGAGATATTGGCATGAATCTTTATGGGAGATGAAAAAAAATATGAAACTCTATGCATTTAAGTGAGGCTCCTCAAGCATGTGAAAAAGGAGCATTTTTCTCCCGGATGTAATCATGTAAGATTCAAACGATAAGTATTGATTGGAAGGAGCGACTGTAGAGTAGTCAAGAGGTTCGAATGAAAAGTCTGTCGGCGAGGAACTTCAAAATATAAAAATAATATGTCTAGTTGCACGGAATTTATATTGGATAAAGGCACTGTCCTTTCTATTTAACAATTTTTTAATCTCTGACTTGATTTAGATTTATCATCAAGGGCGCAGCAATTGGCGTCAATAAGGATCCCCAAACATCGTAGTTTTGTGTAGAGGTTTACCGATTCGATATGCCTGAAAGCTGTTTTACGTCCTGGGCGTTGGATCTCAGGCAAGTTCCGCCATGTTTTCTTTTTCTATCACAAATGCTACCAATTATAGAGTGGCTCGTCGTAAAATCAGGTTAAACATGTAGTGCAAATTTACACCAAACATTTGATGATCGGTGTTTGAAATCTAATAAACGATGTAGCTATATGGGGAATGCATTTTTACTCTGTCATTTCTTTTTCCCCGCAGAATCGTCACAATAGCTTACTTCACGGAGAAAGCCGCCATTCAAGTGGCCATGCGATGATGTTTTTTTGTTGTTTTACCGTCCAACTTAAGCAGTTCCTCCTTGAGTAAAAAAGGGGGCACGCAAAATACTCCGGATTTCGAAATGCATTGCCCTACCGAAGGAAAGAATCTTGCAGCCTGAGTGGGTACAAATACTTCCTTTAACTACCGTGTCTTCTCAGGAATTACATCATGTTATAACTCAGTTCATCCTAGAATAAATTTGTAGGATCATTTTCATGATGAGTTTTGTGCTGCTATTCTTTCGCATTTTCCTACGGATTGACGCCAGGATCTTCATCAGCACTATTCCCGCAATTATATAAAGTGCCTCGTCTAAGATCACTCTGAAAATGCTACATACCCTCAACAACTACGGCAAGATTCTTAATTTCTTAGATCGCTAGATTTTCACAGAAGTATAATCCACTACATTCGATAGAATAAATCTCTTTAATAATAATAATAACTCCGCCGAAGCCGGTCCCAAGCCCGGTTGTGAAAGGAGGAGGGATAGGTAGCTTCGGTCTGAATGGCTGTACGCCACCGCAGCGTCTCAGGGGGTAGGTGAGGAAAGTGCAGGAACTTTGCAGTCTTGCAGATTACTCACTAAGGAAGCTATCTACACACCTGGCAGCTAGGGATAAAATGCACCACCAACAATGAGAAGAAGGAGAAATTTAAGGTCCGGTACGGATAACCGGCGGGAGTCGTCTGACTTGGTGACTGGGTCGGGCTCTCGTAATGGACAGCACGGCGTCGAACCCGCTAGTCGTGGGCGGTTCGACGTCTAGGCACCACGACGACCAGGAGCACAGCTCCGCCTGCTGCAGCTGTTTCGCCACAATCTGTGGCGACCATTTCAGCAGGTTCGCGTAGGAAGCGGATGAAATGGACTGAAGAAATGAACCTCTTCATCATCCGCTCCTACTACGAAATAACGGCGGGGGCGGGTACAACATCTTACCGCCCCTTGTTGCACCAGAGATTCGTCGAGCGTTTCCCGCAATTCGCGCACGTGTGCAGCGAGTCGCAGACCAGTACCGCTTTATTACTCGCAGCGACACAATCCCGGCCACCATCAGGGAGCGTGTTCGACTTGAAATCATCGGAGAAACTGGTGACCGAGAGTCAATGGGGGCAGAGGCGGCAGCATCAACAACACCACGCCGCACTGCAGCAAGCAGTTTCAGTACTCGCCGAAGCACTCTTCTCCACCGTCCAGCTGAGGTTTCCGCTGAGGTTCGGGACGAATTACAAAGAGCCTGTATAGAATTCTCGGATATGGATCCTTTGCATAGACCAGGTATTCTCATGCTCTATGCATCTCCGGCAACTCCGGGAATTCTATCTCAAATCAATGATGAGATTGCATCTCGACTATGTGCTGATATGTCGCTGCTGCAACTACAATCACTTGTGTATTGTGGTGCAGTTGCGGCTATCAGATTGCACGGTCAGAGATTTGCTTTCGTATTATTGGTTTGAGTGACAAAAGGGATCCACCATGGAAAATTCGTCTGGAACCTCGGCGGGATTCACTAAGGCAGGACATTGCTAGACTGATTCAGATCAGCACTGGCAGTGCCAGCCTACGGGTGAGAAATAAAGTGCAGAGGGTTTACCGGAACTATGCCATCCCCTGTGAGACACCCGTAGTTGAAATTCTGGACACACTAAAACAGAAACTTTCTGTCATATGCAGTCGGTTAAGACGGTATGGCGAAAGTTATTCCAGACGTATCCAGAATGCAACATACGCGAGGAACCAGCGGAGCTTTTTCAGATCTCTCAACGAATCCCAACAGAGCGCCCAGACAATACAGTTCTCGGTGACGGAAGAAAGAGTATTGGGGTGGACTTTGGGGGTTACCTGCCCAGCATGCTGAGCATGCTGAGTGGATCACCGCCGAAGTCACCCACCATGCCAATACACCTGGCATGAATTTCGCGGATTTTACCGAAGAGGAAGTTCGACGAGCCATAAACATCTTGAAGAACTGGAGGGGTCCAGATCTGGATCGGGTGCAGAATTTCTGGTATAAGAAATTTACCAGCGTACACAGTCGGTTGGCACGCAGTATAAATGAGGTCATGAGTCGGCCGGAGGAATTTCCACCTTTCCTTACTGTGGGGATTACCTACCTTATCCCTAGGAAGGACACGGTGGAGGACTCCGCAGACACAAGACCGATCACTTGCTCACCAACCCTCTACAAATTCATCACGTCCATTATTAGTGGAAGGATCAATGCGCACCTCGAGACCAACAACATTCTGTCCGAGGAGCAGAAGGGCTGCCGAGTTGGGTCAAGGGGTTACAAAGAGCAACTCATTATCGACTCGGTAGTTGTAGGACAAGCAACTAGAGGCTAAAGAAACCTCTTCAGTTGCTATATCGATTATGCAAGGCTTTTGATAGCGTTCCGCATACCTGGCTAATCGACATCCTACATCTGTATCGCATTGATCCAAAACTAATAAAGTTTTTGGAGACAGTCATGGAAGGGTGGCATACCACCTTATCGGTGCGTACATCTGAGGGTGATAATACCTCAGAGCCCATCCGTATACAGAGGGGCATCTTCCAGGGGGATTCGTTGAGTCCCCTTTGGTTTTGTATGGCACTGAACTCCCTTTCATGGCTACTGAATGATGCTAGAGGGCATGGTTTTGCAATAAAATATGGCCTACGTGCTAAGTGCGAACTGACACACTTAATGTACCTAGATGACATCAAGCTGTATGCTGGTAGTGACAACCATCTTAGAAGTCTGTTGCGAATAATAGACATGTTCAGCCGTGATATTCTGATGGAGTTTGGATTAGACAAGTATCGAATCCAAGATATCCGCAAAGGTCATCACGAGCCGCATGCCGGACATAGCATTGGTGACCTCCACATCGAAGCTATAACCGAGACAGACTTCTACAAGTACCTAGGAAATCTTCAAGGAACCCATGCGCCAGTTGGTGATCTGAAGGAAGCTCTGCTGTCCGAATTCCTGCGACGTGTAAAGCTGGTGCTGAAATCGCATCTCTCGGGGAAGAATATAATAAGCGCGTTGAATGTATTCGCTATCCCTTCATTGGCTTATCCATTCGGAATATTGCCGTGGACGAAGATCGATCTGGAAAACGTCCAAATTCCGAATGCATCACCCAAAATCTGCCGCGGAGCGGATGAACCTGCCTCGTGACATCGGAGGTAGGGGCGTGGTTGACGTGGCGGCACAACATCATCGCCAAGTCGACTCGCTGCGCGCTTATTTTTACAGCGAAGAGCAGGCGAGTCCCTTGCATGCGGCTGTCTGTAAGGCAGACTGTGGACTGACTCCACTTAACTTGAAGGATCGATATTTCAATCCTCTGAGTGGGGTGAAGTCGGACCAAGAGCGGATCGATGAATGGAAGTCGAAGGCAATGCACGGTAAACACGTGAATTGTCTTTGGCAGCCATTTGTCGGTTTGCATCTGTCAACTAGATGGCTGTGTACTGGGGTGCTCTTTGCTGAGACGGAGGGTTCATGTGTGCCATTCAGGATGGCGTGGTCGCCACCCGAGCTTATAAAAAGCTCATCATGAAAGAACGGGTGGAGAACGACCAGTGCAGAATGTGTGGTTCGGCGTTAGAGACGTTGGAGCATCTCATTTCTGGCTGTACTGTTATGGCACCGGTGTAATACATCACCAGGCATAATGCTGTATGTAAGGTTATCCATCAAAATCTTGCATATAAGCATGGGCTGATCACGGGAACATGACCGGTTTACCGATATGAGCCGCAAGCAGTACTTGATAGTTCTGCTTACAGCATGTATTGGGACCGGCAAGTTCTGACTGATCGCCATACCGCACACAACAAGCCTGACGTACTGTTAGTTGACAAGACGGGTTGCTCCGCGTATATTATTGACGTTGCTATCCCCCATAATAGCAACATTGAACGGAAATACGTGGAGAAGAAGGTGAACTATGAGCCATTGGTACGGGAAATCAAGGAAATTTGGCGTCTCGAGCGGGTGGTTGTAGTTCCCATAATATTGTCAGCTACAGGTATTGTACCTAAATCCCTGACGGCTTCCCGTGATGTCAAACCATGCAGAAGTACACCATTCTGCATACGTGCTCGATGTTGCGGGGAGTACTCGACGGATTCTCCCACTGACCTACCATCGGCCACCACCACCAGTCCCCCTTTAGTTTTTAAGTAGGTAGGATCGTCCGAGCCTAAATGCTTAGCACTTAGTGCTAGTATTAGGTAAAATCCGGCATCTGCCGGGATTGTGATAACTCGGAAATAATAATAATAAATAAATAATACAAGCATGGGCTGATCACGGGAACATGTCCGGTTTACCGATATGAGCCGCAAGCAGTATTTGATAGTTCTGCTTACAGCATGTGTTGGGACCGGCAATAATCCAATTAGATCAGGGCGTTGAAGTGGGAAGCACTTCATTCAAGATCGTAACGGTACATTGCATGATTACAATACCCTATGATAGGCAATGCAGCCAGCGCTCGCTCGAGATTATTACCCAGATTTGACTGGGCTGGGTCGACTGGTATCCGAATTCCATTCCACTGCCACCAGTGAGATTTGTCCTATGTATGATTTTTTGGTGATCAAGATTTCTAGTAACTCCCGCTTTTTCACTGTCGTCCCTAGGGTCTTTGATGCTTCCTAATCATGTTTTATGTTAAAGTAGATCATCTGGCGGATATTATTTCGATGTCAAGTTTCTTTCCAAGATGTTTAACCTGGTAACTGATTTAGGAGTTGTCAACTTCAAAATTGGACACTTCTCGCATGATGACATCGCTGGTGGTCGACCTGGAGCCTTTTTCTACCTAGTTTTCCAGATCCGCAATTAAACTGATAACGACTTCTCCCAATAACTCATGGGACTTCCGCAAAACTTTTTTCCCCACCTTGATTCGAAAATTATATCGATTTCCACGGAACTCTGCCACGCATCGAACGTTAGCTAACTGAGGAATTCAAGCTAACTTGAGAAGAACGTATGTGCTACGTTTTTTGTGCTCCTAAAATCTCCAGATCAGCCCTTTTAAAACAAAAAACCTAATTATTTTCACGTAAAATAAGGAAGCCCAATAGTACAATTGATCAGAATTCGGTATTTTACGATATAGTGCAAAATTTTGCATATTAAGGAATTTTTCGGATTTGTAACTATGTACGAATTGCAGAACTTATATGGAAAGTACCACATATAAAAACACCTTAAAACACTTCATACCTTAAGTGTTTAGTCTTTTGGTTTAGGATTTGATTAATGCGAAGTCGCAGGTATCATGCTTGGTTTGTCCGGAAATATCGCTTACTAAAAACCACACAGCGGAAATGTATGCAATCATAAGGCTTAAGAACAAAAAAACGTCGGTACCAAAAATACCACCCACCGAGATTGATGACATCATGGCAGTGATCACGTCAAACCCACGTTTCATAACCCCGGTAATTGCATAAACAAAAATTGATGAAAAGTGTTCATTTGAACCTAAAGAAGTTTGTGTACATAAGGCAGATCAAGCTCAAAGAATTTCATTTAAGTGTTACGCTACGGTGTTATGGTTGGTTAGTAGAACAATCCCTCGAGAACTCCCCGTAAATTTGGTAAAATGAACGAGACAGTGTGAGAGTATCAAGGCATCAAAGGCGAGAGATTTAAGTACAATACTTGTAGCTGTCAACATTATACGGACTACAGCTACCCATCTTGAGACGCCAGGCATAGTTCAATTTTAATAAGGGTTAGCAAAGTCAACAATTTTTGCGGAGCAACCCGTCTTGTTAGCTAACATCACGTCAGGCTTGCTGTGAGGTATATGATAAGCAGGCAGAACTTTCTGGTTCCAATGCATGCTGTCAGAAAAACTATCTAGTGCTATCTGCGGTTCAGATCGCATGCTTGTATACAAAGTTTGATGAATTATCCTACTCAAAAAATTATGCCTGTTCCGTGTATTACACCGGCGCCTTTACAGTGCAGTCAGAAATGAAATGGTCCAACGCCTCGAACGCCAAACCACCCATTCAGCACTGGTCGGTCTCCATCCGATTTTTTTGACAAGCTTTTTATAAACTCCTACTGTCTCAACAAAGAGTTCCCCAGTACAAAGCCATTTGTTTGGCAGATGCAAATTGATAAATGGCTGCCAGAGATAATTCACGTGTTTAGTATGCATTGTTTCCGAATTCCATTCATTAATACCCTCTTGGTTAGGTTTCATCTCACTCAGAGGATTGAAAGATCGATCCGTCATTTTAAGTAGAATCAACCCATAATCTTTCCTACGAACAGCCGCATGTAGGGGACTCTCATGCTCCTTCCGCAAAAATAAGCGCGTAGCGAGTTGACTTGGCGATAATTTTGTGTCGCAATGTCAACCACGTCTAATGTCACGAGGTAGATTCATCCGTTTCACTACAGAATTTGGATGATGCATTCGGAAATTAGCCATAGTAGTCGGAAGTTTTCCAAATTGGTTTTCATCCACGGCAATATTCTGAATGCAAGTAAGAGGATAGCGAATACAATCAGCGCACTTGTTTTAGGCGATTTTACGATTTTAGTGTTAGCGTCACATGCCGCAGTAATTCGGCCAGGAGAGCATCCTTTAAATCATCAACTCAAGAATGAGTTCCTTACAGAATTCCTAGATATTTGTAAAAGTCTGTCTCGGTCATATCTTGGATGTGGGGGTCTCCACTGTTATGTCTGGCATGCGGCTCGTAATGATTTGCGGATGGCTTCTAGTCAATATTTGTCTATGTCAAATCCAGTCAGTGGCTAATCATGTCTACTATTCACAACAGATTGCTGGAATGGTTATCAGTACCAGAATGTAGCTTCATATCGTCTAAGTACATCAAGTGGATCACCCCCACTAAGCATGTAGACCAGATTTTATTGCGGAACCATGCCCTCTTTTATTATTCTGTAACCATAAAAAGACGTTCAGCATTATAAAACACCAAAGAGAACTCAATGAATCCTCCTGGAAGATGCCCCTCCATATGAGGATGGACTCTAAGATTTTGGTACCCCATGCACTGACAACTCAGTATTCCACTCCGAATAGATTGGTAATGATCTTAAAGTGCGCACTTATCCTTCCACTAATAATGGAGTTTATGAATTTGTAGAGAGCTGGCAAACTTCTTCTGTGCGTGGGGTCCTGCACAGTATCCTTTTTAGAGGAAGGGTAGGTAATCCGCGCTGTGAGGAAGGGCCGGCTTGCGCAATGTGCCAATAGTCTATATATATTGATGAACTTTTTATACTGGAAATTCTATATTCCATCTAGGTCAGGGCCCTTTCAGTTCTTCGAAGTATTTATTTGTCGTAGGACCATTCATAGTAGCATGACTGTGCCTTCAGTGCTCAGCATGCTGGGGTGCTTCATCATCATCGCACTCTCTGATCGCTCTGTAGGGCTTCGTTAAGTGATTTAGAAGAACTTTTGCACACGGTGCATTTCGAACACATCTGGAGTTACTTTTGCCATACTACGACAACCGACTGCATACGACAGATTCCCGCCGGTTATCCGTACCGGACCATAGATTCCTTCTTCTCCTCATGTTATGCATTTTATACCTAGTTGGCAGGTATGCAACTGGCTTCCTTAGTGAGAAATCTGTAAGACTACAAAGTTCCTGCACTTTCCTCACTTACTCCCTGAGACACTGCCGTAGCTTTTAGCCATTCAGATTGAAGTTATCACCTCTCCTCCTCCTCCGGACTTGGCGCCAGCTGGGACGATGGTAACTGGTGATGAGAAGCGGATCGTTTACAAGAATGTACAACTCAAACAGCCTTGGTCAAAATGTGAAGATTCGAATCAAACGAGTTCAAAAGGAGAAATTTATCAAAGGATCGTTTCCCTTCAATATGGTGGGATTGGAAGGATTTAGTATTTTTGAGCTCTTATCAGACTATATCATAGTATCTTAACTAAATTCAGCGAAACTATTCTCTCAATTAGTAACCTTGTTTAACAGCGCAGAAAAAGTGTGCAAATTCTGAGCATAAGTTAACCCTTCAATTTTGCCATGGTGATAAATAACGTAATGGCACACTGGTCAAATATACCTTGAAGCTTTAGTGATCAATACACACTGTCTTACTATGATTCCTTTTGCCTTAAGACATTTGACAAGTCCCCCGTTCGAAATTGCAAATGCAATGCATCAGAAGCTATCAATCAAACACAATGTAAAGCAGAGGGCGAAAGGTTCACTTCTGTTAAGCTTCCTCAACGCCTATACGTAGATCTGGCCTGTTAAAAACCCAGCAATATTCGGAAGATAGTGATTTTGAATTGTTTCTCAAGGACCCCATTAAGAAGCTGTAGTGCTACCTTAATATTTCAAGGGCGACTGGAATTTTGCATTTATTGATCCTAGATTTGAAGTACCTTTTGCTGGACTATACAACTCACTAACTTTTGTCACTTTTGGTCCTTACAAATTTCTAGTACACCCTAAGTATAATAAAGAGACGGAAGCCTCTCGATCTCGTTAATCGAATCGAATCCCGGTCATCTTGTATGTTTGTGTTCCTATACCGAATGTCTCGCTGTTGTAGGTTTACCACTGGCATAGCATTAAGAGTAATGACAGTGAACTGGCTCATTGAAACCTAAAACAATGTGGATGTCCTATACCCCACAAAGGAATAGATTCTAATAATGAAGTGGTGAGATGATTTAAATATATTTTGCTTGTTATTTTTTTAGTTTTCTGAAGGGGAGAGGCTGTCTGGGCTGGAAAGTCATAATTTCTTCCACAGCCCAAGTTACTCAACTGAAAAATCTGAAAGAAAAAACAAAAAACTGCCACTATACGGTGTCAAGGCTCCGAAAGGCCTTCCATATCTGCTCAAACAAAGTTAACAATATTCATCATCATCATCAACGACGCAACAACCGGTATCCGGTCTGGGCCTGCCTTAATAAGAAACTCCAGACATCCCGGTTTTGCGCCGAGGTCCACCCATTCGATATCCCTAAAAGCTGTCTGGCGTCCTGACCTACGCCATCGCTCCATCTTAGGCAGGGTCTGCCTCGTCTTCTTTTCCTACCATAGATATTGCCCCTATAGACTTTCCGGGTGGGATCATCCTCATCCATACGGATTAAGTGACCCGCCCACCGTAATCTATTGAGCCGGATTTTATCCACAACCGGACGGTCATGGTATCGCTCATAGATTTCGTCATTGTGTCCATCCTCATGTAGGGGCCAAAAATTCTTCGGAGGATTCTTCTCTCGAACGCAGCCAAGAGTTCGCAATTTTTCTTGCTAAGAACCCAAGTTTCCGAGGAATACATGAGGACTGACAAGATCATAGTCTTGTACAGTAAGAGCTTTGACCCTATGGTCAGACGTTTCGAGCGGAACAGTCTTTGTAAGCTGAAATAGGCTCTGTTGGCTGACAACAACCGTGCGCGGATTTCATCATCGTAGCTGTTATCGGTTGTGATTTTCGACCCTCGATAGGAGAAATTGTCAATTGTCTCAAAGTTGTATTCTCCTATCCTTATTCTTCTTCGTGTTTGTGTTTGACCAGTGCGGTTTGATGTTGTTGGTTGATTCGTCTTCGGTGCTGATGTTGCCACCATATATTTTGTCTTGGCTTCATTGATGCGCAGCCCAAGATCTCGAACCGCCTGCTCGATCTGGATGAAGGCAGTTTGTACGTCTTGGGTCGTTCTTTGCATGATGTCAATATCGTCAGCATAGGCCGGTAGTTGGGTGGACTTGAAGAGGATCGTACCTCAACATCACGGATGACTTTCTCGAGGGCCAGGTGAAAGAGGACGCATGATAGCGCATCCCCTTGTTGAGACCGTTGTTGATGTCGAATGGTCTTGAGAGTGATCCTGCTGCTTTTATCTGGCCTCGCACATTGGTCAGGGTCAGCCTAGTCAGTCTTATTAATTTCGTCGGGATACCGAATTCTCTCATGGCCGTGTACAGTTTTACCCTGGCTATGCTATCATAGGCGGCTTTAAAGTCGATGAACAGATGGTGCAACTGTTGTCCATATTCCAACAGTTTTTCCATCGCTTGCCGCAGAGAGAACTATTTTTTTATTTAACCATATTTTCTAAAAAATGGCTGAAAGTTTCCACGTTTGGTGGGAATCCCGTTTTACCCGTCTAAAGTTGACAATCTGACAAACTAAATGCATAATCATAAGGACCTATGTAAAAACAGGGCAAATGCCCACTCAAATATAAGAAAAAGACAAAACTTTTCATACCAGTCATTACAGAAGTATGATGCAGCTTCAACGCATTATTGAATTATATACTTTTCATGATAAAGATATTATTTTGAAAGGGTATAATGTAGATTTCAGACAGTGGAAATCGAAAAGATTGCAGGAATCAACTGCCAAGGTTTAGACATATCCTCGTCAAACACAGATAAAGAACTTCCGCAAAAAGGGGGTAGCCATTGCTTTGTTTCAAACTTTCCTATTGTTAATAACTTTATAGCAAACTTCCATGAAGACAAAGGTAGTAAGGAACCTAATGGGAATGTTTCGTAAGCATCGTGAAAAAATTAAATTATAAGTCCAATCTGGTGACTGAGTTACAAAAACTGAAAATTTAGCTTTAAATGCCCCATTTTCTTGTTCAGTAAAAAAATGTTCTTGACCCATATTCAATGGAAAACGAAAGTACTTTACTCCGGGCGAAAAAGAATATTCAGTATATTCAGAAACGACGAGTAAATTCCCTCTCAGTCAGGAAATCCGAGGGTTGTTTTTAATTAAGAAAACCAACGTGCCTGGTTGACGGAAGTTCGAGAACAGAGAAAAAAATTGGGGTTCAATTTAGACGGTACTGATATCAAGTAAAGTTAGGAAACTCGTTTCTCATAGCAGAACAATACGATTTATTAATAGATTAATCATATTTATAAAGGCAGCACTAAACCTTTTCAAATGTTTTGAAGTGAAAACAATTTCAAAGTAAAATTACTGCCAGTAGTATTTTCTTAGATATTCAGACGTTATCGTAAGTTTCCGGAGTTGATTTGCTAGATACTCCAAAAATATGAATATGAAATATGAAAAAATATAAAGAACACACACTAGAAAGTAGTACTTACGAGATTTGAATAAAAGATAATTAATTACCCAAGGGGAAAATACTTAATATCACAAGTATAATGTTGGGAGCAGCGAATTTTATTTGAGGTGTGAGCGAAATACATAAGAAACAGTTTTCCTGAACGTTAATGAACACTGTCCGCCTGTGTTCCTACATTTCCCATGCTTACGGAGACAGAATATTATTCGTTATAAGACTGACATCTACATCAGAACTTATATACCCGAAAAGAGATGGAAAATATTAACAATAGAAAAACAATCCCGAGTGTCTGTGATAATTAGATATCATTTCCGCCACGAAACTCACCTATGTATCAGTTGTGAGACAAGACGTCATGCTTTCCTAATTTGGATGCGTCCACATTGACTGACAAGCAATGATATTAGTTCGAATAATTTTCCGTTACATTCAGTAGGATTATAATTGAAATTGATATAACTTGATCCATCTTATCTGAAGGCGCATTCAAATCTGACGCTTTTACGGTTTTGTGTCAAAACAAACCCTTTTTCACATCAGTTTACTATCTGTCTGTCTGTCAAACCCACTTTTCTCGGAAATGGCTGTATCATTGAGATGCATGTGCCAAACGTTTTCATACTATGAAATCCTATAAATTCTGTGAAAAGCATGGGGCTGGGGAGGGGGGACATATAAATGACGAGGGGTTCCAAAATCCGAATTTGGAATATCAATTAAAAGGTGTCGATTCACACTTTTCACTTTGTTACGTGTTACGTGTCGCAAAGTAAGAGGTTTGGAAGTTAAAAAGTACACCGATTATGTATTTGTAATTAGAATTAAAATATCTGTAAAAAATACGAGACACAGAGGTAAATTACGAGCTAAAAGATAATGGCAAATGAGGTGTAAAGAAGCCGGCATCAATCGCAGAGATACACGTAAATGTATATCTGCAGGAACGCAAGCAACAAGAAACTTTGAAAGAAAAAAAAAACACGGAAGAGTCTATCGGGGGCTCGAAGGCTTCTGGACATAATTCAAAAGTATGATCGAGATAACCACTAAAAGTGGTAATGCGGAATTAATCATGAAGCCAACTCCAATGCTAAATCAGCGCTTGTCAAATTTCAACATTATAAAGCCTGCCGAAATCACAGCCAACTCTCTGAAAGAAGTAAGTAGATAAAAATCTCATATCTTTGTAGTATCTGTATATTAACAGTAAGCAGACAACATTGTGATAAATCTTTTCGTGAAGAGCGGGGCAAAGTTTTGGCCTACACTTTATCCATATCTGTGATGACGACTGCAAATATTCTACTCAGTATATACTCAGCAGGTGGATTGGAGACTCAAATTATATTCAGAAATATATACGCAAAATCTAGTAGTAGCGACGAAGTTGGACATATGTTAGTCGGAGCCAGTAGGTCAGCTTTCTACCTTAGAAATTGAAGCACACCCTTGTACTTCTTCTTCTGCAGCTTTCCCGTTTTCGTCGTGATTGGTTACGTATTTCATTATCATTTAGTCTTCATATGAATTGATTGTAAGATTCTTTCGATTCGGAGACTTCTATCACTGAATAATTGACGGCAGCACTACCGCATGGGGGCTTCTTTTTGATCTGCTTTTATGTAATCTGTTTTGGGCACTTAAATCACTGACCCTGGACGCCAGCAAAGAAAATCTCTTGACGATTTACTGAGTGAAGACTACGGGTCAAGAAATACTGAGCCTAGACTGCTTCGTAGAAATGTCTTCCAATATATATTAATTCCACCTTTTTATCATCTGTTCTCTTCATTGAAAATCAAATGTCAATATTTATTTCTTAACTACTACTCCGCCACGGAGAACACCAGTGGTGGCAACTGTCAATCGAAGTTAAAATAAATTTCGCATGTTGTTAACCCCGCTTCGCCACAATCCAATCAGTACCTAGCGTATAAAGTAATCATTGCTTCAGGTGGCTTTTTTTTCGTTTCCCATCGACTTCTACTTGCAGCCTGTCAGCGAAAGTTCCATACCGTCGAAAATGCCTTTCTCACAATTTTTCCACCACCGATCAGGGATGTCTTCATTTCGGATGTGATCATGGTAAATTACGCCACTGATTCAACGCAGCATCTTTGTCTCCTTTACTGCGGGGCGTCGTTCATAGGCAACGGTACTACGGTAAATTTTGAATTTAAATCATTGATTCGTCGATCTTACAATTTCCACTTCATCCAAGCTGCGCTGATACGTAAAACAATTTCATTTCGCAGTTCACAATTGATTGATAGCACTCATGCGAGATATTTAAATCGTTTAGTTCTGCGTAGGTCGCTGCCATTGACATTGATATTGCTTGTTTCGTTAGGGTTGGTCATCAAAATCATCACGTTGCCTAAGACGATCATTTGGTTTTTAACAAGTTGCTTACCTTTGTGATAAAATGGTGAGAATACATCATCCTCATAGAGCAAATGTCTTTTCTATGTCCTAACAATGCAATCTAGAGTGGGCGTCATGGCGTTTCTCCATGGCTAACTGCTGTTGACTTTACTAAGGGCTAGAGAGGAAGAAGCTCAAAAGGAACCAACGTCACCCAATATGTGAACTCCGCAACCTCCTGTGTAGTAGAATAATAACTCCGAAACTTTGTAAGCAAAAAGATTGATTAATTTTCAAATAATTGGGTATGCAAGAAGTCATTGTAGATAGTTAAGTAAAAGTGGAACTAACACAATGCTCGCCGGTATGTGACAAATCGTATCAGCAATACATATATCCAGGAAACCCAAAATATTGTGTAATCATGGCCTTAAAGGATCGCATGATGTAGTTAATGATAGCTACTTAAAACACGCTTTTAAAACTCTAATCAAAATCAACTGATAAAATTGTTCCTAGTCGGCAAATGAATAAAATAGAAATTTTTTGAGTGGCCCGACCGAGGAAGGACTGTTTATTTTTTTCATCATCTGTTCCTTTTTGACCAAGGTGTACGTGATTCTCCTTCATTAAACTAGAATTTCAAGTTCAACTTCATCATTCAAAACAATATTAGACATATTGGGTTGGGGAAAAAGTAATGTCCTATTTGTGAACGAATTTAAACGCTTTATTTAACATACTAGAATTATCCGATTTAAGTCAAATATGCGCCGTTTTGTTCGCAAACTTGTTGCCATTTAGAAGGCAACTCCATTATCCCCCTCTTATAAACCCCCCCCCCCCCCCTTATTTGCAAAAAAAACTCCGACGGCCAGTTTTTGCAAGCCTCTTTTGAAGCGAACTTAGTAGCACCAAGAACGTTTTTCATGGACCGGAAGAGATGGTAATTACTTGGTGCCAGGTCCGAACTATACGGTGGGTGCGATAGCACATCCCATCCGTGCTCCCGTAGCTTCTTGAGATTTTTGCACGTGATCCACTTTTCATCACCAGTCACCATCCGCTTCAAAAATGGATTGAATTCGTTCCGTTTCAGCAGTGCATCGCAGGCGTTGATTCGGTCGAAGAGATTTTTTTCCGTCAACTCTTGTGGCCACCAAACATCCAGTTTTTTTGGAAGCCAATCTTCTGCAAACGGTTCCAATTGGTTTTATGATCCTTACCCAGTTCCTGGTCAATCGAGCGAATGCTCACATGCCGGTCTACTTGGATGATGATTTGATCGGTTTCCACGACGAGTGGCCTACCAGCACGGGGTGTATCTTCGACATCCACTACACGAGAACAAAATCGATCGAACCAACGCTGTGCTGTGCAGATCGTTACAGTATCGGACCCATAAACTTCACAAATTTTTTTGGCCGCCTCCATCGCATTTTTACCTCTCAAATAGTAAAAATGTAAAATATGACGAATTTCTTCCTTGGTGGACTCCGTCTTTGACGCGCTATAACTTGAGACTGAAACCCGATACGATAAGGACAACGCAAGATATGTTTAAGTATCGCCATCTATTGACAAAATACGACATCATTTTTTCCCCAACCTAATATATCAAACATTTTTGGGAGACAATGGCTTATCAGTTATTTATCATAGTAAATTTAAAATGGCGACCTGCCCAGAGTACGCGTGTTACTCTGGAAACAAAAAGAGGCTAGGAATGCGAAATCCTAAAATAAGTACATCGAATCGTTTCTAATGATCGTGAAGTGAAGTTGCGCTGGCTAGCTAAGGATGTTAATAAAAGAAGCGCTGGAATACATTTTGCACCATGTTTTGAACATTAAGTAGCTACCGTAGTTGCAGCGTAATTAAGCGGAATTTTTCCGACGTTTTGTGACGAGAGTTGAAATGGAGCCACTATAATACGCCTGACGCCAATAAGCAATATGCGAGCGGCTTAGAATAGACGAAAGTTGATCAAAGCGGTCAAAACACCAATTTTCGGTTAGGAAGCTTTTGGTCTCCGGTTTTTAAGATGCGCATTATACCATCTTCATCAATTATCTGCAGAAGAGAAGAGCAGTTACCGGAGAGTATCATACAATGTTATTGGAGAAAATGAACGAAGAAATGCTTGTTAAAAGCCCCGGGGACTTTTCAACCCATGTAATATCACGACTTAAGACCGGCGAAATTATTGCTAATGTCCCGATAGGAACTCACAAGCCAAAACGACTCCTTCCCTAAAGTGCGTGGCAACGGGCACTTCAGTGGAGCTGAACTTAAATCCTGATAGCACGGCTACTTTTAGGATTCGTTGACTGGTTTGCATGTTAAACTCATAAAGCTATGTCTCATGACCAGTTATATCACATTTTATGAATGTGGAGTTGGAATTGTCCAGTACTAGCATATCTTCAGCGACCTATACTCGTACGTGACTGAGTTTTTGTTGAGAATTTATGTTTTTCGAAACTAATCGAGCTGTTTACTATTTGTCTGTCTGAGTGTCTGTCGCACGCATTTTTCTCAAAAACTGTTAGATCGCCCACGCATACAGTGAGTTACATCGTTCCACGTGATCTCAATATGGGGAGGGGGGATCTCTGAAAAGGGGGGTGGATGTCCACGCATACCTACGTCGAATACGGGGGGGGGGATCTCTAAGTGCGAATGTGGGGTGCAAACTTCTTTCCACCAAATACAGTTAGTTGGCGTATCAAATGAGAGGTGTCAATTAATACTTTTCTCAGTTCTGACATTTAATGCACAAAGTGGTCATTTCTTTCATCGGATCATTCTCGAACCTACCCAACCGAAAAGTTTGAAAAACACATGGTGCATAGGCTTCGAAATAATCTCCATACCAATATCTGTTCAAATAAAATCAATAAAAATACAGGGTACGTACGGTATTTGAGGACATACATATATGTGGCTATAACCTCCCGGAAACATTATTTTTCTTTTTACTCCTTTCCAAATGAGACAGAGACAGAGGACTATAAATTAACTCAAGAAATGAATAGACATGCAATTATCGTCGCTATATGTGCAATATACAGTGATATAGAAATCTCTAATTTTCTTAAGTGCGCCTGTTCATTCGCGCATAAGGTTCAACGTGATTTGGAAGCGTCAGGTGGCCATGCAGAATCTGTTGCAACAAGTGCAAGCGATCGTTGACGAGAACCCTTCAAAATCAATGCGGTCTTTCTATTTCTGACGGTCTTATCCGTCGAGTTGTCCACGAAGATTGCCGATATAGATCATACGTTATGCGCAGAAGACAGTTTATGTCGGACAAACACGAGAACAGCGAGTTACCCTATCAAAACGCTTTCTTAACAAAATTAAAAATCCTAAAGCGCCTGAGATATTGTGGTTTTTTTCTGACCAAAAAAGTTGCACATAACACCGAACTCATGAACTCCTCAGACTTTTATCTCCTGGATTGCTACGTATGGGGCGTAGTTGAGCGTGAAACCAATAAGCATTCTCACAACACCATTTCTTCTCTGAAGGGTGCAATTAATGTTGTTATGGTCAGTATGAATAGGGAGCATATGATTCGTAAACGCTAATTAGTTTTACTCTCAAGTTGTCCTCTAATACCGAACGCAGAATCATGAAATTTTGCAGTAATATAAGTTATAATATAAGTACGATCTTAACAAGTTTGGTAGAAATTGCATTATTATTAACGAAGTTATAACAGATCAAATTGTTGTTCCAGTGTAAATTCTAAAGCTTTGAATGCTATGCATTTAGCATGCCAGACTACTCAATTTAGTGTGATACTGATATTTAGTGTTCCAATGAATTTACACGGAAGAGACAACTTTGAACTCTTATAGCTTTTCTTATTATTCTGGGATAAGCTTAAGGGGTCAATTTCATAAAAAACATAGTAATATATCATTTTTAACTTACTTTGAACAGATACCGGCATGGAGTGTACTTTGAGGTCACCAGGCACCATACAGGTTAATGACTTTTTCCGAATTTTCGGGTTGGATAATTTTTGCATCCGTGAAGGAAACGACCACTTTGCAGCTCCCGCACTGAACGCGTTTACGATAACCGTCAAAACTAGGACCTGCTTCGGAAAGTACTAATCGAGTTCATTTGACTATATTTGGGTTATGGATAAAACCCAGCTGAAGAGGTTACGGTGGGCGGGTCACTTAATCCGTATGCATGAGGGTGATCCAGCCCGGAAAGTCTATGAGGGCAATATCTGTGGTAGAAAAAGAAGACAGACCCTGCCTAAGATGGAGCGATGTCAGATTGGTGGACATCGCAAAATCGGGATGTCTGTAGTTCCTTATTAAGGCAGGTCTAGACCGGATACCGGTTGTTGCGCTGTTGATGATGATGATGATGATATTTAATGAAAACCAATTTATACCCCTCTTTTGAATGTATGGAGATTACATCTCAGCTCAGAAGATGTAACTTATTGCATGTGTTGGCGTTCATATTTCCCACCTTTTCACCAAATTCCGTGTCAATCGGCAAAATCATTTCTGCGTGCGACAGACTGACAGACAATGAACCGATTATAATAAAGTATTGTTTAACATTTCCGAAAAACCAAAGAATAAATGAGGCGACTGCAACGAAAATCCTTCTCAACCACCGTACTCCCTAGTCATGGAACCGCGCTATTAATTTGTTTTCCGGAACTTGGAGAGATGGCTACAGAGCAGAACAGCAAAGAAAGAAGGGATTACCCGGAAAGATAGGCTTATTTTGATGTGCTTTGGAGGAACCCTCCGAAAGATGTACTTGCTCTTGGAGGGGACCACATTCTTCACATTGTGTCCGTGCCCTATGTAGTAAAAATCAAAATATCTAAAAAGGAAAGACGTGGCTGTATAGCACTGGCTGTTTGTAGCGCGAAAATACGTCTTTTGCCGCAGACTCCAGTGCAGGAGATATCTTATGAAACATCCGCCAGAGGAAGTTCTGCAAAGGGATGCATATGTCGGTCAGGAGGCGGCAACGACAGTACTCTTGTTCTGGAAAGAAAACCAGAGAAGGTCGTTGAAAGTCAAAACATGGCTTCAGACTTAGACCCACTGAGAGTCAAACAAATTGCCTTGCTAATTTTGAATGGAAATTATTATTTTGAATATGCGTGAAAGATGTAAAGCGCAGAAGATTAGACCAGATCTGCCGGAAAATGGAGGAGGGATGGTGGAACTGGAAGCGCTACCGAATTGCAAGGCAGGTAGTTTCTAGGACATAAAAGAGAAGGCATAGACGGAGAAAACGCATCGATAGGAAACCGACAGTTCAATACATTAAATCGACGAAGCGCAAGACCTTTGCCGAAGTTGTTGGAGGGATCCGCTGTAAGATCAAATATGGAAATGGAAGGCAATACGGTACCTCAATTTTCTAGCCTAGAGTATGTATTTCTCTTTGAAAATTCGGGGTCTTGGCTGTTTTACAGGAAAAAACGAAGTAGAAGAAGCCATCAAGCGTGAATGCCCAGAAGCAATCAATACCCATATACGCCTCACCTGTGTGAAGTTTCGAGGGTAAAAAATCATTATTTTGCAAATTATCAATACAACATACACACAATACGTAAGGAAATTTCCGAACAGCGGGAAAATTAAAATCCTTAAAAGCCTTGAGATTGCGCCCAGATCAGGCATTCGATAGAGCCAAATGGCGAAACCGATCACGACGAGCGGACACCGCTTGTGAACGGGAAAAATATGTACAATGCGGAAATGAATGCTCGGAACAGTGTCTAGCCTTCAAGGTGGAACTGGTCCTTATTCAATATGGGCACTATGCAACTATTCACGAGTCACTAGCGTATTTAGTTACGGAAGTACAAACTGACCTAGTGGTTATTAACGGAGAGTGCGTAAACAAGGATCATCATATATCGGTGCCTTCTGTGTTCGAAATGGCGTGTTCGGACGCACGACCAAGAGAACGGCTTTGTCTAGATTCGGCGTTCAAGGGTAAGATTTTTCATTATCTATCTAATGCCGAATTGGTCGATGCCGAACTTTCTAAGCAGGTTTCCATCTTGATGATTCGGTCTTGGATACGGAGAGACGAATTATGATTGATAAACTCATTAATGATAGGGCACTTGAATGGGGTATTCGTCATCCAAACTCTAGGGTGAAAAAGATCCGGAAAATAGCGATAATAATGAAACTTAATTAGTTTTGAACATTGCGTCCACATCAATGTTTCAATGTGCAGACTGTTAAGAAAGCATTGGAAACGTAACCTTCTCCCTGGATTCACTGTTGTCGTCAAAAAAAGATTCGATTTCTCAAAGGCTCCACAAACGACCATCATCATGGGACAACCAGACTGGCCTCGAGCTATGTGCTGTTGGATGGCTAGCCGTTTCGCCATTCAAAGAGCCAAGAGGAGACATGCCGGAGAATGATAGAATACAAATTGGTTAAAATGAAATTCCGTGGCGCAATAAGTGAAATAGATGTCGGTACTAACAGGAGGAAAATCGAAGCTTTTGCCAATTAATGCAAAATGGATGCACTGCATCATACGGGCGTTATTCCCCGACCATGCCGTTGATGATAGCGGAAAAAGCGAGGTTTTCCCACCTTTCCCCATGGAAGAGCTAGAAGTGATAACCTGCTTCATGAAAAATAAGCAGAAGGAAACCCTTACCCATGTCGAGGCCAAAAAGACTCAGATCAACCTACGATTCAAAAACTTGTACTGAGCAACCATTAAGTCAGTGGGTAATGATACATAAGTTTGGAGCTCTAATCGTCCTAGATACTGAGAACAATCACTTCCGCACCGTAGGTATGTAGATATTAGTGGCCGCGATGGCCAATTAACGCTGTGATATGTCATTTTGATATCACCAACTCTTAAGACCATGATTGCTGTGGTAAGAGCAAGGAGGCAGAGTCCAGCCGGCTCAGATCTTCAGAGCGAGCCTGTAATATTCACGCGGTATATTAGAACCTTGTGTCCGGATAGCTCAGTGGTTAGAGCACTGGGTTGTCATACGGAAGGCTGCGGTTCAAATCTCGCTGGTGGCAGTGGGATTTGTATCGTGACTTGACGTCGGATACCAGTCGACTCAGCTGTGAATGAGTACCTGAGTCAAATCAGGGTAATAATCTCGGGCGAGCGCAATGCTGACCACATTGCCTCCTACAGTGTTCTGTAGTGTACCGTTACGGTCTTGAATGAAGTGCTCTAACACACTTCAAGGCCCTGATCCAATATGGATTGTTGCGCCAACGATTATTATTATTATTATATTAGAACCTTCATTATTTACGGCAACTTTAAAACTGACATATTCTGATTAACTTGCTACACATCGAAATAGTTTCATCAGGTGTTCATCACTTATCACGAACTCCGTCGAGTGGAGAAGCGACTTCACAGACGGAAAAAGCAAGCCTGGGAGAACCAACAAGTCTATGAACTAGAAAAGTACAGGGAGCAACCGCACCTGGCGCGCAAGTTTTACCAACAAGTCAGCAGGATGAAACCTTATACACCTCGATGCTCATCCTGCCGAGACAAAGAGGGAAATCTGATTTGCGACAGAATGGACATATTAGAGCGATGGGTTGAGTACTTTGATGAGCTACTGAACAACCAGAACATCGGCGAGTTGGAGGTCCCGCCAACTGAAGACGACGATACTGCCACCACCAAGTTTAGGAGAAACAGTCCGTGCAATTCATCGGCTAAAAAAGGTCGGCTAATGGCAAATATTGAGGGCCGCACCTCTGGTAGGAGACAACTTCTTATATGGGAGTTGCAGGAGATATATTGTAAACACTTTTCGTAAGAACAGAGATGCAGAGCTTCGCTAGTGGCGTGTACCTACCGTACTGTTTCAGAGCTGTTTGCCACCCCGCTTTGCCAAGGAATGCAAAAGTATATATAAGCAGAAAGGAGACGACTCAAGAGAAGTAGTTCTTCGTGTCGCAGTGCGACATTAACTGATTGAGTGGCAACATTCTTGGGAAAATGAATCGGTTTCAGGTGAATTGCGCGATCATCAGAAACTTAGCTCAGTGGCAGTCTTACCTTGTTTTTAACGGAATTCCGAATGACGCCAATCACAAATTCTATTCTTCTGTAAGGTGAGATGGGATTCTGCACATACCCAGGAAAGTTTCCTCCGGCGAAGATGAAGCCGTGTTACATATTCGGTTCAAGTTCTTTGTCTAGCAATGCAGATTGATCTCCACCGGTAGAGAGACTGGGTTGCAGAGGATTTTACAAATTCCCTAACTTAAAGGTTCCCTAAGGTGGAAGAACGAGAGTAATGTATCGGTGCCAGGCTAATTATATGATGATAGCGAGGTGTTTAGTGTGAAATCCAACAACTTTACGTTGTGCTGTGTTACTACCAGGAATATAGTCGACTATTTAAATTGTATTATACATATTTCTTCTAGTTCATCTCATCTGATAATGGACATCTTTTTGCTTTAATTTCATTCTATCCTACTTTTACTAAATATACTATCGTTTACCCAACTGTTCATTTTCCCCGGTTGGTGTAAACGATAGGCAATTTTGATGGTAATCTCAATTAAAACTGTTCAATTCAGGGTCGCCTTCGTATATGATTTTCCAAATAGAGTTAATATGAAACAAATAAAATGATTTTAAAAGTTGATGTCAACGTTTTCCTGTTTGCAAATGATGATTTGGGACTCGTCCAAAAACCGACCTCATTTAAACGGTTTGAAATTATAAATGGCATGAGAAGAGAACCAAAAAGCAACGTTTAAAAATAACCTCTAATAATGATTCTTTTTCTTGAAGAAAGAAGTCCCAAAGTACTAACATGCCGTCTTCCTACTTAACAATAGCTGCCCTATTTCTAGGCTAAATTGAAATTCATATGATTCTATGAATATCTCGCCTACGATAGCATTAATGTTGGTGATGCCTCCCTCATGTTCAACAAATTCGCTTTTACCACAAACGAGGACGACATCTGTTTGCCTCTCTTTAGCCAGTTTCATGAAAACATAGCTGTGGATATCCTGCCATTAAATGATTGCCATGACAGCTGTTGCCGTTCGGGGATGAAATAGAGAGTAATGTCAGAAGTGACCACGAAATTCGTGGAAGTGGCTATGGTCAGAATTCATCTTGCCAAGTGTACAGTAGTAACACGCGAGTGGATGATGCCCTATTGCCTGAATCTTGAGTTTGTGATCTGTTTTTCTTCAAAGACCCAAAAATAAATTCATATGTATGTGATTGAAGTTGATATATATTCATTAGTAAGGGTAAGACCTAACTCATCATCGACACAATCTGCTATTGATAATTAATCATTTTAAGTAAATTTTAATATAAGTTGGTGAGTGCTTACACTTTATGGTGATACATCGCCCAAATACCTCTTCAAAAATGAATTAACGCCTAGCGAACAATATTTCCTCACAAATGCTCCTTGATCTTCTCCTAGTCGAATCTAGTTGCTGCACTCATATATTAATATACTTTAGCCTTCCAATTATGTATCGATTATACATTTGACCATATTCTGTGCTTACACGAGTTTAAGGCTCTATCATTGTCATTCGACTTCCCTTTGAAACACAAGTTGGTTTCGGATTCTTCCACCCAAACTCCATTAACTCCATTCTAAGATCACCCTCCATATATGCTCCATCCATTCTTGATTAGTTAAAATGTCGATGATTCCTCTTTTGTCATATGATTGCCATAAATCCATATGGGCGGCAAGGCGCGTCAACCACGCAAACATATGTGTCATCGCCGTCGATTTGTGGCAATGTGCGTCAGTCCCTCCAAGAATTTTTGAGAAGCTTACATCTTTCCTCAACTACTTTGGGTTATCAGATTTAAAGGAATCCACTTTTTAGCCATTTTGGGGTATGTAGCCTTTCCTCAATGTTTAACTTATTCGTTACAATTTCAGTCTTTTAACCAGCATATCCACGAGCCATGGATTGTCACCGAAGAACCACAACTTTATGCTTGGACGCGAAGGCGGACATAATGCTACCGATGTGTGTAAAAATATAAAGTGCGATGTCACCGACAGAAACAACACTTGCTGGGTATCATCGTCGATGATCTCGAATAGCCTGTCAGACTGTAGTATTACTGGTGTTTATCTTGAGGCCAAATCTGGTTCCATCCTTCTCAAAATCATCAGGATATAACCGTTTTTCATAATAAATGAATATTTTTATCTAACGGGAATGGTTACTATTTAAAACCGACTGGGTCACCAAATTTTATGGGTTGACTGGTGGTGTCTACACGGAGCTTCACTGAAAATTGATTTGCTGTTCTTCTTGCCTACTTACCTATATTGACATTTTTCTATGTTTTATTGTTCTTTTTTATGAAGGTGAAAATCTGCCCTGGATGCGCCTGTTTGTAGGACTTTTTCACACTAGAACCGCCTCGCCTCTCTCCCTACTATAAGATATTTCATTCCGGGGTCTCCTTCTATATGCAGTGTTTCTTAACCATAATTTTCTAGTCTCTGCTTTTGGTAGTGCATATGAGATAGTTCACAGAGTTAATCGTTTCGAAAGTAAGAGTTTTTTTGAGCTAAAATAAGCGCTATTAGCTATTAATAACCCTGGGCAGATTTCGTCCTCATAACCGTTATCGGTTGTGTTTTTCAATCCTAGATAGGATAAATCAACGAATTCAAAGTTGTAGTCTCCTTCCTTTTCTGTTTTCAGTTGACCAGTGCTACTTAATGTTGTCGCCGCCTTAGATTTGGTTGGAAACGTGATCACCATGTATTTTGCCTTACTTGCTTATTACTGATAAAGTTACAGTAACAAAAAATTGTCCCTTCTGTGTAAATTTACTACAACCCCAAGCACCGAATGTCGATATCATACATAAATAATTAGTCTGACATGCGAAATGCATACACATTATGAGCAACATACAAATGGAACAGTTTCGTACTCAAATATAACAAGAAATACCCAAGACCTTCCATACCTGAAGTCTCGAGCTTCCAGTTTTCGAGTTGTTTATATATGCAGCAGACAATACCTCATTGGCATTGATTCACTATAGCAAACTTTCAGCATAAGTTGATAAGTAGATTGGTGTAGTTTGTTGCCTCCATATTTAACCTGTAACTTCTTCGGGTCCTGATGTCAGTTCACAGATTTCTCCCTCACAACAGGATGAGCCTCGATGCGAATACGGCTTCATCCTGTTAATTTTTTGGTAAAATTGCCACGCATAAATGCGGTTCCCCCTTGTACTTTTCGGGTTCGTGGAACTCTTAGTTCTACCAGGCTTCTTTTTAAGGTTTTGTGTAAAATCTTATTAAAATCGGTTTGTCTGTCCGTTTGTCTGTCTGTCTGTCTACCTGTGCGTCACACACATTTTTCTCGGAGACTGTAACAGCGATTGACACCAAATTTAGTGGAAAGGTGGGAACTGTGAATCATCACACATACAGTAAGTTACATCCTGTTTCGTTGAATTTAAGGGGAGTCCCGATACATGCAAAAGGAGGGTGTACATTTTTTTTTTCAAAAAATATAGTCATGTGGGGTATTAAATGAAAGGTATCAGTTAGTACTTTCCGAAGCTGTTAGTTTTGACATTTGTTGGAAAGGCGAGGAGTTTGGGGGTCGAAATTGGTCATTTATTTAACGGGCTGGGCTGTGAAATAACTTCCATACTCATATCCCTTCAAATAAAGGTAATAATAGTATATTACTACAATTTTCAGTAATTGGCTGCAGAACCCCCCTTAAGTTGATCCTAGCACCACAGCCGCACCAATGTAGGCTATAATATAGAGCTTGATCCTGCCAAGTTTGGTGGAAATCTCACTGTTACTAACGAAGTTATAATAGGTCAACGTTGTTACTTCTTTGGAAATTCAAAATTTTTAATGTCAACATCACCCGAAAGTGGATGTTCTCACAGAATATATACATATATTGCGTGTTACGTACTGATGGGACAAATTCACACTCAAATGTCTTTATAAAGGAAAACACACAAACACACACAAAACCTTTCATACTTGAAGCTTTCAGCTTCCGGTTTCCCAACTTGTCTGGCTGTGAAATCGCTTCCCCGCTCATTATGCTAAGTCTCTGTGCGTGCCTGCGTCCGTTAAGACTACCGAATTGCCCGGTATATACCATTCCTCTGTTTAATTTTTTCAAACCAGTCCTTCTGACTGGGGCCAAATCTGCTTAAGGCTGTTCGAATGATAATGTTCTTCAGATGATTATGAAGATCATTTATCGATGCTTCATCTTCACGGCATCTGGTACCTGCGTTTGTTTCGGGATTCATTTCCCCTTTATAGGTGTTAGGATAAATTTCTTATGGATGTCTTTAGCGCCCAAATATTTGGCAACAAAATAGTGATCTAAGCCCATATTTGCCCCCTCCATGTTTTGACATTTATCAAGGCTGAGAAGTGGTGGCATTCAATTAAGAATTGGTAAATATGTTTGTGAACTTCTTTTCGCGTGTGGCAGAGCTAAGTGAATAGTTCCGAATCAACTATCAATGGTCATTTTGAACAAGCTATGAAAACCTACGTATCGTCAGAACACAGGCTCCGTCTCTACGTGGCTGTTAAAATCTACAAATATGGATATCATACCTAGGGCTCTGCAGTCTTCTCTGTAGAGGTGTGAACGTTGATGAGGCTTCAATTTTGGATTGTTGGATTGTCCCTTATTTTATAATAGTAAATTCGACTTCGATGTTCAGACCAATCTTGGCGAGTAAATCTGCATAAGTACGAATTACGTGACCATTAAAGACCCCTCTCTTGCAATTTTTCACGGTCGGTGTAACCTTTTGTTTATCTTGATTATTCGCATTTTGAATGTGATCACGCAGTCGCATTTTTGAACAATTTCCTCGAAAGTAGCACTGCTATGAGAAGCTAGGAAACATCATCTGCATAAAGCAGTGTATAGGGTGCTGGACGTTGGATGTACCCTGTAATAGTATCCATAACAAGACTACAGAGGAGTAGTGAGAGTGTTTTTCATTGATGAACACCGATGGTGCCACGAAACGGTTTTGATACACCTGCCACACTTTGAACTTTATTCTTCCGATCGTGATAGAACAATTTAATCTAGCGCACCAGTGCTTCTGGCATAGAGTGTTGTTGCAGAACATACGAAATGAAATGCTGGACGCATTAAACGTTAAAGGCTCGGCTGGCAATTAGTGCGAGTAGATTCCACAACTCTTCGTTTTTCAAGGGGCAGATGCGATGTCGTCAGATGCTGTTGCTTTCCCCCATTTCAGTGCAGAGGCAACTCATCAGACGCTGCCTCACCTCTACCCTGGTAGCAGCGTAACCGAAAGTAACGAGAAATGGTGATCGCTCCACTTAAATATAACCGAAAACAACTAATGAGTACGAATTATATTCAAGTGAAATTCGTCATAAGTTCAGACCTAAACCAGGCCGAAGTAAATTTTTTGTTGAGGATGCTGGGAGTCCTGAGTCCGCACCCACTTGGTGGCGGACCGGACCACTTGGTAAGCAACTTACTTACTTCGGCTTGGTTTAGGTCTGAACTTATGGTTTATGATGACAGTTTTTGGTTAAGTCACTTCGTTGGGTAGCTCGATTTACTTTTTTTTATGACCCCAGTTATGATGAGCTATGTTACTACACAGTTTGAATAGATTGTGCTGACCGTTCAATCATTCAGTTGACTGACATATCGCACAGCAAGGTTTTCCATTTGTCGGATTTCTTTAACTTCGGTTCAGAATCATATTAAAATAATTCACAATCACTGTGAGAAAGATTATATATATGGTTACCATTCAGCCCTTAGTGGGGTATAATGCGTCAACCACACCTACGAGCCATCGTTCGCGGTTACCTGAAATGCCCTTTAGCTCTCCCACTACTGAAGCGAAACGTTGAACCGTGCAAAAAATATATTTCGTAAAATCTGCGATCATTTTGGTTATAATGACATTTAATTTAAGAATG
Organism: Hermetia illucens; assembly: GCF_905115235.1. Lineage (NCBI taxonomy): Eukaryota > Metazoa > Arthropoda > Insecta > Diptera > Stratiomyidae > Hermetia > Hermetia illucens. The sequence goes on along the minus strand of NC_051851.1, from coordinate 125,883,424 downwards.
TGCTTTCATATTTATTGCTTACACTAATCCAGTGGCAAAGATAATGACAATAGCGCAAGTTCAAGCAAACCATTCCAACATATTCCTGCAGTAAGACAAAGCGTTACTGAGATTCCAATTTTATCTGTTTCAACGTGGTGACAATGAAGTATGCTTCAAAGGTGTAGCACTGAACTGTTTAAGGTCTTTTTTGGATTATATGGATGTGCACGATCTGTAGAACGGAATTGCTTGCCAGGCAACGTAAAACAATCGATTTATTGGGAGCCCTGCTCAAAGAGGTGAGGTGATGAAATTTTCGCGTTTCCTTAGTGTGTGACCTATTTACTTCCACCTTCGCCTCCTTTTCAACACGTCCGCCGGTCAGGCTATGTGAAATATAATATTTACAAAGAGATAGTCTGTAATCAATGGAAGATGTTATCAATGAAAAACTTTCACTTATCATAGAGAAATATGCTCCGAAAGTTTGCCAAAAAGATCGATGGCTGCGGATACAGTTTTTGATTTTTCTTAAAGAAAATGTTGTTTCTTTTAAAGTAAAAACAATGTTTTTGTTGGTATACCCTAATCCCTTTTGTTGTTAATATTACACAGTTGAAATAACATACTTTCTGAACAAGCAAACATTTATAATTTTCTAAATTTAGTTTCACCCTAAGAAAACAAAAAGTCTACAAAAACAAATAGATCAATATTTTATACATACGTATCCCGGAAAATATTCTAGATCTCCGCTTCTGATCGTACACTCAATGTGTATAAAAAAGTTTATGGAAAGCCACGTAAACGATGGAAGTGTCAAAATAAAACACAACAAAGAGGAGCACTCAACTAATTGTTGAATGATTTTATGTATCGTCTAACCATAGAAAAGTGAGGCACGTCAAATGTTCCGAACTCATTTAAAGTCCGAAAAGTAAACAAAGTTATTTAAATTATTGAAAATAATCCCAATCTGTCTAAAATGCCATAAGATATTTATATCTTCGCAAAGTTAATTTACGCTTGAATCTATTCCACCGAATCTCCTTGCTTTCATGAGAATTTACAAGATGCCCCTATAGTGATAGCAGGGGGCAACCCATGAATGTGAATTCAAGCACATTGTATACGTTACTAGGTTATGTATATTTGCTTTGTGCAAATGTGTACATATACATTCAATTACGTATGCTCAAACGTAGGTACGAGCCATTCAAAAAATGTTGAATAATTGCCAAAATTGCTGAAAGCTCATTGATATTTTAATTTTAGAACACATTCTCATTTACTGGCGCTGATGCTAGGGAATTGAAATCAATATCATTACTCTAGAGTGCCATCGGAAAATAAACTTGAACTGGTAGACAGAAGTAGTTTCTCACTGTTTAATTAGAAAATAATTTCAAGAGCAGAAGAAAAACTATGGAAAACACGGCAGGAAACACTTGAAAGAACTTGGTAACAGTTTTTACCTCTGTTAAATTGAACATTACCCATTAACCACTACTTAATTCAATTATTTCCAAAAATATATGCTGGAATAGGTGGAATCTAGTGTATGAGTTTGAAATTATAGCTACATATTTTTAGTATAATTCTGGATTCTGTTTATGATCAATACCACGCTGGTTTGTTGTGTGTAATCATTGTCAGTCATAATTAAATAAAAATTTAAATTACAGAAACAAGTGCAAATTACAAAATTATGTTGCTATTTGCTGTTTTCAGGCCTGTTGCTATCATTGATGATAGAAAAAGAAAACTGCTCGTACACTGTTATGTTAACTTGTGTGGAAAGATAGATGAAGTTCCTAACACTTCTACTTACACAAATTTATATATCTTAGCCCGTTGTCCAAGAGGTTTGTAATGGGATGGATGATGCAATTAAAATGTATTGGATCCAAGGACATGAAACCTTAGGGTATGCACCTATTATAGGGACTTTCCTTTAGTTAAATGTTTTGCTTCCTGCCTACGAGGCAAAAGGGAGAGTCTTCGAATTATCTACAAAGCGATTGAGGAGAACTATTAAAGACTTTCTTAGTGGAAGAGTATATTAAACAAGTCACCAAACCAGAAGCTGGACACCTCATGTATAAAGGATTTCGTGTTTTTATTATTATAGGAGGAGGAATTTTCAATGTACGTTTATGGTTTCTTCTTCTTCTTCAACCTTTATCCCATTCAGAGGCGAGGTTGGTTCGTCTTGATCGGTTCCTTCATTTTGTTTAGTTAATGGCCTTACCTGGATACAGTCGCGAGGCTTTCAAATCACCATCCTGTTTATCAAGCTTCGGCGGGCCTTTTGTTCGACTTTGATGATCAGACCAACCTTGGCAAGTAAATTTTCGTTATGCGAATTACGTAATCATACCATCGAAGACGCCTCTCTCTCGATTTTTTCACAATCGGTGCAACCCCATATCGATCGCGGATATCCCCATTTCAGATGTGATCAAGGCCCACCACTAGTCCAACATACAATCTTCATTTCAATTACCACGAGACGCCGTTCGTTGTCTTTTATAGTCGGCCAACACTCAGAACAATAGAGGTCGACAGGGCAGATGGCACTGCGGTAAATTTTGGAATTGAAAAGTTCGTTCTTGTATTTCCAAAATTAAAGGTGTACGAGTCCATATGTATGTGTGCATTAACACAAAAATAATGATCCCAAAATATTACCAATTATCGCTTATTAGTACGTATATTCATAGAACGAATCAAGATTGTCCACACGAGTCTGTACATTTCCGCTTCCGCTATCGCTCGCTCTGAAATCACACATATATATACAGTGCGTTCATAACTGACAGAACCACAATATTTTTTTGGACATTTCTTAAAACCACTGTTTTAAACTTTCAGTTACTTTAAAATTTCCCTTGGAAGTATTAGGTTGTTGCATATGAAATGGCCGATTTGGCAATGAAGTGAAAATAGTTGCGATTTTGCTGTACTAAACCACCACCAATTGGCGCTGTTGGTGTCGTATAATGAAGTATAAATAGGAGGCATTTCAGTTTTGACCATCGTTGTGATAACAGTGAATAGAAAGGAAAAAAGGAGGGAAAAGAGCCAAGAATGTATACTTTTTCTGTATGAGTTCAACCTCGGTCATAAAGGAGCGGAGGCGACCAAGAACATTAACAGCGCATTTGAAGCTGATACGGTAAACGAACGAACCACACAACGGGGGTTCGAAAAATTCCGGTCAGGCGACGTAAACCTTCAAAGTGGGCCACGTGGACATCCAGGACCATGATAACGATGAACTGCGTTTGCTAGTCGAATCCGACACACGTCAGTCTGTGAGGGACATTGCAGAGAAACTGGGCGGACAGTATTCGACAGTTTCCCGGCACTTACAACAACCTGGAAAGGTGAAAAAGTCGAGAAATGGGTTCCGCATGCCCTTACGGAGCAAAACATAGCGCTTCGAAGAGAAATTTGGAGTTCTTTACTCACCCGCAACAGAAGCCTTTTTTCCTTTTCCTTTTCCTTTTCCTTTTTCCTTTTCCTTTCCTTTTCCTTTTTCCTTTTTTTAAACAGAATAGTGACATGTGATGAAAAGTGGATATTATACGACAACCGTCGCCGATCAGCACAATTGCTAGATGTTGATGTGCCACTGAAGCATACGCCGAAAACGAGCCTCCATCCGAAGAAGGTAATGGTCACTGTTTGGTGGTCTACAGTTGGAGTTATCCACTATTCTTTTTGGCACCTGAAGAAACAATAAACGTACATGCACATGCTGTGGGCAACTCGAGGAAATGCACCAAAAATTGAGTATTCAACGGCCGAGATTGGTCAACAGAGATGGTGTGATACTCCTTCACGACAATGCACGACCTCATATATCCAGAGCAACGGTTCAAATTGCAGTATGAGATTCTGCCTCATCCACCATATTCACCGGACCTTTCGCCAACCGACTACCACTTTTTAAGCATTTGGATCATTTTTTGGCGGAAAAACAATTTAAGAACGAAGAAGCTGTCAAAATTGCCTTCGACGAATTTATAACACCCGACGAAACTGGCATACATGCTCTTGAATCTGGCTGGGAGAAGTATTTTGATTAAATAAATAAATTTTTGTAAGCTTTACAGTCATTTCAAATTATAGTACCAAAACGGCCATTTTAGTTGCAACAACCTAATACTTACATAGATAGCGCATCCACTCCAAAGTTTTCTTTTCATTCTGTTAATCTTAGAGTATTTCAAATTATTCGTTTTTTGAATGGTTTAAAAATGATAGAACCATGTATTTTTTGAAACTTCTTGAATTTTAACATTATTTTAAATAAACCGCAAAACTGAAATCTGAGGGCTTCGGGAATAAAGGCTTTGTCTTCATCTTATGTGAGGACTTCCTAAACACATTTTCGCACTCCACTCCAAACTCCAACTCCGCCATTTACATGAGCTCTCTTTATATAATGATGACGCCATACGCGCCTTAGAGTACAATAAATTCACGTTAAATGCAAAACTTTGACCTTCCATAACTTTGATAATAATAATTGGATTTGTTTCAAACTTGAATTATGGCGAATTATCGCCTATATTGATGTCATTTCTTTTTGTACTGTTAAACTTGAGAGGGGTTTTCGAGTAAATTTCTAAAATCTGGTAATATACCTCTTTTCACCGTATTTGTACATACATCGGAACATACATCCGGTTTGAGGCCTAGATTTCATAACATAGATGCAACATTTTATTCAGGTTGTATTGGCACGTGTTTTTGGAGTCCACATTTTGGCACTTCACTTCCATATGTTTAACTCAGCATCAGAAATAAAATCATTTTCGAAGAGCGCTAATCGAGCACTTCCCTCTACCCTTCCCCATATGATCATACTCTATGTAAAAAAAAATTAGATCCCCACTACCTTGTTTGAAAAGCCCCTCTCAAACTCAATAGAAAATGACACCATTTGCCTTATGTAAAGGGATTTACAGACCATGCCTTATTACCAAATTTCATGACAAAATGTTGAATCGTTTTCCAGTAAATCGGGTGTGTGGTAGACAGACAGATAGTCTATTAGACGCATTTGCGCAGTTGGACATAATTTGGGCCAACGAAGGTGATATGAAAACCTTTCGGAAACTGGCAGAAGTTAGTACTACTGCTTACAGCCCTATATGTTTTTGGTTTTTTTGTATATGTTTGTGGGAAAAATGTTAGAACAAGTAATCTATGATAGATTACCTCCGATTATTGAGAGCCAAGAATGCTTTCCAGATCAAAGATGTGGATTCCAAAACCCACATCAACCATTGATACCATCACGTTGATTATTGGCTTCGCCGGAGATCCAATTCACGGAAAGAATGGCACCAGTAAATATTGCGTGGTGGTAACCCTGCACGTGAGAAATGCACTTGGAACCTAATAGAGGTATCTCTGGCGAAGATTGTCATCCCCGCCTACGTCGCAGTTATTGCCAAGAGCAGATGTTTTGGTATGACAGCGATGACACACCGAAGGAGTACGTTGTCTAGCGGATGTCCCACAGACCTCTCTACTGCATCACTGTCGTAGAACATCATGTGCAGCCATATTTTTAATCATCCATTTCCGGAGGAAACCACGGTGGTGGGTTACGTCGACAATACAGCGCTGATTGTGGTCGCAAAACATATCGAGGATGCTGAGTTATATTCATACGAAACAATCAGTACTATTAAGAGTTGAGTGCTGATGTGACGCTTGTGGAAGAAAAAATGGAAGTTGTCATTATCGCCAAATGCCCTTAAAAAATGTTACTTGTATTCAAATTGGGAATCATATCGTCACTTCTAAACCTGCCATCAAATGCTAGGGAGTAATGGCAGACGCGAAGCTTACCATAGTTACCAGCCAACGAACACCACTGCTCAAAGAGCAGGGACCAGCAAAAGCACGTCTGAGATAAATATAACAGACGTCAGGAAGGAGACAGGTCTCAGTGGCGCCGGGGCTAAATGGTACCTGCGCTATCTGAAGGAAGGCCTGAAACCAGAAGAGGCCCTTAAGAAGGCTCAGGACAGACCTAAGCCATCTCTACCGGAGCCGAGAAAGCGGGGAGCAGCAGAGATCAGCCCGCATGAAGGGAATGCCCCCAAAAAACCCAGACCTGAACCCACGGGAGGAGAAAACCCGGGCAGGTCAGGAGTGAAGGCAGGACCCAGGAAGCCCGGCATTAGCTATGCTAGTGCGGTCAAGGGCATTCGACTGGCCATACTGCCAAAAAGGTTTCCCGAGCAAATACTCACTCGGGAGGAACAGGAAACCATTGAAGAACTTGTCGTCAAGCAGATGATCAAGGGATGGACTTCGAAACTGGTGTTCACCGGGATACGCTTTCGACCAGGTCTTATACTGGTGGACTGCGCGACGGAAGGTACCGCAGAATGGGTCAGAACCATAATTCCTAGATTGCCAGGCTGGGAAGGGGTGGAACTGTCAACATGTGCTGGAGATGATATACCAGGAGCCCACATGGTGACAGTTTTTCTCCCAAAGGCCGCGGCAATAGTAACAGAAGACCTCATGAGACTCCTAATTGCTCAGAACGAAGATCTCCATACTCGACTATGGAGAGTCTTCAGAAGCAAGGTGGAGGGAAAGGGTAAACTCCTCACGATCGGGGTAGACGACCGATCCCTAGAGGCAATTAAACGTCGGAGTTGTCATATCAACTACCGATTTGGCAACATACCCGTGCATGTGCACAAGGAAAAGCCAAGGAAAGAGACCTCGGAGGAGGCATCGGGTGGAAAACTTACCGAGGTCCCTGAAGAAGTCGCGGAAGCCATAGAGGCGGAAAGAACGGGATCAACCAGGGAAATAGACCTGCTGCCCAGTGAAGAGCAGAAGCTGGACGACCTAGACCTAGGACTGCTAGGGCTCGGGGTGGACAGCGACGCGCAGGAAAGCGCCATGTCGGAGGAGGAGGGTGACACTCCGACAGTGGAGAAGAGCTCCAAACAATAACGGAGCCAATGGCCAGCACTAGGATAGCCCAGATAAACCTCCACCATGCGAGAGCTGCATCTGCAGTGATTGCAAGGGCAAATTCCAAGGAGAACATTGGAATAGTGCTGGCTCAGGAGCCCTGGGTGTACCGGGGGCAGATTCGCGGTCTGCAAGGAGGAGACATGCAGGTAATTTGGGACTCGTCTTGTGAAAAACCAAGAGCTTGCATAATTCTCAAACGTAATCTAAAATACATATGTCTTTCAGAGTTCTTAACCGGGGACCTTGTGGCTATCCAAGTCTCATTGGAAGCCGGGAGGAGCACTCGAAAGGTAGTGGTAGCATCGGGATACTTCCCAGGAGACGAGAGCCGGGCTCCACCGGAGCAAGTCGCAAAGCTGACGGAGTATTGCGAGGAGAGGGCGTTACCACTTCTTCTCGGCTGCGATGCCAACGCCCACCACGTAGTGTGGGGAAGCAGTGACACTAATCGTAGAGGTGAGTACCTTCTCGAATTTATTCTTAGTAATAAGTTAGAAATATACAACGTAGGGAACACTCCAACATTTGTGACCAGCACCAGACAAGAGGTACTAGATATAACTCTAGGAAATACCCTAATGAACGGGATGGTCAGGAATTGGAGGGTGTCGGATGAACCCTCAATGTCTGATCACAGGATAATCAGATTTGACATTGAGGGTAACTCCGAAATAAAAAGAATAATAAGGAATCCCAAGAGAACGGATTGGGAATCCTACACAATGCACCTGAGCAACAACATTGCCCACCTTCAAGGGAGCGGTGACATCAGGAGCGAATTAGAATTAGAAACGGTGGTGGAAGACCTCAACACAATCGTCATTGACGCATATGAGGCCAGCTGTCCGGCCAAGACAGTCAAGTCATCAAGGGATGTACCATGGTGGAACAGAAACTTAGCCAGAATGAGAACGGAGGTACGAAAACTCTTTAACCGGGCAAAACGAACCGGGGACTGACGGAGGTATAAAAATGCACTGACTGCGTATAGCAACGCCATCAGGGAAGCGAAACGGAACAGCTTTAGGGAATTCTGTGAAGGGATTGAAAAGATCACAGAAGCAACTAGGCTGTACAAGGCTGTAGCCAAAGACGGGAGAATATCCTCTGTCTGCTTGAAAAAGGAAGATGGGACATTCACCGAGAATGAGGAGGACAGGGTACACCTGCTTCTCAGAACTCATTTCCCGGGGTCCTACCCCTCGGCGGCAGGCGACAATAATCTGCCTGACACCCCAACAACGAATAAAAGGGGAAGGAAAGAGAGCTGGAAACTAGCAAAAGAGGTATGCTCAGAAGCTAGGCTAAGATGGGCAGTGGGAACCTTTCAACCAATGAAATCTCCCGGAGCAGATGGCATCTTCCCTGCACTTATCCAGAGAGGCCTAGGAATTATCCTAGAGTCTCTTCTGAGGGTGGTAAGGGGGAGCATAGCACTGGGTTACATACCAAGGGCATGGAGACGGGCAAAAGTGGTCTTTATTCCGAAGGCGGGTAAAAAGGATCCCTTTTCACCCTAAATCTTTCAGACCAATCTGCCTAACATCGTTCGTACTCAAAACGGTGGAGAAGGTCATAGACAACTATATTAGAACTAACGTTCTAAAGCGTAATCCCTTACATCACTGTCAACACGCTTACCGGGCAGGAAGGTCAACTGAAACTGCTCTGTATCAGCTGACAGAGGTACTACGGGACCCCATTGAAACAAAAGAAATTGCACTGTGCGCGTTTTTGGATATCGAAGGAGCATTCGACAACACATCGCACACAGAGATACAGGATGCCCTGAGCCGCAAAGGAGTGGGAAACACCCTGGCACTCTGGATGGGCAAAATGCTAGAAAGCAGACAAATAGAGGTACAAACAGGTACAAATTCTATTATCATGAACACCACTCAAGGCTGTCCACAGGGCGGAGTACTATCGCCGCTGATGTGGAGTATGGTAGTGGATGAACTCCTGGACGTGCTAACTAATACTGGAATACAAGTCCAGGGCTACGCGGACGACATTGTTCTAATCTGTAGGGGCAAATATGAAGATACCCTATGTGATAGAATCCAAACTGGATTAAGGGTTACTAGTGCCTGGTGCAGGAAGGTGGGACTGCGGATCAACCCAACCAAAACCACCATAGTACCATTCACTAGGAGGCGTAAGCTGGATCACCTGAAAGCCATAACATTACATGATATGGAGGTAAAACGAGAAACAGAGGTCAAATACTTGGGAATCACGCTAGACCAAAAATTACTCTGGAAGACACATGTCGGAAAGCCACGAGGGCTCTGATGACTTGCAGATCCATAGCAGAAAAAAAATGGGGTTGTAGCCCGAAGATACTACTTTGGATATATACTGCAATAGTAAGACCAATGATTACCTATGGAGCGGTAATCTGGGCAGAAAGAACCCAACTCAGCACACAAGCCAGGGAATTACATAAGCTCCAAAGGCTGGCTTGCGTGTGTATCAGTGGGGCAATGAGGACATGCCCAACGGCATCCCTGCAGGTCCTTCTGGGATTAACCCCTCTCCATCTGCACATACAGATGCAGGCAAGGAGATCAATATTCAGGATGGCCGGTAGCATGAGTGAGGCGGGGAGCTGCCTAAATCGAAGGAAGATTGATATCCTTTCTAGGCGGTATCCCGAATTACTGATACCGAGGGACAACATGACAACGAGGTTTCACTTCGATAAGAAGTTTGAAACACGTTGGAGTAACAAGACAAACTGGGAAAGCGTGGCAGCGACATACGGCTTAAACCAGCAACTGATTACTTGGTACACTGACGGATCCCTCACAGCAGAGGGAGCGGGTGCCGGTGTCATTGGTCCAAGGAAAATGTACTTTGAGCCAATGGGCAGGTACACTAGCATATTCCAGGCGGAAATTTACGCCATAGACAAATGTGCCTCCTTTAATCTGCAAAGGAACTATAGGGGGCAGAACATAGCTATTCTTACCGATAGCCAAGCAGCGATCAAGGCACTTAGGTCCAACCAGGTGAACTCTAAACTGGTATGGGAATGCCTTGAGAGACTGAATACACTCGGCTCGTCCAACAAGGTCTGGATACTTTGGGTTCCAGGCCATGCTGGGCTGGAAGGCAATGAGGCAGCGGATGCCTTTATACGGGCCAGAACCCTTCTGTGGAATCGGAAACGGTTTCATGGCTATGAATCTAAGAAACGAAGAAAAACGGCTGAGGGAACTATATTGGGTGGGCCTACCAGGGATGGAGCAGTCCAGGGTGCTTATTGGGGGATACGAACCCATGCGCACAAAGGATTGCTTAAACCTCACCAAAAAGAACCTCCGAATCATAGTGGGAATTCTCACTGGTCATTGTCGGCTGAACTACCACCTAGGGAAGCTAGGGATATCTACGGACACTGCCTGCAGGTTCTGTGAGGAGGAGGACGAAACCTCTATGCACGTCCTGGGACAGTGTCCAGCACTTGTGCAAAGTAGGTCGATACATCTGGGAGAACACTTAATACCAGATGCAAAGCTGAAACTTCTGGAAGTGGGGAACATACTAAAGTTCCTAACGGTTACTGGCCTGCTTGAGATACTATGATCAACGGGTACACTATAACCAGTAAAAGGGGCACAATAGTTCTTCAAGGACGCGGTGCGACTTTCCCTTAACAAAATAATAATAATAATACCATAGTTATAACCAATATGTGCAGCATCAAAGCATCCACTGCAAATATAAGTCTAAGTATTATGCTGAATATGGGGGACCATGGCATGCTTCGAGGTTGCTTCTAGCTAGGGTAGTGAGCTCGATATTGTCCCGTGCAGCTCCAGATTGGGGGAAGGCATTGCAGGTCAATTTTAACTCTAACAGAAAGAGGGCGGTCTGTAGAAGAACAGCCTTAAGGGTGTGTTCGGCTCATAGGTCTGCCTCAGATAATGCTGCGTTCGTCATCTTGGGAATGATGCCCATTGATATCCTAGAAGATGAGATGATAAATATATACAACATAGGTTCCATCTCTTTTTCATCGCAGAGGAAGACCGCTGAAAAGGAGAGATCTGTAAATAGATGGCAAAAGCATTGAGAACGCTCAGTAGACACACAGGCTTATCCCTGCCTTGAAGGGATGGGTGGAAAGATAGCACAGTGTAATTAGTTATAATCTTACGCAGTTTTTCACGGGCATAGCAGGTATCGGCGTTACCTGTATAGGTTTAAACTGGATATCTCACCCGATTGTCCAAATAGAAAATCTAGTGTAAAGAACGCTAGCATGCCAAGAGGACTGGGATGCGATCAACTCCATGATCGTGCGGAAAATGAGAAAAGCGCGGTAGAGACGAAAGAAGACCAAGCTAGAGTGAGTTGTCTCTATTCTATGATATAATATTTTCTGGTGATTCCATAGGTATGAGGGAAGTCGGGAGTACTTTGAGTGGATAGAAATCCCACACGCTGACGTATACGGGCCAGTGACGAGGTACGCCTCCTCAAGTAGAAAAAAACACATCCGGACATGCAGCAACAGTGTCGCCGCGTAGAAAAACCCCTAAATGTTGAATTGGCGTCCCACCGCTTTTAATAACTGAGTTGATACGAGATGCTAAACTTGGAACAAGGTTTGATCCTTTAGCACTCAATTTTGGCCCAGGATTCCTTCAAGGCCCTTTTCAACACATCAATGTTGTTGAAATGGCGGCAATCGTCCTAAATATCTTGAACCGTGATGTCTAATAAACATTCTATTATTTTGAATTCAGGAAACTGTGGTCTACAAAACCTTATCATGCTTTTTAGCTTTTCTAACACTTGAAAAAGCGTTGATTCATATTTGTTTTTGTTGATTACACCTAATTTTAAATCATATTGTATATTGTGAAATGCAATTCTAACGTTCTTTTTCCTGGCTGAAGCGAAACATTACGCATACATCCGTCGGGATGCCCAGTTGGATTGGAGTCCGATTGGAAACCCATTTGAGGGCGGCAGCTGATGGAAGTGTGAGTTGAGCAGCATTTGTTGAAAAGTTAGACGAGCAGAGTGAGAAGAAGTCGAGTTTGAGATGCGGTCCAGGGAAAAAGAAAAGAAAGAAATCATGATCAAGAATATTTTTTGATGAATTACTCGGTTTGATATTGAAATCATTTGAAATAGGATAGTGTCTTAGTCAAATTTACCAGGAGTGAAGAGTGGAATTTGAAGGTTTAAAGGAAGACAGTTTCGAAATTTACTGATGGGCGCGCACAGAAATAGATTTGTTCGAGAGAAGGTTTCGCTACCTTGGAAAATACTCCGTCTTTCGCAATCGTGTATGGCCGGGGCTTGTTTAGCCATCAGCTGGACGATTGGCTGAGGATTATCAGATTCCCACCCGATGGCTGGCATGGATCCATACCCGATGCAAACATGCCAGATTTATCAAATTAAACATTACGTTGCAAGTCCATATAAACTCCTTGATCATGTGGCGAAAGAAATCGGCATACCTTTCCATAGCCCTTTGTTTCTTGACTCATCATCACCATTTCAGCTCATTGTTAACCCGTTGGAGTATGTCCTACGAACTGGTAATGCGATAGTAAGACCATGAGCTAGAATACCGAGCAATCTAACGAATCTCGATAAGATAAATAAAAAAATCTGTTTACGTTGTTAATTTGAGGTAGTTTTACTATATGAACAAATATTTATTAAATCAAGCTGAACATTTCTCTAAAACATTGATCTGCTTTTTTGGTTAAGCGAAGTTTTTTTACAATATCCGCATATTTATGCATGCAATCATATGGATTTTTTTGTTCTCCATGTGAACCAAACCTAAGAGCTCTTAATGGGAGGGACCGTCATTCTATATTTTCATTGATTGTTGGTCACATTTTTTTTTAGTTTCTTATTGTCGTTTTCCTATATCAATTTCATTCATTTCTGTTAGTCTAAGTTTATTTTATGTTTTTTTCCTTTTTTCTCTTTTTTAAGGTTTTGTTTGTAAAACAAAACCTTATTAAAATCGGTTTACTGTCTGTCTGTCTGTCTGTCCGTCTGTCTGTCTGTCTGTCTGTCTGTCTGTCTGTCTGTCTGTCTGTCCGTCACACGCATTTTTCTCGGAGACGGTTATAGCGATTGACACCAAATTCGGTAGAAAGGTGGGAACTGTGAACGCTCACGCATATAGTGAATTACATCCTCTTATGACGAATTAAAGGGGGGGTCCCCATATATGCAAAAGGGGGGTGTAAATTTTTGTTTCATCAAATATAGTCATGTGGGGTATCAAATTAAAGGTCTCGGTTAGTACTTTTCGAAGCCGGTATTAGTTTTGACTTTTGCTAAAAAGGTGGGGAGTGCGGGGGGTTGAAAGTGGTAATTTCTTTAACGAACCCATTCTCAGGAACTACCCAACCGAAAAATCTGGAAAAAATCAGGGGGCTGCCACTATATGGTGCCTAGGCTCCGAAATACCCTCCATATCGATACCTATTCAAAAAGAAGTTAATAATAGTATATTAAAATAATTTTTAGTAATTGACAGGAAAACCCCCCTTAAGTTCACCCTAGAATCACAAAATTTTGCAGCAATGTAGGCTACAGTATAGATCATGATCCTGCCAAATTTGGTGAAAATCGCACTGTTACTAACAAAGTTATACTAGGTCAAATCTGCGCTCCTCTGCAAATTCAACACTATGAATGTCAATATCACTTGAAAGTGGCTATTTTCACATAATATATGCATATTTTACGTGCTATATGCTAATGGGACAAATGCACACCCAAATCTCTTTATAAAAGAAATACACAAAACCTTTCATACCTGAAGCGTCTAGCTTCCGGTTTCACGACTTGTTTTTTATTGAGATGGGAAATCAGTATTTGTCGTATCAAGGTTTGACATAGGTGCTGTTCTGGAACAAAATCTTGGAGGACCAGTGACCAGCCTCCATATCAAGAATCATTTCCGACACAAGAAGGTAAACAACTGCAGAGATCCATTCCCTCGGGTCCCTCAAGGTCATAGAAAACATAGATTAATAGCGTTGAGCTAATCTCCAAACCATTGTGCCGTGTAAGTCTTTCAGCATACCATCGAGCCTTTTAATTTAGGGTTCCCTGAATTTGATGCTTTAGTCGAGTTGATTACTGTTTATTATTGAATCAGTCGGAGGGCTCCTAAGCGGTGAATTTAAATTTGATCGAATTGCTTTGTTGAATTGTCGATGAAACTTTGATGGAGAAGTTACCTTCGTCTAAGCTTTAAATGCTATTCTTGTTGTGCTTATCGGATGCAATAGCTCACAAATTAGCTGAATATCAATCTACTCAGTCCTATCAATTCCAATTTCTGTGTTGATTATTCGCTGAAATTTACCAGAATAAATTGCCTTCTTTCATGCTAAGCTAATAATTCCCATTAGCCTAGAATAGAACTAATTGTTAATTTTTCCATAAGTGTTTGACCGTTTCCAAAACTTATGAAGTTGTCATGCTTCACACAAAGCATTGAATCATAATATAATTAGATAAGGCGCAAACATGACAAATACAAAAACGGTAGCTATGATATACTTCAAATAACTTCGCCTGGTAAGTTGTTAAATGCCGTGACAACCAATTATTAAAAGTTTGTTTATAGTTCCAATTAGTATTGTCTGGAAGAGGATGGATAATGGCCGTCATGATTGTTTTTATAAAGCCAAATAAATTGCCACTTAGATTGTTTGTTGATTTGCCAAGTAACGCACCCACTCAGGAAATGGTTGTCATCTCCGTAATCGATCCTGCTGAAAACGGGAGAATGGATGCCTCTTATGTAGACCACCAGGAAATTATTGTTCTGACCTGGGCGAGAACCTCCCATTCGAAACAGGTTTGATTTGAACTGACCCTGAATTAGTGAAGCAATTTTCCCAAAATACCCACAAAATCACCATTGCAATATTCTACAGAGAAATGTCCCCCCCCCCAAATTTCACGTTCAACTGACCTTAGGTTACCGGTACAGTCCTCATGCACATCGACGAGGAACTTAAAAGGGAACCTTTCACTACAGTTTTGAACCGAATAACAACTGATAAAATTGTCCCTCTTGTGGATTAAGTGGCTTCTCGTAACATGTAGATACCGACTACTTCTCTAAACAGAACCGAAATTATCGGAGACATCGTTGCACTCAAGTGCGATAAGGCCGCTGGACTTGACGGTCTCCTTGCTTAACTGTTCACCGCAGCTCCTGCTATCTCTGCTACTTCTTCTACTCATTTGTAAATCATGGAAATCTGAGATCTTTCTTATTGAGAGGAAGGGGCGGGGGGATTATAATCAAGGGTCCAAACAATAGCACCCGTTTTGAGTGCAACAATTGCATGCACCTCGCCGTTGCAAAGGAAGCTTGATCGATAGAGAGGGGACTGGGTTCCGGTGTGGACTTTGGATTGATCGCATTTATGGTCTTCGGATCATTTTGGGACAGTGTGCAAAATTCAAATCTCCGTCTGGCCTGCTCTTTATAGACTTCGAGAAGGTTTTCGAATTCATCTGGAGTGCTGGGGTGTTGGGTGGTGTATTTTGGAGAAACTAGTAGCTATTATCAGAACGGCATATGACCGTCACATGCTGCACTGAGGAAAAATTTCCCTCTCCTCTTGTTTGTAGTTTCCGCAGCTTCGCAACGAATGTGACTTTTCGTTTGCTTTGTTCGGTGAAAAGCTGAGATAAAAATTAATATGCTAATGTGCAACATTATATTACTCTCCTTCCAATTTCTTATTTCCAATCCTGATATTTAAAATTAAAAATAATAATTTTTATTTTCTTTTTAATAAAAAAATCCTCACATTTTTTAATTTCCTTCATCATTGTAAAATTTATTTAAACATCAAATATCAAGGTTAATATAAAAGTCGAACATTTCAAAAATGATCATTAACGTTTTCTCTTGTTGTTTTCACGCAGAGCTGATCATCTTGCATACAATTAAGTGCATTTCTAACGTATGTCTATGGCCAAGGGGAAGGTATTGCGCGAGCAATCGCCGAAAAATATCGGGATTTGCTATTGAGGTAGAAGCGGGCTCCATGAAGGATTGCTTTTGGAGTTAAGCTGGTTTGAGTTTCTAATTGCATTTAAAAATGACAGCCAGCGAGCGCTTAATCTGGGTTCCTCCGTACTTCTACCTGACAGTATTTGGCGGGTGGTTGCTTTTTTAATTAAACTGCAATAAGATTGAGCATGTGGACATTGAATAAACACCGGGTAATAGAGGGTTGGTTTGACTAACCCAATAAAAATTTCCAATATGACCTGTGCGCGTGAATTATGATATCCCCTTTCAATGATTATACTCAACTTTATTTCAAAGTGTTCTGCAAACAGAAACAAAATCACAACTAAACACTTCAAGCTGAGGGGCCTCGAAAGAGTCACTCGGATCTGTTCACCTGTTGATCTAAATATAATAAAAGGCAACTAAACAAAGTAAAAAAATTACTCTGGAAGACACAAGTCGGAAACACTTGTCGGAAAGCCACGAGGGTTCTGATGACTTGCAGATCCATAGCAGGAATAATGGGGTTCCAGCCCGAAGATACTACTTTGGATATATACTGCAATAATAAGGCCAATGATTACCTATGGAGCGGTAATCTGGGCAGAAAGAACCCAACTCAGCACACAAGCCAGGGAATTACATAAGCTCCAAAGGTTGGCTTGCGTGTGTATCAGTGAGGCAATGAGGACATGCCCAAAGACATCCCTGCAGGTCCTTCTGGGATTAACCCCTCTCCATCTGCACATACAGATGCAGGCAAGGAAATCAATATTCAGGATGGCCGGTAGTATGAGTGAGGCGGGGAGCTGCCTAAATAGAAGGAAGATCAATATCCTTTCTAGGCGGTATCCCGAATTACTGATACCAAGGGATAACATGACAACGAGGTTTCACTTCGATAAGAAGTTTGAAACACGTTGGAGTAACAAGGCAAACTGGGACAACGTGGCTGTGACATACAGCTTAAACCAGCAACTGATTACTTGGTACGCTGACGGATTCCTCACAGCAGAGGGAGCAGGTGCCAGTGTCATTTGTCCAAGGAAAATGTACTTTGAGCCAATGGGCAGGTATACTAGCATATTCCACGCGGAAATATACGCCATATACAAATGTGCCTCCTTTAATCTGCAAAGGAACTATAGGGGGCAGAACATAGCTATTCTCACCGATAGCCAAGCAGCGATCAAGGCACTTAGGTCCAACCAGGTGAACTCTAAACTGGTATGGGAATGCCTTCAGAGACTGAATACACTCGGCTCGTCCAACAAGGTCTCGATACTTTGGGTTCCAGGCCATGCTGGGTTGGAAGGGAACGAGGTAGCAGATGAACTAGCCAAGAAGGGAGCAGGGATGCATTTACACGGGCCAGAACCCTTGTGTAGAATCGGAAACGGTTTCATGGCTATGAATCTAAGAAATCAAGAGAAACGGTTGAGGGAACTATATTGGGCGGGCCTATCAGGGATGGAGCAGTCCAGGGTGCTTATTGAGGGATACGAACCCATGCCCACAAAGGATTGCTTAAACCTCACCAAAAAGAACCTCCTCATAGTGGGAATTCTCACTGGTCATTGTCGGCTGAACTATTACCTAGGGAAGCTAGGGATATCTACGGACACTGCCTGCAGGTTTTGTGAGTAGGAGGACAAAACCTCTATACACGTCCTGGGAAAGTGTCCGGCACTTGTGCAAAGTAGGTGGAGACATCTGGGAGAACACTTAATACCAGATGCAAAGGTGAAAAATCTGGAGGTGGGGAACATACTAAAGTTCCTAACGGTTATAGGCCTGCTTGAGATACTATGATTAATTGGTACACTATAACCAGTAAAAGGGGCACAATAGTTCTTCAAGGACGCGTTGCGACTTTCCCTTAATAGAATAATAATAATAAACAAAGCAAGTGACCCACACTTAGGCAAAGCAGTCACTCAAGCAACACCTGTGTTGTAGTGAAATGATAATACGACAGCATCCAGCCAGAAAGGAGTACACAGCCGCTCCCTAAACAAGAGGAATTAGAAACCAGACTGCGGCCTGCCGGTCGGTGAGGCATTTGCCTAATTTTTACATGAAATGAGAGACGAAGGCTTAGCAAAAGGAAAAATCAGCCGCAAAGCAGAGGGGACCACAGACTAAATGTTGCCTGTTAGAACTTTTTTTTCTGCCTCTACCAGAAAAAGCCTCAAAATTTTAGTTAATTAAAAAAATCCCAAAAACTACCTTTTTTTAGGCAAATACACTAGTTGAGCCCTTTAGTCGGAGTCAAGTCAGTGAGACGGTTTGCTGGCGAAACATTCTCGGTTGACGAAGACTCAGGAAATGAAACAGATGACTTCTGAATCGTGCTTGTAAGAAGTATAAAGAGCCGAACTCCTTTAGAGCATACTGCGAGGAAATGGGACATTGCGAGACAGATTGTTTCCAATGAAAAGGGAACAGCTGCTATACTATCCTTTGGGCACTTGAAAGCATCTGGCGTGGATGGTATCCATCCAGATGCTAAAGGATTATATAGAACACTTGTCTTGCTCTGGGTTACGTGACATTATTTGCTCTTAAATATCTGGAGAGACTGGTTGAGCATCACATCCGCGAGAATGCGTTGAGGTCGCACCCAGTTAGTGAAAACCAACACGGTTACTAGAAAGTCTTGTAAGTCTCCTCTTCACTTTTTGCTTTCAAAGGTAGAGGACGCAACTCTGCCAGGCGAGTTCATGATAGGGGTCTTGGTGGATTGACTGTACGCCTTTCCAAAAGCTCTTTGTTGCCTTCAGACAGGATGATGTCAATGAAACTTTATTTAAGTAGATATATTGTATAACAACTCAGAGATTGCTGTGTCCCGCAGCGAGCGCTACTCGTTACTTAACCACAGAGTGACTTGTTGTCCCCCATCCTGCCACCACTTCTGTGGAGTATGATCTGCAACTTACCATGCTACTATGCAAACAGCAAACATTGCCAATGCACGCCCAAGCTTATGCGAACGGTATGTAGAAATATACGACGCACAGTTAATTTGACTGACATTTGGTGCTTTGGGTACGGACTTTCAATAAATCCAAATGAAACCGTATCTACCAAAAGGAAAAAACTGGATGATCTCTGCCTCTCAAAGATGAGGGGTACAACCCTTCGGCTCTCCGAAGAAGTGAAATATCTGGAAGTTATTCTAAACAAGAAGCTTCTTTGGAACAGACATGTGAAGCTTTGACAGCTTATTGGGAATCCTGTCATACATTAATGAATCCTGAATATTCCGTTAGGCGAGAGAATCGAATTAAGTAGACCACCAAAGTCTGAGTCCTCAGAGTATTTGCCTCTCTTCCACTTCATGTAGACACACACACAAGACATGTTATCCGTGATTTCCATATTCCTTGCCCGGAGGACGTGGAAAACCATGGACTATGACATTTTCCCTCAAATATCTGGCGCTGAATTTGGAAAAAGAGGGAAGATGAGTGGGATTGAAGATAAGCCGCGATAAAAAAGGTTCTCAGTCTGACGCATTCTTCCTATCTGCATAACTGGTTCGAATGTCAAGGATGTTGGTCAATGTTTCTAACGACGGTGTCACCGCATGCTAGATCCGCCTTGCATGGTCTGTCTAAAATTTGGAAGTGGATATACCTACACAACAACATCGGTATTGAAGTTGTTCCGCACCAATGTTCTCTCTGAGCTGGTATATGGGGGTAGTACATGTTGAGTAACTACCTTTGTTACTCAAAGGCTCCAATCATTCGTTAACACCAGTCTACGCGACAAATGCACTGCTGGCTATAATATGCAATAGAATCCACTATCTCAGAGTAGCGGTGATAGATGGAGGGCCTGAAATTCAGTGGTTTTTGATTTAAGCCAGCACAAAACCATAATAGCAATTCTGTCTTCTATTTGAACGAACACACACGGAATTGTGTAACTATGCAAGGGGTAAGCTGCTGTGTCAAGCAGAAACGGCACTGCTCAGGATTATAATTTGATATGATTGCATGATTATGACAGTGATTTCAACTACACGATTATATGATCACAATTGTAATCATGAACTCCAATCGCTAATATGTTGGTGTAATCAAGAAATCACGCCCACTTTTTGATTACAATGATAATCATAATTGTAATCATATTGTGATTATGATTTTGCTTAATTCCGCTTTCCGATACACTTAGTATAATATAATATAATAATAGCAAGGTTTCGTAATAGAAGTGAAAACATAGTTTTGAAAATCCAGAAAAATAAATTTGCTTTTTAAATTATGTGCCCAATGTGGGGCCGTTTGACACCAATTATAAAGAGAGTTATGTAACGTAATGTATGTATGTTATGTAATGTTTGTAATGTAATGGTATATACCTGTATTAATTCAACCATTAAGGAATTTAAATCTAAAAGTGGTGATCACACAACATCATTTGAACACCTTCACCGGCCATGTGGGGTTCTTTTTTAAATTCAACCCACTTCAGAAAACTTCACGATGTCATTGAATTCAATGAATTGAATTGAAACTGAAATCCACATTCGAATGTTCAAATGATTTTGCCAGTAAAATAAATTACTCACATAATTATGCCATTTCCTGAGTTAATGATGTCACTTACCTGAAAATGAAGATAAATTATTTTAGATTATTGATATGTACACATGTATGTATGCGAGTATATTGTCATTGCCAACAGGATATAAAATGCAGAAATAAGGGCCAATTAGGTATATTTTTCTAGGCAGAAGAATACCTCGAAAGCTCCCTTCATCCCGCTTCCTTCATTTTTCTACTGATTTCCGCGTATATTGACCCTGTTGACTAAACTTCCTGCTATTATTTGCGAGAGAAACGTTTGCATAACAATGAACCGTACACGTGGGCTTCATACCTGTAAATTAGGGAAATATTTGTATCCATGGAGTACTTATAGAACCCACCGTTACATTCGTTGTAGTTCTCAAATCATCCAGTGTCATATCGATAAGCTGTTTCAATTTATATATATAAATTGTTGCTGCCTATAATTGTGAGAAAATTCAAGTTTGTCATAAATATCGATTTTCACAAGCTGTCTGAAGTATCGTTGTAATACGTATGTACATATGGGGCAAGTATGAGGAGAAATCACTTGTCCACGCCTGTGAACGGTATCCCTGCCCTGGAACTGGAATATCCTCGATCAAAAAATACCTGAGGACACTTCACGCGAAAATATTGTTGGCGCACTTTAAGTAAATGGGACCCATAAAAGGATAAGTGTTCTCATGCCTACCTAAATTGTGAAATTATTCGAAGGTTTGACCCAAAAACCGTCAACATATCTAAAGTGTTCAAAGTTTGGGTAAGTTATTTTTCTGTTAGGGAAAGTATTTTCCTCTTTTGGAATAATTATATGTGTTATTTCAATGAATAAATAAAATCAAGACTATGTACAATGTAAAGGTAAATTTCAAACTCTAATATTCTGATATATGCGTATTTGCCGGCAGTTCAAGGTGTATTAGAAACGGAGAAATAAGAAAAAGGAAAGTAAATAAGGATGATTCATTTTTCATGTAGATATTTTAAAATGATATACACCCCTCGGGATGTTCCCTTCGTATTTCATGAATTTATTGTATATATGTACACGCATATGGATGTATATCTATATTAACTTTTTGCGGGTTAACGCAGAAAGCCAGAAAATGGTTAATATCAAATAAAATTCACTGAGGTATCAGACGAAAAAGAGTTCCCCCTTGGGAAGCACTAGTTCTTGACATAGATACTTACATAAAAGCTTGTTGCATATTTTGTGTCGACAAAATTGCAGAATTCTGATTCTCAAGATCGATATTCTTTCGAGGCGGTTCCCGAATTACTGATACCAAGGGATAACATGACAACGAGGTTTCACTTCGATAAGAAGTTTGAAACACGTTGGAGTAACAAGGCAAACTGGGAGAGCGTGCCTGCGACATACGGCTTAAACCAGGAGCTGATTACTTGGTACACTGACGGATCCCTCACAGCAGAAGGAGCAGGTGCCAGTGTCATTGGTCCAAAGAAAATGTACTTTGAGCCAATGGGCAGGTATACTAGCATATTCCAGGCGGAAATATATGCCATAGACAAATGTGACTCCTTTAATCTGCAAAGGAACTATAGGGGGCAGAACATAGCTATTCTCACCGATAGCCAAGCAGCGACCAAGGCACTTAGGTTCAGCCAGGTGAACTCTAAACTTATATGGGAATGCCTTGAGAGGCTGAATATACTCGGCTCGTCCAACAAGGTCTGGATACTTTGGGTTCCAGGCCATGCTGGTTTGGAAGGCAACGAGGCAACGGACGAACTAGCTAAGAAGGGAGCAGGGATGCCTTTACACGGGCCAGAACCCTTCTGTGAAATAGGGAACGGTTTCATGGCTATGAATCTAAGAAATGAAGAGAAACGGTTGAGGAAACTATGCTGGGCGGGCCTACCGGGAATGGAGCAGTTCAGGGTGCTTATTGGGGATACGAACCCATACGCACAAAGGATTGCTTAAACCTCACCAAAAGGAACCTCCAAACCATAGTGGGAATTCTCACTGGTCATTGTCGGCTGAACTATCATCTAGGGTAGCTAGGGATATCTACGGACACTGCCTGCAGGTTTTGTGAGTAGGAGAACGAAACCTCTATACACGTCTTGGGAAAGTGTCCGGCACTTGTGCAAAGTAGGTTGAGGCATCTGGGAGAACACTTACTACCAGATGCAAGACTGAAAGATCTAGAAGTAAGGAACATATTAAAGCTCTTAACGGTTGTGGGCCTGCTTTAGATACTATGATCAATGGGTGCACTATAGCCGGTAAAAGGGGCAGAATAGTTCTTCAAGGACGCGGTGCGACTTTCCTTAACAGAATAATAATAACATATCTACCCCGGCAAATTCTCAACTTTTCAATATTTTCATTTTGTCTGACTATTGTTTCAGGATTGAGAAACTCTCCAATTCTCCGCCCAATTTGTTCGAGTTGCCGTGTAGTGGATGTAGGTCTCACCTCCTCGTTCTTCAAAAAATTTTTTTTTTATTAAGCTGAGAACTAGACGGTTTTGCCTTCAAATTCTTGTAACAGTGAGAAGTCCCAGACTTCAAAGGCACTTGCGATTTAAGCAATGAAATCTCGGTCGAGGATTGAATTTAAGACGCATCACCGCCATATTTATTAATGTCACCCACGAAGAAATTTTTGGGAGGTTTGGATTTCTGCGTCATGGATACCAAGCGAAGACTTTTCATTGAGGTGCAGCCGTTTCCGAATAAATCGGGTGTGGCTTCACTCCAGGCAAATCAGCAACAGATCAGATTTTCTCTCTGCGGCAGGCGATGGAAAAACTGTTGGAATATGGACAGCAGTTGCACCATCTGTTCATCGACTTTAAAGCCGCCTATGATAGCATAGCCAGGGTAAAACTGTACACGGCCATGAGAGAATTCGGTATCCCGACGAAATTAATAAGACTGACTAGGCTGACCCTGACCAATGTGCGAGGCCAGATAAAAGCAGCAGGATCACTCTCAAGACCATTCGACATCAACAACGGTCTACGACAAGGGGATGCGCTATCATGCGTCCTCTTTAACCTGGCCCTCGAGAAGGTGATCCGTGATGCTGAGGTGAATGCAAGAGGTACGATCCTCTTCAAGTCCACCCAACTACTGGCCTATGCTGACGATATCGACATCATGGGAAGAACCACCCGAGACGTTCAAACTGCCTTCATCCAGATCGAGCAGGCGGCGCGAGATCTTGGGCTGCACATCAATGAAGGCAAGACAAAATACATGGTGGCAACGTCAGCACCGAAGACGAATCAACCAACAACATCAAACCGCACTGGTCAAACACAAGCACGAACAAGAATAAGGATAGGGGAATACAACTTTGAGACCGTTGACAATTTCTCCTATCTAGGGTCGAAAATCACAACCGATAACAACTACGATGATGAAATCCGCGCACGGTTGTTGTCAGCCAACAGAGCCTACTTCAGCTTACAAAGACTGTTCCGCTCGAAACGTCTCACCATAGGGTCAAAGCTCTTACTGTACAAGACTATGATCTTGCCAGTCCTCATGTATTCCTCGGAAACTTGGGTTCTTAGCAAGAAAAATTGCGAACTCTTGGCCGCGTTCGAGAGAAGAATCCTCCGAAGAATTTTTGGCCCCCTACATGAGGATGGACGATTCCGTAGCCTACACAATAACGAAATCTATGAGCGATACCATGACCGTCCGGTTGTGGATAAAATCCGGCTCAATAGGTTACGGTGGGCGGGTCACTTAATCCGTATGGATGAAGATGATCCCACCCGGAAAGTCTATAAGGGCAATATCTATGGTAGGAAAAGAAGACGAGGCAGACCCTGCCTAAGATGGAGAGATGGCGTGGGCCAGGACGCCAGACAGCTTTTAGGGATATCGAATTGGTGGACCTCGGCGCAAAACCATGATGTCTGGAGTTCCTTATTAAGGCAGGCCTAGACCGGATACCGGTTGTTGCGCCGTTGATGATGATGATGATGATGACAGATAGAGAGACTATAGACAGATGCACAAACAGACATCGACTCGATTCTTATAAGGTTTTGTTTCACAGGAAACCTTGAGAAAGAAGGGAAGCGACAAAATTCAGGATACATCTCGCCTCTTAGAAAGTTTTTATGCACCTGTATCAGGGAAGGTAGAAAAGAGACAGTATGCAGGGACCAGGACAGATGGAGATCAACTTTCCCGTAACAACCTCAAAAGTATATAACATGAATTGGTTGACTGTGCACTCCACGGCTCTGATTGATGAATGTAAGGAGCTAAAAATTACAAAAGTTGGCGCTTGGGTAAAAATTAAGGTTTAATTGTTTAATTGTTATTTTTCAGAAACGATTCCCCTTCTCGAGTACTGTGGTGACGTCACCTTACTGTGACTTCAGCAGACAATTCCTGCAATCGGGAGGTCATTCTCAGAGAAGCCGAAAGTAAAGAGAGAGAGGAGGTAGATTGTATTGGAATGCATGCAATGCTGTTCTCCATTCTTTTTAAAGTTTTGTGTAAAACAAAACTTTATTAAAATCGATTCACTGGCTGTCTGTCACACGCACTTCTCTTCCAAATGGCTAAACTGATCCGAATGAAATTTGGTGGATATATGGAAACTATGCAATACCAATTTACGCGGAATTTAAAGGGGGACATACATGCAAAATGGGGATGTAATATTTTTTTCCACCTAATGTACCAAACACACACAAACACAAGCAGATTTTAGTTTCAGCTTAAAACGCAAAATGAGTGAGTGAATGTAATTGGTTAACTTTTTCAAAACAGCTAATAATATTGAACTCCTAGTGTGGAGTGTATGAGGTTAACTATTATCAATAAAGTACTTTACAGATCGGGTTATTTGTGTAAATGGCTTGTTGCAAAATAGTGGCTAATGGAATTTTTAACTATGAACGCGCGGAACTGTCATGCACTCAATGTTCCTCACATAAGGAAATACAAAATCGTTTAAAAACATCAAGCATCGTTTCAAGCACCAAGCTTCAGGTTTCCCGACTTCCTTTTAAACTATTTTCATTGGCACATAGGGCTACGCTATTTGAAAATTTAAAGGTTAGTCAAAAGAACTTACAGCTTGCAAAAGAAAAGAAAGTTTCTATTGGTAGCAATCCTGAGAAAATGACGGTACTGCCTTATAGCGTGCTAGCACAAAAGCCATGCATTTACTTCAATATACTCTGCGATATTGGATCAGTAAAGAGTACTCTGTACGACAAGTTGGGCTTCGAATGTTCAACATGATTTTAGCGAGATTATAAATGAAACCTTCATAATCAACGGCGCAACAGCCGGTATTTCGGTCCAGGCCTGCCTTAATAAGGAACTCCAGACATCTCGGTTTTGCGCCCAGGTCCACCAATTCGCTGTCTGGCGTCCCGACCTACGCCATCGCTCCATATTAGGCAGGGTCTGCCTCGTCTTCTTGTTCTACCATAGATATTGTCCTTATAGACTCTCCGAGCTGGATCGTCCTCACACAAACGGATTAAGTGACCAGCCCACCGTAACCTATTGAGCCGGATTTTATCCACATCCGAACGGCCATAGTATCGCTCATAGATTTCGTCGTTATGTAGGCTACGGAATGTTCACGTAGAGGGCCAAAAGTTCTTCTTGCTAAGAATCCAAGTCTCCGAGTAATACATGAGGAGTGGAAGATAATTGTCTTGTACAGTAAGAGTTTTGACCCTATGGTGAGACGTTCGAGCGGAACAGTTTTTGTAAGCTGAAATAGGTCTGTTGGCTGACAACAACCGTGCGCGGATTTCATCATCGTAGCTAGGAGATAGATAGGAGAAATTATCAGCGGTCTCAAAGTTGTATTCTTCTGCTTTTATTCTACCCGTTTGACCGTGCGGTTTGATGGTGTTAGTTGGTTTGTTTTCGGTGCTGACGTTGCCACCATATATTTTGTCTTGCCTTCATTGATGTGCAGCCCAAGATCTTGCGCCGCCTGCTCGATCTGGATGAAGGCAGTTTGTACATCTCGGGTGGATCTTCCTATGATGTCGATATAGTCAGCACAGGTCAGCATAGTTGGGTGGACTTCAAGAGGATCGTACCTCTTCCATTTACCTCAGCATCACGGATCACTTTCTTGAGGGTCAGGTTAAAGAGGACATATAATAACACAGGCTTCCTTTTTCTGTCTGTGAAGTAGTTTCTCCGCTTGACGGAGGTCGTGATAAGTCTCTGGACATGCCCGCGTTCTTTGAGAATGCAACATTACTCGGTGTGCAGAATTCTTCCGTTCCGTTGCTAGGTTCATTCATCGTCAAACCAACCGTTCCGACTCCTTTTGCGGCTGGGGTCAAGCATGTTTGTGGCCGTATCAATGATAACGTTTTTCAGATAGTTGTGAATATCATTTGTTGATGTTTCATCTCCAGGATATCTGCTGGCTGTGGTTATTGCGACATCCATTTCCCTCTTATAGGTATTGCGGAGGGCTGTGTTTTGAATGGCTTCAGTGTTAGTCCTCACGTTATTGTCAGAGGGGATTCTGGGTGATGTTGTTATTCGAGATTGGAGCACCATGCCAACGAGATAGTGATCCGAGTCTATATTGGCCCCCTATATGTTCTGACATTCATCAAGGCTGAGAAGGGGCGATGTTCCATCAACACGTGGGGAATTTGGTTGAAAGTGGTCCCGTCTGGAGAGGTCCATGTATATTTGCGGACCGCTTTCCCCGCAAACCAGGTACTTCCAACAACCATTTCGTGTGACACTGCTAATTGAATAATCCGCAGTTCGTTATCGTTTGTATTTTCGTGTAAGCTAGGGGGGCCCCCGCTTCGCCTGAATATCGGCTCCGTCCTTACTTGGCTCTTAAAATCCCCAAGTATGATTTTGATATCTTATCTGGGACAGGCTTTGAGAGTTCGTTCTACTGCCTCGGAGAGTGCATAGCTGTTCGTTTATGTTTTCAAAGCCGATAATAGCAGGTTTAATTTTTGGGCTGACTAAGAAACTTACTCCGAGCACATGGTTTACTGAATGGGCACTATATTGGGACAGGGTATCGGCTAGCTGCTCAGCAACTCCACCTCTTTACAAGGTGCAAACGTTCCATGAGAAAATGCCCAAATCGTTATTCCGTTGTCGTTGTCGGGTTCGTCGTCGTGTAATCCGTCCAGTCCGAGGCTCCTGTTTTGGCAGCCCTATCCAACCCCCAACCTGGAGAACCAGTTGGTACAATTTGTCCCGTTTTTAGGTGCGTGAGACTCGCCTTCATCCTTCTCCGTCTGCAGCTTTCGTTAAGAAAGATCTTCCAGCGGTCACCACGTGGAGGTGGAGATAGGGTTTGGTAGTAGAGCTGTTGGTGTTGGTTCAGCAGGCGTTTCCCAGGTTTTATGCTCCACCGTGGGTACCAATCGCCCTGGGACCTATACTACCCTTTGACCACAAACTGACAAACTGATGAGACATGTAGATTGTAAATAGAAGACAGTACGAATTTAGAATAGAATCGAAATCTGCTCTATATCCTCCACCAGGAAGCCGTAGTCCCGGATTTTTGTTTTTTTTGAGTAGCAAAACTAAATCCTGCTGCTTTTATCTGGCCTCGCACATTGATCAAGGTCAGCCTAGTCAGTCTTATTAATTTCGTCGGGATACCAAATTCTTTCATGTAGGATTGTCTTTTCCATGTAGGGTTGTCAGTCCTACCCAACCTGGAGGACCAGTTGGTACAATTTATCCCGTTTTTAGGCGCGCAAGACTCGCCTTCATCCTTCTCCGTCTGCAGCTTTTCATTAAGGAAGAGCTCCCAGTGGTCACTACGTGATGATGGAGATAGGAGTTGGTAGTAGAACTATTGGTGTTGGTTCAGCAGGCATTTGCCAGGTTTTAAGCTTGGTACCCACTCCACGTTTTGCCCTGGTACCTACACTATCCTTTGACCACCCTTTGTGGGATATCAAACGGAAGGTCACGATTAGTACTTTTCGAGACTGATCTCGTTTCTGAGATTGGGGAAACATAGGGCGGTGAAGGCCCAAAGTGGGCCCAAAAAGTGAAATAGGTCTCGTTCTCAGAACCTACCCAACCAACATTTTCATTTTCCTTTTTTAAATTCTTTAAGTAGTATTTGTATAACAGTATCGATTACTAGAGGCAGCCATGTGTGCGCATATACATGTGCTAATGAAGTTTGCGAGAAAGGTTTAATATGATGGTCTTTAGTACCAGCACTGTTTAATTTACGTACATCTATGTATGCTTTTGTGAATGCATTTGTGGGAATGTATGAATATGCGCAAGGTCCATTTGGATGCGTACATATATGTATATGTAGTCATTAGTAGACGGTAGGCAATCTTTTTTTGTTAAGGATGAATATAATATTTATGTGTTTTCTTGGGGTTTGACAATAGGTCATGGAATAGTTTCTTTGATATGTATAAATGGAAAAAACGTGCATATAGGGTTAATAAAAATAATAATTTTTGGAGCAACAATCCATTGGGATCTGTTAGAGCACTTCATTCAAGAAGGTAACGGTACACTACAGAATTACAGTACCCCATAGAAGGCAATGTGGTCAGCATTGCGCTCGCCCGAGATTATTACCCTTATTTCACTCAGGTACCCATTCATAGCTGGGTCGGTTAGTATCCGATGTCAAGTCATGATGCAAATTCCACTGCCACCAATGAGGTTTGAACCACGACCTTCCGTAGTGTTCCAACCACTAAGCTATCCGGCCGACAGAATTGCTCACAAAAAATGAACACAAAACGTTTATACCCGAAGCGCCGTGCTTTCGATATTCCGACTTGTCTATATTTCAGGTTCTTTGCGATGTCATGCGACCGTTGTGAAATTCATAATAATTAGACGTGAGGGGCTAAAGTTTCCAAAAGCCCCCTACATTTCCGAGTCCGGCTAACACAGAGCAGGTTAACACGTGTCTACGGTACACTTCCGTTAAGTCTGCAAACGTTCGCTCCTAGCAGACATGAATTAAACAAAGTTCATTCTGGGCCGCTTAAGTTTGATACACTTATGATTTGACTGAATCTTTAATGCTCATATTAAGAAAGTCCACTATTCAATTTTGATCTTCGAGAATTTATAACCTCTCCCAAAATAGGCAAAGTATCAATGATAAACTGGAATATTTACCCTAAATATTATAAATTAATTTCTTACATTCTGCACTCTCATTCACAACTGTTTACATCTGCAAATTAATTTCCTTCGTCCCACACGTGCGAGTCAGCCGCGTATCTTTCATTTTATCAAAAATCTGAAGAAAAATATTGCTGTATTAAGCGTATTATGGTGTCCTTTTCGAAAAGAACCTAGCGCTCTTTTGGGATATAAAGTCCAGCACGACTTTTACTGTGCTACGACTAATTGATTTCCTTAATTTCCGGGTTTCTGCCTCCAGTAGTATGATTTCCCCTGAAGGGTAGCCCGTAATTAGTTTGCTCAGCCTCTTTCGTAAATTTATGATATTTTCTCGCAAAGTTGATTTAGCAGAAAGGTTGGTGCGTTTAGAGATTTAAGTTAATTTATCTCAAATATTTTCAACTAATAAAATCATGAAGTACTGCTCTTTAGTTCCATAGTTGAAACTATGTATATAGTCAGTAAATTTCTACGTTACAGGACTCAAGAAAAGTGCAGAGGTTGGATAATATAAATTAAGGAACTGTAGTTAGGCTCTAATTATAAGCAATTAATGAATAATTCAGCCAAGTGTAGCAACAAACAAATTGTATCTGATTGTTGTACTTTGTTATTGTAGCACATTTTGGAGACTAGAGAACGGAGTAATATTTCGAGCTGCTTGAGAAGCACCCTGAAGATATTAGGACTGCATGTATTGTAGGATGATTTATGGTGTAAGATGTCATCAGTAACGGAGCTGTTCATAAAGTCATTAATAAGCTCGAATAACGTATGCAATTCGAAGAAAGGGAGCAAGAAGATTTATTTACAAGTGCCTCAAAATACTCAGAGAAAGTTTTGGTAGTTCCTTGTCGCAACACGATGTAAAACTTACTACAAAGTGGGAAATGTAAAATATTAATGTGAACGAAAGCTTACTCTAAAAGGGTCAACTTTTCACTTGCCATTTCTAGATACAGTTCCAGAATGAAAAATGACTTCCGCGGCTCAATTTAGGAGAAAATTCTATTGAAACCAATTGACAATATCACTGGCTTTTTGCATGGTAGAGTATCTGTTGGGTAGAATTCATTTGAAAGTTATTAAATCAGAACCAAGCGGAAAATGAATAACAGACAGACATGGAAACATTATGATGACAAAAAGGAATGGGAGATTGTAAATTCTGACTTGTTTGTTGTGTTTAAGGCGTTTTCTTTGAATAATGTAATGTAAGCTATTTCGGTATCTGCCTGGTGAAATTGGTAGCAATAGAGGACAAGAATTTGATAGACACCTCATCATCCTTTTCCTTAAGAAATTTTATTATCAACCTTTCTTTCATTTTCTTATCACCCTGTTAGGCAGGGGGTGAAGCTCGAGGTAACAAATCGAATTATTGCCTCAGTTCTCTCGATAGGAAAAAGTTAAAAATTGTGAGTTATTAAACTCTTTTGATACCGGTCTGAAGGCTAAGGCGGCTTTTCGATTTCGTGCACCATGTTCTAATCTTAGTTTACATTATGAGGTGGGGTTTCTATTTCTCCTCCGTGCTTATCACTTAATAAAGGAAAATTAGGAATGGGAGATGTGCATGCTTCATACTAGACAATTCTGAAATTGGTGCAAATACCATTAATATTTGGGATATGAAAGAACGAAAAGGAAAACATTCTCATCAGAGTATTAAAATTACCAAGAGAGCAGGCAGAACTGAAAGAATAAATGCAAGCAACGTCATTTCTCTTTAAGCATATAAGTCAAGTATCTTCAAACGAAGTTTACATTATAAAGTC
This sequence comes from Hermetia illucens, assembly GCF_905115235.1. NCBI lineage: Eukaryota > Metazoa > Arthropoda > Insecta > Diptera > Stratiomyidae > Hermetia > Hermetia illucens. Next base: position 125,851,868 of record NC_051851.1, on the reverse strand, counting down.
ATACCTAAAATGCCGGAGTTCAATACCACCATGCGCCCCCCACAATAACAGGGATTCCAGCTGCCAGTTTTCTTGATATCAGCCTAATGTAACAGTTACATGATAGTAAACCATCCATCCATCATCCATCTTTATGCCTGTTTGTTACATGCACTTTTCTTCGACATTGGTAGTAAAGTGAAATTCGGTAGACAAATGGAGAGAATGAAATCCTATATATGCTACTGTGGCATAATTTTCTATGAAGTTTAAGAGTGGGTGCAAAACTATTGTTCCGGATATAGCTGTGTGGACTATCAGATGAAAGGCCTCCATTAGCACTTTAATAAGAAAATTTAACATCAGTCGCAAAAGAAGAAGAGTTAAGGGTTAGAAAGAACAAATGTCAAGTAAAACAGGAATCATTCCCAGATAAATCGCCAGACAGACATTGAATCGGTTTTAATAAGGTTTTGTTTCACACAAAATCTTAATAATGTTCTAATGGTGGTTGCCGCAGGTAAGCTAATGAGAAAATCCGTCGACAACTCCCGAAAATACCGAACACTAATGCAGATTTTACGGTCAAGGCAAACCGTGAGGGATTTATGTAAAATACTTCCAGCTGACAATATTATGGAAACCACAGCCAACCTATTATTCTGTAGACCCTACTCAGTTTATGCGCATTACATTATGGTTGCATGATGATGATGATATCATGAAGGATGTTCCCTTCCAAGTATACTCGATGCGTTCCTTAAAATTGAACTTTGTACCCATCGCCACTGCCAGGTGTTTGATGATCGGCCTGGAAGTGAAGATAAGACTGCAATACTAATACGAGCCAACTTCTGTTACTTCGCGAGTGCCAATTCATTGCTCTCTAAACCAGCCTTAGCAGCACTGGTTGCATTTTTGAGATGCTTTGCAACCAGTGCTATGTCGTCGGCGTAATTCACCACCGCGACCTACTGGATGGAATCGAAATATTAAGTACATACATCATTGTACATGATATTCCAAAAAAGTGGGCTCACAATGGAGCCCTGTGAGGCACCCGCAATAAGCCCATCATCGGTGTCATACCAGGGTATCCGGTCTTACACGAGGTATCGACAATACCAGCGAGTAAGTTTCCAATTAGCCGAAATGAATGCATTCCTTACGTCCAGGCTCATCACTACCCAGTATTCGCTGGTACTACTCTTTCCATGAATTGAAGTTTCGGCCAAGCTAGTAACCAATTTGTTGGCATCAATCTCTGATCTAGCTTTACGGGAGTAATATGCCGCTTTGAGGCTTGCTTGGCTGTTGACAACCGGAAATAACATATTGTAAATTACCCGGTCTAAAATTTTCTCTAAAGTGCCTACCACATTTATGGGTCTCTTGGGTGTTTGATGATATTTGGAGGTTTCCCATACTTGCTTACAAGTTTCTGCTACTTCCATGATGTAGGAAAGATTTCGTCGAAGGTGTATACTCTGAAGTCAGTGAACATGCCCAGTTTGGAATTCATGATAAGCTTCAGAGCCTTATCGCCTATACCATCCAGGTTCGGTGTTTTATTGTCGCCTATTCTACCGTACATCTCGAGCCGAACTTCTCTGGTGACCGAAATCCGAAATGTCCCTACATTCATAGGTAGCCGAAAGATGTCATAGCCTCCTCTTGAGGAAAAAATCCTGAATAATTTATTATATTCCCTTTTGCTTCAATGACTAGCTTTAGGTTAACCCTTTGAGCTGTTCCTCTAGTTCAGTGTGCAAGTCGATCAAAGGCTGACCAGATCACTATACCACTAGTAATTGGGTCTTTTAATCGGAAATACGAATGTTTGCTTGTGTATTGCTTTTGGGGCTTGCTCTCTGCGACATTTTCGCTAATTTGCCAAGACCGCATAGTCCTGACAAAAGTCAAATCTACAATTCCAATAGACTCCCTTTCTGGAAGGTATTCACTTCACCTTCATTCCCACTAGTGTATATAATTGAACTAATGTTTATAATAATCTTCACCCTCTTGTATTAGCCTCCTTTCTCCCCAATTCGAGGGCTCATGCAATTAAATCACCGACAATCACCTTCTTCCCCTTGCGCCGAGAGCGAAGTTGTCTAAACAAATTTCAAATTCAGACAATTTGAGCCTTGGTGGAGCGTAGCAGCTGTTAACAAATGTGCCGCTTATTTTGCTCTACAAAAGGCCACTTAAGGTCTGACTCGTGACATATTGCAATACAAGGCATTTGAAGCACCTCTTTAATGAGATCTGCCCTCTTAGACGGCCAGCAACCCATCCAATCCGAACTTTTCCGACGGCCAGCAATTTGCATTGCCTCCACTGGCAGTTGCCACTCCAAGCGGGCTTATAATTTCGCTACGAAGCCATCAGTTTTTTTCAGTTGAAACGCAAGATCTCCTTTCACGGTCCTTCGGGTTATTCTGACATTTCTGCCTAGGGTTTTTGGGTTCCGGTTAGCTTCACCTTTTCAATATCTCAGCGTGCAATAAATTTCAATTGTTAGAGATAAGAATTGCCTCTGGGTGAATTCGCACCTTTCGTTTCTTCTTCCTTTTTTTATTTACGACCTCGGTTCATCAAACGTTTTTATTTATCTTGCGTTCGCTTCTCTAGCCAACATTCCCACTTGATGCAGATTTTAACCCCCTTCTGAACTTCTGGTTCCGTTTGTTAAAGTGGTCGGAGCGGCTTTTTTCCTTTTAGGCGCCTGTTGATTGACCAGAGTTTCTCCGTCTTTGTCTAGCATTCTTTTACTTGGTCAAGGATCGGTGGCCTTGCGATATGCTGTCATTTGTATTGCCCTTGACAGTGATAGAGCGACAGGTTTTAGTTTTTCCATAAGTCTTCCTTTTTCCTCCTGCAACCTATTATAACCCGCCCTTATCAATCTCACCATGAAAGGAAGTTTTTCTGGATCAGGGCTCTATATTCGGTGAGTCATGGGTGGACTCCTTTTGTACACTCATTCACCTTTATTATTTACTAAGCTTCTCTGAGCTCTTTCTTTTTCCGTCTTTACATTGGAGATCTTAGAATTACTGAACTCCTCCTTCATGAACCCATTTAAGGATCCTTGACTATCACTTGGGCAGGCGCAGTGGTAGTCGGAATCACGTTCTTCACCCAGCGATCTTCTTTAAGCCCATCATTCTTCGTCTTTGATGTTATCGTTGTTGGTATGTAATCTTTTTACGGTTTTGTGTGAAACAAAACCTTATTAGAATCGAGTCGGTGTCTGTCTGTCTGTCTGTCACACCTGATTTATGCGGTAACGGCTAGACCGATTGCCATGAAAATTGGTGAGAGTACGTAATCTGGTATTCCCTTTACATGCAATAAGTGGCGCCATTTTGGGTTAAGTTTAAGGGGGCTCCCCATACATGTGAATAGAGGCTGCAAATTTTTTTTTTCACAGAATGTGGCCACGTGGGGTATCAAACGAAAGGTCTCAATTAGTACTTTTTGAAATTGGTTTCATATTTTATATTGGGTGAAACATGGGGAGTGAGTGTTCAAAATGTGACCCACAAAAAGTGTAATAGGTCTCGTTCTCAGAACCTATCCAACCGAAAAATCTGAAAAAAAACACAGTGGTGCATCTCTACGAAATGAAGGCCACAAAATATATTCCGTTCCGATATCTGCACAAGTAAAGCTAATGATAGTATATTTCCATAGTTTAGAAATTTACCCGGCAATCTTCCTTATGTTCATCCCAGAAGTGCCAGATTTGGCATGCGTATAATGAAGAACATAGTACAAAATTTGGTCAAGTTTGAAGAAAATCCAATTATTATTAACAAAGTTATAGGGGGTAAAACTTTAGCATTTTTTTTTTAATTCCGTTCACTATACAACCTGCATGACGTCATCATCACATATCAATTCGTTAATACCGCAACGAAATAAGTTTTTATGATTGGAGTCGCAAAGAATTATTTTGTTGTAGTTTTTCAGTCATTTGTATATGAATATCAATTACTCCAACCAGACATGTGTGTATGTAGGTATATAGTATATGCGTTCTAATGAACTTTGCGGGTAGTGCCTAGTTCAGATAAATATTAGAAGTAAATCGGAAATATAGGTACGATCAATTTATATACGTGCATATATGTGTACAGTATTCGGAAATAGGCAGTTTGTTTGTTTAGGGTGAGCATAATATCTATGGCTGTAATATGTACGTATGCCTCGTAGTTTGGAAAAATATGAAGGAATATGTTGGATTTGTAGCTATATACGGATAGAAAAATGTGCGTTCTCTTCGATAAGATAAACACAAAAACACTTCCGGTATTCCGACTTGTTTTAACTCTAAAATGCTTATAGCATTAGCTGTCACGATGACCAAGTTGTCTACCACAGAGGCGCTGCAGTCGAAGAGTATCGACCGCCGAAATCGGGCTTGCTCACAGCCGAAAACCGCCGGTACTGAAGATCCGAGCCCCTGCATCATAACTTTATTCCTTCTCTGATCTACCATGTTGGTTTTACGTTCTGGGTATCCTTCCCATAGCAACTTTGGTTCTAGCACCAGAAATTAGCAAAAAATCCGAAAAAATAGTGAATGAATACGGGAATCGGTGTGCCCATATCGGCCTGCGGTCTTGGTTGATGGGGGAGATCTGGCAACTCCTTACTGTGAAATGCCACACATGCAGTGAGTTACATCGTTCTACGTTGAGCTTAAAGACTTATTCCTATTTCTTTATCGAATGTAGTCATGTGGGATACCAAATGAAAGGTTTCGATTAGCATTTTCCAAAGTCAGTCTTAATTTAACCACCTGTTGGAAAGGTGAATCATTTCTTTTACCGACCCATTCTCAGAAACTTCCCAAAGGAAAAATGCGATAATTGGTATATTCACTGCTGAAATAATCTAAATCGTCATCATATGTGGTTAGGTCAATCCGAACTAGAAATAGCGTTCTTCCCATCAAGTTCCTTTCAGTGAATGTCCTTAGTAGTCCTTAAATTATGATAATTTAACAATATGCGCATTTAACTTTATTAGTCGCAAATGGATGGAGTTATTAAGGAGTTCTTTGGGTCAAATATCAATAATGTTTGATATCCTATTTCAACGCTTCTGCGATAGTCTCATGCTACCGTGTCGAGAAATTGGCTCTTGGGATATTGCGGTTGAAATGATGACCACAATCGAAGTCGTCGCCAATATACACAAGTTATTACACTTAGATTGGACCTACGCTAAAATAATCTAATTAAGATTTTCATGACTATCATCAATTTTTCATTAAATTTGTGATGTCACTGTTAATGACCTCAAAGTGCTTAATATTTCGAGCACATGTTGGCGAACAAATGAACCGGAATGAGTAATTGTCTACTATATTACTACACCAGACAAAATATGGAACGTGATATACTATCTTTATCTTTGGAAATGACTGAACCAATAGGCAAGGCGTTAAGATAGGTGACAATATCTGCAATCAACAACAAACGTGTGAATATAATTATTATGCTTTGTAACTAACACTCATTGATGTTGGCTGCATAAAAAAGGGCATAGTTACAGACTCGATAATGTTGCTACTGAACACGGTGTAGACCGTTCAATTTTCACTTCAGCGGGAATGCCATGGTACTCAATATCTCATAACTAACAAATTTGGCTCACGAATTCTAGCGTTAAGTGATAATTATTTCCTATCAGATAATAAAAATGTCGAGCTTTTCATGTAAACAATTTTCATGAAATATATAAGGGCAAAAATTATCCGATCCGCTTTGGATAGCCCAATATGTTTCAAATAACTTTTTACACAGTATCCATGATTTTTGTCCCTTGCTAGAATACATGGGATAATAACTTGAATTTGAGTTATGTTTCATTAGTTAAGAATCTTAAAATAATTTTGATTACTTTGACTAAGGCTACGAAATTATCTCGATCGGATTTCGAAAACTCAGCTGTCCTTTAGTATCCGCGGCTTCGCATCAAGCCAGCCAACTTTTTCTTCTTCATTGATTTGGTTCGAATTTCCACTGGAAAAATTCATTGAGGTCCATACAACATTCCTTTTCCCTATAATATAATTTTTCATTTCGTTATATAATATCTAGGTCTGGGGTGCAGACCAAGTTGTTCGTTTGAGATAGTGTCAGGCCAGCGTACTCTGATGATACAAGGTCCTTGACCCGGTAAGAGAGCAAACAGATATCGTCAGCGTAATCGAGGTGTTTGAGGAAAGATGTCATCGTCCATTGAATTCTTTCACGTCCTCCGGACAAGGCAGCATGAAGAATGTTACCGATAACAACAAGAAATAATATCGGTGACAGGATGCATCCCTGGTGGACTTCGCTTTGGACCACAAAATCCTCTGACATTTTGCCCCGATGCAGCACGTGACATGTTGCGCAAACATATGACTCTCTGATAATAGCTATTAGTTGCTAGAAAACGTCCTCGTATGTAGAGCACGCAGATACACTTCCTTCTCCTCCTCTTCCTTCCTTTCTCCAAATCGATCAAGAGCAGGTGCAGCAAATGATCTGTGGGCTATTGATGTGGTGAATTCACGAGATTCCCGAGCAGAAATCAGCCTGCTCTTTGTCGATCAATCTTTCGAGATGCACTTTGATGCGTTCCAGAATTATTTTAGCTGTTATCTTTGCGACGACAGGGAATATGTAGATACCTCCCCAGTTGTCACATTCAAGGACCCGTTTTGAGATCTTGACAATCATCCCCTCTCCTACTCCTAGGGGAACGCGTTGGATTCCCAAGATTTCTGTATGAACGGAAGTAGCAGATCTGCAGTAACTGCGGGTGCAGCGATAAATAACTCTACTGGGAGATGGTCAAGTCCAGCGACTTTACTCCTTTTGAGTGCATTGTAGTCAAATGATTCGAGGAACAGTCCGGATCTGCATATAACGGTGACTAGCCATTTCATCCACATGAGGAGGAACTTCATCAGATATCATTGGGTTAAGAATCGTGGTGAAGTGTTCTTTCCATCTCTTCAGTGGTTCATTAACGTGGATGAGAAGTCGACCGTCAATGTCCTTCATAGGATCATCGAAAGATTTGCAACTACAGGCAAGCTATTTCGTGATGCTGTATACATTCTTCAAATCATCGCGATCTGCGCTAGCTCAATAGCAAATTTTCTCCTGTCACGGTGTACACTACACTGAAGTGCTCGGAATTTCACTTGGCGCGATACGCCCGCCATCACTCGTAGCAGTCAGTAGAGCCTTTAACCCTTCCACTTACCGACCCGCCTCCACGATTCTATAATCAGCCAGATCTTATGATACCTCTTCAGGACGTAGCCGACGACCTAAGTAACATCCAAGAGAAGAGCCTATTTGATGCCAGTCAAATGCTCATCGATATTTTCAGGCGGATTTCTAAGTATATATACCATCCGATCAGCAAGGTAGTTCTCACACCGTCGAGTAACAGCTAGGCCATTCAACCGGTTGACGATAAACCCCCACTGAGAGAAGTAGCGGACGCAACACGCAATCGAGCGAAAGCAAAATCAGCGCTTCTTTTGTTACGTAGGTCTAGAAGACAACTCTTAAATCTACTGCTGATCGCGAAGTGGTCGATCTGATTATCGTACGCTGTCGGCCAGTTGAAACCAGCCTCTGTGCTCGAACAATGTGCTACCAATGACGAGGTGGTGGAAGTTGCAGAAATTCACGGGCTTCCCACCATTACCGTTGTGATCGCCAAGACCGTATTTCCCCATCGCATGTCCGAGCAAGGTGTTGTCAGATCCCACCTTGGCATTCAGATCAGCCATCACAATCACAATGTCACCGCTAGAAAGCCTCCCCTGAACTGTGTTTAATTGCATATAGAAAGTATCCTTTTTCACTATATCGGAAGTCCCCGTTGGTATGTAGCATTATTCAGTTATAATGTTCCTTACCGTGGACCGGAATCTTGCAGTTAGAAGTCTGTTAGAAACCGGCTTTCAGATCAAGAGAGCGCGCCTTGCCGTAGCCGTCAGACCAGATTCACGTCTGTTACCACTTGGCTTTGCTTAGTACATAGACATATTGGCGCAAGAGGGAGAGGAATCCCCTCCAAAGTCCCACAATCTAACTCCGTCCGCAGCGTCCAATTTATATCACCGAAATTCCCGCTTAGGTTGGTGAAAGTCAGTACTCTGGGAACCCTCGCCACCGTTGTCGAGGAGCGTGAACACATTCCAGGTCTTAGGCATGAGATCAGTATCTATCCGAGGCGTTGTCGATGTTTCGGTTACACCAAAGTTTCAAAATTTGCAGGTTGCGAGATCACAAATTTCTACCTCTTTTAGTCGCCTGTTACGACATGCAAGAAAGACTTTGAGTTTATTCTTAAGTTCCTACTTATGGGGTTATATTATCCCGTTCGTAAGCGCTCATCGCGATCGGTTGTACTATTTTGTCCTATCAAAGGCGTGATCTAGATGCAGTCGCGAGGCTTTCAAGTCCCCAACCAGCTCATCAAACCATCGTTGTTTCGGCCAGCCTTTTGGTTGCTTACCATCGACTCCGATGTTCAGACCGATCTTGGTAAGTGGATTCTAGTTAGTGCAAATTATATGACCATCTCATCGATAGCGTGTCTTTCGCAATTCTTAACCAATGGAGGATATGCTCATTTCGGATATGATCAAGAGTGTCACGCTACGAATCCAACGCAACATTTTCATCTCCATTACCCCGAGATCCTGTTCACTGCTTTTATAGTCGGTCAGCGCTCAAACAAATAGAGGGTGACAGGACGGATGCATCTTTGCTAACGGTTCGATGCAGGCATTAGAGAGATTTTCGCGGATGCAAAATTGCAAGGCAATATGTTCTTTATTCATCATATCTACGACGCAACAATCGGTATCCGGTTTAGGCCTGCCTTAATAAGGAACTCCAGACATCCCCGTTTTGCGCCGAGGTCCACCAATTCGATAACCCTAAAAGCTGTCTGGCGTCCTAACCTACGCCATTACTCCATCTCAGGCACGGTCTGCCTCGTCTTCTTTTTCTACCATAGATACTGCCCTTATAGACTTTCCGGGCTGGATCATCTACATCCATACGGTGACCCGCTCACCGTAACCTATTGAGCCGGATTTTATCCACAACCGGACGGTTACAGATTTCATCGTTATGTAGTCTACGGAATCGTCCATCCTCATGCAGGGGGCCAAAAATTCTTCGAAGGAATCTTCCCTCGAACACGGCCAAGATTTCGCAATTTTTCTTGCTAAGAAGCCAAGTTTCCGAGTAATACATGAGGACTGGCAAGATCACTGCCTTGTACAATAAGAGCTTTGACCCTATGGTGAAACGTTTCGAGCGGAACAGCTTTTGTAAGCTGAAATAGGCTCTGTTGGCTGACAACAATCGTGCGCGGATTTCATCATCGTAGCGATTATCTGTTGTGATTTTCGACCCTAGATAGGAGAAATTATCAACGGTCTCAAAGTTGTAGTCTCCTATCTTTCTTCCTCCCGTTTGACGAGTGCGGTTTGATGTTGTTGATTGGTTGGTTCTTGGTGCTGACTTTGAAACCATATACTTTGTCTTGCCTTCATTGATGTACAGCCCATGATCTCGCGCCGCCTGCTCGATCTGAATGAAGGCAGTTTGTTCGTCTCCGATCGTTCTTCCCATGGTGTCGATATCATCAGCATAGGCCAGTATTTGGGTGGATTTAAAGAGGATCGTACCTCTTGTATTTACCTCAGCATCACAGATTACTTTCTCGAGAGCCAGGTTAAAGAGGACGCATGATAGGGCATCCCTTTGTCGTAGACCGTTGCTGATGTCGAATGGTCTTCAGAGTGATCCTGTAACTTTTATCTGGCCTCGCACATGGGTCAGGGTCAGCCTAGTTAGTCTTATTAATTTCATCGGGATACCGAATTCCCTTATGGCTGTGTACCCTGGCTATGCTACCATAGGCAGCTTTAAAGTCGATGAAGATGCAACTGATGTCCATATTCCAACAGTTTTTTCATCGCTTGTCGCACAGAGAAAATCTGATCTGTTGCTGATTTTCCCGCAGAGAAGTATGGGCCAATGATGTTCTGGGCATATGGGGCTATCCGACCGAGCAACATAGTGGAGAATATCTTATCAATGGTACTCAGCAACATGATACTTCTATAATTGCTACACTGTGTGATATCTCCCTTTTTATGTATGAAACAGGTAATGCCTTTTTGCAAATCGTCAGGCATTGATTCGCTGTCCCCTACCTTGAACACAAGTTGATGAACGACTTGGTGTAACTGGTCGCCTCCATATTTAACTAACTCGGCTGTAATTGCGTGGGCTCCTGGCGACTTATGATTTTGAAGCCGGTGAATGCACGAACTGTTTCTTCTATACTTGGTGGTGGCAGTACCTCTAGACCTCCAACTCGCCGATGTTCTGGTGGTTCAGTAGTTCATCAAAGTGCTCAACCAATCGCTCCAATATGACCATTCTGTCGGAAATCAGATTTGCCTCTTTGTCTCGGCAGGATGAACATCGAGGTGTGTAAGCCTTCATCCTGCTGACTTATTGGTAAAACTTCCGCGCCTGGTGCCGTTGCTCCCTGTACTATTCGAGTTCACAGTCCTGTTGGTGCTCCCAGGGTCCCTTTTTCCGTCTGTGAAGTCGCTTCTCTTTATTGCCGGATGGAAATATTCATAGTGCCAGGACTGGAGTAATATAACTTACATGAAGCAGTAGCTCTTGAAATTATTTTTTTAATGTGGGGATTCTCTCTTCCCATTACTACATTACTTCCACGAAACTCACGCCACATCTGAAAATCTAAAACAGAAGAAACATCAACTGAAAGTGTGATCCGTCGTGAACTTTCCTCTTGAATCGTAACAATTGGGTCTCGAATTTTCCGGCTCAAAGTGTGCGATCGAACTGTTTTCTTCTTCTTTCTTCTCGTATTGTGTTTTCGTCTTTGCCTCTACGTCGCATTGAAGGACACGCGATCAACTATCAAAAGGACCCGCACCCTCATATTTGCGAACCCAGAGAAATGCAAGTAAATGGGTCGTTTCTTTCGAGGTGCATTTACTCCCGGTGGACCTATACGAGCGATCTCACTTCCTTCTTTATGTTTTTGTAATAACTCTGCCCTCTTAGTTTAGTTGGCTCAACTCGGATAGTAACTTAGCCATCGCACAACCTATTTAGTAATTTCAACATTCATGTTTCCTATTCACTCCTTGGTGGAGTATAAGGCATCTACAGAGTCAAATTGTGCTTCAGTTTCACTATCATTACACTTATGCTATTGATTAACTCACAGCAGCAAGTCAAACACAAGAGGAACACGGCACGACTGGGATTCAAACTTAGATCAGCAAGACTGGGAGGCTGACGCTCTACCCTTCAACCATTGTGCAGTCAACCATGTCAACTTCGGCTTCCATCTCAATAGCCTTTTCAGTTTTTTGCTAATTGTTCCCTCTTCCTCAATATAATCATCAAATTTTGTGGTACATCTATTATTGTATTATTTTAGTTTTTCGTCGAAATTATTGAATCATCACCCCGGCTGTACTTTTATTATACTGACGGGCTTTAGTCATTTACATTTGTTTATTCATAACCCTTTCAACACCTTCCAATTGTTTGTTTGTTGAGTTTATAAAGCTAGGCGCTACCGCAACGGGCTTTGATTACATAATGACTGATATCTACTTGGATACTTTTTTACCACCGCTAATATAAAAGTTAATTTGGGTAGCCAAGATGCTTGAGGATCACCTACTTTTTAACTAGAAGGGGCAGTAATCCCAAATGGCTACAAAACGCTACAAAAGTTTGCAAAAGGAAACCCCTCAATCGTTGTTTGCAAAACGAAACTAAGCCAAAACATACACAACCTAGTGTACAATCTCTGGATGTAATTAGGTACGGCTTTAGTGTGTTCTGTCTTATTAGCATCACCCAAAATCATTCAATCCGATGTCACAATACACTTCCTTAGGGCATAATATAGCCCACGTTGGGCGCCACTTTGCAAATGGGTCTTATACTCTTAGATGTAGCTTTGTCTTCGTAGTTGATAAAAGCCAGTTTGATATGGACCACTTTTACCAACCATCGAAAACGACCACCATAATGAAGGTTCATATTATTACAAAAATGTTGTAAGTCTATTTGGAGCCATGCAAACGTGCAACATTGTTTTTGTATAATATAATTTTAGCCGTGCTTTGTACAAGGACTTCAAACCCACTTTGATGCGAACACACAATATGCCATGATATTTGGACCTGGAAATTATTAACATATCCACGACACAAAAGGACATTATTCCGGGCCAGACTAAGGTACAGGCCGGTACCGAAATATATCAATGGAACGATATTTCATTGGTATTGGATCTACACGGTTATTTTTCGCTTTAGCCGATATCAATTACGGATATCCTGAAGCACGGAATCTGCAACCAATTTCCTAATTTTAACGTAGCGTTTTTCATGGCTTCCCAATAATCACCATGCAGCCTCCGATTGCTTTTCGCTGCACACTTCATCTCCTCTTATTTTCATTCAGGTGCTGCTTCCATTCCTCTCATTACAAATCGTATTTTCAATATTACTCTTAACTTATTCAAAAAATGATATTTTAAAAGCAATCTATTATTCATTTCGACGCTTCTGAATTCCTTGGGAAAAAATTGATACATTAAAATTTGAATAATTGTGAAAACGGTCAGGAGGGCTTCTTGAATCAACTGGTTTCATTAAAATTGGATACCGTTTGTCACTCACTTGGGGTGGCTTGTTTACTTTTTCTACCCGAATTGGTAACTTTGGGTCGATGAGAATTATTTAACATAAATGAAATATTTATTGCAGGAGGGTACAAAGCAACTTGTGGAATTGAATACGGATGGAAAGCGTAAAGTCCATGTTGATCTATCCTTTCAATTGGACACAATTTGCCAACTTTCCAGCGAAATCATAATTCGGTTACAACAAAAACACTAACGACATATGTATGTAAGTGTTAAAGTGAAGTGCTCGCGAGGTGACGATTAAGCGGAAAGTCGACTTAATAAAAATTCCTTGGGACAATAACAAATCTGTGCAGCGATTTCCGGTCGAATATTTGAACCATTATCGTTGTTCGGGACTGCGTGATTTTGGCTCCACATAGGTGAGGTTTTCATTGTGATTTCCTAATATCTCCAACCGTACTAGTTTCACAAACAAACTCATCGATTAAATGTTAAAATTTTTACAAGAACGTGGTTTCCTTTTAAGGTTTTATATAAAACAAAATGGAGATTGCTTTCAGTATACGAAACGAAAAGGTGGGAACTGTGAATCCCTTCGGAAGCAGTGAGTAACATTGTCCTACGTTAAGTTACGAGGGTTCGCCATACATGCAAAAGGGGGTGTAAATTTTTTTTCACTGTTCACTGTCATGTGGGTATAGTAAAATTATTTAATTAAAAACATTTTACTATCTTTCTTATTTTTGTTATGTTTTATATTTATTTACTTATTTTTCCGAGTTGTCACAATCCCGGCAGATGCCAGATTTTACCTAATACTAGAACTAAGTGTCAAGCATTTAAGTCCTACCTACTTAGAAACTAAAGGCGCGCTGCTGGTGGCGGCCGGTAATAGCTCAACGGCAGAATCCGTCGAGAACTCCCCGTAACATCGAGCACGTATGCAGAATGGTGTACTTCTGCATGGTTTAAACCAGACTGTGCGAAAGTCCCAGGATATCAAGGGAAGCCGTGAAGTATCTAGGTGCAATAACTATAGCTGACAATATTAAGGGAACTACAACCACCCGCTCGAGACTGCAAATTTTTTTGATTTCCCGAGCCAGTGGCTCATAGTTCACCTTCTTTTCCACGTATTTCTGTTCGATATTGCTATTATGGGGGATAGCCACATCCATAATATACGCGGAACGACCCGTCTTGTCAACTAACAATACGTCACGTTTTTATATGGAATATCGCGATCAGTCACAACTTGCCGGCCCCAATACATGCCGTAAGCAGAGCTATCAAGTGTTGCTTGCCGCTCATATCGGTAAACCGGACATATTCGCGTGATCAGCCCATGCTTGTATGCAAGGTGATCGATAACCTTACATACAGCATTATGCCCTCCGTCTCAACAAAGAGCTCCCCAGCACGCAGCCATATATTCGACAAATGCAAATCGACAAACGGCTGCCAAAGACAATTCACGTGTTTACCGTGCATTGCCTTCGACTTCCATTCATCGATCCGCTCTTGGTCACCCCACTCAGAGGATCGAAAGATCGATCCTTCAAGTTAAGTAGAGACAGTCTTCGTTACAGACAGCCGCATGCAAGGGAATTGCCTGCATTTTGCTGTAAAAATCAGCGCGCAGCGAGTCGATTTGGCGATGATGTTGTGCCGCCACGTCAACCACGCGCCTACCTCCGATGTCAGGAGCAGGTCTATCCGCTCCATGGCAGTGCCTGGATAATGCATTCGGAATAATGGACGTTTTCTAGATCGGCCTTCGTCCACGGCAATATTTCGAATGCATAAGCCAGTGGAGGGATAGCGAATAAATTCAACGTACTTATTTTATTCCTCCCCGAGAGATGTGATTTCAGCACCACCACGTCCCAGGAATTCGGACAGCAGAGCATCCTTCAGATCACCAACTCGAGGATGGGTTCCTTGCAGAATTCCTAAGTACTTGTAGAAGTCTGTCTCGGTCATAGCTTCGATGTGGAGGTCACCAATGCTATGTCCGGCATGCCGCTCATGATGACGTTTGCGGATATCTTGGATTCGATACTTGTTCAATGCAAACTCCATCCGAATATCACGGCTGAACATGTCTATTATTCGCGACAGACTTCTAAGTTGGTCATCAGTACAAGCATACATCTTGATGTCATCTAAGTATATCAAGTGTGCCAGTTCCCACTTAGCACGTAGACCATACTTTATTGCAAAACCATGCCCTCTAGCTTCATTCAGTATGAAAGGGGGTTCAGTGCAATGCAAAACCAAAAGGGACTCAACGAATCCCCCTGGAAGATGCGCCTCCGGTAACAGATGGTCTCGAATTCCACAGGGTTCACCCTAATAAGGGGACGTCTTCCAATATAATGCCCTGACGAGGCAGGGCAGAGGTAACTTCAAAGGCCACACCTCATTGCACATCTGAAGCTGAAGAAATATGGATTGAGGGTGCGATCTGTCGAGAATCTTTCATCAGGTCTGGAGTTTTTTTTCAAAGCTGACTAGCATAGAAGCAAGCAAGCGTGTGTCGACCTAATACTTTGGTGGAGCTTCAGTACTTGCGAGCAGACTTCAGTAACTTCGTGGGGTGGTACGATGGTCCTCAAGCCATCGACCAACCACATTTTGCTAATACGGCTTACTTCCGTCAAGCTTTCCAGAGTACAATAGAACAGAGCCGCACGCCAAACGTCTTTGACGATAGATCCGTCGTAATCCGAGGAGTGGCTAGTGTTTCCGCAACAAGGAATATTATGAGTGCTGTCTGAATTCTTTCAGGGATGTCACTATTCCACTGGGGTAAGGATGTAATATATTAATTATGTTCTTTTTCTTCTTTTCTTCAGCCTTTGTCCCGTTCACAAGCAGTGTCGGCTCATCCTGGTCAGTTTCGCCATTTGGCTCTAATGAATCCCTGATCTGGGTGCAATCTCGAAGCTTCTAAATCCCCATCCAACGTATCAAACCACCGTTACTTTGCAGCTGCCTTTTGGTCGTTTACCATCGACTTCAATGTTCAGACCAATCTTAGCAATATATTAATAATGAATATTAATAAAGGCTATACTCAGCTTACTGCCTGAGACCCCTTTATGTTTCCCGGTCACTCAAATTGTAGAGAGTCGGCTCTTTTCTTTTCTCAAAGTTGCTTGGAACTGTTTTTGGCGATGGCTTTTAGCTGACAAACTGCGAAGCTTTTACTGATGTTCATTTCCAATTTTTCCAGAGATAGTAAAAAAATCAGCAAAGTAGCGGAAGATTATAAAGAATGGGTTCATGACCCTGTGGTCCAGATAAGACAGTATATAAAACGTTGCTAGTGACAGGGAGAAATGCTATCGAAGCCGAAATATAAACCTGGTGGTTCAGTACAGTACTTGGCATTTTCTCTGACCATATGTTCTTTTGATTGCAATTATTAGTTTCCCAAAGACAAATCCCCCTATGCAGAGCATTTCGATATTGTGAACTTCTCCGAAATCAGTGATGGATTTACTTAGATTTTGCACAAAAACTTAGTCTAAGAAGAACAGAGAAATAGGTCAACTGGCCGCGGTAATGTATGAATATGCCAAACACCTTTCAAGATATAATGCACGTCAGGAAAAGGAAATCTAAGCGATTCAGGTATGAAAGGTTTTGTGAATTTCTTATGAAAGCATATTTAAATGAACATTTATCCCATTTGTATCTAGCTCCTAATCTTTCCTTTGTCAAAACGTTCACTTGAGTATGATATTGACATTCAAAGTTTTACAATGTAAGAAATTTTCCACAACCGGCAAATTTGAGCTATTATAACTTTGTTAGTTGTAGTGCGATTTCCTCCAAACTTAGCATTATTATGCTCTAAAGAATAACCTATATTACTTTAAAAAGGGGGTTTCCAGCCAATATATACATTAACTTTATTTAAACAGCTATATAAACTTTATTTAAACAGCTATCGGTGTGAGGATTTGAAAGGCCTAGATACCCTACTATGTGCAAGAACCACCATATTTCTTTTCTGATATTTTGGTTAGATAGTCTCTGAGAACGGGTCCTTTCGAGGCCTCGCACTCCGCTCCTTTGTAGCCAATCTCAAAACTAATATCGATTTTATATCCGATATGACTATATTCTCCCGCCCCCTTAAACTCAACCGGAAATTATATTACTTACTTTTGTAATGAGATTCACAGGTCCCAACTTTCTACTGAATTTCGTATCAATAGGAGTAATCGTTTCTGAGATATAAGGTGTGACAGACAGACTATAAATCGATTTTGATAAGGTTTTGTTTCAAACAAAACCTGAAAAAAAGGGCACCGATCAGTTCGTTTTTAGTACGATATTTCTGCACATTGTGGAATAAAGTCAATTTTCATATTCTGTTTTCTCGATAGCAATTTTTTAATAAATTTTTAAAAATTTTATATGAAGCTTAAAACACCGACAACTATTCATTCACGTTCGCATACTATATTTATGAAAAGTTTGATTTATGTTCCCTCTGCGCCATAACTGTTTGGTGTACATTAGATTCAGTGAAAATAATCCAGAAATGAATGAGCCTCTTTTCGTTTCAGTAACGAAAATATTGTTTGTTATCAATAGATAAATGAAAGCAAACATTTAATGTTAAGTTGGCAATATGTCAGCGAAGCATGATCGGCATAGAACACAAAGGGAAGAAATTGGAAGTGTGGATTGTAAATTAACAGATGGATTATATCATACCACTTGCTGCCAATAAAATAAAAATATTCGTCAATTTCCGCAAAATTTCTGCCGGATAAGTAGATGAACAACTGAAATGTAACATTCAGGATTAATATTCGCATTACTAAAAAAATAAATGCCAATAAATTTTCGCCTCAGGTAAGACACATTATGATATAAGCACAGCCACGCAAGAAAAATTAAATTACACATGCATATATGGAAAA
This sequence comes from Hermetia illucens, assembly GCF_905115235.1. Taxonomy (NCBI): domain Eukaryota; kingdom Metazoa; phylum Arthropoda; class Insecta; order Diptera; family Stratiomyidae; genus Hermetia; species Hermetia illucens. The sequence continues at coordinate 125,834,181 of NC_051851.1, read as the reverse complement.
GCAGAAGTTGTAGAATATGTAACCTCTTAATATTAGATTTAAGGCCATTTCTCGAATTCCAGTAAACCTAGAAGCTAGCCCAAGGCTTTACCGAAAATGAAAATAGGATAATATTATCAATGTTGCTTCGACCTATTCGTTTTGAAAACAGGAGTAACCTTGAAGACCACAGTGAGGGTTGAATATGTGTACGTTGTGTGAAGGATTATGATGTTGATTGATGTGTAATCGAAAACCATCCGCATTAGATTAAATCGTTTACTATCAGTCATACATATATCGTATCTATAAGCATTTAGCAAGCCCTGAATACGAGTTGTGTGATACAGATAACGAAATTCGTCTCAGCAATTATTGAGTAGAACTAGGAAACTTTGCGATAATGGTCGACTGGACATAATCAAAGCTAGTCGACCGTAGCTAAATAAATTCTGGGGTTAGTTAATAGAGAGTAATGTAGCAACTTCCATAACTGTAGAACCACTCCAAATTTAAGTGGTTTAAACTTTTGCGATAACTTAGGACAAATGAATTCTTTTGTTCTTGAAAATGGACCTCCTAGAACGCTTGCCAATACTTTTATACCAAATAACGAGAAATTAGTAATAAGTTTGAGCATCTAATAACTATGGGACAACCCTCAGAAGAAACAAATTTATCCACGGAAAATCCGAACCAACTTTAGTTTGTGAACGATGTCAATCACAAATGGTTCTAGTACTACTAGTATTGAAAGACACCCTGAGACCATCGAACAAGGTGATGAGATCTTCTGGTGGATTTTCGGAGCACTCAAGTTGCTCTACTGTTTGTCACTTTATACATTTGGTACGGATCATGCTTTATGCAAACGCTGTAGACAACTTTCTGACAATTTTTTTGCTCATATGGCGTTGTAGACGAAAACTTCTGTGTATCATTCTGTGGCCTGTTCTCTATCGCAGATAAAAAGGTCTATCAGAACACCATAACGACCAACCTCTTGGCTGCAACGACTATGAAGTACCATCCTTAGCTCAAGCAAACCAGTTCATTTGCAAACTCGGTGATAAGTCCATGTTTGAAGAACATAAGAACTCAAAAATACCTTTTAATAAAAATTACTGAAGAAACCGCCGTAGAAAGTGTATGTTTCATGCTAGGCGCTACCTTAAATGAATATTTACGTTTCACCTTATCTTCTTTTCATGACTAACTTTGAAGCAACAAGAATATTCAATAATCATAGATCATTTATAGTTTATAACACTATTAGCTATATGCGCACTGCGAGTTGACCCTGAGTTCTCTGAGACGGATAATTGATTGATGGAATGCTAGCATTTATTTCCGAGTTGTCAAAACTTCCTACCTAATTAAAAATAAATACTGCTTCTGGTGGTATCTAGAACTAACCACCACATTGAGCACGCTTACAGAATGGTGGAAATGTGAGAAATGTCAGGACATCTAGGGAACCCGTAAATGATTTAGGTACTATATCTGTAGTCAATATTATGGGAGCCACAACCTGCCTTTCAAGACACCAGTAGCTTTCATTTGCCGAGTCAGTGGTTCGCCTGCAAGGGACAATTTACGTATTTACTGTGTGTTGACTTCAAATCCTATTCATCGATTCACTCCTGATTTGAGGTCGCCGCACTCAGAAGATTGAGAAATCGATCCTCCAAGTTAAGCGGAGTCAGCCCGCAATCTGGCTTACAAACAGCCGCAAGCAATTGACTCGTCTACTTTTTGCTGCAAAAGTAAACACGTAGTGAATCGATTTGACGGTAATATTGTGCCGCTACGTCAACCACGCTTCTGCTTCCGATGTTACAAGGCAGAATTTGCATGCTACATCATAGTTCTCCACACCCATTTTCCAGATCGACCTTTGTTCACGGCAATCTTTCTAATACATACATCATTCAGTGTGCTTATTTTATTCTTTTCCGAGGGATACGATATCATCATCGGCTTCAGACGCCCAAGCAATTCCGACAGCCAACCATCCTTCAAATCACCAACTCGAGCATGGATTCCTTGCAAAATTTCTAGGTCATCGAATAGACATAAAAGGGGGTTCAGCGTCAAAAAACGGGGAATCAACGGGACCCTGTAAGGTGCCTTTCCGTATGCAAATGGGCTTTGAGGTGCTGGCGCCTCAAATTAACACACTGACAAGATATGCGAACTTTCCAGGACTGCGGTGCAGATGTAGGACATCGATAAACTAGGTGTCCGGGATGCTCTCAAAAGCCTTGGCGTAATCGACATAGTAACTAAAGAGTCCTATAATTACCAAATCGATAATGAGTCAGTCTTTCCAACCGCTCGATCCAACTCGGCAGCCCTTCTGCTCCCCGGTAAAATGTCATTGATCACAAAGTGCCCATTGATAGAATATTTTGTCCAAAATGCACAATTATGAATTGTGAATACAAGCATACACCTCCTATAAAGTAAAAAGTATACGTATCAGAGGAAGATGTTAGGGCGTCCACAAATTGCATGGATAAATCTCACCACTGGAAGGTAATATTAGCTATCTTGTCAAGCTGAAATGAGATCTGCCTTTTGATGTCAAGCCAAACTTTAATTTGCAGAAACTGCCCTGAAGAATACAGTCGTCATAATATACGCAGCTGTCGCCAGGTTAGTGTGGGGACCTGAGACGACCTAATCGGCATTTTTATCATCGTAGTAAAAAAAACAACATCTTTACCATTGGCGGTATTAATATGGACGTAGATAATAGACACAAATTAACTAGGAATGCACTTAGTAGATTAAAAACTATAGCAGATAATAAATAATATGGAGTTTCGAAATTAGACAGGGCTAGGAAGGCTCACTTGTCAGGAGGCTGACAGATTAATCCGCCACTGGTCTGAATGCACGGTCGTGAGACCAGAGCCAACATTTGGTATCCGCCCATCCAATGCCAAGCCGGCTCTGAAGAGTGAAGCTGAAAGGATTCATGCAACCGAATGTAAAAGTCTGTATTCCTGCTGGCAGGCGAAAACCTTAGTCAAAAAATTGGGGCCTCTGGAGTTTCATTTTAACTGTCCCGTTTGAAGTAGGCTTCCTTGAACCCCACATGAAGATGACTTGCTAAGGTTTTTTATCAACGAGAAATCTGTGCCCTCTCTGCCTGCGGACGTGACAGGGGATTGACCATTGAATAGGCGGTTGGTGGGGATGGTAGAAATGGTCTGCGTACTTGGCAGCTCCTCCTCTCACCAAGTTAAACTAAGCTAGAATTATTTGCTGGATAGAAGTCATGTTGCTATGTAGTAACAAGCCATGTCTCGCTAAGGAGGAAGCAATACAAAATAAATCACAAAAGGAAACTGTGGAAAAACTTAATAGAAGTATCGATAGCAATTGAAGTTGGTTAACGGTGGCAAAGAAAGAAATATAGCTCGACAGACCTAATGCGATAACCACAACTGTGGCTCTGTTAATTCCAAATACTGTTTCTGGTCCTACAAATGATGACCAGAAATTCTGCGCCCAATCCAGGATCCCAATCAGGATTGTTCGAACCTCTTCTTCGATAACATCCGCAAAATTCGTGCGTAGTATAGTGGCATAGCGGGTGCATTTAGCAGTCACCCCGAAATTCCACCCCAATGTCCTTTCGCTTGCATTACGGAAAATTGTCCGCTCCGTTAGGATTCTTTGCGTGATCCGAAAAAGTTCCACTGGTTCCTCGCATACGGTTGAAGTGGCTTTCACCGCAATCAACTGGATATGATAGAAAGTTTCTGCTATAGCGTATTTCTGGGTCTGGGATAATTTCGTAATCTCTCTGAATTTTATTCTGCTCTCACCTGTTGACACTGTCACAGCAAAGTTGGGTCACTCTAGTAAAGATCTCTGTTAATGAGTCAAATTTTCTATAGTGGATCTCTTCGGTCACTCAAACTAATAACGCAAAGGCGAATTGTACTGACGCAATCTCATCATGGATTTGATATATCATTGTAAAAGTTCCTAGCTCTCCATACATGCATAGGTGTGAAGTAAATCTTTTCCACCTAATATAGTATACCTGTGTATGGAGAGATATCAATTAATACTTTCGCAAGCAGTCCGAGAAGCCCCCTTCTCTTTCTGTTATCGGCATAAGCTTGTTGTAGATGACCCATTCGAAATGTTTGCCGATGACTTTTAATAGGCATACAGACCTATAAGAGGAAGGACCGCGCAAAGGATTATTTGGCCTCAAAATTAGCACTAACTTTTGTAATTTTACCTTTTCCGGGAAAATATTTTCCATGACTGCCGAAGTGTTCGGCTTTACTTCAAGAAATAGCTTTTCTCGCTTTGCTATAACGATTATGCAACTCTTCAGACTCAGGTCGGTTTCTGCTATGTTAACTCTTTTTCGTGGCTTTAAGGCAGACTTCGTGGCATTCATCAATTTCAGAATTCCACCATCAGTTGGCTACTCATTACTTAAATACGGTGCGAGGTGGAATTAAAGAATCACATGCTTTCTGTATCCGTTCAACAACCTGCGCTTCCCATCGGTATCGCCTCTTGCAATAGTATTACTTCCAACATTTGCCTGCCACGTGTCTTAGATATTCAACCCGCCACTGCAGTTTTTCTTGGTATATTTTCATCCCGTCCTACGCTCCCCCTGAAAAATGATAGTTCAGTGGTTGCTGTGCGTATATTCGTCGCTCACCCGCCAGTGGGTGAGGTGGGGTGCTATGGGTAAAACCAACTTGTGTGTTTCGTTGCGCCCCAGCCTCGCCTAGATAAAATGTGGATCCCACGATCCCACTTCTTATTATGAAGTTATATAAGAACTCCAATATGTCCTGCTTCGAGAAGAAAATTTATTTCGAATTTGGATCACCCACACTCTGGAAAAAGCCAACTGTTATTTTTGTATGACATGACATCCATTCATCTAAATATATCTTGAAACCTGTTTAACTTCATATCGGTAATATAATGTCATCTTTACCTTTTGAATTTCTGGAAGATAGGGGAGAGTCGAGTTAAAGAACAATTTTATATCAAGTGAGGATAGGCCTCTTCGACATGAATTTACTTCAGGAAAAATAAATTTTGTCAACGTTACAAATTGAATGGGCTCATCAAAACCATGCTGCTCTTAAATATTTATGTACACGAAATCATTCCAAGTATATTAGGCGCAAAATTAGAAGAGAAAATTATTACAGGTCCATAAAAATCTTTGTTGTATCTACTATGGCGAAAATTATGAAAAAAAAAACACATTTTACTTATTCATTAAAAAACGCAATCATTTTTTTTTTTTAAACTTGAGAATTTACCTAAAAGAGGGGTCCACAACAGAGGAAGCAAGTTGCTTCCCAAGTGGTCCCGTTCATCATCAAGAAGATGTGGACTCAGGACTCCCTGCATCCTCAACAACACAAAAAAAAACAACAATAGCAAAATAAAATTCCCTCAAATTTCATTTTCTCCACTCACGTCTAAACTGTTTTCTTTTCGCCGGCATACAACTTTTGCAGGCAAAGGCATTGGTGTTTGGAACGAAAGCATATTAGGGAACTATAGCTGCTATTTTTTAAAAGGATCAGGCCAAGAAAATAATAAGAACAAGAGTAGAATTACCTAGGAATTTTGCAGGAAACCTATGCACGTGGTGGTGATCTTCTAGTGTCTAGTGTCCAAATTCATTCGAAGTGTGAGGCACGTGCTGAAACCGTATCTCCCGTGGAAGAATAAAATAGGCGGAATACACTTACGTTATTCCTTCCCTGGTATTCCGAATGGTTAACCCAAACTCTGCTGTGGAACGGGTTAGTCTGGTTCGTGACATCGCAAACAAAGGCGCAGTTGGCAATGGCACACATCACCGCCAAGTTGACCCACTGCGCACTTATTTTTACAGCAAAGAGCTGGCGAGTCTCCTAAATGCCGCTATTTGTAAGACAGACACTGGATTGACTCCACTTAACTTGAAGGACCGATCTTTCAGTCTTCTGAGCGGGGTACAGTCAGGCCAAGAGTGGATTGATGAATGAAAATCGAAGGCAATTGGAAGACGGTAAACACGTGAATTGTCTCTGGCAGCCGTTTTTCAATTCGCGTTTGTCAAACAGGGGAGGTGGGTTCGAGAACTCTTCGCTGAGACGGAGGGATTTATGTGTACTATTTAGGACTGTGTGGACGTCACACGGGCTCATAAAAAGTTCATAATGAAAGAGTTCAGAATGTTTGGTTCCGGATTAGACACTTCTGGCTAAAATGTTATGGCGTCGGTACAATATGCGAACACAATGATGTATGCAAAGTTATCAATCAAAACCTTCCATTCAAGTTTGGGCTGATTAGGGGGGTCCAGGTTACCAGTATGAACCCCAGGCAGTACTCTATAGTACTGCTTACGGTATATATTGGAACAGCTAAGTTATAACTGATCACCACATACCACACAACAAGCCTGACGTATTGTTAGTTAATAAAGCGGGTCGCTATAACCCTTAATAGCAATATCGAATGAAAATGCGTGGAGAAGAAGTGAACTATGAGCCACTGGCTCGGACAATCAAAGAAATTTGATGTCTGAAAAGGGTGGTTGTAGTTCCCATAGTATTGCCAGCCACAAGCACTGTCGCTAAATCCCTCACTACCTGACCTGGGACTCTCAAATAATGTGGTTCAAACCATGCATGAATATATCATTCTCTCACTCAGTGGATTAGAATCTATAAAAACTGCATATTTTGACGAAACATGTAACTAGTGTTACTATAGACCATCCTGCAGGAGTTCAACGAAAAAGCGAAGTGACAGTCCCCGGGGCGATCGATCAGATGGAAATCGCCAAGGTGCAGAAGGGCGATGTAGTGCTTTAAGCTTGAGGGAAAACTCCAAACACAAACTCCTACTTATGCTGCGCGACTTCGGAAAAGAGACCTAGGCTATTTATTCTGGCTGAATTTCGCATGGTAGTGTTCCACGAAGTATACGATCTCGCGCACCCAGGCACCAGGGCAACGAACTAGTTAGTCACCAGAAAATACTTCGTTCCCTGCATGGGCCGGGAAGTGCAACTGTGTGAACTAGGTATATTCTCTCGATTGACCAACCCCATCCATAACATCCACAGTTACAAGTATTACCCCACAATCATCGACAGGTTTACACGGTGACCTGAAGCAACACCACTGACAGACATTACTGCACAACCATGCGCCCTCTGTCGAGAATGGATTCCACACTTCGGTGTACCTGCCGCAGTCATCACGGAACAAGAAAGACAATTTGAGTCTACCCTTTTCTCGAAATTAGGCAAACTCCTGGGTTTCAAGCGCTACAGGATCATTACATACCACCCGGAGTCTAATAGGATGTTGGGACGGTTGCACTGGACCCCAAAGGCGGCCTTAATGGCGCGCAACGACCCATCGTGGTCGCAATCTTTGCATTTCGTCCTCCTCGGCCTCCGCGCAGTTCACCGAAGGGAATTTGCGGCCAGCCCCGCGGAGATGGTATACGGGCCAATCTGCTGCTCCCTGCCAGCCCTGCACTGGATACCAGGTCAGGATTAAGCGACTCCAACCTACTGCTCTGCTCAGGGATGCGGTTAGAAAATTGCGGCCAACCCCACCTTCCCGACGTACGACGTCGGAGGTCGACACCTCCAAAGACCTAGAGGTATTCTCGCAGGTCCTCTTTACGGGAGACACTTCTCGGAGGCCGGCGCACCCATCATATGAGGACCCCTTTAAAGTCCTGGTGCGACGGGCACACTCCCACAAACTCGATGTTTGTGGCGCGCCCAAGTTGGTCTCCCCTTCTGAGACTTCAAGAATGCGTTCAGGAAGCGTCAGATTTGCTCGGTAAAGCTATTGGCGGACTCGCGTCCCATGGAATAATATGGTGATGCAACGGAGACGCGAACTGCATTATCGTCGCAGCGAACACACCCATCGCGATGCACTGAACCACCACCGACATATCTGCCTCCTTCCGGCCGCAGCTTCGAAGGAGTAGAGGCGGGTGATTATTGTCGAATTAAACTATAATATCAGCTTGTGTGTTTGGTGTCCACAACCAAAATCCCATTGCCTCGTTTTGTTTCGATTACATTAATTTTAATGTAAATATGTTAGTTTGATCGCCTAACTAAACTAACTAACTTCTGAATTAGCTTCTATTTATCAACTTATTTTAACCGTGGAGTCAACCAAAGGAGCCGATGGTTGCGAAGTGAAGCATAACATGATTTAGTGAACCATAAGTATGCATATCATTCTGAAAATTGACAACAGGATTGCCTATTTATGTAGAAAAATGCGTACAAATTGCCAAAACGTGTAAGTTGAAATGCTTCGGTTGGCATAGGTTATATAAATTTCAAAGAAATTCATTCAAAAGTACGCGGAAGCTACATAGAATTGTTCCCCTTCTTATTTAATGACGTAGAAAAATATATCGAGAAGTCAAATGAATTTTCCGAAAATCCAGTTCAATGAGAAGAACTTTCCCTTCGTCAGAGCCATCATAACAACGTTAACAATCAAATAACCAAACCTAACTCAACCTAGCAGTGGAGGGTAACAGGCCATTTACTGAATTTCATTTCACTTTCATTTCCTATTCCTTTCGCTTTGAAGTAGTGAAAGTAAACACTCTTGACTTCTGCTGGGGCAATATACATACAATATGCTGAGAGTCTCCAGAAAAGTGGAAAAAACTTTCACCGTCAAATGGAGTTCGTAATGATCGATTTCATGCTCACTCGAGGGCAAAATATTCTATGGGAAAATTTTACGATATTATTTGTGTTTTGCATGTGAAGCGGATATAAATTTTCTGAAAGATTGAGCTTAGTTCAAGAGGTAAGGACGTAAACATACAAATGGATACTAAAAAAGTTAAGATTACGCGTTTCTTTTTGGAAGTCATCTAAAAAGTTTCGCTGTTTTACGTGTTATTTGTAGGGAAGCAAGATACTCTTCAAACCAAGACGCAAAGTAGGCAGATTTTCGGAAAATTGAGGCCTGCATCAATATCGAGCATAGATGCTGAAGGTCACGAAAACGATTTCTTTAACAATTATCTCTTATATACGCATCGCCAAAATTTACCGCAAGGAGCTAAAAAGCTTAATTTCGTATCGTCTGTTTACTTCTGTTATACTCCTACTCCTATCATAATTTTCCTATCGAATGTTATGCAGATAAGATAAAAATTATTTGACATGAAAATTTACTATAAGCAAACGAAAGACAATTGGATTTTTCTCAATGAATGTTACACAACTACAATAACTTCATGAATACATTACGAAGAATGACTCGCCTATTAGAGGCAATGGGATCATCATTGAAGTAAGCCGGCATTACCGCCTAAAGGAAGATATTGAAAAATGTTGACGTATTTCATGAATAATTCAGTTGGTACAGTGTTTGGTGACAGTACAAGAAGTCAGAGGCGTTCGTTGACTTTGTTCAACATTTAGTCCTATCCTGGGATTTCAAGTTGACAACTGTCAGGGCCTGCCATTGTTCCGTTGATGTTATGTTAGACAAACTTACATCAGGGCATGATTTCTGAATAAATCAGAAGTTTTCTTTCGAAATGAATAAAACATTAGTGAAATTGTTAGTCCTAGGGTAACTGAGCGAATTGACTTAACACAATCCACACCGCTTGAATCAACTACTGTCAAGTTAACCAATCGGGGTCAACATTTCAATTCAGTTCGACTTTTCCTTGTTTACGTAAAAGGTATAACAAAACAATACCAAAATATTTGTTGGCGAAGTAGAAGTGGCTTTGCTATGAAGTGTTGAAAAAACTTAGGAGTTATGGAAGGACATAAATAAAACTCAACTTAGAAAGATATTACTCACTCCATACGTGGGGATTCGCCGTTCCCACTTTCCCACTCAATTTCGTTTCAAGAGGCATATCCGCTTCTGGCAAAACTGTATGTGAAAAATAGACAAATAGAGATAGACAGTAAACTATTTATTTTTCCCAAACCTTTGCTCATAATTCTTACAAAAATCTCTAGATACATCAGCGAGACAAAAATTTAAAAGTTCTTATTCCGTTTGAACTGGAGTAAATGACTAGAAACTCTTAAATTCATTGAGGCGCCAACAGTTTTCAATTTTCCCTGCTAGCTTCATCCACACAAATATGCGATTTCCAAGCCGAAGTATTATCCGATAATGTCAATATAATACGGAAAATAGCAAATAAAAACTTTTCCAAAGTGTAAGTTACAACGTGAAGGATGTTCATGGTCCCTGTTATGGATGAAATTACAGTCAAACTTCTAATTTAGTCGTTTTTATAATAAATGTGAGTAATTAGGACATCAAAAAGAGATGCCAATAGAAATATTCAAACCTCTGTTAGCTCGGGTCTGTGTTGCGTCATAAGAGTAGAACCGGCACAATAACGAATGGAGAACTATAATAGTAAAGGTAAGGATAGCATATTTGTAAAAGTGTTGACAGGGTAACGAACATGAAAATGCACGTTTCACACATTGAGGCAGTCCAACGATATGTAATGACCGACCTGGAGCGTGATTTAAAACAGTAGTAGAGAGTGGCAAGCTTCTCGGAAATGTTCGAGAAATAAAGTTCATTGCCAGGGACCGTCCTTGTGCACCGCTATATAAGGCATCACTTAGGGGTATAAGGAATGTGTTATTTCCAGAGGATACGACAGAAAAGCAGGAAATAAGACAAAAAATAATCATCATCATCAACGCCGCAACAGCCGGTATCCGGTCTAGGCCTGCCTTAATAAGGAACTCCAGACATCCCGGTTTTGCGCCGAGGTCTACCAATTCGATATCCCCAAAAGCTGTCTGGCGTCCTGGCCTACGCCATCGCTCCAACTTAGGCAGGATCTGCCTCGTCTTCTTTTTCTACCATAGATATTGCCCTTATAGACTTTCCTTAGACTTAAGTGACCCGCCCACCGTAACCTATTGAGCCGGATTTTATCCACAACAGGACGGTCACGGTATCGCTCATAGATTTCGCCATTGTGTAGGCTACGGAATCATCTATCCTCTTGTAGGGGGCCAAAAATTCTTCGGAGGATTTTTCTCTCGAACGCGGCCAAGAGTTCGCAATTCTTCTCAATGGTGAGACGTTTCGAGCGTAACAGTTTTTGTAAGCTGAAATAGGCTCTGTTGGCTGACAACAACCGTGCGCGGATTTCATCATCGACCCTAGATAGGAGAAATTGTCAACGGTCTCAAAGTTGCATCCTCCTATCTTTATTGTTCCCGTTTGACCAGTGCGGTTTGGTGTTGTTGGCTGATTCGTCTTCGGTGCTGACGTTGCCACTATATATTTTGTCTTGCCTTCATTGATGTGCAGCCCAAGATCTCGCGCCGCCTGCTCGATCTGGATGAAGGCAGTTTGTACGTCTCGGCTGGTACTATATGGCTAGCATAGGCCAGTCGTTGGGTGGACTTAAAGAGGATCGTACCTCTTGCATTTACCTCAGCATTACGGATCACTTTCTCGAGGGCCAGGTTAAAGAGGACGCATGATAGGGCATCCCCTTGTCGTAGACCGTTGTTGATTTCGAATGGTCTTGAGAGTGATCCTACTGCTTTTATCTGGCCTCGCACATTGGTCAGGGTCAGCCTAGTCAGTCTTATTAATTTCGTCGAGATACCCAATTCTCTCATGGCCGTGTACAGGTTTACCCTGGCTATGCTATCACAGGCGGCTTTAAAGTCGATGAATAGATGGTGCAACTGTTGTCCATATTTCAACAGTTTTTCCATCGCTTACCGCACAGAGAAAATCTGATCTGTTGCTGATTTACCTGGAGTGAGGCCTTTTTGGTATGGACCAGTGATGTTCTGGGCGTATGGGGCTGTCCGGCCTAGCAACTCAGCAAGATGATTCCTATATAATTGCTGCACTGTGTGATATCTCCCCTTCTATGTATGACGCAGATAATGCCTCGTTGCCAATCGTCAGGCATTGAGTCGCTGTCCCATACCTTGAGCATAAGTTGATGTACCACTTGGTGTAACTGGTCGCCTCCATATTTAACCAATTCGGGTGCAATTCCATCGACTCCTGGCGACTTATGATTTTTTAGCGATGAATTGCACGGACTGTTTCTCCTAAGCTTGGTGGTGGCAGTATTTGTCCGTCGTCTTCAGTTGGCGGGACCTCCAACTCGCCGATGTTCTGGCTGTTCAGTAGCTCATCAAAGTACTCAACCCATCGCTCCAATATGTCCATTCTGTCGGAAATCAGATTTGCCTCTTTGTCTCGGCAGAATGAGCATCCGGGTGTATAAGGCTTCATCCTGCTGACTTGTTGGTAAAACTTCCGTGCTTGGTGCGGTTGCTCCCTCTACTTTTCTAGTTCACAGACTTGTTGGTTCTCGTAGGTTTCCTTTTTCCGTCTGTGAAGTCGCTTCTCCACTCGACGGAGTTCGTGGTAAGTTTTTGCGCGTGCCCGCGTCCTTTTGGAATAAAATAAATAACTAAAAAATAATGCCGAAGCAAAAGTAGTGGTCAAGGCAGGTACTAAAGAAGAACAAAAGTTGTGCTATGCAAACAAAGATACACTTTGATGCAAAATCAAAATGTTTTAGTTATTTCAGTGTAAATCCATAGATAAGAAAATAACATTAATAACAATCGTTGGTCCGACAAACCAATAAGATCTGAGCTTTGAAGTGTGTTAGAGGACGTTAATCAAGACTATAACGGTATACAAAAAGACAATGGTACACTGTAGGAGATAATGTGATCAGCATTGCATTCGCAGGTGGTTATTACCCTGATTTGACTCAGCTCACAGCTGAGTCGACTGGTATCCGGCATCCAGTCACGTTGCAAATCCCCCTGCCACCTGTGAAATTTGAACCGCGACCTTCTTTTGTCATAGCCGAGCGCTTAACAACTAAACTATCTAGAGACAAATCCCACTACTGCCAAATTAAATACAATTTGTGGGTAATTCAGAGTGCAGTATTGTCCGCTGTCCCCCTATAGGTTAAACATTTTCGAAAATGTGGTCCAACAAGCCCCGAAAACTCAGTAACCCAGACTGCGGAAACTTACGCAACACGTCAACCAATTGATTCAAAATATTTTTTTAAAGCAAATCTTGACGTTCACTCAGAAATGTCGCAAAAACAGGCGTGTAGGTAGGTATAAATACCAGTGTTGACATTTTAGTCAAAATAGTCAACACTGGTATTTTAGTAGAGCTACGAGGCAACCCTTACTGTCGTCAGACCGATTCACTGTTCTGTAACCCCTTCGGACACAGCCAATAGTGGGACATCAGTGCATATACTACCAACTCTGTTCTTAGAGCATTTTGACACAAAATATTGCTCACTGAAGCTGGTAGTGTTCAGTTTCCTGTATTACATAAAATTTAATAAACTTTTAAAAGAAATCTTAATAAAAAGTGTCGTTTATATTCAGGTACTTTAGATACATAACCTAACCTAAAACCTTTCTAAAGCAACAGTCTCTTTCCCTAAATACAATTTAACAGCGGCTTCTTCCTAGCAATTAGTCGACTTGCGGTCTTTTCAGGGGGATAAACCAGAATCGCACATCAAAACACGAATAAAAAGAATATTCAACATAACTTAGCAACAAACATATGAAAACGGTATCTGTGTCTAAGCTTGTAACATGTGTCCTGTCTGTTCGGACAAGTTCCGATACAATTATGCTTACAAGCGTCGTCACAAAACCTATTGAAACATAGTTGGCTTATCTAACCTGCAACGAGTCTAGGAACACAGGACCCAAATACCCAAGGGCTAAACAATTCTCGTCCCCACGAACGATCTTCGTAGTCCGAGCCAGAGAACTAAGTTCTCTCTGTTAGCTTGCCGGGATGTCGTGGGACAACTAAAATCTATAACAACAACAACGATATTTAAGGTTTTGTGTAAAACAAAACCTTATTAAAATCGATTCAATGTCTGTCTGTCTGTCACACGCATTTTTCTCCAAAACGGCTAAGCCGATCCGAACGAATTCGGTGGACAGATGGGAACTATAAAATCCCACGCATACAGCGAGTGGCATAAATTTAGGTGGAGTTTAAAGGGCGGCTCCCCATACATGCAAAGGTTGGATTCAAAATTTTTTTTCACCTTATACAGTTGTGTAGGGTATCAAATGAAAGGTCTCGATTTGTACTTTCTGAAACTAATATTAGTTTTAGCATAAATTGCAAAGTGGGTGAGTAAGGAGTCAAAATGTACGCACTTGAAGTGAGACAGGACTCATTTTCGGAAACTACCCAACCTAAAAATCCGAAAAAAATCAGGGTGGTACGCCTAGATGAAATGTAGGCCTCAAAATATGTCCCATTCCGATATCTGCTCAAATAAACTTACTAATAGTATATTACTACTTTTTAGAAATTTACTGAAAAAGCCGCCTTAAATTCATCCTAGGACTTCCAAATTTTGTTCCAGCATAGGGGATCATATTTCGTATATATATGCTAAATTTCATGGAAATCAGGCAATTAACGCCAAAGTTATAGCAGTTCAAACTTAGCAATTTCGCAGGAGTTTACTGCTTCCAAAGTCATGCAAATCGGATGCTGACGTCATAATTACCCGGAATAATTGACATTCGCGTGGAATATTAAAGTCACATTTATAAAGAATCTATTTATCTGCAGCCCATTCCGGTATCTGCTCAAAAAATTTACTAATAGTATATTATCAACTTTTAGAAATAGACTAAAAAACTCCCCTTAAGTTCATCCTAAGTGTACTAAATTTTGCACCGACATAGAGGACAGCCTCGTGCATACACATGCCAGGTTTCATGAAAATCCAACTATTAGTGGGAAAGTTATAGCAGTTCAAACTTATCAATTTCGTGCTAATTAACAGCATCCTAAGCCATACAAATAAGATGCTGACGTCATAATTAACGAGAATAATTGAAATTCGAGTGAAATATTAAAATTCCATTCAAGAAGAATCTAATTCTCCCTAGCCCTTTTTTATATTTGATGCTGGTTAAATTGTTTTCATTCGCTAATAATATTAAACTCAGAGCGTGAAGCGTATCAACACAGGGCTTTCCATCAAATGATTTATTTAAATCGCTTGCTAGAAAATAGAGGGCAATGGAATTTTTAGCTATATTACACGGAGCTGTCATGCACTCGTCGCTCCTCACATCTTTTTATTTTTCTTCAGCCTTCATTTCACAAGCGGGGTCGGCTCGTGATGATCGCTTTCGTCATTTTATTTTATCAAATGCCTCATCAGGATGTAATCGCGAGACCTTTAAATCCTCATCCAGCATATCAAGCCACCATTGTTTTGGCGGATTTTGGTTACTTGCCATTGCTTTCGATGTTCTGACCAATACTGGTTATTGAATTCTCGTTAGCGTGAATTACGTGACCACACCATCGAAAACGCCTCTCTTGCAGTTTTTCCACGATCGGTGCAAACCCATATCGATCGCGGATATTCTCATTTCAAACGTAATCGAAACGTGTCACGCCACCAGTGCAATGCAACATCTTCATCCCCATTACCGCAAGACGCCGTTCATTGCCCTTTATAGTCGGCCACCACTCAGAACTATAGAGAGTGGCAGACGGACGACATTGCAGTAAATTTTAGATTTGGGACGTGCGCTGACACGTTGATCACCAAGAACACCAGTTGGGGAATGCCACTTCATCCAGGTTGCATTAATGCGTGAAACAATTTCATTACGCAGTTCTCCATTGGCTGATAGCGTTGACTCGAGATATTTAAATCACTGAGTTCTGGCAATGGCAGTAACCTGCCCTTCGAGATACTTAAATCGCTGAGTTCTGGCAATGGCAGTAACCTGCCCAGAACTGAACGATTTCAATATCTCGAGTCAATGCTATAAGCCAATGGAGAACTACGGTATGCTCCTCACATAGGGAAACACAAAACCTTTTATACCTGAAGCGTCAAGCTTCCGGTTTCCCGACTTGTTTAGTACTAAAGGTACTGAATTTTACCTGTTCATCACTACCTCATTACTTTTTCTTATTTTTCAGTACCTTTTTAGTTAAAGAGTTGTAGTACTTTTATGTATTTTCCAACATAAATGGAAACGAAGGTAATATTTTTCAAAATCACGCTTTGTGGAATGACAAAATGACAGAAAAGTTGAAGAGGTAACGTTACGCTGACTGTCGTCACTTTGTACAATAGGTCAAAATTCCTGTAAAATCGCAAAAACAAAGGAACGATTTCGGTAAAGGTATAAACTGGGATGGGGACTGCGGAAGCTGGCCGCTCGAAAATAAGCTTATTGGCGGGAATCAATTGAATTGGGGCTTCAAAGCAACCAGAGTGAATAGATTGGTATTTATTGACTGCCGAAGTATACTCTCATGAGCGGTGGTTTAGTTTGCTAACAAAAAACCCATCTTACCCAAAGAACAGTAGGAAGAGCAAGACAACAACCCCCGTACACTTCTCTCTCGAAACTAGAATAGTTACTGCCCAAGGTTGACTTTATATGCATTTGCTCGAACCCAGGGTACATCACATCCACTCAAAAAATCATTTCCGGAACGCATTGTAGGAAGCAAGGAAGGAAATTTCTCCATATGGGATCCAATACTCTTCCAATTCGATGCGCTGTTGTCTTACATTAAAATTCAAGCTTGATTTGCTTGGGTGGAATCGATTTAATTTTTCTACTTTGCCAATACTTTTGTTGTCCTTGTTTTCCTTGTATTATCTGTACTCCGTGGGTATAAATGCTTTTGTCTTTTTATTGTATCGTCTCATTATTGTTTAGATACGCGTCGTTTAACTTCTTCTTCGCACTGTACCAACAATATTTACAGTCAAATTAGGCGATATACATGGGCTTGGCAAACAATACAACGGCAGAGAAATAAATCTTTTCTTTTTGTTTGAACCTTAGTACACTCATAAGGAAGTACCGTTTACTACCTTTTTGTCACCGTTTACTACTTTTTTGTCGCGACAACAAACACCCCCTATCGTCCACTGAAGCAGGTTTTGTGTATTTCTTTTAAAAGAATATTTGAATAGACATTTGTCCAATTTGTACCTAGCTCCCAATCTATGGCATCCAAAGTCGTAGATCCGGATAGCTGAGTAGTTAGAGCACAAGGCTGTCGTACGGAAGGTCGCGGTTCAAATCTCGCTGGCGGCAGTGGGATTTGTATCGTGATTTGACGTCGGATACCAGTCGACTCAGCTGTGAATGAGTACCTGAGTGAAATCATCATAATCTCGAGCAAGCGTAATGCTGACCACATTGCCTCCTACAGTGTTCTGTAGTGTACCGTTACGGTCTTGAATGAAGTGCTCTAACACACTTCAAGGCCCTGATCGAATATGGATTGTTGTGCCAACGATTATTATTATTATTAAAGTCGTAGATTGCATTAAATTTGCACAAGAGCGACAACTTTAGCTTATTATAACTTTGTTAGTATTAGTGGGATTTCCGCCAAACTTGTAGTACAATGATCTACCTTACAGCCTGAATTACTATAACATGTGATGACCCATAGGGGATTTTCAGTGACTTTTTTTAAAAATATAGTAACATATTATTATTAACCTTATTTAAGCAGGTATCTGTACAGTGGATACTTCGGAGTCGAGACACGCTATAGTGACTGCTTTGTGATATTTGTCAGTTTTTTCCGGTTCAGTAGAGAAAGGGCTCCGTGATAGCTCCGTGAACTGAAGCCGACACTTTATTCGATGGGAAAACATTGACATATATGCCCCCCTTAAACTACTACTGCTACTCACTGAATGCGTGGGTATTCACAGTTCCTATCTGTCTACCCAATTTCGTATTCATAGGTACAGCCGCTGGGTTTCCCAGGCCTATATCGATCCTAAGGACCCTAACAAGACCTTCTTGCCGATAATAATCTGAACTGCACGGTGTGGTCGACGCAGTCTACAGAGCTAAATCCGAGGGAGACGATATTACTAAAACTGTGTGCTTGAAGTGTAAGGTATCGATTCGATGCGGTACTGACATTTTATTTCTTAAGGACTGGAACTTTGACGTGAAAGGGGCAGCTTTGCCCTACTGCAACAATAAGAAGATTCCCACCAAACCTTTTTGTATGATGGTTATGCCACTTCAAAATTTTACAGGTTTAGGATGAACTTAAGGGGGGTTCCTAGTAAAATTTCAAAATATAATATTATTGTTATCTGCCGAAATTGTGACAACTCGAACATAATAATTGTCAGCGCCACAATCCATTTTGTATCAGGGTCATGAAGTGTATTAAAGCACTTCATTCAATACTGTACACTACAGTACACTGTAGGAGACAATGTGGTCAGCTCATTCACAACTGAGTCAACCTCAGATTACGATGCAAATGTGAGAATTGAACCGCGACCTACATTCCTGAGAATCAATACCGAGCAATAATTGCTAACTAAAAAGGACCAACGGACCAAGAAAATTCTATGTTGTAAGGAATCGTCATATTTTTACGTAAACGTTTTATTCTTTCTAGTTATTAATATTTCTATAAAATTCGTCAGTACTTAATTTAATTTTTTTTCATGCGACCAATATGTTTAGCTAATGGTCTATCGCATACACTAGCACGATTCATTCCGTCCGATATTATTATTTCCCAATATATTACATTTCCAGGGCAAATTCACTATTCGTCAAATTAACGCTTTTATAAATTAAATTTACTATTTAGCAAGTGAAATTCACTACTCAACACATGAAATTAACTTTTTAATAAATAATATCAACTCTCTAAAGTTAATATTTTAAATTAAACATTGGCAACAGAAGTCAACATGGGTAGATGTCGACAGAAAAAGTTATTAGAAATTGAGGTGTGCATGGAAAGCAACTCTTGAATTTCCAATCAGTGAAGTGGCAGCTTTTTCTAAAAGGATTCAACATATGGTATATGGATAAGTATATCGAAAGTGAATAATGGATTTGCCAAACACTTTGACTTAGATATGGTTAACGTTTTGCTTGAGTAGCCTACGAGAAGTCGAAAAGATGTCAGGTAATCTTCATAACGAGTGACGAATGAAATACTCGGGCCAGACTTGTGCTGCCGACAGTACGGGGACACAATGTGATGTTATCCATTCCAAAATAGTAATTAATGCTAACTGCAATGGCGAATGATTTTGTTGCTTCATCAAGGAATTGACGGCAAATTTTAGTCCGTTTTTGCGGGGCATTAGCTACAATAGATAACGCCGATTGAAAAGGTTTTTACGAAAATTAAGGGACATGTAGGCGAAGGCTTAGCAGATCATTTGCAAAACCGTTTACTCACCTATTTAATTCAGTCAAGAATGGTAGGGGTGGAGTTTATCGCCACCAGATTGCTCCAATTTTTATTAAGGTTTTGCTGAAAACCAAAGCCTAATGACAATCGGTTTACTGTCTGTTTGGCTGTCTGTCTCAACCACTTTTCTCAGAAACAGTTGGACGTTTTTCTTCGCCGAATGTAGTTATGTGAGGTATCCAATAAAAGGTACGATTAGTACTTTCCGAAGCAGCTATTAGTTTTGTCATTGGTTCCAAAGGGGATGAATGGGGACTTCGAAAACGAAATAAAATGTCAGTACCGTATCGAATTGAATATCAGGTATATACTAGGAGCTATATATAAATAGAACCATCGGTTACCCAAATTTTCTTACACTAAAAATTAACAAAATCTTTCATACCTGAAACGCTCAGCTTTTTGTCAACGACTTGAATGGATATGATGATGCTGGAACACAGACATTGACATTTGTTTGAAGTTGTTTCTAAAGTGTAATGAAAGAAATAAAGTTTTTGAATTTAGTTAAGCATTGCTGTTGGTATTTGCAAAAACGTGACATTGGAGACATCTCGAATTTTACTCGAATGATCGTTGATTTTTCTTGAATTATTTGTTTTGACACATAGTTATTTTCATTTGCTAAAGGGTAAATTTCATTTGTTAAGAAGTTAGCTTAATTAATTTCATTTATTTATTTCATTTATCAACACTTTAATTTTATTTTCAGGAGTATTAATTTGACATGATTAAATGTAAATTAAATTTGACAAAATAGTGAACTTATCTGGGAAATTAAGCGCCACTATTACTCATTCTCGCATAACAGAATCCGTTTTATTATGAACCAAGGAAACAAAATGAAATATTTCTTTCTCGACCCCCATTTAAGCACTAACCATTCTCAGAAACGTATGACATTTGAGTATCGGTCTCTCTTTCAAATACTGTCCGAAATAAGCTGGTTAGACCTACTAGAACTTGCCACTGTCCTCTGAATAACCACATGGCCGAAATGTCTTTTAACTCACTCCAGGTTTTCCAGAATAGCTTACAGTGTTTTCTGCTGTTTTGCGCCACATATTTCTAGGGCAACCCATTCGTCGGACAATGTGAGAAAGCGAATTCAGTTGCGGAACATGGCCAAGGTCGAACTTGTTACCTTTTCTTAAGGATTGATCTATTAACGCGGTAATGGTGCATTCTAACCGACATGTCAACACAGTTCTTCATTCGAAAATTTTGCCGGGTCAGAATACACCGACAATTAATGAGACAGCAAATAGAAGTGATCACCCAGCATAGTCAACGTGTTTGAGAGAACGTCCTCTAGTCTGGCAGTATAAATGACACCACCGGCAACAACAAGGAAAAGTAGAGATTGAGTGCTTGAAAATTCCCTGAGATAATAAATTAGTGTAACATGCGACATTTCATGCCTGCGGTAATAGCTTCTAGTTCCTCCTGCATAAAGCAAACGGTGATCTAAACTCGCTGTCCCAGAATAATCCGCAAGGTGTGTATATACCACCAGAAAACGCCTTGTTCTCTATATCAATGTTTGTTAAGGTGTGTAGGAAACCGGCTATCAGGTGACATAATAGAACGGTAAGGGGGCAACCATAAGGGTATGCTTATCAGCCGTTTAGAAATGCTTGTTGAAGAGCACGTGACGAAAAACCTGATGTCTTACTGTCTACACTCCAGCCAGTATGCTTACTAACAGGAGAATTCTTGTGCGATAATCTTATATTGGCTATGGTAAAAGATTGAAACCATTTTAAACAATAAAGGCACAACTTTCGTATTCTTGATGATTATGGCACTGGTTTATAAGTCTCTTCTATCGGCCACTATAAGGTGCGGTTTAAGAACAATTATATATATTGGGTTGGGGAAAAATAAATGTATTTGTGATCGAAATTTGACGCTTTATTTAACATACTTAGAATTATCCGATTTAAGTCAAATATACGCCGTTTTGATCGCAAACTTGTTGTCATTTAGAAGGTAATTTCATTATCCCCCCCTTATAAAACCCCCCTCCTTATTTGCAAAAAACTCAGACAGCCAGTTTTCGCAAACCTCTTTTGAGGCCAACTTAGGAGCACCAAGAGCGTTTTCCATGGACCGGAAGAGATGGTAATCACTTGGTGCTAAGTCCGAACGATATGGTGGGTGCGATAGGACATCCCATCCGAGCTCCTGTAGCTTCTGGCGGGTCATCAAAAATGTGTGAGGCCAAGCGTTGTCCTGGTGGAACACAACACCATTCCTATTGACCAATTCTGGCCGCTTTTAGTCAATCCCCTGCTTCAAACTGTCGAGCTTCTCACAGTAGAGAACCGAATTGAGGGTCTGGCCATAGTTGAACAGCTCGTAGTGGATGATTCCCTTCCAATCCCACCAAACACTCAGCAAAACCTTCCTGGCTGTCAATCCGGGCTTGGCGATGGTTTGGGCTGGCTCGCCATGCTTCGATCACGATCTTTTTTGCTTGAGGTTTTTGTACGTGATCCACTTTTCATCAGCAGTCACCATCCACTTCAAAAATGGGTCGCATTCGTTCCGTTTCAGCAGTGCATCGCAGGCGTTGATTCGGTCCAAGAGATTTTTTTTGCTTCAATTCCAAACATCCAGCTTTTTTGGAATCCAATCTTCTGTAAATGGTTGCAAACGGTTTTATGGCCTATACCCAGTTGCTGGCCAATCGAGCGAATACTCACATGTCGGTCTACTTGGATGATTTCGACGATTTTATCGGTTTCTACGACGATTGGCCTACCATTACGAAGTGCATCTTCGACATCCACTACACCAGAACGAAATCGATCGAACCAACGCCGTGCTGTGCGAATCGTTACAGTATCGGGCCCATAAACTTTACAAATTTGTTCGGCCGCCTTCGTTGCATCTTTACCTCTCAGGTAGTAAAAACGTGAAATATGACGAATTTCTTTCTTGGTGAACTCTATCTATGACCCGCTATAACTTGAGACTGAAACATACGATCACAATACTGTCGAAGAGGCATTTGTAGCACAGATTGTCCTCTTCAAATCGCCGTACAGAATGACCCGATGCGATAAGTCCAACACAAGATATGTTTAAGTGTCGCCATCTATTAACAAAATACGACATTTCTTTTTCCCCAACCCAATAGATTATACGGACTCTGCTGGTCCTGCTAACGATATTTAATAATAATAATTTTTGGCGCAACAATCCATATTGAATCACGGCCTTGAAGTGTGTTAGAGCACTTCATTCAAGACCGTGACGGTACACTACAGGATTACAGGAGGCAGCTGAGTCGAGTGATATCCGACGTCAAATCACGATACAAGTCACACTGCTACCAGTGAGATTTGAACTGCAACCTACCGTACAACAGCCTTGGGCTCTAACCACTCAGCTATCCCGACACTAATGATATTTGCATACTTTTTATTGGAAAAATTCCTGCAAGCGCTCTCAAAGATTGTACATTGACCTCCGTATTTAGCAGCGAAGAAATCTAATGAAAAACTCCAAGAACCCCGATCTTGTCGCTTGCACTAGAAAGATGAAGCTAGCCGAACTCGCGTTCAGATCTGTTTTGAAAATCAGCTTCAGCTATCAAATGAGGCATATCTGGAAAAAGCATCGAATGCATAGAAAAGGCAACTTTGTTATAAGAAGAGTCACAGGTAAAACATGTGGATCAAAATCAAATGTCGTATACTAGATATATTAAGTAGTGGAAAGACCCCTGCTTTCCTATGAGCCTTCGGTTTGGTATCCTAGCTTCAAAACTCACCTGTCTCTTTATTATGAATTCGGAGATTGAAAATATAGCACATCAATAAAATTGGAAAGGATTGAAATTCCTATAGAGATAGCCATCTGAGGAGCCAAATGCTATTGCACTCAGATACACCTAAACTAGAAGGTGGCACAGGGGCGGAGGCACATGATGTTATTCCTTAATACTGTATATGGTTGTCCCTAGGACTAAACGCCACGATATTTCTGGCAGAAATACACGTGATAAATCTGTGCTACAGAACGAATCTACGAAGAATGGCAGGCGTACTCTAATACATATCCTTTTTGACAACCAAACGGCCTTAAAAGCTATTCCACCAAATTTCAATGCTGGCATTTTAGGATCTTACCAACTGAAAAAGGAAGTAACGTCAAAGTTAATAGCGAGGCATAAATGTATCCTCTAGAGAAACATCTGTACACGATGGACTACTCTGGAGATCGAAAATGCAAACTCTACAATTCAAAAGACAAGATATCTTCTCCCGTCACACTAGACTGGAGCACTTATAGGGTCAAGGTATACTACCTGATGAATAAAAAACCCGAAAAAGTCTAAGGGCAATATCTATGGTAGAAAAAGAAGACGAGGCAGACCCTGCCTAAGATGGAGCGATGGCGTAGGTCGCCAAATAGCTTTTAGTGATATCGAATTGGTGGACCTCGGCGCGAAACTGGGATGTCTGGAGTTCCTTATTAAGGCAGGCCTAGACCGGATACATGAGCAAAGCGATGTGGGGGGATTATTAACTTCGGGAACTTCAGTGGCGTATACAGTAAGGGGTCATTAAGCCTGCTCCTACATAAGTTACGTATTCATCCATTTATAAACTCAACACAATTAAGGCTATTCCATTTGTTCCTATCAAGACATGATTTTCTGAAAACCCAAAGCCATTATGTTGCAATAAGAGTTAAGTTCCGTCTATTTTCGTAATAAAATGTAATTTTCTTAAATATAGTAAAAATTCAATCTAACAAAAAAGGAGAAATGTAAGCAATACATAATTATGAGTGAGGGTTAACCCTAAAAATGCCACTATTAAAATACGCTCTCTCACTTTGGAACCAGAAGAACCACCACCGATGAGAGAAGTCTTACATTGAAATGAATTCAGTGTGCGTTAGAGGCAAAAACCCAAATTTTGGAAATAACTGAATTCTTTATGTATTCCTATAACCGTAAATAATATAAACCCAAACAACTGAACATAGGAAAATACAATTAGATATATTATAGAATAAATAAGCAATGCTGGGATGATCGATGAATGTTATTATGGGGGAAAATGGACCTTTCTCCAAAGCCGACTCTCGAATTCGATTTAATTCTCAGTCTTTTCGTTTGCAACTTTTTGATCAAGTTCAACCAGAGTTTGATCAAAGGCTTCTCCACTGGAAAAATAAAGCTAAAGTGTTCTTGTTTTTCGTCCGTTATTTGTTTCAGAATTTTCATGAAAACATTTTGAGCTATGTCATTAAATCTTATCAAGAAAGGCATTACATCTGCTTTGAGCCCAAATGGTCGAGCCACTCACATTATTCCAAAAATATTGTTTGGCTTATCTCATGGGATGACGGATAACCAACGCTGCAACTGAGCCAGAAATCCAGCTCAGCTGAAAATAACAAACTGAGAATCCGCACCAGACCAAGTCCACCAGCAGGGAGGAGAAGTCACATTTAACATATAGATATGCATATGTATATATATTCCGAATTCCTTTGTTCATGTAGCGCAATGTCTGAAACATAAGATATTGTGGCAACAACTAGCTTAATTTACATCAAAGAGCTCCCGGATCGCATTGAAATCCACAAGCATCCAGAAATTGTTGGAATTCAAACTTTTGAAGGATATGAAATTTTGTGGAAATTTCTCTTCACAGTTTACGGCACTCCAAACCATTTCAGAGTTCATACACATGGTTCATTATCCTTGAGCGAAAATCTAAATCTTCGTAAAAAACTCTTAGTCAAATTTACTTTTTACAAAACGTGCTCCACCCGCTGCCACGGGTTTTTGTCATAAGTGAAAAACAGCTTGAAATTCTATTCCAGGCACGTGTGTTTGCACAAAGTTTCATCAATTTAATGATTGTTTTTTTCGGAAATTTTGCGGTTCCCCATCTTCTCAATTTCTGCTTCATATATTCATAGCACAGCCCAAATGGGTTGCTCTTATAGTCCTTAGAGTCGTTGAAGAAATGTAATATAAGACAGAACTCGAAGCAAATAGACATACATAATATTAGTGTCGATTCACCAAAATGAACGTCATTGTTATTGAAACAACAAATGAAAATAATCCAGCAACCGTCTGAATGGGTGTTTGACCTACTTTCACTTTGTTGATATCCTGCCCTATTTTGTGGGAGTTTAAAGGACATAACCAGACATATTTCCGCCCAGGACTATATAGAAAAACATATATCACTTTTAATTTTTTGGGGTGTTTGCAGAAGGAAACTTCGCAGAGTTATTGAGGTGTCATTATCTGAGAAATATATGATGTGGGGCGGATAAGATAACCCACTGTTATTGGATTTGGCGCTTACATACACAGAAACACACATGAAATTTTGCCAGAAGGGGTAAAAAACTGATATTATTAAGGCCGGCTGCCTCAGAGCGGAAAGCAAGCAAAATTTCATGAGAGTACACTTCCTTAAATCGCATTTCATTTATCTTATAGAAATTTGAACATGCTATAATGCTTGTTTCTTCCGTTTTGCTTTAATATGGAGAAAAAGTTGCCGCTTAGTTCGATAACTGAATATAGATAGCAGATGTGCCCCATAAGTTGGAATCACATTAGCACAGAACAGGATATATATACTTACTTTCAATCCATTATATAATTAACTAATCTTTCTCACTCGACGACGTAGGGGAAACTCGGTCTTGCCCAAAATTAAACGATGACGTTACGATGCAGCCTATCGCATAAAGGCGAGACTGCACCTTAAACATTGGTATCCTTATCAATAAGGTGAAAGAAATAACAATAGTTCTTCGGAAGAGGCGTACCGATCTCTACACTCTATAAAAAAACGACGACCTGCTTCTAACTGCTGCACAACTCATTTTTATTTAGCTTAACCGCTACATATTGGTTGACACGGAGGTCTGTTTTATGATTGCCGACAACTATACCATCATAACAAATCGACTAAGTAGTCATATCAGTGAGCAAACAGGTGGCAGCCGTTGCTAAGGGCCAAGCCATTCACGACATTAAATGGCGGCGATTGCAAGAAATAAAATGATTTCGGTAGTGCAAAGGAAGCAATCGTTGTTACGATTTTGTCGATTAACTGAACTGTTGGGATAGTAAGTGAGATCTCAATCCGTCAAAAACCTGTTGTCTTCTTCTTCTTTTCTTTTTCTTCAGCCTTTGCCCCGTTCACAAACGGGATCGGCTCGTCGTGATCGGTTTCGCCATTTGGCTCTATCGAATGCCTGATCTGGGTGCAATCTCAGCTTTTAAATCCCCATCCAGCGTGCCAAGCCACCGTTGTTTTGGCCTGCACTTTGGTCGTTTACCATCGACTTCTATGTGCAGACCAATCTTGGCAAGTGAATTCTCGTTGGCACGAATTGCGTGATCATATCATCCAAGACGTCTCTTTCGCAATTTTTACACGATCGATGCAACCCCATAACGATCACGGATATCCTTATTTCGGATGTGATCAAAAACCTTTTGTATTAACGACAAAAACAACACGTTGTTTCGCACGACACTTTGTGATAAATACATGCTGGGAACACCTCTAAAACTTGCTGCTTGTTGAAATTTGGAGCATTTCCACTTGCCACCGGCAAATAATCTGAAAGGGCAATCAAACGAATGGAATCAAGCAAAGCAACAAGGTTTGTGTAAAATCTGAAAATATAGATACCAAAACATCAACATCAAGTTAAGGTTGTTCCAGGCTTGTAGGTAACCTGTCTGGGGTGCAACCGGTATACCCTGATCAGACACGACATCGAACGAGGAGCTACGTCGACACTCGGGTTAGGTACCGGCATGCCTGTTGATTCGAATGCGAATGTCAGTGTCACACATCCCAGAGTGGCCGACAAGTGAATCGCCTTAAAAACCCATTGCGCAAAATAGTAGGGGAAGATTATTAGTTCTCCGGAAAACCTGAAGCACTATGCCTCATTGAAGGAACATTGGCAACTATATTTTGAAAATCGAAGACCTTCAAATTTGCTTTTTTGGATTGATTTTATGGCAAATATCACAAGTAGAAAAGGGTTCTCCTGTTTTGACTGCAAATTGCTTTATTTAAATAAATCAAATTTTAAAAAGAAATAAACAAGGAGGAATGGAAACACCGGTTCCCGAAATACAATGTTTGCCATAAATAGATAGTAGCCAAAAATTTCCTCCGAAATTCTACCTCGATACAGTACGTGATATTTTGCACTGTTATATATCGTTCTGATAATAGCTATTAGTTTTTCCAGAGTGCCCCCAGTGAGCAGAGCATTCCACATATACTACTACCTTTTCGCACTGTTCAAAGCTTTCTTGAAATCAAAGAAAATTAGATGGACCGGTGATCAGCACAACAGGAGCCAGAGCGGGAATCAGTTCGTCTTCTGTCAATCAAGCCTTTCATCTATTCTTTGACGCTTTCTAATATGATTTTAAATAACATTTTCGCGGCAACAGAGGAAGCACGTAACTACCACTCCAATTATTGCTCTCAAGATTGGTGTCATTCCTTGGAATTTAACAAATATTCTTCTCCTAGATTCTCTCTATAGATAAATTAGTGGAAGTAATAATTTGAGAGAGATTGCGGGAGCTGTATAAGAAAGTTCCCAGTTGGCAAAGATTATTTCGCTTTTACTTGAAGGAGCAGTCCATATCGCTCGATACAGTTGATTGACATATCATTCATGAGAAGTGGAATTTCACCTGATTTGATATAATTCAAAATCATGGTAAAGTGCTCCAGTGGCTTCTTCAGCTGTTCATTACTATGGATGAAAACCCCACGGTTAATAGATAGTATCATCGAAAGTATTACGAACGTCGGGAAGCCCTTTTATGATAGTTTCTGCTTCTTTGACTAACGCAATTGTTGCAGTTCTTCCACTTGGTACCGATAACGGTTTTCCCCGATCCCGTCAAATCTCATGATCTCTCACTGGCGACAGCGATAAAAGTACTTTTGATGGCTAGTTTTTCCGGCGGCTTGTTCAAAGTTTGCATTACGAAAAGGACACGTATTGAATTTAGAGGGCTAACGATCTGTTCCCCCGTTCACAGAAGGAGGTCTCTTTCGACACCGAAGCCCATTTTTCTTTTTTTTTGCGTACTTTTAGAAAACAGCCCCAAGATCTACTGGTAATCGTAGTCTGTGGTGGATTAGTCATAAAATCCGTACTGACCTTATGTGCCCGAACATTGTGTCGCTGTCATCGGTGACCGGATAAATTTTCCAGGACCACATATCTTTTGGGAGGCTTTTCTGAAATCTTTTTTTCGAGATCTCGTTAATAATAGAGAGAGCCACCTTGCGGTAGTCATCAGCGTCCGATTTCTAACTCGCGTGCTCTGCCACTTGGCTTTCCAAAGTACAAAATCACAATTGCGCAAGTGACAACCGGATACTCTTTAGAATCGTATTTCCACGCTTGAGTAGAAGGAAGCAACACTGATATCGAAGAACATGCGTACATTTCCTAAACCAATCAAAGAAGGTCGTTTTCGAAAACCAAATGTCGTAGCCGCGGGATTAATTTCTATTCAAGGCATTGTGGATGATTTGGTAAGGAGTTTTGACATTTACTGAATGCGGCAACAAATTTCTTTCATCGATAGGCCCCTTTGTGTGTGTGGATTAGATTCCGAACAGCCAAAATAAAACTGCGGCCGAGAATTATCTTCCAATCTGATAAAAATCTTCGAAAGATCAAAGCATCGACTAAACTTGAAACCCACTAATAAGGTATTTATCACCATTGAGGACAATTTCTAAGACGTTGATAAATTGTGATGATGAATTTAATACCCTAGGTTTTCTTCTTCTTTAATATTCCTTGTCTTGGGCGCACATAGGGTAAGTCAAAGAAGTACTACTACTGACAGCAATTAACAAGAGACGTATAAAAGTGTAAAAAAAGTTAGAATAAATTAGAATAAGTAAATATTGTATAAGGTGTATAGTTTATGTCTGTAAAACATTCGAATTAAAATATGTCGGGATTTTGGACGTCGACCTTAGTTTAGGGATAATTTCACCCGTTTTCAGGGACTAAAACAATTGATCTGGTCCTCCAGGTTGGGGATTTAAAACAATGGTTTTACCCAACTATATCCACCTAAAAACGAAGCAAAATATACAAAGATAGGTTAAACGGCCTCTGACCGGATCGATATTATGGAAATGGCTGGGCTAACAAATATGTGACGCTCTTGCATAGTGGAATGTTATATCACTAAACAAAAATAAAAAGCTGTTAGGGAAACGTGAATTTAGAGCTGCTTTCATCGTGGCATGGGGCTTCCAAGCAAATGTTATTGACTGGAAACCTATGCATTAAAAATTGTGAATGCTTCGCATTAACGTATTTTTTTAAATTTAATATACTTGGGAAGAAAAATTGCGAACTCTTGGCCACGTTCGAGAGAAGAATCCTCTGAAGAATTAGCCAACAGAGCCTATTTCAACTTACAAAAACTGTTCCGCTCGAAACCTGTCACCATAGGGTCAAAGCTCTTACTGTATAAGACAATGATCTTGCCAGCCCTCATGTATTCCTCGGAAACTTGGGTTTTCAGCAAGGAAAATTGCGAACTCTTGGCCGGGTTCGAGAGAAGAATCCTCCGCAGAATTTTTGGCCCCCCACATGAGGATGGACGATTCCGTAGCCTACACAATGACGAAATCTATGAGCGAAACCACTACCGTCCGGTTGTGGAATAAAATCTGGTTTAATAGGTTACGGTGGATGGGTCACTTAATCCGTATGGATGAGGATGATCCCACCCGGAAAGTCTATAAGGGCAATATCTATGGTAGAAAAAGAAGACGAGGCAGACCTTGTCTGAGATGGAGCGATGGCGTAGGTCTGGACGTCAGACAGCTTTTAGGGATATCGAATTGGTGGACCTCGGCTCAAAACCGGGATGTCTGGAGATCCTTACTAAGGCAAGCCTAGACCAGATACCGGTTGTTGTGCCGTTGATAAAGATGATGAATATACAAGTCCAACTGAAGCGAAAGACGAAGAGCAATTTGACGATTGCCTGGAAATACGACTCATTGCCTCCGAAGGACGTTAAGATATTGCTCGGCAATTTGAATGCCATGGTTTGGAATGCAGAGACATACCGAAGAACTACCTTGCGGTAGCCTAGTCTCCATAATATATCAAATGACAACGGCCAACGCCAAGTCGTTACCTTCAAGTAAAAGAACAGGGGTAGTAGTGGTTCGATATGAATCCCCGAACCGGAGAAATGATTGTTTTCAGGATGGATACCGGGATGCGCTTGACAAAATATAAATGTCAAATACAAGCAGGAAGAGGCAAAAATTACAAACAGTTTATAGAATTATTAAGGCGAAAGAAACGAAAATATTTTGACGATGAATTAAAGAAAATTGACTGTAATATGGAGAGCAAAAACGCAAGGCAAGTTTAGAAATTGATGAAAAACCAGAGGGTTGGCTGTCAATCTAAAACCATCCCTCGTATTTCATTACTTTGTACGTCCTATTAGATCTTCGCAAAAGCGCCAAAGGAAACGATTGGACTGTGTATTGAGTACCATGCGGTTTTCAGACTGGAGCAGAAAAATGCTGAAAATTCAACGCAGGCATGCGACAGTATTAACTGAAGTGTACTGTACAAACTATAATGTTTGACTTGAGAAGTAAAACTGGTAAACCTTTACAATAATGACAGTGTCTCACACAACAGCGCAAATCAGAGTCTACAATAGTCGGACAGATACCTAAGAGACAAATAGCGCCTCTTCCGTTCACTTTGGCACACGAGCAGGTTAAACCAAAGTTGCCAGTGGACATAAAAGGCATGCTGCTTTTTCAATCTATATAAATATGATGGCGAGATTTTTCACATCAGCGAAGGATTTTTAGGAACCTCGACAAAACACCAAACGAAATCGGTTTACGAATTAACGGAAGAAGGCGAAAATTATGACACAAACGAGAAAAATTGGGACCCATCAGTTAAAATGTAACGAGTGACGAGCAAGGCTTGGAATATGTAGACAACTTCATGTACCTAGATGTACAACTGAGAAAAGATGGAAAAGAAATGGATGATATAAAACGACGAATCCAGCTCGCAAACAGAGCCTTGGTCGTGTCGGTCCGAGTACTTCAACCGATAATACGACCTGTACTATGAATGTGAAATACAAGTCAGTACCTTGGAAAGGATGGTCCTGATCAAAGTAATTCAAATTAAACGAGATGACGACCAATGGCGAATTAGATAAAAGCATGAGTTCTATTCAATATTTGTCGACTTTGAAGTCTCCAAAACAATCAAACTTACTAAGTTGCACTGGGCTAAATTTAAAAAAAAATCTTTTCACGTACTTGGAATTCTCCAATTTTGATAATGCTTACTGAAATAGATGCAGAATTTATGCAAAAAAAGTTCACAGGGTTAAAGTAAATGGAGACAAAGTCGGAAAGCCTATAATAGCCCCTCCTTAATTAAGGGGGCCATCCCGTGTGAAGGCCATTTTTTTAGCTTTTTTTTAGAAATTTTTTGTGAAGAAGTGGACAAAGATACAAATACGAATTTTTCACCATATATTTATTAATATCTTGAGCATGCATTTTGACCCCAATACCCCAAAGTTCATTATTGAAATACAGAGCATTTTATACACCCATCTCCAAAAGAAGGTGTTTTTCTGCTGCCACGCTAGAGGGCGCAGCGATCATCTTAAAGGAAAAAGTAAACGGCATTTTAACGTGCAGACATAATCACAATCTGCAAACTAGGATTATTAAAAAATATTAAAAACTAAATTTTTGGTGCCGTGTTAAACTTTGTTAAGGTTTCCTTAATGAGTAAAAAAAAACTACTGAATGAATCACAATTATGCTACTTTGCGGACCGTAGAAACATGTTCTGAATAAGTCCTGAAAATTTCAAAGAATTTGGTTGGATAGATTTTGAGCCATGGTGGCAGCCGATTTTCAACATGCAGTTTCGAGAAAAACGCAAAAAGTAGAATGCGATTTTTAGACATAAAATCTTAACTGATCATTAATCTGCTATACCTAGTCCATGAACTTTAGGTTTCTTCAATAAACACATGTACAGCCTTGGGTTCATTTAAAACAACAATAAGTAACTAATGCAAACCACTACAAATAGAGAGACTTGAATTGCAATTGCGTTGATTAGTGAAGCGGAAGTAACCTTTGTTTAAAAAACTATCACGCCGATATCTTTCACAGGTTATAATATGTGTACAAAAATTTAATAAAAACTAATATTTTAGGTTTACTGGAAAAACTTGTTTTCACAATTGATAGTTTTTTAGGAACAATATGTTAGATGTATAACTTTGCTTCCGCCGCTCCATGGTGAATAGAAATATCGTCATTTGGCAGCTTTATATATCTATCGAAAGCACCACTTGCAAACATAAATGCTTTTGTGCTTCACACACTACGTCAAAAAAGTATTCATCTGCTTACCTTTTCCGTGATTAACTTAGGATTTTTATAAATAAATCAAAAAGGATAATGTTCGATTCATGTTCTTAATTTCTCTCTATTATCTATTATTTAAAAATACCAAATAAACGCCAATATTACGCACCTAAGAAGTATTCATTTCTACACATTTTCTCTTGAAATATTACCAGATAGCGGTCCTTCCCAAAACATTTTAGTGGGTAGTGAATCAGCATTGCGTTGTAATCCATTTTTGTTGTTAATAATGCCAGGACCAATTCGTAAGTCATTTTTGTTCGTAATATGTCTGCCCCGGATTTTATTTTCCAATCTGGAGACTATGATGGAGTTTCGAACCATTTTGGAGCGTTGTAGAGTAGCCATAATTTTGTAGTTAGTGCCATACATTTCTGGTCATTATCTTAACTAAAAATGTAGTTTGGAAATTTTCCCATACATTCCATGTTCCTGTAAAGATGCCATTTGCAAATATTAATATAGGCTTTGTGATCCATATTTTCCATATTAGCGCTCATATAACTCCATACCAGCAATGATCTTCCTCCGTGTTTTACTGTATTTATAATATATCAAATTTGGGAAGACGATGTTTTTACAAAAGTTCGGGGAATATCCCTATAGATTTGGGGAATTCAAGTTGGTTTTTCTTGTTAATTTTGCTGATGTGTGGTTTCTTGCGAGTGTACACCCGGCATATCCAACCTCACGAAGAATATTCCGTACAGTTGCAACCAATAGGATTTTATCTACCTCTTCATTCACTTCAGCAACTCTTTTTGGCACTATTTGCGGTTTTTCACTTCTGGATCATTTTTATAGTCAGTCAGATCTTCGTCTTCGCACTTTCCACTTTTCAGATAACTTTAGACAATACTTTTCATAGTTGTAACTGTTTATAATTTTCTGCTCTTACACAGTTGTTTCTCGATCCTTCATGCTATCATATTACAATTCCTTATTTATTAACGCAATTTCGACTCACTACTCATCAATATGTTTTGGTAAGGACCGTTATCTGGTAATATTTCAAAAGAAAATCTGTAAATCACTGTGTATTTTTAATCGCTTTACGATATGAGTTTACGACCGGAATTCTCGTCATTTGCGGGAAATTTTACTTTACGCCTTCAATTCAAAGGTTAACCGCGACCGGTAAAAAAGTACTTGGAAACGCTAAAATTAGAAGTTCTGCCCTCCTAACGTACTCTCCTAACATTGTTACATCTAATTACATCT
This sequence comes from Hermetia illucens, assembly GCF_905115235.1. Taxonomy (NCBI): domain Eukaryota; kingdom Metazoa; phylum Arthropoda; class Insecta; order Diptera; family Stratiomyidae; genus Hermetia; species Hermetia illucens. The sequence continues at coordinate 125,800,109 of NC_051851.1, read as the reverse complement.
TTTCCTATCAATGGCACCCGACCTAGCCCATATTTCCCTTATCAAGGATCAAGTGAAAAATTAGATTGATTCATGGATCGCCTCACAGGATGATGGGTCTTTTCCATGCAGGATTCGTTTGCTGCTAAAAATATGCAAAAATAGTGACTAGCGATGATCATAAATGTAATAACAATATTTGAAAATAAAGTCTTAAATTTAAAAAAAAACGGAAATACATAAATAAAATTTCCCGAAAAACAAAATGCAAATCGGAAACTGGAACTCGTAGTAGATATCCGTTCAATATTTCCGGATAGCTGAGTGGTTAGAGCGCAAGGCTGTCGTACGGAAGGTCGCGGTTCAAATCTCACTGGTGGCAGTGGAATATGTATCGTGATTTGACGTCGGATACCAGTCGAATCAGCTGCGAATGAGTACCTGAGTCAAATCAGGGTAATAATATCGGGCGAGCGCAATGCTGACCACATTGCCTCCTAGTGTACTGTTACGGTCTTGAATGAAGTGCTCTAACACGCTTCAAGGCCCTGATCCAACATGGATTGTTGCGCCAACGATTATTATGATTATTGTTATGCCCGATATTCAATTCGATCTAATACTGACATTTTACGTCTTAAGGGGGAAGGCTGGTCCAGGACTTCAAAAGTTTTATTTTATTTTTCTCGCTTCAAAAGACTCCAAAGTCCAAAAGAACACTGAAGAATATATTTCCAATGTTTCTATCACAATGAAAAATCAAAAACGCCTCCAAAAAGTTAAAAGACTGAAAGCGTCAAAAATACCGATAGCATTTAAGCGACAGAGGGATGCTTACGGCCGTTATCTTTCGTTTCTTTTATATATAAGCTTTGTAGTTGACGTGAGTTACAAGCAGTTGTATTATATTAAATCGAATTGTAAATTTTCATTTCCTAAAACGAATACCCATAAAATTAATAAAGACCATCCAACTTATCGTCCAAACCGCCCACGCCGAAAAAAATCTTTAGGAAATTAATTTTCTGAATTGGAAGTTGAAAATGAGCCTAATGACAAAAGCAGTGGCTTCGCAAAAAAGTCATCACCAGGCGATATTATTATTAATCTAAGCTTTTGCTATAGAATGGTCGAATTTGTTAGTATATTTGCCGCTCTTACTGATATTTTGGTGTGTAGAGTATGTAAACAAAAAGTGAAATGGCAGCTTTTTTATCTGAAATAGCAGCTTTTTAAGGTTTTGTGTGAAACAAAACCTTATTAGAATCGAGACGGTGTCTGTCTGTCCGTCTGTCCGTCTGTCCGTCTGTCTGTCTGTCTGTCTGTCTGTCTGTCTGTCTGTCTGTCTGTCTGTCTTTCACACCCGATTTATTCGGAAACGGCTGGACCGATTGTTACGAAAATTGGTGAGAGTATGTAATCTGGTGATCCCTTTACATGCAGTAAGTGGCGCCATCTTGTGTTAAGTTTAAGGGGGGGGTTCCCCATACATGTGAATGGAGGGTGCAAATTTTTTTTTCACAGAATGTAGCCATGTGGGGTATCAAATGAAAGGTCTCAATTAGTACTTTTCGAAACTGGTACAATATTTGATATTGGGTGAAACATCGAAGAGTGAGCGCTCAAAGTATGACCCCCAAAAAGTGTAACAGGTCTCGTTCTCAGAACCTATCCAACCGAAAAATCTGAAAAAAATCACAGTGGTGCATCTCTACGAAATCTAGGCCTCAAAATATATCCGGTTCCGACATCTGCATAAATAAAGTTAATAATAGTATATTTCCACATTTTAGAAATTTATCCGGCACCCCCCCTATGTTCATCGCAGAAGGACAAAATTTGGCATGCGTATAATGAAGACCATAATGCACAATTTGGTCAAGTTTGAAGAAAATTCAATTATTATTAACAAAGTTATAGGAGGTGAAACTTTACAATTTTTTGTGAATTTCGTGCACTCTACAACCTGCATGACGTCATCATCACATATCAATTCGTCAATACCACAACGAAATGGGTCGCAGAGAATTATTTTGTTTTAGTTTTTTAGTTACTTGTCAAGCAGACATGTGCGTATGTAGGTATATAATATATGCGTGCTAATGAACTTTGCGGGTAGTGCCTAATTCAGATAGATATAAGAAGTAAATCCGAAATAGGGGTACTATCAATTTATATACGTGCATATATGTGTACAGTATTCGGAACTAGGCAGTTTGTTTGTTTAGGGTGAGCGTAATATCTATGGTTGTAATATGTACGTATGTCTCGTAATTTGGAAAAATATGAAGGATTATGTTGGATTTGTAGCTAAATGCGGATAGCAAAATATGCGTTGAAATTTCTTACATAAGATGAACACAAAACCTTTATATCCGAAGCGCGAGCTTCCGGTATTCCGACTTGTTTAGTTGGAGGAATTCTTAATAGAGGCTATTTCTTCGTCCTAAAAGTCACGATGGAACTGCAAGTAACCATTCGCTCTGAGTGTAAGAAATTTGCTGATTCGTATGATCTTAATCGGCGTTTGTCAAATTGGTCGAAAAAGGGTGGAGGTACCCAAAAACTCGAAAATGCCGCCAAAATTGATGATTTTTTAGAAGCGGAAGGCATACTATATGGACTTAGAATAGCATATTGACTTAGGTAACTATAAACTTGTTTTAAACTGTTTTTAACTGTACTTTTTAAAGAGGGAAACTTTCATTGCGTATTTCTGGAGACGCGTTCTTTTATCAATATATTAACTTAAACTTTTGTACACATATGCTTTGAAATATTGGCCATATAATGGTATAATATTGCACAAAATACATTGCATTGTTAATAAGCAATTGTTTATTTTTAAAACAGTCAATTATTTTTAGTTTAAATTATTAAAAAAAAACATTGTTTTTTTTTTTAAGTAGGTTCATTATACGCGTAATGACGTTCTTTAATAAACATTTTCTCTTCGATTCATTTCCTTGCACGCCACAAATCAGTGAATTTTTTTTCTACGCAAAAAAAAATTGGATAATGTACTTTATAACGTTTAACGGTTTTTGGTGCTGACGTTGCCACCATATGCGTTTTTATGACGTTTTATGACTGTTCAAATCTCCCGCTTTTCATCTCATCTTATCTCTGCGTTAGCGCTGACTGTGTGTGTAAATTTACAGCGGTTCCCATTCAAGATCTCCGCTTGACGTTTATTATCACCTTTCACGCGCAATTCGCTTTTTTACTGTTTTCACGTTCTCGTTTCGTTTTTTCGTTTCTTTTTCTCATCCTGCTTTGTGCGGGCAATAAAATTAATCAATTAACACTAATCTTTGTGTTTTGTTTTGATATCAACTCGTTCTCACCCAACCGTGAATTTGGTTGAATCTCGAAAGAAGTCCGGTCCCAGTATTTTCAAAGAACGCATTTTTCGAACATTGTTTTTGAAGCGTTTCTCGAACAATGACCTTTCTTTTTATGTAATAAATTCATTCAGTTTGTTAAAAAAAAATATTGAAAAAACTGTTGTCTGGACGAGCCTCACTTCTTAAAGAGTACCGATTTGATCCAAAAGAGGCAACTTTGACCCATTGTAACTTTGTTAATAATTGTAGGATTTTCACCAAACTTTCCAGTATGATGCCTCATATTAAAGCTTATATTATGTTAAATAATTTATGGGTCTAGGAAGGACTTAAGTTGGGGAGGAGAGTTCTCAGTAAATTTTAAAAATATATTAATATACTATTATTAATTGTATGGGAGCAAATGCCGGTATGGAGGGTATTTCGGGACCTAGGTGTCATATAAGAGTATCATCACGACTTTTTTTTCAGATTTTTCTGGTAAGTAGTTTCCGAGAATGGTCCCTTTATATAAGTGATCTTTTTATGTCCCCCTCACCCCCCCGTTTGACGGTTTCAAAATGAATATCTGATCTGGAAAGAACCTTTCATTTGATACCCCATATGATGGTATTCAGTGAAAAAAGATTATAAACCGCCGCGCCTCGTGTGTGCGACAGACAGTAAACCCATAAGGTTTTATTTTCAACAAAGCCTTAAAAAATTAAATTTTGTACAGTAGTACCTATTCATTGTAAGAATGAAAATAAAAGCTTAACTGGGATATAATTTATCAATGTTGGAAACAAGCTATGAAATAAGATTCTAAATGGAGAAGAAAAAACAATTTCATGATTTGTGTGAAATCTTTCGGTTGATCCTTTCGTTTTATCTTTTGATTTGTCTGGCGAAAACACAAAAGAATGAAACGATTGCAATAGCCACCCGAAAGATTACATAAATTTTCTACTCAGTTTATTTCAACTTTCTTGGATGTCTTGTTTTGCAGGGACTGCTCCACCACTCACATTTACCAAAAGAAACAAAGCCACATCTAAGCAAAATATTTCGGAGAACGAAATGATAATAACCACTATATATGCGAATGTTCGCCCATTCCTTCTGCCGTAAATACATAAGAACAAATACTCCAAAATGAGATTCTAACTTTTGCGGCGATTTCGTTCATAGTTCATAATACTTTTATCAGTATGGACTTGCGAAGGGATCACGCGTACAGTGAAGAATATCAACAGATTTACCTTGACGGCCCGATTCCATCAGTCATTCTTTATTCACCACAGTAGAATATTCATTCCAATTTGGCACAAAAAGTGATGCAATCAATAGTAAAGTGTCTATTTGTTGATACCCGCCTTCTATATTTGGTAGCTGCAAGCAGAAATGTTGGATGATAAATTACCTGGGAAAAAGGTAGGGGTTTGGGAGGCATTTATCTCTGCTGTGATATTGCTTACAGCTTTTGTGCTTATTAAGGAAATGCCTACTAAGCTCTTCTTAAACCTCTAATAGGAAATTCTAATAATAAAGCATATGAGTCTCTTTTATATTCTGTTGAAAGCGAATAGGAGTAAATATGCCTGAAATTTTTATATAGTGGCATCCCGACAACGCGTACATCGGTTCGAAGAGTTGATTTACTTTATTTTGCACTCTCGATAATTCGTAATTCCAATAGCTCGTACCAAATCGTCAGTTCCTTAACCATACGAATTATCAAGAGTCTACTGTACTATACGTACGTACAGAAGAAGATAGTAGAGTAACAAAATTCATCTAAGATGGCAAAATATTGCTGCGACACATATAATTAGATCAACGTCGTGCCTGCCAATTCACCTAAAGTCCCATGACTTCTACTTGCACACGATTCTCCAATTTAAATTATAAATAAGTTATCCCTGTTCCTTCTAATGGTACATTACTATTATCTATAAATAGCTTTCATGTTGCCCTTTTGACCTAACATCGTCGATTCTCAATTGTAATACAATTTTTTGAATCAATACTGTTCCTTCTTTTCATCTCATCCGCCCACTATATATGTAGGTAGCTGCCGAAGTTTTATTGCCAATTCACTGGTTCTACCTAGTGAGGAGTAGGGCATAGTTCCCAGCTTTAGGCAATTTAAATTCTTTTTCAATCTTGGTCACTCTGAAGTTATAATACCGTGGAGGCTGCGAATAGTGGTAGAGTTTTCCGATTTGTGGCTTCTTTCCTTATGTCTCATGCCCGGATGAACGAAAAGTTGGACGGATTATGGGAGTCGTGGCTGCTAAGATTGTAAGGGAGTTCAGGTAGCATTTTTATTAATCAGATAAATTGGAAACCAAAACTAATAACATCATTTTGAAGGCACTTGACACAGCAGAAACATTAGTAGTCAACTTGATTAAAAAGCCTTAGGCATATTAGTGGCGATTTGTTTAGAGGACCACTTTATCTTTCGTATAGGAAAGACGGCTACCATTTCTATGGGAAATCCGGTAATTAAAAAATTGGACTACGACTCGGTTATTGAATGCTTTCTTTACGCCAAGAAGACTGATTGTTGTCTTGCGATAAAGATCTCAAGTTTTAGGAATAGGGATGATCTAATCGATTAGCGAACAGGAAGTGCGGGGTAGTATTACCTCTATTGCAGTACCCATCTAACTTTAATGATTAGCTCGTAAATTTTACTGATTGAATAGAAGGAGACCAGTTTCAAAGTTTTCGACTTTCATTTGAACTTTGGGGAATATGCCTGGTTAAAATATATTATCGATTTGCATTAAACAGTTTGAATTCTGGGAATTCTTATAATTTCACCATATTTATCAAATTTCTTGGATAAGCTCTTTTATAAATCTTGACCTCAACAGAGGAGTTCGAGACTCTAAACCAAAGGCTTTTAAACTTATTTCGTCTAACACCCACTTTGATAATCAATTATTTTTCAATAAACTCCAACTTAGGTCACAAATTAACATTGTATTTTAAGATTTAGACATATGTGTGCATGTAGGTATATATACGTGCTAATGGAGTTGGAGTTGTCCGGATGGCTGAGTGGTTAGAGCATAAGGCTGTCATACGGAAGGTCACGGTTCAAATCTCGCTGGTGGCAGTGGGATTTGTATCGTGATTTGACGTCGGATACCAGTCGACTCAGCTGTGAATGAGTACCTGAGTTAAATCGGGGTAATAATCTCGGGCGAGCGTAATGCTGACCACATTGCCTCCTACAGTGCTCTGTAGTGTACCGTTACGGTCTTGAATGAAGTGCTCTAACACACTTCAAGGCCCTGATCCAATATGGATTGTTGTGCCAACGATTATTATTATTATTAATGGAGTTTGCGGATAATTAATCCAGATAGATATATTAGTACATTAAACCAGCGGTATTCAATATACATGCTATATATACGTACATATCTATACTTTTGTGCATGAAGTAAACCGGAAATGTGAGTACGATCAATTCGATCGATGCATGGATATGTACAGTATTTGGTAATAGCCAGTTTGTTTGTTTAGAATGAGAATAATATCTATGTATGTTCTAGTTTGGGAAAATGTAAAGGAATATGTTGGATTTGTACCTATATATGGATGGAAAAATGTGCGGGGTCGGCTCATAATGATCGGTTGGGCCATTTTGTTCTATCAAAAGTCAGATCTGGATGCCGTCGCAAGGCTTTTAAATCATCATCCAGCGTATTAAGCCACTGTTGTTTCAGCCAGCCTTTCGGCAGCTTACCATTGTCAATATGTTATACTTTCAGAAAGTATAAAGAAAAAATCGATTTTTCCAAAACGTCACACTGTACCTAACCAACATAAGCCAACCTATATTGGAAGCTGCAAATTAAACCGGAAATGTTATTTCTCATGTCATTCTATTAGGTTGTTGCACAGGAAATGCCTGATTTGGTACTAAAATTTGAAATGACTGTAAAGCTTACAAAAATTTATTTAATTAATCAAAATGACTGCCAGTCGATTCAAAACACTTCTCCGAGCGAAATACAAGAACATGTATGCCAGTTTCGTAGAAGTCCTTTTTTCGGGTGTTAATAAACTCGTCGAAGGCAATTTTGATGGCCTCTTCATTTCTAAATTTATTTTTCCGCCAAAAAATTAAGCAAATACTTAAAAAAGTGGTAGTCAGTCGGCAAAAAGGGATCGCTTCTGCTGCGGGAGAGTCAAGCACTGCAAATTTTCATTCAAAGCTGTTTTCCTCCATACGGGTATACGGAACCCATTTCTCGAGCTTTTTCACCTTTCCAAGTTGTTGCAAGTGCCGGGAAACTGTCGAAAAGTGTACGCCCAGTTTCTCTGCAATGTCTTTCACAGACTGACGTACGTCGGATTCGTCAATGTCAATCGATGGTCCTGGATATCCACATAGCTCGCTTTGAATGTTTACGTCGCCTAACCGGAATTTTTCGAACTACCGCAGTGTGGTTCGCTTACCGTACCAGCTCCAAATGCGCTGTAAATGTTTCTGGTTGCCTCTGCTGCTTTATGATCGAGTTTGAACTCATAGAGAAAAAATATACGTTCCATCCTTTTTAAAGTTTTGTGTAAACACAAAACCATATTAAAATCGGTTTACTGTCTGCCTGTCTGTCTGTCTGTCTATCTGTCTGCCCGTTACACGCAGTTTTCTCGGAGACGGTTATAGCGATTCGCACCAAATTTATAATTTAGAAAGGTGGGAACTGTGAACGCTCACACATATAGTGAGTTACAACCTTTCACGTAGAATTTAAAGGGGGGTCCCCATACATGCAAAAGACAGGTGTACATTTTTTTTTCATCAAATATGGTTATGTGGGGTATCAAATTAAAGGTATCGGTTAGTACTTTTCGAAGCTGGCCCTAGTTTTGACATTTGTTGAAAAGTTTCGAAGTGAGGGGGGCCGAAAGTCATCCTTTTCTTTAACGAACCCATTCTCAGAAACGACTCAACCGAAAAATCGGAAAAAAATCAGAGGGCTGCCACTATATGGTGCCTAGGCTCTGAAATACCCTACATACCGATACCTGTTCAAATAAAGTTAATAATAGTAAATTACTATAATTTTTAGTAATTGGAAGGAAAACCCCCTTAACTTCACCCTAGAATCACAAAATTTTGCAGTAGTGTATGTTGTAGCATAGAGCATGTTTTTGCCAAATTTGATGAAAATTGCACTATTACCAACAAAGTTATACTAGGTCAAAACTGTCGCTCAACCTCAAATTCAAGACTATGAATGTCAATATCACTTGAAAGTGGAAATTTTCACATAAGATATGCATATGTTACGGGCTACATGCTAATGGGACAAATGCACACTCAAATCTCTTTATAAAAGAAATCCACAAAACCTTTCGTACCTGAAGCGTCTAGCTTCCGGTTTCCCAACTTGTTTCCTTTTTATTCACTGTTATCATTACGATGGTCAAAATTGAAATGACTCCTTGATTAACCACACACCAATAGCGGCAACTGGTGGTAGTTTGATACAGCAAAATCGCAACTAACTTCACTTGAACATTTTATCGATTATTTCCATAGCTTATGCCTACGTAGTGTCTCTATCGGCTTTTCATAACATGTTTTTATATTTGAAAATGTATAACCGATTATTCGGGCGTTGTCGATAGCGTTCACCAATTTTTGTGGAAAAATACCCTTAAGTTTTCATATAGTATGTTAAGTGTAAGAAATTCTGTACATTGTAGCTAATTTTATCTTGGCCATATAATATCTGGGTATTCGCTACAAAAGTTGTAAAAATGCTTTCTACACACCCCAGACTTTTTTTTGCAATTCTAAGAACAAATAATCAGTTTATATCCTCCATGTACCAATAAAAAGTGATGATATAAACCATAATATAGAATACTATTAAAGAGGACATTCCTTGTATAGAGAATCAACTGAGGAAATTCACTTGTTTTCTATCATGTCAATGATGCTCACGAAATGAGTTTATTTGGAACAATTTATTGGTGCATTTTGCAAATCTCTGTTTATTTACATACAATTTTCAAGTCAAGTTAACGCTTGAACCAATGAAATTAACGCTCGAAGCGCTAAATGAAATTAAGTAGTAGTAAATAAGTGAAATTAAGGCTTTACCAAATGAAACTAAAAAATTAAAGTTGAAAATTAATTTAAAATTTATTTCATCTTATTTGAACTAACTACCCACAAGGGATCAAGTTACTACATATATTATAATTTGTTGCAACACCGGTAATTTCCAATTACAATTACAATAAGGCTTTTTCTAATATTATCTAATCTAATGCTATACAACAATGACAATATTTTGTGGTTCTTTTTATACAGTCTAACTGTGTAAACGGCAATTTTTGAATGAATACCTACACAAAAACTTAAAAGAAAAGCAAGTAATTCGAAAGTTTTTGAAAATTTGTTTATTGGTCATTAGTAGTTGCCTTACCTTGTCGATACGAAGTGTTACAATAAGGAATAGTAGTATAAATGGTAACAGTGTAATTGATTTTAGCTCTGGTCCAGGTATTTTTTAAGCATAAATAATAAATAAAGTGTTAAATACTAGAAATACGATATTTAATTAATGGCAACACACTCCGCGCACTGTTGAAATTAAAAAAGAGTGTGCCTGTGTTGTCGAGAAGGTGTCAGCAAACGCGACAGAAACTGATTTTAATTGATGAATTTGGCTTTAACTCAGGCTCGGTCAAGAAAGAACACTCAAGGTCGAGTAGTACTGTCGATAGTACAAGGCCGCAATGTGACACTCATTGCGCGAGGAAATTATCCATCATAAAATATTAACGAAAGAAACCCGCAATGGCGAAAGGGGAATAGTTGGAGAAGCTTGTTCCATCTTGGCAGGAGGCATTGGTGATTATGAATAACGCGAAAATCCACAAGGACCGTGGAGTCGCTGAAGTTATGCGTACTGTCGTTTTTAAGGTTTTGTGTGAAACAAAACCTTATTAGAATCGAGACGGTGTCTGTCTGTCCGTCTGTCCGTCTGTCTGTCTGTCTGTCTGTCTGTCACACCCGATTTATTCGGAAACGGCTAGACCGATTGTTACGAAAATTGGTGAGAGTATGTAATCTGGTGTTCCCTTTACATGCAGTAAGTGGCGCCATCTTGTGTTGCGTTTAAGGGGGGGCTCCCCATACATGTGAATGGAGGGTGCAAATTTTTTTTTCACAGAATGTAGCCATGTGGGGTATCAAATCAAAAGTCTCAATTAGTACTTTTCGAAACTGGTTCAAAATTTGATATTGAGTGAAACATATGGGAGTGAGGGCTCAAAATATGACTCCCAAAAAGTGTAACAGGTCTCGTTCTCAGAACCTATCCAACCGAAAAATCTGAAAAAAATCACAGTAGTGCATCTCTACGAAATCTAGGCCTCAAAATATATCCGGTTCCGATATCTGCATAAATAAAGTTAATAATAGTATATTTCCATATTTTAGAAATTTACCCGGCACCCCCCTTATGTTCATCCCAGAAATACAAAATTTGGCATGCATGTAATGAAGAACATAATGCATAATTTGGTCAAGTTCGAAGAAAATCCAGCTATTATTAACAAAGTTATAGGAGGTGAAACTTTACAAGTTTTTGTGAATTTCGTGCACTCTACAACCCGCATCATCACATATCAATTCGTCAATACCACAACGAAATGAGTTCTTATGAATTGGGTCGCAGAGAATTATTTTGTTTTAGTTTTTTAGTTATTGCCCGCCAGACATGTGTGTATGTAGGTATATAACATATGCGTGCTAATGAACTTTGCGGGTAGTGCCTAATTGAAATATGATAGATATAAGAAGTAAATCGGAAATATGGGTACGATCAATTTATACACGTGCATATATGTGTACAGTATTCCGAAATAGACAGTTTGTTTGTTTAGGATGAGCGTAATATCTGTGGCTGTATTATGTACGTATGTCTCGTAGTTTGGAAAAATATGAAGGATTATGTTGGATTTGTAGCTATATACGGATAGAAAAATGTGCGTTGAAATTTCTTAGATAAGATGAACACAAAACCTTTATACCCGAAGCGCGAGCTTCCGGTATTCCGACTTGTTTTGTCTTATTTTTGCCTCTATTATCTCAGATACTGAGCCCAATTGAAAAGGCTTTTTTTTCGAAAATAAAGAGGCACGTACGTAGAGGCGTGGCAGATGATTTACAAGAACACAAACTCCAGGACCTAACTCAGTTGGGAATCAGAAATGTATCGCCGTCAGATTACTCCAATTTTTATATGGATATGATGATGCAATTACCGAGTCCGGCAGCCAGGAAACGAGCTGCACTAAATAAAAATAATCATTTATTATTATATTGGCTCAGGGCCTTGAAGTGTGTTAGAGCACTTATTTCAAGACCGTAAACGTACAGCACACTGTAGGAGGCAATGCGGTCAGGATTGCGCTCGCCGGAGATTATTACCCCGATTCAACTCAGGTACTCATTCACATCTTTTTCGACTGGTATCCGACATCCAGTCACGATAACAAATCCCTCTGCCAACAGTGAGATTTGAACCGCGACCTTCCGCTACGACAGCTCAGCGCTCTAACCACTTGAGCCATCCAGACACACACATCCGGAGCTGCACTAAAAACTTTTAAAAATATGATGGAATAAATTTTTGAGCTTGAGGAAATATTGTTGTTATTATTTACAAGAACGTCAATCTCATTTTTGTCATCGTTAATTAGTATTTTACTCGTGTTACTTTCATTTGGCAGGTAATGAATTTCACTCAACAGATAGATAACTTGTCTTGAAAAATAATTAATTTTTGTAGAAAGATCGTTATTTCCACTTCTTAAAACGTTAGTGTCATTTGTTGAAGCGTTAATTTCATTTGAAAGAGCGTTAATTTAACTTGCAAATGGTATATCTCGCTCCTGCTGCAAACGTTCAATGGAACTATTCGATGAAGTAGGGCTTACGGTCGTGGTTCCAAAAGCCTGCGGTGGAGCAATATTAAACACCCGCTTCGCAACCCTGTTTGAGACGCGTGATGCTTGTGCCAACCGAACGCGCTAGTAACATACGAATAATCGAATATAAATAATAATTGGCAACCTATAAATATAGATTTCTCTATCATGATTTTTTAATTTCCTCCCAAATCTTTTTCTTCAGCCTTTGTTGTGTTCATAAGCGGGGTCGGCTCGTCTTGATCGGTAGTGTCATTTCAGCTCAGTTCAGCTAAACACCTGATCCGGATCCAGTTGCGATGCTTTCAAATCACCATCCAGCGTATCAGGCCAATGTTGCTTCAGCTGGCCTTTTGGTCTTTTATCATCGTCTTCGATGTTTAGACCAATCTTGGCAAGTGGAATCGCGTTGGCTCGAATTACGTGACCATACGATAGAAGTTCTTTCTCGCAATTTTCCCAGATAGCGATTGCGGATATCCTCTTTTTGGATGTGATCATGACATGTTACGACACTGTTCCAACATAACACCTTCGTCTCCTTTACCGCAAGACGCCGCTCATTGTCTTTTATTGCTGGCCAATACTCAGAACCATAGAGAGCGATAGAATGGGCGACATTGTGGTAAATTTTCGATTTGAGACGTTCGTTGACACGTCGATCAGAAAGAACACCATTTGTGGAACGCCACTTCATCCAGGATGCGTTAATGCGTTAAGCAATTTCATAACGCGGCTGATAGCGTTCACCCAAGGTATTTAAATCGCTCAGATCTGGGCAGATCACTGCCGCTGACAGTGATTGTGCCTGTTTCATGGGGATCGGTCGTCAAAAATTCAGTTTTGTTTAAATTCAATCTGAGACCGTGTTGCATTAGGCGATCATTCCATTTTTGAACAAGTTGCTCGAGATCATTTTTGCTATCAGATGCTTGGAAAATATCATCTGCATAAAGCAGTGTATAGTGCGCTGGACGTTAGTCTCGTGTGACGGTGTCCATAACAAGAACAAAGAGGAGTGGCGAGAGGGCGCTTCCTTGGTGAACAACAACAAAGACACGAAGCGGTTTTGATACGCCCACCATACTTCGAACTTTACTTTTCGGATCGTGATAGAGCAATTGAACCCAGCGCACGAGTTCCTCTGGCACTAAGTCTTGTCGATGAGTTCGTGAGGCACACGGTTAAACGCTTTCTCTAGATTCAGAAATTCAATGTAAAGAGGACGATGCTTCTCAAGGTGTTTCTTCATGAGTAACTACGCAGCGTGTATTGCGTCAGTAGTTCGGCAGTTTTTGAAAAATCCGGCTTAATTCATGGTTATTTCAACGATTTCGCGAATACGGTTAACAAGAATGCGTTCAAAAAAATTTTCATTGTATGGGAAAGTAACTGGATCGGACGGTATTTTGAACATTCTGCTGGACTACCTTCCTTTTTCCATATTGGAACTGTGGTACTTTCTTCCCGGTCAGATGGTGTTCCCTGTGTATTGTAGTCCTGTAATCTACCGTCACGGTTTAACACGATCCAAGGTCTAAATCCAATTGGATTGTCGTGCCACAAATTGTTATTATTATTTGTTTTAATAGACAATTGCATTCTGTCTACGAAAACAAATAATGTCCTTCAAACTTTGATGCTTTTTTTCATTACCTTAAGATTCAAAATCGAGAATAAAAAAAGCGTCTGTAATTGTGGTCAAAATTGACTCCACAGCGTCCAGTGGAGCATCTTCTGATGATCATCCTCTAAAATTGCGGCTACTGCTAATCTCTCCTAAAAGTTAGTTAATTGTTAGACAGTTGTCTAGAACGTGCGAATTAAAGAACTGAGAACTTTGCTGGGAGCGACAGTAACCGCGATGTGTTGTAGCTCTGTTACCATAAAAAAACATTAGAATTGCTCGCTAGTGAGCACGCCGGCAAAATGAATTCCACCATTGCATTAGCGATTGGCGCAGAACTATTGACCATATACCGCTTCATGGCCATTTGCCATTTCAGGAAAAAGCTGGTGGTCGTAAATAGTCCAATTTCCCTGTGAGGTACATAAACGGTAAGCTTCCATCAGCAAGAGTGACAATGAGCTATTGAAGATGTGAAGGGATTTTGAATCGGATCCGGTAAAGTTCCACGTCTTGTGAACTCAACTACAACATGGGGAGCAAACTGACTAAGATATGGTAGTTTTAATTAAGGACAATAGAGAATTAATACGCCAGGCAATTAGAACCACCATATCCAGGGCCATGTGCCTCACATCAAGACCACGTTTTCTCCCATTTAATGCGGAATATTCGTAAATTTCCCATGATTAAGGCCATCATTTTTAGATGTCATTTGAAAGCTAACATTATTAGACAACTTTACAGGTTTTGTAACTTTAAAGTACCGCTATAATTCAATTTCAATATGCATTGAAATTTAGTAGAAAAATAGATTTTGAAATTCCTTTAAAATTCGAAGTGACATCCACTTTGCAACTGAAGACATATCCACTCATAAGAAATTTTATGTAGTTTTTATTATTTTCTCTATTTTATTTCCATTTCACTCACGCTCTGAATGAAAAGCCCGAAGTATTGAGATAGACACAAATTTCGGATTAAACTAGTAAGAAAAATAATCCCGTGAAACAGCTTACAGGACGGGTAAGATCAAGACATATGTACACACATATATATGTCCCAACAAGAGTGAATCATCTTTTAGATTTAAGTGCAGATTCTATGAGGCAGCAACTAAGCTGATAACTAACACCCCTTTTCACATTGCCCATACGACTCTTCCTAAATTCCAGTAGGGTAAGTAGAGGAAAAACACACATACACAAAATTGGTATACATAAATTTTCTCGCACTATCTCGACTGATGCATAAGGAAAACTATAACTCCTGGATCTAAAAATTACGCAATAAAACCCAAAGACGACGTCTTCTGAAACTTGAAAAGCACTCAACGGTTCATTTCATGCGCTTTAAAGAGGATTTATTTTTGAAAATGGCTCCGGCCAGTGTGGTGATAGAACTGGCAAGCAAGCATGAAGAAAATACTAGGAAGAACTTAAAAACAACTCCCGCATCGAAAAGAAAACGATTTCAGAAACAAGACCTTAGAAGACAGTAAGGATACCGAAAAGAAGATGCCCCGAATACAACGACGATAAGATGGCATTAAATTAGCAAAATCATCATCATCATCATCAACGGCGCAACAACCGGTATCCGGTCTAGGCCTGCCTTAATAAGGAACTCCAGACATCCCGGTTTTGCGCCGAGGTCCACCAATTCGATATCCCTAAAAGCTGTCTGGCGTCCTGGCCCACGCCATCGCTCCATCTTAGGCAGGGTCTGCCTCGTCTTCTTTTCCTACCATAGATATTGCCCTTATAGACTTTCCGGGTGGGATCATCTTCATCCATACGGATTAAGTGACCCGCCCACCGTAACCTATTGAGCCGGATTTTATCCACAACCGTACGGTCATGGTATCGCTCATAGATTTCGTCATTGTGTAGGCTACGGAATCGTCCATCCTCATGTAGGGGGCCAAAAATTCTTCGGAGGATTCTTCTCTCGAACGCGGCCAAGAGTTCGCAATTTTTCTTGCTAAGAACCCAAGTTTCCGAGGAATACATGAGGACTGGCAAGATCATAGTCTTATACAGTAAGAGCTTTGACCCTATGGTGAGACGTTTCGAGCGGAACAGTCTTTGTAAGCTGAAGTAGGCTCTGTTGGCTGACAACAACCGTGCGCGGATTTCCTCATCGTAGTTGTTATCGGTTGTGATTTTCGACCCTAGATAGGAGAAATTGTCAACGGTCTCAAAGTTGTATTCCCCTATCCTTATTCTTGTTCGTGCTTGTGTTTGACCAGTGCGGTTTGATGTTGTTGGTTGATTCGTCTTCGGTGCTGACGCTGCCACCATATATTTTGTCTTGCCTTCATTGATGTGCAGCCCAAGATCTCGCGCCGCCTGCTCGATCTGGATGAAGGCAGTTTGAACGTCTCGGGTGGTTCTTCCCATGATGTCGATATCGTCAGCATAGGCCAGTAGTTGGGTGGACTTGAAGAGGATCGTACCTCTTGCATTCACCTCAGCATCACGGATCACCTTCTCGAGGGCCAGGTTAAAGAGGACGCATGATAGCGCATCCCCTTGTCGTAGACCGTTGTTGATGTCGAATGGTCTTGAGAGTGATCCTGCTGCTTTTATCTGGCCTCGCACATTGGTCAGGGTCAGCCTAGTCAGTCTTATTAATTTCGTCGGGATACCGAATTCTCTCATGGCCGTGTAGAGTTTTACCCTGGCTATGCTATCATAGGCGGCTTTAAAGTCGATGAACAGATGGTGCAACTGTTGTCCATATTCCAACAGTTTTTCCATCGCCTGCCGCAGAGAGAAAATCTGATCTGTTGCTGATTTGCCTGGAGTGAAGCCTCTTTGGTATGGGCCAATGATGTTCTGGGCGTATGGGGCTATCCGGCCTAGCAAGATAGTGGAGAATATCTTATAGATGGTACTCAGCAACGTGATACCTCTATAATTGCTGCACTGTGTGATATCTCCCTTTTTATGTATGAGACAGATTATGCCTCGCTGCCAATCGTCAGGCATTGATTCGCTGTCCCATACCTTGAGCACAAGTTGATGAACCACTTGGTGTAACTGGTCGCCTCCATATTTAACCAATTCGGCTGTAATTCCATCGGCTCCTGGCGACTTATGATTTTTTAGCCGATGAATTGCACGGACTGTTTCTCCTAAACTTGGTGGTGGCAGTATTTGTCCGTCGTCTTCAGTTGGCGGGACCTCCAACTCGCCGATGTTCTGGTTGTTCAGTAGCTCATCAAAGTACTCAACCCATCGCTCTAATATGCCCATTCTGTCGGAAATCAGATTTCCCTCTTTGTCTCGGCAGGATGAGCATCGAGGTGTATAAGGCTTCATCCTGCTGACTTGTTGGTAAAACTTCCGCGCCTGGTGCGGTTGCTCCCTGTACTTTTCTAGTTCACAGACTTGTTGGTTCTCCCAGGCTTCCTTTTTCCGTCTGTGAAGTCGCTTCTCCGCTCGACGGAGTTCGTGATAAGTCTCTGCGCGTGCCCGCGTTCTTTGAGAATGCAACATTACTCGGTATGCGGCATTCTTCCGTTCCGTTGCTAGCTTACATTCATCGTCAAACCAGCCGTTCCGACTCCTTTTGCGGCTGGGGCCAAGTATATTTGTGGCCGTATCCATGATAACGTTCTTCAGATGGTTGTGAAAATCATTAGTTGATGCTTCATCTCCAGGTCCTCTATTGACTGCGGTTATTGCGGCATCCATTTCCCTCTTATAGGTGTCGCGGAGGGTTGTGTTGTGGATGGCTTCAGTGTTCACTCTCACCTGATTGTCAGAGGGGATTCTAGGTGGTATTGTTATTCGAGCTCGGAGCACCATGCCAACGAGATAGTGATCCGAGTCTATATTGGCCCCCCTATATGTTCTGACATTCATCAAGGCTGAGAGGTGGCGGCGTTCGATCAACACGTGGTCAATTTGGTTGAAAGTGGTCCCGTCTGGAGAGGCCCACGTATGTTTGTGGACCGCTTTCCGCGCAAACCAGGTACTTCCAACAACCATTTCGTGTGACCCTGCTAATTGAATAGTCCGCAGTCCGTTATCATTTGTTTTTTCGTGTAAGCTATGGGAGCCAACGTATCGCCTGAATACGGGCTCCTTCCCTACTTGGCTGTTGAAATCCCCAAGTATGATTTTGATATCATATCTGGGACAGGCTTCGAGGGCTCTTTCTACTGCCTCGTAGAAGGTATCCTTCTCCGACTCTGCAGTCTCCTCTGTAGGGGCGTGAACGTTTATGAGGCTTATATTTCTAAACTTGCCTCGCAAGCGCAGAGTGCATAGCCGTTCGCTTATACTTTCAAAGCCGATAACAGCAGGTTTCATTTTTTGGCTGACTAAGAAACCTACTCCGAGCACATGGTTTACTGGATGGCCGCTATAATATATGGTGTAATGGCTCTTCTCCAGGAAACCGGTCCCTGTCCATCGCATCTCTTGCAACGCTGTTACATCAGCCCTATATTGGGACAGGGTATCGGCTAGCTGCTTATCAGCTTCATCTCTGTACAGGGAGCGCACGTTCCATGAGAAAATGCGCAAATCGTTGTTCCTTTGTCGTTGCCGGGTCCGTCGTTTTAATATCCGTCCTATCCGAGGCTCCTGTTGTGGCTTCGTAACGGTTGTTTTCCGTGTAGGGTTGTCAGCCCTACCCAACCCCCAACCTGGAGGACCAGTTGGTACAATTTGTCCCGTTTTTAGGCGCGGGAGACTCGCCTTCATCCTTCTCCGTCTGCAGCTTTTCGTTAAGAAAGAGCTCCCAGCGGTCACCACGTGGAGGTGGAGATAGGGTTTGGTAGTAGAGCTGTTGGTGTTGGTTCAGCAGGCATTTCCCAGGTTTTATGCTCCATCGTGGGTACCAATCCACGTTTCGCCCCGGGACCTATACTACCCTTTGACCACCAAATTAGCAAAATAGGTTTGGAAAAACCACAATCAATAGACAAATTCTAATGGAAAACTAGTTTGAAATATATCAAAGCATAATCACTCAAATTCGTTGATGAAAACCAAAATTCATTAAATCAGCAATTAATAGTAAATAACAATCCAGAAAATATATAATGCGCATACATATGTACTTTCGACCTTCCGCACTCCCCACCTTTCCAACAAATGTCAAAACTGAGACCGGCTCCGAAAAGTACTAACCGTAATCTTCTATTTGATACCCCACACGACCACATTTTATGAAAAAAATGTACACTCCACTTTGTATGTATGGGGGGGGGGGGATTTGCACGGGCTCTCACAGTTCCCACCTTTTCACCAAATTTGGTTTTAATCGCTATAACCATTTCCGAGGTAAATGTAACAAGTGCCATGGCCGTTGTTATATTCAGTGCCTAATTTTATAAATTGTTAATATCAATTTTAAATATAAGATGGATGAAGACAGCCAACGCAAAGGAGAAATGTCTACCTTGTTGTCGAAGCGTATCGCGACAGCAGACAGGCAATCTACGAGTGAATGCGTTAACGAGGAGTTGTTTCAAAACGTAAACGATCTTTTTAGGCGCATCAGTTGAATATTGAGATCGCGACAGGAAAGTGAACCCGAAATTGGAGCATACACCAATTGTAAGTACAACAGATATTTCAGCGCCAAACGGCGTTAATGCTGCAATCGGTGACGAGAAAGATGCATTTTCAAAGCTGGGGGTGATGATCATGAACCTGACACAACCTGACGCAATTTGCGCGGAGTCCTACAAACTCCAATAAAAAGTCAGGTGCGTGCTATACGATCTATGTATTTTGAAGTATGAAATGAACTACACTGCCCCAAGAAAACGAAAGCAACAGTAGATGTAGCTGCAAAAACAGCCTCAAAGCCAAGAACCCGGTAGGAACCCAGACTAGAGGTGATAACACAGCAGTTGATCGCCTGCAAAATGAGAAAGAAACACCAAAACCCGCAAACGGCATAGGGATACCAATAGAGAATCCCCAGAGCGAAGTCCAAAGCATAAGAAGAGGAAAAACAACCGGCGCAATCAACTGTGCTACCTAGTGAAGGTGTACTGAACCATCTAAAGAAACACCTCAGTGAATCTCCTTGGGCTAAAGTAGAGAAAAAGGAAGACCGCAAAGAGATCATGGCCAGATGCACTGATTATAAAAACAACAAGCGAGCTGACATATGTGGAAATGTTGCGGAAGGTTAATGTAGACAATTCCCTCCTGGACTTGGGTGAACACGTGAACAGGATAAGACGCACGCAGTAAGGCGATTTACTCCTTGAAGAGGCAAAGGTGCCCCAGGACTCAATGCTGATTGAGAGCAAGTACCTAGATGAGATCGCTACAACAACGGAGATCTCCGAGGCCTTAAAGACTCAACTTAGGCTAGATTCGATCCCTCTCCTCGAAGAAGTTAAAAAATCGATTGCTGTTGGTAAAATTCGCGTTGGCTGGGTCAGCTGTCAACTGCGAGAATAGATATCGCCAAAGAAGTGTCTCAAATGGCTAGAATTTGGACACATTTCGAGAAACTGTACAAGCAAGTACCTACCCCACGATAGGTGCAAGTTGTGCCGGAGATGCGGAGAGGAAGGGCATATTGCCAAAGAGCACAATGCGAATCCTAAATGCAATTTCAGCTTTCGTATATGAAATTCCTACTGCTGAATGAAAACCATTGTCAGGCAATCGAGAACTTGCTCTCTAAAAGCGTACACGCATTCATATGTGAATACTACAAAGATCTCCACAGTTACCTTTTCAGAACAAACAGAATCGGACCTGTGGAAACCGGCCAATCGAAGACAAAAACAATAGTCTAGAAGACGGATGTCGTTCTGGCAAATATTGGCGGCGTCATTACTTTTTGGAAGCGGGATATGGGATTGATGATAGACCCTACGCTTATTAGCGATACATTATTAAAAGATCTCCAATGGAAGCCAAGCGAGAAATATACGCACAGCGACCATGAGACTATTGTTTTTCAGATGAAGCGTAGGGTAGGAGCGAAACGTACGACGAAAACTACAGTAGCGGGTTGGACATCCAAGAAATTTGATTGCAAATGTTCGAGGAAGCATTTCTGCAGGAAGCGATCCCGATGGGAAACGCAGAAGAAAAGGTGACGCAGTAAACAAAAAACATGTGACGCTTTCATGCTGCGCCGCACTGCGCTCAAGAAATGAATGCCTAACTTCTGGTGGAATGCTAAACGATGAACTTCGCAAAGTTCGCCTTAAAGCCAGGAAACACTGTCGATGTATCAGAAACCGGCCTGAGTCAGAAAGTTGCACAACCCATATAAGAAATCGAGGAAAAAACTGCAAGCAACCATCTCTAGAAGTAAAGCTAAATACTTCAAGAAATTATGCAAAGAAGTGGACTCCAACCCATGGGCCTACAAGACACCGATCAAGGATAAACGCTCGCTACCAATCACCAACTCTGATTTGTTGCGGGATATAGTAGATATAGATTAGTACCCTCTTTCCGAAAGTTTGAAATGAATCGAACCTACCTACCTACCTACTATTCAGATAGATCCCGATGAAACCCCCGAGGTCACCACTGAAGAAGTCCTGGAAGCTGCAAAGAATGTTGTCGAAAATAAAGCTCTGGTAGTAGCCGTTAAAACAATTCCAAGGCGGTTTGCTGAAACATTTACGACGTGCCTCAAAGCAGGGATTTTCCTGAAAAAGTGGCGGAAGCAGAAGCTTGTCCTAATCACGAAGGCAAATAAATCTTTGGGTAATCCTTCAGCTTATTGACCGACACCCAATTTTTCGAACGGATCATCTACAATAGGCTTGTATCTATCACCGTGATCAGCGTGACCTCTCATATAGGCAGTTGGGATTCCGAAAGATAAGATCTACTGTCAATGCCCTTAGTGCGGTGGCGAAAATTCCTGCGGGAGCGCGTAGCTATTGAATTCCTCCAGGAGAGGCTATTGTTTTACGATTCGCACGATGGGTCTAAGACGCACAGAACAACTTGCGAGGTTCCACAAGGATCAGTCCTCGATCCTCTCCTATGGATAATAATGTATGAGGAATTTTAAAGTTGCAACCACCCAAAGGAACGACAATTAGTGACTTCGCAGACGACATCGAAGTGACTGTCGTGACAAAAGTTGTTGCGGAGATCGAGGCCCTCATAAGCGAGGTAATTTTTGAAATAGGATTTTGGCTAGAAGACGCTGCACTGAATTTAGGTTTTAGCAATTTAGGCTTCCGGGGTTGCTACATTGTCGGCAAGAATGTTACTGAATGTAGGTGGCCCTAGGCAAAGGCGTCGCCTCTTTACCTCTAGATTTGTCAGCTCCATCCAACGGAGGCGGAAATTGACGCGGGGCGCGTATATCTGCCTTTTTCTCACAAAATCAACCTTTTGAAAAAAATGAAAAAAATCAAAATTTGCACCAATCACGTTCCCTTAAAAGCGTGTTATTCGAAACCACGCTTTCAAAGTGTCGGGGAAGTACTTACAGCACAACTTAACCGAATTAATTTTTGTTTGGAATTGATGAAGTCTTGAGTTCTTGGGCCAAATTAGTTGAAATTTGAACCCTTTACACAAATACCTATATGCGGAACCTCAGAACCGTTAAATGTTCAAATAACAAACATTTTTTTAAACAAATTACCAGGAACAAGTAAGAAGATTTTGAATTAACCATTTTGTTATTTTTAAAAATATTTGAATATTTGAGGTTTCGCATATTTCGACAAGTCTACAGAATAAAATGATTTCTTTTTAATTCGCACCACTACTCTTCTCGGAGTGAGACCATTTTTTTCACGGTCATTCGTCATCAAAAGCATACACTGTATATTTAAGCTCCAATTAACCTTAAAATTTCGACACTGTACTACTACTTTAAGGGTGGAAACCACATCAGGAAGTTTTCCGAATGAATTTTGTTTTACATAGATCGAGCTTTTTTTGAATACGCTGCAAAAATTTGAAAGTGAAATACGCATTATTTTATGAGCGTAGACCCAGGCGACAGGCTACAGGCTCAAGTTCAAGCCCTCCAAAAATTGCCGTTTTTTTTCCTTATGTAATTTTATAGCACTATGTAAATAGCGTATTTATAAATATTTGGCATCAGTTCCTAGTACACGTGCATTTGAATTTGTTCTAACTGTATTTTGTTTATAATTATGAGTAGAAAATGCTTTCATATCCGAAAGAAGACTTTTCAAACAATTTACACCTTTTTTTCAAACGCGTTTTCTCAAAATGACTTTTTAGACATTTATGGAAATCATGACTCAAAAAGTAATGAACCGATCAGTATGAAATTTTGAAGTGTGACTCTTTACAAAATTTTAAGTATTATGAACTATTATGAACATTTGGGATGATATTATATTTTCAAGGGTGTTTTTTTGGCTTAATTTGTGGAAAAATGGTGAAAATTTCGATTATTTTCACTTACATTCAGGTTTATATTCTTAGAAAATAAGTTAGCAATAAGAAAATGAAACCTTTTTTGCTTCAGATAAAGACTAGTGTCACCACACGTCACGCAGTTGGAGAGCCCTGTTAATATTCAGCGGGCTAAAGATGCGTATTTTTGTTAATTTTAACTTAAATCATTTTCCCCTAGGAAGAATTGCAAATATTGGATAATTCACGACTGTATCTAATTTGATGGAAATGTCCAAATATTGAACTTGATTGTATTGCTAAAACCAATTCCGCCAATTGAATGGAACACTTGCAGAAGTATCAAATGCAGACATTTCATCTGCAATACAATTGTGTCAAAAATTGTATTGAGGCCCAGCACTCGCATTCAGAATTATACATGAACCATAGCGTCACCACTTAAGAAAATATATTAATTATTAGATACCTGACGGCTAAGTTAGTGGCTCAACACACTGACGATGCACGTCGGAAAACTATGCAACGAAGTTTAGTGTAAGTTATAAAAAACACAACTCGTGCGCCAAATAGTCCCCATAAGGTAAAAATCAATAAAAAGCAGAGTTTTCCTCTAAATATGTTTTTTGGATGTTCGGACTGACACAATTTAATAAATCAATTCAAACCAATTTTTCTTTTTAAAAATGTATGGCATAATTAACGACAGCTCATACTTAAGGTCAGACTTGTTTTCAACAAACACACAGCAAAGATCCCACACTGCAACATCTGCCTTTACTGTCTCTAACCACAACATTTTAATTTTAAAGACTCATGTAAAATAATAAGACCAGTCCGCTTATACTTTTTTTTTTAATAGTTTTAAAATTAGATTCTTTTTACGCATTACACAATAACACGCTAAGTAACTTTCTACTTGAAGAAACTTCTGTATGGAAGAGTTGATAGTTTCTGGAAGGAAAGCGTCGTCTAAATTCTTGTTTTTTCAATAAATTCAACACTAACTTGGAGTTTCTAAAATGTGTTGAAATTTAAAAAAAAAAATTTTAAACTCCTTCCATTCCTTAACTGATTCAAAATTACGTTCTAAATTGTAAACTGAATTATCCCTTTATTAACACCAGAAGGTGCCATAAGCATATGTAAGACATGTGAATTATATTTTACAAAACACACAGAACAACCAAAAAACTTGGAACTTTCGGGCGGCTTGACCACGAAAAGCAGGTAGCTAAAAACCATTGAACGGCTCTGTGTCTAGGCTGTTCGCTGAAGTCATAAAGAATTACGTCCTCACGAGTTACACAAGGTTTAGAATGAACCAGTTAGTAATACGAAACCGTGAACTTTAATGTAACAGTCTTGATTGAACACTAGAAGATTTGAGTTTTAAAAATATTTCAACGAGTGAAAGACAACTAAAGCACTGGGTATTTGGCAGCTGATATTATCAAAAATGCTGGAGAATACCCTACATAGGAGTGTGAATTTTATAATACTAACCCTGGGCAAATAAAAAATAATAAAAAAAATAGATTTAGATTCCGCTTTTTCTGCACAAAACTTACCACATAATTGCCACGAAAACTGCTCATAAACGAGTATCCTTAGCTTCTGAAAGTTTAACAGTTTCAGGATTTACAACACAGCGTATCAAACTCACAAGTTATGCCGCAAAATTCAAAGAGATTATTCAAAATATATCGCACAGAACACAAATGACACTTTTCATGACGAAGCCGTAACCTTCTTTGAAAAACGAAACTATTCAGAGACACTAGTAAATTTAGAAAACATCTTGCACTGACCACTAACCATCATTCAATTCTTCCTTCATTAAATCATTTGGGCTTAGTCACAAAACACGTCACCCTTTTTATCATATCATGAGCGCTAATTTGTTATCCCTGGATGCATTTAATTTCATATCAGCCCATATGCCTTTTTATACTGAAACTAGCTCCTACCCTAAACAAAAAATCTTATGCCCACTTGCGACACCGTCAACAAACCTCACTGTCGTTAATCTAATAACATTCTCGTACTAGAATTAAAACAGACCACTGAGGACCTTAGGTAAAGAATCCTTTAAAGCTCCTTCGCCAGCAATGCTTTCCGCGCAAACTTCCACAACATGCCGTATCTAGGCAGTGACTGAAATTTCATTTGCCGGTACCAGCAAATAGTTCCGCATCTGAATGCCGACAAGCATGGATGTCAGTGCTTTGTGGTAGTTTGGGGAAAGTCTTCCATGGAGAAACATTGCTAGCTGACAATATTTTTCTGAGAATTCAACGTAAAGCTTTTGCCACTGGAACTTGATTCAGGGGTGCGAGCCCATGCAACAATTATTTTCCAAAAATATGGAGAATAATCCGCCCTCCAGATAAAATTTCCCAAACAAATCGGGTACAATGTGGAAATGTTGAGACAATGCTGCAATAGGAGCAGCAAATTGACGGTAGCAGATGATCCACATAATCAGGAGGATTATTTGGGGAAATGTATTTTATTGTGCAATTTCATATCAGCTTGTCTGCCGGCATATGATAAAAGAATATTTGGTGTAGGCAACGTCGGTATCGCATTAGAGATATAAATATTTTTCTGAATCAGTTTCTGCAGCCAACGTGTCTATTTTAATATAGTAAGTACATTTCAATAAGTGTACCAATTCTATAAAAGTTCTGCTGAAGTTCAGTTAGTAATAGATATGAGACAGTACGTTTCACAGGGGGAGAATTTAATATGCTTAAAATACGTACATATATGGTATTATATATAAATATATATATTATATATATATATATATATCAAAAAGCCCACGGACCCTCTTCCCGCCCAACCGGACCGAGGGGCGACCAACCTAAGGATGGGCTGAAGGCAACATCCAAAGGCCCGCATCACAGCGATGATGCGTTTTAACGCAAAGTGTGTGCGACCATGCGAAAATGTATTACTACATCCCGATTGTCGCAAACACTTCAGCCAATGACGCGGAGGTCCTACACTACAAAGACATGGATCTTATATTGAAGACAGTGCGGATCAAGACTGAAACCCATTAGGTCAGATTGTTACCGGACAGGACTCTTCGGACTATAGCACAGGTTGCAAGGATAACTGCTTTTTGCATCTCCATGTATAGTCCAGCCCCAAGATCGAGCGTTTTCAGCGCTTTATGTAAGTTCTGCGGGACTAATCCCGTCGCTGAAATTATTACTGAGACTACTTGGATCTTTTGTAGTCTCCAAGTCTGCTTCATATCGTCTGCCAAGGGGCCGTAGTTCCGGATTTTTTCGTGCTGTTTTTAACAGTGTTCCGGTCCAACGGTACGGCTACATCGATTATAAAGCACGCTCGTTCTTCCTTCAGAAGCATAACTAGATCGGGTCTGTTATGATTAACACTGTGGTCGGTGGCGATAGTGTGATCCCACAGTAGTTTGACCCGATCATTTTCCAAGATTCTCTGCGGAGTATACTTATAGTAAGGATGGTAGGTTGCCACTAAGTTATACTTCAACGCAAGGTTTTGATGGAGAATCTTGCAGACGGAGTTATGACGATTGGTGTACTCGGTACCGCTCAACATCCTGCACGCAGATGTTATGTGTTGGATGGTCTCCTCTTCACAGTTGCATAACCTACAACTGGAGTTGGTGATTGAGGAGTCGTGAAGAATGTACCGTTTATAATTTTTTGTTGGGAGCGAAGCATCCTGGATTGAAGTTAGGAATGCTTCGGTCTCATAGAAAAGTACACCATTTGTCAACCATTTGTTGGAGGCTTCGATGTCAATGCCTGACAACAACAAATTTTTTATATGACCTCCGTGAATGGGTTTTTCTTTCCACATGTCGATCTTCTGTTGGACTGAAGTAACATTCGACATGGGATCCCATTCTCTGCTTCTCAAGTTCAAAGGAGATAATTTATTATCTGCCATGACGGTAGCCTGATGTATTTGGCTAGAGGATTGTTTCTTACAGAAAAACTCACGAAGAGAATGCACTTGATTGTAGTGCATCGTTTTTAAATCAAGTACCCCCCTTCCTCCCTGATGACGTGGGATAGTGATCCTCAATTTTTCGGCAGCTCTATTGTGCATGTTGTTGTTTGCAAGAACTACCCTTACCCGTCTATTGACAGATTCTAAATCAGTATTACTCCACTGTATCACACCGAAAGTGTATAGAAGGACGGGAATGGCAAAGGTGTTGATTGCCATGATTTTATTTTTCCCGTACAGCTCAGTTTTAAGGACAAGATCCAGACGCCACTCAAATTCCCCCAGCAACTTAGATTTAATTATTGCCACAGCGTGTGTTGTTGCTTGCAATATGCCGAGGTATTTGTAGACGTCGTCCGAATCCATGCCCTCAATTCGGATGTTATTTTGGCTGTATCCTTCGTTGTCGGTGTGTTTTCCCCGAACAATTGTTTTTATGCGACATTTCTCCAAACCCAACTGCATGCCGATATCCCTGCTGAACTGGATGGTGATGTCCAGCAAGGAGCGAAGTTGGTTCTCGTCTTTGGCATACAATTTGATGTCGTCAATGTACATTAAATGGCTTAATGTACATTTCGACAATATGCCATGCTTGACTTGGAACCCGTATTTGCTTTCATGCAGAAGATGGGATAGCGGATTCAAAGCCAAACAAAACCACAGTAGGCTTAGAGAGTCGCCTTGGAAAATGCCACGCCTGATTGGTATCTCTCCTGATGTTTGCGAAGATACCGATAGCTTCGTGCTCCAATTCTTCATTACTTTTCTCAGTAGAAGAACGACATTCGGGTTGATTTTATACAAGCGTAACACTTGTAGTAACCACGAATGTGATATGGAGTCAAAGGCTGATTTATAATCGATGTAGGCTGTCGAGATGTTTCGTTTTTGGTGGACAGCCTGCTTTACAGCTACCGTATCGATTATAAGCTGTTCTTTGCAGCCTCGGGAGCCTTTTGCGCATCCTTTTTGCTCCTCAGCTATCAATTTATGAACATCAAGATGTTTTGAGATGTTCGCGCACAGAACTGAAGTGAAGACCTTGTAGATGGTAGGAAGACAAGTAATTGGTCGGCATTTTGAAGGGCAAGAGACACCCTGTTCCTTGGGGATGAGGAAAGTTATCCCCTTGGTGAAAAATGGTGGAACTAAATCAGGATCGGCAATCATCTGATTAAATTGATTTGCCAATATCCTGTGACTGCTCTTGAACCGCTTCAGCCAGAAGTTGTGAATCTTGTCAACTCCTGGCGCCTTCCAGTTACCTGCCTTGTCAAGGACTGCATTAACGTCGACTTCAGTTACGTCAGGCATGGTCATTTCGGGGAAGGCCTCGCATGAACGCATAAGGTGTGGGAGCCACGCTGCTTCTAAATTGCAACGACTGGATTCGCTCCAAACACTTCTCCAGAAGTCTTCTGCCTGATCCAGATTGAGGTTACTTTCCCTACCTGAGTTGATGAGATTTTTGTAGAATCCTCGTTGGTTCTGGAAGAACAAGGTGTTGTCTGTCCTTCGCTGAAAGCTTTTCTGATACCTACGGATGCGATTGGAGCATACCGCAAGTTTCTGTTTCAGCACCTCGAGGATTTCTTCGATTGGCATATCATTGGACAGATGGTAGTTTCCAATGATGTTCGCAACGCATCTGTGCACTCTTGGTGATGGATTTCCAAGGAGTGCTTGCGTCACACGACCAATCTCCTTTCTCAACTTTTCGACTCTTTTGTTGAGTCGAAACACCCAGAACGGTAAAGTCCTTCTGCGCATACCTCTGTTATTCGCTCTAAGATGTTGGTTATGGAGACGAATAACCGTGGCAGCTGCAACGTAGATCAGGCTGTGAACCTCTGTAGCAGTAATCTCGCTAGCCAAACGATCAGCCAAAATTCTGTCAACGGCAGCAATGATGTTAGTAGTTGCCGAAGTAAACTTCAGTTTTGGGATCCTTGGCCTAGCGTCTGGGAGAATCTCAGCATACTCTGTGAATGCGACCTGGAATGCGGTCAAAGCCTCATTATAAATTGGGTCGACATCCCCAGTTACTAAGCTTCTCCTGACTACTGGATTCATGGAGTGCCTTACAGGTGGAGTACTTGTGTTACTCCTTTGACTAGTCCGGTAATTTGATGACTCCAGCCCGAGCTCAAGTGAAACCTCTTGGAAGATTTGTTGCCTAGTTGGTAAGGCATATATATATATATTACCTATATAACGGAGAGACTTTGACCGCATTCCAGGTCGCATTCACAGAGTATGCTGAGATTTTCCCAGACGCTAGGCCAAGGATCCCAAAACTGAAGTTTACTTCGGCAACTACTAACATCATTGCTGCCGTTGACAGAATTTTGGCTGATCGTTTGGCTAGCGAGATTACTGCTACAGAGGTTCACAGCCTGATCTACGTTGCAGCTGCCACGGTTATTCGTCTCCATAACCAACATCTTAGAGCGAATAACAGAGGTATGCGCAGAAGGACTTTACCGTTCTGGGTGTTTCGACTCAACAAAAGAGTCGAAAAGTTGAGAAAGGAGATTGGTCGTGTGACGCAAGCACTCCTTGGAAATCCATCACCAAGAGTGCACAGATGCGTTGCGAACATCATTGGAAACTACCATCTGTCCAATGATATGCCAATCGAAGAAATCCTCGAGGTGCTGAAACAGAAACTTGCGGTGTGCTCCAATCGCATCCGTAGGTATCAGAAAAGCTTTCAGCGAAGGACAGACAACACCTTGTTCTTCCAGAACCAACGAGGATTCTACAAAAATCTCATCAACTCAGGTAGGGAAAGTAACCTCAATCTGGATCAGGCAGAAGACTTCTGGAGAAGTGTTTGGAGCGAATCCAGTCGTTGCAATTTAGAAGCAGCGTGGCTCCCACACTTTATGCGTTCATGCGAGGCCTTCCCCGAAATGACCATGCCTGACGTAACTGAAGTCGACGTTAATGCAGTCCTTGACAAGGCAGGTAACTGGAAGGCGCCAGGAGTTGACAAGATTCACAACTTCTGGCTGAAGCGGTTCAAGAGCACTCACAGGATATTGGCAAATCAATTTAATCAGATGATTGCCGATCCTGATTTAGTTCCACCATTTTTCACCAAGGGGATAACTTTCCTCATCCCCAAGGAACAGGGTGTCTCTTGCCCTTCAAAATGTCGACCAATTACTTGTCTTCCTACCATCTACAAGGTCTTCACTTCAGTTCTGTGCGCGAACATCTCAAAACATCTTGATGTTCATAAATTGATAGCTGAGGAGCAAAAAGGATGCGCAAAAGGCTCCCGAGGCTGCAAAGAACAGCTTATAATCGATACGGTAGCTATAAAGTAGGCTGTCCACCAAAAACGAAACATCTCGACAGCCTACATCGATTATAAATCAGCCTTTGACTCCATATCACATTCGTGGTTACTACAAGTGTTACGCTTGTATAAAATCAACCCGAATGTCGTTCTTCTACTGAGAACAGTAATGAAGAATTGGAGCACGAAGCTATCGGTATCTTCGCAAACATCAGGAGAGATACCAATCAGGCGTGGCATTTTCCAAGGCGACTCTCTAAGCCCACTGTGGTTTTGTTTGGCTTTGAATCCGCTATCCCATCTTTTGCATGAAAGCAAATACGGGTTCCAAGTCAAGCATGGCATATTGTCGAAATGTACATTGAGCCATTTAATGTACATTGACGACATCAAATTGTATGCCAAAGACGAGAACCAACTTCGCTCCTTGCTGGACATCACCATCCAGTTCAGCAGGGATATCGGCATGCAGTTGGGTTTGGAGAAATGTCGCATAAAAACAATTGTTCGGGGAAAACACACCGACAACGAAGGATACAGCCAAAATAACATCCGAATTGAGGGCATGGATTCGGACGACGTCTACAAATACCTCGGCATATTGCAAGCAACAACACCTGCTGTAGCAATAATTAAATCTAAGTTGCTGGGGGAATTTGAGCGGCGTCTGGATCTTGTCCTTAAAACTGAGCTGTACGGGAAAAATAAAATCATGGCAATCAACACCTTTGCCATTCCCGTCCTTCTATACACTTTCGGTGTGATACAGTGGAGTAATACTGATTTAGAATCTGTCAATAGACGGGTAAGGGTAGTTCTTGCAAACAACAACATGCACAATAGAGCTGCCGAAAAATTGAGGATCACTATCCCACGTCATCAGGGAGGAAGGGGGGTACTTGATTTAAAAACGATGCACTACAATCAAGTGCATTCTCTTCGTGAGTTTTTCTATGAGAAACAATCCTCTAGCCAAATACATCAGGCTACCGTCATGGCAGATAATAAATTATCTCCTTTGAACTTGAGAAGCAGAGAATGGGATCCCATGTCGAATGTTACTTCAGTCCAACAGAAGATCGACATGTGGAAAGAGAAACCCATTCACGGAGGTCATATCAAAAATTTGTTGTTGTCAGGCATTGACATCGAAGCCTCCAACAAATGGTTGACAAATGGTGTACTTTTCTATGAGACCGAAGCATTCGTAACTTCAATTCAGGATGCTTCGCTCCCAACAAAAAATTATAAACGGTACATTCTTCACGACTCCTCAATCACCAACTCCAGTTGTAGGTTATGCAACTGTGAAGAGGAGACCATCCAACACATAACATCTGCATGCAGGATGTTGAGCGGTACCGAGTACACCAATCGTCATAACTCCGTCTGCAAGATTCTCCATCAAAACCTTGCGTTAAAGTATAACTTAGTGGCAACCTACCATCCTTACTATAAGTATACTCCGCAGAGAATCTTGGAAAATGATCGGGTCAAACTACTGTGGGATCACACTATTGCCACCGACCACAGTGTTAATCATAACAGACCCGATCTAGTTCTGCTTCTGAAGGAAGAACGAGCGTGCTTTATAATCGATGTAGCCGTACCGTTGGACCGGAACACTGTTGAAAAACAGCACAAAAAAATCCGGAACTACGGCCCCTTGGCAGACGATATGAAGCAGACTTGGAGACTACAAAAGATCCAAGTAGTCCCAGTAATAATTTCAGCGACGGGATTAGTCCCGCAGAACTTACATAAAGCGCTGAAAACGCTCGATCTTAGGGCTGGACTATACATGGAGATGCAAAAAGCAGTTATCCTTGCAACCTGTGCTATAGTCTGAAGAGTCCTGTCCGGTAACAATCTGCCCTAATGGGTTTCAGTCTTGATCCGCACTGTCTTCAATATAAGATCCATGTCTCTGTAGTGTAGAACCTCCGCGTCATTGGCTGAAGTGTTTGCGACAATCGGGATGTAGTAATACATTTTCGCATGGTCGCACACACTTTGCGTTAAAACGCATCATCGCTGTGATGCGGGCCTCTGGATGTTGCCTTCAGCCCATCCTAAGGTTGGTCGCCCCTCGGTCCGGTTGGGCGGGAAGAGGGTCAGTGGGCTTTTCGAACTATATCGGAATCAGTCAAATATAAACGGAAACATTTTTCTACATTTTTAAGGTTTTGTGTAAAACAAAACCTTATTAAAATCGATTCAATGTCTGTCTGTCTGTCTGTCCGTCACACGCATTTTTCTCCAAAACGACTAAACCCATCCGAACGAAATTTGATGGGCAGATGGGAGCTATGAAATCCCACGCATACAGCGAGTGGCATAAATTTAGGTGGAGTTTAAAAGGGGGCATGCGTAGGGGGGATACAAAAATTTTTTTCACCGGATAGTTGTATAGGGTACCAAATAAAAGGTCTCGATTTGTACTTTCCGAACCTGACATTAGTTTAGGCATAAATTGCAAAGTGCATGAGCAAGGAGTCAAAATGTACGCACTTGAAGTGAGATAGGACTCATTTTCGGAAAGTACCCAGCCTAAAAATCCGAAAAAAATTAGGGTGATGCATCTAGATGAAATTTCGGCCTCAAAATATGTCCTATTTAGATATCTGCTCAAATAAACTTGCTAATAGTATATTACTACTTTTTAGAAATTTACTGGAAAAGATTTCAGATTCCCAAGATTTCTGTAGGAGTGGAAGGAGTAGATCAGCCGTAACTGAAGGTGCAGCGATAAATAAGGGGGATCGCTGCAGGGAGACCGCCAAGCCCAGCGGCTTCACTTCGTTTGAGTGTATTATATTGTGCTTATATCGCTGGTATTCCCGCTCAAGTTGAAGAGAGCGGGCATTCTGAGGATCGTCGCTACAGTTATCGAGGATCGTGCGCACATTCCAGAAACGAAATCAAAATTTAAATTAAATTTTTGCATGAAGAAGGATACTCTAGTAGAGACACATAACGTTAAACAGGATGTTCTGAAATCGTGGTGCAAAATTGTTCGTGAAAGGAGCAAACTTGGATATTGAAAATTCCAAACAAGTCTCCCTTGTCAAATGGGCAAATATATGTCAACTAGATATAGGGCTATACATAATAATTTGAATACAACTCCATAAAGCAAACATTAGAACTGCCTGTGATAACCTGGTACCTTACATAGGTCTTAAAATCAATTCCTTACGTTTAGTGAAAAACACCCAAGTGGAAGTTGTTTCTCGAACGTCAACATAGGAACGCAAAACTGGAGTTTATGCACAACAGAACATTAAGTAGAAAAATTGTTTCCTAAAATGAAACAAGTCGGGAAACCGGAAGCTTGACGCTTCAGGTATAAAAGGTTTTGTTTGCTTCTTCTGTCAGTTTATTTGAGTGCAGAACTATCCCAGTTGTACGCAGCCCGTTAAGAGTATGCATTTAGCATGTCAGATTTAGTACTTAGGATTGTAAATTTACATGGTAAAGATAATTTTGAGCTACTATAACTTTGTTACTAATAGTACGATTTCAATCAAACAGGAGCATGTGAGGAGCATAACGTAGAGATATTGAAATCGCTCAGTTCTGGGCAGGTTACTGCCATTGCCAGAACTGAGCGATTTAAATGCATCTAATACTATAAGTAGTCTCCACAAACTTGTTAATGATTAGCCCATAGTGGGGTCACTACAACTGGTCGGAACATATCGCAGGACTTAGTGGTTGACCCACTTGGGAGAAGCTGGACGATTCTGCGATCTCCTCCGAAATCAACGATGAGGAAGGAAGGAGATCAGGGAAGCTCCCGTACGGCTAATAAATACGGAAAACCCCGTGGGATAAACAAGCATAGGAGCAGTGTCAGAATACAGACGAATCATCGTTTGCCCTCCGCGGAGGAAAAATAATAGAGTTGCCCGAATTCATAAATGACAAACACAGTGTGCACCAGGCCACCAAAAACATGGTTCAAGCCATTCGTTCGCAGACCACGAAGCCAAAAAGAAAATCGCTAATGGACCATCTAGGATCGGAACTCGGGCATGGGTGCTGTATTTTTATATGCTTGGCCTACAAACGCTGATTATGTACCATTTTCATGGGGAACTGATTTTTGTGAAACAGTCAGCGTTACAAATACAAAATGTCGAGGGTGCTGATGCGCTCCATAATTCCAAATAGTCTGCCAATCAAAGCTAATGAAAGCCGTTTCGCGGTAAGACAAAAAGATATGTTGTGTTGGATTAGATCAAATACCATAGTTTGTGATTTTTCACGATGATTTTTATTATTATTATACATATACTGTCTATATACTATCTAAAAATCGTCGATATTCAGAATTTTAACCACATTATTCGCCACATAAATCTAATAGATCTTTTTGATAAAGATCAACAAATTAGGCTCTGTCAAGGCAATTATGACCTGGATTTATTTAAATCAAACTAAATATTACAAAAATGAATGAATCTTCTAAGATAATTCCTAAAATAAGCTTACCAGTAGCACACGGCATGTCAAGCTGCTTGTATTGTTTTTGTTTCGCAACTATGTTTCTTGGATAAACACTACATAATTCATCATATAATTAGCGATTGTCACTAAGTGATTTATGTGGTTTGGATTCCTTTCTTATTTGGCACTAATACCTTTTTTAGAATCCCGCTATATAATGCATTCTTTAAAGAACTTTCCTAGTTGATTTCACTTTTCATTTCAATACCATAAATGCGGATTATCAATTGCTTTCATGTCAACCTTTTAATAGCTTGCAAATGGCTTGATTAATTGTTGTTCAGAAAAGTGAACAATTTCAAAACTTATGGAATGCATTCCATCTTAAACATCAATTTGAAATATAATAATAAACACCTGCCACCATTACATTACTTAAGAAATCGCCTTGGTATTTCTCGACTGAAAACTTCGTATGCTTTGCATCTGGTAGAAAGTCACAGTACGTCCAAATTTCTATTAATAAATCCATCCATCAACTATAAAAGAAATGCATCTGAGATTTACAAGAAGAATAGGAACGTTTGGTTGAATTTCCTACATTTCAAAGATTTCCTAGATTTTAACAAGAAGGATTACAAGAGTAGCGTTCATATGTGTGCAACTGTGGAAACGTCTATACCTACCTTCTAGGTACGGCTAGCTGAAATCTTCGCAAAACTAATATAATTATGCTTTGCTAATATATTGGAAAGAACAAATTTCACCTCAAAGGGGGAATGGATAATCCTTATCTGCATTAAAAAATGAGAAACGTTTTCGGTTTTCCATAGTACATAAGGACTCTAAAAGGAGTTTGAAGGGCTTATAAGTATTTCCAGTTTTTAAATACAGTAGTGGTCAAAATTTTGGAAACTTTCATCTAAAATGAATCAAACACTGGTAAAATTTTTATTTTTTATTTTTTTTTCCTTACAGTGGACTTTTATTTTATCCTATATAAGTAAATATGATTACCGTTAATTTAAAATAGAGATAAAAAACTTTCGGTTAAAAAACTAAAGAGGCAATTTTTTCAACCCGTCAAAACTTTTGTGTTAGAAACAGTTTACAATAATAACAATGTGAACAAGTCGGGAAACCGGAAGCTGGGCGCTTCAGTTACGAAAGGTTTTGTGCATTTCTTAGTACGTAGCACGTAATATATGCATATACAATATTATGTGAGAATGTCCACTTTCGGATGATATTGACATTTATAGCCTTGAATTTGCAAAGAAGCGACAACTTTGACGTATTATAACTTTGTTAGCAATAGTGCGATTTCCACCAAACTTGGTAACATCATGCTCTATGTTACACCCTATATTGTTGCGAAATTTCGTCGTCCTAGCATGAACTTAAGGGGGGTTTTGCAGCGAATTACCAAAAATTATAGTAATATACTATTATTAACTTTATTTGTGCAGATATCAGTGTGGAAGGTATTTCGGAGCCCAGGCACCATATAGTCGCAGCCTCTTGATTTCTTTCAGATTTTTCGGTTGGGTAGTTTCTGAGAATGGCCCCCGTAAAGGAATGGTCACTTTCAACCCCCCGCACTCCCCACCTTTCCAACAAATGTCAAAACTAAGACCGTTTTCGAAAAGTACTAACCGAGACCTTTAATTTGATACCCCACATGACTATATTTGATGAAAAAAAAAATTACACCCCCCTTTTGCATGTATGGGGACTCCCCCTTAAATTCGTCGTAAGAGGATGTAACTCACTGTATGCGTGAGCGTTCACAGTTCCCACCTTTCTACCAAATTTGGTGTCAATCGCTGTAACCGTTTCCGAGAAAAATGCGTGTGACGGACAGACAGACAGACAGACAGACAGACAGACGGACAGACAGACAGACAGACAGACAGACAGACAGACAGACGGTAAACCGATTTTAATAAGGTTTTATGTTTACACAAAATCTTAAAAAGGAGTAACTTTTTGTAACACCTTGTTGAATAGGCTCTAGTCTTTCTTATTGCTTCACATCTTCGCGGAATAGATTCAACTTAGTTTATTATTACATCAACTAGAGTTGTGAACTATTCGTTGTAGAGCAGCCATTACTTCAGCTATTTTAGAAAAGTTTTGATTTCAAATACATGTAATACCATATGCTTTCTCAAAACGGCGCAATACATTGACGATCTCACAACTACTTCAACTTGAATTAATGGACCAACACTATCATAAGAAAAGCATCCTATAATTAATGCTGTTTTAGTGCCGAACATTTCACACAAAACTGATATCAGACCCATATCATTATGCTTCCACCCCCATGCTTCTTTATGGGTACTTAGTACTTGGGATCATTGCAGGCTCCACCTGGATGGCGAACATTCCATCAGTACTGATCAATCTTTATGAGTTTCTTCAAATTTCTTCTTTTTGATGGCCGTCATTCTATTAGTCTATTTTTACTAAAATTATTATAATTAGACAATATTAGTAAAAATCAATTGTTTCACAACCGCAAAAGACGCTGGGCAGCTGGTGTCGATATTTGAACATTGTAAAATTCAGCAGCTTCTGTCGAACATATGTACTATTTTTTTGTAGATTGTCTTGCACAGCATTTACCAAGGATCTGCGCATGGATTTCGCTAAGTTAGTTAGGCACCCACCTCCTTTTGAACGATCTACCGTACTCTTTCCTTTCGTTTTTTATGGTTAGCATTCTCGGTTGCACTTATCATTAGTTCCTTTATCTCATTGGAAAGTGTTTTAGTACGAGGCATCTTTCAAAAACTGTAATATCCAACGTTAAAAAAAAGTTTCCAAAGTTTTGACTAGTTCAAAATTTTACGATTTCAATTTTTGTTGTTCTTTTTAAAAAGTTTTAATTCACATTAATTCCATGCAAAAGAGTATACAGAAAACTTCAACACAAAAAAAAATGTTTAAACACATCAAAAAACAACAATTTTACACATTACATTTGATTCTATTCACGGAGAAGTTTCCAAAGTTTTGACCACTACTGTATATGAATTTAGAAAAAATTGCAAACAAATACCGGGGCAAGATTCAAATTTATATTAGAACTTCAATTTTTTTTAAAGTAAAGAGAAATAATAACCGCAATCTACAAAAGTCATGCTGCTTCTTTTTTCTTCACTGTATAAATTGATCGGGGAAAGTGAGAAATCGAGAAAGTGGACACCCAGCTTAGTTGGCGTAACTACATCATACTGCATTCTACCTAATCCCAACTCTTCGCAATGGACCCTAATTCAATTGACTGGGTCTTCCAGGTTGGGGCCTCAGAGCGGTGGACCTACAACCCGTCATCCACCAAAAAAATTAACCATCATTGATACCACGGAAACAACGGCGCAAATGAATAAATGACTATACCCTTGGATCCTGGAATGTTAGATCAATAAAAAAATCTGGTGCTGTCAAATACCTACTTCATAAGCCAGCAGGTACATGGTCGGGATTCTAGCAATCAAGGCAACGAATTGGAATGTTTGCGAGATAGCCGATATTAAGTCGCAAACAATCTTCAAAGGTGGAACGTTATTAGAGAAACGTGAGTTTGGAGTCGCTTTCGTCCTAGATCATCATCATCATCATCAACGGCGCAACAACCGGTATCCGGTCTAGGCCTGCTTTAATAAGGAACTCCAGACATCCCGGTTTTGCGCCGAGGTCCACCAATTCGATATCCCTAAAAGCTGTCTGGCGTCCTGGCCCACGCCATCGCTCCATCTTAGGCAGGGTCTGCCTCGTCTTCTTTTCCTACCATAGATATTGCCTTTAAAGACTTTCCGGGTGGGATCATCTTCATCCATACGGATTAAGTGACCCGCCCACCGTAACCTATTGAGCCGGATTTTATCCACAACCAGATAGATTTCGTCATTGTGTAGGCTACGGAATCGTCCATCCCCACGTAGGGGGCCAAAAATTCTTCTGAGGATTCTTCTCTCGAGCGCCGCCAAGAGTTCGCAATTTTTCTTGCTAAGAACCCAAGTTTCCGAGGAATACATGAGGACTGGCAAGATCATAGTCTTGTACAGTAAGAGCTTTGACCCTATGATGAGACGTTTCGAGCGGAACAGTCTTTGTAAGCTGAAGTAGGCTCTGTTGGCTGACAACAACCGTGCGCGGGTTTCATCATCGTAGTTGTTATCGGTTGCGATTTTCGACCCTAGATAGGAGAAATTGTCAACGGTCTCAAAGTTGTATTCCCCTATCCTTATTCTTGTTCAGGCTTGTGTTTGACCAGTGCAGTTTGATGTTGTTGGTTGATTCGTCTTCGGTGCTGACGTTGCCACCATATATTTTGTCTTGCCTTCATTGATGTGCAGCCCAAGATCTCGCGCCGCCTGCTCGATCTGGATGAAGGCAGTTTGAACGTCTCGGGTGGTTCTTCCCATGATGTCGATATCGTCAGCATAGGCCAGTAGTTGGGTGGACTTGAAGAGGATCGTACCTCTTGCATTCACCTCAGCATCACGGATCACCTTCTCGAGGGCCAGGTTAAAGAGGACGCATGATAGCGCATCCCCTTGTCGTAGACCGTTGTTGATGTCGAATGGTCTTGAGAGTGATCCTGCTGCTTTTATCTGGCCTCGCACATTGGTCAGGGTCAGCCTAGTCAGTCTTATTAATTTCGTCGGGATACCGAATTCTCCCATGGCCGTGTACAGTTTTACCCTGGCTATGCTATCATAGGCGGCTTTAAAGTCGATGAACAGATGGTGCAACTGTTGTCCATATTCCAACAGTTTTTCCATCGTCTGCCGCAGAGAGAAAATCTGATCTGCTGATTTGCCTGGAGTGAAGCCTCTTTGGTATGGGCCAATGATGTTCTGGACTTA
The DNA here is from genome assembly GCF_905115235.1 of Hermetia illucens. Classification (NCBI taxonomy): domain Eukaryota; kingdom Metazoa; phylum Arthropoda; class Insecta; order Diptera; family Stratiomyidae; genus Hermetia; species Hermetia illucens. The sequence goes on along the minus strand of NC_051851.1, from coordinate 125,760,186 downwards.
TGGGGCTATCCGGCCTAGCAAGATAGTGGAGAATATCTTATAGATGGTACTCAGCAACGTGATACCTCTATAATTGCTGCACTGTGTGATATCTCCCTTTTTATGTATGAGACAGATTATGCCTCGCTGCCAATCGTCAGGCATTGATTCGCTGTCCCATACCTTGAGCACAATTTGATGAACCACTTGGTGTAACTGGTCGCCTCCATATTTAACCAATTCGGCTGTAATTCCATCGGCTCCTGGCGACTTATGATTTTTTAGCCGATGAATTGCACGGACTGTTTCTCCTAAACTTGGTGGTGGCAGTATTTGTCCGTCGTCTTCAGTTGGCGGGACCTCCAACTCGCCGATGTTCTGGTTGTTCAGTAGCTCATCAAAGTACTCAACCCATCGCTCTAATATGCCCATTCTGTCGGAAATCAGATTTCCCTCTTTGTCTCGGCAGGATGAGCATCGAGGTGTATAAGGCTTCATCCTGCTGACTTGTTGGTAAAACTTCCGCGCCTGGTGCGGTTGCTCCCTGTACTTTTCTAGTTCACAGACTTGTTGGTTCTCCCAGGCTTCCTTTTTCCGTCTGTGAAGTCGCTTCTCCGCTCGACGGAGTTCGTGATAGGTCTCTGCGCGTGCCCGCGTTCTTTGAGAATGCAACATTACTCGGTATGCGGCATTCTTCCGTTCCGTTGCTAGCTTACATTCATCGTCAAACCAGCCGTTCCGACTCCTTTTGCGGCTGGGGCCAAGTATATTTGTGGCAGTATCCATGATAACGTTCTTCAGGTGGTTGTGAAGATCATTAGTTGATGCTTCATCTCCAGGTCCTCTATTGACTGCGGTTATTGCGGCATCCATTTCCCTCTTATAGGTGTCGCGGAGGGTTGTGTTGTGGATGGCTTCAGTGTTCACTCTCACCTGATTGTCAGAGGGGATTCTAGGTGGTATTGTTATTCGAGCTCGGAGCACCATGCCAACGAGATAGTGATCCGAGTCTATATTGGCCCCCCTATATGTTCTGACATTCATCAAGGCTGAGAGGTGGCGGCGTTCGATCAACACGTGGTCAATTTGGTTGAAAGTGGTCCCGTCTGGAGAGGCCCACGTATGTTTGTGGACCGCTTGCCGCGCAAACCAGGTACTTCCAACAACCATTTCGTGTGACCCTGCTAATTGAATAGTCCGCAGTCCGTTATCATTTGTTTTTTCGTGTAAGCTATGGGAGCCAACGTATCGCCTGAATACGGGCTCCTTCCCTACTTGGCTGTTAAAATCCCCAAGTATGATTTTGATATCATATCTGGGACAGGCTTCGAGGGTTCTTTCTACTGCCTCGTAGAAGGTATTCTTCTCCGACTCTGCAGTCTCCTCTGTAGGGGCGTGAACGTTTATGAGGCTTATATTTCTAAACTTGCCTCGCAAGCGCAGAGTGCATAGCCGTTCGCTTATACTTTCAAAGCCGATAACAGCAGGTTTCATTTTTTGGCTGACGAAGAAACCTACTCCGAGCACATGGTTTACTGGATGGCCGCTATAATATATGGTGTAATGGCTCTTCTCCAGGAAACCGGTCCCTGTCCATCGCATCTCTTGCAACGCTGTTACATCAGCCCTATATTGGGACAGGGTATCGGCTAGCTGCTTATCAGATTCATCTCTGTACAGGGAGCGCACGTTCCATGAGAAAATGCGCAAATCGTTGTTCCTTTGTCGTTGCCGGGTCCGTCGTTTTAACATCCGTCCTATCCGAGGCTCCTGTTGTGGCTTCGTAACAGGTTGTTTTCCGTGTAGGGTTGTCAGCCCTACCCAACCCCCAACCTGGAGGACCAGTTGGTACAATTTGTCCCGTTTTTAGGCGCGGGAGACTCGCCTTCATCCTTCTCCGTCTGCAGCTTTTCGTCAAGAAAGAGCTCCCAGCGGTCACCACGTGGAGGTGGAGATAGGGTTTGGTAGTAGAGCTGTTGGTGTTGGTTCAGCAGGCATTTCCCAGGTTTTATGCTCCATCGTGGGTACCAATCCACGTTTCGCCCCTTGACCTATACTACCCTTTGACCGCGACGTCGTAGATAGGGACTTTAAATCAAGTGTTACCGACGTCAAACCTACAGACAAAAGATTATGAGCACTTCACATCAGGGCAAAGTTTTCTAATATTTAGCTTGTGAACGAATATGCCCAAATTGAATAAAACGATGAAGAGCAATTATGATAGCCCGGCAAGACTGTAGGACTCATTGAAGATATTGCTCGAGAATTTCACGGCCATGGTTAGGAACGAAGAGAGATATCGGGGAACGACCGGAGGGTACAGTCTCCATTATACATCAACTGGCAACGGCCTTCGCATCATTAACTTTGCAAGTAGCAAAAGTTTACTTATAAAATTGACATGCTTCTCACACAAGCGCATTCACAAAGGATGGCATTACCTTCAAACAGATAGATTATGTTCCCATTAAAAAAGCATCCAGTATCAATATTACAAGCAAGAACATAAGACTAACTAACAAAATAGTAAAAAGCCTGAAACATAGATATCATTTCAAAACCACGCTTTGTAAACACAAAAACTTGAGAGATGAGGGTCTTATTCCAAAGAACTCATCAACCCTTCCCACAGATTGAGCTGACACCAATATTAGAAGAAATAGAATCATCAATCAAATGCCAAAAAATGAACAGGGCGCCGGGTATAGATGACATCCCCGCGGAACTCATCAAATCGTATACAACAGATCCCACATGATTGGTCAAAAATGTAATATGCTCTATCTACAGAGAAGATGGTACAGTCTGTTGGATTGGATTGATTGGATAATCAATGAAAAAGGATAAAATAAAACCCTCTATTTTCTTTGTAAATTTTGAACTTCTAGGATAAACTTAATGGGAGTTTTCAACTAAATTTCTAAAGTTTGACAATATGCTATTATTAACCTTATTTGGGCAGATAACGGAATGGGATGTATTTTGCGGCCTAGATTTCATATAGATGCACCATTGTGAATTATTGCGGGTTGTTCGGTTGGAAAGGTTCTGAGAACGGGACTTGCTACACACATTTTAGACCCTCACTCTTCTCTACTTCTCCCAATATCAGAAGTAAGATTACTAATCGAACTGTTTTATAATAACCTACATGACTATATTTGCAATTAACTAAGCATGAAGGCGATCAATTACACCAACTTATGTTCAAGTTGTAGAATAGCGAATCAGTGCTTGACGGCTGGCAACGGGCATTATCTGTGCCGCACGTAAAAATTAAGATATCACGCAGTGCAGCAATTTTACATGGGCCCCTCCAGACGGGACCACTTTCAAACAAATTGTCGTGTTGATCGAACGCCGCCACTTCTCAGACTTGACCAATGTCAGAACATATAGGGGGCCAATATAGACTCGGATCACTACCTCATTGGTATGGTGCCCCGAGCTCGAATAACAACACCACCCCGAATTCCCTCTGACAATCAGGTGAGCGTACACACTCAAGCAAATACTGCACAGCCCTCCGCGACACCCATAAAAACGAAATGGATGCCGCAATAGCCGCAGTCAACAGAGGTCCTGAAGATGAAGCATCAATAAATGATCTTCACAATCACCAGAAGAACGTTATCATTGATACGGCCACAAACATACTTCGCCCCAGCCACAAAAAGAGTCGGAACGGCTAGTTTGACGATGAATGTAAGCTAGCTACGGAACGGAAGAATACCGCATACCGAGCAATATTGGATTCTCAAAGAACGCAGGCACGCGCGGAGACTTATCACGAACTCCGTCGAGCGGAGAAGCGACTTCACAGACGGAAAAAGGAAGTCTGGGAGAACCCATAAATCTGTGAACCTTATACACCTCGAGGCTAATCCTACCAAGACATAGAGGGAAATCTAATTTCCGGCAGAATGGGCATGTTGCAGTGATGGGTTGAGTACTTTGATGAACTACTGAACAACCAGAACATCGGCGAGTTGGAGGTCCCGCTAACTGAAGACGATGGACAAATACTGGTACCACAAGGTATAGCAAAAACAGTCCATGCAATTTATCGGCTTAAAAACATAAGTCGCCGATGGAATTACCGTCGAACAAATATGAAGGCGACCAATTACACCAAGTGGTTCATCAACTGATGCTAAAGGTATGGAACAGCAAATCAATGCCTGACGATTGGCAAGGAGGCATTATCTGTCTCGAACATAAAAAGGGAGATATCACTCAGTGAAGCAATTATAGAGGTATCACGTTGCTGAAAACCATCTACAAGATGTTCTCCACTATCTTGCTAGGCCGGATAGCCCCATAAGTCCAGAACATCATTGGCCCATACCAAAGAGGCTTCACCCCAGGCAAATCAGCAACACATCAGACTTTGTCTCTGTGGCAAGCGATGGAAAAATTGTTGGAATATGGACACCAGTTGCACCATCTATTCATCGACTTTGAAGCCGCCATTGATAGCATAGCCAGAATAAAACTGTACACGGCCATGAGAGAATTCAATATCCCGACGAAATGGATACGACTGACTAGGCTGACTCTGACCAATGTGCGAGGCCAGATAAAAGCAGCAGGATCACTCTCAAGACCATTTCACATCAACAACGGTCTACGACAAGGGATGCCTTATCATGCGTTCTCTTAAACCTGGCCCTCGAGAAAGTGATCCATGATGCTGAGGCAAATGCGAGAGGTACGATCCTCTTTAAGTCCACCCAACTGCTGGTCTATGCTGACGATATCGACATCATGGGAAGAGCGACCTGAGACGTACAAATTGCCTTGATCCAGATCCAGCAGGCGGCACGAGATGAGCTGCACATCAATGAAGGCAAGACAAAGTCTGTCAGTCAGTACCGAAAACCAACCAACCAACAACACCAAACCGCACTGGTCAAACGAGATGAATAAAGATAGGAGAATATAATTTTGAGACTGTTGGTAATTTCTCCTACCTAGGGTCGAAAATCACAACCGATAACAGCTACGACGAAGAAATCAGCATACGGTTGTTATCAGCCAACAGAGCCTATTTCAGCTTGCAGGGTGAAAGATCTTACTGTACAAGACAATGATCTTGCCAATCCTCATGTATTCCTCGGAGACTTGGGTTCTTAGCAAGAAATCTTGGCCGCGTTCAAGAAAGGACTCCTCCGAAGAATTTTGGCCCCCTACATGAGGATGGACGATTCCGTAGCCTACATAACGACGAAATTTATGAGCGACACCAAGACCGTCAAGTTGTGGATAAAATCCTGCTCAATAGGTTACGGTGGGCCTGTGTGGAGTTGCCAAATCTCCCATCAGGCGCGTCCCTTCATGCGGGGTGGGCGGGTCACTTAGTCCGTATGGATGAGGATGATCCAGCCTAGAAAGTCTATAAGGGCAGTATCTATGGTAGAAAATGAAGACGAGGCAGACTCGCCTAAGATGGAGCGATGGCGTAGGTCAGGACGCCAGACAGCTTTTAGGGATATCGAATTGGTGGGGCTCGGGGCAAAACCGGGCTGTCAGGAGTTCCTTATTAAGGCAGGCCTAGACCGGATACCGGTTGTTGCGCCGTTGATGATGATGATGAAAGAGGCTTTACTCCAGGCAAATCAGCAACAGATCAGATCCCGTACGGCAAGCGATGGACAAACTGTGGGAATATGGTCTCAGTTGCACCATCTTTTCATGGACTTCAAGGTCACCTATGATAGGACAGTCAGAGCAAAAGTGTACACAGCCATGAGAGAATTCGGTGTTCCGACGAAATTGATTAGACTGACTAAACTAATCCTGACCAATGTGCGAGGCCAGATAGAAGTAGTAGGATCACTCTTGAGACCATTCATCATCAACAACGGTCTAAGACAAGAGGATGCTCTATCATGCGGCTTCTTTAGTTTGGGCTTGGAAAATGTGATTTGTGGTCCACGCAACTACTGGCCTACGCTGAAGATAGCGACATCATCATAAGAGCGGCCCTGGACCTACAAACTGCCTTCATCCAGCCGTTCAGCAGACGGCGCGAAATCATGGGCTGCACATCAATGACGGCTCGACGAAATATATGATGGCAACGTCAGCACCAAAAACCAACCAACATTAAATCGCACTGGCCAAACGAGAATAATAAAGGTAGAAAATTACAACCTTGAGACCGTTGACAATTTCTCTAGGGTCGAAAATCAGAACCGATAACAGCTGCGATGGTGAAATCCGCACACGGCTGCTGGCAGCAAACATAGCCTACTTCAACTTATAAAAGCTGTTTCGCTCGAAACATAGGGTGAAAGCTCTTAATGTAGATGTCAATGATCTTACCAGTCCGTATTATTCCTCGAGGACTTGGGTTCTTAGCAGGAAAAATTGCGAACTCGTGATCGTGTTCTAGGGAAGAATCTTCCGAAGAAATGTTGACTCTCTACATGAGGATGGACGTTTCCGTAACCTACATAAGGACGAAATCTATAAGCAATACTATGACCGTCTGGTTCTGGAAAAAACTGGCAGAACAGGTTGCAGTGGGCGGGTCCGAGAAGTCTATAAGGGTAATCACTATGGTATGATAGAGAATGAAGAAATTTTGATTTACACAAAACGTTAAACAAGTTGGGAAACCGGAAGCTGAACGCTTCAGGTATGAAAGACTTTATTCATTTTTTATTTAAAAATACTTGGCCACACACTATTTTCACTCTTATGTAGCTTGTAGTGGATGTAAGCTGAATATAGCTGATATTCAATTTGACGTGGTACTGATATTTTATCTTATAGGGAATAGTAATTTGATGCGAACAATTTTTGACCAATTTTGATTTAGAATAATTTTGTTAATAATGGTAGGGTTCCCTCCAAACTTTCCAATATAATGCTTGCTACTAAAGACTATCTTACTGTAGAGTTTTACGAATATAAGAAGAACTGATAGGGAGTTCATGGTAAATTTTTAAAATATAATAATAGACGATTATTAACATTATCTGACTAGATATCGTAATGGCGAGTATTTTAGGGTCTAGTAGACGATGTGTACGGACTATAATTTTTCAAATTTTTGGGTAGGGTAGTTTCTGAGAATGGGTCCTTGAAATAATTGACACGCTCCTTTTCTTTACAACCAATCTCAAAATCAAATCAAATCAAATCTGCTTCGAAAAGTGCTACTCGAGGCTTTTCATCTGATACCTCATAAAGCTATATTTGGCCACATCTAAATATCAATTAAGTTTCATCACCTTACAGTTGTAATATATTAAGTGGCTCGTGCCAGCTGAATGCATTCATCGACGAACATTCATTCATTACAGTGCATAGTTTGCAACTATTTCTTTATCAAGTTCATGTAGGTGTTAAATGGAAGAGATATTTAAGTTCAGGAACCATCTGATCTGAATCATGCCATACAACTTTATCAATGCACAATTTAGTTGTTCAAACGGAGGAGGTAATTAACAAACTATAGCATCAAAGCATATTTTGTTCAATTTGTCTACTTATAAACGAGAGTAGTCACGTCCAAGGTGACTTTATTCTGTTGAATTGCTCAAAGAGATACTGAGAATTATGTTGCACGTGTAAAATATAAAGTCCCATCTACTTTACATTATTAAAGCCCTTGTGTGTCGATTTTCTCTCAATATTCTAATTTCAGGTCAAAAATGATTGAAATAGACATAAGTATATATTTTCCAGGAGAAATTCAAATGTACCTTCTGAAGCCCAGAAAATTATTTAATTAAGTTTGTTGCATTTCTGAGGAATTTTCAAAGAAGATATTTGGCTCTACTCAGGTACTTGGGGCTGGGGGTCATGTTTTAATGAATATCGAATATTCCATATTATTTTAACAAATATTAAGTGTTTGGAGAAAGAAGGATGAATTGAGAAAACATGTTCAAATAAAAACGTTTACAAAAGACTCGACCCAAAGCTCAGAGTTCAATATAAATATCCTAAATATAACCTAAAGCGCAGTTAAAAATAAGGATATAAAAAGTCTTAGCAGCCGATAAACGATTGGAAAACAAATAGAATAGCTGTGGCAAAAATATATGCACGACGATATTTCCTGTTTTATCCTTTCTAATCACAGACACTTGTGCGTCCATTACATGCATCGAGTGGAATCATTTTGCGTCGAGATTAAGGGGGGCTAACCATATATAGGAAGGGGAGGTGTATTTTTTTCACCAAATACAGTCATGTGGGGTATCAAATGGATTAGTACTTTTCGGTCTTATTTTTGATAATGGGCGAAACACAGGGGAGTGAAGACTCAAAATGTGTACCTCAAAAAATGAAACAGGTCTCGTTCTCAGAACCTATCCAACCAAATCTTAAAAAAACTCATAATGGTGCATTTATATGAAATCTATGCCTAAAAATACATCCTATTCCGATATTAGCACAAATAAAGATAATAGTAGTATATTAACATATTTTATCAATTTACCCGGAAACCACCCTTAAATTCGTCCTAGAAATACAAAATTTGGTAGCAGTATAGGCGGTAAGGCACAATTCTGAAAATTCGATCTAGCTATTATTAGCAAAGTTATAGAAGGTCAAAGTGTCGCATTTCGTGTGAATTTATCGCTTTTTAATACGTGTATGACATCATAACCATATAAAGTGAACTTATATGAACGGCGGTTTTACATTCTTAGCGTCTTTTAATTATTTGTAAATTAGTATTAATTACTGGAGACAGACATGTGTATGTATATGTAAGTGCTAATGGAATTTGCAGGTAGTGGACAATAAGATAGACATGTATGTATGTTAGTACCAGCGTTAGTACCTACTCAATGTCCCCACCAAGAATAGTAATATATTATACTATTATTAATTAAATTTGAGGAGATATCGATATGGAGAGTATTTTGAGGCCTGGACACCATATAGAGGTATCTTCATGTTTTCATCACTTTCCACCCTTCTTACTCCCCTCCTTTCTAACAAATGTCAAAACTAAGACCGGCTCAAAAAGTACTAATCGATACCATGACTATATTTGGTGAAAAATTTTACCCCCCCCCCCCCTTTAAATCTATGGGGACCCCCCTAAATCTCAACGTGGAAGGATATTACTCACTGCATGTCTGGGCGTTCCCGGTTCCCACCTGATCACCAAATTTCGTGTTAATCGGTATAGCCGTTTCTGAGAAAAGTGCGTGTGACGACAGACAGACAGACAGAAAGACAGTGGACACTCTCTTCCCAGAGCATGAATAAACTACAAAAATCTGCCTAAAGTCCATGTAAACCCCGACGAAATTCCTGTAGTGGTAGAAGAGGAAATTTTTGATGCAGCAAGGAAATTCGCTGAAAATCAGACCCCAGGGCAGATGGAATCTCGAATATCGTCCTGAAAGTGGCAGCCAGGTCAGCACCAGCTATGTTTGCCAAAGTTCTTATGGCATGCCTTAGAGAAGGAGAATTCCCCCAAACGATGGAAGTTGCAAAAGTTGACACTTATTTCGAAGCCAGGTAAATTGTTTGGTCAATACCATTGGTAAATTATTTGAACGAGTATTATACAACAGGCTGCTCGCTGTTACGGAAAGGAAATGAGGCCTATCCGACAAGTAATTCGGGTTTCGTAAGGAGAGATCAACCGTCGATGCAATCAACATGATAACTGGCCTGACTCATGCTGCAATGCAAGATGACAAATGCTGCGCAGTGATGACACTCGATGTAAAAAATGCATTCAACACTTCAAAGTGGACGAAAATCGTAGACTCTCTAACCAAACTACAGGCTCCGAAGTACATTGTACGCATCATTGTTGCATTTCTTCTTGGAAGAAGATTATATTGCGACTCAGAAGATGGACAGAAATTATTCCCAATGACGTGCGGCGTACCACAGGGGTCTGTCTTATGTCCCTTACTGTGGTAAATTATGTATAATGGACTGCTGACGCTACGGCTTTCTAACGGCGATGATATGGGGGTAACGGTAGTTGCAAAACGCTTAGACGAGGTCGAAATGAAGCGATATGGCAGATCAATTCTTGGTTGAACAAGTCCAGTCTATCACATGCTCAACATAGCAACCGGAAGCTAGACACTTCAGGTACGAAAGGTTTTGTGTATTTCTTTTATAAAGACATTTAAGTGTGCATTTGTCCCATTAGGATGTAGCACGTAAAATATGCATATATTATGTGAAAATATCCACTTTCAAGTGATATTGACATTCATAGTTTTGAATTTGGAGAGAAGCGACAGTTTTGACCTGGTATAACTTGGTTAGTAATAGGGCGATTTTCACCAAATTAGGCAGGATCATGCTTTATGCTGTAGCCTGTATTGCTATATTTCATGATTCTAGGGTGAATTTAAGGGGGGTTTTCCTTTCAATTACTAAAAATTAAAGTAATGTACTATTATTAACTTTATTTAAACAGGTATCGGTATGTAGGGTATTTCAGATCCTAGGCACCATATAGTGGCAGTCCCCTGATTCTTTTCAGATTTTTCGGTTAAGTAGTTTCTGAGAACGGGTTCGTTAAAGAAATGATCACTTTCAACCCCCCGCACTTCGCACCTTTTCAGCAAATGTCAAAACTAACACTGGCTTCGAAAAGTACTAACCGAGAGCTTTAATTTGATACCCCACATGACTATATTTGACGAAAAAAAAAAAATGTACACCCCCCTTTTGCATGTATGGGGACCCCCCTTAAATTCGACGTAAAAGGATGTAACTCACTATATGCGTGAGCGTTTACAGTTCCCATCTTTCTACAAAATTCGGTGCGAATCACTATAACCGTCTCCGAGAAAAATATGTGTGACGGACAGACAGAGAGACAGACAGACAGACAGACAGTACACGGCAAGCTTAAGGACCTTATTCGGTACTTCATCCAGGCCCGGCGCTTTATTGTCTCCTATTCTGCCGCAGATCTCCAGCAGCTCGTCTTTGGTAGCTGGCGGGATTGCCGTCACATTCAGAGGTGGTTGGAATGTGTCGGTGCTCTCCTCTTGCTGGGGGAATAAACCCTGGATGATTTTTAGCAAGAGGGTGGGACACGTGATCTGCGGAGATGAACGGCCTCTGAGTCGTCCCATCACAATTCCATAAGCTCTCCCCCACGGGTTTATGTCCGCTTCTGAGCAGAGCTCCTTAAAGCATTTCCTCTTGCTACGCTGGATGGCGAGCTTGAGGATTTTGCGGGCTGCCTTTTAGGCGCACTCTTTCTACCCCTGATCGACTCTACCTACCGCCCTCTGAGCCGCTCTTCTGGCTCGGTGGCAGGCTGGTCGAAGACCGGTCAGTTCATCATTCCACCAGTAGTTTGATCTTCTACTGGGAATTGAGCACCTCCTAGGAATGGACGGGTCACATGCTTTGGCGATGCATTGAGCCAGATTGACGGCTCTTTCCGTAGAGGCGCCTACTTTATCAGGTTGATCTAACCACACCTCTATGAAGGTCTGCTCATCCAAAGATTATGCAGACCAGCCTGAAATGTTTTTCGGTTTCGGCCATGATAGCTCTTTGCCCTGAGGCTCGACACATGTCTCAAAGAAGATTCCCTGGTGATCGCTGTGGGTGTAGCGTTCGCTGACGCACCAGGACATACCACGCGCCAGCGAAGGGCTGACAAAGGTCAGGTCTACAATCGAGCCTAACCCCCCTTCTGCAAGGTGTTTACAGCACCTTCGTTAGCCAAAACTATGTCCATCTGCGCGAAAGCTTCTATTAAACTGCGCCCCTAGCATTTGATTCTCTGCTGCCCCACTCTAGGGCCCAAGCTTGCCGTGAAATCCAGGCCGGATATGTTCGCTGAGTTATTCGAAGCGTGCATGTCCGAAGGAATATTTCCAGCGGCTTGGAAGCGACAGAAGTTGGTACTTCTGCCTGAGCCTGGTATACCTCCAGGTGAACCATCGTCATACCGACCCATATGTCTTTTGGACACGGTGGGGAAAATGTTATAGCGGGTAATTTATAATAGATTACTCCCGGTTGTTGAGAGCCAAGGTGGCCTTTCAGATCGGTAGTATGGGTTCCGAAAAGCCAGATCAACCATTGATGCCATCAAATTGGTTACTGGCTTGGCCGAAGATGCAATTCACGGAAAGGGTAGTACCAGCAAATATTGCGTGGTAGTAACCCTGGACGTGAAAAATGCATTCAATTCGGCCAATTGGAATCTAATACGGAAAACTTTAGCAAAGGTTGGTATTCCTGCCTATCTCGCTGCTATCGTCGATAGTTATTTAACTGAAAGGAGGCTCTGGTATGACACTGATGACGGACCCCAGGAGTACGTTGTTTCCGCGAGTGTCCCGCAGGCCTCCGTATTGGGTCCACTACTGTGGAACATCATGTACAACGATGTACTTAATCTTCCCCTTCCGGAGGAAGCCACAGTGGTGGGTTACGCTGACGACATTGCACTGGTTCTTGTCGCAAAGCATCTCGAAGATGGTGAATTATACTCAAGCGGGGCACTCAGTGCTGTCAAATGCTGGTTGGAGAGCTCTGGTTTGACGCTTGTGGAGGAGAAAACAGAAGCGGTCCTCATCACTAAGCGCCGGAGGAGAAATTGCGCCTGTGTTAGAATCAAGAATCATATCATCACTTCCAAGCCGACCATCAAATACTTGGGGGTGGTGATAGACAGGAAGCTCAGCTATAAGCAACACGTTCAGTATGTTTGTGATAAATCATCCACTGCTAGTATGGCGAGGATGATACCGAACGTGGGAGGGCCATGACCCTCTAGGTTGCTTATAGCCAGGGTGGTAACCTCAATCATCCTCTCTGCGACCCCAGTTTGGAGCGAGGCATTGCGGATGTCAGTTAACACTGGCAAACTGAATGCAGTCTACAGAAGGACAGCTCTGAGGGTATGCTCTGCCTTCTGGACTGTCTCAGATGACGCAACATTCGTCATCTCTGGAATGATGCCGATTGACATCTTGGCAGATGAGATGGCGATTATATACCATACGAAGCCAATCTCTCCGTTATCCCAGACGAAGAACGCTGAGAGGGAGAGATCCATAAATAGATGGCAAGAGCGGTGGGAACGCTCGGGAAAGGGTCGGTGGACTCACAGGCTCATTCCTGCCATCAGGGAGTGGCTGGAGAGACCACACGGTGAGATTAATTATGATCTCACCCAGTTTCTCACGGGAGATTGAGGATATCTCCAATACCTTCACAGGTTTAAATTGGAGACCTCACCCGACTGTCCGAATTGTAAGGGAGTCCCAGAGCCCCCAGAGCATGTATTCTTCCACTGTCCGAGATTTGTGGAAGAAAGGAGAAATCTAGAGGAGACTCTAGGAGAGGTGCTGGTACCAGAAAATCTGGTGCCGAAAATGCTAGCACATCAAGAGAATTGGGATGCGGTCAACTCCATGATTGCATCTATTCAAGATAAATTGCGAAAGGCAGAGGAAAGCAGAAAAGCGCGGTCACATGCGCCGTGTATAGAAGAAATGGGATTAAGCTAGAGTGAGCTGACTCCGCCCCGTGATGTAATACCTTATGGTAGTTCCGCGGGGCAGGGAGGGAGTCGGGGGTGGTTTTAGTGGGTAAAAATCCCACACACTGGTGTGTCCAGACCAGTGTCTTTTGAAGATTTCCACCTCCTCAAAAAAAAAAAAAGAGAGACAGTACACCGATTTTGATAAGGAACTAGTACTAATCAGCAAAAGAAAGAAAAATTTTACCGTGAAAATTAAAGTTGGTGAACAAACGAGTAAATTGTCGCTTAAATATTTGGGAATATTGATTGACAAAAGGCTCAACTTTAAAAAACACATTGAGTGGGCTGCAACTAAAGCGTCTTCCATCCCTGTAACGACCTCGGGGATACTATCGAACATTGGACCGAGACAAAGTCGACATCATCTTATTTCAAGGGTAGTTAGTTCCGTGCCACTCTACGCAGTTCCAGTTTGGGCAACCGTTCTGGAAAACAAAGCAAACTGCGGAAAACTAAGAATGGCGTATCGACTAAGTTCACTCCAGGTATGCAGCGCTTATCGAAGAACATCAGGAGCATATATGCATGCATGCAGCATATGTACTGGCAGGGACAATCCCATAGACATCTTGGCGGATGAAGATTAGCGTCTCTGCGACAAAATATATGCAATCGGGGAGTCTATTGTACAGGGTGCGGCAGCATTATTTCCTTTTTTAAAATACGCGTCACTCAGTTAGTTGAGCGGAGCGGTCTCGTTCAAGAGGGGATACTGTAAAGTTTTGTCCCGACACGGTTCTGTCGCCATCCTGCGTTGGAATAGTGAGGAGCACACACTTCAAGAGCATCGATGGCTGTTTTGATTGTGATTTTTTTCTATGGGGTTTTTTGAAATCCCGTGTTTATGTGAACCGTCCAAGAAGCCTACAAGATTTGAAGACCAACATCCGAGAAGAAATTGCCAACATAACAGCTGCTATGCTAACAAGAGTCATGACAAACGCCAGAAGTCGGTTTACGCAATGTATGGAGAATAGGGGACGTCACCTAACAGATTTGATCTTCAAAACAATGTAAATAAAAACTTTAGACATGTACCTACATTATAAAAAGTAAATAAATATTTTCCGATGCATACAATAGTTTTTATTCAGTTTTGAAAAAAGGAAGTTATGCTGCCGCACCCTGTACTTCGACGTCAACTAGCATGGCGGGAATCCATCGGAGAATGGCAAAAGAGATGGAACGAGGCACAAACTGGCCACACACACATTCGAAGATGGATTGAAAGGAGCTACGGGAAACTAAGCTACGAGTTAACACAGTTTCTAAGTGGACATGGAGGTTAACGGGCTTTTCTACAACGATGTGAACACAACGAGTCACCATGCTGCCCAAAACGTGGCTGAGAATGCAGAGAATGTTGTATTTGAGTGCCCAAGGTTTACAGCACAGTAGATCTACTATAGGCAGTACCCTTACAAAAATGACCCCACTTGCAAATGTGCTTGCAGAAGCTTATCTGTACACATCAGAGACGCTAAACAAGGAGAAGGCATAATTTTCATCAAATCGTATTGGTAAGAGAGAGATCGGTGAGCTTTTGCTATTCTGGTACTACGGCGTGCTCACCCATATAGCAAAAAGTTGTTTCGCGTATTCACTTATACATAAGCAAAAACTTGCCAATCTCACCAATACATTGGCAAGTCCGGGCGGTATGTCAAACACAGCTGATCGGGTTTTCGGTACATCTCGCTCATGCTCAAAGGCAAAACAATTTGAAATCGTGTGTACTCGCACTGATTTCCCCCCTTGAGAGGCAAGGGGGAGTGAGGTAGCTGTCTAGTATCTAACTGTGGTTTACAGCACACCGAATTAGGCTGGAGGCGATCGCAGACAGGCGCTTAACACCTGAAAATATAGTGGAGTTTATGTTGGAATCAACGAAGGCTTGGAATCAAGTGGTGAAAATGATTCATCAACAGGTAAGGCATGAAGAACTGCGAAGAAACAAGAAAGGGAGCGAACAATAATGAGCCGCAGTAAAGAATTGATCTAGCCCCGCGATGCAATGCTTATAGCAGTCCCGTGGGGAGAGTGGAAGAAAGAGGAGGTGGTTTTAGTGAGTAGGCGTCTCATATAACTGCAAGGCAGGAGCCAGCAGCGTCAACCTTTCCACTTTCCAACGATGAAAAAGAAAAGTAACACGGACAGAAAGACGGACTTTCAACTGATTTTAATAAGGTTTTGTTTTGCAAATAAAACCGTTGTTTTGCAAACAAAACCGTTGTTTTGCAAACAACACCTTAAAAAATATCTGCTTGTAAGAAATTGGATGTAGTTTCGGAAAATGGTTTCAAGTCTAGGATTTAATGATTTAGGAAGTGGAAAAGCTTTTTGACACTATTCACGAAAAACGATATAATTCTGTAACGGTAAAAAGCAGGGTGTCTATCCCAGGGACCAATTTTCCTCGAAAAAGTCGTAATATCCACCATTAAAATTTCTACCAACATGAACGGGACACTCTATATAATTCGCAGCGATTATGCATTAGTATATGTATGTGATACTGACATTTTATGTCTTAAGCTGCTATAATTTCTTTCAAAAGACGCGGTTATGACCTATTTTATTTCATTAATGGATTTCATTTTGTTAATAATAGTAGGATTTCCAACCAACTTTCCAGGGCCATGCTCGATATCTTGATCTAATTCAATGCTAAATGTAATGGTTTAAGATAGTGCAAAGAGGCGCCACAATGAATTTGTTAAGATTTTTTGAATGGGTAGCTTTTGAGAATGGGTCTTTGAAATAAGTGAAGACTTTTCAACCTCCATTCTCCCATTTCATAAATGATGCAAAAAATTGGGAAAGCTATAATCGAGATAAATTCACACC
Organism: Hermetia illucens; assembly: GCF_905115235.1. Lineage (NCBI taxonomy): Eukaryota > Metazoa > Arthropoda > Insecta > Diptera > Stratiomyidae > Hermetia > Hermetia illucens. The sequence continues at coordinate 125,743,835 of NC_051851.1, read as the reverse complement.
ACCCTTCTGCATGTATGTACCTAGAACATTGTTATTCACTATTTAAATAGGTGATTAAACTTTTCCACCAAATTCCATGCTAGTTGATGTCACCGTTTCTGAGAAAAGTCTTATGACAGACAGGCATACAGATCGGCAATGTAATAATATATCGGTATAATATATTTATATGGCTTAAGATGCAGTAAATCAGCAATAAATTAATAACTTAAACTAATAATTTTCATGGGGAGCTCCCTTTAATATACTATATACACTAGGCAGAAAAAGTGTGCGTACACTCAGTAGTATGATACTTTTCCTTAGTAAAACAAAAAAATTAAGCTAATTTTTGTGGCGAATTTATTATCCAAACATTACAAATAGTTCCGTAGTTTTAGTGTATTTAATTCACTAAGTTATAAGTCTTACAAAAACCAGGTTATAAAGCCAAAAATTAAAAGAATCGCAATAATTCAGTAGAAAAAGTCTGCGTACAGTAAACAAATATTTAAAAAAAATTATATTTGAGTAAATATGAAAAGCAAATCAGTAGCTTGTAGGATACCCTTTTCTTTTTATGACCTCTTTTAATCTTTTCGGCATAGAAGATACAAGTTTAGATGTTTCTTCAACACTTATTTTATTCCATTCTTCTTGTAATACATTTTTCAGCATATCCTTTGAAGTTATATCGTATTGGCGAATTCTGCGTTCTAATAAATCCCACAGATGTTCTATGGGATTTAAATCTGGCGATTGTGGGAGTGTATGTAACTGTTTGGGAACATTATATAATAGCCACAGCTTATTAACCTCAGCCGTATGCTTAGGGTCGTTGTCATGCATAAAATAAAATTCGTCACCCAGGCGTAAATTTTCAGCACTTTGTTTTAAATTACGTTTTAAAATATTTAGGTAGTCATATTTGTCCATGGTAGACTGTATAAATTGCAGATTTCCTACGCCACCACTTGCCATACACCCCCAAATCATTATTCCGCCACCATCATGCTTTACCGTTGGCATCAAATTTTCTTTATTCAATGCTGTACATGCTTTTCTCCATACTATTTTTCTTCCTTTTATTCCAAAAATGCAGTATTTACTTTCATCTGAGAAAAGCACATTTTCCCAGAATTCATTTGATTGGTTTACGTACTTATTCGCAAATTTTATTCGTTTTCGCCTATTAGTTAATGAAATAAATGGTTTCTTACGTGCAACTCGCCCATGGTAACCAGCTCTCTTGAGTGTTTTCCGTGCAGTATCAGCACAAATTTTTTTGTTGAACTTAAGTTCAATATCTTTCGCGATTTGTGGTGCAGTTATTCGTGGATTCTTTTTCACCGAACCTATAATACTTCGCCTTTCCCTAATCAACAACTTCGATGGGCGACCAGATCGTGGCTTCGATGTTATTATTCCCGTCGATTTAAAGTTGTTAACTACCCTTTGAACAGATGAATGTCGCCTTCCTACTATCCTGGCTATTTCGCGGAAACTTTTCCTTCTTCCCATAATTTTATTATAACTTTTCTTTCACTTACACAAATCTCTTTTCGCTTCAATTCCATAATAACAATTATACACACAAAATAACGAAAAAACGTCCTTATTTTTCACACTTCAAACACAGCCATAAACCAATAACTCACAATCAATTTACTCCAAATGGCAAGGATTTATATTTCGGGAAATCACCTAATTATGTGGCTGTACGCAGACTTTTTCTACTGAACATTTGTGACTTTTCTTATTTCCCTTTTTTTATTTCAGTTTCCTTGAATTCTAATTTCGTAAAAGTGGCATTATCAAAGCAACAAGACCACAAGCAATATGCAAACAATAAAATGTTTTTAAAAAACTAATTTATTCGTGTGTTTTACTAACGAATAACCAGGAACTGCTTAGTGTACGCACATTTTTTCTAGCGAGTGTATATATTGTATATATATGGTTGCCGTTTATCTCTTGGGTATATCGAATCAACCACACTTACGCACCATTTTGCGCACTCCAGCTTTTCTCAAAAATTCTCGAAATTCTCGCACATCCCCCCTCTCTGGCTTTACGACTCACTCGTTGGCCTTTTTGGGAGACAGGATTCCACTGTCGTCCCTCAATAATGTGCCACCAATTAATTGGTTGACATCCCCTACCGTTGAGAGGCCTGTTTGAAACAATATTAGAGCATCGTACTCTGTTAATACGTCGCAGGCAAGTGTTCACGAAGACTTATAACTTTCGAGTGGCAGTGGTGGTTATTTTTCATATGCTATTCCCAGAGAGCATCTTAGAAAGATCATTAGCACATGACAGATACAACTTCACTTTGGTGTTCGGAAAGATAGAAAGATAGACAGGGCTGCAAAAGCGGATCTAGCGCTCTTAATGCTTCGGGCAGCATCCATTTCAATACGAGAAGTGGCAGATGCAACATGCAAGCGAAAATTAGGCAACCATCTGATGATGATCCCTTTCGTAGTCGATGTCGGCGCCTCTGTTATTACGCTCATCCAGTAGATAATGGCTAAACTTACTGATGAATGTTAAGTGGTCAATTTGGTCGCTCGTATAATGTCAGTTATATGAAAACCAATTGGCCTGAGGGCACGTTCTATGCTCGAACAATGTGCCTCCAATGACGAGGGGGTGGTGGTTGCAGAAATCCACGAACCTCCCATCATTATCGTTACGGTCGTCAATGCCGTGTTTCCTCATCACATGTCCGAGAAAGGTGTTGTCAGCGCGCCCCTTGTTATTGACATCAAGCTATTCCTGATCTGGGTGTAATTGCTCATAAGAAGCATCCTTTTCTACTATACCGAAAGTCTTCGTTAATGCGAAGCAGTCTAAAATTGTGATGCTCCTTAACCTAGGCCGGAGTCTTATAGTTCTGTTAGAAACGGCTAGCCGTCCAAAACAAGTCAAAACTAGATTCACGTATGGTACCACTTGACTTTCCAGAATAGAAAAGCACATTGACGAAAGAGGGAGAGGATTACTCCCCTAAGTCCCACCATCTTACTTCACTTAAACCAAGAATGCTTGGTTTATATCGTTGAGATTCTCGGTCGAAGCGAGCATTCTGGGGACCTTCGAAGCCGCTGTCAAAGGGCGTGCGCACACTCCAGAAACCAATCATAGCTCGTTTTCGACAGACAAAGATTTTCGGCGTGAGGTCAATACCTATGCGAGGGTTTGTTGAATTTTCGGTAGCAGGAAAGTTTCGAACTCTACAGGATGCTAGCCGCAAATTTCTATTCCTTTCATTTGTCTTTTACGACAAACAAGGTGAACTTTGCATGTATTTTTAAGCCTACTTAAAATAATGACACTTGGTGCGTAAGATTTCATAGATTCCGTAAGTCCATAAAATTTTGTACCAGCAGACAGACACAAGACAGTCGAATAATCCGGTAAAGGCTTTCATGTATTATGATCAAAGTAGTGGTTTTTTGGCTGCATGAAATCTAATCTGATTCATTAGTTACTTTGGCCACTCCTTATGCTTACTTAATCTTTAATCTCTCATTGTCTTTATTCTAACTTATTATTATTCGTGTTTACTTAAATTTCACAGCAGCTTTAATGCACAAATTCATCTTAACACGTTGACAACGGGTGACGAAAATATGTCGTCACTGCTTATCCCTTCCCTTGACAGATGATGAAAGTTATGCGTTACGACCCTTTTTTAAGGTTTTATGTAAAGCTATACTCATGGGGTCCCTCATCGGTGTCACCCCCGAGCTTTCTTTCTGTCCACATTTTTTGGGTCGATTTGATCGATCAATGCCGGTGGTGCATGCCTTCGCGAGGTGCCAAAACATATGTAGATCTCATGTTTTTGGGCAGGTACTGCGATATTTTCCCCAAGTAAGATTTTAACTTGATTGCGAAAGCCATAAGTATTGCCTACGCTGGATCTTTTCAGTTTGAGCATGAAATTCTTTTTCAGAATTTATCGGATTCAGTTCACATTTCGGCTCAGATTTTTTAGGGATTAGCTTTGACCTCGCATAAGATAGACTACTCTTGCTGGAAATAATAATCGTCTCTGTACGAATTCGCACACATGCTTTTCTTTTCCCATTTTTGTTGGTAACTTTAGGGCACTGACCACTATTTATAACATATAAACTTAGAAAAAAGACGGAGGCCAAAGACTTTAGCAGTCAAAGTGTTAACTATACTTTTCAAGTAGAATCCAAGGTAACTTACTTGTGTTACTTGCTATATTTTCTTTCTGAATTTAATAAACCAGAACGACCTATTATCATGCTCAGCACCTTTTTCATTTAATACTGTTAATTACTCCATCTTGTATATAATTTGCAGAAATCAGGTGAACATGTGGTAGCTGACCTTCAATATCTACATGTTACTGCCAAATGCATCATTTCTAGTTGGGGCCATAAATCCGTTTGTTACCAATAAGCGGAAGATATTCCATCCCAAATGTTTGGCAACAATAAACACTGTTAATTTGGGACGTGAATGACACAACAGCTGCCCAATTTCTCACCCTTAATCAAGTTTTTATTGTCGGTTTATCCTTCCCAATAGCGAATACAGAAGGAAACATTTTCATGAAGACACAACAGCGTTTCACTTATATCGTGAAGCCAGTTCATCTAAAGGAGTAAAACTGAAATAAAATTGATTGCTTACTGAAATGGAAGATATATCAATGAGGTGGTACTATATATCAGATAATGCGAACACATTTTTGGTTCAATTTCATGTAGTTATTTGGGTATTCAGCTATATAAGGATTTGTACTATTGTATCCACTTTCTCCGCAGACAATTCGAAGGATGATACATATAACATTAGATTGGGATGACAATTGCCAGCTAATCGAATGGCATTTGATAATGGAGAAAAAATATACTCTATGAACCATTCAATCATTCATCAATCTCTAATTTAAAGTATTTGATTTGCTATTGTGAAACTGTTGTTGTGTGAAACTTGTTAAAGCAAGGGATCCGGATTTTCTTATCTCTACGAGAGTGGGAAACAGCTGGCTAAGGAACCTATGTACCATATCAGCAGAAAGTCCAAATACTAGCTAACCCGACATCTGCAATTGTTGGTTTGTGAAATGCTAAAATGTCGGCTACATGTGTACGATAAAAGCAACATACATAAACGAAAGGACCTTATCGATTCTCTGGTCCTTTGTTTGAGAAAGTTCATACATACCCAGTATCAATGCATGTGCATTTTTCACCTTTCAGATAATGTAGGACAATTTCATTCTTGCAGCATTCTCACCTTGTCCATTTAGATAAAAGATTCTGCCCTGCAATTCTTCTTTCCATTGTGTTCCGTAATTTACACTTTGGAAGTCAAACTACCCGGAAAACTCGGTTAACGATATGTAGGGAATTGTATACTTTCTCACAAGGACTTAGGAACACAATTCACTATATAGAGAGACAGTGGAGGACGACAAAGTTTTAAAAACGCAAAGAACGATGGTCCTATTTTAGCATCAAAACGTACTCAAGTGATAGAAAATTTGTTTGGAAGTTTTTGAATAAGTTCTTTGGCACCTGATGTGAAAATAACGTGGCTGCGAGTGCAAGTTGGTCATGAAAAACAACAACGCTAGTGCTAATAGATGCACTTAGCAACAGGAAGCAACTAAGTGCACGAATACCAACGATGGAAAAATCTAAAAGTAGTTCATCTTCAAACGTTTCAGCGTTTACATTAGTAACGATTTTCAGCCCGTTAAGAATAATTGGGTAATTAGTTACAGATTCAGAAAAAATCGTATTAAAACGCCATCGAATTTGTTAAAGATTCAAGAGTACTAGAGCATGGTAGTTTTGGCAAAGTAAGAAGTGTAAGAATGAATGCAAGGGTGCCGACACTCTCAAAGGCCAACACAATTACTGCAATTACGTTAATGACTCCCAACCGCTAACAAAAGGTTTTCAATTCTCATTTATTCAAGAACTTGTACAAGGAAGCCGTTGGTATTCCATATAAGGCAGAAATAGCGCTTTGCAGTTTTTCTTGCAGAATTAAAGAAATTAGAGCGTAAATATACATTAAAAGAGTGGCAAACCTCACTAAATTTTTATGATTGTTTGGAATCCGCAAAAAAAAATCGCACTAGCAAGTAAAGCTGAGCCATTATGGGTTCTCAGTATTTTCCAGGATTTAAATCAGTATCAATTAAAGCTAATAGCTCCATTTACTATATTATCTGATAATCACCCCTTGTAGATTATAGGTTCTCCTGAAAAACTATTTTCTTTCCATAATAGTAGGACGAGAAGAACGGTCTACGTTCTAAAAAATTCGTCATCTAAACATCTCGTACAAAATTGTTGTTTCACTCCCCTCGATAGGTCTGGATATGCCATTGTTAATTCATTTTACTTAGTACCGAATCTGCTGCGTTTATTTTAGTGCCCGTTATTTAATTTGGTTCTACCGACTAGTGACTACACAGTGTAACATTTTCTATCGTTCAATAAACAACTATTCGTGTTGATGCTAGCTTACTTCACCGCTTCCAACGATATTCTGGCCTAGATCAGAAGCAAGGTTAACTCAACAGCGTCACCTCTTTCGTATGTGAAATTGGCCAAGGACGGCTCTCCCGACTAGGTTTCGAAAAAATTTCCGCTCACCTGCCTTACCGACCTTAAATGAGTTTTATATTTTAAGACTTTTTTTTATCAAAATGTAAGGCCTCTAAGGTCCAATCTGTCAAGTTTCAAGTTATCTGTTTCAGCATTCAATATCACGTAATCAGCATTTCTGAAACCCGGGTAGATGACAAAAGTTTAGATTCCGAGCTCCTCGAAGGTTGCTCTATATTTCGTTGTGACAAAGACTGCGCTGCACTTGGCAGATCAACCGGAGGCGGCGCCATATTACCGGTTGACTCCTCTTTCCGCGCCGAAACCATCTTTTCCACACCCTCTTTCATCTACAATCCTGTAACCGTACGAGTTATTCCGCCAAATGTATGTCCCTTTGTAGTATCCTGTGTTCATATTTACAAAGACTTCATGGTCTCATCTCTTCCTTTCATTGTCTGTAGCGACTTTAATCTTTCTTTGCTCTCCTGGCCTACTATTACCGGGCTTCCTTCCCTCCCAATAACTCTTCCTTCCATTATCCACTTTCACGGACACCTGTGCTGCCCTCCAATTTAACCTTTCCAGAAATCACTTAAATCGCCCTCAAATCCTCTCATGCCCCTCTTACATTGCTCCAGACGCCCATCATCCCCCACTCCCCCATCGTGCGATACCCTGTCACTTAATACTTAATATTTAAGTCCAGAAAGGGAGATCTTGCCAGCGTTGAATTCCCACTGGAGTGCGGAAACCTGGTTTTACATTCGCAACACCCGCAATCCTGCCCAACTATCTCGTCCTTTCATTTAAATTCTCTGGCTCCTCTGCTAACTCAACTGAACTATATTGTTTCTTATTCTGTCTTCTACTTTTCCACAGTCTATGTTACCTCTTCTACCTCTTGTTCTTTCGCGTTAGTGGATGCAACCTGCGCCGTATCTCCTATCATTCCTTTCTTTACCCTTCTCCTTGTAGACTACCTCATTGGCGGGCTTAGCGCCCATATCAGCCCTAGTCACGATTGCCTTCTTATCCTCGTTGTGTTTAAAACTGGTTACTCCATTTCTCTTTACCCATTCAATATTTTCAACAAGAGACTTGAGGAGAACTATTTTCTTGCCCATCTGGCCCAAACTGACATTCGCATTCCTACTAAGAATCACCGTGCCATTTCGGTCCTCTGCTTCTGATCCAAACTCTTGGAATGGTATGTCAACGACTGGTTGTCCGCTCACTTTAGCCACCTCATTGTTAAAGGGCAACACAGCTTTGCTACGCGTAGGTCCACTACCTCCCACTTGCTCGACTTCGCAAACTTCGTAGACAAATGTCTAAATTCACGAGAGGAAGTGCATATTATTTGCAATCGTTTTGGCGAAGCCTTCGGCACTGTAAACCACATTTGCCTCTTTACCACAGACCCTGCCTCGTCTCTTTTGATGACTATACATCGCTACGCCTTCCCCACTCCTCTGGCGCATCTGCCACCTCCCTTCTTGCTTATCCCCGTTTGCTGTATGCAGATGACCTTACGCTATTTTCCGGTATTTAATCGCCTATGGACAGTGTCTCTCTACAATCAAACCTAGACACTCTTGCTGCCTCGTCCTCTGCTTATGGGTAGGCGCTAAACGTGTTACTCTATGTACTACTCGCTCAAATCAACCACTTCCTTTTTCAACTCTCCTGACGGAAATTCCTTATCAAATCATACATTTAAGACCTCGGAGTCACTTTCGACAATAAGCCCCGCTTCGACATCCACTGCCTAAAAGTCACCAATCAGGCTGCAAAATTGTTGGACTTTATATTTCGCTCCCCCTCCGATTTTGACTCCATCTAGCCCTCCTTAAGTCTCTTCAACCCACTCGTGAGATGTATCCCCAAGTACTCCTCAGTGATCTAGTCACCCTCCCGTAACTGAAATTTTCTTTGCCATGGAAAAAGTGCAACGTAAATTCACCCGATCCCGAGATAGCTCTACTGCGGAGGCCTGGTAATTAAGCAAAGCAACGACGAAATCCTTTCATATGGTAATCGGTTTCTTACCTCGATATTTCTTTTCTGGATATTTGGCGAACTTCAGGCATAGACTTCTGTTGGCAGACCATAGCCATGTCAATCACCAACTTTTCATCTTCCGTCAACCTGCTACTCAATAGAAAGTCCTATTCCTTTTTGTTGGTTAAAACTGTTAATCAACACACCATTCTCAAGGGAAGCGGCAAAATGTATACCTAAAACAAGGATCCATTCCCAGAAATCATCCACCGGAAAAATCTGAGAAAATTTAGGATCATGGGTTCCAGCGGGTCAAATATGTCCCTGTGATGAAAATTTCCTATTTTGTAAACGCCATTACATTGTTATATAAAAAATACACAAACCCTTTCCGCCTTTTAAGTGTCGAGCTTTCAGTTTCTATTTAATTTCTATTAATTCTATTTAATTTTTTTTAGCTATTGTTTTAATGCGACTCGTTAAACAGAATAGCTGAAGCATTAGCAATAGGCTTACCTAAGGATTCCTGTTTTTGCTGACGGTGAGATTTGGGTGATGTCACTAGGCGAGTCATTTCAAGCAATGTAGAAAGTTGACATTGTTTGGAGAAGCTGAAAAGCCTGAAAACCTCTGAACATTTCGGTTTCAGCCAAAGCTTATACCCGGGAACGACTAACTTGGCATGCAATGTTGATACAATAAGTTTATCTCATCAACTAATTAACTTTTTATGACGTCTAGTCATCCTTCAATAATGTCCGCCACTTTCATGCATTATAAATCTTTCAAAGTGTTTACACCTACACAAGGCTCTATGCAATCAAATGATCATATGTTCCAGTGTTATCTGGTATCTATAAACCGTATGTGGTTTAAAATTTCTTGTAAACAAATTTATCGCTTTTCTTTCTAGTAATGAACTTTCCCATTATCAACAGAGTGCTAGGAATAAAGCCCAGAAATATGAGACCAACATTGGAGTGTTAGGGAACGTCAATATTCGCCTAACAAGCTACGTATGATGAGCGTTTCATAGGGCGTTCATAAATGGATTACCAGATGGGATTTGGTAAACAAGAATGATAACAGAGCAACAGGGAGCAAATTTGTTTAACTATAATAATTCCATGCACAATAGTTCACGGCTCTGAATGGCGCCGGCAAATGCTAAGCCACAGACAATGCTGACGATGTGCGGCTTGTTTGTATAATTGAAAATCGATATCGCAGCCGTTAATTCAGAATATTGCTCACGGGATGTTGAATAACTTAATCAAACTGTATGGAGATCTTTTGTTTTAGATGGATTCCGGAATAGTTTATCATGCCTCGAGGGGACTGCAAAAAGATAATTAATTGGTTCGCGATGAATTTGATCTAATTTCAGTTCGACTGCACATTTAGTGTTAATATCCATGGAAACGATTCATTTACACTATCCGACACTTGAATACAACAAATATGTTTTATGATTTCCTTAAAACCTTCCTTATTACAATTGGCAACAATAATATAAGGCTTTTGAACTTTTAAGATTGAAGATAATTTGCATGAACATATGCAGCAAGTCGGGAAACTGAAAGCTCGGCGCTTGAAGAATGAAAGGTTTCGTTGATTTGATATTGATATTCAATTCGACCTGGTTTTTTCATCTTATCTCGTGGGGAGCGGTAATTTGCCGCGAAAAGGCCAACTTTGACCTACCATAACTATTTTAGTGATAGTAGGATTTCCACCAATATGGTGCCTCCTATTAAAGTCTACCTCACTGCAAAATAGTAAGGGAATTCGCATTAAATTTCAAAATATGATAATTTACTATTATTAACTTTATTTGAGCAGATATCATAACGGGGAGGGAGGGAGCTAGATAGAATGCGCATAATTTTTTTCTGAGTTTTCGGTTGGGTAGTTTCTGAGAGCGGATCCTTGAAATAATTGCCCCTTTTCCGATCCTCACAATCCTCACCTTTGAAACAAATGTCAAAACCAATATCTGCCGTTGATATTCCGCATGATTACATATATTCGGTGGAAAAAATGTAAAACCTCCTTTTGCTTGTACGAAGACCCCTCTTTGAACTCAACGCAAAACGATGTAATTCATTGCATACAAAGGTATTCTTAGCTCTCAGCCATATTCCATATCAATGGTAGTTACCGTTTTTGAGAAAATAGGCGTAATAGACAGGCAGACGGACGGACAAGTTTTCAACAAAACTTAGAAAAAGTGGGCATATATTTGTTATTATCTACAATGCAACTCTGATCTCTGTTCCTCGAATGGGTGCTTTCAACGGTTAAATAATCCAAAAGCACTGATTTCAATACCTTTTGAAGAATTTCCAGGATTAGGTGCCATAAAGTGTCGGGCTTAGTGATAAAACCTCGCTTTCATTCTCCAGGCTTGGATGACATCTCAAATATAGGCGTCAATTTTATTTGGATTCGACAGAGAAATGATTAAAGCAAAAGTCATTATATTTGTTGAAAATACCAGCTGCCACACAGTCTCTATTAATTGCGAAAGTGTAAGAGTTAAATTTATTCAATAGAACAATAAATATAATTGCACCTCTAGATCAGAGAATAAGTCACAGTTTCAAGGCCTCTTATCGACAGACAGTAGTAAGACAGATTTTTGTGAAATCTCTAATGGTATTGGATGCACTGCGTTAACCATCCTGGTGACCATTTAAGAAAGATAGAAAGTATCAATATAAGAAAAATCAGCTAAGCAATATTCAGGTTGCCGTAAATGGTTACAATGGAATTTGGCAGTTAAGTTTTGTGATACGAAAATTTGAATTGTTATAGCATAGAAACACATGATGACATCACTGGCATTTAAGCGAATTTCGACCAGAACCAACTTCTTTTATTATAATATTATTCTGTTAAGGGAAGTTGCATTGCGTCCTAAAAGAACTATTGTTCTCCGTTTACTGGTTACTGTGTAGCTACTAACTACAGTATGTCAAGCAAGCTTATAGCCATTAGGAATTTTAATATGCTCCCTACTTCTAAGTACTTTAACTTGCCATCTTTTTTTTTTTTTTTTTGTGCGTACACGGAGGTGGAAGATCTTAGCAAGACACGCCGCCCGAACGGCGGAACAACAGCCGGCGCGTGTGGGACTCCCACCCACTAAAAACCACCCCCGGTCTCTCCAGCCCCAGCCCCGCGGGACCACCATTGAGGTATTACTTCGCGGGGTAGGTTTGCCCTTAGGCACTCATCCTTCTCCTATTTGCAGCTTTCCTCCTTCTTTGTTCCTTCTGCAACTCCTCCTGCATTTGGATGATTGCGGAGCCAACCGCAAGCCACTTCTCCTCGGACTCCAGCATCTCAGTAACCAAGCTCTCCGGGGTCCCGCTCCTGCCCAGCACCTGGTTTAACCTCCTTCTTTCCATCGCAAATCGTGGGCAGTGAAACATCACATGCTCTGGATCCTCCGGTATGCCATCGCATATGGGACAGTTCGGAAAATCATCCAACCCAAAGCGGTGCAGATACTGTCTGTAGCAACCACCGTGTCCCGTGAGGAACTGGGTAATGTGGTAGTTTGTCTCCCCATGTTTTCGCTCAAGCCACACCCTAATGTTGGGAATGAGCCTGTGCGTCCACCGACCTTTCGCAGACTCGTCCCATCTGCGTTGCCAGAGATCAAGCGACTCTGACCTTGCCGCATTTCTACGCTATGCATGCCCCTCCATATGTCTTGCATTGTGCAGGACACTCATTTCTTTGGCCAGAATGTCAACCGGTATCATGCCTGCCACCACCAATACTGCCTCATCTGATGTGGTTCTAAAAGCACTGCAAACCCTCAAAGCCATCCGCCGGTAAACCGAGTTCACCTGCTTCCGTCTCTGAGAGTTTGCAAGCGCCTCTGCCCATACAGGCGACGAGTAGAGCAGGATGGAGCGCACCACTCCGGCTAGCACCAACCTCCGGCAATGTTTCGGCCCACCAATATTTGGCAACATTTTTGCAAGTACCGTGGTGGCACTGGCTGCCTTTTGGCGTGCATACTTTAGGTGCGCTCTAAAACTCAATTTGGTGTCAATTACTACCCCCAGGTATTTGATAGCCGGCTTTGATACGACCGTATGTCCACCGGCCTCCACTTTTACAGTGTTATTTTTCCTGCGTTTCGTTATTAAGACCGCTTCCGTTTTCGCGTCCGCCAAGGTCAGCCCGGTCTTTTCTAGCCAGGACTTTACCGCTCTCACTGTTTCTGTTGCATAAACCTCCACATCTTCTGGGTGTTTTGCTGCAAATACCACAGCTAGGGCATCACTGCCAGTTTCAAAGCTTGGTTGGGGATGCGATCCAAACCTGGGGCCTTGTTGTCACCGAACCTACCACATATTTCCCGCAGCTCCCCCGCAGCTACAGGCGGTATTATGCCGTCATTTGGCTGGACAAAAATTTGCCTTCCCCCATTTTCGTGGTGAGGGAAAAGAGTGGTAACAATCTGTTTCAGGAGGCGCAGACAGGTCACCTGGGGTGATTTCCGCAGCCTTTTCATCACCAATCTGTAAGCCTCGCCCCAAGGGTTTATGTCGGCATGTTCGCACAGCTGTTTGAAGCAGTTCTTTTTGCTCCTCCGAATCGCTTCCTTTAGGCGGCCACGCAATTGCTTGTGTGCCTCCTCTCGACCGTCGCCACCGGGTTTTCCCCTGCGGCATGCGGCTCGCAAACTTGCGATTTCGTTGTTCCACCAGTAGTTGGGTTGCCTACTGGAGAGCAATCGCCTTCTGGGCATAGTAGCATCGCATGCTTCCGTCACCCATCGAGTGATCTGGGTGGCTTTCTCTCCAGCCGTACCATTCAGGGATATGTCGGATTTGAGCACCGCGGAAAACGTGTCCCCCTCGAACGCTTTCACTGTCCAGCCAAGCATACCACCCGGCATTCTGCGAAAACTCTTTTTCGAGCTCGATCCGCCCTTGATCTCTATGCAGATTGCCTGGTGGTCGCTGTGAGTATAGTCCTCACTGACATGCCAAGCGATTCTACTGGCTAAAGTGGCGCTCACGTATGTCAGGTCCACTATAGACCCCAGGCCCCTTCCCCAGAAAGTGTACGAAGACCCAACATTCACCAGTACTACGTCCAGCTCCGCGAATGCTTCGAGGAGAACACGTCCCCTGACATTAGTTATCCGGCTGCCCCATTCGAGAGCCCACGCATTGAAATCGCCTCCTATTATGATCGGCCAACGTCCTCTTGCATCCAAAACAAGAGCGGTAAGCATCCGCTCATACTCGACGAGTGTAGCGCTGGGTGGAGCATAGCAGCTGTAGATGTGGATGCCCTTCACCTTCGCTCTGATGAAACCCTCCTCCGGGTGCTCCATTATTTCCTGGAAGGCTTGTTCTCCACAAGCCCACAGCGCTGCTTGGCCCGTTTCGTCTTTGACCCAAACGCTACCACCGCGGTTTCGGTATGGTTCACTTAGTATGGCCACATCGATGTTTTTCTTGCGGATGGTTTGCGCGAGTAGATCCCGCGCCGCCTCGCAGTGGTTGAGGTTGATTTGTATCAACCTCATCTGCGATTTGTGCTAAGGGCTCTCCTGTATTCCGGGCACCTGCTGCTGCCCGCAATGTGGCGATGGTCCACACCCTCCTTTCCTTTGCACAGTAGACAATTTGGGTCAGCTCCGCAGTCCTTGCTGATTTGGCCTTCCACTCCGCATCTCCTGCATTGCTTTGACCTGTCATTTGGGCTAGTGCATGCCTTCGCAATGTGACCAAAGCCAAGGCATCTAAAGCACCGTTTTAACACCACCTGTTCCCTAAGGCGACACATAACCCAGCCTATTCGCACTCTCCCTGCTGCTAACAGTTTGAGTGCGTTCTCCACTGGTAGGCTAATGATGGCGGTTTGTGTTCCCCCATAGGCTTTCCTTAGCGTTTTCACCACTGACTCTTGTACTCCGGCAAGATCGAACTGTTTCTCCAACGCTTCGCGAACCTCCTCCTTCGTCGTGATTTCATCTATATCTTTGCATATTATAGTGATCTCCAGCCTGCTAGCTCTTATGTCGACTTCCTGCCCTAAGGTCTTCCCGATTTGGCTTAAGAATTTGTCCGCGGTTACATCCTTGCATTTCTTAAGTTCTAACATAAGATCTCCCTTCTGGGACCGTCTAATACGGCTGACGTTGTCTCCCAAATTAGTGAGTTCGGGGTCTGCCTTCACTTTCCTGAGAATGTCGGCGTATGACCCTTCGCCTCGTTTGGAAATGAAAATCACCTCCGGTCTAATCTTCCTCCGATAATTTCTTTTCCGCGGTTCTACCTTCCTCCAAGCTTCCGCATCCGCCTTTGAAGGTTCGATCCCTTTTCTCAAGATAGCCACTGCAGTATTTTCCCTGGTAGCTTCAGACATACTTTTCATGAACTCCGCCTTTTTGGGAGTTGAGTCCTTTTTTCTTTTCGGGGTTTGCTGGCCTGTTGAGTCATTCAGCTTCTCGCGCAGCCTCTTCCCCGGTTTCTCCCCTTTTGTGTTTTGAACCGGCGTTACTTGAGTTGCCTGGTTCACTTTTCCAATCGGCGACTTCCCTACTCGTTCATCCTGGGCCTTGCCGTACGTCAAATGGATACCTCTTATCATGGCCCTTATATTTTGGTGAATGTTCCTGCGCTCCTTTATAAACTCACACAGCTCCATGATCTTTTCACCGAGGGCAGTAAAGGCAGCTCCAGACTGATCATTGCCCAAAACATCGCTCGGGTGAATCGGCGTCAGTGATTATTCCTCATCGAAGACTCCCGCTATACGCTTCCCACTGAGGGTAGCGATCGTGGGGCTTGTGCCCGTGTGGGAGGGGATCTGCGAAAAATCGAGCTCCTTCTGAACGGATCCATCAGTGGAGCCAGTTCAAGTTCCTCCCGTACGCTTGTAACATTAGATGCCACAGTAGCCAAGGTTCCCACTACTGAGACACTGCGGTCGTTGGATATCGACGGCCGGGAGCCCGCTTGCTCACTCCCAAAAACCGCCGGCACTGGGTTTCCGAAGCCCTGCACCGTAACTTCATTCTTCTTCTGCTCCTCCATGTTTGGTTTTATTTCTGGGTATCCTTCCCATAGCCAATTTTTATCCACGGGTGGGCGTTTACTTCCCACCTACCCGGCCTGCGCATAAACATGCCCATACACGCGCATCTCCGGATGCGTGCATGTGCATGGCCATGACACATTCGCCGAGCATTCCCTTATCCGCACGAAGGGACGCGCCTGATGGGAGATTTGGCAACTCCACACATGCCATCTGTTATTAATGATTTTCCGAGATGTCTGAACCTTCTTTGTACAAGTGCCGGACTACGTCCAAAAACGTGAATGGAGGTTTCATCACACTCTGCCCAGAGACTGCAGGCAGTGCCCATAGATATACCTAGCTTACCTAGGTGATAGTTTAGACGGCAGTGACCAGCGAGTATTCCCTCTATAATCCGGAGGTTCATCTTGGTGACTTTTAAACAGTTGTTTGTGCATCTGGGTTCTATTGCCTATAAGTACCGTGGACTACTCCATTCCTGGTAAGTTCGCCCAGTATAGTTTCCTCAGCCGTTTCTCTTAATTTTTAATGTCATAGCCACGAACCCTTGACTGGTCCGTGAGGAAGTATTCCTGCTCCCTTGCTAGCAAGCGCGTCCGCTGTCTTATTGTCCTCCAATCCAACATGGCCTGGCACATAGTGCATCCAGACCTTATTGTGCGAGCCAACGAATTGAATCTATTAATGCATCCCCATGCCAGTTTAGATTTGGACCTAAGTGCCTTAATTGCCGCTTAGCTGTCGCAATGTTCTGTCACCTATGGTTCCTTTCCAGGTTGAAGACGATGTCTGTCAATGGCGTATATTCCCGCCTGGAATATGATAGTGTGTGTACACATTGGTTGCGATGTCCACTCCCTCTGCTATGAAGGATCTGTCTAACATACCGACTCAGTTGGTGGTATATCACAAGCCGCATATCACAACCACGCTCTTCCTGCTTCTCCTGTTACTCCAACGTATTTCAAACTTCTTTTCGAATTAAATTCTTGTTTTCATGTTATTCCTTGGTATCAGTAATTCGGATAGCTGAATGGTTAGATCACAAGACTGTCGTACGAAAGGTACGCGGTTCAAATCTCATTGGTGGCAGTGGGATTTGTTTCATTATTTAACGTCGGATACCAGTCGACATAGCTGTGAAAGAGTACCTGAGTCAAATCAGGGCAATAATCTCGGGCGAGCGCAATACTGACCACATTGCTTCCTATAGGGTACTATAATCCTGTAGTGTACCGTCACGTTCTTGAATGAAATACTTTAACACACTTCAAGGCCCTGATCCAATTGGATTGTTGCGTCAAGGATTATTATTTTTATTGTTATCAGTAATTTGAGGTCCCAGCTAGACAGAATCTTAACCTTCCTCCGATTCGAATCCCACCTCACTGATACCCCTGGTCATTCTGGTGATCACCCTTATTGTCTGCATCTCTATGTTCAAATGGAGATTAGTTAATCCCAGAAAGACATGCGGTTTGGCATGTCTTTATTGCCCTACTGATACACCCACAAGCCAGTCTTTGGAGATTGTGTAACTCCCTGGCTGTTGTACTGAGTTCAATTCTTACTGACCGATTATCGCCCTATAGGCAATCATAGGTCTTACAATAGCCTTTTTGCTGCTATGGACGAATTCGACGAGTGTTTCCAAAACGCATCTTCCAGAGTAATTTTTGGTCTAGGGTAATTCCCAAATATCTGATCTCTGTTTCTCGTTGTATCTCCATGCCATCTAAAGTAATGTCTCACAGGTGATCAGGCTCATGCTTCCTACTGAATCATACTATGTTGGTTTTGGCTGGATTGATTCGCAACCCCGTCTTCCAGCACCAGGCACTAGTAGCTCTTAATACAGTTTGGATTCTACCATATAAGATATCCCCATATTTGCCTCTACAGATTGGAACAAAATGTTGTTCCTAGACTTGTATTCCAATATTTGCTATCACTTCTAAGATTTCATCCACTACTATACTCTATAAATATTTGAAATTCTCAGCAATTTTACCTATGCGTTCACTCGACTTTTATTGCAATGAGGGGAAAATAGCAGATTTGCGGTGGTCTTCGAACTATTTCTACTGCACCGATTCCCGAAATAAATCAAGAATTGAGGAATGTACTAAATTATCATTCACATCCAACAAACTTATTTCTTAACAACCCGCTTTCATTAGAATGCTTGAAATAATTAATGGTTTTATTCAATTGTGGTGGCTTGAATAGGTTCCGCGTTATTGTCACTTTTTCATAACGTGATATGTCGTAGAACTCAACTTTCCAAAGGATATTTATAGCCCCAATGCTCTGTGTTAATTACATTATTGTATTTGATTTTCCCGTGGAAGAACTGGGGTAATTCTGAAAGAATAGGGAGAATTAATCTATTTATCGTTAGGAGTATCATGATTTTGGTCCTTTATGTTACTTGAGACGAGTTATTACTTACTATCCTTCACCCATAAAACCCAGGTGCCCAATGAAACTTGATCTGCTATCTATCATTACCACTTGGTGACAAATAAATAGCTGTTTTGACATCATTAAATAGTTATCAGCAAAAATGTAAATTGGGTTTCGTTAGATTTGTTAGCGCCCAAGGGCACCTTTGCTTGCTCCTGTATCTCCAGGGCTAGCATGACCATTGCTAGCCTTATGGTAGGTCGTGTTTTTACATCTTTGTTAGTGCATGTTAGTGCAACATCTCTTCATTCCCCAGCATTTCTTCACTATTTTAAAGAATATAATGCATCCCCATAGTCTCTTATTATCGTTATTTATATTTTTTGATATATTTTCTTTTCAATGACCCGGTAAGTTTCATTATCATGACACTTAATGATGTGCAAGTAATAAACCTTCAGAGGGATAAACACAAATATATACACATATTTTCATGAAACGGCCAGGAGAATCCATCTCAGTATGAAGCTGAGACGCACAATATTGGGGAACATAATTCGTTTCGCAAAAAGACAACCTTTCCAGAACATAAATTTTGGTCAGTCTAGTGAAAAAATGTATCAAGACGTAATGGAATATTTTTCTGGAACCTGCAGTCCAGTGCAGGATATACAGACGCGGAACATAGCTCCCTGAGCCCAACCTATCTCTCTCTGAGGACGAGCAGGCTCTCCCCTGGGGCGGTGCGTCAGGGGCCAAGCCTCTCATCTACCAAGACCATTAGTGAGTGTTGATGTCCACAACGTGTACGAGGTGACCCTACTATTAACAAAACGCTACAGATCTAGACTGGGGTATCGAAAAACACCTCTCCCAATCCAGGGTGTTATGCAAGCCGTGCTCATTGGATAGTTTGCAGTCGGGGGTAACTGACTGTATTCGAACGGAGCATCACTGATACCTGGTCGCCTCAGTGAGTAAGTTAGACTTAACCGTGCTACGGGGGGCTATGGCACGGAGGACTTCCTAACCCACATACTCGTGGAAATCAATTAAGTACAAGCAACAAAGAAAAGAAAACGAAAACCAAAAAAAAGCCGGGCCCCGTACCGCACAAAAACTGGTTAATCAAGCCGAGGCGCATCTCCGAAATACTGAAAGCCAGATGATTACACCCAGGAAGGGAGAAGTTGGGACGTCAAGTAGTGGATCCAAGGTTAACATCGGTATACTGTGTGGACAACAACCAACGAACACCACTGCTTAAAAAGCAGGGACCAATACAAGCACGTCTGAGATAAATAGATTAGATGTCAGGAAGGAGACATGTCTCAGTGACGCACTTTCTGAAGGAAGGCCTGAAACTACAGGATGCCCTTTAGAAGCCTCATGGCAGACCTAAACCACCTCTACCGGAGCCGAGAAAGCGGGGAGCAGCAGAGATCAACCCGCATGAAGGGAATTCTCCCAAAAAATCCAAACCTGAACCCAAGGGGGGAGAAAACCCGGGCAGGTCAGGAGTGAAGGCAGGACCCAGGAAGCCCGCCACTAGCTATGCGCGACGGAAGACACTGCAGAGTGGTTTAGAACCATAGTTCCTAGATTGCCAGACTGGGAAGGGGTGGAACTGTCGATATGTGCTGGGGGATGACATACCAGGTGCCCACATGGTGACAATTTTTCTGCCAAAACCCGCGACATTAGAAACGGAAGACCTTATGGGCCTCTTAACCACCCAGAATGAAGATCTCCATACCCGAATATGGAGAGTCTTGGGCTTGAAGGGCATGGGTAAACGATTGGGCTCACGATTGGGATAGCAGACACCTCGGACGAGACTCCGGGTGAAAAGTATACCGAGGCCCCCAAGAAGCCTCGAAAACCATAGAGGCGGAAAGGACTGGATTAACCAGGGAAGTTGATCTACTACCCAGTGAAGAGCAGAAGCTGGACGACCTAGACCTAGGACTCCTAGGGCTCAGGGTGGACAGCGATGCGCAGGAAAGCGCCATGTCAGAGGAGGAGGGCGATACTCCGACAGTGGAGAAGAACTCCAAACAATAACGGAGCCAATGGCCAGCACTAAGATAGCCCAAATAAACCTCCACCATGCGAAAGCGGCATCTGCGGTGATTGCAAGAGCAAGTTCCAAGGAGAAAATTGTAATAGTGCTGGCTCAGGAGCTCTGGGTGTACCGGGGGCAGATTCGCGGTCTGCAAGGAGGAACCATGCAGGTAATTTCGGACTCCTTTTCTGAAAAACCAAGAGCTTGCAAAATTTTTAAACGTAACTTAAAATATAAATGTCAAAGTTCTTAGCCGCGGACCTTGTGGCTACCAAGTCTCATCGGAAGCCGGCAGGAGCACTCGATAGGCAGTAGTGGCATCCGGATACTTCCCAGGAGGCGAAATCCGGGCTCCACCGGAACAAGTCGCAAAACTGGCGAAGTATTGTGAGAAGAGGGCGTTACAGCTTCTACTCGGCTGCGATGCCAACGCCCTGTCTGGGGAAGCAGCGATACCAATCGTAGAGGTGAGTACCTTCCTGAATTTATTCTTAGCAATAAGTCCGGATAGCTGAGTGGTTAAAGCACAAGGCTGTCGTACGGAAGGCAGCGATTCAAATCTCACTGGTGGCAGCGAGATTTGTATCGTGATTTAACGTCGGATACCAGTCGATTCAGCTGTGAATGACTACCTGAGTCAAATCAGGGTAATAATTTCGGGCGAGCGCAATGCTGACCACATTGCCTCCTACAGTGTACTGTAGTGTACCGTTACAGTCTTGGATGAAGTGCTCTAACACACTTCAAGGTCTTGATCCAATATGGATTGTTGCGCCAGAGAAGAGAACACTCCAACATTTGCGACCAGCACCATACAGGAGGTACTAGACATAACTCTAGGAAATACTCTAATTAATGGAATGGTCAGAAATTGGAGAGTGTCGGATGAACCCTCTATGTCTGATCATCAGATAATCAGATTGAACATTGAGGGTAACTCCGAAATAAAAAGAATAATAAGGAATCCCAGAGAACGGATTGGGAATCCTACGCAACGCACTCGAGCAACAACATTGCCTCCCTACAAGGGGGCAGTGACATCAGGGGCGAACTGAAACTAGAAACAGTGGTTGAAAACTTCACAGTCATCATTGACGCATATGAGACAAGCTGTTCGGCTAAGAAAGTTAAGTCATCAAAGAATGTACCATGGTGGAACAGGAACCTGGAACAGGAACCTGGGCACTGATTGTGTATAGCAACGCGATCAGGGAAGCAAAACGGAACAGCTTGAGGGAATTCTGTGAAGGGATCGAACAGATCACACAAGCCACCAGACTTTACATGGCTGTAGCCAAAGACGGGGAATACCCTCTGTCTGTTTGAAGAATGAAGATGGGACATTTACTAAGAATGAGGAGAAAAGGGGACACCTGCTTCCCAGAGCTTATTTCCCGGGGTCCTACCCGACGGTAGCAGGCGACAACATTCTGCCTGATACCCCAATAACGAATAAAAGGAGAAGAAAAGAGAACTGGAAACTAGCAAAAGAAATATGCTCAAAAGCTAGGCTAAGGTGGGCAGTGGTAAACCACTGAAATCTCCCGGAGTAGATGGCATTTTTCCAGCACTAACCCAGAGGGGCTAGGAATTATCTTAAAGTCTCTTCAGTGGGTGGTAAGGGGGAGCGTAGCACTGGGATACATACCGTTCGTACTCAAAACGGTGGAGAAGGTCATAGACAACTATATTAGAATTAACGTTCTAACGCGTAATCCCCTACATCACTGTCAACACGCTTATCGGGCAGGACTCCATATGATTTTCCCCAAGATTGGAAATAGCCTCTGTGACAGTTCGAAGGCTCATGTCAATTCAGCCTGATGAGTGACAATCTGGGTCTGCTAGGTTGAGACCACTTAGATGTATCCAACTTCTTTTGAGAATACGCCAAGTCGAAAAATGCTCCATAATGAGATCCATGACCAATGCCTCTTTGTTTATAACCCGTCCGTTACCGTAACTTAGCGAAGGTTGCAATTAACTTTTCCCAAAATTGTTGCAGACCTATTATCGATTTCTTGAATTTGCATATCTGTTTTTTGTGGTCTGGTATCTTGATCTCATTTAGCCAAGTATGACATGTTGCTTGATATTCCCTGCACCATACGTTTGCAATTCCACGTTTGACAGTTTACTCTCAGATAATTGAAACGCAGGCTGTAATGCTTTACCAGTTCCCTGCTCCTCCTGTTTGAGCGGTTTTAAAATTATAATGGCTTCCTGGGTTGTATTCAACACACGTTTTATAGTTTTTGCTGAATTATCCATAGCGATCTGGGTCAGCATCATTTTTAAGGTTTTGTGTGAAACAAAACCTTATTAGAATCGAGACGGTGTCTGTCTGTCCGTCTGTCCGTCTGTCTGTCTGTCTGTCTGTCTGTCTGTCTGTCTGTCTGTCTGTCTGTCTGTCACACCCGATTTATTCGGAAACGGCTGGACCGATTGGCACGAAAATTGGTGAGAGTATGTAATCTGGTGTTCCCTTTACATGCAGTAAGTGGCGTCATCTTGTGTTAAGTTTAAGGGGGGGCTCCCTATACATGTGAATGGAGGTCGCAAATTTTTTCTTCACAGAATGTAGCCATGTGGGGTATCAAATGAAAGGTCTCAATTAGTACTTTTCGAAGCTGGTGCAATATTTGATATTGGGTGAAACATAGAGGAGTGAGCGCTCAAAATATGACCCCCAAAAAGTGTAACAGGTCTCGTTCTCAGAACCTATCCAACCGAAAAATCTGAAAAAAATCACAGTAGCGCATCTCTACGAAATCTAGGCCTCAAAATATATCCGGTTCCAACATCTGCACAAATAAAGTTAATAATAGTATATTTCCACATTTTAGAAATTTACCCGGCACCCCCCTTATGTTCATCCCAGAAGTACAAAATTCGGCATGCGTATAATGAAGAATATAATGCACAAGTTGGTCAAGTTTGAAGAAAATCCAATTATTATTAACAAAACTTTACAATTTTTTGTGAATTTCGTGCACTCTACAACTTGCATGACGTCATCATCACATATCAATTCGTCCATACCACAACGAAATCAGTTCTTATGAATTGGGTGGCAGAGAATTATTTTGTTTTAGTTGTTTTAGTTATTTGCCAGCCAGACATGTGTGCATGTAGGTATATAATATATGCGTGCTAATGAACTTTGCGGGTAGTGCCTAATTCAAATAGATATAAGAAGCAAATCGGATATATGGGTACGATCAATTTATATAGGTGCATATATGTGTACAGTATTCGGAAATAGGCAGTTTGCTTGTTTAGGGTGAGCGTAATATCTATGTCTGTATTATGTACGTATGTCTCGTAGTTTGGAAAAATATGAAGGATTATGTTGGATTTGTAGCTATATACGGATAGAAAAATGTGCGTTGAAATTTCTTACATAAGATGAACACAAAACCTTTATATCCGAAGCGCGAGCTTCCGGTATTCCGACTTGTTATGTAGGTAATTAGCGGTTGTTCTGGAAACGTTCCACAATTTGTGCTTATGTAGTCGTATATTTGTCACCATTGAAAAGCATTTTATTACAGGCTAAACAGGACAAATTCAAGATAAAAGTCAATGGTAATTATTATATAATTGGAAGCTCCATCAGTGGGCATGTATTAAATCGAACTGTCCCAATGTAGTTCTCACTCGCAGCATCAGCATATATGCTACTCTCCCCTAAGACACCACCTTGTCGTGGTTGTGGAGCCTGTGACAATTTACTCTTACACTAAAGGTGTTCGAAAACAAAGGATTGTAACTCTCCAAGTGGTAAGAAGTGGCAGACCCGTGACTTTGAGAAATCAGGTCGTAGCTGAGGCACGGATTTTGGGGCCTCTCCAGATTTATGTTCGCCCTCGGAGAAATCTGAGGAAGACTGGCTCTTCATTTAAGTGCACCCGGTGTCCACGGTGCGGTCAGCCAGATAAGAGAGTGCAGCAACTCCTTTATTGAAAGGAATTAGAAACCTGACAACGGCCGTCCTGTCGGTGACACTGTTACCTCTCCCAAAAATGGGAGAGGAAGGTTCGGCAGAAGAAAAATCAGTCGCAAAAGAGAAGCGACTACAGGTTGGCCTGTCAGAAGCCTCCCCTGCGCCTCTACCATTAAAAGCGCAAGAAAAGATGCGAAGGAAGGCGAACTTTCTTGCGAATAAGGACAGGGGGGTTGCTACACCACCCAGTGTGGCGATATCCATAGAAATGCAACGCAACAAAGCGAAAATTTCGGCGAAAGCTGTGGACAGGCTGGTAACCTTAATGAGATCCACACTGAATGCAGCAGATTTTTCAGTTAGCGGCGGTTGCACTTATATCTACAAACATAAGAGTTGGTCAAATTAACTTTCAGCATTTCAAAGCCTCTTCCTTTCGGCGGCAAGGCTGGCAAACTTGCAGAACTTATATATTTCTGGCTCAAGAGCCATGGGTTCGTGTTAACAAAATCTGTGATATTGTATCAGTAAAGAGGTCTAGGATCTTCTTCGATGAGAGATGCTCGAGACTGAGGGCCTGCGTTCTGATGCCTAAATTGTTAGAGACAACCATGTTGAGACAATTCTGTTCCCAGGAACTTGTTGCAGTCAACTGACAATACCACGTTAATGGTAGGGGGAGAAAGGTAATCTTTACCTTTACTTACTTACTAGGGATTTGGTGGTGTATGCAGAATCAAGTGGCCTTGAACTCTTACTAGATTGTAATGCAAGTCTCACTATCAGCTCACGTTACTTAGAATGTAGTCTGACTATTGCAGGCGAACAGCCTGTAATACAAAGACGGAATCTTAGGAAAATGGACTAGACAAAGTTCAATGAGCTTCTTCACAACAAAAAGGGGGTCCCTAGGAGGTTAAGAACTCCTTTGCTGATAAAAGATCAATCGGAAACTCTGAAGCCTGGGAAAATCCAAAGAACTTCAGACAAATCAGAATAACATAGTTTTCGCTGAAATGTCATGTCATGGTTAAGCGTCACATTTGCGAGAAGGTGCAAAGATAACCAACATGCTTACACTTTGGTTTCAAAGATAGAAAATGCAATTCTGAAAGGCAAGTACGCGATGGAGGTGGACGTTGAAGGGGCGTTTGACGGTGCGCCCTTCCAAAAGCGTTGTGATGCCGCCAGAAAGTATGATGTTGATGAAACTTTAAGTAAGTAGATCTACGTTATTGCTAATGCAGGGATTGCTGTGTGCTGAAGTGGGTATTGAACATTACCTAACAGGGGATGCGACGAAAGGCTGCCCTCAATGAGGTACGTGAGTGAGTTGATCGACTCACTGCTATGTGAACTACCAAATTTGCTAATACACGCTTAAGCTTATGCGGTTGACGTGACGCACCGTTGATTTAATTGACAGTTGGCATGGACTGGACTGGAGTTGGATTTATTGAATCCAAATAAAACCACAATGGTATTATTTACAAAAAGGAGGAAACTGGATTGTCTTTGCCTTCCAAAGGTGAGGGATACAACCCGCCAAATTTGCAAAGAAATGAAATATCTGGGAGCTATTCTAGGCAGGAAGCTTCTTGGGAACAAACATATAGAAGTAAAGGTGAAACGAGCTCTCACAGCTTATAGGCTGTGTAGGCGAACCTTTGCTTCGAGATGGGGAGATATATGTGGATATATGTTACTATCATTAGGCGGATGTTCGCTTATGCATGAGTAGTGTGGGTAGTTAAAGTCAAGCAAAAAAGTTTTCGTTGTAAACTACCTACACTGCAAAGAACCGTGTGTCTGGGCATCACGGATGCCCTGAGCACGACATCCAGCGTAGCTCTGAATGCATTACTCAATTTGCAGCTCCTAGGCTAACTCAATTAAATCTATGGGGAAATAATGGGCATGGAGGCCACAGAGCACTGGAAGAGTTATTAGGAAAGCTGAATCCAGCTTTCGCAATGCCTTCTAATACTCGGGTCCCCAAACATCTGTCTTGTAGAAGATATGAAGTTCCCTTGAAACGCAGAGGATACTGGGAGGAACCAGGAGAATGCATGTCAGGATATGCTGCCATTTTCTACGTCGATGGCGCGAAAGCAGAACATTCTGGAATGAAAGTCTGTTCTAGAATAAAACCGAGAAGTGGGCTTTTCCGTTAACACAAAAATCAAGTGAAATATATACGATCCTAAGGGCGGGAACCTGGATGATTGTCGAGCGGCTGAAGGACTGACGCATCGGAATCTGTGGCGCTGATCAAGCTGTATTAAGGACGTTGAGCAGTGCTTTAATTATTTTAAAAATTTAATTTAAAGGAATGTTGAAATATTAGGTTGTAGATGTGAAATGGCCGATTTGGCAATCTAGTGAAGTTAGTTACGATTTTGGTGTATCAAAATACCGCAAATTGCTGTTGGTGTCGGATAATGAAGTATACACACTCCTACATTTAATCAAGGAGTCATTTCAGTTTTGACTATCGTTGTGATAACAGTGAATGAAAAAGAAAAAAGGATGGAAAAGTGCCAAGAAAGTATAATTTTTCTGTATGAGTTAAAACTCGGTCATAAAGCAGCGGAAGTGACCAGGAACATTAACAGCGCATTTGGAGCTGATATGGTAGGCAAACGAACCACACGGCGATGGATCGAAAAAATCCGGTCAGGCGACGTAAACCTTCAAAGTGAGTCGCATGGACATCCAGGACCATCGATTGACAACGACGAACTGCGTTTGCTTAGTCGACTCCGACACACGTCACTCTGTGAGAGACATTGCAGAGAAACTAGGCCTACAATATTCGACAGTCTCCCGGCACTTGCAACAACTTGAAAAGGTGAAAGGTGGTGGTGGGGAGCAAAACATGGCGCTTCAAATGGAAATTTGCAGTTCTTTACGCTCCCGCAACATAAGCGATCCCTTTTTGCAGAGAATGGTGACATGTGATGAAAAGTGGATATTATACGACAATCGTCGCCGATCAGCACAACGGCTAGATGCTGATAAGCCACCGAAGCATATGCCGAAACCAAGCCTCCATCCGAAGAAGGTTGGTGATAGTTTGGTGGTCTACAGCTGCTTTTGGCACCTGGAGAAACGATCAATGCACAGAAATACTGTGCCCAACTCGAGGAAATGCACCAAAAATTGAGTATTCAGCTTTCGAGATTAGTCAACAGAAATGGTGTGATACTCCTTCACGACAATGCACGAACTCATGAATCCAGAACAACGGTTTAAAATTTGAATGAATTGCAGTATGAGACTCTGCCTCATCCACCATATTCACCGGACCTTTCACCAACCGACTACCACTTTTTTAAGCATTGGAGTCATTTTTTTGGCGGAGTAACAATTGACGAATGAAGAGGTCATCAAAATTGCCTTCGACGAGTTTATCAAACCCTAAAAATTGAACTTTTACGAAACTGACGTTAATGCTCTTGTCTCGCAGTGGGATAAGTGTTTTGAATTGACTGACACCTATTTTGATTAATTAAATAAATTTTTGTAAGCTTTACAGTCGTTTCAAATTGCAGCACCTAATCGGCCATTTCATGTGCAACAACCTAATAGATTGAACTCTATTTCTAGATTCAATACGGTGGAATTACTCTGGGTACCTGGTTATTGTGGTGTAAAGGGAAATTAAATGCTGCAAGAGGGTTCAACTTTCCCCATGCTAGGATCGGAACCAACAATTGGGGTGTCAGTAGCTACTATCAACAACTGGACAAAAGCTGCTAAACACACCAAATTTTTCATGTCAGAACCAAACAAACATACTGCAAAGTTCATTCTGTCGAAAAGCAGGAATACTTGCAGAAGTATTGTGGGCATTCTGGCTGGCCGTAATTCGTTAGCTGGGCATATGTTCACAATAGGAATTTTCCAAAATGACACGTGTCCGTCCTATAATGAGGAACCAGAATTCGGGGAACATTTTCTATGTGAGTGCCCCTCCTATGGACGCACCAGACATCAGATTTTCAGTGCTAATGTGCTACAACTACATCGGAGCGCATCACATCCACTAGCGGAGCGCATCACATCCACTAACGGAACAAAAAATCCTCCTTAATTTCGTTTGATAATTATGAAAACGCAAAAAGCTAAAGTAAGTGATAATATTGGGAAGTTTGAAGTGAATCGTACTATTATTAACAAATTTATAGTAGTCACATAGAATTTCAGTATCACAGTAAAATGGATAGTTCTTTACACTGAATTCATATTCATTATGATTTCCTGGCTGTCGAAATCGTTGTGTAATGAAATATTCCCACATACTAAATGCACAAAACTGTTCATTTTTAAAGAACTAAGTTTCCGGTTTTCGACTTGTTTTATATTATAAGGGTGTCTTGTCAATCATAATTTTTATTACTCATAATAACTGAACTCAAAATGATATCGCAATAAAGCCTAGAAGTTTGTAATCCGGCCTAATCCTAGCTTCCTGTCTAACAATTCTGGTAATAAAGAAAATGCCTTTAACGACAAATAAGGCATACTTTGATCAAATTGTTAATTAAAGTGATTTAATTGGTGTATTGAAGTTAAGATGACAATGTAAGCTTTCAATTAATTTTAGACGCTCAAATAGTCCTGGATTATTTGAGAAATACTACTTTTCTGTTCCACTGACAAATTGTCTCGAAGATGTCTTTCATTGAGTAATGGTTTCGATTAAAAATGCGTTGAGAGAAAGATGGGCTGAATGGCTGCATCTTGAGCGATTTTAAAACTTTGAATTATGATGGGGGAACATTAAAGAAGTTAAATATTAACCCCCTTCTTATGAATTGCGTCAAGCAAAAATTGCAATAACTTTCCAAAAACTCAATCTCAACATGCTTATCTGCAGTTCTCTCTGCTGAAAAATGCAACAAACACGAAAAGGGAAGCGAATAATAAAATATTGATGGTAAAAATTCTAAAGGAGCTAACATTGTTCAGCTATTACTCCTTTTTCATAAATATGATACTAGCAAATATTGGAGTTATCTCTCCTTGTGAAACTCAACTATGCATGTCGCTCCCACAACTGTATTGAACCATTGGCGTTTGGACTTATGCAAAACCAACCGTAAAAAAACCATTTGAGCAGCTGCTCCCCCATGTCCTTTCGAAATGGAGTGAACTTGAACCAAGAATGCCGCTAGCGGTTTCTAGAGGTTCTACACTTGCAATGTCCTTTGAATGCCAGATGAGGGCCCTTTTAGCATCCATTTGTGTAGCTCTATCTCAAAGGGTTCCTTTTGATTCACGTGTTATGTACAATATTTCATCGCATGCGGGATATTGTGTACTTTCAGCCCAGTATGCGGTGGAGCTTCCAATTCCTTGGGAAAATTCAACTTCTGATCGATGTGAAGAACATGATTGGAATTCGTTATCAATTTGTTGCTTACAGTGGACTAAAATTTGGCTTTTTACTTGTCCTGTGTGCGCTTGAAGAGAGCACTAATAAAATAAGTTTTGAGCCTTTTCGTATGAATAAGTTTGCTCCAAGCGAAAGGAGAAAGTTTTGCATTGCGGATCCATCAAGATGAGAGAATGAGAAAGTGATGAAGGAAAAGGGATGCTTTTTGGGTTATGTCATCAGAATGTATTTCGTTTTTGCGGTATCGTACACGGATGTGTGAACTTCTGCTCGAAGATGTTTCATTTCTTCCGCTCAATGAAATTTAAATTGACCATGAAAAACAACCACTTTTCGATATGATTGATAAAAAGTTGTTCAGTGAACAAAGTCAATAAATTTTTAACATTTCGCTTGATTAAGTATTTATAATTTACTAATTTAATAAATTTTACTATAAGCTTATGCAAACTTAGATATTCATGGCCTGCCAGCATCTCAATTTACGTTTCAGTGTCCACATTATATTGATGAATTTGCATATTTTCTTACCTTCTACACTTAAGTGATTTCTAAGCCGCATAGAGGAGCATAGATTTTATGTAACATTTTCATTCGACCGGGGACTCCGTTAACATCGAGACGCAGTTCAACGGGCAATTATCAGAACTACCTAACTTGCATTAAGTCCTTGGCTTTCCGCCAAACTTTATATAGCCGGATAGTTGAGATATCTTATAATGGGATTTTAATGGAGGAGATTAGCAACAGATATGATTGGGCGTTGTCTTCTGACTGAAAAGTTTGAAGTTACATCGGATTCCAAGAATTTTCAAGTGATTAGTTTCGTATAAGAGCGTAAACTTCTTAGTGTTGTGGCAGAAAATATTAAGTGTATGTAGTATGCCGACTCTTTTAAGTACTTCGAATTATATCATTAAGCGCAACTACGTATCTACATAAGCAATTTTTGGGATCACCGGTTGCCGATTTTCATCAACAGACTCCAAAGCTCATCTGAACTTCTAATATGTTTGTATATAAATTGTTTTAGACCACGCAACTGTACGGGTATCTGCTCGTCGAATTTTCTGGGACTCGATATCCGTGAAATGGAATTCCCTCCCTTTTTTTGTGAATTATTCTGCTCCTAATCAATACGACCAGAGGATCCATACGTTAAAGTAGAGGAGTTTTTATGTAAGAATGCGATTGATCCATTCGTGCATAGCTTGTAGCATTTATGCATCGAGTATGTCTGGTTACTCACATCAATGTGATATTGGAGTCATTTGATTCGAATGAGGCAACTTTATATCTTTGTTAACAAAGGCAGGATTTCCACCAAAATTTACAGAGTCATCTTAGAAGTCATTTCCTATATTATTTCCGAGTTGTCTTCAAGTGCCACGCATTTAGTGTCGGACGATACTACTTATTTAAAATATATGTAAAGGAGCTGGTAGTGGTGACCAGTGGTAGGTTAGTGAAAAAATCCGCAGCATCAAGCACGTTTGCAGAACAATATGTTTGAACCAGACTGTACCAGAATCCCAGGGCATTAATTTAGCATTTAGGTACAATATCTGTATCTGATATTATTATGGAACTAAGACCGCTCTCTTGTGATGCCAAATTTCTTAGATTTCAGAAACCTGTGGTTTATAGTTCACCCTCTTCTCCATATATTTCCGTTCAATGTTGCTATTATGGAGGATAGCAATAGCAATAGCATGCGCAGAGCACCATGTTAGGCTTGTTGTGTGATATATGCTAATAAGTTAAAACTTGCTGGTCTAATATATGTTCTAAGAAGAACCATCCTGAATGGCATACATAAATCTTTCCACCTCAGCAAAGAGCTCCCCAACACACAATCATCTGTTCGCCAAGTGGCTCCCGGAGACGTGTTTACTATGAACTGTGTTTGACTTCCATTCATCGATCAGCTTTTGGTTTGGATTCACGCCATTCAGAGATTGAAGAATTGATCATTCAAGTTGAGTAGAATGAGTTCACAAATTAAGTGCCATCTCCCGCGGAAACGTTGCTCTGCAATGTCAACTAAACCCTTGCCTCCGATGTCGTCAGGCTGGTTCCACAGCAGAATTTTTGCGATGCTTTCGGAATTTGGATATTGAAGTCCGTATTCGCCGGTGGAAGTTTTTCAGGTCAGATTTCGTCCACGGCAATATTCCAAGTGCATATTCCAGTGAAGAGATAGCGAACACATTTAATACAATAATAATAATATTAATAATCGTGAAGTGTGTTAGGGCACTCCATTCAAGGCCACAACGGTACGCTACAGGCAATGTAGTCAGCATTGCCCTCGTCCGAGACTGTTCCCCTAATTCGACACAGGTCACTCATTCGCAGCTCCCTCTACTATAGTGAGTACCAGTACCGGTAAGATTTAAACCGCGACCTTGCACTACAACAGCCCACCGCTCTAATCACTTGTGCCATCCTGACGAACATTTAATGCAACGTCGCACGAATTCGAACAGCAGAAGACAGCAAGGGTTCCTTCCTTTAAGAAATCTGCCTGGATCAAAACTTGACTGTGGAGGTCATCAAAGCTATGTCCGGTGCGTAATTCTTCAGGACCTTTGCGGGTAGCTTGAATAATTTAAAACTTCACTTATTATTGTATCCTCCACTTTTTGTAGATCCAACAGTATCTCATCAAATCTTATTGACTAAAAGAACACATAAATTCTTCAGTAGAGTTTGGGATTTTTCCACTATTGAAAGATTAGTTTCGGCAATATTCTAAGGTGAAGGATAGATTAATTACAGCAATGAGAATTATTTAATAATTTTCTACGAAAAATATTTGGCTGATCGATATTTATTAGTAAGCATTTCGTCATCTACGGAAAGAATATTTAGGTCTCGATGTAAGCTGCTGTTCTTTATGAGCCAAGATACATTTGCTATTATGCGAAATATCTTCGACTAGGTTTGCGGGAGCAATTTGACGTTAGAAATTTGTTGCACCACATAGCTGAATTCCCTAGGCCCGGATAAATAATTACTTGTACAAAATTAACTTGTTGTCTAGGGCTAAATTAGCTAGTGGGCACTTTTTACTTTTCGCTTCACATACGTTTATTTAGCTTCCATGTGTTTTCTTCAAGTAGGACGTCGATCGAAGTAGAACCCAAAATATCTGTCATTGTCATTGTGAAATATTGATTGATTGACGGGAATGGGGGGACACATTTTCCGGTACAGAGTAAATGTTACGCTAATAGCTAATGCTAATAGCCATTGTTATAAATTCCTAGGATTTGAGTGCATCGTCAGGGAGCGTATGAGATATATGGATCATTCAGTGTCATTCGCGAACGTATAAGAAGACTACCATCAATTGGCAAATAGGAAACATATCTCAGATAAAATAATGGCCCAATTAAGCTTTCTTGGAGAACACCTGCTATAATAGGATGATCTGTGGATATGAAGCTTTTGTATTTTAGGGAAAAAATCACATTAGAAAACCAACGTTGACGAATATTTTCGGATTTCTTTTACTAGGAAAAATAATTCGGGTTCAGTCAAATTTGGACATTATATTAGTCACATTCTCTGCAACTTTTTGTACTTTCTTGAAAAAATTTGAGACAAGAAGAAGTTAGGCATCATTAATCCACTAAAGGTCGTAACTTGAGTTCTCCAACTTCATCCCAGTTCAGTTCGGAAAGCTTTCAACTTTACATTATTAATTTCTTTTCTAAGGATATAACCCTAAATGCAGGTAGAAATAATTAAAATAAAATATTTTCAATTTTCACCGCTTTTTTTTTACAAATAAGACAAAAACTCCACCCTTAATAAAATGATATCAACTCAAGCATTGGTTCATACTTTTGGAAATTTTACACAAAATCACACCTCCAAATTTCGTTTTCTAACTTTTTGAGCTAGAATCCCCGCAATTGCGGAAAACGTAATTTTGATTGAAGATATTTTTCAGTCTTAATTACTAACAAAATACAATTACAACAAATCCAAATGCACTCGTAGAAAGAGCTGACGCCAAATATTTATAAATACGCAATTTATATTGTGCTAAGGGCGACTACATCCTGGACTCTCGAGCCTGAGCCTGCACCCGATAACCGCTCGGTACCACGCCCATAACAACAGCAATTTTGCTCTGAAAGGATATTCTGGAATAGCTAAAGTAACGATCTATGTAATCCTAAAAACTCGATTCTGACAACCTTCTGTGGTTTCCACCCTTAATCGGAACAACCGACTTTTTATATTGGACTTGAAGATATCATACATATTTGACGGTGTCACTTTTCTAATCACGTTTAATAGTCCAATGAACCATACTCTGTCGAAAGCCTGGGTAATATCGAGAAAGGTGCTGAATTAATTTTCCTTTTTGGATAAAAGCTTGCCTTATTGTCTACCTGATACGGAACCTGTTCTATTTAGTTACGCTTTTCTCGGAATCCTCACTGATGGTCAGGGATTATATTCCGATTTGTTAGGAAGGACAGAATCTTTGAGGCCAGCAATTTTCAAGTTGCTTTGATAAGGACCTTTGTGGTTATCGGGTGATGTGATGCAACTTGCGTCGAATCTTTACACTACATTTATATTATTATTTATATTCTTTCCAAATGTCTGAATATATGTATGTTTACTATTCACAACAGATTCCTAACGCGGTTATTAGTAGCAGCACACAACTTGATGTCATCAAGTGCATCAGCTCGCATATAGGCCATACTTTAGTCTAGCATTATTCAGTAGTCGTGAAAGGAGGTACAGTTCCATACAAAGCCAAAGAGGATTGAAGGAATCCCCTCGAGGAATGCCTCTGTGTACGAGCTCTGAAGTGTAGATGCGGTCGTCAGCCTTTCTGCTCCTTGAACACAATGTTGTTGATAAAAGATGTTATTTAAATAACATACTGGCCCACAGCCCAAAGAAAGAAGGAGAGTTTGAAGCAACGTACTTTGTAATATCATCAGCAAAACAAAAATAAAATAATGAAATCATAAATAAAATACAATTAGAGTCATTCCACTGTGCTAAATTGCACCTGGTCTGCCTTGGCAATAGTTCCCGCGAGAGGCCGACAAAGAAAATACAAAATAAATACAAAAAAATACAAATGACGACAAAGAAAATACAAATAAATACAAGGTCGTTAAAAACAAACTGAGGGTGATGAGGTATCCAATGCTCCGAAAAAATGGCTGGTCGATCACCTCAGTCGACGCGGAAGAACGGATCCCGGTCCTGCCGAAAAATTAGCAAGGGTGGCGAGCGTCAAGGTATAAGTAAATTAGTTCGAGCAAAACAAATCCGTGTCTGTGCGCTAAATATTGGTACCCCCACTGGGAAGACCGAGGAGCTCGAATAAGCAACGCTGTATTGATAATTGCGTCCGTGTTGCCATTAAAGAAGTGGAGTAATTTGATTTGATGAAGCTGGTCCCACGATTCACTTCTCCATCACACACGCACCACAAACAGGCCGACCTCATTCCGTGAAAGATGTCTCCTGTCAACCGATCGATACAAAGGCCTGCAAAGTTCCAGCTGACAATTATATCGTCATATTGTCAAATGATAATGATAATGTAGGAAAAAAAACTGGCAACAGGTTCCAGGGGTTTGGCACGCGTAATGAAGGTGCCGACCGTCTTGCGAATCAACCCAACAATAGAACTGTGTGAGAAGCTCACTTATCCACCGCGCATTAAATGTTGGCTATTTCGGAAGAAGAAGTAAGAAATGATCTCGTTTACGCGATTATCAACCAAATCAAAGACATGATCCATAAAGCGGTCTACGCGACCCTCGGGGTCGCCAGGGGTCGTGGAAGGAAACGCTTCCATGAAAAGAAACGCCGAGAAGCAAAGAAAGCGATCGCCTTTACCCAAGGGGTTTATTACAAAGATCTCAAACAGTACACAGGATATCGAACACTTCTATTGCGTTAATGACAAGAACAGTACTTTGCTTACCCACCGACCGTGATGAGTAGATGGCGAGAATATTTCGAGTAGATTTCAAAGGAAGGATTTATCCATCCTCCACTTTCACAAGGAGCAATTCCACCGGTCTGCGCAACTGGTGTTCAGAGGTGGTGGTGAGGAAGACAGGGAGGCAACCTTGTCGGCGGAACCAAAACCGAGTGGCCGAGCAGAACTTCCATAGTGGTGGCACCGGGAGACGCTGTATCACTTTAGTTTTAGGCCCGAATCTACACGGGAACTCATCTGAAGTGACAGCAGGTCACGAAACTTCACCAGGGGTATACTGGTACCATGAGAAACGGGTTAGCAATTCACATCCTTCGGAAGAATTCCTGTTGTTTGTGTGTTCAGCTCGGTTGTTGTGGTTGCGGGAGTTTCGTGGGGGCTGTGGTTGCGTTCAAGACCTTCGTGCCTCAAACGTGATGATGCGTTTCAACACGGGTGCCGTACTCCATAGTTCGGTAGAGATCTTGCATCCACCAATATCAATGCTGAGCTATGCACTCGGTATAGACTGGTACCGTTGTGGCTTGTCACAGTGGAGTTCTGTTCACAAAATCAATCCGTGTCTTAAGGAGACTGTGGGAATAAGTTCCCGAGACCGGCTTCCATGTTAACCCACAGGTACGTAACTGTCTGCGCACCTGAAGTCGAGGAAGCAGTGGAGCGAATGAAATCAGTGAAAGTAACAGGACCTGACAACATCGCATCTTGGCTCTGGAAAGCGAAGGGCCCAAAACTGTGGCTCAAGGAATTTATCAATCGGGTTATTCATGAAGGCCGTATGACTGGCTACAGTTTCAATATGGAAAAATAAAGGGAGTTCATGCGAAGCATTGCCGTTCGATATGGTCGCTGTTGCAATTATAAATATTTTTGAATCCACAACTGTATTCGCGAAGTTGTTCATATAACCGTGAATCAAGCCGACTGCGGAACTACTGAAGCATTATACGCTACGCGATTACTCATGGGGAAACCCTGTGAGAAGCATCTGCTTTACATTGAATTTTTGAATATGGAGAAAGCGTTTAACCATGTGCCACGCGAACTCATTTGATACGCTCTACGACAACACCTAGTGCCAGAAGAACAGATGTGCAGGGTTAAGTTGCAAAACCATGATCTGAAAAGTAAAGTTCAAAGTGTGACGGGCATATCAAAATCGCTTCATGTCTTCGTTGCTCTTCAAGAAGCAAGCACTCTCTCACAGATCCTCTTTGTTCTTGTTATGGACACTGTCACATGGGACATTCAAAGTCGAGTGCGTGTACACTGTTTTATGCAGACGGTTTTTTCCTAGCGTTTCATCATGACCAACTTGTCCAAAAATGAAATGATCCCATTATGCAACACGGTCTCAGATTGAATTGAATAAAATTGAATTTTTATCGACTGATCCCCATGAAACAGGCACAATCACTGCCAGTGTCAGTGAGCTGCCCAGAACTGAGCGATTTGAATATCTAGGGTCGTTGCCAACAGCCAATGGAGAACTGTGTCAGTTTCTCAACACACGCATTTGCGCAACTCGAATGGCGTCGGACAACTGGCGTTCTTTGTGATCGACGTATGGTTCTGAGTGTTGGCCGACTATAAAACATAAGGAGCGGTAATGGAGATGAAGATGTTATGTTGGGCCAGTGGCGTAACACGCCATTTTCACGTCCAAAATGAGGATATTCGCGATCGATATGGGGTTGCACCGAACGAAAAGTTGAGAGAGAAACGTCTTCGATGGTACAGTCACGTGATTTGCTCTAACAACAGCCAGCAATGATATGATCGTTGAAATCGATGCGAAACGACCAAAAATCTGGCCGAAGCAGCGGTGGTTTGACACGCTGGATGGCGATTTGAAAGAATTACTGCTACATCTGAATCAGCCCTTTGGCAAAAGAAAATGGCATAACCAATCAAGACGAACTGACCCCGCTTGTGAAGGGGACAGAGGCTAAAGAAGAAGAAAACTGATTTATAATATCTGTCAATATATGCTTTGGTACCAGAAATTTAATGTTTGCTTGTATAAGATGTGCACAATATTTATATAAAGGAAAATTCTAACTTTTTAGCTAGCGTGCATAGAAGGCTGTTCACATAAGATAGACACAAAACCCGACCCGTTATTGCGACTTGTTTTAATGTTAAGTGAAATGTAGTGCATACAACCTTGTTTACCTTTTTGGGTGATCCATTTATCTTCATGCATAAAGGGTGTTATCCTTAATTGGTTGCAATACGATATAATCAGTGAATCTAACATCTAAAATGCTCCACCACTTGCTGCTTGCAACTTCATCCCTTCACCATCCATTTTTTCATTTATATGAACTTATTTTCAGACATTCTGTGTCTGTATTACAGCTATTATATTATATATACCTAAGTTCTCAGTCAATAAATCCTTCCTTTATGACTTTAAAACCCGTTAATAGAATCGTTGCTCAGAACAATTTATCAATGAAAGTGGATGTGTTTCATGTGGCTCTAATCAAGGTCCTCCATGTTTTTATCCGAATATCATATTTCTATGGTAACGCACTTCAACCCGGCAAGAAATTCTTATAATTTCTGTCAAATTATCCATGTAATCATATTGGACTAATTTGATATTTACCGCACAAATTCTGATAAGGTGGCCCGAATCTATGTATGGAAATCGATTATATGGGGAAAATTCAGCTTCCGCAAATATTTTCTTAAGAAACACGTGGAATAATCCTCAAACATAGAGATAATTTTAAAGAGCTACTTGCACTGAATTAAGCTTGCATGGTAGATTTCACGTGAAGTTCATTCTTCTTCCAATATGTACACACCTAACCCCATTCAGCCCGTTGGTTCGGAAATACTTTACTCAACCTACAGAAATATTCCCGAAAATCCATGTACATTTAGGCGACAAGGAAGGGAAATAATTGGCTCCCACAAAGTATTTTGAATAATTTCCAAGTCAGACGAAATCAATTATCAGCTCCTTTTGTTTTCATCTTATAACTCAGTAAGTTTCCATAAAGATACTGAATAAAGTAGATATCAGCTTGGAAATTTCCCATGATCGTATACTCATTCGCGTAAATTTTCCGAGAATTTTTTCAATTACTGTTTGCTCCGGAAAGCAATATCAAAGTTCGTGCGTTTTACTTACATAGAAAATCCGGGAAAATTAAGTTGGTACTTTGCACTTCCTATGGAGTAAAGGGGGCTTATTAACCCCGAATAAAATTAAAATACTTTAATGAAATCCTTTGTTATCCACCCATCTTCAAAGCGAGAGGAGCCACCTAAGGACTTGTTATGAATCTGTCGTATTTTATGCGTGTATTCCCTGGCTGGTTGCCAATGGGACGAAATACAGTTCAAAGATTAGGTATGTAACAGCCTACAAAAGATAATCGGCTAAATGTCTGTTCTGGGGGAGCGTTATTTCAATAAATATTTGCTGTTAGGGATGAAGTCATAAAAGGATTTTATAAACCAGAAATAAGTGAATCTTATGGCCGTAACGATGAAATTTGGCATGATTTGGGTGAATCTTGCTATTGGGGAGGGGACATTTGACACATTCATAAGAACATACGAAAATACATAAAAGGCGTAAATTATCAAACGAAACCTAGTGACAGTTGATTATGTTGTTGAAGGTAGATCATAAACAGCTGTAGGGAAACTTGTAATACAAAAATCTTCAATTTTTAAGATTGATATGGAAAAGCGTTGGAGATAAGAATAAGAATGGGGCTGATGATGGGAAGGTGGCTTAAGATACAATGAAATAGAATGATAAATGCTTTGAAGCCCAAGTTAATGCGCCACACATTCTTCTGACTCGTCCCAGTTTAATTTTATATTTTCGACCAAACACGAGAATCAGAACGCATTACAACGACTGGATTCAGTCCGCCCAATATGCATCCGATACTCTGTGCCCCTTACATGCAGAAGTGCTCACAAGCTGTAAGAGTTCGCCCTCCATATGTAGTGTAGTGTTCGCAGCTTTGCAACACTTGGGACGTATAATTTTTGGTTTTGCTACCGCCGAAATTGCGTTTCAAGTTCAAGGTCGCGGTCAACGAAAGTCAAAAATAGCGGGGCTTGGCAAATTAACTGGAGAACAACTGGAATCGAGGAGTTTGAATAGTTGCTGCCGGGAAAAGATGCTCCGCAACTCCAAAAAGTGATAGCAAAGACGGTGAAGTGCGTACGCGGCTAGAAATTAAAAGAGAGTGAGGAAACTTGAAAGTAGTGTTGCTGTGCATTCAACTCATTCTTTCAGTAGAAATTTTAGTGAGGAGTTCATGTATATTTAGATTAGAGATAGATAGCCCTTGTGAAAGTGTCGTTCGGGACGTTTTTACGGTCTACCACGCGACCCTTGTTCCGACCAACGCGTCTCCTTTCTTTTCCATAGAGGAAACACACGTAAGTTGATTAATGGTTCTCACGATCCAATACTGACGGCTACTTCAAATTATCTTATCAAACGTAATCAGGAGCAGCTGAGAATAAAGTACAACGGTCCGTCACCAGCAACATATTCTATAATATGAATACGAAAATCTATAGAAAAAGCCAGATCCGATAAATTTCCATTTTTGGCTTGAAAAAGGAGTGCGAATTGATATAGTCACACATGGGAATTGGAGCGGCCATCCTCGGCCTGTAATTCTGATGTGACTCTATTTGAAAAAGGGTCGTTCATCGATTTACTGATGCTCGGAGTGCTCATTGTTTCCTGTTTGTCTCTCCAGAAGATATAATATGAATTAAATTGACTCTTTAACAAGTTCATTCATTCAGTTTCATATATATCAAAATGTTGAGCCGCCCTGTAGGTTGGGATTTAAAAATACACTCAAAGTCGTCCCTGTTTGTCGTAAGAAGCGACTGAAAGGGATAGAAATTTGTGGGCATATAGCAGCCTATACATTTCGAAATTTCATTGCTACCGGAACATCAACAACTGCTCGGATAGGAAAAGACCTAATGAAAACGGACACAGACACGCTCCCCAACAGAGGTTTTCACAAACTTGAGCGAGAATCCACGTGCGGAGGGGGCGTTATAAGATCTGGAAATCTGCAGAATCGTGGAAGCGGATTGATGAAGGGAGGGGATTGAATGCTTTATTGACCGCTGCGAGCTATGGCCGGCATGACGCGTTCGAACTCGTATACGAAGTTGGACCTACTGTGGACGGACAAACAGGAATTTGCTATTGCCCTGGTTATGAAAACGGAAGATGCCGCAGAACGTAATCATTTGGGAAGTATATACCGGTTTACCAAAAAGCTTGCATGTGGCCGAAAATCTTTAGGTGTTTCGGCGAACAATATTAACGATCGAATTCTCATCCATGATGACGATCAATTGGAGAGGTGGAAAAAACACTTCACCACGGTTCTTAACCGCATAACATTCAGGGAAGTTGCACTTCTTGTAGAAGAAAGGGTGATTCATCGTAATTTGGTTACAGAATGTTCTTTAAAGTAGAAGAAAAATCATGTCAATATCATATTCGCATCTAAACTTTCTGCAGATCTGCTACTTCCATTCCTATGGAAATCTTGTGATAATTCGAGACATTTCCCAGAGAGTGCAGAGGGGAATGATTGCTGAAATAATAATGAGAGGCATCAAGGAACGTCTCGAAAATTTAATCGAGAGAGAGCAGGTTGGTTTCCGCTCCTAAATTTACCATATCAACACCCTACGCATAATTTTGGATCAGTGCTCGGAGTTTGGAGTCTTGCTTCCCCTGCTCTTTATTAATTTCGAGGTAATCCTGCCCTACGCAGGAAAGGCATATATCATAGTCCTTGTCAGAGCGATATTTGATGGCGCAAAATGTTACATGCTGCAGCGTGGAAACACCGCAAGGGAATTTGAGATCCAAAGCGGAGACCACAAAGGTTACATCTTGTTTCCTATATTATTTTCTCTTGTCATCGGTGGCATCCTTTATACCTGCTTTGACCGAATTGGGTAGAGGATTCAATGGACTATGACATCTTTCTTCGAACACCTCGACTACACTGATGAGATTTCTTTCCTCCCTCGCGGGTTCATGATCCTCGGCCAAATGGTTCTGGATTTCTACAGAATTAGAGTTGGACTAACGATAAACACCAATAAAACGGAGCTTCTCAGCCTCCAGGGTCATCGCTCTCTCGCTATCTGCATCAAGGGGAGACCAGACGCACAAATTACCAAAAATTTGAACCTTTTTTGTCTTTTTCTTCTGAAAATTTCGATATAAATATTATAAAGATCATAAAACTGCAAACATTTCAAAAAATTCCACCACCTATTCCACCAAAAAGAATTAAACAAGTCGAGAAACCGGAAACTGGACGCTTCAGGTATGAAAGGTTTTGTTTCCTTCTTGTGTGTGTATATTTAAGTGTCGAACTATCCCTTATCAGATTTAGTACTTCGGGTTGTAAATTTACACGGTAAAGACAACTTTGAGCTAATGTAACTTTGTTACTAATAGTATGATTTTGATCAAACTAGGGGATAATATGCTTCATATTATATTTCATACTACTATCAACTCTTATAACTCTGAGATAAACTTAAGGGGGGTTTTACACAATTTCCCCAAAAATATGATAATATACTATTATTAACTTAGTTTGAATAGGTATCGATATGGAGAGTATTTCGAGGCCTGGGCACCGGATATAGGCAGCTTCATGATTTTTTCAGATTTTTCGGTTTGGTAGTTTCTGAGAATGGCTCCGTTAAAGAAATCATCACTTTGCACCCCTCCCACTCCCCGCCTTTTTAACAAATCTCAAAACTAAGACTGGCTTCGAAA
The DNA here is from genome assembly GCF_905115235.1 of Hermetia illucens. Lineage (NCBI taxonomy): Eukaryota > Metazoa > Arthropoda > Insecta > Diptera > Stratiomyidae > Hermetia > Hermetia illucens. The sequence goes on along the minus strand of NC_051851.1, from coordinate 125,701,531 downwards.
AGTACTAATCCAACCTTTGATTTGATACCCCACATGCCTACATTTGGTGAAAAAAATTGTACACCTCCCTTTTACATGCATGGGGACCCCCCTAAATCTCGACGTAGGAGGATATCACTCACTGCATGTCTGGGGGTCCACAGTTCCCACCTTCTCATCAAATTTTGTGCCAATCGGTACAGCCGTTTCTGAGAAAAGTGCCTGTGACAGACAAACAGACATACAGACATTGAATCGATTTTAATAAGGTTTTGTTTTACAAACAAAACTTTGAAAAGATTGTAGAATGCGACAGACCAAAAAAAGAGAAAAAGATTTTGTTCCGAAAACGTTTAAAAAGTATTTTTGGTGATAATAAAAGAACCGTAAAGGAAGGTAATGTGAGGGCTACACCGAGGGTGAATAGTAAACTCCAGCCATTCGATGGCCCAAAATGTCCATTGGCTTTCCTGGAAAATCAAGGAAGGTCAAAGGACCAAGCTGTTGTGCGTTGTAACTTCGGCAAAGCCTAGGAATCGGGGGGCAACCAGTGCATTGACGTAGCACATTTTCAAGGGCAAGGCAATCACAGTTACGCGAAGGTGACCAGATCGCGGAGCAGTAATCCAGTGTACTCCTCACGAGGGAATTGAAGAGAACTAAGAAGGGTTGGATGGAGTCAACAAGGGAGCGAAGTATAAAGCCTGGCAACTTTGCCGCTCGATTGGTAACTTCCAGACAATGGATGTCAAAGTGTCGAAAGTGACTATGAGGCCTTGAGTGGAATTCAGGTATAATAAGGAATGTCCGTTAAGAAAGTAGGAGAAAGAAGTGGGGGAGGATTTAAGCGGATAACACATAGAGTGACATTTTCTGACGTTTAGCGCTAAACCTTTAGCAGAGCACCAACGAACCAGAGTGTCTAGGTTAGATTGAAGGAAAACACAGTTCATATGCGGCGATATAACTGAAAACAGCTGAAAGTCATCGGCATAGAGCAAACAGGACAAGTAGGAGGGAGGAAGGTTGTCAATAAAAAATAAAAATAACGAGGGACGCCAGAGTAGGGGGAAAAGGAGCGTGATGTGCAGCTATCAAAAGAAACGCGACAGGATCGGCTGGAAAGGTAAGAGGCAAGCTACACCACAAGTGGTATTGGAACACTTAGAGACGAGAATTTGGATAGAAGTAACCTGTGATTTACAGCGTCGAAGGATTTAGTCAGGTAAATGATATGCACTTCTTGCCGTGAATTTAAACATTTGGGGACAAAGTCGAGCAAGTGAGAGACAGTGGACCTACGCTTAACAAAGCCGTGTTGCTCTTTCACTATGTGGTGCTCAAATTTGGCGGACAACCAGTCGTTGACATATCTTGGTTCCGACAAGAAAAGTGCGGTGTATCTAGCAGCAGTTTTTGATAGCAGCATCAGCCAATGTTACTGATACCCCAGTTGAGAATGCGGCAAATTGAAGCCTCTTTTGCTAAGGCATCCGAGATTTAATTTCCCTCTACACCACAATGACCCAGAGTAATTCCGAATCTAGAAACAGAGTTCAGTCGGTTCCTACATTCGTGAACGATTTTTGAAGTGGTCAAAATACTACTCAACGATCTCAATGTAACGTGACTATCGTTGCAGATTACGATGCGCCTGCCCTTCAGCCGCTCATCAATCATCCAGGTTATCGCCCTTAGGATCTCATAGACTTCAGCTTGGAAGACCATTGTATATTGTGGGCAGGGAAAAGTCCACTTTTCGTTTTTATTCGAGAGGTAAACTCCTGCTCCCGAACCATTTTCTGTGTTTGAGCCATCCGAGTAGAAGACGTCAGTATATCCTGATATGTAGTCTTTTGGTTCGTCCCAGTTTTCTCTTCGTTTCAAAATAGCATCATATCTTCTGTCAAACAGATGTATGGTGATCTGAGAATCGGAGGGCATTGCGAAAACTAGATTCAGTTTTCCCAATGACTCTCCCAATGCTCCTTGCCCTTTGCGTTATTTATTGCCCATACATCTGGTCGAATTAGTATTTGACCTGGTCTTATTGCAAACAAATTCAAGTGCTGCAAATTGAATAATGTATTCAGGTCTGCGACGGATGTGGTGCTCATGGCACCGGTGATACCCAGGCACACCGCTGTTTGCAGTGTGGCCAGTTTACAGCAAAGACTCTTTTATTTCACCTTAATCCACCATACTACTGATGCACAAGCGAACATCGGCCTAATGATAGCAACATACATCCACATTACTACCTGAGGCCTATGCCCCTATGTCGAAGCAAATGTTTGCTTGCACAACCCATAAGCTGGGAGAGCTCGTTTCATTTTTATCTGTACCTGTTTGTTATAAAGAAGCTTCTCCCAGATATATCATTTCTTCGCAGAGTTTAAGGGTTGTACCCCTCATCTCTGGAAGGCAAAGATCATTTAGTTTTCTCCTTTTTATAAATAATACCATTGTGGTTTTATTTGGATTTACTGAAAGTCCACGCCTGTGACCAGTGAGTTGATCAGCATACTCCACAGAAATGGCGATACACCGCCCTTCGCTGCCTTTGTTAGGAACTGATCAACACGCACTTCAGCACGCTTTAGCATAGCGTAGATCCACTTTATTAGAGTTTCGTCAACACCATGCTCTCTGGCGGCATTACAGAGCTTTTGGAAGGGCGCACAGTCAAAAGCCTCTTCACTGTCCACCAGCACCCCCATCGCGTACTCGCCTTTCAGAATTGTGTCCTCTATCTTTGAAACCAAAGAATGCAGAGCAGATTCATAGGACTTTTCACGTTGGTAAGCATATTGGTTTTCATCTAGTGGGTGCGGCTTCTCGCGAATATGAAGCTCAACCAATCTCTCCAGACATTTCAGTGAAAATGATGTTAAGCTGATTTGCCTCAAGTTTTTTGGATTTCAATTTTCTGACAAGAGGAAGGAAAAATATTTCACGGAAGTTGCTCTAAGTGCTTTCCTTCTTGTAGCATTGCTGGATAGATGTCATCCATGCCAGGTGTTTTGAAGTGTTCAAATGATAATGTAGCAGCTCTCGCCGTTTTCATTGGTACACCCCTCTCAAAGTGTCCCAATTCCGCTTGCAATACCTTAGTGTTAAAGGCTTTGCAGAAATCGCTTAATTCTGGAGTTTGTGAAAGTGCCCCCTCCCCTTTTCTAAGAGACTCCAACTTCGCCGACTCAGTCTTATTAATGACTCTGCATAAGATGGCAGTCTTCCTTTGATTTTCTAGCTCCATACAGTATGCTCTAAAAGAGTCTCGTTTCGAAAGTTTTACGAGTGCGTTGCATTCACGCTGTGAGTTCCTGAAATTTAGTCAGTCTTAATCTTTATTGCTTTTGCAAGCACGATTTAGAAGTCGTCTGGTTGATTTCCTGAGTCTTTGCAGTTCTCGGTTGCACCATGGAACCGTTTTACCACGTTTGCCTCGGGAAACAGGATAAGCCTCTTCAAAACATTCTAAAAGCGAGCGATTCAGAGTTTCCAATTGGTCTTCTATCTTCAAAGAAGTCCTTAGTTGCCTAGGGAGCTCAACTTTGTCGTTAAGAAGTTTGCTGAACTTTGCTCAATCCGTTTTCCGAGGACTCCGTCTTTGCATTATAGGCTGTTCGCCTGCAATAGTCAGACTAAATTCTAAGTAACGGTCATCTGAGAGTGAGACTTCATCTAGCACTCGCCAGTTTCTAATCAACTCTAATAACTTTAAAGTGCAGATTGTTCAGTCAATTCTTCTTGGCCCCTCGAACGTAGGGCGCACTTTACGTTCGTGATCATCAAACCAGCTGAAGCGATTAAATTAAAAAACTTCTCTCTTCAGCAGCATTTGCTACTGCCCCAACAAATATGCTGAGGGTTCGCATTACAACCTATGAAACGTTCAAGGCCACTTGATTCACACTACCTGGTCCCTTAGTTCTTGCGTCAGTGGAGGACACAACGAATCATAGGGTAAGTAAGCAGAGGCAACTATGACGTTTCTTCTCTTACCATTCTAGGAACAGAATTGTCTCAGCATATTTGTCTGTAACAATTTTGACATCAGAACGCATGCCCTCGGTCTCGAGGATCTTCCATTGAAGAAGATCCTAGTTCCCTTGACTGATCCAATACCACAGAACTTATAGCTATTGAACCAGAAATATATAAGGACAGTCCTGCAAGTTTGCCAGCTTTGGCATGCTTCAAGTTAATTTGACTAACTCTTATTTCTGTAGCCATAAGTGCAGCCTAATATGAAAACCGCGGCTAACTTAAAAGTCTGCTGCGTTCAGTATGGATCTCACCAAGGTGACCAGCTTATCCTCTATCTCTCCTTCCACCAAAACTTCCACTTTCTTGCGTTCGATTTCTCGGAATATCGCCACACGCTAAGTTCTCATTCCCAAGAAATTTCGCCTTCTTTCGCAGTGGCGTCCTTTATCGTCGTTCAGGAGCCCTCCCAAGTTCACGGTGTCCGGGGTGCACGAATCTGTTTTCACATACTGGCGTTAGGCCAGTTGCCTCCACATTACCGGCTTTCCTTTTCGGGTACAGATGGAGGGAAAGGCAAGCCTGTAGTCCCTTCTCCTTTGGAACTAAAGCTTCCTTTTGCCGAGCCTTCCTCTCTCTTATTTTGGAAGAGTTAGGCAACATTGACATCGATAGGCCGGCCGTAGTCAGGTTTACAGTTCCTCTCATTAAGGGAGTTTCTGCATTATCCTTTCTGGCTGACCGCGCCATAGACACCGGGTGTAGATTTTCCACTGAAGTGGAGAGCTTGTCCTCCACAGATTTCTCTGTAGGGGAACATGCATTTGAGGAGGTCTTTCAAATCCGTGCTTCGACCACGACCTGATTTCTCAAAGTTGCCGGTGAATTCTTACCACTTGGAGAGTTACAATCCTTTGTTTCCATCTTCATGTGTTTTATGGACACCCTTAGCGAGGGCGAGCTCGGCAAGCACACGATCGCTACTTTTGTGAACGGGAATGATGAGAGCCTCTTTCCACAAACCGGAAAAATGATTCTTTTCGAGGCTTTTGTTGAAAATAAGGGATAGGGGAAGGGAGATGCACTGACCACTTTTAAGCAAAAAGAGGTTTGGAAGACCATCGTAGCAGGGCCAGCATTGCCGCCAAGTTTGCCAATGAGGTACTCGACAAGGAGAAGGGGAATGATAGGCGATACAGGGCAGGCTTCACCCACTAGCAGGAAGGAAGAGGAGGAAGGAAAAATAAAAGTAGTGGCAGAGTAAATCAGAAGATTGTTAGGGGGAGTTAGCTGAGGAGCCAGAGAATTTAATAGGCGGAGGAGATAGCTGGACAGGACAGCTAGAGTTGCGAATGTGGTATCAGAAAGGTTTGAGGTTTCCGCGCTTTAGTGAGTCTTCAACACTGGTCAAGTATTTGTTTCTCGACTTACGTGTTAAGGATTTGACCGAGGAATGCAGAGTTTTGAAAAAAAAAATAAGTCAGCTTAGATTCTAGAAGACTGATTCTAGAACTGCTTAATCGCAGCGTGTTTTTGACGAAGTTTTTTGTGGACTTCAGTGATGAACCAGACAGAGTAAGGGGGTAAGCACTTAGGACAGGAGCGGACGTAACAGGGAAGATAAAATGATATAGGAGATGTTGAATGCTTGGTCACACGTTAATGGAGAGAGGTATCCTTTTGTGTTGGATTTAAAGGAGCCCCGATGTTTGGTTAACATACATGTACACATTTGTATTCAAAGTTATTGTAAACAATAATGCCTTCCTCTCGCGGATGCGAAGAGTTCATCGTTTCAGATGACTGGGAGAGAGGGAGAGGGGAACTGAAGATGAAAATCAAAATTAAAAGGATAGCCCTTGTAAAGGAAATTCAGATACCACTTTCTAGTATGCAAATAATCCTTAGAATTGCTGGAACAATAAGGTTTAGTTTTGACAAATTTATGGGCATGCATACATGCTCGCCACTATTTTCAGTATAAAATCGATTTTAAATTTCTCTTTATAAAACTTCTAAAATGATTTTCATGTAATGGGTGAACATAATTTGATATTGTTTTTTTATTTACGGTTTAACAAATGTCGGTGCCATGAGCAATTTCCTTTCGCATGTAAACCATGACTTCGACAGGAGATTGATATCCCCCTTTTCCACATTGTTGATTCATGACTTTAACATGAAAAATGTTTGAAACAAAACAAATTTCAGAAACCACCTGCAGTGATAGACAGCTTCCCACACATTGTCATCGGTTGAAGTTTGAGAAAACAAAGTCGAACCAAACAAATTCAAAAAAAAAATTAAATAATTGGAATTGGATGGGGGACAATTTAATAGCCAAATGGCAAATGACAGTTTTTAAAATATACCAAAATAATCGAATTCGTTAATATTTTCTGAGTTTATTATGATGGAACCGTTTAAAAATGTAAACGCTCAAATATAAACCTTCACGAAGGAAATTGATTGCTCCCAAACGGAGAAGCTGTCAGGATGCCAGTGCGCTCATCAAGAGATGAAGAGCATTTTGTCGTCATACAATCTGAATGGAGGAGATTTCTCGCTAATGGGACGCAGTACCAACCAGCAGGAAGGATTTGCCGGGGACATCTGGATAGTTCGGTGAATTCCGTCAATCCACCCATTCTTCTATTTCGTAAATCCCCGCGAAGACATTTTTGCATCTGAAGAGAGTGTAATCAGGATACGTTTTGTGTTGGTACATATTTTGCGGATATTTAAATCGATATTCAGGGAAATTGTGGATTCGGTATGTTCTGGTTTCGAGAGATAAGTAAAATTTCAAGACAGAATATTTCCATTTCTAATGCTTATTTTTCAAGGTAATTTCATCCTTAAGAGGTCAATTAATGGAAAATATAATGGATCTGAAAGTTCAACCTGCACAAGCTGAAAGTTCCAGTTGATAAATATTTGCTTATGAAACTTTGTTTTATTGTAAATCACCAGAAGCCCAGGAAGACCGTTCTACCTATTCAATAATTAACGATCATCGATTGCTCAACCCCTTCGCATTTTAAACAATTTCATTATATTTGATGCACGGAAGAAATCTAGAACGAGTTTTAGTTCATATTATCCTCCATCTGCAATACAATTAATTCGGGGTTTTCCTCGGACATCTGTGTATGTGATTTGAGAGCTCATCTTTCTAAAATAATTAAAATATTGAATTGTAAGTTTAGCAATCCGATTAGTAGATAGAGACATATCTACTATCCAAGGTGCAGTTGGGAAGTATGTATTGGTACGCTCCAAGTCCGGCATGCTATTAACATGGAATGCTGGTCCCAAGCCCAAGTAAAGGAAGAGGGTTCGAGGCAACGTACTTTGTGCTATCCTCAGTAAAACAAAAATAAAACACTAAGATCAAGAAAATAAATAAATATAGTATAGTTGGAGTTATTCCACTATGCTAAATCATAGCTGATCTCTCTTGGTAAGAGGTCCCGCGACAGACCAACCAAGGAAATGCATACAATGTCGTTAGAAACAATCGATTGGATTGAGTCACAAGCCTCGGAAAAATGCTAGGCCGTCCACCTCAGTCGACGCGACAGGACGGGTCCTGTTGAAAACTGGGCAAGGGTTCTTGATACATGGACGGCATCAGGACGTGAGCAAGTTAGTCTGAGCAAAACAAATACGTGTCTGCACACTAAATGTTGGCACCCTAACAGAAAAGATAGAAGAACTCGCAAGAGCCCTTCGGAATAGGTGCATTGATATATGCGCTTTCTAAGAAACTCGATGGTCTGGTGCCAAAAGCTGCGACATCGAACGCGAACGCGGTAAAAATGGCTATAAACTTCTTTATTTTGGTAGCCCACACACTCCTTATGGTGTTGGCATTGAATTTCAGAGGGTTTCCGTGATACCATTAAAGAAGTCGAACGATTTGGTGATCGGCTGATGAAGCTCACCATTACATCAGCTGATCGCACTATTCACTTCTTCACCGCGTATACACCACAAACAGGTGGACCTGAGGCCGAGAAAGATGCCTTCTGGCAACTTCTTGATGAATAGACTTGTCACGTGCCACTATATTATCATTGGCGGCGACCTTAATGGTCATGTGGGCGAAAAAGCAGACGGTAGCAGGTGCGATTGGAAAAAGGGGTTCGGAGCGCGCAATGAGGGTGGCGAGCATATAGTCGATTTTGCGGGCACCCATGACCTTGTACTTATGAATGTATGATTCACAAAACGGTTGTCTCATCTCCCTCCTTATTATAGAGGGAGCAGTAAAACGCAAATTGAGTATATTCTCATAAAACACCGACATTTTACCGTTTCCTATGAGACCATCGCACCTCAACATCAGCCGTTGATTGCCGCCCTGAGAATTGAGTGACTGATAAAACAGCGTGAGAAGGGCACTGACCCACCGCGCATTAAATGATGGCGATTTCTTGAGAAGAAAGAAGAAATAACCTCACTTACGCGATTCCCAACCATTACGAATGTGGAAGAATCGTGGAACCAAATGAAACACACGATCCACAAAGCGGCCTCTGCAACCCTCGGGGCACCAAGTCAGGTAAGCGGTACATCAACCGAGATACTTGGCTTTGGAATGTTGATGTTGAAATGAAGACCCGTGAAAAGAAACGCCTATACCACAAGTTCCTCGAAGATAAAACGCTGGCCAATTGGCAAGCAAAGAAAGCAATCACTGTCACCCGAGCGGATCATTACAAGAATCTTTACGATAAACTGGACACTTGGAATGTCGAGAGAGATCTGTATTGACTTGGCAAAAGCCGAAACGAACGTACACAGGATATCGAAGACTTCTGTTGAGTTAATGGCAAGAACCGTACTTTGCTTACCAACCGTCGAGCCACGACGGATAGATGACGAGAATATTTCGAGCAGATTTCAGCTGAAGAATTTGTTCATCGTCCACTTCGACAATCTTTGCGGACATTTGCAGCAGTTCTACCTATCAGCGCAACTGAAGTCGATGAGGCAATAAAACGAATGAAAGTGGGGAAAGCCACAGGAACTGACGACATCGCAGCTGAGCTCTAGAAAGCGAAGAATTGGCACCCAACACTGTGGCTCAGTGAATTCTTTAATCGGATTATTCAGGAAGGTAGAATACCATCTGACTGGCAACAAAGTACTACGGTTCCAATATGGAAAAAGAAAGGTAGTCCAGCAGAATGCTCAAATTCCCGCCCGGTCCGATTACTTTTCCATACCATGAAGATTCTTGACAAAAGTATTTGCAAAATCGTTGAAATAACTGGGAATCAAGCCAGATTTGTCAAGAACTGCGGAACTATTGACACAAAACATGCATTTCTGGATCCAGAGAAAGCGTTTGACCGTGTGCCACACGAACTCATCTGGTATGCTCTACGAGAAAACTTAGCGCTAGAAGAACTCGTTCGCTGGGTTCAACTGCTCTGCCACGATCCGAAAAGTAAAGTTCGAAGTATGACAGGTGTATCAAAACCGTTCCGTGTCTCTGTTGGTGTTCAGGATGGAAGCGGTCTCTCACCACTCCTCTTTGTTCTTGTTATGGACACTGTCACATGGGACATCTAACGTCCAGCGCCCTATATACTGCTTTATGCAGATGATGTTTCCCTAGCATCTAATAGGCAAAATGATTTCGAGCAACTTATCCAAAAATGGAATGCATGCCTCATGTCTCTGATTGAATCAGAATAAAATTGAATTTTTGACGTCCGATCTCCAGGAAATAGGCACAATCACTGTCAGTGGCAGTGACCTGCCCAGAACTGAGCGATTTAAATACCTCGGGTCAACGCTATCAGTTAATGAAGAACTGCGCTACGAAATTGCTTCACGCATTAACGCAACCTGGATGAAGTGGCGTTCCACAACTGCTGTTTTTTGTGATTGATGTATCAACGAAATCTAATCTCAAATCTAAAATTTACCGCAATGTCTTGCATTCTGTTGTTCTCGATGGTTTTGAGTATTGGGCGACTATAAACTAAGACAATAAACGGCAACTTGCGGTAATGGGGACGAAGATGTTGTATTGGACAGGCGTGACAGGTTTTAATCACATCTGAAATGAGGATATATATCGATATCGATGGTATGATCACGTAATTCGCGCTAACACTTACGAAGATTGGTCTGAACATCAAAGTCGATGGTAAACGACCAAAAGGCCGCCGAAACAACGGTGCCTTCATACGCTGGATGGTGATTTAAAAGCCTCGATATTGCATTCAGATCAGACATTTGATGGAGCGAAATGGCGAAACCGATCACGACGGCTGAAGAAAAAGAAGACGCACCAAGAAGACTACATATAAGAGAAGTAAATCTAGTTTCTAGGCGTTGCGGAATGTGGTGGGGTAGATCCGTGCTAGGTACTAGATAACAAACCGTATGTCGATGACATCTAGATGTGTATGCATGCATCAGACACACAACACCACCAAAACCATCAACGTCGAACATTCGCAAAGGTTTTTTTCTACTATACAAATGCAAACAATGTGCTGGGAGATGTATCTCCTATATATAGTCTGTGCACCTGTGTTACGCGGTGCGTACCACACTACGCTAAAATATCCTTACCATGATTTCGAAGGGGGCGCTAATCACTCAGAGAATATTTCGCAGCAGCGCTTGCCATTGCTGTATAGTAGAATGTTGTGAATTTGACAATTTTAGTTTGCATCCAAAGTGAAATTCCAAATGAACCGGAAACCGGGAACGTGAGGTCATGAAAATATTTAATTACAATTTTCGAGTTTCATCATATATTGTACATTTTTAAGGTTTTGTGTGAAATAAAACCTTATTAGAATCGATTCGATGTCTGTCTGTCCGTCTGTCTGTCTGTCTGTCACACCCGATTTATTCGGAAACGGCTAGACCGATTGTCACGAAAATTGGTAGGAGTATGTAATCTGCCGTTCCCTATACATGCAGCAACTGGCGCCATTTTGTATTAAGTTTAAGAGGGGCTCCCCATACAGGTGAAAGGAGGCTGCAAAATTTTTTTCACAGAATGTAGCCATGTGGGGTATCAAATGGAAGGTCTCAATTAGTACTTTTCGAAACTGGTTCAATATTTTATGTTAGGTGAAACATAGGGGAATGAGGGCTCAAATATGACCCACAAAAAGTGTAACAGGTCTCGTTCTCAGAACCTATCCAACCGAAAAATCCGAAAAAAATTACAGTAGTGCATCTCTATGAAATCTAAGCCTCAAAATATATCCGGTTACGATATCTGCAGAAATAAAGTTAATAATATTATATTTCCACATTTTAGAAATTTGCCCGGCACCCCCCCAAGTACATCGCAGAAGTACAAAATTTAGCATAGGTGTAGTAAAGGACATGGTGCACAATTCGGTCAAGTTTGAAGAAAATCCAGCCATTATTAACAAACTTATAGGGGGTGAAACTTTACAATTTTTTTGTGAATTTCGTGCACTCTACAACCTGCATGACGTCATCACATATCAATTCGTCAATACCACAACGAAGTAAGTTCGTATGAATTGGGTGGAAAAGGATTATTTTGTTTTAGTTTTTTTAGTCATTTGCATATAAATATCAATTATTCCAACGAGACATGTGTGTATGTAGGTATATAGTATATGCATGGTAATGGACTTTGCGGGTAGTACCTAATTCAGATAGATATAAGGTGTAAATCGGAAATATGGGTACGATCAATTTATGTACGTGCCCATATGTGTACAGTACAGTATTTGTTTAGGGTGAGCGTAATATCTGCGGCTGTAATATGTACGTATGCCTCGTAGTTTGGAAAAATATGAAGGGTTATGTTGGATTGGTAGCTATATACGGATAGAAAAATGTGCGTTGAAATTTCTTAGATAAGATGAACACTAAACCTTTATACCCGAAGCGCGAACTTCCGGTATTCCGACTTGTATGAGAGTAGATTTGTTTAAGTATCAAAAAAATATTTTTTTTAAACATCATCATCATCAACGGCGCAACAACCGGTATCAGGTCTAGGCCTGCCCTAACAAGAAACTCCAGACATCCCCGTTTTGCGGTGAGGTCCATAAATTCGATTTCTCTAAAATCTGTCTGGCTTCCTGGCCTGCGCTATCACTTCATCCCAGGCAGGGTCATATTCTTTTTCTACCATAGACTTTCCGGGCTAGATCATCCCCACCAATACGAATTACCCACCGCAACCTATTCAGCCGGATTTTAAGCTGAAATTAGCTCTGTCGGTTGCCAACAACTGTATACAGCTTTCATCGTCGTTGGTATTATCGGTTGTGATGTTCGACCCTAAATAGGAGAAATTATCAACGGTCTCAAAGTTTTAGTTTCCTATCTTTATTTTTTCCGTTTGAGCAACGCGATTTGATGTTCCTGGTACTTTGTTTTTAGGTGTTGATGTTGCCACCAGATATTTCGTCTTGCCTTCATTGATGTGCCGCTCAAGATCTCGCACCATTAGTCGCCAGCTCGATCTGGATGAAGGCGGTTTGTACGTCTCGGGTCGTTCTTACCATGATGTCAATATCGTCAGCAGAGGCCAGTAGTTGTGTAGACTTAAAGAGGATAGAACTTCTCGCATTTACGTTAGCCACACAGATAACTTTTTCCAGGGCTAGACTAAAAAGGGTGTACGATAGGACATATAGGGCATCCCCTTGTCTTAGTCCGTTGTTGATGGTGAATGGTCCCGAGAGTGATTTTGCCGCTTTTATTTGGCCTTGCACATTGGTCAAGGTCAGCCTTTCGTCTTGATACCGAATTCTCTCATGGCCGTGTAATTTTTTCCACGGCTATGTTATCATATGTGGCCTTGAAGTCGATGAAACGATGGTCCAACTGATGGCAACGACAGTTTTCCACCGCTTGCTGCAGCGAGAAAATCTTATCTGTGGCTGATTTGCTTGGAAGAAAACTTATTTGGCATGGTCCGATGATGTTCTGGGCATATAAGGCTATCCTACCTAGCAAAATAGCCGAGATTATCTTATAGATGTTATTCAGCAACATAATACCTTTATAATTGCTGCACTGTGTGATATCTCCCTTTTTATGTATGAGACAGATAATGCCTCTTTGCCAGTCGTCAGACATTGACACATTGTCCCACATCTTGAACATAAGTTGATGAAACGCTTGGTGTAAGTGGTCGCCTCTATATTTAACCGATTCGGCTGTAACTCCATCGGCTCCTGGCGACTTATGGTTTTTAAGCCGATGAATTGCACGGACTATTTCTTCTATGCTTGGTGATGGCAGTTTTTCTCCGTTGTTTTCAGTTGGCGGGACCTCCAGCTCGCCGATATTCTGATTGTTGAGTATTTTATCAACGATACTCAAACCATCACTTCAATATACCCATTCTGCCGAGAATCAGTTTTCTCTTTTTGTCTCGGTAGGATGAGAATCGAGATGTATAACGTTCGATCCAGCTGACCGGACGGTCATGGTATCGCTCATAGATTTCGTCGTTATGTAGGCTACGGAATCGTCCATCCTCATGTAGGGAGCAAACAATTCTTCGGAGGATTCTTCTCTCGAACGCGGACAAGATCAACGAAAAAGTTGCTTTACTTCATTAACATAAGTTTTATTTCATGCAATCCATGAATTACACGGTCTTTTTCTAATTCGGAACAACTCTGTATTCCAATTTGATTACCAAATTTAATGTTGCTAGCCAAAGCGTACACAATTGCTTTTTGTTGTGGTGATATTTCCTCAAATAGCAGACCATGCAATCCCTCTTTTGCTAAACTTCACTACCCCCAATACTTCGATCATTTTTGAAGTTTCGCTGAAAACAAAACCTTATCGAAATCGCAATTTGGTAGGAAGGTGAGAAATGTCGCTTGCATACAGGGAGTAACATCGTTCTAGGATGAGTTTAAGCAGGGTTCCCCATACGTCCAAAAGGATGTAACCATGTGAGAAAAAAATCAATGAAATTAAATGCCCATCATTACTTTTCCAAGCAGATATTAGTTTTGAAATTCGTTGCAGAGGAAAGGAGCGCAGGGGTCCGAAAAGAGTCAATTATTTGAAGGACTCCTGAACTGAAAAATCATCATGGTATCTAGACCTCAAAATACTCTCCGTTACGACATATAATATAAAATTAATAATAGTATTTTATTATATTTTGAAAACTTACTGTAAACCCCCCCTTAAACTCATCTTATATCCGTAATATTTTACAGTAACATGCACTTCAATAGGGAGCGGTGGTAGTGAAAATAATGCCATTACCAACAAAATTAAAGTAGGTCAGAGTTGTCGCTTTCAGGACATAAAAATGTATGTGTGTGTAAGTATCACGTCGTATTGAATATCGGCTATGTTCAATACATATTCACTACGAGCTATATATAAGGGATTGCCTCTGTTATTCCGAAGAAAACGATACCATTCTGAGTGAAAAATTCCGGCCGATATCATTCATTTCCTTCACCTGGAAAGATACGTAAAATGGATTTCAAGGAAAGCGATAAACAACGTTGCTGCGAACTCTTTGAATGAAAGAGTTTTCATAGTGAGGTTAGCACTTGCCGATACTAATTACAAATTGATAACGGTTGATATAGGACACCTTGAAAAATAGCATTGACGGGCCAAGCTTTGTGAGCCAGAACTCAAGAATACATTCGAAATCGCTCCAATTGTCGTAAAAAGCAGCTAAAAAGGGACAGAAATTTGTAGGCTAGCAACCTGCAAATTTTGAAACTTTACTGCTACTGGAACATCAACAACGCCTCAGATAGGGCTGACCTCACGGCTACGAAAACAGACTACGATTAGTTTCTGGAATATTCGCATGCTCCTCGACAACGATTTGATGTATACTCTGGAATGTACACGCTGATGCGGAAGCCAGTTTCTGGTAATACTCTGACTGCAAGATTCCGGTCCACCTTAAGAAGAATCACAACCAACGGATACTTTCAATATGATGGAGAAGGATGCTTTCTAATGATAATTACATACAATGCAAGGGAGACTTCCAAAAGGTTACATTGTCATCATGATGGGTAATCCGAATCCCATAGATTTAGGAGTTGTCTCCTGGATGTGCGTAAGAAGAAAGGCGCTGACATTGGCCTCGAAAATGATCACAATTTGATATGTTAACCGCTTACTTTTGCTTGCGTGTTGGATCCGAAATTTCTCTCAGGGTTGGGAGCTGCAGCTCCCATGTTCAATATCGGTCGCTTGTATGATCCTGATGTCGCGCGACATTGTGAGAACTATCTTTCTGATCGGACAGCATACCCTAACTATCCCGGCTCTTCATCCACGATGACGACCAACTGAAGAGGTGCAAGGAACATTTCACCACGGTTCTTAACCACATCACATCCGGCGCAGTTTTGCTCCTTGTGGAGGAAATGGCCAGTCACCTTAACATGCGGATATGGCCTTGTCCTTGTCCTCCAACCAGAAAAAAAATCATCTTGACAATCAATGCACTCAAACGAACTTTCCATGTCTGACTGGTTTCAGCTTCTCGCTATCTGTCTTCCTGGCTGTGTGTATGTCGGATGTACTTTTCTCCCAAACTAATAGACTGATTCAGATGAAATTCGGTGGGCACATGTAGTCTATGAAATCCTATCCAAATATAGCCGTATGTGGTGTCAAATGAAAGGTGCCGATTTGAATGAGAGACAAGTAACCGATTTTAATCGGGTTTTGTTTTACACAAAACTTCGTTTCGTTTGTTTTCACGAAAATAATCAATTCTCGTGTTTGGGCTCTTTTCCATCCCACAGATTTGCGGAGTTATCCTATCGACACTATTGCTAGAAAGCAATGCTCTTATTTACTGATGTATATCGCTATACATATAGAACATATCTTATATATGAATCATTGGAAATTGTAAATTTTGACCTAATATAACTTTGTTAATAATTGTAGGATTTCCTTGAAACTTCCAAAAGTGATGCACTATATCTTCCTTTATGCTCTAGCCTATTTCCTTCTTCTAGAATGAATTTAAGGAGTCCCTATTGGTAAATTTCTTTAATATAGTAATATGTCGTTCTTAACTCCATTTCATCAGATATCCAAATGGGATGTATTTTCCCGCTGGGATTTTATGTAGATGCACTTTGAAATTTTTTCAGATTTTTCGGTTAAACAGGTTTTGAAAAGGAAAGCTGTTACCCTTTTTGGTACCTACTTTCTAGTTCCTAGTTCCCTTACCTTTCAGCTGAAATGAAAATTAAGCTAGTTCTCAGTAGTACTATTTGGGACTTTTGCTCCCTTAAACTCAACGCAAAATCATGCTACTCGCGGCATATCAAGGGATTCACACAAAATACGTTTTATTTCGCAAACTCCTTGACAATAGGTTCAGCCGTTTTGGAGTAAATCGGGTGTGACAGACAGACTACCTGTCTGTGTCTATATTACTCACATCAACCTCTCTCAAAGAGAGTTACCAATGGTGTATTATTATATTTTTGAATATTAATTCACCTTAGTGTTACAAAATAGTAACAAGTCGGAATACCGGAAGCTTGCGCTTCGGATATAAAAGTTTTGTGTTCATCTTATGTAAAAAATTTCAACGCACATTTTTCTATCCGTATATAGCTACCAATCCAACATAACCCTTCATATTTTTCCAAACTACGAGGCATACGTACATATTACAGCCGCAGATATTACGCTCACCCTAAACAAACAAACTGCCTTTTTCCGAATACTGTACACATATGGGCACGTACATAAATTGATCGTACCCATATTTCCGATTTACACCTTATATCTATCTGAATTAGGTACTACCCGCAAAGTCCATTACCATGCATATACTATATACCTACATACACACATGTCTCGTTGGAATAATTGATATTTATATGCAAATGACTAAAAAAACTAAAACAAAATAATCCTTTTCCACCCAATTCATACGAACTTACTTCGTTGTGGTATTGACGAATTGATATGTGATGACGTCATGCAGGTTGTAGAGTGCACGAAATTCACAAAAAAATTGTAAAGTTTCACCCCCTATAAGTTTGTTAATAATGGCTGGATTTTCTTCAAACTTGACCGAATTGTGCACCATGGTGTTCATTATACCTATACTAAATTTTGTACTTCTGAGTGCCGGGTAAATTTCTAAAATGTGGAAATATACTATTATTAACTTTATTTCTGCAGATATCGGAACCGGATATCCAATATCCAGCCTGGTCCCCACTATTAAGAGCGTCGGCGAGAAGACGCCACTGGTAAATATTGGAGGCGACCCATTTAAGAGGAGCAGTAGAGTCATGCGATCCCCGACAGCAAAACCCGATAATGCTGACAAAATTAGCCAACGCGCCTCGATTAAGGATGCGAGTAGTGAGCCGGAGGCCATAACGAAGCTAGGGACAATGATAAAAAACTCATGGAGTATGTAAACGCTCGACATAATGTCCATCACGCGATTAAAGACCAAGTGCGTGCTATTAGAGCTGCGTATCTTGAAGTACGAGAAGAACTAAAACAAAGTAGTGAAGGGAAGAAACAGGGAGAAACTGCAACACTTCAGTCAACGCCTAGAGTGCTGCTTCCATCCCCTTCACTATTAAGGATTCTCCGGAGCTCCGTAAAAGACCGAGAGAGTCTAATGGGGAACCGGAATCTCCTCGACGTAGCCAAAAACGCAAAATGGAGAAAACGCCTCCGCAGCTAATTCGCGAAAGACTACCAGAGCCTACGGCGAAAGACGGTAACTCCAATCAAGGTTCCACTTGGACTAAGGTGGAAAAGAAGAAAAAGCTGTAGAAGAGAAGCAGGCCCGATGCGCTAATAATAACAAAAACAAGTGAGCTTACGTACGCTGATATTCTGCGCAAGGTCAAAACAGACACCTCGTTAATGGAGCTAGGTGAAAGTGTGAACCGCATAAGGCGAACACAGAAGGGCAACCTATTGCTGGAATTCAAACCACGCGAAAACAAGTCAGAAGACTTGTAGAAAAAAATCGAGTCGTCACTTGGTGAGGCAGCAGAAGTGAAGCTCAGTCAAAATCGTGTGGTTATTGAGTTTAAAGACTTGGACGAGATCACAACGAAGGAAGAAATTTGTCAAGCGCTACGATCCCAGTTGGGAATACAGTCGGTCCAGGAGCGAGATATTCTACGGCTGAGGAAGGCATATGGCGGCACACAAACTGCGTCCATAAGCCTAACACTTGAAGCGGCCAAAAGGGCTATCACAGCCAGTAAAGTTCGGATTGGCTGGGTCGTCTGCCGACTACGAGAGCAGATAACTCTGAAAAGATGTTTCAGGTGTTTGGAATTTGGGCACGTGGCGAAGAAATGTTCTAGCGTTCACGATAGGTCCGACCTGTGTCGTAAATGCGGAACTAAAGGCACATTGCAAAAGCCTGTGAAGAAAAACCCAATTGTCTGTTCTGCGGGCAAATAAACGACATTGACAGCGCCTATGTCACAGGCAGCAGCACATGTCCGGTGTATAGGAAGGCGATCAATACTATGCGCAAATGAGGTTCCTACAGCTAAACCTGAACCATTGCCAAGCGGCTCAGGACCTGCTCTTCCACACGATATTCGAAAACAAAATCGACGTTGCTATTATATACGAGCAGTACAAAAACCTAGACAGTGGAGTATGGATCGCGGATAAGAGCGGAAAAGCGGCGATATGGACATGCGGAAATCGGGCCATAGAAGGAACCACCAAGATCCTCGAGAATGGCTTCACTAGAGCAAAAATAGGCGGAATATCTATTTACAGCTGTTATGCGGCTCCAAGCCTTACGACAGAGGAGTTTTATTCTTTGGTGGAGAGGCTAACAACAGACGCACAAAACCATAGTCCTAAGATAGTGGCTGGAGATTTCAACGCATGGGCTGACGAATTGGGCAGCCGAGAAACGAACGCAAGAGGACGAATATTACTCGAACTCTTTCTCGCCTGAATCTTGTAGTGGCTAACACTGGATGCGTGAACACTTTTCGTAAGAGAGAAATGGGGTCCGTGATAGATGTCACTTTTGTTAGCGATGTTTTAGCTAAGGATCTGCAGTGGTATGTCAGTGACGAATATACACATAGCGACCACCAGGCCATCATTTTTGAAATCAGACATGGAAAACGAATGAAACGGTCTCGGACGAGAGCTGAAAGGTGGGCAGCTAATAGGTTTGACGAGGAGATTTTCGGAGAGGTTCTGCAGCAAAATACAGCGCTTGAAGGAAGCGCAGAAAATAAAGCTCTGCAGATTGGCGAGAAGTTGCGACGAGCATGTGACGCATCCATGCCAAGGTATGTTGTAGAAGCGAGTTCCGAACTTTTGGTGGAATTCTGAAATCGGAGAATGCCGCAAGGCCTGCCTCAAGGCCAGAAGGCGCAGTCAGCGAAATAGAAACCGATCAGGATACGAGCAATTACATGAAGAATATAAAAACGCTCGGAAGAAACTATATGTGGCCATCATGAAAAGTAAAAGCGAACACTTTAAGCGACTGTGTAATGAAGCTGATACGAACCCCTGGGGTGGCGCCTATAAAACCGTAATATCGAAAGTTAAAGGCAAACGCTCCCCACCGATCTCTTCCCCTACTCTGCTTGATGAAATAGTAATGGATCTTTTCCCACAGAATGTGAGTAGCGCTGACCTTCCCACTGTCGAGATAGACACCGCCGAAGTTCCAATGGTAAGCGAAAAGGAGGTCCTCGAAGCTGCAGATAAAATTGTTGGAAACAAAGCACCTGGCTTGGATAGCATCCCCAATAAAGCTCTGAAGGCAGCAGTCAAAATAGCTCCAAATATGTTTGCCGAGGCGTTCACCACATGCCTTAAAGAAGGAGTATTTCCTACACAATGGAAGAAGCAGAAATTAATTCTAGTTCCCAAGCCAAACAAACCTTTGGGTGAAGCTTCGTCCTACAGGCCGATATGCCTTCTAAATAATACTGGCAAACTATTCGAACGAGTAATCTATAACAGATTAATTCGAATTGCCGAAAAGGATGGCGGTCTCTCCGAAAATCAGTTCGGTTTTCGAAAGGGGAGGTCTACAACGGATGCACTTGTCCTAGTAGCTAACACAGCTAAGACCGCACTTGACGAGGGCAAATTTTGTGCAGTGATTACACTTGATGTGAAGAATGCCTTCAATTCCGCTAGATGGAGCAAGATGCTTGAGTCCCTAATGAACTTAGGCGTGGCGAAGTACCTGGTGCGTATTGTTGCCGACTTCCTAATTGATAGGACTCTGTGCTGCGAGTCAGATGAAGGAATGAAATCCTACCAAACGACATGCGGAGTTCCACAAGGGTCTGTCCTAAGGCCACTCTTGTGGATTATTATGTATAACGGGATACTGACCCTAGACCTTCCTACTGGTGTGGCCTCCATTGGTCTCGCGGACGATATTGGTGTGACGGTTGTTGCACGCCTTCTCGAGGAAGCCGAGCTCTATGCAAATGAAGCAGTCTATGAGATTAAATCCTGGTTAGAGAATGCTGGTGTACAGCTCGCAGAGCATAAGACGGAAGTAGTACTTATTACCAAGCGGAGAAAGTGCACTTCCATGAAGATCAAAGTTGGAACGCAAACAATTTATTCCAAGCCTGCACTTAAGTACTTAGGTGTAATGATTGACCAGAGGTTGAATTTCAGATTGCATGTGGAAGGTGCAGCAACCAAGGCATATAACATCGGAGCGCTGGTTGCGAGAATGCTACCAAATATAGGTGGCCCAAGGCCGAGCCGTCGACTCCTTATTTCAAGGGTGGTCAGTTCGATTCTACTGTATGCAGCCCCAGTATGGGCAGATGCACTGGAAAATACAATAAAAAAGATTGGAACTGCGTATCGCATAAGTATACTCCGAACATGTTGCGCTTACAGAACAATTTTTAATGAAGCAGCTTGCGTGATAGCAGGAATGATCCCGATTGAGATTCTGGCGAAAGAAATACAACGACTTTACGATCGAACGTACCTCACCGGAGAATCTCCTGCCCGTCGGCGACAGTTCGCACGAGCTGAAACTGTCGCGGAATGGCAAGAGAAGAGGGACGAGTCAGAAAAAGGCCGTTGGACTCACAAAATCATATGGGATATCCGGAAATGGATCGAGCGACCTCACGGCGAAGTAGGTTTCGACCTAACTCAATTCTTGAACGGACACGGAGGCTATCGAGCATATCTGTATCGATTTGGGCGTGATGATTCGCCATATTGCCCACAGTGTGCAAACATTCCAGAGGACGCAGAACACGTCTTTTTTCACTGCCCCAGATTCGAAACCCAAAGGGCTACATTAGAAGCTACAACCGGGGAGCACTTTACACCCGAAAATATCATGGAGCTTATGGTGAAAGCCAAGGGGATATGGACCGAAGTTGAAAAAGTTATTACAGCCATCGGAAAGAAGCTTGGGCAGGAGGAAGTCATCCGAAAGAATGAACGCGAGAGGAACACGAATGTTGACATGAGCGCAGAATAAATTCTGATCCAGCCCCGCGACGTAATACCAAATGGGAGTCCCGCGGGGAGAGTGGAAGGAGAAGGAGGTGGTTTTAGTGGGTAAGAGTCCCACATAACCGTGTGGCAGGAGCCTGCGGTAGCTTTTGAAGCTTTCCACCTTCCATCGGAAAAAAAAAAAAAAGACAGACAGACAGACGGACAGACAGACATCGAATCGATTCTAATAAGGTTTTGTTTCACACAAAACCTTAAAAAACGAAAATAATTTCTTTATATTGTAATATTTTGTTTTAGTTTAATAAATCGTAATGAAACTAACAAATTTTAAGTGCAGATACCACAATATTTCCAGATTTCATAATAGTCGATTCATTACTTTTTGAGCTAGAATTGCTGTAAATGTAGAAAACGTCATTTTGGAAAAAGCGCTTTCGAAAAAAAATTATTTGAATAATTCCATCTTTGATATGAAGACACTTATCACTCTAAATTGCGAACAAAATATAGTAACAGCAAATACAAATTCACTTTTCAAAAGTATAGACGCCACAAGATACGCTAGGACATAAAGACCCCATCTCCTGGGCGTCCGAACATGAGCGTGTACCTGGTAATCCCTCAGTTCTAGGCTCATAAAATCTAAAGGAACAGGAATTTCGCTCTGAAATTTTTACAGTGTATTCTAGGATAGCTAGCATCTGTCTAATAAAAAGAAAGTCGATTCCTAAAACCTCTTAATATGTTTTGCCCCTTTAAGCTATCGGTTTCTAAATAAACGTGTTTACAATGGTCTTTTCAACAGTAACTCGTTCTCTTCGTAAAAATTCATCGACTTTCCATAAAAGTTTTGATATGTAAACATTAAAGTTCCGTTTATTATAAAATCCACAGTGACAATAACTGAATAAAAACAGGTCATAAAACTTTTCCAATAGATACAGATTTTCTATTATGTAAAGACATTGATATCACCAGCCCATCAATATCAAGGGTCGTCTTTTCTTAGAGATTTTCAAATTAAGTCCAAGAGTTGCTTCCATATTTAATGATTGTGAATGACATTGAATTTAATAAATGAATATGGCATGCTGAAAAGTCAAACACGTTTCTACGAATTCGTTTCTACATGAGTGGCATCAATTTTATAAATGTACATACCAACCATAGCATAGCAACCGCAGCATTTGCATGGATGCTGTCCTGTCACTCTTTTATGCCTTTATGTGTTGACCCTGTAAATGAAGAAGGTAAAACTTAAAAAAAAACATGAAGTGACTTGCTATGAATACAGTGCTTTAATTCACAGTTCTGGGCTACAACTTTAGGTAATTGGAAGGACACAACCAACTAGGCCCCGATTTGATACAATGAACAAGGATTTTCTGAAGAAGTCACGAAGAGTTCAAGCACCAACAGTTGAATGGGTTACTTTCTAAACAAATCAATGACATCGAGGCAGAATTTGGAAAGAAAAAAATAAGGAAAATATTATTGAATATCTTTTTTAGGTTCAAAAAAGGGTTTCTGGGCTTACTTTGATTTTTAGATCTATTTAAATTTAATCTGTTGGCTTTCAAAATTGAACATGGCGAGGGACTAAGCTGGAAGAAAAATTGAAACGCATTGTATTCAATTATCAATCACTTAAATTTTATAATAAATCTGCTCAAAGAAAATAGGGAGAGCATTCCATGTGAAAACCAATGCAGATTTTTTTTGTTTTTAAATAGAACCGTATGGTTGAGTTAGCGTGCCAACCACACTTTATGACCTTTGCCGCTTTCTAGAAACCTCTAAAAATGGGCCAAATAATAATAATAGTAATCGTTGGCACAACAATGTGTTAGAGCACTTCATTCAAGACCTTAACGGTACACTGCAGAACACTGTAGGAGGCAATGTGGTCAGCATTACGCTCGCCCGAGATTATTACCCTGATTGGACTCAGATACTCATTCACAACTGAGTCGACTGGTATCCGACGTCAAATCACGATACAAATTCCTCTGCCACCAGCGAGATTTGAACCGCGACCTTCGGTACGACAGCCTTGTGCTCTAACCACTCAGCTATCCGGACACAAAAATGGGCCAAAGGGGTAACAAATCTTGTAAAGTCGATGGGATACCGGTCTAGCTGTGAAAAAAAAGTTTACCTTACAAATCTCTCATATACGTTGGCTCTTGTATGAAAGAATACCTGACGACTGACGCAAAAGTATTATAAATAAACTCTGGATTACAGAAGCATTTCATTGTGTGATTCAAAACCCTCATGAAAATCATTGAAAAAGGACTAAGGCGGCATATGGAAAAGATTATTGCTGGATACCAAGGTGGATTCGAAACTGGACAGTCTACAACTGATAAACCGGTCTAGGTTCGCAATGACATGACGATATGACAAATGCCGGGAATTTAATATTGAGGTAACATACTGGACAATAATCTATTAAACTCGTACGAATGACAAAACTTCTTATGAATAACACAGAGTCTCTGTTCTCTGAAGATATTTTACTAGAAAACCTAGATTATGGTCTACGTATATGGAATTTAGGCCCCAAAATATGCACTCCGCATTATGATATCTACTCAAATAAAATTACTATATATGGTAATATTTATTAATACTCTATTTTTCTGAAATTCTCATCGGTTACATCACCATAGAGTTATAAAACTACTGATAATTTCTCTTGGAGTCACTTGAAAACGGACAGCAAGTAAGGCGATGAGATTCTGAGGTGAATCATTATCATCAACAGCGCAACATCGGTATCCGGTCTAGGTCTGCCTTAATAAGGAACTCTAGAGTTCCCGGTTTTGCGTCGAGGTCCACCAATTCGATATCCCTAAAAGCTGTCTGGCGTCCTGACATACACCATCGCTCCATCTCAGGCAGGGTCTGCCTCTTCTTCTTTTTCTACCACAGATATTGCCTTCATAGACTTTCCGGGCTAGATCATCCTCATCCATACGGATTAAGTGACCCGCCCACCTAAACCTATTGAGCCGGATTTTATCCACAACCAGATGGTCATGGTATCGCTCATAGATTTCGTCGTTATATAGGCTACCGAACTGTCTATTCTCATGTAGGTGGCCAAAAATTCTTCGGACGATTCTCCTGTCGATCGCGGCCAAGAGTTCGCAATTATTCTTGCTAACAACCCAAGTCTCTGAGGAATATATGAGTGCTTGAACATTATGGTCAGACGTTTCGAGCGGAACAGTTTTCGTAAGCTGAAATAGGCTCTGTTGGCTGACAACAACCGTGCGTGGATTTCATTATCGTAGCTGTTATCGGTTGTGATTTTCGACCCCAGATAGGAGAAATTATAAACGGTATCAAAGTTGTATTCTCCTCTCTTTATTCTTCCCGTTTGAACAGTGTGGTTTGATGTTGTTGGTTGGTTTTCGATGCTGACGTTGCCACCATATATTTTGTCTTGCCTTCCTTGATGTGCAGCCCAAGATCTCGCGCCGATCGACGCCTGCTCTATCTGAATGAAGGCATTTACCTCAACATCACGGATCACTTTCTCAAGGGTCGGGTTAAAGAGGATGAATAAAAGGGCGTCGTAGACAGTTGATAATGTCGAATGGTTTTGAAAGTGATCCTGCTGCTTCTGCTATCAGCTATCACATTGGCCAGGGTCAGTCTCGTCAGTCTTATCAATTTCGTCGCGATACCGAATTCTTTCATGGCCGTGTATAGTTTTACCCTGGCTGTGCTATCATAGGCGGCTTTAAAGTCGATGAGTAGATGGTGCAACTGATGTCCAACAGTTTTTCCATCGCTTGCCGCAGAGAGAAAATCTGATCTTTTGCTGATTTGCCTGTAGTGAAGCCTCTTTGGTATGGGCCATTGATGTCCTGGGCGTATGGAGCTATTCGGCCTAGAAAGATAGAGGAGAATATCTTGGTGGTATCTATGGTACTCAGCAACATGATACCTCTATAATTGCTGCACTGTGTGATATCTCTCTTTTTATGTATGAGACAGATAATGCCTCGTTGCCAATCGTCAGGCATTGATTCGCTGTCCCACACCTTCAGCACAAGTTGATGAACCACTTGGTATAACTGGTCGCCTCCATATATAACCAATTCGGCTGGTAATTCCATCGGCTCCTGGCGACTTATGATTTTTAAGCCGATGAATTGCAGGGACTGTTTCCCCTATACTTGGTCGTGGCAGTATTCGTCCGTCGTCTTCAGTTGCCGGTACCTCCAGTTTGCCGATGTTCTGGTTGTTCAGTAGCTCATCAAAGAACTCAACTCATCGCTCGAATATGCCCATTCTGTCGGAAATCAGATTTCCCCTTTTGTCTCGGCAAGATGAGCATCGAGGTGTATAAGGCTTCATCCTGCTGACTTGTTGGAAAAACTTCCGTGCCTGGTGCGATTGCTCCCTGTACTTTTCTAGTTCACAGACTTATCGGTTTTCCCAGGCTTCCTATTTCCGTCTGTGAAGTCGCTTCTCCGCTCGAAGGAGTTCGTGATAAGCCTCTACGTGCGCCCGCCTTCTTTGAGAATGCAACATCACTCAATGTGCAGCATTCTTCCATTCCGTTCCTAGGTAACATTCATCGTCAAATCAGCCGTTCCGACTCCTTTTGCCGCTGGGGCCAAGTATCTTTGTGGCCGTATCAATGATAACGTTCTTCAGCTGGTTGTGAATATCTTATGTTGATGCTTCATCTCCAGGATCTCTGTTGACTGCTGTTATTGCGGCATCCATTTCCCTTTGATAGGTGTCGCGAAGTGCTGTGTTGTGGTTGGCTTCAGGTTGGTGTCGTAATTCGAGCTCGGAGCACCATGCCAATGAAATAGTGGTCCGAGTTTATATTGGCCCCCCTATATCTGAGGTGAACAGATCTAGCAAATAGGGAGTTTTCACACGGCCATTCAGATTCAGAAAATGGAGGAGCAAAGGCTACGCGAAACTATCATCAGACGTGCTTTAATGTTTGGCTAACAAAAGCGCAACAAAAGCATCTGAAAATAACGTTAACATTCATCATTCAACATCACTGTGTCGTGCGGTGCATACTTTGTCCGACACGGGAGGTATCGGACTGGAGAATTAGATATAATAAGGATTCGTAAGAAATCTTTGTCGTATCCATTCTAGTCAAACTTCGTAGACGCTTCGTCCTACTGTGAAGGTCAGAGCACACGCCGAGGGTCGATTTAAGCAGTGGAGGAGGGTTCAGAGAAGAAGCCGGAATATTTTCAGCCGATTAAGCTGATGTGTAAACATACAAATATAGTTTAAAGCCCAGGAAGGATGCGTTTCTTAGAAATCAATCATCACTTTGTCGCACAGCTTGTGACGAATATCCGATTTCCAGGATGTTCGAATTCAATAATTCCAGTTGCTCGAAAGAACTGACCCACCGGAAAGCCATAGGAGACAAAGATGATTTCATTTTCGGTTAGAATATTGGTTCTCAACTTAGAGTGATTGGCCATTTTGTCAATGGGAAGATCAGTCTGTACTCGCAGCCGTAATAAAAGCAAGAAGAAGAAGAACACTGCACCTTAAATATGGTAAATTCCGTATTGTATGATTATACACGACTCTTCAATTTGCTCTAAGTATTGGAGCCTTAGCGCATCCTGCTTGAAGCCATCATCAGCGCTCGCAGTTCCTGATGTTTGTTGATATTAGCACTAAAGTCGGGACCTTATGGTATGGAAAAATAACCGGATCGGACGGTAATTTGAAGATTCTGCTGGACTACTTTTCTTTTCTATGTTGGAGCTACGGTACTTTCTTGCTAGTCAGATGGTGGTCTAATGCGTTCCGGCTCTTTGCTTTCCAGAGCTCATATGTGATATTGTCAGGTCCTGTTGCTGTTGGTTTCCGCAATTTTTTTCTATTTGTTGCTTTGTCGACTTCAGTTGCGCTGACAGCTGAAATTGCTCCAAATGTCACTAATACTTGCGAAAGTGGAGGATGAACAAATTCTTCAGTTGAAATCTGCTCGAAATATTCTCGCCATCTATCCATCGCGTCTAGTCTGTAGTTAAGCAAAGTAGCGTTCTTGTTATTGACGCAACAGAGGTGTTCGATATCTTGTGTGTATTCACGTAGGCTTTTGATAAGCCGATACAGATCTGTCTTGCACGCCTAGTGGCCAGTTTATCATAGAGATCTAGTGAAACATTCAAAAGAATTGAAGTTTAACTGTGAATGACGCAACGCTTGTCGAAGGTATACGAGGAGTTGGCTTGGATCACACAAATGTTCAAGTCGTTATTATTCGCCCAATATACTATAATTTCAAATGCCGTACATCGCGCGGAAGACTTAAGAGATAGGCTTTATTAAATCTTAGGATTCGCAGCATCGAGGGATCGGTTTCTTTTTAATTACATAATGTGAAACAGATAGGGTTGGAAGCAAACGAAATAATAATCCAGCCGTTATACGTTTTTGATACCCAGTGATATGCTAATCTGCTTGAATACTTTGTCTCATCTGTAGAGTTAACTTCCATATTTAGAAAGGTAAACAATAGGAGATCATCCAGTATGGATGGCATTCCCAACATGGTCCTCAGGCATTTACCAGACAATGCCATTCGTAATTATTGCATTTTATTCAATAATTTATTGAACAATTCCTTCTTTCCAGGACAATGGAAGAAAGCCCGAGTATTCCCGATTTTAAAGAGAGGGAAGGATTCATCCAGTCCTCAAAGCTACCGTCCAATCAGTTTGCTGCCTAACATCAGCAAGGTGTTTGAGGTTTTGGTATTGAAAGCCTTGAACGGGCATATCAAAAAGAATGAATTATTGCCGAACGCGCAATTTGGATTTCGATCTGGACATTCGAAAATACATGCAATAACGAAGGTAACGTCTGATATTTGTTGGCGGATTAACAATGGTGAGTGCATAGGCGCTTGCCTTATAGACATGGAGAAAGCCTTTGATACCGTCTGGATGGATGGACTGATTTTCAGGCTCCTGAAGAATGAGTTTCGCAGCCACCTCGTAGCAATGATGTGTAGTATGCTGTATGGCAAGTGCTTTGTCATTACGGACGGAAATGGATCACAGCAAGGGACAGTGACTGCGCCTACAATTTTTGCGGGATTTCCCGGCGAATTACTCAACTTTTTCGATTTTAAAAGGTCGTTGGTTGCCTTTGCTGACGATCTGATAGGCTACACGGCACACAAGAAGGTAACTGAGGTGCAAGTTGAACTTGAGAAGATGTTCAATGATATTAAGTTCTTCACGAACAGTTGGCGAATGAAAATCAATGCGCAAAAGTGTGAAACGATTCTGTTTCGAAATTTCTGGGCGTATGCCAGTAGGAACTCGAAAAGGAATTGGAAAGATTTCCATATTGTCGTGAACGAGGATAGTTCTGAGCGAATTCCTCATAAGAAGTGCGTTAGATACCTGGGTGTGCGTCTTGACGAGCGTCTCCGATTTAATGAGCACGCGCTAGAAAACGCTCGGAGCGCATTGATGTCTCTTCGAAGACTCTTTTATGCTCCACATCTTAGCCGGAAGGTTAAGATTATTTGTTATTTTACTTTGGTTAGACCGGTGCTCACCTACGGGTGTGCTATCTGGTTTAATTTGAGTGTTAGCCAAATGGAGAAAATAAGGATCTTTGAAAGGAAATGTCTGCGTGCTTGCACGGGGCTTAATAGGACTGCTTCGTCAAACTATGAGCTATGTAACTAATGAAGTGATGTACGCAGCTGCTGCTGTACCAAGAATCGACACAGTTGTCGTCAGATTGATTCGGAATCATATAGTGCGATCTGCTTTGCATGGTGAGAACTCTTGGGTTCCGTAGCCGTTCTACCCAAAAGATGGGTATTTTGAGAAAACTTTCACGACAGGCTTCATTCCTCCCGAAGCGTTGGTGTATCTTGACAGGAATGGTCTAATTCTTGATTCTGACAAAAGGATAGAATACCCCCCGAATTTGACAGGGGGTGGCTCCGGGATTCGACTGGAGATACTCCAGAGCGAGAGCAATTGATATTAAGCGGGATGAAAAAGAGAAATCCTGGTACTGGTGGCTGCGAGATGCCGGTTAGCGGTGGCCGCGCTCACTTCTGCCATTTGTTTCTTGGTGGGGCTTTGTAAATATGTACATATTGAACATATTGATTTTACCTCCAGTTGTAACTTATACATACATACGTTATTATTCTTTGTTTCTTTGTAAATATTACAACTGTTATTATTACCTTTTATCTCTATGGATGTCATTGTAAAAAAAAAAGAAAAAATATATAATATAAAATATATAATTATGATAGTTTTAAG
This sequence comes from Hermetia illucens, assembly GCF_905115235.1. NCBI lineage: Eukaryota > Metazoa > Arthropoda > Insecta > Diptera > Stratiomyidae > Hermetia > Hermetia illucens. The sequence goes on along the minus strand of NC_051851.1, from coordinate 125,671,775 downwards.
AACAATAATTTAAGTTAAAAGTATCTTTTGAAGCGATCAAACATTTATTATTACTTTTACATTTTTTTATTTGCCACTAAGGCCAAGTGAATTTTGTTGGGTTTTTGACCATTTCCGACAACTTATTGTAAAATTAGATTTTTATTTCTTAGTGTTTCTCTTCTCTGCCTGTAAATCGTTATTCGAAAACTTTGAGAGCCCACAGTGGCTATTAGATTTAAGTTATTTTTGTTATTTTAAAAGATTATTTTTTATTGTTCATTTTTCCAATCTATATATTATTTTTACCTATTTCTTGAAAATAAAAATGATTTTAAAAACTAAAACTAGAAGTGGTCAGGTTGATATGATGGATGGCTTAAATTTAGTGGCGGGTTTGCTGGGTCTTTGTATTCATTTCCAATCTATAAGCTTTGAGATGATTGGGCCAATTATTAATCGCTGTACACACTATGCCCATAGGATAATTCTCCACTGCTTATTTAAAAACCTCTTAATGTTCAATGTTTGGTGTCTTTTGGAGCACACTATGTCCTCTAAACCTAGCCATAATTTGTAGTCCAATGGATTAAGATCTAGATTACCAGAAGGCAAATTGTCTGCAGAAAGAAAACTGCAACGTCGCTTTCAAATCATATTTGAGTTGAGCAAGTCTTATGTGCCGGGGCTGTTGCAGCGATAAATACTGAGTTTTGAAAAAGGATTGACTGAGAGGTTTAAGAATGGCTTCAAAGAGCTAGCTAAGTACTGACCAAGGGAATAAGTAGCTTCCAAAATAAGTACTTATTTGCAAAAATAAAAATTTACTTGTGAAGGAGAACCTATGCATTTAAATTCTTCAAAAATCCCTGCTTGGTACACTACTGCTGAAATTGTCACTCCTTTCTCGCAGAAATATATACTTGTGACACCATAGTAGTTAACATCCCACCGAAGGATCACTGGGACAGGATGGTAACCTCGTTGGATTCTTACTACTAATTTTAAAGCTTCCTTTGACAATTGCGCATACACTCTACCATTATGCTTACCTCCTCTACGGTGATTTTCTTTTTGTCAGAAAAAGAATATAATTTGTTGTTTGTTGCCTGCGTACTTATGGAAAAGCTTTCTACATTTTACAACCCTATTTTTGATTAAGCCGTGTCAGTAAATGTTCTGTTTTTTAAAAGCTGTTGATCCTAAGCCTGCGTAGATAATGCAAGACATTGAAGTTTCCATTATTCAGATTTCACGGGACACGATAATTGAACATCGATCAATTTTATGGCATGCCGTGTCCTTACAGTACGTGATCTTCCCAATTTTTGAAGGCCTTTCACATCACCTACTTACGGCTTATATCAAGTGTTTTAGTGTTTGGAATATCGCATTTTTTCCATTCCCCAATTATGTAGCGCTATTATAGCAATTCTATTATCTTTATCCATCCACCCCATTACGAAACAAAAACAAGTCGGTAAACCGAAAGCTGGACGCTTCAGGTACGAAAGGTTTTGTGTATTTCTTAGTACGTAGCACGTAATATATCCATATACTCGTATTATGTGAGAGTATCCTCTTTCGGGTGATATTGACATTCATAGTCTTGAATTTTCAAAGAAGCAACAAATTTGAGGTATTATAACTTTGTTAGTAATAGTGCAATTTCCACCAAACTTGGTAAGATCATGCTCTATATTATAGGCTATATCACTGCAAAATTTCATGGTACTACATCGGATGAACTTAACCAATTACAAAAAATTGCATTAAAATACTATTATTAACTTTATTTAAACAGATATCGGCATGGAAGGTATTTCGGAGCCCAGGCACCATATAGTGGCAGCCTCCTGATTTTTTTCAGATTTTTCGGTTCGGTAGTTTCTGAGAATGGCCCCCTTAAAGAAGACGTAAAAGGATGTGATTCACTGTATGCGTGAGCGTTCACAGTTTCCACCTTTCTACCAAATTTGGTGTCAATCGCTATAACCGTCTCCGAGAAAAATGCGTGTGACAGACAGACAGACAGTAAACCGATTTAATAAGGTTTTGTGTTTACAAGAAGCATTGCAATGCTGGTAAAACATTCTGTATGTTTTCGTAGTATTTACTTTCTATCTGGAACGGAGTTTTTTTTCCATAGTCAGATGAGACCATGACACACTGTTGGAGGTAGTTTGCAATAAGGAAAGTCGAGGTTCTACTTTCCCCATTTTATAGACGATTTAATCTCTTTTCGCAAAAAATTGTGAGTTGAACATCGATGAATACTTGAATATAGTGATAGGCGGCCTCGATTTCGATGCTATCATATATTAGGATTCAAAATAATTACTCACAGATTTTCTTAAATTTTCAAATAATGTTTTTGTCAAACACGAATCTCGTGCTAATCTGTACTATTATTAGGGCATAAAAGAAGGCTATTTGAATAACGGACAATATTTCAATATTCAGGTTGGGAAAGTATGGCTGGGTTGTTCTGCAGAAACTTTCTCTGGGGTAGACATTTTTACTTAACTTCATCCTAAGCCATAGCCGCTAATATATGTAGTAATGTCCAATTACCCTTTTTGTTCGTTTTCAGTTGTCAATATCAATTTAGTTTTGGTTTAAGGTGATGCAATACTTTTTTAAAGCTGTCTGACTCTGAGAAAATGTTTGAATTTTAGCGCGCCTACATTTCTTCCATGGATTTTTCTTTACACAAAAATGCAAGAATACACACGTGTCGTTCTTTGGATTCATTTCATGTATTCCCGCCTTGACTTGAACCTTCTGTGTACCATGAGTTTTTAGATAGCTCTCCCCCTAATAATTCTAACCCTGCCAAATTATTCATTTTTCGACTTAAGAGGTCCGACAAACTTTGGTAACATGAAATTATTAACTGCTTCTTTCTCTCTTAGGATATCACTTTGTCGTGATTGGGTAGCCTGTAGCAATTCACTATTGCACCTAGGGTGTCCAAAACATAAATACAGAAGCTTCAGATTTTGACAATCCAATTGATAAAGAGTCACAAACTTCGAATCAAGCCCAACATTGAACAAACAAATCGGGTTTTGGAGGCCTCACCCGATTTATTTCCACAGATGGTGAAATCTTTGGAAGACATGTTCATGTACTTAGTGTCTCTAGCAGGGCAAGAAAGAAACGTGCAGGAATTCCTATAATATGAGAAATTGGCCACCTATTCGTGGCCAAGTTGCACAATTCTTCCAGAAAACAGAAGAGAAACGCTAGTTAGTGGGAAACTACAGACTAAATCTAGTCTAACAGAACCTTTCCTACTACTTCTATCAGGAAAAGGGAAGAAAGACAAACTGATGGTGTGAAAGGCCCATGGTGTAATAAAATCAGTGGTATCGTATTAGTAAATAAGGTGGAAGATAATCAAGAGGGCCTGTATTCAGATATCAACCATGCTGATACAATTCAGTCTATCAGTCATTTTATAACACCACTTTAATGTTAAGGAACAAACGTCGAAATTACCTCTCTGTACCTACCCTATTATTCTAAGTTAGCCAAAGTCAACAGGGAGATAAAGAGATACTATGGTGCTCTGCATATTTTCCCTATGACGCAGAAGACGTTTCCAGTGGAACATTCATCAGAGCTATTCAATATGCCAAAAGTAGAGGCATGGGGGTAAAGCAGGATGTGATGTCAACGCTTACCACATATGCTGGGGAAGTTCGAACATCAATGTAAGAAGATCAAGACTACTGGAGTATCTAGTACCGTGGTCAGGCGAGAGGTCATTGACATCACGGTGCCATCTCCTGACATCGCGGCTCTGATCAGAGAGTGGAGAGTATCAAACGATAACAAACTCTCAGATCAGAGACGCATTGATTTCGTAATGGGCATGGATCCACCTCCACCCACTAAATTTCGGAATCCACGGAAGACAGATTGGGTGATGTATAAAATAGAATTGAGCGTCAAAGTCACGATCCCTGGGAAGCGCATCAAATCCATTACTGGAATTGAGAATACAACGCAGATGATCACAACTAGCATGAGAGGAGCTTACGAAGAAAGCTGTCCACTCAAGATGCCAAAGAAGGGTAAAACACCATGGTGGAACTCGGATTTGGCAAAACAGAGGAGAACGACGAGCATGCTCCTCAATCGTGCTCTGAAGTATGATTCAGGCGCTAGCTGGAGTCGCTATAAAGAAGCACAGAAGGCTCTAAAGAAGAGCATAAGATCGGTTAAATGATCATCATGGAGACGCTTTTGCAAAGAGACAAACTCTCTTGAGGCAACCTCCAAGCTGAAGCGGATTCTAGTCAAAGAATGTAGCCAGAAACGGCAAACCATTTGCTTGAAGTGCACTTCCCAGGTTCTCTCCCCACTGGTATGGCTCTTGGTAATGGATACACTGCTGTGGCTCCTGAAGGTGAGAAAGTCTTCGTGGAAGCATTTGCGGACGATCTAGCCCTAATAATTATTGGCACGTTTGGGGACACAGTATGTGACCGCTTGAATGCTGCATGAGATCCACAGATAGTGCCTCCGCAATGGGCTCACCGTGAACGCTAGGAAGACTAGACTAGTTATGTTCATTAGGAACGTCAGTTGGAGCAGCTATCCGCTATCCACGTTAGCAGGGGCGGAAATCCAGCTGGCACAAAGAGTCAAGTACTTAGAAGTATATTTCGACTCCAAGTTAACGTGAAAGCATCATATCCAGGAACAATATCAGAAATCCGGCAGATTGCTCTGGTAGTGCTGGAATGTGATAGGTAAGACCTGGGGACTTTTACCCAAACGGATATACTGTATGTATACATTCATAATAAAATCTATTTTGATGTATGCATGCATTGTCTGGTGGCCAAGACTGAACTTTGCTAACAGCAGGAAGCTCTTAACGCAAATTCAGAGATTTGGTCGCCTAAGTATTACTGGAGCAATGAGCACTACGCCGACTGCGGCGCTTGAAGCTGTCCTAAATTTACCCCCCATTCACTTGAATGTGAACCGGAAACGGAATAGAGAAATTTGGACTCTTGCTGGCAGGCGAAAATTCTTGTGAAAGAGCCTAGGGCCAATAGAGCGCCATTTTTGTTGTCTCTTAAGAAGTAGAATGAGAGAGTGAACTTTCCGAAAAGGACGAAGTCTTTGAAAGCAGGGACAGCGACATAGAGCAGGATTATGACGACGAATACTAATATGAAGATGTTGAACCTGGAGTATCTTCAGACACTGCATATTTCGCCACTAAAGATCAGACAAAATCCAGTGTGAAATTCCGACATGAAACATTGTGCACCAAAAATCAGGTCCACTTCGAAGCACTGGAACATTGTCGATTGTGCCAACATTCAAGTGTCTTTTCACGACCGAAATTGTTGATATTATTGTGCGCCATACAGATAAAAAGCAGTCTCGGTGTATGAAAAATATAACCAGGAAAATCTTATGAAGAAGCAGCGTACGTGGAAAGACGTCACACCAAGCGAAATCTATGGATTTCTGAGGATCCTTATCATGTCGGGCGCAAATAATTTAAACGCAGATCATATAAGTGACTTGTGCAAAACGATTGCATATCCTTTGTATCGTGCAACTAAATAGATTTTGGAATATCCTTCGATTTATTCGCTTTGATGATGCGAGCACCAGAGAGGTGCGCATAAAAAAGGATAAAGCATTACCAATACGAGACTTATGGACAATGTTGAATGGCCATCTGCTAAAATTATACAAACCAAAGGACAAAATTTACCCAGTACATAGCATCAAAGCCACCAAAATATGACATAAAGGTTTGGTGGATATGTGAAACTGAGAATTCCTACCCATTATCTGGACTACCATATACTGGTTAATCCGTCAATGAAGGCGGAAGAGCTGGTGGTACCTTTTCGAGGATTGGGCAGAAATATAACGATGGACAATTTCACCTCATTACAACACCTTCTGTCATGGAATTTAACCATTGTAGACACTTTGAGGAAAAATAAAACGTATATTCCCATCAAAATAAAAGCCGAGAAGAATCGAGAACTATATTCATCTACATTTGGATTCCTGGAAAAATTAACAATGTGTTCAGATGTACCAAAAAGAAATTAAGCTGTGATATTGTTATCCACTTTTCATTCAGATATGAATACTAAAATAAAACAAAAGCAGGTGTCGATACAATGGACCAAATACAACGACAAACAAATCGACGGTCTTTAGTTTTTTTTATAATATGCTAGATTTGGGTGCTCTGGCCGCATATATTAAACATTTGGAAATAACAAAAGGATTTTACAGCTGAGTGACGAGTTGCGTATGCCGCTTATCCAAGGTAGATCTGCTAACAACCAAGCAACGAGATAGTTGGGGTCGTGCATTTGCCCCATTAGTACCTTGCACGTAATAACATTTAAAATCTTGAATTTGCAGAGAAGCGACAAATTTGATCTTTTATAATTTTGTTAGTAATAATGCGATTGCTAGCAAACTTGGCAAGAAGCTCTATGTTCTAGCCTATATTGCTTCAAAATTTCGTGGTTCCTGGATAAACGTAAGGGGGGTTTTGCTGCCAATTACTAAAAATTATAGTAATATACTACTATCAACTTTATTTGAACATATATCGTTTCGGAGCCTAAGCACTATATAGTGGAAGCCTCTTGATTTTTTTTCATATTTTTCGGTTGCGTAGTTGAGAATGGGTCCGTTAAAGAAATGATGACCCCCCGCATTCCTCCCCTTACCAATAAACGTCAAAACTAATATCGTCTTCGGAAAGTACTAACCGAGGCCTTTCATTTGAAACCTCACATGACTATATTTGATGCAAAAAATTGTACACCCGCTTTTGCATGTATGGGGACCCTCCCTTAAAGTCAGTGTAGAATTATGTAATTCACTGCATGCGTGAGCGTTCACAGTTTCCACCTTACCACCAAATTTGGTGTGAATCGCGACAGCCATTATGAAAAAATTGCATGTGACGGACAGACATATAGATAGACAGACGGTAAACCGATTTTTGTTTTGCACAAAACTTTAAAAAGGAGAAAACCCGGAAAATCTTGCATCGATTGTACAAACCCCGTATGTAACAAGCATTCTTAAACTTTCACAAAATGCATAAAGTGTTACAATGAAGAAAACTAATATAAAAAAGATATCAAATAAATAATCATTTATTATTTGTCTATTGCTATTGCTACAAATCAAGCGGCTGAGACAATTGTCATGACATTTGCTGGAAACATGTGGCCTGTTAATCCCTTTACTATACATACAGGAAGGGCCACCATTTTCTTTTTGGAAAGTTTGAAGAAAACCCAATTATTGTTAACAAAGTTATAGGAGTTAAACATTTTGTATTTCACGATAATTTATCACTATCTAAAACGTGTATGACTTTATCATCATATAAAGTGAACTCATATGAACGGCGGCGTTGAATGTATAGTATCACGAAAAATTTTGAATTTTTAGCCATGTACGAATGGAAAAACGTTCATAGAAAATTTCTCACACAAAATGAACACAAAACCTTTATACCCGAATCGTTCAGTTTCTGGCATTCCGAGTTGTTTGTCTCTTTCGGTAAGGGAATTAACCAGTTAGCTTTTTAAGGTTTTGTGTAAAACAAAACCTTATTAAAATCGGTCTGTCACACGCATTTTTCTCGGAAACGATTATAACGATTGATATGAAAATTGGTGGAAAGGTGGAAACCGTGAACGTTTACGCCTAAAGTGAGTTGCATCATTCTACGTCGAATTTAAGGGGTACATGCAAAAGGGGGGTGTACATTTTTTTCACCTAATACAGCCATGTGGAGTGTCAAACGAAAGGTCTCGGTTAGTACTTTTAAAGCCGTTTTTAGTTTTGACATTTGTTGGAAAAGTAAAGAGTGCGGAGGTTGGAATTGATCATTTTCTTTCACGGGCCCTTTCTCAGAAACTATTCTCCCGAAAAATCTGAAAAAAATCAAGAGGCTATCACTATATGACGTCTACGCTCCGAAATATCCCCCATACGGATATCTGTTCTTTCTATATCATGGAGCATAATCATCCTGCCAGTTTGGGAGGAATCGCATTATTGCAAACAAAGTTATAATGGGTCGAAGTTGCCGCTTTTGTGCAAATTCAAGACTTTGAATGTCATTATCACACGAAAATGGATATTCTCATTTAATATGTGCATAAACATGACGTGCTAGGTACTAATGGGATAAATGTCCACTCAAACGTTTTTATAAAAAAAAATGCGCAAAACCTTTCATACCTGAAGCGTTCAGCTTCCGGTTTCCCGATTTGTTTTTAATTTATAATTACTATAAAAAATACAATATGGACACAAGTTTCAATCTAATCCTGCTCGCCCAGCACTTTTTCTATTGTTTTTCAAGACGCAGTGAACAGCGTAGGTGGACCTTTGCCTCGACATGGTGGACCATAATGAACATATACTCGTATGTATGTTTTTACCATTAGGACGATGTTAATTTATGCATTCGTAGTGTAGTAGGTTGATGGGGCAACAGAATTTCCACTGTAAGTTGGCTTCATATTACGGCATTATGAGCGCGAGTTTTGGCGCAGCTATAGATGTGTTACTAAGTTTGCAGCCCTTGGATATATGTATTCAGAGCACTGTAATGTTAGAAAATAAGATAGAGAAGCAAGAGCAAATCCGGAGGATGTGTGACTGCGTATAGTAAGGCCTTCACTACCAATGGCTCGAAGACAGGACAGGTTTTTTTCGGGAGAAGTCTACTTTTTGGAAAAACGAGAAGTGAGCCTTTTCCTTGCAACAATATGCAAACGTCTTTTTGGTTGGAATGAATGCGATCCTGATATTATAAGCTTGGGTGATTGATGAGCGATTGAAGAACAGACGAGAGTTATGTATAATATTCCAAATTCCGAATACATAAGAAATATTCTACAGTAAATGCAAACTTTGCTAAAATTTCATGAGAAGATTCCAACAACGGAAATCTGTCAGACGCTACGTTGCAATTTTGCATTTACCCATCCGCGGAAATTCTTAAAACCTTAGATTACAAAATGTGTAATTTCAAAATCTATAAAAGTGCCCCCCTTACATAGATTACCCCCCCAGGCCGTTTTTCTAAAACGAAATTGATTACAATTTTATAAAACCGGAGCGGCCAAGTCCGAAAGGGTAAGCCATAATAGGCTGCTTAAACTTTTTGCTGAGGCTGGCAAAAAGAAATCGGGTTATAGTGAAACTAAACTAATAAGTGAATAGAAAGAAAAGTCAATTCTAAACTATAGAATATATATGAAAGAATAGGAAGATAGCACAGTGAAAAATTGTGATAAACAGTGAAATACTGTTATAAACCGTGCGAAATTGTGAAAGACAGTGAGTGAAACAAAGAAAGGACCGAATTATATAATAAATTGCATAAAAATCAAGGTAGTAGAAAGTAAGGTAGATTAGAGAACAGAGAGGTGAGATATTCAATATCAGCCGCAAATTAACAGACGAGTCCAACATGGAAAACGCTTTTCGAGAACTCCAACAACGAGTTCAGGAGAAGGAGCAACCAGTACAGCAATTGGCTGCGGCCCTCCAACAATTAAACTTGCAGCATGCAACAAATGATCATAGGGAAAAGGTGCTCAAAGAAATCAAGCATATGAACAGCTTCTCAGGAAAAGGAGAAGTAACTATTAATAGCTTTGGTAGCAATGTTGAATTTTACCTGAGCGGGATAGCTGGCGAAGACGTGCCGAAAGCTGCAGTAAGAGCTATTTTACAACATGACATGCAGTAAGAGCTATTTTACAACATTACGATAAGATCCAGGGAGAGGCAAAGGATACCATAATCAACATTCCGGAGCAAGATAATTGGGACCTGATTAAAACGCAACTTAAACTATGTTATAGACCAGATACAGAACCTGTAGACATCTATAGAAGGATCTTCAGCCTCAAAGTTAGTTCCATTGATGAATTAGCCGATCAAATTCAACAGATAAAGGACAGAACGGATGATTTAATAATATATTATAAAGATACGTCAGGAATAGATTTAGGAAATGTGAATTTGATATTAGTGAATACGGTAAAAGAAATGACTCAGGGAGTCATATTAGATAAATATTTTTTATGAAAGGGATATTGATGAAATTATAGGCATTCTTAGGTTGCGGAGATACGAGGTTGAATGCATTAGATCTGAATTTAGACAGCAAACATCTAACTATTACCAAAATAAAAATAAAACCAAAATTTTTTTCGCAATGGGAACTATCAGGAAATAAATACAGGTAAACAATCAAGACTGCACAGACATAACGACAACGAAAGTGGTTGGCAACGAAATCATAATCATACTAACAATTCAGACAATCGATAAAATAATCAAAACCCAAAATTCACACCAAATTAGACAAAATTCAAGGAAATTGAATAATAATAGCAATCAATGTAGACAGTACAACAATGGTAACTCATTTCAGCGTAGGTCAGCCAGGTATAGGCAAAATCAGGAAGAGCCCATGGAAATTGAAAATATTCAATCTAAAACTCGAAATGAAAGTGGACGATGGCAAAATAATCGAGAAAATAATAATATTTCGGATACCGAGGACACCCACCGTGAAATAAACTCATTTTTTTTTATCAACTAGTCTCGGAAAGCTTACCCCTTATTCAAATTTCTTTAAATACTATCAAATATATTGCACTCATAAATGCCGGTTCGTCCTTAACTAAATGACGAAAACGTAAAAAAATTTAAATCTGTTAAAATGTGATTGAATACGAAATTCAAACACGAGCACCTGCGAAATTTAAATTACCGTTTGGATCTAAAATTAAATGAGAAGTAAAATCCCTGAAAAGGAGGAAGTATTTTAATAGGAAAAAGAAAGGTAGTCCAGCAGAATGTTCAAATTACCGTCCGATCCGGTTACTTTCCCATACCATGAAGATTTTTGAACGCATTCTTGACAACCGTATTCGCGAAATCGTTGAAATAACCGTGAATCAAGCCGGATTTGTCAAGAACTGCGGAACTACTGACGCAATACACGCTGCGCGGTTACTCATGGAGAAACACCGTGAGAAGCATCGCCCTCTTTACATTGCCTTTCTGGATCTAGAGAAAGCGTTTGACCGTGTACCACACGAACTCATCTGGTATGCTTTACGACAACACTTGGTGCCAGAAGAACTTGTGCGCTGGGTTCAATTGCTCTGCCACGATCCGAAAAGTAAAGTTCGAAGTATGGCGGGTGTATCAAAACCGCTTCGTGTCTCTGTTGGAGTTCATCAAGGAAGTGCCCTCTCACCACTCCTCTTTGTCCTTGTTATGGACACCGTCACACGGGATATCCAACGTCCAGCGCCCTACACACTGCTTTATGCAGATGATGTTTTCCTAGCATCTGATAGCAAAAATGATCTCCAGCAACTTGTTCAAAAATGGAATGATCGCCTCATGCAACACGGTCTCAGATTGAATTTAAACAAAACTGAATTTTTGACGTCCGATCTCCAGGAAATAGGCACAATCACTGTCAGTGGCAGTGACCTGCCCAGAACTGAACTGAACTGGATGAAGTGGCGTTCCACAACTGGTGTCCTTTGTGATCGACGTATCAACGAACGTCTCAAATCTAAAATTTACCGCAATGTTGTCCATCCAGTCGCTCTCTATGGTTCTGAGTGTTGGCCGACCATAAAAGACAATGAACGGCGTCTCGCGGTAATGGAGACGAAGATGCTACGTTGGACTAGTGGCGTCACACGTTTAGATCACATCCGAAATGAGGATATCCGCGATCGTTATGGGGTTGCACCGATCGTGGAAAAGTTGCGAGAGAGGCGTCTTCGATGGTATGGTCACGCAATTCGTGCAAACGAGAATTCACTTGCAAAGATTGGTCTGAACATCGAAGTCGATGGTAAACGACCAAAAGGCAGACCTAAGCAACGGTGGCTTGATACGCTGGATGAGGATCTGAAAGCCTCGAGATTGCACCCAGATCAGGCATTCGATAGAGCCAAATGGCGAAGCCGATCACGACGAGCCGACCCCGCTTGTGAACGGGACAAAGGCTGAAGAAAAAGAAGAAGTGCAGATTTACTAAATGACCTAAACACAATTATCGACTTTGAAACAAACACTATCACTTTACATAATCAAGTCATTAAATTCCTAAATAACTCTTTACCAACTAACCAAATATTACAACTGGAACATATAGACAATAACTATCTACAAGATCTAAATCTAAACCATTTAAATAAGGAAGAATATCCTCCAATCGTGAAACTTGTAAAAAGGTTTGATCACCTATTTTTCAAAGAAGGTGATAAGCTAACAAGTACTCATACCGTACAACACGAAATATAACATTGTCCAAGAAAAACTAAGGCAAATGTTTTCCAACGATAGTACCATCAAATTCAAATTTATAGAGCCCAAGACATTCTTACGGAAACAGAAACCGTGAAAGAAATATCATTTTATCATGTGAGGGAAAGCCTTCATTCGGGTATTCAGGAGGAATTTCATAGTCTAAACAACAAAATTTATTATCCTAAACTACTCGATATTATCCATGTCGTAATAAATCAATGCGACGTATGTCAGCAAGTCAAATATGACAGAAAGCCAATCAAGCCTAAATTCAAGTTTTCAGAAACCCCGAGCGATATAATATCCAAGTAGATATATATTTCATTATGAAACATACTTTCATGACTGTCATTGACAGGTTTTCTAAATTTGGAACAGCATACTATTTAAATGGCGGGAGCCACATAACAATAATAGAAAAATTGGAAGATCACTTCGGTAAAATAGGAAAACCAAGCAAAATTGTTGCTGGAAACGAATTAAATGCACTTCCAGTGAAAGAATTTCTTCTATCTGAACGTGTGATACTCCATATAACCGCTGAAGTAGAAAGACTTCACAATACAGTGGCCGAGAAATTTAGAATCCTTGCATTATGCAAACCAAAAGTTTCACCAAGAAAACTTTTCCAGCAAGCTGTCAGAAATTATAATGATCGTTACCATTCTACGATATATATGTTTATACGCCAAAAGAAGTTCAGGGACATCAGCTTGATTTTGAAAAAATCAGAGAAAATTTGAACAATACGAAGAAAAAATCATAACTAAGTTAAACGAAAAGAGAGAAAACTACGAGGAAACACGAACAACAGGCTTCATAAAAAACTACAAGGCCGTGAGACATAAAGAAAGAGCCAAATTTACATCTGTAAAACGCCGCCTAAATAAATGGATGGTGCTTGTCTCTGAAGAAAAGGAAGACGATTTATCAGAAAATATTTTGGAGTTTACTGAAGAGCAGGAATTCAAAGTAAATTCGGCACTAAATGGCATATCTCAAGATGAAGTCCTAATTTCAAAATTCCATTTAGATATAACTAGACGCGATATTACCATATTGTCAGAAGGAAAATCTCTCAATATTATAAATTTTTATCTGAACTTAATAACAGAAAGTCAAGAAAATTCAGAAGATACCCCAAAAGTTTACGCACTGAATACCTTTTTCTTGACTCGATTTTTACAGGTGGGATATAAAGCAATGAGAAGATGGACTAGGAAGATAGACTTTTCTCCTACGACATAACTTTAATACCGATGCATGTAAACCAGGTACATTGGTCCTTGGCAGTAATCGACTTTAAAACTAAAAGCATTAAATATTATGATTCAATCGGTGAACCAAACTCAGAAGTTTTAAACACTTTGGAAAAATATCTAAATGACGGATCTATAGATAAACGTAACAAACCTTTGGACACACCTTTCATAAAACAAAATATATCCGACCCTCCACAACAAGATAACAGCAATGATTGCGGAGTTTTCACCTGTTTATTCGCAGAAAATATAGCTAAGACTAAGGACATAACTTTCTCACAGACAAACATCCCATATCTTAGAAAGAAAATTTTGTTAGAAATACTTAAGGGGAAACTAATGTCTTGACATTTTTTTTTAAATATACAATTACCGAAATAATAACAAATCAGCCATTTACCTAGGGAAAACCAATCATACTCTTAGTATTCGTGGCATCCATTATACAAATAATAACAGCAACTCTGACTTTACAACCCATAACGACTAACAACTGATATACAACATTCAACGTTGGACAAGTGGAAATCATAACTGGTTCAAAGACGATACTGCATGTTATTAACATACAAGAAATTAAATTAACAGTGGATTGAATTGAACAAAATATTGTAAAATTATTCGTTCCGGATTGTGTTATACAAAACGAATTAGAGAATCTCAAGCAAAATTAACAAGTGAAGAACCCAAAAGTAGACAAAAAAGAGAATTTCTAAACATTGTGGGAACCGCCCATAAATGGTTGTTTGGCACAATGGACGATAACGACAGCCAAGAAATAATTAGTCACATGGACGTAATTACTGGAAATCAGGGCAATTTGGCAGCCAACGTTAATAAACAAATTCTTTAACGAAACAATTACAAATTTCAAAAATATTGTACAATCTGACAGGAATCGTATAACCAAAACTTACCAAATGTTAACTGAACACGAGAAACGTTTATTTTCCCAGCAACATAGATTAGACCAAATGCTTAAAATGCTCAAGTAAAAACTAAATCAAATTATAGACAATATCGCTTTAGTACGGTTGGGAATTGTTCATCCAAGTATGCTTACAACAGACGAAATTAAGACAATGAATGTAGACTTTTGCAAACTGCACATGACAAAAATACAATAGTAATCGCAATCGAAATCCCAGATTCATACAAAATAGTAAGCTATAAACTCATCATTCCAATGCCTACAGAATCAAATTTAGAAATTGTTTTGGAAGAAATATATATCTTAGAAATAAATGAAACAAAATATGAATTCAATGGAAATATTCAATAGGAAAGAGAATTAAAACCTTTAAACAACTGTATAACGAATAATAACTGCAAATTAAATGTAAACAAACAACCAATGGTAAGGAAAATAGATGAAACTATCATGTTATGTAAAAATATATGCAATCAAGAAATAGTAAATATGTGCGATGACAGGAAAATCAAACTTAATGGAAATTGTATGCTAAATGTAAATAATTGTTCTATTAAAATACTCAACGAAACTCTGAGTAGCAGAAATATGAAATTCATAGATAGATTCTTCTACACAGACGAAAAAACTAATAAAATCAAAATTTCGAGAACATAGAAGAAATAAAACTTACAGAATTTCACAAAAGTCTTAATTATACAAATTTTTCAAGTGTTTTTATTATTATAACCAATTTAACAATTGCATTTTTCATCATACTTACCATTTTACGAAAACATAAAAAAATTTCAAATCATTTTGAAAATTTGGAAAAAGATATTTCGAAAATTTTTAGAATTCAGGAGAATTTATTTTCTAAGGGGAGGGAAGTTATGTATAATATTCCAAATTCCGAATAAATAAGAAATATTCTACAGCAAGTAAATGCAAACTTTGCTGAAATTTCATGCGAAGATTCCAACAACGAAAATCTGCCAAACGCTACGTTGCAGTTTTTCATTTACCCATCCGCGGAAATTCTTAAAATCTTAGATTAGAAAATGATGACCCCCTGCCGTTTTTCTAAAATCGTTAAGAGCGTTACTCGTGTAAATTGTTGAACTTGAATAAAGTTATTTGTACCAAAGAAGAACAATCTTTTTTTTTTAACTCACACCACGTTCGAGTACAAAACTCGCGTTGTAATCTACGGTGGTAATCAACCTGAGCTGAGGGGTTCGGCATTCCTATGATCAATCATAATGGGTAATGGTAAACTGGGATGAAGCTTTTTATAAGAACAAGTTGATTTAGCTCTGCCATTGGAGTTCCCAAGCCGGGGTAAGTAATGTTTACCTTAAGATCGCATGTCGGGGCCTTCCTGAAGTAGTGACTCCCCTGTGCGTTGTGAGATTTATAATTCACTAGTCGTAAAAACTGACTAAGGAAGACAGAAATTTGTCAGCTAGAAACTTGTAAATAGTGAATATTCTTTTTCTTCGGGAAAGGGTACCACGCTTCGGTGTTGAACTGATTTTTCGGCTGCGACCTTTTGTTTTCAAAAACAGTTTACAGTTAGATGATGCCCAGAATGGTCGCCTGCATGTAAGGTACACCATTTTTATTACGAATCATAATAAAACTTTGGTTAAGTTTTTGCTTTTCATACCTATATATCTTGAATATTAACATCCCAATGTAGGATCAGCTGATAGATTTAAGCAGCTCGTGTAGTCACACTAACAGATGTCTCATGTCTGGCACTGTATATTGTAATATAGCGAAAATTCAAGTCAAAATTATAGTTTTTAAGTAGTAGCATCAAAACTATAAAATTAACTAATCCTTTGATTATGAGTTTTCATTTCAATCTAAACAGCTAGCAAACAGTATATTTGTACATACACATTCCTCTTCAAGGATATGCTTTGGGTGACGAACACAGATAACGCTGGTCATGGCAGGAACATATCAACTCCACATAGTTGAAGAAGTTTCTTGCAGACTTCTCCCACAGTTCTGAGCAGAGCAAACAACTTTGACCTTCTTAACTAAAGCATAACGGATATAATTGAATTTCTAACTTTTAACTGAACTTTTCTGAGTTTTCAGCAGCTTTTTATTATTTCAACTTATCACCAGAAAAGCACATATTCGATTGCAATTTATTGAATAATTTTATAGCAGTACCGACTGCATTTATCCTATCAAATCTTTTCTCCTAGGACCATCCCAATTCGAGAATCTTTCTTGCTTTTTGTTTTGGGATTTGATATAAAATTCATTCAAGTAATTTTCTAATCAATTTAAATTTTTTCCAAAAACATTGGTTCCTGCGAATTTCTGACTGTTCCATATTATACTTCAAGACCAGGTCAATATGTTATCTACTCATCCATATTTGAGTTTTTGTATAAAGTAGAATCCTATCGTATCTACTGTCGCTCATCTGTTGCAATTATGCAATGAATGATATAATATTGTACCTAGAGGGATATCCTCGGGCATTCGAAAAGAGATGGGGCAAATCTCAGATGGTCACAGTTTTCTCAGAAAATGAAAACGACTCCACCATTGATCTCCATTGTCACGACCGTTGCTCCAATGTGCAGCTACTTATCAGATAAATCTTTGTGAATAACTGGGTCACTTCGACTGATAGAATGCAATGCTTTTGTATTCAAAGCTCTAACAAGGTTCGCCTTGTAAAACTTACGTCTACTGCGATTCCGTGTGTGTTGTGAAATAGAGATATTGGGCCCACAGTGGGAGCCAGTTCAGGTTCAAACAAAATTTGACACCTCCATAGAATTAATTTGTCCTGCGAGTTGAGCCTTGAATATACATCCCCGTTTGTCCTAAAAGGCGACTAAAAGGTATGGAAATTCGAATACAAGTAACCTGCAAATTTCGAAAGTTCACTGCTACGGAAACGGCTACGACGTCTAGCTGTCTGGTTTCTGGTTCCTAGAATATGTTCGCGCTCCTCGACAACGATAGCGAAGGTTCACAGGATGATCGTTTTCTCCAACTCGAGCGGGAATTCCAACGACATAAGCTGGACATTCCAGACCTAAGCAAAGTAAAATGGTGGCACTTTGAAAAATATTCCTCTCCCTCTTGTGGCACTGTACTCTGGAAAGCCAAGTGGTAGTAGACGCGAATCTGTGCCCTATTCACTTCTCCCTGCAAGATTCCGGTTCAGGTTAAGGAGCATCACAATTGTAGAGTCGTAAGCATCAACGGAGATTTTCGATGTATTGGAGAAAAGTGCTTTCTACAAGCAATTACAGGCGGTTCAGAAGAAGGTTCCTTAAAGTGATATTGTGATCGTGGTGGGTGGCCTGAATATCAAGGTTGGCTCTGGCAATATCTTGCTCGCACAAATGAAGGGAAAACACGGTCTTGATGACCTTGCCGCAGGGTCAGATGTGTTCCAACGGCTGTCACCGTATGAGCAATCAGATTGGCCACTTTTCAATCAACAATAGATTTGGGAGTTCTCTTCTAGATGTGTGTAACAAGCAAGGCGCTGATATCCACCTCGAAGAGGGTCACTCTCTGAAGGTGCAGCATTGGAGAGCTGCGACCTCGCAAGTTCAATATCGACCGTTTATATTATCCAGCTGCCGCTCGACAGTGGGAAAGCTAGGACCGCCTTCCAAAATGTGCTTTTCTCGGGTACTGTACAGGTCGTCGAGGTTCATAAGAATATCTGGTTGATTGCGGAACCGGAGTAGCGACTCGATGAACAGAAGGGGTTGAAGGCTCTATTGACCGCATCGCGAAAAACTTGGATGTGTTCGCAAACTTTTCGATGGTCCTCTGGAGGGCATTAACGGTAGACCCCTCATCCATAATGACGGGCAGTTGAAGGGGTCAAAGAAACACTTTACCCCGGTCCTTAATCGTATCACATCCGATGTTAAGCAGAAGAAAAATCATCTCAGCCATTACTATTCTCAAACGGAATAAAACTTCTCGGTTCCAAGGTCCCCTTAGAATTATTTATCAGTGCAACTAACGCTTCGGAAGATCTGCTACTTCCACTCCTATGGAAAGTTCGAGACCTTTCTCAGAGAGTGCAAACGGGGATGTACGGGGACGTAGTTATAGTTGCTAACGAGCCGCGCAGTCCATCTACCTCTAGTCTGATTTTGTCGAGGGACTTGCCACTCATCTAGCGTACGTTGGCGTTCTTCTCGAGCAACCATATTCTTGGCTCTTCTTTCTTCCACTTGTATATGTCTTCACACTACTTAGCTACTTAGTAAGAAGGGTAACGGGAACCCTTTCCCCGATCACCATGCCGAACGGTTCAGAGAAAGTGCGGTAGGCAGTTCCACTCGTAAAGCTCCCAGTCTCTGTATGTCTTCCAATATTTGCCACTAGTCGACTTAAATCCGGCTGCAGGCTTGTCTGCAACTGCTTTGAATTGCTCGAAAAGCTCATCTTTGACTCAGGAGCCAGTCCAAGGTATTTTACCATTGGAACTCTTTTTTTAGTCAGGATGACTACTTCAGTTTTTCGCAGTGCAAAGATGAAACTATGAACAGTTATCCATCAGGCATCGCATCAATATGATTTGCGCCTGTTCGACAGTGTATCCAGCAAGAAGCGTCACGACATTATCTGCATAACCAATCAGGTGCAACCCTTCTGGCATGTCGAGCCTAAGTAGACTATCATACGAAGTGTTCTAGAGGTCCGGCCCTAAAATCGATGGCCGCACTACCCCCGATGTGACCTCCAACCTCCTCTGATCTCCTCTCATAGGCCAGGGAGCGGGTCCTCAGATAATCCCTCGTCAGCAGGGCGCTTTGCTTCTGTTTATTTTGCTCCGTTCGAATACAAACAGTTACCCCCGACTGCAAACTCTCCAATGTGCACGGTTCACGTAACGTCCTGAATTGGTGGAGGTGTTTTTCGACTTCTCGGTCTAGATCCGTAGTGTTTTGCTAATAGTAGAATCACCTTGTACAGGATGTTGTGTTAAGAACGTAATACATTTCTATAACACATTTTTGACAATCGCAAAGTCTGACTTTGCATTACAATTAGCACGAAAATCTAGGCTAGAGAGAGACATGGAAAGTTTTCAAGCGCTTTAGTAAATTTCGGAATATTTTAATGATACCTATTCAATAGGCTCAAGAATGAATTGGCGTAGACAATGATTAGTATGACGTACGATTATCAGAGATATCGATATGCCTTTCAAACATTTCCACTAGCTTCAATTGTCATCTTAAGTTACACTAATTCATTAGTAAGGTAATGCTATCAGATTTTAGCAGATAATTATGTATTAATGAAAAAATATTATATCGTCTGATGAGTGCACTTTTTGGCTTGAATTTTCATATGTTCACTTTGTATTCCTAATTTTTATTGGTATCAATAGAATAAATTTTCTATCTCCAGAAATTATCCATAAATTCTAATGTAAAAAGTCAATTTTGTAAATATTATCTCATTATTATCTCTCAAAGATTGACAACGGATCCCAATTTATCCGTGACAGTTTAATTCTGACGACTTTCAGAGTATGTCAATAGAAAAGCAAAGCATACGTTGACCAAAGGGATAAAACTTCTTCTGTAATATCGTACGAGTACGCATTATCCTTGCAATTATGGAGCATTAAGCTGGTTCACTATCCTTTGTATTCTGCAATAGACAATCTCATCCTCTGCGTCAGTTAGGAAAAATCCATTCATATAGAACATTAAATTTACTCTTTTAACTTTCTAACTAGAACATGCTCTGAAAGAGTCTGAAAACAATCCTTAGTTTACGAAGAAAAAGACAAACATTTTAAAAGTTTATCTTTTAATTAAGTTAGAGTGTCGTCCATTAGAAAGAATACTTATTTGTAGAAATATAGCCACGGAGGACGTTTTTGTTTTCTTCAATTGAGGACGCAGACTAACCTCGTCTGTATGTATGTAAGTATAATATGACAGTGAGATAAATTAACTTTTTAATTGTCACTTGTGTACGGAGTAAAGGAGTTCAAAGTTAGCAGACTTAGCCAATATAGCAGGAGTAAAAATTTTAGACGAAAATTGAACTGGTACGAAAAATTAAACTTGGAATGTCACAGCCTTCAAGATTTCCATCCTGACATAGCTTAATTTAACTACTTTACAGTAAATTGAAGCTCCCAGTAGTGTCGTCTCATTAAGACCCTCATTAAAACTTTAGAGGGAAGCTGTTAAGGCAACGCTTTTCCATCGAACTAATGGAGAAAGATACAAGTTACAAAGATTAAAGTCCTCTCGGCAGAAGTTCACATGAAGCCATAAGAGACGTGCGAAATGAGCATTAAAACTTCATCTACACTGAATGCCGGTCTTATCGCTATGACTGCGCAAAACGTGGACTTGTTTCTTTGACCAAGCCAGGCAAATAATTTGCATTCATGAATATTAATTTGGTCTGGCGCTTACAAGCAGCTATTAAAAATAATCTGGAAAAAATGTGCCATGAATATGGTGATTGTAACCAAGCCACTCGCTTCAGCAAGATATAAACGTTTCTATAGATTCAATATCCTTAACTGTTAAGAGAGTTTTACGTGTACCTAGTAGGAAGTGTTGCTAGCATACAAATGACGGCTTCCAGAAATAGAGAAATAAGTGCTATTAAAAAATCGCATATTATCAATATGTCTGGACGAATTAGATGAAATGAAACAAACTTGACGGCGTGACCAGATTTGTTTACATTCCGCACGACTTCCATTAGTGGATGAGATCCTACCACCTTTTCATCTTTAGCCTTTCTCTGCTTCAGAGGCAGGTTTGGATAATTTTGATCGATTATGTCATTTTTCTTTTTCCTAAGCGTAATGCGGATAGAGTCGAGAGACTCCACAATCGCTATCTAATGTTTCAAGCTTTTGCTAGTTTTGTCGGCTTTTTGGTCATTCATCATCGAAATGGACCATGCGAATCATGATGTGTTTCATCACTGGTTCAGCGAAAGATCTTTGTCTTGATTACCGCGAGACGCCATTCATTGCTTTTAGGTGCCCAGCACTCAAAACCAAAAGGACGACAGGAAAGGCGACAATGCGGTAAATCTTGTGTTTGAGTTCTTCATTAATGCTTTGTTTTAAATGCTTGTGGATCATGGTTTTCACTTGATTTCATGATTCTACAACATTCGTAATGGTCGGCGATCGTTTAAGTGAGAACAATTCTCTCTTCTTACAAGATTGTCTTCATTTAATTTATGACAATGCATTCCTGCCGTCGTTTTATCGGTGGCATGATTCATAAGGCTATAATCAATGGTCAATGTTGAGGTGCGATGGTCTCATAGGGAACGGCTTTGTAGTCAATGATGGTAATACACGAAGATAAGGCAATCGTTTGATAAACGATGCATTGATAAGTACAAGGTTATGAGTGTCCGCAAAATCGATTATACACTCGCGACCTTCATTGCGAACTCAAACCTTTTTTCCCATGGCATCTGTTGCCGTCTGCCTTTTTCTCCATATGAACATTACGATCACCCACAATGATGATATATTTTCGGCAGGCACGTTGCAGGCCCTTGCGTCAATTAGTTGCAGTAGAGTTTTTTGGCATCCGGTCGACCTGTCTGTGGTGAGTATTTGGTGAAGAAGTGAATTGGGCTATTAGCTGAGATAATAACAAGCTTCATGAGCCTCTACCAGTATCAATCTACCAGAGTCAATCAAAAGAGTGGAGAAAACACTAAGGGAATGTGCTGACCTTGTCAAGAACATAGCTGAATTACGCATGCCTAATCCCTCTTTGCCTAGCTTCAGAATACAACCCAAGGTCCATCAAAATGGGACCGGAACACGGGAAATTATCGCGGGCACTAGTTCCCCTACTACATTTATTATTGCGAAGTCAACGCCATCGGTGACTATCGTAGCAAATATGCTGTAAAAAGACGGCTTCCAGGTGGCCGAGAAGCTGAAGGATGCTAAAATTAGGCAAATGCAGTCATAGGTTCGTTTAAGGTGGAAGTATTTTTTTCGAGTATACCCGTCAAGTGGGCCCTACACAAATTAGAAACGTGGCTCAACAAACACCGCACCTCAACCAAGGAAAAGAAGGAGAATCGCCAATATGCAAAGCTAGCGTCTATATGTATGAGTGAAAACTATTTCACCTTCCGGAATGAATACTGCAAAACCACCGCAGGCACGACATTGGTTAACCCACTTTCCCCTCTACTTAGCGAAATGTTTATGGCGGAACTAGAGGAACTAAGATAATGATGATATGTTGATAATTTACTAGCCATCGTGGACAAATCGCTGTTGAATGGATTGTTGGAAAAAATCTACCAGCTCCATAAAAATATTATATTTCCTATGGAAACCGAACAAATGGGAGAAATAGTATTCCTGCACATCAATATCATTAGAAACGGGGAAGATCTCGAATTCGATATATTCAGGAAGCCCACAACCACCCAACGAGTCATTCCTAGCGGCTCTTTCCAGCCATAACTGCATAAATTCGCGGTCTTCCTCAGTATGGTACTAGAATGCTAAAAATCCCCCTAACCAGATCGAGATATATCAACGAACTGGCTTATATAAAAGACACCGCGAAAAAGAACGGTTATAGCACCGACATAATAAACACTATAATAAGGAAGCAACAGACTCACAATAACAGGAAACAATTGATATCGTTGCCAGGCATCAATAACAACACAATAGTGAGATGGAGCATTACATACACCTCGTTGTGGCCTAGGATTAGTAATGCCCTTAAAGAATTTAAAATAGAGGCAGTCCCAACAAGTAGACAGGCACAACTTAAAGCGCGACTTAGGAGCGTAAAGCACCCAAAATCCAAGGAGGAAGAGAGCGGGATTTACAAAATCACTTGCCCGGAATGCACCAGTATATATATAGGGTAGACTAAGCGATTGGTAGAAACACGTTTCGATGAACATACTAAAGAAGCGGAACTAGTGACTAAAAACCCACTACGGCATGTTAGGTCATCAGTTGCAAAACATATAGTAGACAGCCGCCATAACATTACATGGGACAACGTAGACATCACACAAAAAATACATAAGGTCCACAAACTAGACGCCGCAGAAAGTCTAGAAATATTTAAACAAAGTAACACCAGGTTGTTGAACACCGATATGGGCAATTGTTCATTTAGTTTATCCCAGATAATAAGGGTAAGTAATTAAGAGGGTATTACAATTTTAGACAAATTAGTGAATCAAATATTAGTTATTATGTTAATTGGTCTAATTGGGGGTATGTAAGGCTTAGAGTTAAGTAGAACAAATCATTACAGAATAAGCACTGAAGAAAGACAAATGTTGTGTCCGAAACATTTGTTTGCTACCTCAAAATAAATAAAATTCTAGAGTTAAATTGGAAACCTTTCCTTTTTAATAGATTTATTTCATGAGCCGGTTATTGGATCGCTCGACTCCGTTAATGGCATCACCGAAACCCTGTGAGATGGCAACGCCGATATCATGTTGAGTGTGTAGACTACCAAAGTAGACAAGTGCGTAGCCATTTTCAACCCGCTCACGTTCTATGTCGCAACTCTTGGTACTGCACCATCGAGTTTCTTGCAAAGCGCAGATACCAATACGTAGATATCATTTTTAACGGCAGACACGGATTTGTTTGAAACTTGCTAATTTACTTACATCCTGACGCCGTCCACATCAAAAATTCTCGTTTATTTCGCGGCAAGGCCTGGGGCCATCATGCCCTTGTCGACTGAGATAAAATCTCTGGTATTTTTTCGAGGATACTTGAATGGAAAACGTCCCAAGTCTGCCACCCACTTGATGGCGCACCGGGCCAACCAGTTTCCATAACAAAATCTATTTTAGCTTCGACTACCTCAAATTATTAGGTAGTTTTCTTGTGGTTATAACTCATAGACATATCGTATTTCTGAATTTATATAAAATAGGAACAAATACCGCCACCATGGCAAAGATGAGGCAGCGCTTGATGAATTGTCTTCGCCCCGGGCACAACCGTACGTTCCATAACTTTACCACTTGGGTAATTCCCCAAAACTGAGGGGCCCTTGGACCACAACCGTGCAAGGAAATTGATTTCTAACTGGTCCGATCCGTCATTAATTTCTTTTTAATTTTGATTCAATTTCAAAACAGAAACTCATATTCAAGTTCATACTTAGATGTCCAGTAAATTTTGAACACTCTGAGATAGTTCACACTGACTGACTTGAATGCGTCCTTTTTTCTAATTGCATTTTTGGTTTGAGGGAAACCGCCGTTAATCTCATTATTGACTGAGGTTATAACCTGGCATATGATGTACACTCAACGGAAACTATCTTTTGGTCGAGCAATATTGTTGAAGCCAAGGCTTAGCATGACAAACATTACCCGGACTTTCCTAAATTTAGACGAAAAATAATGAGCACCAAGGATGATGCATGCAGTTGATGCCCCAAAGAGGCTGTACCGACGAAAACATAAAAAAAGTACACAAAATAATTTTGGATGACCGCAAAGTAAAGTTGATTGAGATAGGTGCGGACAACTTTTACGTCATCATATAGTCTAATATGTGACCTATACAATATAACAAGAAACACTGCGGGATTTCAAGGCGATTATATAACAAAATATCGCGTAAATATAAAAATTAAATAATTTTTACAAAATGACCCATTTTTGAAGTTTAAGCAGTAGTATTCAAGAACGTCAAACATTATTTAAATATGTCAAGAAACAATGATTCTTACCTAACTTATTAAAATCAAATCCAATCACTTTAAAATATTTGATATACGACTCAAAATTTGATGTTATTTTAATGTCCATACTAAGAGCGCTGACAACAAAGCGTGTACTTTGTAAGAGGCTCAATTTTCAAAAATTTCTACACGTACATGTTAAAAGATTAAGGAGTAAGAATGCTGTATTAATGTTACTAAGATTGTCCTTTACATCTCCAATTTATTACATTCCTGCGGCAATTTTTGACATTTGTTTTTGGCCCGTTAAATTCTTTAAATGTGGATGGGAAGGCAGCCGATCATAAGATCATGCATCCATCCTTCCAAAGGCTTTCACCGTCGGAATCACCAAAAGAAAAGAATGGGCCATAAATTGCTACGAGTCATTTGGGATTATAGGGACAGCAGAAGAATGTTTGCGGCAAAAATGAAGGAGTCGCACCATTCGAATCTTTTCCGCCAGTCGGCCAGCGTTATCAACACTATACAGCAACGACATATTAAGTTAGTTGGTGTAGAATTGTCATCAGGGGCTGGTGAAACTTGGACGACTAAACGAAACATTCCTAATGTGGGTGCCAGTGCATTCAAACATCTCTGATAATTTCATATGCGGCTTCCTCGGACCTCAGGCGAAGATACCTTTGTAAGCTTTTCTTCAACGAAGTGTCTGCGCATTTTCTGTCTCTTGAGAATATTTTTAGTTTCGCGAATGCCGTAGTTGAGAAGCCATTGAATATGCGATCTTCGGGTATAGTACAATGGTTCTAACAAAGGCCTGAGTGCTTGGAGCTTCGGCCAACTAAATGAACTAAATTAAAGCCGAATAGACATTTCATATTACCTATTTTCCAATTTGTAGCTAACACTTAAAAATATACCTTCTTCTGTTTCCAAATTCACAGGTATGGATATATTGAAGACATGTGCTTTTTGCCGTCTTTAGCATTTGTACCGCGCAGGGGTCGCGGGGTCGTCCGTCGATCGCCCGAAACAATTTGCTATTTCTCTGTCAAAAGTCAGGTTATGGTACGGTCGAAAAAAATTTCAATTGGTTAGAAAACCAAACAAGTCGGGAAAACCAGAAGTTGGACTCTTGAGGTATGAAAGGTTTTGTGTATTAATCGAAATCTTTCACTTGATACTCAACATGATTGCATGTACGAGGAGACCCCCCCCCCTTAAATTCTACGTAGAACGATATAACTCACTAAATATGTGAGCATTCACGGTTCCCCCCTTTCTGAGAAAATGAGGGTGAAGGACAATTTTCCCGGCAAAATCGAAGATTTTCTTCTTCTCATATATCGATATTTCGGAAACCAGTTGTCCTCTTTTTCAGCCGGACATACACGACAGTAGAGCTAAATCATTGTTATTTTGGTTATTTTCCACAGCCGCCAATGTTCAAGTCAACCTTAGCTAGGGTGTTCTCGTGAAGGCGACTTTCGTGTCCAAGCCATTAATTTTTTCTATGAAAGGTGCAACCCCAAGTCGCTAGCAGATATCCTCATTTCGGATGTAGTCATGGTTGTGTTACGCTTTTGATATATGTATGATTCTCCTGTGTGGAGTTGCCAAATCTCCCATCAGGCGCGTCCCTTCGTGCGGATAAGGGAATGCTCGGCGAATGTGTCATGGCCATGCACATGCACGCATCCGGAGATGTGCGTGTATGGGCATGTTTATGCGCAGGCCGGGTAGGTGGGAAGTAAACGCCCACCCGTGGATAAAAATTGGCTATGGGAAGGATACCCAGAAATAAAACCAAACATGGAGGAGCAGAAGAAGAATGAAGTTACGGTGCAGGGCTTCGGAAACCCAGTGCCGGCGGTTTTTGGGAGTGAGCAAGCGGGCTCCCGGCCGTCGATATCCAACGACCGCAGTGCCTCAGTAGTGGGAACCTTGGCTACTGTGGCATCTAATGTTACAAGCGTACGGGAGGAACTTGAACTGGCTCCAGTGATGGATCCGTTCAGAAGGAGCTCGATTTTTCGCAGATCCCCTCCCACACGGGCACAAGCACCCACGATCGCTACCCCCAGTGGGAAGCGTATAGCGGGAGTCTTCGATGAGGAAGAATCGCTGACGCCGATTCACCCGAGCGATGTTTTGGGCAATGATCAGTCTGGAGCTGCCTTTACTGCCCTCGGTAAAAAGATCATGGAGCTGTGTGAGTTCATAAAGGAGCGCAGGAACATTCACCGAAATATAAGGGCCATGATAAGAGGCATCCGTTTGACGTACGGCAAGGCCCAGGATGAACGAGTAGGGAAGTCGCCGATTGGAAAAGTGAACCAGGCAACTCAAGTAACGCCGGTTCAAAACACAAAAGGGGAGAAACCGGGGAAGAGGCTGCGCGAGAAGCTGAATCACTCAACAGGCCAGCAAACCCCGAAAAGAAGAAAGGACTCAACTCCCAAAAAGGCGGAGTTCATGAAAATTATGTCTGAAGCTGCCAGGGAAAATACTGCAGTGGCTACCTCGAGAAAAGGGATCGAACCTTCAAAGGCGGATGCGGAAGCTTGGAGGAAGGTAGAACCGCGGAAAAGAAACTATCGGAGGAAGATTAGACCGGAGGTGATTTTCATTTCCAAACGAGGCGAAGGGTCATACGCCGACATACTCAGGAAAGTGAAGGCAGACCCCGAACTCACCAATTTGGGAGACAACGTCAGCCGTATTAGACGGTCGCAGGGAGATCTTATGTTGGAACTTAAGAAATCCAAGGATGTCACCGCGGACAAATTCTTAAGCCAAATCGGGAAGACTTTAGGGCAGGAAGCCGACATAAGAGCTAGCAGGCCGGAGATCACTATAATCTGCAAAGATATAGATGAAATCACGACGAAGGAGGAGGTTCGCGAACCGTTGGAGAAACAGTTCGATCTTGCCGGACTACAAGAGTCAGCGGTAAAAACTCTAAGGAAAGCCTATGGGGGAACACAAACCGCCATCATCAGCCTACCAGTGGAGAACGCACTCAAACTGTTAGCAGCAGGGAGAGTGAGAATAGGCTGGGTTATGTGTCGCCTTAGGGAACAGGTGGCGTTAAAACGGTGCTTTAGATGCCTTGGCTTTGGTCACATTGCGAAGTCATGCACTAACCCAAATGACAGGTCAAAGCAATGCAGGAGATGCGGAGTGGAGGGTCACATCAGCAAGGACTGCGGAGCTGACCCAAATTGTCTACTGTGCAAAGGAAAGGAGGGTGTGGACCATCGCCACATTGCAGGCAGCAG
This sequence comes from Hermetia illucens, assembly GCF_905115235.1. Taxonomy (NCBI): domain Eukaryota; kingdom Metazoa; phylum Arthropoda; class Insecta; order Diptera; family Stratiomyidae; genus Hermetia; species Hermetia illucens. The sequence continues at coordinate 125,643,238 of NC_051851.1, read as the reverse complement.
CAGGTGCCCGGAATACAGGAGAGCCCTTAGCACAAATCGCAGATGAGGTTGATACAAATCAACCTCAACCACTGCGAGGCGGCGCAGGATCTACTCGCGCAAACCATCCGCGAGAAAAACATCGATGTGGCCATACTAAGTGAACCATACCGAAACCGCGGTGGTAGCGTTTGGGTCAAAGACGAAACGGGCCAAGCAGCGCTGTGGACTTGTGGAGAACAAGCTTTCCAGGAAATAATGGAGCACCCGGAGGAGGGCTTCATCAGAGCGAAGGTGAAGGGCATCCACATCTACAGCTGCTATGCTCCACCCAGCTACACTCGTCGAGTATGAGCGGATGCTTGCTGCTCTTGTTTTGGATGCAAGAGGACGTTGGCCGATCATAATAGGAGGCGATTTCAATGCGTGGGCTCTTGAATGGGGCAGCCGGATAACTAATGTCAGGGGACGTGTTCTCCTCGAAGCATTCGCGGAGCTGGACGTGGTACTGGCGAATGTTGGGTCTTCGTACACTTTCCGGGGAAGGGGCCTGGGGTCTATAGTGGACCTGACATACGTGAGTGCCACTTTAGCCAGTAGAATCGCTTGGCATGTCAGTGAGGACTATACTCACAGCGACCACCAGGCAATCTGCATAGAGATCAAGGGCGGATCGAGCTCGAAAAAGAGTTTTCGCAAAATGCCGGGTGGTATGCTTGGCTGGACAGTGAAAGCGTTCGAGGGGGACACGTTTTCCGCGGTGCTCAAATCCGACATATCCCTGAATGGTACGGCTGGAGAGAAAGCCACCCAGATCACTCGATGGGTGACGGAAGCATGCGATGCTACTATGCCCAGAAGGCGATTGCTCCCCAGTAGGCAACCCAACTACTGGTGGAACAATGAAATCGCAAGTTTGCGAGCCGCATGTTTTCGGGCAAGGAGGCTTTGCCAGAGGCTCAGGGGAAAACCCGGTGGCGACGGTCGAGAGGAGGCACACAAGCAATTGCGTGGCCGCCTAAAGGAAGCCATTCGGAGGAGCAAAAAGAACTGCTTCAAACAGCTGTGCGACCATGCCGACATAAACCCTTGGGGCGAGGCTTACAGAGTGGTGATGAAAAGGCTGCGGAAATCACCCCAGGTGACCTGTCCGCGCCTCCTGAAACAGATTGTTACCACTCTGTTCCCTCACCACGAAAATAGGGGAAGGCAAGTTTTTGTCCAGCCAAATGACGGCATAATACCGCCTGTAACGGTGGAGGAGCTGCGGGAAATATGTGGTAGGTTCGGTGACAACAAGGCCCGAGGTTTGGATGGCATCCCCAACCGAGCTTTGAAACTGGCAGTGAAAACTAGGCCCGACCTTTTCGCCAACACCTTCGAGGCGTGCCTAAAAGAAGGAATATTCCCTGCCCAGTGGAAAAAGCAAAAGTTGGTGTTGCTTCCGAAGCCTGGCAAGCAACCTGGAAACCCAGCGTCGTATCGTCCTATCTGCCTGTTGGATACAATGGGGAAGATGATGGAGAGAGTCATCTACAACCGACTCCTGCCCATCGTCGAAGCCAACAATGGTTTGTCGGAACGCCAGTTTGGTTTCCGACGCGCCCACTCTACGGTGGACGCAATTGGCATGGTGGTAAACCTGGCAAAAGGTGCACTGATTTCTGGCGGCTGCTGTGCCGTGGTGGCATTGGATGTCAAAAACGCATTCAACTCGGCCAACTGGAATAGAATTAAAGGGGCGTTGGCTGACATAGGTGTCCCCGGATACTTAGCGAATTTGGTGGAAAACTACCTCTCAGAGAGGACTCTCTGGTACGGGACGGATGAGGGCCCCAAAGAGTGCATTGTCACAGCCGGGGTACCACAGGGATCGGTACTTGGTCCCCTGTTGTGGAATATCATGTATAATGGGGTGCTTGCTCTTCCCGTCCCAGAGGGGACTACGATTGTCGGCTTTGCTGATGACCTAGCTGTGGTTGTTGCAGCAAAACACCTAGAAGATGTGGAGGTTTACGCAACGGAAACAGTGAGAGCGGTAAAGTCCTGGCTAGAAAAGGCCGGGCTGACCTTGGCGGACGCGAAAACGGAAGCGGTCTTGATAACGAAACGCAGGAAAAATAATACTGTAAAAGTGGAGGTCGGTGGACATACGGTCGTATCAAAGCCGGCTATCAAATACCTGGGGGTAATAATTGACACCAAATTGAGTTTTAGGGAGCACCTAGAGTATGCATGCCAAAAGGCAGCCAGTGCCACCACGGCACTTGCAAAAATGTTACCAAATATTGGTGGGCCGAAACATTGCCGGAGGTTGGTGCTAGCCGGAGTGGTGCGCTCCATCCTGCTCTACTCGTCGCCTGTGTGGGCGGAGGCGCTTGCAAACTCTCAGAGACGGAAGCAGGTGAACTCGGTTTACCGGCGGATGGCTTTGAGGGTTTGCAGTGCTTTTAGAACCACATCAGATGAGGCAGTATTGGTGGTGGCAGGCATGATCCCGGTTGACATTCTGGCCAAAGAAATGAGTGTCCTGTACAATGCAAGACATATGGAGGGGCATGCACAGCGTAGAAATGCGGCAAGGTCAGAGTCGCTTGATCTCTGGCAACGCAGATGGGACGAGTCTGCGAAAGGTCGGTGGACGCACAGGCTCATTCCCAACATTAGGGTGTGGCTTGAGCGAAAACATGGGGATACCAACTACCACATTACCCAGTTCCTCACGGGACACGGTGGTTGCTACAGGCAGTATCTGCACCGCTTTGGGTTGGATGATTCTCCAAACTGTCCCAGATGCGATGGCATACCGGAGGATCCAGAGCATGTGATGTTTCACTGCCCACGATTTGCGATGGAGAGAAGGAGCTTAAACCAGGTGCTGGGCAGGAGCGGGACCCCGGAGAGCTTGGTTACTGAGATGCTGGAGTCCGAGGAGAAGTGGCTTGCGGTTAGCTCCGCAATCATCCAAATGCAGGAGGAGTTGCTGAAAGAACAAAGAAGGAGGAAAGCTGCAAATAGGAGAAGGATGAGTGCCTAAGAGCAAACCTACCCCGCGAAGTAATACCTCAATGGTGGTCCCGCGGGGCTGGGGCTGGAGAGACCGGGGGTGGTTTTTAGTGGGTGTGAATCCCACACGCGCCCGCAGTTGTTCCGCCGTTCGGGCGGCGGAGCTGTGGCGGACGTGTCTTTCTAAGATTTTCCACCTCCGTGTACGCACAAAAAAAAAAAAAAAAAAAAAAAAAAAAAAAAAAAATGTATGATTCTAAATATATATACCTTAAATATACTCAGAAAAATACATACATATGTATATACACATATGCTCATTTGGGTTTATCTTGCATTTCGTTCGTAAGAAGACCATATATTCATATAGATGCATCTGAATGGAACACTACCTGCAAACCTCTAGTATACGTATATTCAAACTCACTGAGGAAGAAGACAACTGGTCCTCGAAATACCGGTATATGGCGAAAAAAAAACTCACTATACTTCGCACTTTTAAACTTTTGTGGAAAAATAATTTTTTTGTCCTTCTGTCAGTTTGTCTTTCATACGCAATTTTAATGGATATGGTTGACACAAAATTCAATGAAAGGACTGAAACTGTGAAGCCACAAGCATGCAGTGAATGAGATCGTTGAGTTTAAGAGGGCCCCAATACCTGAAAAAGGTGGGTGTTAATTTCTTCCTGCCCAAATAGTCACTGAACCTTAGATATCATGTTAACATTTATAAAATATTGATATAACATTTAAGTGATAGCCGGACTTGCTTACCCTACTTGAAATGGAGCCATCCCATACCTGCCAAGTTTCAGTTCCCGACTTGTTTCGTCTTGAATATTTTTAAGGTTTTGTGTAAAAACAAAGTCTTATTAAAATTTCTTGTCCGTTCATCCATCTGTCTATCACATCTTAGGCGTATCGAGCACCTATCAGGATGAAATTTGGAGGATAGATTCATACTACGAAATACAAGCGCAAAAGGGATGTAATTTTTATTTTCTTCGAATATATTCCCGTAGGGCCTCGAAGTATGGAACAAGATATTAGCGAGTACAAACTTGACTGTCTTACATCAACTAAGCCTCAGAAAGTAACTAAACGAAAAATTTGAAAAAAAATCAGGGATATGTCTCTGCAAAAAAATCTAGTTGTAAAAATGCTTCACATACCGATCTCCTTTCAAAATAAGTTAGTAGGAGTATGTTAATATATTTTAAAATTTTATGAGAAAGCACTTCTTGAATTTGTTCTACGATGGCAAAATTCTGCGAAATTCGAAAGTGTTATATAAGGCATGATATTGATGATGATATTGGATGGGAATCGTACCATTATTAACGAAGTTATAATGGATCAAATTTGTCTCTTTACTGTCAATTTACTGTAGAATGATGATGAATTGAAATATTCTCACACTTAAAATACACAAGAACTTTTCATGCCTGACCTTCAGGTTTCCGATTTGTTATATAATTATATAAGTAGCACCATACAAACCTCCTGCAAGGCGGTGGCCATAGCTTACTGGAGTTTAGCCGGGGGATTGCACGGCCAATTGTCGAGATAGATATTATTCTATTAAAGGAAGTTGAACTGCGTCCTTATGGAACTATTGTACCCCAAACTAAACCTAACGCGCGATCTTAAATTCTTCCGTGTTGTTGAGCATGGACAGTAGATGATGTTTTCTTTTGTCAAAAAGTAGCAGTAGCAGATTCTGATTTTTCTGGCATCTACAATAGGCAAAGAAATTCCTACTCCTATTTAATGTCTTCACCGCTCCGTTACTTTGTTTGACGGGATCATCGCCACACTCACGTTCCATCTTCTCTTGTAAGCGATTGGTTGAAATTACTCACTCCTGCAATGTAAAGTTCTTGCGGTAGGGAATCTTCTTTCTGCTGAAATTTACTGTCAGAAATTAACTCTGACTTGGTTTATATTAAAGAGAAGTCTGGAGGGCTTTGCAATCAGCGTTTGTCATAACTGTCTCACGGTCGCTGACTCATGGGTTGTCGATCGTGAACCATTAGCAGAAGTGCTTCAAGCTCGGCTACAAAACCCCCATCAGATGGGGTTCTTTGGGTGTTAATTGAATGACTGAAGTACCCTTCTTGAGAGTCAGGAATGTTTTATCGAAACCTACGCATTTCTTTATGTTGTGTTCATCTTGTGTGAGATTCCCTATTCAAGTTTTATCGTTCACATATAGCTCGCTACCTCCCTACCCTGTGTCCGGATAGCTTAGTGAGCACAAGGGTGTCGTACAGAAGGTCGCAATTCAAATCTCATTGGCGGCAGTGAGATTTGTATTGGGATTTGACGTCGGAACCAGTCGACTCCGCTGTGAATGAGCACCTGAGTCAAATCAGGGTAATAAACTCGGCGAGCGCAATGGTGACCACATTGCCTCCTACAGTGTAATGTTATCCTAAAGTGCTGTACCGTGACGGTCTTAAATGAAGTGCTATAACACACTTCAAGGCCCTGATCCAATTGGGTTGTTGCGCCAACGATTATTATTATTATTATACCTCCAATTCAAAATATCCTTGATATACATATGTATTTCAAAACTCCAAATACGCCGTTCTATAAGTTCACTTTATATGATAATGACGTTTCTTGTGGAAGGTGGGATGGGGTTCGTCAGCAGCTCTATTTAAACACAGGGGATCTCTCTCCAGACAACATTGTCGAGGAGATGCTGAGGACTGCTGACAGGCGGAACCGTGTTGCCCATTACGTTCGGGCCCTTCTCGTTGCTCACTCGATCGGTGGAGGAGCCGGATGGCAGGGGGTTCCTTGAACTGACAGTTCCCTTCCTCCTCTCCCCTCCCGTTGGTGAAAGGAATTCCGTGATTTGAAGGCTCCGCAAGGCGGGAGAGTTCGGGGACTAGCCCGAAGTAATGTGACAAACGGTTCCAGGCTAGCTCTCTGACGATGGGGAGGTGTTTAGTTGGTAGTCCGACGACGTACCGAAGAGTACTAATTGAGCCTTATTGAAAATTATCCAGAGCTATTTCCCCAGTAGGAGAGGCGCACTGACACATTCCAGAGACCTCAGAAAATGACGGCAATTTATGTAGTGATCACGGACAATTTGTTTGAGATCTGCACCGGAATAGGTGATAACAATGCTTCAGGCCTGGAAGGCATACCGAATAGAGCCGTTTCGTTCGTCGAAAAACCAGACTGGACATGTTCTCTGAATTGTTCAAGGCGTGTATGTCCGAGAGGGTAGTCCCTACAGCATGGAAGCGGCAGAAGCTGGTACTTCTGCCTAAGGCTGGTAAACCTCCAATCTCCAGAGGAGCCCTCCTCTCATAGACCTATATGTCTTCTAGACACTATGGGGAAAATTTTGGAGCGGGTTATTTACAACTGATTATTCCCGATCGTCGAGAGCCAAAAAGGTCAGTCAAATCGCAAAATCGGTTATGTAAAGCGAAATCAACCATTGACGCCATCAAAATGGTTACAAGCTTAGCCGGAAATGCAATTCACGGAAAAGGCAGCACCAGCAATTATTGCGTGCTGGTGACTCTGGACGTGAAGAATGCAACTCGTAGCTACTGTCCGTAGCTACCTGCATGAACGGATGATCTAGTATCACACCGATGATAGACCCAAGGAGTACGTTGCCCCACGGGTGTCCCACAGGGCTCCGTAATTACTCCACTATTGAGGAACATCACGTACAATGATGTATTTAACCTTCCGGTTCCGGAGGAGGTCACAGTGGTGGATGCTGAGTTACACTCGCTTATTCTTACCACAAAACGCTGGAAGCAAAATTGTGTCCGAAGTAGAGCGGGCAGCAACATACGAAGTTAAGTTTTAAGCAATGTGCAATATACCTGTGTGTTGGTTTTCATTATCATCTTCATCAACGGCGCACCAACCGGTATACAGTCTAGGTCTTGCTTAATAAAGAACTCCAGACATCCCGGTTTTGCGACGAGGTAGACTACACGGTTCGATATCCTTCAAAGCTGCCTGGCGTCCTCACCTACGCCATCGCTCCATCTTAGGCAGGGCATGTCTCGTCTTCTTTTCCTACCATAGATGTTGCCCTTATAGACACTTCGGGCTGGATCATCCTCCCATACGGATTAAGTGACCCGGCCACCGTAACCTATTAAGCTGGATTTTATCCACAACTTGACGGTCATGGTATCGCTCATAGATTTCGTCGTTATGAAGGCTACCGAATTGTCCATTCTCATGTAGGTGGCCAAAAATTCTTCGGAGGATTCTCCTCTCGATCGCGGCCAGGAGTTCGCAATTATTCTTGCTAAGAACCTAAGTCTCTGAGGAATACATGAGGACCGGCAAGATCATTGTCTTGTACAATAAGAGCTTTGACCCTGAGACGTTTCGAGCGGAACAGTTTTTGTAAGCTGAAATAGGCTCTGTTGGCCGACAACAACCGTACGCGGGTTTCATCATCGTAGTTGTTATCAGTTGTGATTTTCAAAATTAGATAGGAGAAATTATCAACGGTCTCAAAGTTGTATTCTCCTATCCTTATTCTTTCTGTTTGACCAGTGCCGTTTGATGTTGTTGGTTGGTTAGTTTTTGGTGCTGACGCTGTCACCATATATTTGTCTTGCCTTCATTGATGTGCAGCCCAAGATCTCGCACCAATTGCCGCCTGCTCGATCTATATGAAGGCAGTTTGTACGTCTGGTGTCGTTCTTCCCATGATGTCGATATCGTCAGGATAAGCCAGTAGTTGGATGGACTTGAAGAGGATGGTACCTCTTGCATTTACCTCAACATCACGGATCACTTTCTCGGAGTCAAGGTTAAAGAGGACGCATGATAGGGCATCCCTTTGTCGTAGACGGTTGCTGATGTCGTATGGTCTTGAGAGTGGTCCTGCTGCTTTTGCCTCGCAAACTCAGATGGCATAGCCGTTCGCTTATGTTTTCAAAAGCCGATAACAGCGGCTTTCATTTCTGGCTGACTAAGAAAGCTACTCCGAGCACGTGGTTTACTGGATGGCCACTATAATATATGGTGTAGTGACTCTTTTCCAGGAAACCGATCCCTGTCCAACGCATCTCTTGGAACGCTGGACAGGGTATCGGCTAGCTACTTAGCAGCTTCATTTCTGTACAGGGAGCGTACGTTCCATGAGTAAAAGCGCAAATCGTTATTCTTTTGTCGTTGCCTGGTTCGTCGTTGTGTAATCCGTCCAGTCCAGTCCCGTTGTGGCTTCGGTTTTCTGTGTAGGGTTGTCAGCCCTACCCAACCCCCAAGCTGGAGGATCAGTTGGTACAATTCGTCCCATTTTTAGGGGCGGGGGACTCGCCTTCATCCTTCTCCGTCTGCAACTTTTCGTTAAGAAAGAACTCCCAGCGGTCGCTATGTGGAGGTGGATATAGGGTTTGGTGGTAGAGCTGTTGGTGTTGGTTCAGCAGGCGTTTCCTAGGTTTTATACTCCATCGTAGCTACCAATCCACGTTTCGCCCTGGGACTTATACTACCCTTTGACCACCAGGGGTGGTTTTAGTGGGTAAAAATTCAACACGCTGGCGGGTCCAGGCCAAAGTCTTTTGAATATTTGCACCTCCTTATAAAAAAAGAGAAGCAGACAGACATTAAATCATTTTTAATCAGATTTTGTTTCACACAAAGTCCTAAAGCAAAATAAGCCGGACTTTTTCAAAATCTCTATTTATATTGGTGCTATCTTTTGATAGAACTAGGGGTTGGATCTTCTTTAGGCAAATATCGAAAAGGGATGTATTTTGAGGCCTAGATTTCTTAGGAATCCACCATTGTGATTTTTTCAGATCCCGCGGGCATTTTGAGCCTCCACTCCTCTATATTTCAGCCGGTATCAAAAATATCATCAGTTTATAAGCATAGAACAAGGAGCGAATATTTGGTTTTATTTTAAACTTGGTAAGACATTTGAGTTAATGAAACAAATGTATGGTGGCAACTGTTTGCTAGAGTCCATGAGTGGTTTAAACTATTCAAAGAAGGTCGTAAGGACATCGAGGACGACACACATTGTCAATTTATAAAGAATGAGCCAAAATCGTCGTGGCGATACATGGCCATTGGTGCACTTCGGCGCAAAGCTGGGGTGTCCGGAGTTCCTTACTAAGGTAGGCTTAGACCGGATTTCGGATGTTGCGCCGTTGGTGATGCTGATGATACAGCGCCGTGGAATTGACCATATCAAAAGGCTCACTTCATCGCATTTTGACCGGTAAATTGGGACCCAGGGTGTCCCACACAAATTGACTAATAACCAAAAATTGCTTCGAATTGAACATTGTAACAACTTAAGTAAAGAGACGAAATAGAACCCAGACTTAAAGTACAGTGTATTGTTACTGGTGACGATATGTGGTGTTTTCAATATATCCTCGTAACAATGCGTCAAAGTGTCGAATAGAAGCACCCCAACAAAATCGGCATTGTAACCGTCAACAATTACCGGTATTCTCTTGATTTGTTACTTGCGACTTTTACCTATTTGGACAACTCTATTTGGCACGAAAGGAAAGGACCATGCCGATTTTAAAACTATACAAAAAACGTTGACGGAGACTCCGAAGGACATTCCTACAGAAGGGCTTAAAAATTGATTCGACTTGCTAAATGATCATGCAAAGCATCGTATTGATCCGCAAACAGACTATTTTGAATAAAAAGACGGTTTTTGAAAAAGAGATTTTTTTTGGAAAAGTCTCGTTTATTTTGCGACTGCCTTTGTATTCCAGTTCTTCCTGATAGGTCTTTCAAAACATACAACGTGTACGTTTTTAATCCTTAGTGAACAGAAATTTGAATTTCCGTTTGAGCCTACTAATGTCATCGAACGATATACCCTTCTGCAAAAGATTCATACCAGAGGAATTTGCCTTCTAGAAGAATTTTCTATCAACCCACAAAGCCAATTGAAAATTTATGGAGTTCGATTTATCTACTTAATCTCATAACATCACTATCTAATTTTTCTTGCTAACCCGAAATTAACATGAACTTGAAATTCACAATCCTTTACACAACCCATGAAATCTGAACGTCAATAAACTCAAACAACACACTCCACCTCGACAAGGGGATAATCCCATCAGCAGGAAGAAGGACTAACAAGTCTCCTACCGTAACCAGAACATGCTCCCATATGTGCTCTAACGTAAAATAATTATAATTATCAACAATTTCCTCCGAGATGTAGACAAGAGCGAAGGGGCCTAGGTTAATAAAGTGGAAACTGAAACAGTCCTCGCAGGGATGTGTTTCTTTAATTTCCATGACCTTTACGTTGCGGTTGCTTAGAGCTGAATATTCGTGTAATCGATTAAACCGAAAGGAAGAAATAGTAGATGGAAGTGAAATGGGAGTAAAGAATCTTGGGTCTTAGTTAAGCAATTTACCTCACCCAATGGAAAGCGGAATCAATAATAAAATCAGTTCAAGTTGCCTTTGTAGCAAACGTGTCAAATAAGCAGATAAACCAAACAGAAGGGAGGTTATAAGTATCAATGTCGGCAATGTTGTGGTACTCTCTAAACTTTATTGGGTATTTATTGGAGAAACATTTGTATGTGTATCTGAAAGCAGCTTCTATTTATTGTAAGCCAGCTCGATTTTTAGTATAATAGCTAACATGTAAGTTCTATCGTAAACAGGGGCGAATAGGCAATTTTTTCCGCTTCCGAAATGAGCAATAAAAACTAAATTAACGTCTTGAGAGTGTGGTCATTTACCAGCAAACTTAATTAATTTTGTTCGAAAAGCGAGATTAAATGGTGACATCAGGATCTACGGTTTGATTTCAATAAACGTGCATCGCATTCGAAATTAATGGGAAAGAGGCCAGTGAATTCCTTTTTATTCTCACCTGAAGTTTTTAGTCACTACAGAAGTGCATACAAAGTTGTACTTGCCCGTGAATCTTTTGCAGGCTTTGGCGGAATTTTTAGGGTTAGATACATACATTCGAATATAGGCATCTTGCCCCTATATGTATTCTATCTGTACTTTATCAAAGCCCAAGACAGGAAAAATGAATGTAATGCAAATTGCAAATTTAGGGCATCACAATAAAATTTAAGGGGGTCATCCCGTGTAAAGGCCGTTTTTTCCGCCTTTTTTAAAAATTGTTTGTGAAGAACTGGATAAAGATACAAATACATTTTTCACCATAGATTTACTAGTATCTTGAGCGTATATAGTAATTTTTCCAGCCCGATCGCATGGTTCGTTATTGAAATACATAGCAATTTATACACCATCATCATCATCAACGGCGCAAGAACCGGTATCCGGTCTAGGCCTGGCTTAATAAGGAACTCCAGACATCCCGGTTTTGCGCCGATTTATACACCCATCTCCAAAAAAGGTGTTTTTCTGCTGCCATGCTAGAGGGGGCTGCGGTCATTTTAACGAAAAAAAGCAAACGTCATTTTAAGGTGAGGACTTAAGAACAGTTCGCAAACTAGGATTATTAGAAAATATTAAAAGCTAATTTTTTGCGTCGTGTTAAACTTTTTTTTGTGAATTTTGGTGTTTTTTAAGGCTTCTTTAATGAATAAAAAAACTACTGAATGAATCGCAATTATCCCAGTTTGCGGACCGTAAAAATATGTTCTGTGGTGAGAATTTCAAAGAATTTCGTTTGATAGATTTTGGGCTATGGTGGCAGCCGATTTTCAATATGCAGTTTCGAGAAAAACGCATTTAAAAATCAGAATGTAATTTTTAGCCATAAAATCTTATCTGATCGTTAATCTGCTATATCTAGTCCATTAACCTTAGGTTTTTTGAAGAAACACATGTACAGCCTTGGGTTCAATCCTTCACCTTCTAGTGAAGGTCGGAGCAGCTAAAGTGCCAAACTCCAGGCCAACCGATTTTGGGAGCAGCAATTGCTTAAACTCCACAAGATTTCAGCTTTGATAATTCTGACGAACTATATATTTATTAAATTTACATATGCTTAGTGGGCGTGTACTTTTAGATACATATGTACGTTGTAAGCAATGATAATGTGGGTAAGTTTTACAGTATTTTACACTATAATTTCTGAATGACTTCGAATATCAAAAAATCACTTTACCCATATGTTTTACACTATATCTAGATATAATTGATGCCAAAAAAAAATTCGATTCCACGGATCCGGCACACGGGGTGACCCCCTTAAGGGCTAATAGTGACTCGCAGGTTATGGTTTAAAATGCTCCTGTCGAAATGTTACTCGTTTCACTCAACAGAAGACAGTGCAGACTACTACTTACGACTACCTCTTACTGAAACTGCGAAGCTTCCCTTCTTTCTTTTATAGTTCTATGTGAATATAGACGCTTTAAAGTTACAAAAGCTTTCAGTAACTAAACTCAGTTTTACAAACTTGTTAAAGAGTCTCCCCCTGTGCCAAATATCCTGAAGGAGTAGTAAAAATTCTTCGCCCTCGATGCTAGCATGAACCTCACGAGAAGAGTAATATTCTTTTGATACGTTAAGTCCCAAGTTTGATTGATACTCAAACAAGTCGGAATACCGGAAGCTGGCGCTTCGAAAGTTTGTGCTCATCTTATGCGAGAAATTCGTATATGGCTAAACACCTAAAATATTCCGACATATTTTTTTCAAACCACAAGAAATGCGTACATATTACAGACGTAGATATCATCCTCACGCTAAAGAAACAAACATTTCCTATTGCCGAATTTTGTATTCTATATGCATTTATGTGTGTATATAAATTGATGGTACACCTATTTTCGATTTACTTCGTGCATAAAAGTATACAAACATACATATAACGTACATATATTGAATAATCGTTGTTCAATGATTCTAAATTAGACACTTCCCCAAAGCTTCATTTAGATATAAAATAAATACATTCATATGTCCGCCTCGAGTAATTAATATTGATATATAAAAGATTAAAAAACTAAAACGAAATGTTTCTTTGCGACCTGTCATTCACGTGAGGAGGCAGAAGGGAAACCCCCTTAAACTTAACATAAGGGGACCGCACGCTCTAACCTACTTTCGTAACAATTGGTCTAGTCGTTTCCGAATAAACCGGATGTGGCACCCAAAGAGATAGACAGTTGGACCTGTGAGGAGTGGCCAGATCTTCCATCCCCAGCTGGCGGATTGAGGCATACCCATTGATGTATAAATATATGTTCCTGAACTTTTGTTTCCTGACTGTGAGAAGAGGAAAACTTACGGTACAAGGGCTGGGAACCCCAGTACCGCGGGCACCGGATCATCGATAACCCTCGACGGCAGTGCCTCCGTGGTGGACAACTTCGCCACCGTGGCATCTAATGTTGCAAGTGTTTTAGATTTGGACAAGGAGGTGATCAAGCGAAGTACCACTCTACCGAGAACACCAGTAAGTGGACGACAAAAACAGCAAGAGCACCGACCGCACATATTCAGGAGGAGCGACAGCAGAGGGTGCTCCAGGACCAGGAAGAGGAACCATTCAGAAGATCTTCGCCAATGCCAAACATCATAAAAGATCAAATGGAGGGAAGGTCATTGAATGCCGAATGTGAAGAACTTTTTAAAAGCAGTAATCCGGTTAGGATTCATGGATGGCAGAACCCTGATCCGGAGGAATTACCCTTCACACAGCTTGGTGCAAAAGTAGTTGAGTTGCCCGAGTTCATCAAGGACAAGTACAACGTGCACCATCCCATAAAAAAACTGGTGAGAGCTATTATAATGCTCTACAATAAATTGCCGCAGGAGGAACGAAATTCCAAGGATAATTCGAAATCTGTTGTCCCAACGATGTCACAGGCGACTCAAGTGATACCTAATCGTATTGCAACCAGCCTACCACCAAACAAGAGAATGCGGGAAAAGCTGTGGGCCTTCTAGGAAATCAGTAGGCACCTAAGAGGAAAAAAGTCATACAAAAGCACCGAAGAGAGAAAGCAGGTTTCCGAAGTACGAGCTCCGGCAACCGAATTGGCAAAATCCAAAGTGAATGAAAACGGTGGTTGGACCAAGGTAGTTAATAGAAGGGCGAAGAAAAAGGTTAAAGTGCGAATTCGCCGAGAAGCAATTACAATCTCGAGCTGACCCCGACCTTAAATATCTAGGCGGAAATGCCAGTAAGATTTAAAGGACAAGTTTGAACTTAAAAAATACAACTTGTGAAAAATTGATGGCTTCCGAACTCAAGTTACTCTCATTTGGGGAGAATGTCCTAGTACGGATCCAAACACATGAGGTATATAGATACAGTGCAAGGATCTTAATGAAGTGAAGTGAAGTGCACTGCCTATGCAATACTCAAATGACCACATTGCAATTACCAATGTACACAGAACAGACGTTATTGATGGCCGGAAGAGCAGATTTTCGTAAAGAGGTGCTTCAAATGCCTCGCGTTTCGTCATTTCGCGAAGGCATGTATCAGTGACATTAATCGGCGATTGATGCTGAAGGACTCCAAATGCTTATTATGTGAAGGATAAGCTCTGGGTCTAGTAGAGGCACAGCCTATGAGGTAGCTCCTCAATATCCAAAAGGAAGACTGGCGCTGAGAATTTTTTTCAATACCTCAATCTAGCTGACTCATAATGCAGAATTGAAAACGTTCCGTACATTATGATGGGCGACAGCCATAGGCAAATTGAATAACGCCGATACATGCATATATGTAAATCTATTTGTATTCAAATAATTGAACAGACATTCAAAATCCTAAAAAATCTGAAACAGGAAAACTAAGATGTTCCCATACGCCCGCCGTTCATATGAGATCACTTTATAGAAATTCACGTTCCACAACTTTGATAGTTGGATTTTCTTCAAGCTTTCCAAAGTTTTATATTCTTAAGTTAAACTTTCTGGTAAATTTCTAAAATATGGCAATGTAGTATTATTAAATATATTTGAGAAGATATCATTTGATCACATCCGAAATGCGCGGATATCCGATCGATATGGGGTGCACCGATCGGGGAAAAACTATGAGAGAAGCGTCTTCGATGGTATGGTCATGTAATTCGCGCTAATGAGAATTCACTTGCCAGGATTGGTCTGATAATCGAAGTCAATGGTAAACGACCAAGAGGCCGGCCGACACAATGGTGGCTTGATACGCTGGATGGGGATTCAAAAACCTGGCGTTTGCATGCAGACCAGGCATTTGATAGACCCAAATGGCGAAACCGATCATGACGAGCCGACTCCGGTTGTGAACAGGACAAATGCTAAAAAAAAGATAAAGATTTGAGAATATATCAGAATGGGGTGTAATTTGAGGCCTAGATTTCATATGGATGCACCATTGTGATTCTTTTCAGATACTCCGGTCGGATAGGTTTTCTATTACACTTTTCGGGGTACACGTTTTGGGCCATTGGACCGTTTGGGTCATTTCTCGACTCAAAGACCACATGTTCCAACACAATTTCATGGCAATAGCTTCTGCCTTCCGAGTAAATCGAGTGTGATAGATAGACAGCGGATAGATAGACATTGAATCGATTTTAATAGGGTTTTGTTTTGTTCGCACAAAACCTTAAAAAGAAGTAACGGTTTGATAGCGTTCGTGGACGGGTAAAATTCCGGACCCGAGTGTTTTAGATCTTCCTTCTCGATTGCGGCAGGCTATGGCAGATTATGGCTCCACATGCATGGTCGAGCCGTTATTTGTTTTTATAATATCTTTGATTTCCAAATTTAGCTCGCGTGTTATCATGTCATTGGAGTACGTTAGCCACATACTATTTAGAACAAAGAACTTGGTTGACGCACAGGCTGGTTAATTGTAGGTTAGTTAATGAGAAGGCGGAAGTGGCAATGGGTAGGTCACATATTAAGGCAACGCCGTGCAGTGGGACCAACTCTACCAAGATGATCGACGAGTGGGTCGCCCTAAGAGCACTTGTAGCAGAATAGTGGAGGTAAAGTGCAGGGTTTTCGGAAAGCCTTGGGGGGAGCTGAAGCATATTTCAGCTTATCGGTAGGCGTGGCTGACTCACCTTGTCCCGCCGAGGTATGAATGGTGTTACGACAGCGATGATTGACCATGTCACCTATAATTTCCAATAAAAGGTAGTTCTTGAAACATCCCTTATAATGCGGCAATAAATCACTCCCGAGAAGCAAATCTCGGCAGAGTTGACGAAGTGAAGTCTAAAGCGCGAACAGTGAAATTGCAGAATCTGCGCTTACTAGCCGCCCTTGCTTCTTGTGTGGGAAAAAGATACACCCAAAAATGAACAAAATTTAGTATATGTAAAATGAAAAAAAAAATATATTAGCCACAAGTGCAAAATGTAGTACTTCTATTTTTTCGGAATCATTCAACATCAAATGTCAAGATGGCCTCCGATAACACCTTGCTTGTTCTTGCTGGCATATCGTTCGAGCGCAGGGGCCGCCATAGGATCAATTGCTGTACTACCGGCCAGCAACGTACATGCAATCAGATTAACTACATTGCGAGCAACTGTAGTTTTGGGAGAGCCTAAGAAGAGAGGCACTGACATGATCCGCGATTGTGATCATTACTTGGTCGCTTGCTTTTACTTGCGCATTACGCCTTCATTTACTTTAAGGAGCGTCGACCTGCCAAACTTCACATGGTCCACTTTTACTTACTTTTCTGACCAGACGGAAGACATTTTAATCAGTCACTATCAAAAGTACTCTTTCCTCTGGTCACAATCAAGTTATCAGCCACATCACGAAGGAAGAGAAGGCTATTACCGTCATTACGAATGGAAGTGGAGTTGATGCACTTAAGCTCCATTACCGTAGCCTAGCAGACGCAAGATAAAAGGGAGTTTATTACCTATATAATGGTACTAAAGAGGAAAACCTGCCGTAAATAATAATGGCTTCAGTACCATGTAACATATGACTTTCGCAAGTTTTCCAATGCTCAATTCAATGATGTTAACGGCACGCTCCCCTTCAACGATAATAGCAGCTTAACCGCTCAAGAAGGGGGACTAGTGCTTCAATATGGTTCTTAAAAGTATGACATCCGCCAAAGTTTCACCTCTTCTGGATGAAATTGGAAGCTACGGTGCCATATGTATTCCGACTGCTTCTTCAAACAAACGTGAAGTCATCTCTTTTTACAATATAGTTAATTGACACAACGCTACAGGGCTTGATGGTCTTCCTTGAGTACCATTCTTCGCAGTCTCTGCAGTTTCTGCAAAGTCGCTGCTACCACTTATTGATGTGTATATAAGACCTTTTCCAGTTATTGGAAAAAGGAGGACCTTTAAGATTCCGAAAAGGGGTATTCTTTCGAGTGTGACAACTGGCGGAATATTTGCATGTTTCCTGTACCCCCGAAGATAATACTTAAAATTATACCCTATGACACTTCGAAGCATTGACCAACTGAGAGCAGGCTGGATTCTGGTTTGCATCCACAACCTTACCGATCGTTACAGACTAACGTGCGGGATTTAAATTTTCGCTTATATGCACTTCATCGACTTGGAGAACATTTTCGACGGCGTCTATGTACATTGAGTGCATATGGAGTAGTCCACGCAAGCAAGATTTGCGGATCAGAAGACATATGACATATGAGATAGAATCTCAGGGGAATTTGAGATTCAAAACGGAGTCTATCAGAATTGCATTCTGTCTTTGATACAGTTCCTTCTTACTATCGTTTACAGTGTCTCCTCAACAGAACGTGGAAGACTTCATTGCACCATAACATCTTTCCCCAAACAACACGACTAAGCTTTCCATGATTGCATATTCTCTCACCGATATATGGAGCTTGGCCGAATGGCTCTTGATTTGAAAAAGGCAGTACATAGACTCTGGTTAAAGATATATATCAATAAAGCCAAGATTCTTATTTCGGGAAATGGACTAAAGAAGACGAGAAGTAGGTAAGGTTTAGGTGGGATTTAGGGTTGGGGAGGCGGGTTACGAACAACATGAAATTTTTTATTTGGGTTAGTAGCCTTAGACTTTCTCTGTCGAAAAGACGGTTATCACTATTTTAGTCAACCTGTTTGAGTGAAGGAAATTCTGGTCACTCTTTTCAATTACCATTTGGCCACGAAGGAGTTGTTCTGTGGCTGACGCATTTCAGAAAACTTCACCGCATATCTGGACATACGCCGGAAGACACCTGTTAGGAGAGAATATAATTTTTATTAACCAAATTGTTAATGAAAGGAAGCTCTTGAAGGGAACATCCACGGTCCTTCCGCGAAAGTATATTTCATACTGAGGGAATGTACTCAATTTTATTTTGAAGTTATTTGAAATAATTACACCGCTAATTCGATTGAAAAAGACAGCATGTGGTTTCTCTCTCTTTCTCCAAAGGGACTTTCACGTCACACGAAAAAATTCTTTTTTCCAATTTCATTAAATCTTTAACAACAAGAGACAATTTTCTTCGGTTGTTTGCATTTCACAAGGACCAACAATAATCCATTCTTGTCAGGCTTATAGGCTTCCTCAGTGTGACCCGATGCTGTCACGCTATTAGAATAAGCCTCTTTACATCTTCTCTTTATCTCCTTGTTGCGTCTTTGTGGCATGTTTTCGCTACTCGCTTTGTTCGCTTTGTGAAGTTGAAATTGTATTACAAATCCGTTTACTTAATTGAGATTCGTCGGAAGGTCCATTCCCATCTATTTCCACTTGAGAGAATCTTTAAGATTTCATTAACGATGTATCTTAATTGAAGAATGCAAATAATTCCCCAGCAAAGACCAGGACGAAACGCCTAAGAAATAGACCTTTAGTTACTGGGAGTACATCAAGGTGGCACACAAAGGCAGATGCCAGGTCGAGACAGCCGACCGATAAATTTTTATTAGAGAGATTTTAATTGTTCATTACTCCAGGCGCAAACAAAGCTATGAATATCGCCAAAGGATATCATTTGTGGTTACCAGTGGAAGCCAACAGCTAAGGATCAACTGTCGAAGGTCAAAGTTTTCGCAATTTTTTGCTTTAGGTCTAATGAACTTGTAAAGCTATTTTAAGTTGAGGAATTCACTTTGGCATTTTGTGGTGAAAATCCCGAAAACTCCTGTAAGAAAAGAAGGAGGAAGTAAGTGAAACACTTGCGGGATTTTTTAGCAGAATTAAAAGGTTTGCCGTGGTTAATGAGGTTCTCTTGGGGCGTTTGATGAATTCTTCAAATAATTTCCCTCAGTAAATTGAGTAAGGATGAATGGAATGCTAAAGAGCAAATATTAACATTTCAAAAATGCCTTGGAGGAGACCAATTGGTTTACATGAAAGCACATCTTATGTCGAAAATGACGAAAGTGGAAGTATGACCTCTGTATTGGGTAACATAAAGTAAAGAGAAGTAGAGTTCCCGGTAATTTTAATCACATTATGAATTGGTGACCCCGATACAAACTGATTGCGAAAGTAGCGGAGTTTTTGCAAACAGAAACCATTTAAATTCGGTTGTCGAATCAAAGAACAAAGTGCTATCAAAATTGTAGGTGCGCCCCATAAGAGTGCAATGCGTTGTTGATTCTAGGAGACCACATTTTTAGTAAATTCATCTGCGTCAAACAGAAGATATCCAGTTTGCCTTTCAGACTCTAATGAGAACATAGCAACGACCGTGGTGTGCTTACGACTCCATTAACTTTGATACGCACCGCAACTGAGACCAGCGCCGCCAGCCAAAGGAGCTGTATTTCCTACTACCATACCTAATACCATTTAGTTTTGAAATTCTAAGACCGACATTGATATCGTCATCAGTGGTACCAGCCTGTTGACGAGAATCAAATTCATCCCCTCTCGCATTTAGAAGAGCATAACCAACTGCCTCGGTATAACCATCGAAACTTGCGGAATCTGTGACCGCAAAAGGAGAGACTGCTGAGGCAAAACAGGTGCAGTTCGAAGATGGTTCCACAACTCCAGCAACAACCTACGTTTTTAAGGTTTTTTGCAAAACAAAACCTTATTAAAATCAGTTTGCTGTGCCTGTCTGTTCCCCACACGCATTTTTTTCGGAGACGGTTATAGGGGTTGACGCCAAATTTAGTGGAAAGGTGGGATCTGTGAACGCTCACGAATACTGTAAGTTACATCACTCTACCGTCGAATTCAAGGGGGCGGGGTTCCCATACATGCAAAAGGGGTGGCTGCACATTTTTTTCATCAAATATACTCATCTGAGGTATCAAATGAGTTTCGACATTTGATGTAAAGGTGAGTGCGGGGGTCGAAATTCATCGTTTATTTCACGGACCAATTCTCAGAAACTACCCAACGAAAAATCTGAAAAAAAAATCAAGAGACTGCCATTATATGGTGCCTAGGCTCCGAAACACCCCCCATACCGAGATCTGTTTAAATAAATTCAATAATAGTATAATACTATAATTTTTAGAAACCCCCTCAAGTTCATCCTGTAACCACGACAGTAATGATGGCTATAATATAAAGCATGACGTTACGAAGTTTGTTGGAAATCGCAATATTATCAACAAAGTTATAATATATCAAATTTGTGCCTTCTTTGCAAATTCAAGACTTTGAATGGAAATATCACGCGAAAGTGGATACTCATACATAATGTATACATATATTACGTGTTAGAAGAAATACATATCATACCTGAAGCGTTCAGCTTCCTGTTTCCTGACTTGTTTTTATTTATTTATGTAAATATTATTATTGAATTGTTTAAATTTAACAGATGTTAGGCCGCAAGAATCGGCGGAAGGATTTTTACAAGACAAAGTTGAGCAGACTGTGGCCTCTGGCACTCCGTTGGTTCACCTGTTCACCGGGCGCCCCGGTTTTGGCGGCGTAACCCGGAGGTCTGGTTTAACCAATTAGAGACGCAGTTCGTGGTCGTGAGCATCACTACTCATGCTACCCGATTCAATCATTCCCACGTCGGCCTAGACGAGGGGTCGATTGGGCTCGTCGCGGACGTGCTCAATGAGTGTTCCTGCTAAAAGTGTAAGGGCACCCTTATCTAGCGACTGTCGGCAGCAAAGTCAGCAAAGCTTGGATCATTTACTTACGGAGCTCACCTTAGGCAAACGCTCCGTCCCTAAGCTAGCGGCTATAGTGGCAGCTCTGCGTTCGAGAGGTAGGGAGGGGGAGGAGAGATCTTGTTCGCGGTCCGCCAAATGAAATTGCGATTGATAAGTCGCGCATTGGAGACCTCAACGAGTCCTGAAATTTGCTGGTGTCACTAAATCTTTGCCGACAAGGCAAAGAAACATACCAACCCGTGCATGTTCACGCCTTTAAAGAAAACTGAATTCGTTGGGAGCTTCGGTGGCGGCTACCTATAACGCAGCTCCACGCTGCTTAATAATCTATGATCCTGAATACAGCTCAACAGAACTACAGCAATTACGATCGTGAGCTAGTGGCCGCGTACATGGCAATCAAATACTTCTAATACTCCCTAGAACTCAAGCCATTCACAGTATTCACAGACACAAGCTGCGTACTTCCGCTTTTAAGCAGTAACCCGACAAGCATCCCCTCGACAACTTCGGCACCTGAACTTCATAAGCCAGTTTATTTCGGACATCCAGCACGTGTTCTTGAAGAACAATGGAATTTCAGATGCGTTGCCGCGCATTTCAGAAGTCAAAATCGCCACGACCGTCGATTTTTCGGAAATCGCCGAATTACAGAAGAGTGATGCAGTGCTTCAGAGTCTCAGGAACAACCCCAAATAAAAATTTTGGAAGTTTCCCCTTTTCGGCTCAACCTCCGAAATACTCTGCGAGACCTTTGAAATAGGAACTGAGTCATATATTCCGATCGCTTTTGGGAAGGAAGTATGCAGTACATGATCTTGCGCACCCATGCATTTGGGTAACGAAACGGCTTGTCTCTGGGAGATATTTCTGGCCCTCAATGTATAGAATGTTAATTCCAGGAGAGGTGCATCGCGTGCCAGAAGTATAAAGTCACCAAGCACGTACAAAAAGAAGTAGCCTCATTTCCTCGATCTAGCACATCGGACATCATAGGCCCCTTGCGAGATTTGTATGGCTTTAAGTATTGCCTAACAATCATCGATAGGTTCATGCGGTGGCCTGAGGTAACATCTCTGACCGACATTTCCGCACAATCGTTCGTCGAGCCTCTTTGTTGGGAATGGCTCCTATGCTTCGGAGTTCCAGCCGAAATCATTACTGACCGGGAAGTGCAGTTCAAGTCTATCCCGTTCTCGGAATTAGTCAAACTCCCATGCTTTAAAAACCTTCGGACGACTGCGTACCCCCCGCAATCTAATGGGATGCTTGAACGCTGGCATAGGGCACTGAAGGCCGCTATAGTAGCACAAGATGACACTTTGTGGTCGCAAATCCTGCCTGTTGTTTTATTTGGCCTACGTACAACCCATCGTCAGGAGTTTGCCGCCAGCTCCGCCGAGCTATTTTTGACACTCCCTAGCAAACCTGGTTTTTGCGCTTGCTCCGGGATGCGGTGGCCAAATTAAAATAATCCCCGCTATCCCCTCATTCTTCGACAAAGTCTAATACTCCCAAGGACCTGAACGTCTGCACACACATCTTGCTGCACGCACGCACAATATGAGAGCCCATATGAAGAATTAAACAGAGGGGAGTACTTCTCTAGGCTAAAGGTCGACGGCAGGCCAGGCTAACTCCTTTTGTCCCCGAGGCTGAGGT
Source organism: Hermetia illucens (assembly GCF_905115235.1). Classification (NCBI taxonomy): domain Eukaryota; kingdom Metazoa; phylum Arthropoda; class Insecta; order Diptera; family Stratiomyidae; genus Hermetia; species Hermetia illucens. The sequence continues at coordinate 125,620,593 of NC_051851.1, read as the reverse complement.
CTCGGAGAAGGAAGGTGCACCGCGCTTGAAATGCAATCTGCGCCCCTAATATTGGCGCACCAGAGGTCGGGTTTGGTCGTTGAATCCCAGTGTCAACTAGGGGTGGGGTAATGTGGAGGCGCTGCAGTATAGAGCCGCTTAGTGGAGATACACCGTACCAGTGCAGTTCACCACGATACGAAATTCACCCGCCTGAGCAGCTGGCGTGAACAGCTACGGGGCCGGCGTAGGGACCGGGCTATTCAGCCCGGCGTAACCTGTCTCAGAAAAAAGGAGTATATTAAAATTATTACTTGCAAAAATGTAATTATAATTTTGATTACATAATAATGATTTTCAACACCGCGCTGATGGGGTCGTTGGTTTTAAATCAGAAGACGCCATTATATTTTCAGTACGATGGCCAAATTTTATATCTTCTTTTTTTCACAGAGTCCTTAACATTAAAATTCGAGTATACCACTACGTGGATTAATTTAGACTTTTGAGAACCCATGCGCTAGGCAGCCAATGTTTGATACAATTGATCTTAATGGGCAGCCTGCCTTGTGAATCGTCGGAAGTCTGTAAATTGTGGGCGATGTCAGTGTGTACGATGTAAGTTTCACTCTGTGATTCTATTATTTACATATATGTATCTTCAGTTGCTTCAGATTTGCCGATCACTGTCAAAGCCAGCAAGCTTGCCTGCAACCTAATTAGCTCCACCTTGACGTAGATGTGTTTTCTTCTAATTACGAATATAAAGATCAGAATATTTTCCTATATGTGTATTATAGCTTTTTGTCATTCATTTGACGAAAAATGTTACCTGTAACTGAGTTCCGGAAGCGGTCGTAAATATTTAGAAAATCAATTATTCGTACAAACCACAGTTTCGAATAAGCCGTTTTTAGTTTGCTGAAGGTTAGCTTAGTTGTTGTATAAGTCAATACGAGGAAGAGGTGGGGAAATAACAGAACTGTAACTTTCATTAGAGTTACCCAACAAGCCAAGAGTAGAGGAATGGAGGAGTATCAGAATGCAATGTTAACGCTCACCATATCTGACAGCAACACGAGAAGATCGGGACTATTAAAATACCTGGTAGGATTTCAATTACGATATATGGGTAATGAACCCACTTTTTCAATGCAGTCAAGTGAAAGATATTGAACGATATCCCGCTCGCAAGTCATACCGCGGATCCACCTCTAACAGGCTCATTGCGGAATCCAGGAAAAACATATTGGAAGGCTTACAACATGGGTTGAGCGGGTTACGATCTCTAACAAGGGCATAGAATCCATTTTTGATTTGCAACTAGTATGAGGGAAACTTTCGAAGAGAACTGTCTGTTAGATATATTAAATAAGGGTCAAACATCAAGTGGAACTCGGATTTGGGAAAACAAAAAAGAAGAAGTCTGGTTCAGCTGCTAGGCGGAATCGATACAACGAATGCTCAGCAATTATGCAGAAGTGTATAAAGTCGAACAAACGATCATCAAGGAGATGTTTTTGGGAAGAGACTAACTCGTTTGAGGCAACCCTCAAGCGGATCCTTTTTCAAGAGCGCACCCTTCTAGCAGCTAGGTAACCTACATTCACAAAGCAGGAAGTGTATATAATCGATGTAGCCGTATCATTGGACTGGAATACTGTTGCAAAACAGCAGGAAATCTGGAGCATGAAACGCTGAAGACGCTAGATCAAATCGTGGTTATCTTTGCAATGTGCAGAAAATGATGAAAATGGCAAACCATTTGCCTAAAGTTCGCTTTCGAAGCCTATTCTAAAGTATGTATGCACCATTTGGGGCGTAGACGTAGGAAGCTGCGGGTTGGACATGGAAAACCGATCGGGTTCGGGGGTATTGTCGAAAAAGCCAACCATGGAACTGGTTCGCCCTCTTGACAAAATAGAGACCATATTCCCAGCGAAGATATAGGTCATTTTTTTCGCAGCAGAAGAATGGTTACCTAGCAACCCAATTGATATCGGGTTGCTATCAGTTGCTGCTGAAACTTGGCCGACTGAATGAAACATCTCTTACTCGAACATCGTAGATGGATTCACAAAAGTGGGATTAGTGTGATTGCAAAGATTCACGCTGATTCACTTTGGTGTGATATTGATATTCAGTATTTTGGGTCATAATAAATTTACAAGGAAGAGACAATTCGAAGCTAGTATAACTTTGTTAGTGATAGTACCTTTTTTAAGTTTATGAATATTATGCTTTATATTATATTCGATATTACAGCAATTTTGATGAGTCCAGAATAAATTTAAGGGGGGTTTCTAGACAATTTATGACATTCTTGATAATATAATGCCATTCACAATATTTCAGCAGATGCCGATGGAGAGGGTATTTTGAGGGGCAGCTACATGATTTTTTCTTTCAGATTTTTCAGTTGCGTAGTTTAGTCCGTCAAAAACTTATCAATTTCCGGACACCATCTTTTCAACAAATGTCAAAATCACCGACTTCGGTAAGTTTAGTAATCATGCCCTTTCATTTGACACCCGACATGACCATATTCCGTACAAAAAAAAATTAACACCGCCTCCTGCCGATATGAGGCCTCCTTAAAACTCAACGTAGTACAATGTTGCACATCGCATCCGAGGGGATGCACACTTACCACTTTTCCATCAAATTCCGTATCAGTGGGAGTAGGAGTAATAATAACCGTTTCTGAGAAAATGAATGCGATAAACGGACAGACAGACGGGCAGATAGGCAATCAGAGAGTAAACAGATTTTAACAAGCTTTTGTTTCACACAAAATTTTAAAAAACCCGCGAGCCTTCGAGGGTCGATCAACTTACGGATAGGCTAAAAACAATACTAAAAGACCCACATCTCAGCGACGATGTGTTTCAACGCAAAGTGTGTGTGTATATAGGCTACGGAATCGTCTATCTTCATGTAGGCGCCAAAAATTCTGCGGACGATTCTTTTCTCGAACACGCTCAAGAGTTCGCAATTTTTCTTGCTAAGAACCCAAGTTTCCGAGGAATACATGAGCATTGGCAATATCATTGTCCTGTACAGTAAGAGCTTTGACCCTATGGTGAGACGTTTCGAGCGGAACAGTTTTTGTAAACTGAAATAGGCTCTACTGGCTGCCAACAACCGTACGCGGATTTCATCGTCGTAGCCGTTGTGGGTTTCCACCCTGGATAGAAGAAATTATCAACGGTCTTAAAGTTGTAGTCTGTGCGGTTTGATGTTGTTGGTTGGTTGGTTGCTAACGTTGCCACCATATACTTTATCTTATTTTCATTGATGTGCAGTGCAATATCTCGCGCCAATTGCCGCCTGCTCGATCTGGATGAAGCCTCCATATTTAACTAATTCGGCTGTAATTCCATCGGCTTCTGGCGACTTATGATTTTTAATGAATTGCACGGACTGTTTCTCCTACACTTCGTGGTGGCTGTATTTATCCGTCGTATTCAGTTGGCGGGACCTCCAACTCGCCGATTTTCTGGTTGTTCAGTAGTTCATGAAAGTACTCAACCCATCGCTCCAATATGCCCATTCTGTCGGAAATCAGATTTCCCTCTTTGTCTCGGCAGGATGAACATCCAGGTGTGTAAGGCATCACCCTGCCAACTTATTGGTAAAACTTCCACGCCTGGTGCGGATGCTCCCTGTATTTTTCGAGTTCAAAGACCTGTTGGTTCTCCCAGGCTTCCTTTTTCCGTCGCTTCTCCGCTCGACGGTTGGTGATAAGTATCTGTGCGTCCCCGCGTCCTTGGAGAATGCAGCATTACTCGGTATGTAGCATTCTTCCGTCCCGTTGCTAGCTTACATTCATCGTCAAACCAGCCGTTCCGACTCCTTTTGCGGCTGGGGCCAAGTATGTTTGTGGCCGTATCCATATGACGTTATTCAGGTGGTTGTGGAGATCATTTGTTGATGGTTTATCTCCAGAACATCTATTGATTACGGTTATCGCGGCATGTATTTCCCTCAGTTTATTGTGGATAGCTTCAGTGTTAACTCTCAACTAATTGTCAGAGGGGATTCTGGTTGGTGTTGTTATTGGAGCTCGGAGCACCATGCCTACGAGATAGTGATCCGAGTCTATATTGGCCCCCCTACATGATCTGACAATCACCAATGCTGAGAAGTGGGCGGCGTTCGATCAACACGCGGTCAGTTTGGTTGAAAGTGGTTCTGTCTGGAGAGGCCCATGTATGCTTGTGGACCGCTTTCCGCGTAAACCAGGTACTTCCAACAGCCATTTCGTGTGACGCTGCTAATTGAATTATCTGCAGTCCGTTATCATTTATATTTTGATGTAAGCTATGGGAGCCAACATATCGCCTGAATACAGGCTTCTTCCCTCTTTGCCTGTTAAAATCCCCAGGTATGATTTTGATATCATATCTGGGCAGACTTCGAGGGTTCATTCTACTGCCTCCTAGAGGATATCCTTCTCCGACTCTGCAGTCTCCTCTGTAGCGGCGTGAACGTTAATTACTACATTTGCCTCGCAAGCGCAAAGTGCATAGCCGTTCGCTTAGGTTTTCAAAGCCGATAAGAGCTGGTTTTATTTTTTGGCTGGCTAAGAAACCCACTCCAAGCACATAGTTTACTGGATGGCCACTAGAATATATGGTGTAGCGACTCTTCTCCAAAAAACCGTTCCTTGTCCATCGCATCTCTTGCAACGCTGTTACATCACACTTATGTTGGGACAGGGTATCGGCTAGCTGTTCAGCAGCTTCATCTCTGTATAGGGAGCGCACGTTCCATGAAAAAATGAGCAAATCGTGATTCCTTGCCGGGTTCGTCGTTGTATTATCCGTCCAGTCCGAGGCTCCTGAAGTGGCTTCGTAACAAGTTGTTTTCCGTGTAGGGTTGTCAGCCCTACCCAACCCCCAACCGGGAGAACCAGTTGGTACAATTTGTTTCGTTTTAAGGCGCGTGAGACTCGCCTTCATCCTTTTCCGTCTGCAGCTTTCGTTAAGAAAGATTTCCCAGCGGTCACCACGTGGAGGTGGAGATAGAGTTTGGTAGTAGAGCTGTTGGTGTTGGTTCAGCAGGCGTTTCCCAGGTTTTATGCTCCATCGTGGGTACCAATCCACCTTTCGCCCTGGGACCTATACTACCCTTTGACCACAAACTGACAAACTGATGTGACATGTAGATTGTAAATAGAAGACAGTACGAATTTAGAATAGAATCCAAATCTGCTCTGATTGTTTACAATTTAGTTTAGTGAAAAGTTTTTAAATCAAGCATTCTCCTTCCACCCTGATTGGGGATACTGACCCTTCCTTTTTGCTTTTAGCTATCAAATCCGGATGGCTCAAGTGGTTAGAGCGCTGGGCTGCCGTAGAGGGGTTTGTATCAAAACTGGGTGTCGGACGGATTGGATTGTTGGTAGCATTAAAATAGGCTGTTCAAGAAAAATAAAATATCTAGACACCCTATATCGATTATAATTATATATATTATAATATATAATTATATATTATTATCGTTCTGATGCGGGCCTTCAATCCACACTTTGGTCGCTCCTCGGTTCGGTTGGCGGAGGAGGTTTCGTGGGATTTTTGACTATACATACATCTAAAAATTTTAACATATCAAAAAAACTTTACCTTTTGCATAGTCAACATTAACTACGTCTCCATTTAACTTTAAAATACGTGGCGCAAATTTTACTTAAAAGTGTTTGATTTATATTCGACTTCAAAATAGGTTTTCAGACGAGATTTTTAAAATTATTTTGAATATTCCTCAATTTTGCAAGCATTGTAAACCGGAATCGCTTAGTTTCAAGTGTCATAAATCGAGACTCGACATTTCTATTCATAGCAAAGGGTAGTATAGGTCCCAGGGCGAAACATGGATTGGTACCCACGATGGAGCATAAAACCTGGGAAGCGCCTACTGAACCAACACCAACAGCTCTACTACCAAACCCTATTTCCACCTCCACGTGGTGACCGCTACGAGCTCTTTTAACGAAAGCTGCTGACGGAGAAGGATGAAGGCAAGTGTCCCGCGCCTAAAAACGGGACAAATTGTACCAACTGGTTCTCCAGGTGACGGGTTGGGTAGGGCTGACAACCCCTGGAGCTTCGGACTGGATGGATTTTACAACGACGAACACAGCGACGAAAACGGAATAACGATTTGCGGATTTTTTCAAGGAACGTGCGCTTCCAGTATATAGATGGAGCTGCTAATCAGCTAGCCGATACCCTGTTCCAATAGAAGGCGGATGTAACAACGTTGCAGAAGATGCGCCGAACCTTGATGTACCGGTTTCCTGCAGAAGAGCTACTACACCATATGCTCGGAGTAGGTTTCTTAGTCAGCCAAAAAATGAAATCTGCTGTTATCGGCTTTGAAAACAAAAAGGAGCGGCTATGCACTCTACGCTTGCGAGGCAAATTTAGCAATATAAGTCTCATTAACGTTCACGCCCCTATAGAGGAGACTGCAGGTTGGGAGAAGGATACCTTCTACGAGGCTGTAGGACGAGCCCTCGAAGCCTGTCCCAGATATGATATCAAAATCACATTTGAACTGCCAAGTAGGGACGGAGTCCATAGCTTACACCAAAATACAAATGATAACGGACTTCGGATCATTCAATTAGCAGTATCACTGCTACGAAATGGTTATTGAAAATATCTGGTTTGCGCGGAAAGCGATTCAGAAACATACCACTTTCAACCAAATTGACCACGTATTGATCGAACGCCACCACCACTCAGCCTTGATGAATGTCAGAACATATAGGGGGGCCAATATAGACTCGGATCACTATCTCGTTGGCATGGTGCTCCGAGCTCGAATAACAACACTACCCAAAATCCCCTCTGACAATCAGGTGAGAGTTAACACTCAAGCTATCCACAACACTGCCCTCCGCAACATCTATAAGAGGGAAATGGATGTCGCAATAACCGCAGTCAAAAGAGATCCTGGAGGTGAAGCATCAACAAATTATCTTCACAATCAACTGAAGAACGTTATTAAAAATACGACTACAAACATTCTTGGCCCAAACCCTAAAAACAGTCCGAACGGCTGGTTGAATGGAAGCTAGCAACGGAACGGAAGAGTGCTACATACCGAGTAATGTTGCATTCTTAAAGAACGCGGGGATGCGCAGAGACTTACCACGAACTCTGTCGAGCAGGGAAGCGACTTCACAGACGGAAAAGGGAGAACCAATAGGTCTATGAACTTGGAAGGTAACCGCACCAGATGCGCAAGTTTTACTACCAGGTCAGTGGGATGAAGCCTTACACATCCCAATGCTCATCCTGCCGAGACAAAGAGGGAAATCTGATTTTCGAAGGAGTGGGCATTTTGGAGCGATGGGTTGAGTACTTTGGTGAACTACTGAACAACCAGAATATCGGCGAGTTGGAGGTCCCGCCAACTGAAGACGACGGGCAAATACTGCCACCACCAAGTATAGAAGAAACAGTTCATGCAATTCATCGGCTTAAAAGCCATAAGTCGCCAGGAGCCGATGGAATTACAGCCGAATTAGTTAAATATGGAGGAGACCAATTACACCAAGTGGGTCATTAACTTATACTCAAGGTGTGGGATAGCGAATCAATGGCTGACGACTGGCCAAGAGGCACTATCTGTGTCATACATAAAAAGGGAGATATCACATAGTGCAGCAGTTATAAGATATTCTCTGCTATCTTGCTAGGCCGGATAGCCCCATACGCCCAGAACATCATTGGTCCATACCAAAGAGGCTTTACTCCAGCAAGTCAGCAACAGATCGGATTTTCTCTAAAATCTCTCTTTGCGGCAAGCAATAGAAAGACTATTGGAATATTGACATCAGTTGCACCATCTTTTCATCGACTTTAAAGCCGCCTATGATAGCACACGGCCATGAGAGAATTCGGTTTCCCGACGAAATTGATAAGACTGACTAGGCTGACCCTGATCAATGTGCGAGGCCAGATAAAAGCAGCGGGATCACTCTTAAGACCATTCGACAGCAACAACGGTCTACGACAAGGGGATGCTCTATCATGCGTCTTCTTTAACCTGGCCCTGGAGAAAGTGATCTGCGACGCTGAGGCAAATGCGAGGGGTACGATCCTCTTTAAATCCACCCAACTACTGGCCTATGCTGACGATATCGAAATCATGGGAAGAAAAGATAGATCGATAAGAAGGATAGGAGAATTCAACTTTGAGACCATTGATAATTCCTTCTATCTAAGGTCGAAAATCACAACCCCAGCTGCGATGATGAAATCCACGCACGGCTGACAACAGCCAACAGAGTCTATTTCAGTTTACAAAAACTGTTCCGCTCGAAACGTCTCACCATAGAGTCAAAACTCTTACTGTACAAGACAATGATCTTGTCAGTACTCATGTATTCCTCAGAAAGTTGGGTTCTTAGCAAGAAAATATGCGAACTCTTCGTCGCGTTCGAGAGAAGAATCGTCCGAAGAATTTTTGCCGATTCGTAACCTACATAACGGCGAAATCTATAAGCGATATCATGACCATCAGGTTGTCGATCAAATCTGGTTCAATAGGTTACGGTGGGCGGGTCACTTAATCCGTATGGGTGAAGATGATGTAGCCCGAAAAGTCTATAAGGCCAACATCTATGGTAGAAAAAGAAGACGTGGTTGACCATGCTTAAGATGGAGCGATGACGTAGAGATATCGAGTTGGTGGACCTCGGCGCTAAACCGGGAAGGTCCTTATTAAGGCAGGCCTAGACCGGATACCGAATGTTGCTCCGTTGATGATGATGATGATAGTCGACATTAGCCACTTCTCCATTTAATTTTTAAATAAGTGGTACAAATTTTGCTTAAAAGTTGTTGATCTATATTCGAGGTTGTTAAAATATTGAATATTCCAAGTAACCTAGAGAGTAAAGACTAGAGAAACAATCGATTTCTGTAAAAGGGTAAGCCACTTTCAAATTGGATCTTCAATCAAAATAGTGAAGCGGTGTCGAATGGAGTATTTAAACTTTTGATTGATGAGTAATAATTTTAGAAGGATTTAAGAGGGAGTCTAAGCAACTAAGAAGGTAGTGAAATATTATTTCTCCGAATACAGCCACGTGAAGAAGAGACTTTCCATTTAGTCTCGATTAGTAGTTTTCGATTTAGCATCGGGCCTTATTAAGGCAGGCCTAGACCGGATACCGGTTGTTGCGCCGTTGATGATGATGACTTAGCATCGATTGTACAGTAAAAAAATACGGGAGAAAAAGTACAAATTCGAAGTGATGCAGACTTCATTTTGAAAAACCACTCAAACGAAAAATCTGAGAAAAGTCATTAACTTGCCTCTATATCGTTAGACATTGTCTTCTATTGATAGTTAAGTCTAAAATTGATAGACCAGTAGCTTACTCCAAACTACAATTTTATTTTATTATGTATATACTATATATATTTCGGGAGCAACTTACTCCCTTCATCAGTACAAAGCTACTAAAAACAATTGCGATTCTACGGTTCTATTTATACTAAAAACACTAATTATCTAAAACAATTATTAACCTAATTATCTATTAATTACCGCGGCAAGTCTTCTTAATTTTGAGAGGCAATTACCGGAATGTGTGTTTGATAAACGCGTCGCGTCTTCTCTCAGAATTTCTAGACTTTCCCAAGGGTCCAAGTTTGTCGTTCGGTTAGTATGCCGCAAGAGTTCAAGGTTTTCGCGTTGAATGATGGGCTTCTTCGACTATGTGCGCTGCCACTGATGACCTTATGCACGACTTTTGTTTGCGAACACTACTTACCGCTTCCTTGATGTGTTCGTTAAATCTTGTCGTTTTAGGCATTTCGTTTGTCCTATGTATAATTTATTGCAGTGGCTGCACGTTATTCGGTAAATCCCGCTTTTATCGTCCGCTGCCAAAGGATCCTTAACGCTTCCCAGTAAATTCCGCAAGGTGGACGATCGGCTCGAACCTACGACTTCCAGTTGGTACTTTTTACCCAATTCCTGATGTTGTTAAATAGGTAGGTTACCTCCTTCTGCTGCGAAAATAGCGTTATATAGGCATGCCTATTGTGTTGCTTGACTTTCCTTCCAATCAATTTCTCAATGGTCTGAGAATTATACCCATTCTTAATAGCGGTGTCAATAATATACTGTCGTTCCTTATTGTAACCCTATTCTGACAGAGGGTATGTGATCAGTCGGTGAATCATGCAATTACAGGCAGACATTTTTTGGGAAAATGTGTGATGTGAAGTTACTGGTATCGTTCTCTGCGTTGCAGTAGGCTTACGGTATATCTTGAACTTAAGCTTTCCATTAGAGTTGACGATATTTAGATCCAGGAAAGGTAGAACCCCATCCTTTTCTACCTCTAGTCTAAACTCGATCTTATTATGAATCTTGTTTATAGAGGAGATGACCATGTCTATATCGTCTCTTCTAACAATCGCAAATACGTCGTCTACATACCTAAACCATACTTTAGGCATTATTCCCCTCTATTCAATTTCTTCTTCGATTGATGACATGAACCTTTCAGTGAGTAACGGCGAGAGGAGGTTCCCCATCGCTACTCCCGAAGTATTATAGTTTTGTAGAATCTGTCCCGAAATGTAAAATAGTTTTCGTTCATGCAGAGCCTGGCAAGGTTTGCATAGATACGAACTTTTCTTCTCCATTCCGAGCCAAATCCAAACTGGTTCAGCCAACTCTCGAGTTCGAAAATTGACTCTTTCACTGGTGTGTTGGGAAACAATGGCTTCACATCGAACGACACCATCACCTCGTCATCACCCATCCTCTCAATGCGTTGCAGCTTCTCTATTAATTCATGGGAGTTAGCAACTGAGTACTTACTATTCGTCGTCCCAAGGGTCTGGCACTCATTAATCAATCACTTGGACGTCGGTGAGTTCGAGTCCGCAATGATTTCTCGCATCTCATCCCCTTCCTTGGGGATCTTCGGTTGACATCTGATTCTTGGAAGCGCAGGATTAGGCATTCGGAGTCGCCCAATATTCGGGAATACCACACTAGCTTCCTTCAACGCTCGATCGACCCTTTTGATGGATTCGGGCAGTGGGTTGTTAATCAATTCGAAGAAGTTTCCACTCTCCAATTTTCGAAAAACAGCCTGGTCATACTTAGCTTTTTCCATGACTCAGAATCGCAGACGACGTTGTTCCCCTTGTACGCCTTGAGAAAGTATAGCGGTTTATCACGAAGTTTACGTATTGCTTTTAAATCGCGTTTACAAATTTTTAACGACGCGTTATTCCGAATGATTTTACTCAGACCTGAACGAATTTCATCCTTAGTATTGTTATCCAAGAATTTTATACCTGCCTCGATATTAACCACGGTTTCATCGACAACCTTGGTTGGTGGTACCGCGGACGCAAGACCGTTATTTAAAAATTTCATTTTGTTATCAGTCAGTTCAATATTCGTTTTGTTTATTACAAAGATATCAATATGCGCGACGTTATTAGTATTTACCTGGGGACTCGATTGGGTTTTTTAGGGTGGCGAATTTTTTATTTAGAACGCGGCGTCTCTTTATAATTTCACACTCAAAAGCCCGGTGTAGTTTCGCGGTTTGTTGCTCAATTGGCAGACCCGATTCTGCGGCTTCTTTTGCCATTTTGAGGTGTGTGCTGTATGCCCGTAATGCGATGCTATTCTGTTTCGCGTACAGAGAATTAACAGTTGCCGCGACGTGTTGCAGCTCTAACTTCAGGACTAATTGCTTATTATCGCGACCCGATCTCAACTTAATGCGGTGGGACTTCGGTATTACGCGGGATTTGTTGCATTTATTTAAAAATCGGATATTCTCGTTGTTCCTCACAATTATTTTCTTCAGCCTCAACAATTTCTTGAATTCAAACTTCTGGTTAGATACCATTTCTAAAACGTTAGATATTGTCTTCTATTTATAGTTAAGTCTAAAATTGATAGACCAGTATCCTCTATATAAAATCTGGACCCTAAAAAGACATTTCTTAACGATCTCTAGTCAAATAAATTACTACTACTACTATATTTTGAAATTCTCAAATTCATTCTAGGGTAGGCGCAGTATACGGCATGTTGCGAGATGTGCCCCAGTAGCCACTAAATGATAATTCGACGTACATAAGTCGTGGAGTATAATCTGAATATGAGAGATGGTTGGCATAAACTCCTTTGTAAGTCATTCCGCATAAACCATACCTATGCTCTATCGTTGCCGACACTTCGTGAAGTTTCCACTCTTCCTATATCGTTATACGCAGGACAATAGGCTGGAGGGTTCTATTACATGCATAAACTGCAATGAAGTAATTGGCCTTTCTCAATGGGTGATCTATCCATTGCTCCTTTCAGCTTTGATCAATATCCCTCGGATATATGGCCAGAGAGTGCCCATGACACGACGTGGTCATGAAAAGTCGAACTGATGAAAACTTGATCTATACCGCTGTTAATACGATGATCGACATTAAGTTTGGTATCGCTGCCGTTAGAAACAACGCTTACCTGATAAACAGTTCGAAATTTTGCCTGTTAATGCGAGAAGACTTCATTTGTGCATACTTGAAATCACCCTCTGATATAGATAGATATATGTAGATACTGTATGTAATAGTAATCAAGATTCTTCTTCGTTAAAATCTAAGTTTACCCGTGATGATGCTTAGCTATAACAGTTCCTTCATAATGGACTCAAGAAGGGAGTATCAAGGAAATACAATGATGGGTGGTTCGGAGCCTGTTTTTTATACGAGTGAACACTGAAAGGCTTTCAAGCTATACTCAGTTATATTTTGTTGAAAGTATTGAGCTGTTTGTGTGTTCAGTGATTTTTTTAAATGGATCGTACGAAGGGAGATCGCTTTAAAGTTCAACGTCATGCTCGCACCAAAAAACGAGCATTTCATGGGAATCGATACTTATCAGAGAAGAAAAAGGACTTCGCATCAACATCAGCAAAGAAACTTTTAGCAAGCATGAACATGGATGTTCCAATTGCGACAATTCTCGTATATTGTATATTGGATTTTGCTGGAGTTTTCTCTGGTATTTCTCCAAATTTCTGCAAAATAATAAAATATACATAGTAGTAAACAAGTCGGGAAACCGGAAGCTGGGCGCTTCATGTACGAAAGGTTTTGTGTATTTCTTAGTACGTAGCACGTAATAAATGCATATATTATGTGAGAATATTCACTTTCGGATGATATTGACATTCATACTCTTGAATTTGCAAGGAAGCGACAACTTTGACGTATTATAACTTTGTTAGTGATAGTGCGATTTCGACTAAACTTGGTGAGATCATGCTCTATGTTATACCCTATATTATTGCGAAATTTCATGGTGCTAACATGAACTTAAGGGGGGTTTTGCAGCCAATTACTAAAAATTATGGTAATTTACTATTATTAACTTTGTTTGTACAGATATCAGTATGGAAAGTATTTCGGAGCCCAGGCACCATATAGTGGCAGCCTCCTGATTTTTTTCAGATTTTTCGGTTTGGTAGTTTCTGAGAATGGCCCCCTTAAAGGAATGGTCACTTTCAACCCCCCGCACTCCCCACCTTTCCAACAAATGTCAAAACTAAGACCGGCTTCGAAAAGTACTAATTGAGACCTTTAATTTGATACCCCACATGAGTATATTTGATGCAAAAAAAATTTACACCCCCCTTTTGCATGTATGGGGACCCCCCCTTAAATTCGACGTAAAAGGATGTAACTCACTGTATGCGTGAGCGTTCACAGTTCCCATCTTCCTACCAAATTTGGTGTCAATCGCTGTAACCTTTTCCAGGAAAAATGCGTGTGACGGACAGACAGACAGACAGACAGACAGACAGACGGACAGACAGACAGACAGACAGACAGACAGACAGACAGACAGACGGTAAACCGATTTTAATAAGGTTTTGTGTTTACACAAAACCTTAAAAAGGAATGCGTAGGAGATGTCGAGAAAAGAATGGGAACGCGGCTTAGAAATGCAAAGAAGAATCACAAAGGCATTGGTGAAAAAGGGGCTGGAAAACTTACTGATAAGATTATTAACGACCTCACTATATTTTTTGGGCTAACTATTCGTCGACACGCAAATGCTACAGAAGGAATGAAGCAAGAAGAAGAGGTGGTCAAAGGGTAGTATCCCAGAGCGAAACGTGGATTGGTACCCACGATGAAGCATAAAACCTGGGAAATGCCTGCTGAATCAACACCAACAGCTCTACTACCAAACCCTATCTCCACCTCCACGTGGTGGCCGCTGGGAGCTCTTTCTTAATGAAAAGCTGCAAACGGAGAAGGATGAAGGCGAGTCTCCCGCGCCTAAAAACGAAACAAATTGTACCAACTGGTCCTCCAGGTTGGGGGTTGGGTAGGGCTGACAACCCTACACGGAAAACAACTTGTTACGAAGCCACAGCGGGAGCCTCGGACAGGACGGATTTTAAAACGACGGACCTGGCAACGACAACGGAATAACGATTTGCGCATTTTCTCATGGAACGTGCCCTCCCTGTACAGAGATGAAGCTGATAAGCAGCTAGCCGATACCCTGTCCCAATATAGGGCTGATATAACAGGGTTGCAAGAGATGCGATGGACAGGGACCGATTTCCTGGAGAAGAGCCACTACACCACATATTATAGCGGTCATCCAGTAAACCATGTGCTCGGAGTAGGTTTCTTAGTCAGCCAGAAAATGAAACCTGCTGTTATCGGTTTTGAAAACATAAGCGAACGGCTATGCACTCTGTGCTTGCGAGGCAAGTTTAGAAATATAAGCCTCATAAACGTTCACGCCCCTACAGAGGAGACTGCAGAGTCGGAGAAGGATACCTTCTACGAGGCAGTAGAATGAACCCTCGAAGCCTGTCCCAGATATGATAGCAAAATCATACTTGGGGATTTTAACAGGGAAGTAGGGAAGGAGCCCGTATTCAGGCGATACGTTGGCTCCCATAGCTTGCACGAAAAAGCAAATGATAACGGACTGCGGACTATTCAATTAACAGGGTCACACGAAATGGTTGTTGGAAGTACCTGGTTTGCGCGGAAAGTGGTCCACAAACATCGTGCGCCTCTCCAGACGGGACCACTTTCAACCAAATTGACCACGTGTTGATCGAACGCCGCCACCTCTCAGCCTTGATGAATGTCAGAACATATAGGGGGGCCAATATAGACTCGGATCACTATCTCGTTGGCATGGTGCTCCGAGCTCGAATAACAATACCACCTAGAATCTCTTCTGACAATCAGGTGAGAGTGAACACTGAAGCCATCCACAACACAACCCTCCGCGACACCTATAAGAGGGAAATGGATGCCGCAATAACCGCAGTCAACAGAGGACCTGGAGATGAAGCATCAACAAATGATCTTCACAATCACCTGAAGAACGTTATCATGGGTACAGCCACAAACATACTTGGCCCCAGCCGCAAAAGGAGTCGGAACGACTGGTTTGACGATGAATGTAAGCTAGCAACGGAACGGAAGAATGCCGCATACCGAGTAATGTTGCATTCTCAAAGAACGCGGGCACGCGCAGAGACTTATCATGAACTCCGTCAAGTAGAGAAGTGACTTCACAGACGGAAAAAGGAAGCCTGGGAGAACCAACAAGTCTGTGAAATAGAAAAGTACAGGGAGCAACCGCACCAGGCACGCAAGTTTTACCAACAAGTCAGCAGGATGAAACCTTATACACCTTGATGCTCATCCTGCCGAGACAAAGAGGGAAATCTGATTTCCGACAGAATGGGCATATTAGAGCGATGGGTTGAGTACTTTGATGAGCTACTGAACAACCAAAACATCGGCGAGTTGGAGGTCCCGCCAACTGAAGACGACGGACAAATACTGCCACCATCAAGTTTAGGAGAAACAGTCCGTGCAATTCATCGGCTAAAAAATCACATGTCGCCAGGAGTCGATGGAATTACAGCCGAATTGGTTAAATATGGAGGCGACCAGTTACACCAAGTTGTTCATCAACTTGTGCTCAAGGCATGGGACAGCGAATCAATGCCTGACGATTGGCAACGAGGCATTATCTGTCTCATACATAAAAAGGGAGATATCACACAGTGCGGCAATTATAAAGGTATCACGTTGCTGAGTACCATCTATACGATATTCTCCACTATCTTGCTAGGCCGGATAGCCCCATACGCCCAGGACATCAATGGCCCATACCGAAGAGGCTTCACTCCAGGCAAATCAGCAACAGATCAGATTTTCTCTCTGCGGCAAGCGATGGAAAAACTGTTGGAATATGGAGAACAGTTGCACCATCTGTTCATCGACTTTAAAGCCGCCTATGATAGCATAGCCAGGGTAAAACTGTACACGGCCATGAGAGAATTCGGTATCCCGACCAAATTACTAAGACTGACTAGGCTGACCCTGACCAATGTGCGAGGCCAGATAAACGCAGCAGGATCACTCTGAAGACCATTCGACATCAACAACCGTCTACGACAAGGGGATGCCCTATCATGCGTCCTCTTTAACCTGGCCCTCGAGAAAGTGATTCGTGATGCCGAGGTAAATGCAAGAGGTACGATCCTCTTCAAGTCCACCCAACTACTGGCCTATGCTGACGATATCGACATCATGGGAAGAACCACCCGAGATGTACAAACTGCCTTCATCCAGATCGAGCAGGCGGCGCGAGATCTTGGGCTGCACATCAATGAAGGCAAGACAAAATATATGGTGGCAGCGTCAGCACCGAAGACGAATCAACCAACAACATCAAACCGCACTGGTCAAACAGGAAGAATAAGGATAGGAGAATACAACTTTGAGGCCGTTGAGAATTTCTCCTATCTAGGGTCGAAAATCACAACAACAACAACTACGATGATGAAATCCGCGAACGGTTGTTGTCAGCCAACAGAGCCTATTTCAGCTTACAAAGACTGTTCCGCTCGAAACGTCTCACCATAGGGTCAAAGCTCTTACTGTACAAGACTATGAGCTTGCCAGTCCTCATGTATTCCTCGGAAACTTGGGTTCTTAGCAAGAAAAATTGCGAACTCTTGGCCGCGTTCTAGAGAAGAATCCTCCGAAGAATTTTTGGCCCCCTACATGAGGATGGACGATTCCGTAGCCTACACAATAACGAAATCTATGAGCGATACCATGACCGTCCGGTTGTGGATAAAATTCGGCTCAATAGGTTACGGTGGGCGGGTCACTTAATCCGTATGGATGAGGATGATCCAATATCTATAGTAGAAAAAGAAGACTAGGCAGACTCTGCCTAAGATGGAGCGATGGCGTGGGTCAGGACGCCAGACAGCTTTTAGGGATATCGAATTGGTGGACCTCGGCGCAAATCCGGGATGTCTGGAGTTCCTTACTAAGGTAGGCCTAGACCGGATACCGGTTGTTGCGCCGTTGATGATGATGAAAACTTACTGATAAGATTATTAACGACCTCACTATATTTTTTGGGCTAGCTATTCGTCGACACGCAAATGCGATAGAAGGAATGAAGCAAGAAATTTGGGCAACTTTCTTCCATAAATGTTCTACAGACGAAAATCCTCAGCATCAAAATTGTCCAGCAGGCGAGGACAGTTGGTGCAAATGGCGCAAAGCAGAAGCTAAAGGAGGACTGGATAGTTTCCACCACGAGAAGGCACCTTTGACTGAAGAAGTTCAAACAGCTATCAAACCAATCTACGAAGATTTGTCACGAGATGATCTGTTGAACAGATATTTAGGAGCAGAGACCCAGAATAACAATGAGTCGTTAAATGCATTGATCTGGGCTTTCGCTCCTAAACACCTTCATTCTTGCGCCAAGGTCGTAGAAATAGCCACTTTTGTGGCTGTAATTATTTTCAATGGCAATCTCAAAATCTTAGTGACAATGGGATGTCAAGTTGGTCACATATGTCAGGTTTATGTCGATCGCCGTAATGAAGCGCGAATTTGGCGGTCCGAACGACGACCGACTGATCTCGCTAAAAGAGCCAGAATTGAAACCAGAGAGCGAAAATCGGGCTTACAAGAATTTTTTGAAGATACAGAGGGTGCTCCCTATGAATCAGGTTTGCAATCGGACGGGTCGTTTTTTTTATTCATAAAAGAAGCCGTAAAAAACACCAAAATCCAAAAAATTAAGTTTATTTTCGAATTATCATATTTTGCGGACCGTGGAATATTGTCCACATTAAAATGCCGTTTAGTTTTTTTCCATGAGATGAACACAGCGCCCTCGGGCGTGGCAGCAGGAAAACACCTTTTTTTGGAGATGGGTGCATAAATTGACACGTATTCCGAAAGCTAGCTACGATATCAAGCCGAAAAATTTATCACATATACTAAAGATATCAGCAAATATATGGTGAAAGAATCACATTTCTATCTTTCTCCAGTCCTCCAAAATAACTTTTCAAAGAAAGGCAAAAAAAACGGCCTTCACACGGGATGACCCCCTTAATTCAATTATGGTCTATTCTTACATAACCGTTTTCGTAAACATATTCGTCTATAAGAATTGTTTTTGCAGCGTATTTTCGCTTTTCTCACCGAGTAATTTCTCAGATTTTTTACAGATTATACTCTAGGAAATGTAGTCAAATTAGTCACCCTCTGGAAGAACTATTTATTACAGGTGACGTATAAAAGGTTCGCGAAATGTCACTGGGTAGCTAATGTCATTTCCAGAGATGAAGGGTACAACCCTTCTCTCCGATTGGGTGAAATATCTGGGAGTTACTGTAGATAAGAAGCTTCTTGGGAAAAAATGTTAATGTTAAAGTTAAAGATGAAATGAGCTCTCAGAAGCTATGGGCTGCGCTGGCGGATGTTTGCCTCGACATGGGGAATTACTCTTCAGGTAGTAATGTGGATATGTATTGCTATTCTTAGGTCAATGTTCGCTTACGTATCCGTAGTGTGATAGGTTAAGGCGAAACAAAAGAGTTTTCACTGTAAATTAGATGCATTGCAAGGAACTGTGTGTACCCTAATCACGACACCGGCATAACTCTAAATACATTACTCAATTTGCAGCCATTGGATCTATTTATTTACAGCACAGCCATGAGAGCAGCTCATAGACTAATTCCATTAGATCTATAGGGATACAATGGACATAGGGGGTTCAGAGAACTGAAACGGTTATTGGGAGAAATGAATCCAGTTTTCGCAATGCCTTCTGATTCTTGGATCCCCATATGTCTGCTTCAGAGAAGATATAAAATAAAGAAAATTGGGAAGCCCCAGAAGAATTCGTGGCGGGATATAAAGAAGTCCTCTATACCGATGGTTGAAAACAGAATAGGATTCTTGAGTAGGAGTCTACCTCACGGGTAAAAACGAGAAGTAGACTTCTCCTTTGAGATAATATAAAACGGTCTTTCAGGTTGAAGTACATGCGATCCTAGAGGCGCAACCTAGATGTTTGACGGGCGGTGAAAAGACAGACAATGAGGTCTTTTAACAGTCTTTTGATCACTTCAAACTTCATCCAGAAATGTGGAAACCAACTGAAATATATTTTTACGTTCAATACAGTGGGTACCTTGTCATCGTGGTTTAGAGTTACATCGAATCTCGAATCCCTCATCAAAAGTGGACCAGAATCTGCAACTGGAGTGTCAGTAGCATTGGTTTATGCTACTATCCAAAGTTAGGAACAATCTTATTATAATGGCATGTGTTAGAGCCTAAATGCAGCTAGCCACACCAAACATCTCTTGTCAGAACCAAACACACATGCTGGAAAGTTTATCCTGTCGAAAAGCAGGAAACATTTGCAGGAGTATTGTTTTGGGAACAACCCACCAGCTGGACATACATATGTTCAGAAAAGGAATTATGCAATATGATACGTGTTCCTCTTGCAATGAGAAAGCAGAGCCCACGGAGCATTTTCTATGTGAATGCGCCGCCTATGGACGTATTAGACATCGGATTTTTGATGCTGATGGGCTCCAGCTGGGGGGGGGGCGGGTATCATTATCTCTAATAATGGAAAGTCTGTGATACATAAATGAGTACGATATATTTCTTTAGACGAAGGAATTGGGTACAATGGACTAATAGGGTCAGAGTGCTTAGAGGCTTTGCGTTCCCTTCACCCTCAATCCTTATGTACATACTGAAATACAAGGTACATTCTCAGAAGCTTTCCAACCGAAGAATCTGTAAAAAATACATGATGAAATCCATCCAGGTTTCTGGGCCTCTAAATACGCTCTATGTCAATATATGGCATGTAATATTTCTGAAACCCTCGTTAGGCTCATCCAATAAGCATAGAATGCTGTTGCATATAGATCGGTAACATAGAGCTAATCCGGCTATACAATTTCATTAGCGGCGAAAACTCGGGATTGTTGCGCCATTGATGATGATGAAATATAGGTCTGTTGGCATCGTCGATTTCATCGTCGTAGCTACTATCGGTTGTGACTTTCGACCCTAGGTAGGAGGTAGGTCTCAAAGTTGTAGTCGCCTATCTTTATTATTATCGTTTAGTCAGTGCGATTTGATGTTTCGGTTGGTTAGCTTTTGGCATTGATGTTGCCACCACAAATTTCGTCTTGCTTCATTGATGTGCAGCCCAAGATAACGCGCCACTTGCTTGATCTGGATGAAAGCGTGGATCCTTCATTAAAATGCTGCGCGAAAAAAATAAAGTGCATCGCTATCGTCGTATTTGTTCTTCAGGGAGGTATTTCCAGCAATCGCCACTGTGTGAAAATCTGAAAAAAATGCTACGCGACAGAGAGACTAATAACTTCCATTTTCTGAGAAAATTGCGAATTAAGTGAATTCGTGCTTATCAGCGTTTTGTCGTAAATTGTGTCCTTTGGGGTTGGTTAAAACCGTGTCGCTCTGCTCATGATAATGTCGTTATTCCTTGTGTTGAAAATAATGGAGTACAGTATGGAAAAGCTGTACCACCTATGTCGAACGTTTTTCACCAATCCCTGAATTTTTTCGCAAATTGACTTTACTATGAAGGCAGTAGCACAAATTCTCCTCGTTTTTATGTAATGAAAATAAAATTCCAAAGTTTACTGCCGCCGCTTAGCGAAAATGACTTTGCAGAATATAAAAATTCTATTCTCATTATTACCTTCTCCTTACGAGAATATTAGTGTTAACCTTCTTCTGTTGTATTGTGAATGATTACCGTAAAATCTGCTTCAACCATAATGTGTTCCAATATATCTTAATCAATATCGCAAATTTTCCACTTCAGGCAGAAGTGAAATTCTGTAACATCCCAGAATAGATAATATCAAACTACGGAACCTTTTGAAGTATATCAAAGACAAACTTCTCTAAAGTATAAATATAACATCCAATACATCAAACAAAACAGACAGGACGAAGTTCGTAAAATTTGTAATTAGCTGAAGCTTAGCGCAAAGTTTGCGATACGGAGTTAGGTTCTATTTAAAAGATATTGTGTTCGGCTGCTTTTATGTTGGGAGCTTTCCAGGAAAAATAAAGAAATCAGTTTGTCAGTTGAGAAGAACTGCTCAGTATCTGCCTCTGAACGAAGAAAGATGGTATTATTATATTCAGGGTGAAACTACAAGCTCGAAGTAACTACACTTTATGAGCCTCCTAAAAACTGTCTGCATATTGATTATCTCAACAACTGTAGGCGGTGTAAATTGAATTCAATCAACCTTATTGTATTCTCAAAAAAATATGGCCCTGCTGTCTACTAGTGTTATTTAAAGAAGAGTGATATCATGTCGATTGAGCAATTATAAGATTTAGCAGTTACGCTAAAATATGAAAAACAATTGTATGTGCTTGTTTTTTGTGGTTTGTGGTGGGGGAGAAGCTGTAGCCTCTGAGAACCCAGGCCGTGGTGGCCCATTGTACTCGACTACTGCGTCTAATGGAATATCCCGGATTCTGCCCGTTGCAGCTGGAGAATATCGGCACCAAGGATCTGATGTCCATAGACGTAAAATTCACATAGAAAATGCTCCGTGGATTCCGCTTCCTCATTACAGGAGGGACACGTATCATTTTGAATGATTCCTATGCTGAACTGTCCAGCTAGTGAATTATGGCCTGTCAGAATACCTTCAATACTCCTGCAAGTCCTCCTGCTTTTCGACGGATACTGGGTTGTCATACGGAAGGCCGCGATTCAAATCTCGCTGGTGGCAGTGGGATTTGCATCGCGATTTGACGTCGGATACCAGTCGACTCAGCTGTCAATGAGTACCTGAGTCAAATCAAGGTAATAACCTCGGGCGAGCGCAATGCTGACCACATTGCCTCCTACAGTGTTCTGTAGTGTACCGTTACGGTCCTGAATGAAGTGCTCTAACACACTTCAAGACCCTGGTCCAATATGGATTGTTGCGCCAACGATTATTATTATTATAAACTTTGCGATATGCATATTTGATTCTAACTGGAATAGTTTATATGTCTAACAGCATTTTAAGCTCTGCCACCTGCCATTGTAAGAAGCTTGTTCCCAGTTTTTGAAGACAGCCTATGCCAATGCTACAAATATTCTCATTGCATGTTCCGGTCCTGGCATGGGGGAGATTGAACCTTCTTTTGCTGAAGCATCCGAGATTTCATTTCTCTCTACACAACAGTGGCCAGGTTTCCAGAGTATTTCCACCGTATTGAGTCTAGAGATAGAGTTCAAATGGTTTCTACATTTCTGAACGATTTTCGAGATGATAAGAAAGGACTGCTTAACGCCCTCAATGCAACCTGGCTACCACTGCAGATTTCGATGCCCCTGCTTTTCAACTGGTCGTCAACACCCAGTTTACCGCCGTAAGGATCGCATTACGATTTAAAAACCGTTGCATATTATCTCAAAGGAAAAGCCCATTTATGGTTTTTATTCGAGAGGGTCTCTGGTTTCAGAGTCCTGTTCGGTTTTTGAGCCATCGGTGTAGAAGACTTCCGTATATCGCGCCACGCATTCCTCTGGGACTTTCCAGTTCTCTCTTCATTTCAGGGTAACTTGGTATTTTCTACTAAACAGGTATATGGGGACCCATAATCAGAAGGCATTGTAAGAACTCGATTTAGTACCCCCAAAAACTCTTCCATTTTTTCCCCATCTATTCGAATTAGTCTATAAACACGGAAAATAACTGTTTTAAACTAACACTTCTGGAAAAACTCACCGAACAAACTGAAAACTGGATATACATTCCGATCAAATGGAATGACACTAAGAAATGAGTAAATAAATTTCTCTCTGAAATGTTTTGAGCACGCCATCCATATAATGGCGTGCTGCACTGATTTGAGTAGTAACTTACCCTTTGGGTGCAGTGCACTGACCACCCTTACCCTCGGGCGAATGTCAAATACTTTTAAAAATGTCTTCGGCTCATCGATTAGATCGCAAGCCAGAGATGATTTTAACAAACGCTGGAAACAGCTACGAATCTGGGTTGAACTTCAAAACCAGATAAGGGTATGAATTGTGTTTTAGGTCAAATTTATAGGGGAAAACAAAGTAGTGAGTTGCTTTACTTTATGATATGTACTCACTAATAATCAAAAACTAAATTTTACCAGAACCAACGATCCATTGGCAACGCCAAATATTCATCGAAACAGCCATGATTCCAGCCGTGGCTGGTTTTGGACCATTCCCTTTAGTACTATACTGACGTTTAAAGTCTTAGAAGAAATTTGCACAGTAGTGACAACTTTGACCTTAATAGGCTAGTCATAACGCGATTTCCACCAAACTTGGTAGTATCATCCTCTATAATATAGCCCAAATTACTGTTTCTAGGATAAACTTAAGGGAGGTTTCCAGTCAATTAAATAATACTGTTAGTAACTTTATTTAAGTATCGGTATGGAGAGTATCTTGAGGCCTAAATACCATGCGGATTGGCCATGGTTGGGTATTTTCTGAGAACAGGACTTTTAAGCAACTGACCCTTTTCGAACGTCCGAGATATCCGCCTTTATAACAAATATCAATACTAATATTGGCTTTGGAAAGGTCCTTTAATTTTACACTCCACATAACTATATTCGGTGAAAAAAGCAATTACATAATTACCCCTTTGCATGTATGGGAAAGCGTGAGGAACGCACTGGCCTGCCGCGCACTAAATGGTGGCGATTTCGAGTAAAGAAAGAAGAAATGATCTCACTTGCGCGATTAACAACTACCACGAATGTGGAGGAATCATCATAATCAACGGTGCAACAACCGGTATCTGGTCCAGGCCTGCCTTAATAAGGAACTCCACACATCCCGGTTTTGGGCCGAGGTCCACCAATTCGATATCCCTAAAAGCTCTCTGGCGTCCTGACCTACGCCATCGCTCCATCTTAGGCAGCGTCTGCCTCCTCTTCTTTTTCTACCATAGATATTGCCCTTATAAACTTTCCGGGTGGGATCATCCTCATCCATATGGATTAAGTAACCACCCCTCCCCCCCCCCCCCCCTCCGTAACCTAATGAGCCGGATTTTATCCACAACCGGACGGTCATGGTATCGCTCATAGGTTTCGTCGTTATTTAGGCTACGGAATCGTCCATCCTCATGAAGGGGGCCAAAAATTCCTCGGAGAATTCTTCTCTTGAACGCGGGCAAGAGTTCGCAGCTCTCCTTGCTAAGAAACCAAGCCTCCGAGGAATACATGAGGACTGGCAAGATCATTGTCTTCTTGTACAATTAGAGCTTTGACCCTGTGGTGAGATGTTTCGAGCGGAACAGTTTTTGTAAGCTGAAATAGACTCTATTCGCTGCCAACAACCGTGCGCGGATTTCCTCACCGTAGCGGTTATCGGTTGTGATTTTCGACTCTAGATAGGAGAAATTATCAACGGTTTCAAACTTGTATTCTCCTATCTTTATTCTTCTTCGTGTTTGACCAGTGCGGTTTGATCTTGTTGGTTCGTTGGTTTTCGATGCTGACGTTGCCACCATATACTCTGTCTTGCCTTCATTGATATGCAGCCCAAGATCTCGCGCCGCCTGCTCGATCTGGATGAAGGCACTTTGTACGTCTCGAGTGGTTCTTCCCATGATGTCGATAACGTCAGCATAAGCCAGTAGTTGGGTGGACTTGAAGAGGATCGTACCTCTTGCATTAACCTCAGCATCCCGGATCACTTTCTCGAGGGCCAGGTTAAAGTGGACGCATGATAGGGCATCCCCTTGTCGTAGACCGTTGTTGATGTCGAATTGTCTTCAGAGTGATCCTGCTGCTTTTCTCTGGCCTCGCACATTGGTCAGGGACAGCCTAGTAGGAATCGTGGAACCAAATGAAAGACACGGTCCACAAAGTGATCTCTGCACCAAGTGAGGTAAACAGAACATCAATCGAGATACTTGGCTTTGGTATGACGATGTTTAAATGAAGATCCGTGGCAAGAACTGCCTGTACCAAAACTTTCTCGACTATAAAACTCTCGCCAATTGGCAAATTTTTAAGAGTGACAACCAGGAAGCAAAGAAAGTGATCGCTGCCACCCGAGCGGCCCATTACAAAACTCTTTAGATAAAGTGGACACTCCGGACGGTGAGAGAGATCTATCTCGACTTGCCGAAAGTCGAAACGAATACACACAGAATATCGTACACTTCTGTTTCGTTAATGGCAAGAACGATACTTTGCTTTCCGATCGTCGAGCCGCGATGGATAGATGGCGAGAATATTTTGAGTAAATTTAAACTGAAGAATTTGTTCATCCTTCACTTCCACAATTATTGCCGACATTTGGAGCAGTTCCGCCCTATACACTGCTTTATCCGGATGATGTTTTCCTTGCGTTTAATAGCAAAAATTATTTCGACTAATTTGTATAAAAATGGAATGATCGCGTCATGCAACACGGTGTTAAATTGAATCTAAACAAAACTGAATTTTAGACGACTGATCCACATGAAGCTGGCATTATCACTGTCAATGGCAGCGATCTGCCCAGAACTGAATCATTTAAATATATCTGGTCAATGCTATCAGTCAATGGAGAACTGCGTTATGAAATTGCTTCACGCATTAGCGCAACATGGAACAAGTGGTGCTGCATAACTGGTGTTGCCTGCGATCGATGTATCAACAAACGTCTCAAATCTAAAATTTACTGCCATGTCGTCCTTGCTATTGCCCTCTGTGGTTCTGAGTGTTGGCCGACTAAAGACAGTGAACGGCGTCTTGCGGTAATGGAGACGAAGATGTTTCGTTTGACCGGCCTCCATCTGACACCTAGATCACATCTAAAATGATACGCTGAATGGTGATTTGAAGGCCTCATGACTGCATCCACACAGGCTTCTGAGCCGACCTCACTTGTGAACGGAGGAAAGGCTAAAGAAAAAGAACTTAATTATATTATAGTCCACGTGTACGGATGTTTCAGTTTAGTACATGCTTAAAAATTGCGGGAGGGTTCCTCAAAACTTAAAACTAGCACGCATATATATAGAACCGTACCAAAGGATTAAGGATTAGTGGATATTTTCTTTACATTAGAACTTCTTAAATACATACAACATTAGTCTGGCAATAGGCGTAGGCTGCATCATCACACTGGCACTACTCGTCCTCTATTTTTGTGTAAAACAAAACCTTGTTAAACTCGGTTTGCTGTATGTCTGTCACACGCATTTTTCTTAGAAACGATTATAACAATTGTCACCAAATTTAATAGCAAGGTTGGAACTATGAACACAAGTTTGATGGAAATCGTACTATCCCTAACAAAGTTGTCGCTTCTGTGGAAATCCAAGATTTTGAATGTAAGTATCACGTGAAAGTAAACATTCTAATATAATACATATATGCACATATATTACGTGATATGTCCAAATGGGACAAATGTCCACTCATATGCTTTTATATAAGAAATACGCAAAATTTTTCATACCTGAAGGGCACAGGTTCTAATTTCTCGACTTGTTTCTCTTAAGTGCATTGATTAACTCCTGAAGGACTTATTGCTGCAGGGGAAATATTTACATTTTTAATTAAAGAACCGTGGAATACTTTTGATCTTGAATCTGGTTAAAGCTTATCAGCAATTGGCCTACTCTTCAGACCCATCGAGTTAACAGGAATCAATTTCGAATTGAGCAATATAGTGTAAGCTTTTTCGTCTTATTCAGTATTTGAACGCTTAAATTACGTCTAGTTCGAGCGTTATTCCCAACATCGAAAAATTCAAATTTTCACTAAATCGCAATAAATATGATAGAAACTACTGCGGATATCCCAGGAGCTAGTATGTAAAAGGAATAGGAATAGAATAGCGAGTTTTTGGAAATGATAAATTTCGCTATAATCTTTTAGCTGCTTGTTGTTATCCAATCTCATGCATATTTGTCTGGACAAAAGGTCAAAAATGTCTGTCTAAGCTAGTAGTCTTCAGGCGCAGTTTTTGTTTTCGCCATTCCTCAATTTTTGATGTTATCTCAAGCCAATGCACTATTGGGTGTATTCGATGTATTCGTAAGAATACTTTCTTTTGTGCTGTGTCTTACACGCTCTGTGCTAAATACGCAACGCTTGCTGTTGGTAAGTATGAATATTCATATAGTGAATATATGAAAAAAAGACATATCTATGTGCCTGACACACTTTGCCCTGGAGTTTCACTGTTTGGGGCACACATTTTAGGTCATCAGTCCCCTGTTTTTCGCCCAATATAAGAATTTCGCCATTTTCAAACAGGGGTAATTGACCACTTTCATTTGATATATTCTGTAAAAACAATTTAAATCCTTACACTTTGCCTATATGATATTCCTCTTTCAAACCCGCCACAAAAAGACGTTACTCACTCTATGTATTGTCATTAAATTTCGTCGTCTCTCAGTAAATATCGTGTGGCGGTCGGATAGAGATACAGACCATCAAATAGACAGATATTGAATTGATTTTAAAACGTACTGTTTTATACAAAGCCTTATAAATGGATAACGTAGAAAGCGCATGTACATTTAGTTTTCTTGCACTGAAGAAGGGTCTATTCGTTTTGAGAACGATCGTTAACGCTGGGCATTTGTGGGATGGGTCCTTACGGTGGGAAGATCTGGGCTCCGTGTTTTATATGATAGCCTCATATTATTAATAGCCGATGCAAGGCAGTTACAATTTTTCTAATCGAATGCCAATCTTACATCAGGTAGTAGCAGAAAACAAGTTGAAAAGTGATTTTCGGGCGCATCAGAAATTAACATTTTTATTCTTTTTTTGCGTGCGAACCTGTTCGATATTCACATAGCGAAAACATTGTTCACATTCTATATTTTGCCATCTCAAATCGGTTTAGGGAAATGCGATGTTCACCTATTGAAAGCCAAGTGGGTTTTTCAAATTAACTTTCAGATGGATATAGATAGTCTACTAAGGAAAGCAGGCCTCTTACCACTTTTGGGAATAGGAGCTGTTAGGCTCCCAACTACATGGTGCGCTGGCTTTCATATGCGCATATAGGCTCGCAAGGAAAATAGTGTGGTTTATTATATATCGTGGCATATGTAAACATTGAGAAAGCTTCCATAGTTCCGTCGATCAATGTTACCCTCGGTTCGACAAGCTAATCGTTGGGTGCAGTCAGTTTGCTGCAAATAAGGAAGACTGACACTACGTATCCTCTGCTGAGATCTTGTCGGGTATGGAGGTTCGAAGATGTATCAGAATTTCTCAATAAACTTAAAGAGGATGGCATCAGCACACTGATGGTCCATGAAGAGAAATTGCCTAAAGAGGAACTGTTCATAAATCACGATTACCACTGGCATAAAATCGGCAGACAGAACATTTTATGAGGCATTTACTTATGGTATTAACTTTAAAAACATAAAGTTATTTGATTTATTACCTGTGAGTTACTGGATGTTTGTCAAAAGGTGCTTTGATAACACTTAACTCAGGCAGGTGATGCGGAGGCATAATCTTAGCGTAGCCAATAACAACGCTGAAGATTTCAACAACGTCGATAGGGAAAGTATATGCAATAGTCTACACATGGCGAGTATTCTAGGGAAGTCAAAAGGTCGCATTCTGTCGTCGATACTTTCAGCAAACGATGTTTCTCCGCACACCTCGACGACGCTAAGGACTTCCATGAACTTCAAATCAATGGTTCTGGATTTGGAGTTACAGGCAAAGGGAGCAGAAGCATCAATTAAACCAAAGTTCTCAGTTAGGTAGATGGTTCTCTCCAGTTGCATTAATGGCGGAACATCGAGGGCATTGAACAGTTTATATATCTAGGAAGACGGTGACGCAGAATTTGATATCATTCGATGTTGTAAGAGACATGGATACACATTTGTTGTTTTGTCACATCACAACGAAGAGAATTTTGAGGCCTAGATATTGTATAGGTGGACTACCAGAATTCAGATTTTCCAATTTGGTAGTTTCTAAGAACTCTAAATAATTGACAACTTTTTAACTAGCGTCAAAACTAAAATTTATTTTGAAAAGTACTAATCGGTGGAAAAAAAATTGGACCGTCCTTTAAGTTCAACCGGAAACAATGCAATTTCAAATTGGAAAAAAATGTTGACTGGTCAATTATAGGTTATAAGATTCAATAGAACTCACATTATGTCGACTTTTCTGAAGTATGTAACAGAATTAAACGTAAATTCATAAGCAAGCTAGATGAATGTACATATCTGAAGACCTGAGCTGATAATAGAAGAATCAGAATCCTATGTGCCACATAAATTGCATGTTGGAACCAAGAGGAGAGAGAGGAAGAGGAGAAGAATAAAAACATTTAGCACATAATGTATATGAATATATTATGTCAGAATATTCACTTCCGGATACTACTGTCATTCAAAGTGTTAGAATTTGCACTGAAACGAGAACTTTGATCTATTACAACTTTGTTGGTAATAGTGTGATCTCCACAAACCCTGGTATGACCATGCTTTATATTATAGCCTACATTACTGTGTTTGCATTTCAAGATTCTACGATGCAGCCAATTACTAAAAATATATAATAGTAATTATTAACTATATGGAATGGTATTTCGGAACCTAGGCACTGTATAGTGGTGACTTTATTATTCTTCTACAGATTTTTCTGTTGGAACGTTCTGAGTATGCGTCCGAGAAAGAAATGACCACTTTTCAACCCCTGCCCTTTTGCCGTTATGCATTAAATATCGGAACTGATAACAGCTTTGAAAAGTACTAATCGAGACCTTTTATTTGATATCCCTCGTACCTACAGTGTGCTGCAGCATAACTTCCTTTTTTCAAAACTCAATAAAAACTATTGTATGCATCGGAAAATATTTATTTATTTTTTATAATGTAGGTACATGTCTAAAGTTTTTATTTACATTGTTTTGAAGATCAAATCTGTTAGGTGACGTCCCCCATTCTCCATACATTGCGTAAACCGATGTCTGGCGTTTGCCATGACTCTTGTTAGCATAGCAGGTGTTATGTTGGCAATTTCTTCTTGGATGTTGGTCTTCAAATCTTGTAGGCTTCTTGGACGGTTCACATAAACACGGGATTTCAAAAAACCCCATAGAAAAAAATCACAAGGGGACAGATCGGTAGAGCGTGCCGGCCATTCCAAATCGCCTCTAATTGAGATAAGGCGCTCTGGAAAGTGTTCCCTCAAAACAGCCATCGATGCTCTTGAAGTGTGTGCTGTTGCACCATCTTGTTGGAACCAAGTGTCCCCCAAATCCAAATTTTCTAGCCGTGGGAAAAAAAATCTGTAGCATGTTTACATACCGGTCCGAATTCACTTTCACTGTAACCTCATTTTCCGCAAAAAACCAGGGACCAATAATTCCAGCTGAGGAAATTGTACACCACACTGTGACTTTGGGTGAATGCAAAGGCTTTTGATGCAATTCTCGAGGGTTGGTGTCAGCCCAGTAGCGCATGTTTTGTTTGTTAACCGACCCACACAAATGAAAATGGGCTTCATCGCTCACACGCGTTCATCCGAGAATTGAAGTTACGTTCTGAAAGTTCCTGCACTATCGCCATCTTATAGGGATGAAAATGAAGATCATCACGAAGAATTCTTCTCACAGAACGATCGGATAGTTCAAGGGCAGATGCGTGTTTGCGCGCAGAACGCCGTGGCGATAGCAACATTGATGCTCTCACTGCTTCAACGTTCTCAGGTGATCTAACGGGCCGAGGGACTCCAGTTCTTCCTTTTGTCGCACTTGCAGTTTGTCTGAATGTAGTGACCCATGTAACAATTGATTTGCGGTCTGGGACGGGAGCCAACGGGGCTAAATTAAAGCGATTCCGAAATGCACGCTGTGTTGCAATAACCGAACATCCGCTTGAAAAGTAAACTTCAACGGCAAAGGCATGCTTCTCACTATTCCAACGCATGATGGCGACTGAACCGTGTCGGGACAAAACTTTACAGTATTCCCTCTTGAACGAGACCACTAACGCTCCGCTATGACATCAACTAACTGAGTGGCGCGCATTTTAAAAAAGGAAGTTATGCTGCCGCACCCTGTACATATATTCGGTGGAAAAAATTTGTACATCCCCTTTTACATAGCCCCGCCTCCCCCCTTAGATTTCAGTTAGAATTATGTCACTTCCTGTATACCTGTGCGTTCACAGTTGCCACATTTCCGCCAAATTCGTTGTTAATTGGTATAACCGTTTCTGAAAAAAATTCGTATGACAGGCAGACAGAAAGACCTGTGAGAAGTTGCCAGATCACGCGACCCCGGATGGCGAGTAGGCACATACCTGTAGATGTATAAATATGTTTCATATACTTCTATTTTCTAACTATGCATGGGGTAGTGCTTGCTCGTCTCTGGTGCGTGGACCATAATGCCCATGGGAAGGATACCCGGAAAATAAAAGCAACATGGGAGAAGTGAGAAGGAATAAAGTTTATGTCAAATAAGGACGACAGTAGGAAATACTCCAGGATCAATGAATTGACCTATTCAAGAGGAGATCTTCAATTCTTCGATCTCCACCAATGTCAAAAACGGCAAAAAGCTAACGGTGACGAAGTGGTTAAAAACGGTGATCTGGTAAACATTCATCAAGAACAGAGCCCTAACAAGCTTGGAGGACAAATATTTGAGCTATCCGATTTCATCAACGACAAGCACAAAGGTCCTCTGGCTTGGGGCAAAACTGATGGCTTTCGTACGTCATGGTGCCGGTCCAAAAACATGAAATTTATAAACAGTGCAATTAAAGTTGGAAAAGCTGGGAGAAGAATCCATTGTGAGCCTGACGAAATCCTTAAAAGACCACAATGCGACTAGCAGGCAGGAAAAGTTCGAATGAGATTGGTTGTCTACCGTCTGAGAGAGCAAATTTTATTAAAGAGGCTTCAAGTGTCGCATGTTTGGACACATTGCGAAGGAAAACGATGGAGAAGGTGAGGGGAGAAAGGCCATATTGCTGGGGAATGCAATAGAGACCCCAAATGCCTATTGTGCAAAAAAAAAATTGTGAGGAGAAAGAACATATTCCCAAAGAGTGCGAAAGAAACGAAGTACGGGATAACGGGCATATTACTGAAAGTGCTAAAGTTAGGAAATAAACCTCTACCATTGCGAGGTCGATCAGAACTTACTTGAGCACACCACCCACGAGTCAAAGATGGAAGCTGCCGTTGTAAATTAACTAAAAAGGAACCGTCACGGGGCCACAAAGTGAACTGATGGAGCGGCGATATGGACTTGCAGAGGGCAAGCTATATAATGCACCATGAGCAAAAATAAGTGGCTTGTACACATACAGCTGCTATACCCCACCCACTCTAATATTTTTTGAAGACATGTTGGACAACCTTATTCACGACGCAAGGGAACGAAGTGCGAAGGTGATTGCGGATTCATTGGTTCCTTCAGTGAGTAGAAATCCCACACACTAGCGCATCCAGGCCAGTGTCCAGTCTTCCCACAACCTTAAAAAAAGACAGACGGACAGATAATAAACCAATTTTGATAAGATTTTGTTTTACACAAAAGCTTAAAAAGTAAAGAGCGCACCATATTTTTGTAAAAAATATACTATGGAAACTGTCTTCAAAATCAACCCACGAGATACTTCCGGGGGGGGAGGGGTTATGTTCCCTCCCCCTTCATCTTCACGGGCTGTCTATCAGAAAACAGTTTTCTGCCACAACTTCTAGCCTCAAATTTTATATTGCCTCCCATTATGTATATGTGTGTATGCATATATTTATTAATAGAATTTCTAATAGTTTCCCCAAAAACGTTTCGTGAGGCTGCTTGAAAAATTCGGCAAATGAACTACTTACATACATATATATCAGAAAATATTTTCCACCTTGAATCCAGTATTGTGCCTACATATATTTCACGTTTTGACAGAACATCAAAATCATGTCAGGGTTTAGCCACAGATTTCCTATGTATGTTGGACTTGGTTCTTACATAGTTTGTAGCGTGAAATCATGCATGAACATTTTCGAGGTCAGCTCAACTTCAACTTTATTTTCTCCCCGTTCAAATTAAAAGGAAAAGTTCAAGGTAATGAATGTGCGTTTATATGTTACAATGCACCGCAAAGGTCATGGAAAGTGCTGGGAATGCAAATTTTACAGTATTATTTGCTTCCTGTAAAGTAGTGAGCGATATGCACAGGTAGAAAATCCTATTCCAGTTTGCAATTATTGTATGTGGAATAAAAAGTAACAGCTTAAAATTATAAAGAGTTCACAAGATTTCTAAAAGTCTCGAATCTAATAGTAACGATGTGATAATGATAATAATAGTTGACTCGACAATCCAATTGGGTCATTGTCAACTTCATTCAATACTGTAATGGTACACTACAGGATTATAGTACCCTGTAGGAGGCAATGCCCTCGCCAGTGGTTATTACCCTGATTTGACTCACCTCACTTGAATGACCGACTGAGAACCTTGGTTTTGTTGTTGTTTATCTTCAGTCCAACTCTACGTGCCTTACTTTCTAAATCCAGTGCCATTTGGCAAAGTTCTTCAGCGAAGTCGAAATATTAGAGAAAAGATCCGGGCCAGACAGCATTACACCAATGAGAAAAAGAAAAATGATGGTGGCAAGATGCAACCCTGATGTTTTTCGCTTTAGAGTCCAAAATTCACGAAGATTTTGCCTCGGTGCAGCACGTGACATTTTGCGTCATCATATGTCGCTCTGATAGTAGCTATTATTTTCCCGGGAATGACTATCCTACATAGAGCACTCTCCATATACTCCCTGCACGCACTATCGAAACTTTTCTCGAGATAGATGAAGAGCAGGTGGAGTAAAGATCTAAACTTTAAGCACTGTTCCAAAATGAACTGTAGGGTGTTAATATTGTCAATAGAGATTGGAAACCAACTTACTTTCTGTCGATCAAGGTTTCGAGATGTTCTTTGATGCGTACCAGTATTATTTTAGCTATTCTCTTGATGGCAACAGGGGGAAGCAGCGACTCTCCAATTGTCATACTCAAAACGGGTGTCCTTCTTAAGAATCTTAACGATCACTCCCTTCTTCCACTATCTGGGAAAAGTGCCGGATTCCCGGGATTTCCATACGAATTGATGTAACCAACATGCAGTAACTGTAGGTGGAGCGCTAGTGTTGGTATTTTTATTTTTGCAAATACCGATATTTCGGGAATCACCTGTTCCCTTCATCAGTGGTAACAAGTCTTCGTGATGCAGTATATACTTCTGAAATCACTGCGTTCTGCGTATCTTTCGCTTCCCTAACTAGCGCAATAGAAAATTTCCTTTTCTCACGGCACACACTACGCTGAACTTCCCGACATTCGCTCGGTATCAGAGTTTAACCTGGTCACATCCACGATTACTCGTAACAGTCAATAGAGCGTTTAGCGACATGTTTGCATGATTCCACAGGCAGCCAGATCTTATGACACCCCTTGCGGACATGTCCGTATGTAGCATCAGAGAAAAGAGTTTTTTTATAACAGCGCAATGCTCATCGATATTTTTCGGCGGGTTATTCAGTATATCCGCCGTCCGATCTGAAATATAGCTTTCCTACTGTCAAGGGACTGTTCGAACAGTTGAACTTAGGAGGTCGGGGCTGCCCAACCCTGCGATGGCAAACGTAAAAACGCTGACTTTCGAGGCCGATGTCGACGCCTTTTTTCTTAAACAGATTCAGCAAAGAGCTCCTAAATTTATTCTTGATCGTTAAGTGGTCAATCTAACTGCTCCTACTATATCGATCAAACCCCACTGATCTTGTGCCAGGCTCTGCGCTGGAACTATGTGCCACCAATGACAAGGCAATGGAGGTTGCAGAAATCGATGAACATACCACCAGATAGTGCTTTTCCATCTTATGTCCCAACAAGGTGTTTTCAGATCTCACCTTGGCATTCAAATAACCCATCATGATCTTAATATCTCCTTTTGGTAGCCTCCCCTGAACTGCGTGTGATTGTTCGTAGAAAGTATCCTTCTCCACTATGTCGGAAATGCCGGTCGGCGTGTGGCGCTGTATAATTATGATTCTCCTTAGTCTGTACCCAAATCCTCCAGTTAGAAATTTGCCAGAGACCGTCTCTCAAGTCAAAAGAGAGTGCCTATCGATAGCTGCCGGAAATAATGTGCCACCAAATTCGCGTCTGCGACCACTTGGTTTACCAGAGTGCAAAAGCACATTTCCGGAAGAGGAGCACTGTCTATAGTCCGACCGTCATACTTTGATTAAATCCAGAATATCCAGCTTATCTCGTTGGAATTCCCACTGAAGTTACATAAAGCGAGCATTCCGAAGACCCTCTCTACCGTTGTAGAAACCCATCAAAAACTAATCATAGTCGGTTTTGGATAGCCAAAGGTCTTCGTGGTAAGGTTAGACCCTATCCGAAGAGTTCTTGACATTTCAGTGGCAATAAAATTTTAAAATTTGTAGGTTGCCTCTCTGGTTCAATGCCTTAGTCGCCTCTCACAACAAGCTGGGAAGGCTTTGAGTGTGGCGAAAACGCGCAGGGCAAGAATGTAGTCACGCCAGGTGCCAAATGAAAGGTCTGAATTAGTAGTCGTTATTAGTTCTGACAATAGTCTAACCAAGGGGAGTGCGGGGGATTATTTCTTTCACGGACGTATTCTTAGAAACTACTCACCCGAACAATCTGAAAAAATCTGCGAGTAACAATGCCTATGCTCCTCTTTACCGATATTTGTTTAAATAAAGTCAATAATAATAGCAACTTGAAACTTTTTCTTTCGTTTTTTTGGAATAAGTACGTGAATACGGCTTGCAAAGAGTCCCGCAATGTTACGCCGTCGTTCAGCATATAAAAGGAAACACATGCTCCTTATCAGATTCGGGCGTAAATCCGAACGTAGAGGTAGGATTCTCTTTTTGGTGAGGAGCATCATCCTATTGATGAACTGCATCCACAACTTGGATAACAACGTCTACCATGAATTCCCCTGTTCTAAAACCGAACTGTCTTAGAGGTAATTCCGCGGCAGAACGTGTCGCTTCAACAAGTCTACTCCTGATGAACTTTACGAGTTCTTTCCCAGTCGTGTCAAGGATACAGAATGGTCGCTATGCAGACGACAGCTCAGAATCTCCCTTCTTTTTGCTAAGCAACGCAACTCACGTTACCTACCAGCAGGAAGGTAAAATGTCCTTTTTCGGGCAAGCGTTGAACGCGACGAGTAGTAGGTCTGGCTAAGGGTGGAACACAGTTTATGTACCGCTGCGGGGATACCGTCGGGTCCTGATGTCTTTTTGCTTTTCATAGAGTGGACTGCCACTTCTAATATTTTTAT
Source organism: Hermetia illucens (assembly GCF_905115235.1). NCBI lineage: Eukaryota > Metazoa > Arthropoda > Insecta > Diptera > Stratiomyidae > Hermetia > Hermetia illucens. The sequence continues at coordinate 125,583,840 of NC_051851.1, read as the reverse complement.
GGAAAAAATGGGCAATCCTTGATGCCTGCCACGCTACTATCATTCATCCATCCGCGGTGTCCAGGGAGCAATATCCATACAATACGATCCATCTCTTCAGCATCAAGTGAACAGCGTTTCCGCAGAGCCACTGGTCTGCCAGTCTTTTTTTGGTATAGCAGGTCTACTCGTCACTCGCCCACCAACAACAGCAATGATTCAGACGCGCTTAAAGCAAAACCTAATTAAAATCAATTCAATTTTTGCCTGTTAGTCTGCTCGCCTGTCACACTCGATTTGCTTGGATACGCTGAAACTATTACCCACACACGGCTAATGGTATCATTTTGTATTATCACACATGCGAAAGGGAGTGTACCTTCTCAGTAGGGGGCGGTTTAATTAGTGAATGCGATCAACAGCATCGTTACTAAGGATTGGCATTATAAAAGGAATTGCTTCAAATTTGGGTGGTCTAGGATGACGGTTTCCAATACTTTACAGAAGAGGTGCTACAGCCCCTTAACTAATTCATATTCATGTTTCTTTGTTTTTTTTTGCAAGAACTGTAAGTTGGTCTCTCAAGCCCTCGCCTGACTTTGAATTTCGGGACACTGTGTAGATAGTTTAGTTTAGGCGGGCATATATGCATGTATCTAGGCTGTAATGTACGCTGTTTATTTGTTCAGAACGAAATTAACAATTAAATCTGCGTGTTCTAATCTTGGTATTTTGAAGTTTTTGCGTGAAATGAAACCTTACTAAAATTCGTTCAATGTCTGTCCGTCTCTCACACGAGATTTACTCCGAAGCGGCTGGAGCTATTGTCACGAAATTCTTTAAGCTACACTTGTAACGAGGCCCCATTCCGTGTTGGGTTTAAGAGTGAGTAAACATAATCTTCTGTCTTAAATTGGGTGAAACTTAGTGGAGTGGGGACCGAAAATGTGTACGCCAAAGAGTGTCTCAGAAATTATTCAACCGAAGAATCTGAAGAAATTCATCAAATTTTGGCCTCAAAATACATCCCATTGCGATACCTGCGCAAATAAAGTCGAACTAGCATATAACTATACTTTAAGAATTTACCCGAAAACCCCCTTCAGTTTATCCTAGAAGTATGGCAAAAGTATAAGCGAATTCTGCAAAGTTTGAAGGCAATCCAACAATTACTAACAAAATTATAGAAGGTCAAAAGTTTCTATTCCACGCGAAGTTTGAAGTTTAATAATAATAATAACCATTGACGCAACAATCCATATTGGATCGGGGCCTTGAAGCGTGATAGAACACTTCATTCAAGACCGTAACGGTACACTACAATACACTGGAGGAGGCAATGTGGTCGGCATTGCGCTCGCCTGGGATTATCACCCTGATTTCACTCAGGTATTCACAGCTGAGTCGACTGGTATCCAACGTCAAATCACGATACAAATTCCACTGGCACCAGTGAGATTTGAACCACGACCTTCCGCAGGATAGCCTTGTCCTCTAACCACTCAGCTATCCGGACACAGAAGTTTGAAGTTTGGGAATATATAAAGGAAAGGAAAAATACAAAACCTTAATTCCAGAAGCGCCCAGCTTACGATATTCTGACCTGTTTGAAAGTAGAGCTGTGGTTTCCTTTCCCCCATCCCCTATACTACATAAGGTACCTTTACTGTAACCAGTTTGGTCCACACACCTCAGACATATCGTTCCGTGAATAATTCGAAAGGCAGCTCAACAACACCGTCGATGCAACTGGGGGAAGTTATCCCGGATCCCTAAGACCCGTTAGCTCATCAATTATATATATTTTTGTAATAAAAATACTAGTATTAGTAGTAGACTGACCAACTGATTCATCCTAGAAGCATGATCCTATGAAGTTTAGCGGGAATCGCACTACTACTTATAGTAGGTTGAAGTTGTCGTTTCAGTGAAAATTCTAAGACTTTCAATGTCTGTATCACGCTCAAGTCAATTTTCCGACATAGTATATGCATATACATTATGCGCTAGATACAAACGTTAACTCAAATATTTTTATGTAAGAAATAAACAAAACCTTCCAACCCTGAAGTGTCCAACTTTCGGTTTCCCGACTTGATAATATTTTGGGTAAAGCAAAACCTCGCTAGAATCGACGAAGTTCCAACACTTGTAGAGATTCATCTTTACTCCAGCAGTTTCTGCCGAGCTGTCAGTTCCACTAATGTGAGAGGGGGAGGAAAAAAGCACACGTGTAGAGTGGGGCCATTGTAGGAGTATTTAGATGATCCCTGCATCGCAGAAGTAAATTGAAATTATTTTTGAACGCATTAAGGGATATGTTGGAACCTTGATCGACACAGGCTGGTTTCGGCTCTGGAATGTCTTGCTCCGAATACATTAATAACTGCCAGATTATTATAGAGCAGTGTGCGGAGAGAACTGCATAACTTTTCGAATCCGAGGAAATTATAGCGTGAATAGATTTATATATTTGGGAAGAAGGGCTATTTTGAGAGAGAGAGAAGAACCCACTAGGGTTGCATGGTGTCAGCGATACTATTTTATCTTCTAATCGGCGACGTGCTGGGTTTTCCGAAGGTGGCGTGGAATTTCAAGGAACAATAACGTCCTTCCTTAACCACCCAACTATAATCACTGGCTTACGTGGGTCATAATTATGGGCTAAATAGTTATGAATTTGGAGAGAGACGCCCGTAGAGTTGGAAGATAAATACCAGCAAAGCCAAGGGTCTCCGTTTGATTGATCATTGCACTTTTTATATCTGTGTTAATTGGCAGAACATTACCCTTGGTGGTCAAAAGGTCGTATAGGTCCCAGGGCGAAACGTGGATTGGTACCCACGATGGATCATAAAACCTGCGAAATGCCTGCTGAACCAACACCAACAGCTCTACTACTAAACCCTATCTCCACCACCACGTGGTGACCGCTGGGAGCTCTTTCATAACGAAAAGCTGTAGACGGAGAAGGATGAACGCGAGTCTCCCGCGCCTAAAAACGGGACAAATTGTACAAACTGGTTCTCCAGGTTGGGGGTTGGGCAGGGCTGAAAACCCTACAGGAAAACCGATGTTACTCAGCCACGAAAGGAGCCTCGGACAGGATGGATCTTACAACGACGAACCCGGCAACGACAACGGATTAAGGATTTGCGCATTTTCTCATAGAACGTGCGCTCATTGTACAGAGATAAAGCTGATGAGCAGCTAGCCGATTCCCTGTCCCAATATAGGGCTGATATAACAGGGTTACAAGAGATACGACGGACAGGGATCTATTTCTTGGAGAAGAGTAGCTACAACATATATTATAGCGGTCATCCAGTAAACCATGTGCTCGGAGTAGGTTTCTTGGTCAGCCAAAAAAATGAAACCTACTGTTATCGGCTTTGAAAACATCAGCGAACGGCTATGCTCTCTGCACTTGTGAGGCAAGTTTAGAAATATAAGCCTCATTAACGTTCACCCCCCTACAGAGGAGACTGCAGGGTTGGAGAAGGATACCTTCTACGAGGCAGTATAAACGAATCCCAGATGTAATATTAAAATTATACTTGGGGATTTTAACAGCCAAGTAGGGAAGGAGCCCGTATTCAGGCGATACGTTGGCTCCCATAGCTTACACGAAAAAACAAATGATAACGGACTGCAGATTATTCAATTAGCAGTGTCGCAAGAAATGGTTGTTGGAAATACCTGGTTTGCACAGAAAGCGGTCCACAAACATACGTGGGCCTCTCCAGACGGGACCACTTTCAACCAAATTGACCACGTGTTGATCGAACGCCGCCACCTCTCAGCCTTGCTGAATGTCAGAACATATAGGGAGGCCAATATAGACTCGGATCACTATCTCGTTGGCATGGTGCTCCGAGCTCGAATAACAATACCACCTAGAATCCCTTCTGACAATCAGGTGAGAGTGAACGGTGAAGCCATCCACAACACAGTCTTCCGCGACACCTATAAGAGGGAAATAGATGCCGCAATAACTGCAGTCAACAGAGGACCTGGAGATGAAGCACCAACAAATCATTGCTGGCTCAGCAACACCATGTCATCTGTATCACCGAAACCTGGCTAGACGATGCCATATTATACTCCGAGCTCCCCGAAGGGTACTCCACTTTCCGTTGTGACAGGGACCGGGACGCTTCTCGTAAGTCCACTGGCGGTGGAGTCCTAATTGCTATAAAAGATTCACTCCCCGCTGAACTCGTCTTCTTCTCCTCTGGCTTTCCTTTTGATTGTGTTGCTCTTCGTGTCTCCCCGCCCAACTTCCTCCCGTTCATTGTTTCTTGTGTTTATGTCCCCTGTGCTAGCCCTTCTCACCTGTATGAAGAATTGTTTGACAGTTTGTCTGAACTCCTTACCGTCAGATTCCCTTCCCTCCCTTTCTTCGTTTGTGGAGATTTCAACCTCCCCATGCTCAACTGGCCTAATCATCCTAGTCTTCCAATTCCTTCCAACAACCTCTCCCATTCTTCCCTCCCACTTTCTTCCTTTATGTATACTTGCTCTGCCCTGAATTTCAACACCACCAAAAACTCCTTGGGCCGCACTCTCGATCTCTTCCTTTCCAACCTCCTCGAGCGCCACCTCTCTTTATTTCCTGGCACATCCCCGTATGTAAAAACCGACGCTCACCATCCCGCGGTTGAATTTGAAGCGGAGCTCCCTCGTTCAAAACCCATAACCAAGCGTAAACCCACTAAGTTCAACTTCCGCAAAGCCAATTTTGACAGTCTGAACTCAGCTTTAGCGTCTTTCAACTGGGTTCATTTATTAAGTAATTCATCGTGTGATCAAGCTCTTAACACCTTCTACAATATCCTCTCTGATCTCCTCTCCTGTTATGTCCCTTCTTCCCCTCCCTGCCTACGTTGTTTCCCAAATTGGTTCACAACGGAACTTCATATTAACATTCGCTTGAAACATACACTGAGGAAGAAGTTTCGGGCTTCTAAAAATGACGCCGACCTTGCTCACTTTAAAGCTATACGATCCACTGTGAAGTCAATGGTCAGAAAGGCGCGTAAAAGGTACCTATTGAGCGTCGAAGCCGCCCTTGCCCGCGGTAACTTAAAACTCTTTTGGTCTCACGCTCGCAACTCTCGTAATCCGACTCATTCTGTCCCTTCTTCTATCAGCTTCGCTGACTCCACTGCCAACTCCCCACAACAATCCTGCGACCTTCTCTGCACCTACTTCTCTTCAGTGTTTTCTCCCTCGAGCCCTTCACCCTCTACACCTTTCATAACCACAGACTCCTCCGAATCAGTAGCCATTCCTCTCCTTACGCCTTCCTTGGTTGAGTTCTGTCAAGCCCTGACACCGAAAGTACAACCCTGCCGTGAAGTCAGTCGAGTGAGAGGAACGAGAGCGATAAGTTCGAATAAAGCGTGTCCGTTTATTTAAATTCTCGTGTTGTGATTTATTATACCAAAAATCCCATGTCCACACATCCTTGACAGATCAGAAGTGGGATCTTTTGGGTTAATACACAATCGCCGTAATATCGTAATCGTAAAATTGAAAAGTAAAAAAAAAAGTAACATTTTCGTTTTCGACGTGATCAACCGCCGCCGCCGCCATTGTTTAGTCATCGATAACATTCGCTCAGCCACCGACTATCTTTGCCGTTTGTCGTTCTATTCACCGAAACAAACTTGGCGATTCGAATATCGTCACAATCCACCGTACGCCCACGCCGCTGCTTAGCAAACGACAGATATTGCTAAGCCGTTGTATATACGTTTAGCTTTCGAAACAACCATCGCGAAACCGCCGTGTGTCTCTTCGTCGTACTCACGGAAACAAACGAAGTGCCGCCTTGTTCGCTTGTGTTTTAAAAACCCTTTTTTTTATTGTGCCGTTCATCATTCTAAACAGAATGCCTTTGATAAAAGCGGAATCTCTGAAAGTAGGAACATTGAGAGAACTGCTACGGGAGAGAGATTTATCGACAAAAGGAACAAAAGCCGAGTTAGTAACACGACTTATTGAAGGCGCTGGCACCGACGAATTCGATATCGAAGACGAAAGCAATGAGCTCAAATTGCTCCGAGATGTCGTGAGCTCGCTTGCAGCCACAGTCGAGAGCCTTTCAAAGAAAATTGATAGCAAATCGGAGAAGCACAACTCGGATATCCCTAAGAAAATCGTCTCCGACGATCATTTCAATCATTCTCATTCAATCAGAGATATCGTTGAACTTCTTCCTGATTTTGAACCGACAAAAACTTCGTCATTAACCGCCAAAGCGTTTATTCAACGAGTCCGACAGCTAGCCACAGCATACAACTGGAACGAAGCCGCTGTGGTATTTGCAGTACAAACGAAACTCAACGGTCCGGCGAAATTGTGGTTCGACTCTTGTGGATTAATATTCGAAAACTTAAAAGATTTTGCCGAAGCATTAGAGAGCGAATTTCCCCATGTGGAGAACGAAGCCGACATTCATTTTCGTATGAGTTCGTATATACGAAAACCGAAAGAACCAGTCATCGACTTTTTCTACCGAGTTTACGCCGAGGGAAGAAAAGGACAAACATCGGATGCCGCTATCATCCAGTATATCCGACGTGGGCTGAATCATGGCCCTCTTCAAAATGCCATCGCTCCATTAAATTTTCAAACAACGAACGAATTGTTAGACGCGGTAAACCGATTTTTAGCTAACCGTCAAAGATTGCCAGAGGCATCGCAACGAAAACCGGAAAACGACGGACATTTCGAACCGATTAAAAAACTGACAGCTACCCCAGTGAAAAACGCGAACCGTGTTTGTTATAATTGTTTTAAGCCGGGACATATTTCGGTGAATTGCCCTCAGCCGCAGCGACTTGAACGATGTGCAGTGTTCAAAGACAGGACATACAACTGAATTTTGTAAAAGTGTCTTGCCCGCGAGTCGCAATATTAATCAAGTGGTATCGGACGGAGTGCCAGATCAAGTGTCTCGGGAAACCGGTCGCATCACGAAAAACATTCTATTAGACGATATGGTCGTCGATGCCTTTATTGACCCGGGCAGTGACAGAACTCTAGTGCGCGAATCAGTTGCAAGAAACTCAATACCGTGTGACCCCATCATTCTTAAGGGATTTGCTGGTGGTTCGTTCGTTTGTGATAAAAAAATAAATGCGGTGATTACCATAGACGAGTGCGTTGTCAACGCTGTTATTTACGTTGTGAATGACAATCTAATTCCTAACGCGCTACTACTAGGTTCTGACGTATTACTGAGTAAAAACCGTCGAATGATTATCGATTCCGATGGATGCCGTTTCGAAACTATTAAGCCGTTAAATATTAAACCTGAAACAGAATTGTCAAGCAACGAAAAACGACAGTTTAACGAAATGATTACGGAATTTCGACAGTGCTTTGCCGAAACAAAACCTGAAATGGGAAGGTGTCAAACGAAGCAGATGGATATTCAACTGATACACGATAAACCAATCCAAAGCCGCGCATACCGTATCCCGTTAGTGAAACGTCAAGTGGTGGACCGTATCGTACAGGAGCTTCTAGATAATGAAATTATTCGTCACAGCAACTCGACTTACTCTTCACCCATCGTATTGGTGAAAAAACAGAATGGTGAAGACAGATTGTGCGTCGACTATCGAGCGATTAATGAAGCAACAAGAAAACGCCCGTATCCTATGCCAACTGTCGATGAGATCATGTCTCAAATTGCTGACAGTAACTACTTCATAATATTGGATCTATTTTCTGGCTACTATCAAATAGAACTCACTGAAAGCTCAAAGCAATATACAGCTTTCATAACTCATAACGGCCAATATGAGTTTAATGTTATGCCGTTCGGTTTGGTTAATGCTCCAATGGAGTTTCAGAGTGTTATAAGCGGAATCATCAGACAAATGAAATCGAAACGTGTGATCAACTACATCGACGAGGTTATAATTGGTTGCCGAGATATTGCTGAAGGAATGGATCTTCTGAGAGAATTATTGACTATCCTGAAAAACGAAGGCTTAATCCTACGACCATCGAAGTGTACATTCTTCGCTCGAAAAATAGAATTTTTAGGACATACCGTCTCCGAAAATGGTATCATGCCCGGTACTTGTAATATCAATGCCGTTGTGAATTTCCCGACTCCGACCTCAATTACCGAAGTTCGAAGTTTTCTCGGTCTTACCGGTTTCTTCCGAAAGTTTGTGCAAAATTATGCGCTAATAGCAAAGCCGTTAACGTCTCTATTGAGAAACCAAATTCGAGAATTCAAATGGACCGAAGAGTGTGAAATCGCCTTTAATTTGCTGAAGAAGCATCTGAGTGAAGAACCAGTGTTGGCGCTATATAAACCGACGTCCTTCCACGAAGTTCACACTGACGCAAGCATGATTGGTTTGGCCGGAATACTCATGCAGTCAGAAGACCAACTTACATGGCGAGCCGTATTTTACTATAGCAGACAGTGTTCAGACGCAGAACAGAAATACCATAGCAACGAACTGGAGATGTTAGCAATAGTGGAATCACTGGAACGCTTTCGATTCTATTTGCTGGGGAAAAGGTTTCGAGTTATCACAGACTGTAATGCGATATCGAGTACAAAAACGACGACGCCATTAAATCATCGAGTGGCCAGATGGTGGTTAAAACTTCAAGAGTATGATTTTGAAGTCACACATCGTTCCGGAAGCCGAATGCATCACGTAGACGCATTAAGCCGTAAGCCAGCCGAGCCATCTGCCCATCCCAATACCGTTGCCGATCTTATTATGGTGGTCGAGATAAACGAAAACGATTGGTTAGCATCAATGCAACGTCAAGATCCAGTTTTGAAGGGAATTATCGATGTACTTTCCGGAAAAACACAGTCCACACAAGAATCGCAGCTTAAAACTGACTATAAACTGAAAAACGGGAGATTGATGCGACGCTTGGGCAGTGACCTAAAATTTGTCGTACCCAATCCTGTGCGCTGGCGAGTAGTGCGAAGTCACCACGATGATGTTGGACACCCTGGTTGCGAGAAAACACTGGCGAGACTTCGAGATTATTTTTGGTTTCCAATGATGCGTCGCTATGTGAAGTCGTATTTAGCGTCGTGTGTTGAATGTTGTTTCAACAACATACCAACCGGAAAACGTGAGGGAAAAATGTACTTCGAAGAGATCGAGCCGATCCCTTTCCGATGTCTACACGTTGATCATCTGGGACCGTTTCCACGTAGTCGAAAGGGAAACTATCACATTATTGCTATTAGTGATCCCTTTAGTAAATATACGATTCTGCGAGCAGTCCGAACCACCAACGCTAAATCCGTTATAGCACTCCTGATTGATGTTTCTGCTTATTTTGGACTACCGAAGCGAATTATCAGTGATCGAGGCAGCGCCTTTACAGCAAAAGAATTTGAACAATACTGCGATCGTAACGATATTCTTCACATCAAGGTTCCAGTCCGTACGCCTCGGGCAAATGGGCAGGTAGAGAGAGTTAATCAAACTATACTCTCCCATCTGCGCTGCTCAACGGAAAACCGACACGAATGGGACACTTTACTACCCATGGTCCAGTGGTCCTTAAACTCCCAGAAACATTCAACAACCGGATTTACACCGAATCGAATCGTCTTCGATTTTGAACTGCGAGATGTAATTGCTAATCGAATGATCCAGGCCTTAAACAACGAAAACGATACCGATACCGAGACGACCTTAACATCAATCGAAATTCGTCAGAAGGCTGCAGAACGAATCATGAATGAAAAAACACGTTGGAAGCTAAGATTCGACGCGAAACACAAATCACCTACGACGTACGAAGAAGGAGATCTTGTGGTTGTGGAAAACGTTCCGACCGCAACAGGCGAATCGCACAAGTTGGAGCCAAAATATAAAGGTCCCTATATAATTTCGAAGGTTTTACGACACGACCGGTACGTAATAGAGGACCTTGCCGATATTCGAGGTCGACGACGCTATAGTTCTGTCTACACGAGTGACAAGCTCAAGCCGTGGTGTTACTTGAGTCCGGAGATTGACTGCTACGAGGAGTCCGATGAAAACGATGAACCTGAAATCGGGTCGATTTCAATGTCAGGAGAGGCCGAGCTGTCAAGCCCTGACACCGAAAGTACAACCCTGCCGTGAAGTCAGTCGAGTGAGAGGAACGAGAGCGATAAGTTCGAATAAAGCGTGTCCGTTTATTTAAATTCTCGTGTTGTGATTTATTATACCAAAAATCCCATGTCCACACATCCTTGACAGTTCCTCATTGGTAACCTTGACCCCAATGTCGGACCTGGCCCCGATGGGCTTCCTAATCTCTTCCTCTTTAACTGTAGAAAACACATTTCCCTCCCCCTGTGTATAATCTACAACAAAAGTCTAGACGAATGCTACTTTCCCCGTCTCTGGAAAGAGGCCCTTATTATTCCTATCCTCAAGAGCGGAGACCCTTCCCTTGCTGTGAACTACCGCCCCATTTCCCTTCTCTATTCTTGCTCCAAAATCCTAGAAAGATTCGTCAACGACTGGTTGACCGTACACTTCGGTCACCTCATTGTCAAAGAGCAGCATGGTTTCGTGAAACATAGATCAACGGCTTCAAATCTTCTGGTCTTTACCAACTTTGTTGCTAAACGCTTGAATTCACGACAGGAGGTACATGCTGTTTATACTGATTTCTCCAAAGCCTTTGACACCGTTGACCATAACATTCTCCTCTCTAAACTTTCTTCGCTAGAGTTCCCTCCCTCAGTCATCTACTGGCTTTCCTCCTATCTCTCATACCGTTCATGCAAAGTTTCTTTTCATGGTCACTGATCTCGTTCCTTCTCTCCTTCCTCTGGTGTTCCCCAAGGCTCTATACTTGGCCCGCTACTCTTCCTGTTTTTTATCAATGACTTCGCCTCCATCCTCACCTGTCCGTATTTGCTTTACGCAGACGACCTCAAATTGTTTGCCTCTGTTTCCTCTCCATTGGACTGTGCTCTCTTACAATCCAACCTTGATAATTTAGCCCGTTGGTGTTCGGTCAACAAGCTAACACTGAATGTCAACAAATGCCACTGGATGCGCTATTCCCTGAAACCCTCCCCATCATCCTTTTCCTATTCTCTCAGTGGTCAACCCCTTTCACTACTGACCTCCTTCAAAGACCTGGGTGTAATATTCGACGATAAACTTCGTTTCAATTCCCACTTCGTTGACATCATCAATAGAGCTTCCAAAATGTCTGGTTTTATCCTACGTTCCTCGTCCGACTTTACCTCAATCCAGCCCTCCTTAACACTCTTCAATTCCCTTGTCAAAAACATCCTTGAATACTGCTCTGTAGTCTGGTCCCCCTACCGCATCCGTGACGGCCGCGCTCTTGAAGCTGTACAACGCAAATTCACCCGGACCCTCTTTTACAAAAAGAACCTTCCACGGGTTGATTATCCGTCACGACTCCGCACCCTCAATCTCCCCTCCCTACAGCAACGCCGTATTTTCCTTGATATGTGTACTCTTTTCAAACTCTGCAATGGTCTGATGGACTGCTCCGCCAACTCGGATATTACTCTCCGTATCGCCTCGTCTCATGACACACGTAATGCGGGCATTTTTGATGTGCCCTTCGCCGAGCTCGAGATTTACTTTCACTCTCCGATCCCGAGGTTTTGCCGGTCGTACAATGCCCTACAGCTTGGTTCATTTGACTCTATGTCCCTCTCTAGCTTTAAGCGCAAAATATGTCATTTACTTGCTCCTCCCTCTGAGGACAATATGTAATAAGAAATTTGCTTTCTGTGTATTGTCCTCATTAAATAAATAAATAAATAAATAAATAAATGATCTTCACAATCACCTGAAGAACGTTATCATCGATACGACCACAAACATACTTGGCCCCAGCCGCAAAAGGAGTCAGAACGGCTGGTTTGATGATAAATGTAAGCTAGCCACAGAACGGAAGAATGCCGCATACCGAGTAATTTTGCATTCTCAAAGAAGGCGGGCACGCGCAGAGACTTATCACGAACTCCATCGAGCGGAGAAGTGACTTTACAGACGAAAAAAGAAAGCCTGGTAGAACCAACAAGTCTGTGAACTAGAAAAGTACAGGGAGCAACCACACCAGGCGCGGAAGTTTTACCAACATGTAAGCAGGATGAAGCCTTATACACCTCGATGCTCATCCTGCTGAGACAAAAAGGGAAATTTGCTTTCCAACAGAATGGGCATATCGGAGCGATGGGTTGGGTACTTTGATGAGCTACTGAACAACCAGAACATCGGCGAGTTGGAGGTCGCGCCAACTCAAGACGACGAACAAGTACTGCCCCTACCAAGTATAACAGAGAAATTCCGTGCATTTCATGGGTTTAAAAATCATAACTCGTCAGGAGCCGATGGAATTGCAGTCAAATTAAGCTTAAGCGATCGAAAAACTGTTGGAAGATGGACACCAGTTGCACTATCTATTCGTCGACTTTAAAGCCGCCTATGATACCATAGCCAGGGTAAAACTGTACACGGCCATGAGAGAATTCGCTATCCCGACGAAATTGATAAGACTGACTAGGCTGACCCTGGCCAATGTCCGAGGCCAGATAAAAGCAGCAGGATCACTCTCAAGATCATTCGACATTAACAACGGTCTACGACAAGGGGATGCGCTGTCATGCGTCCTCTTTAACCTGGCGCAGAAGAAAGTGATCCGTGATACTGAGGTAAATCCAAGAGGTACGATCCTCTTTAAGTCCACTCAACTACTGGCCTATGCTGACGATATCGATATAATGGGAAGAACCACCCGAGACGTTCAAACTGCTTACATCCAGATCAAACAGACGGCAATTGGCGAAATCTTGGGCTGCACATCAATGAATATGCACTTCTTCTATTTAAACTCATTCATATATATATAAATGTCCTTTTTCCGTATTCTTGTCTTTTCCTTTCAAACTGCTAATAAATCTTATTTAAAGAAACCATTCCTTTAATACTACATGCATACATATGCATGAGACACTCAAAAGCCAACAAAAACCGAACGGGAGTAAATTTTCCTAATCTTCTACCGTATTAGCTTCACCAATTCGTAATTTACCAATGAATAAAAGAACATGCTTGCACTAGCAATTGCTCATCATCCATTAACCTCAACCTATCAATCATATACGACTGAAGTATGGTAGCTCCAGGCTCGGGTACATACATATATGTACTCGTACCTGCATATGTACTTCTTATCACACTGTGCTGCCAAGAAACCCCATACCAATTACAAGCTATCACTTGCGTATTAAATATTCAGTGTGTTCATGGTTCACTGGATTCCTAATCAATCTTAATTAAAGGGAAGAGTGTCCCCGAAAAGAAGGTGCGGGAGTACGAATTCCTAACGACTCCTACGTTAATTTCCTTATCAAAAAAGGCAAAGGACTCAAATAAATGTTTCAAGCACAGATTTAACTGAAACGGCACGCAAACAGTATGTCTAGGAGTCTTCATTAAGTTTAGCCCACATAGGAAAACGCATCTCGCCCTGTTAACATTCATTTGCGGATAATCTTACTCCACGAATTCGAGATTTCTTAGATTTTAATCGAGTGCTCGCATCCCACGTTTGGACTAGGTCTGGATCCATTACTTTACAGACTCAGAAAAATTAATGGAGAAAGATCGTCTGAAAATTAATGCGTACAAAGTCTAATTTGGTTTCCGGAAAAATGTCAAGCTCTGTTCCTTGGGTAGACTGTTTGCGTACCCTATCGTGTAAATCCGCGTCGCCTGCCTTTTTCAAATTCATGATAATTAGATGAGATATGTGGTTCAAGGGTATTTCCTTTCCACATAGAATAATCAGCAACCTTGAAGGCTAGAAAAAATTTTGAATACACACAAGCCTTCGTGCTCATTTCACATATTCTGACATGGAACGTGATTTTGTTTTCGGGGAAGTAATAGAAGGGTAGGCGGAGTCATTTCATTTTGAATACGGATGAGCTGAAAAGTATGCTTGACAAGATTGTTCCATGTTCACTTTCCCGAAGGCAATGGATTTCACTCTCATTTACCTCTCAGATGCTCAGACACTGAACTAAGGTAATTGAAATGGCGAATTTTATTTCAAAATGGGATTATTAGTTTAATTTATTTGATAACTGTATTCCATTGGAATCAATAAAGAATGAACCAGGTTGCTTGTATCATTTCCAAACTATTTAGCGTAAAACGCTATTCTACAAAATTTTGGCCGATCTTTGTTTCTTTCGATGTCTACCCTTTCATTACAAAACTGCAACTAGTTTAAGGTACTTGTTTGCCTGAAATCGAACATATTCAGGCTTTTGACAGGAAATGTTTTCATCCCTTAAAGCTCTATCCTCAACTGTAAGCCATCCATAAATCCTTTGATTTATCTATCAGTTTCATTCTATTTGCATTTGGAACACTAATATATTGCTCAGAATGGGCGAATAGTCAACACACTATTAAGCACACTTTTTATCACTCATTATAGCTAACATTGAAACTACATAGGCTATCTTAACAGTTATACTAAATTTAACTAACTTGGGACTAAAGATATAAGACAAGTAGGAACACTAAAAGCTGGACGCTTTCGCAAAATAGACTGTATTGGCTTCCCAAAATGGAGTTGGAGCTATATACAAGGTAGTACTATATCGAATCGTCGCTTGTCAATTCCGGCATCTCTTGCGGGGTTGGAGAGCTACTGCCGCCCCCCCGGATGGTTGACTGCTCACGGTTTCAACCTCGCGCCTGGAAAAAACCGAAGTAGTCATCTTGACCAGAAGGAGAATCCAGACCCTGCGTCCCATATCGATCGGCCAGTTGACTATAGAGTGAAAACCAGCAGTTAAATACCTTGGTTTAATGCTCGACTCGAAGATGCGCTTCTCGAGCAAATCAAAGCAGAAGTGGACAGGGCTGCAGCTGGGTCGCGGCCTTGAGTCGTCTAATGGCGTATCTCGGGGGCCCTATATCAACTAGGAGACGTCTCCTTATGGGAGCAACGCAGTCAATTCTTCTTTATGGCGTGGAGGTATGGGCTGATACCCTTGACAAGGAGGTGCATCGTAAATGCCTCACTCAAGTGCAGAGGCAAGGAGCTTTGCGACTGGCGTCTGCTTATCGTACCGTCTCCGAACCGGCTGTCATGGTGATCGTGGGAGTGATCCCCGTTGCCCTCCTTGCCAAGGAGCGCAGAGCTATCTATCGCCGTAAGGGCGAAACCTTCAGAGAGGTGTTTGCCGTGAAGAACGTCAACGTACCCGTACCGAGTGGCGACTTTCTTGGCAAAATGAGCCAAGGGGCAGATGGATTGCGCGGCTCATCAACAAATTAGACACGTGGTTGAACAGAACGCATGGTGGGATTGATTACTTCCTTACCCAACTTCCAAGTGAGCATGGACGTTTTCAGTCTTACCCGCACAGGATCGAAAAGGTGCGATCTCCTGATTGTGTGTTCTGCAATGGAGTGGTTGACGACACTGAATACACCTTTTTCTCTTGCGAGAGGTAGGGCGGCTTTCGTCAGCAGTTTTATGCAGACACAGGGGAGCTCTCTCCAGATAATATTGTCCGAGAGATGCTGAAGAGCGCTGGCAGCTTCAATCGTATTGCGCATTATGTTCGGGCTCTTCTTATTGCGAAGAAGATTGAGCTCGACCGACGGTGAGATCGGACGGTAAGGGGTTCACTGAACTAACAGCAACTCCCTTTCTCGCCTCCTCTCCCATTGGTAAAAGGAATTCCCTGACTTGAAGGCTCCCAAAACCGCGAGAGCAGAGGGCTAGCCCAAAGTAATGTGTCAAACAGTTCCAGGCTAGTTCTCTGACGACAAGGTGTTTGGTTGGTAGTCCAACCAAACACGTAAACGCATTCACCTACCCTACTCCCAAAAAAAAAACACCAAAATCACATTAAGATTGTTCTGCACTAATGTTTCTCTGTGTTGCGGTATGGTAGCACTGTAACTGTTTTAGTTTGGCTTGCTTTATATTTTGCTTTTAATACACAATCAAAAAACAATCACCATTTCTTAAGCTAATCTTCTTCTTCAGCCTTTGTCTCGTTCACAAGCGGGGTTGGCTCATCGTGATCGGTTTTGCCATTTAGCTCTATCAAATGCCTGATCTAGATGCAATTTCGAAGGTTTAAAATCCCCATCCAGCGAATCAAGTCACCGTTGGGCCTTTTAGTTGTTTATACCATCGACTTCGATGTTCAGACCAATCTTGGCAAGTGAATTCTTGTTAGCGCGAATTACGTGACTATACCATCGAAGACGCCTCATTCGCAGTTTTTTCACGATAGATGCAGCTCTATATCGATCGCGGATATCCTCATTTCGGATGTGATCAAAACGTGTCTTGCCACTAGTCCAACCCAACTTCTTCGTCTCCATTACTGCAAGACGCCGTTCATTGTCTTTTATAGTCGGCCAACACTCAGAACCATAGAGAGCGATAGGACGGATGATATTGCGGTAAAATGTAGGTGTGAGACGTTCGTTGATACATCGATCACAAAGAACACCAGTTGTGGAAGACCACTTCATCCAGGTTGCGTTAGGGCGTGAAGCAATTTCATAACACAGTTCTCCATTGGTTGACCTGAGGTATTTAAATCACTAATCTGAATCTTCCAAAATTTTAGTAAAAGGTGGGAGCCATGGGAGTCATTATTATTTTTTTAAGACTTGAGCTTTTGAGCTTGGTGATATTGGTTTCAGTAATATTTCTCTTCGGTGCTAGGCTGCGTTGAGGAAAAAACTCAATGTACTTCTGCACTTAATAATAATAATCGTTTGCGTAACAACCTATACTGGATCAGGGCCTTGAAGTGTTTTAGAGCCCTTCATTCAAGACCGTAACGGTACCCTACAGGATTGCAGTAGCCGGTAAGAGGCAACCCCACTGCCATCAATGATATTTGAACCACGACCTTCCATACGACAACCTTGTTCTCTAACCACTCAACTATCCGGACACTTCTGCACTTCCTTTCTCTATGTCCATAATAACTTCCTAGATTAAGTTTTTTTAGGGTCTCTGGGCGTTCTTAATAGATTACTCTAGACGAAAGCGAAGTTTCAAGAGGAACTTTATCGTTGGTTTTTCAACCAAGCAAACATGCTGGCGACGAGTTGAAAGGTTGTAACACAGTATCCTTCATCGACAGATCAAAGATGGTTTGTGGAACCGGTACAGGTGTTCCCGGATATACAAAGTGCACCCAAATCTTACTATCTTCCGAAATTCGTCAGTGTATTGCAAGCAGAAGTACTGGCAACAATGGAAGTCTGTCGACGTCTGGGGCATGATCGAACATATTCATTCCGATTTAGACTTTGTTCTCAATGGCAACATCTTGTAGCCAAATGGGCAGGGCAGGTGGCGCTGAACATGCTCAAAGTCACCCTTCTCTGAGTTAAGGGAGCATTGAGAGGAATGAGCACGCTGGCTGTCTGGTCAGGCGGGCTTTGGTTTTGGCAGTCCCTTGTGGGTGCAGTCGACGCCACGCTGGCGGCTGTGAAGGATGCAAACTATTCGCACTACTTAACAGCACCAACTGGAGGAGAAATTGGGCCTGCAATAACAAGATCCGATCGCGGAAAAGTTTGTTCCAAACACGTCTATATACATACTGAATTACGGTGCTTTGCAAGGGACATTAACCTATAAGGAACTGTGGCGCGGCAGGATTCACAGCATTCGAAATTTATTTCGATAGGATGGTGCTATTGATGCTATTCTTCGTAAATAGACGGATTCTGTTTCGTTTGCTCTCCCCCCAACAGTCATGATCTTAGAAGTTTGTGGCATCATAGCTGAGCACCATAGCCCTAATTAGATCTCTCAGAGCGGCCAGTGATACCTATCCATTAAGAATTGCTCACACAAGAAGGACACAAAAACGTTCGTATTGTATAAAGATGTTGATAAAAATCTTAAAAAGACGCTGTTGCGCTTAGTTCCAGTAGAGTTTGATTCTCACTGCCTATACTGACTAGTACCCAATTTTTCATCCAGTAACTGTTCGGACCGACCGCCATGAAGGCTTTGATCTATAACATCATTTTCAAGTCACTCCTTGTCACTTTAGGTATAAAGTGTGTAAAAATATTTGAGTGGGCTAACTAATCCTTCTCTGCGTAACTCGTTATGTATGTATTTGCAATTGATATGATAACGATATACAATGTTTTGAGTTGAAGTAAATTTACACGAAAGAGAAAACTTTGAGCTACTAATTCAGTCAAGAGTAGTAGGATTTTCATTAAACTTGGCAGTATCACGTTTTGTATCTTCGGCTGCCTTACGTGACTTTTATAATTTCAGGATGAACTTAAGGAGGTCTAGAGTTAATTTCCAAAAAGTTATATGGCTATATACTATTATTAACTTCGATTAAACAGATAGCGCCGTGATCTTTTTTTAATTTTTGGACTTCGAGCCTCCGTTCTCCTCGCCTTTGCAACTGATATCAAAACTAAGCTTTGGAAAGTACTAATCGAATCCCTTTATTTGATAGCCCACATGGCTTTACTTAATGAAAGAAAATTTTACTCCCTTCTCTAGCATGTATGAAGAACCCTCTCCCCCCCTTTAAACTCAGCATAGAAAGACGTTATTCACTGTATAGATGAAGGTTCACATTTCCAACCTTTCCACAGTTTTGAGGAGTCGATTAACGGAGATTCGTCCGAGCACCACATCAAAGTCGCGGGAATCGAAACTCACCCGCCTAAGTGGCTTGCCTGTTGGTAGCGAGTTGACAGCCACGAGGCCGGCGGAGCAACCAGTCAGAGAGTAGTCAGTCTGTCGTGAGAAGGAAAGAAATAAGAACGACGAATTTTTCATTCTTATCAATCTTAATGTTTTGTGAATTAAACTAATTAAGAAGTAAAATAAGATAGAAACGGATAAATGATTTGTTATTAAATATAAACTAAATTTCAACTAAAATGGAGTCTCCGACTGCTCGGAATGCAAGACGGACGTATTGAGTTCAGCGAAAAGGTTGCAACTTCGTCATTCATTACCAGTATCTGGTGTATTGAATTCCCGTATTTTCGTATTTCCGTTCCTGCATTGGCAGCGAGTGCAGTGGCGTTGACCTTGAATTGACCGTTGAATTGTTTTCTTTTGGCGGCAGATTGCACTCCGCTGGTTCTTCTGATTCTCGCCCAGTTATCAGCATTGTGGCTCGAGCGCTTTCGCTCTGGGGTGAGTTTTTACGTGTTCCGCTCGTTGTGGGGCTCGGAAGTCTCTTCGTTTTCCCCACATAAATTCATCTAATTCACAAAATGTCGTATGCCAATAGCGCGGTGAGCACCTTCGGCGCCTCCGGGTGCTACTGTCTTGACGATGTAACCCGGAGGCCTGATTCCGACAATGCAGGCGCAGTTCGAGCTCGCGGGTATCACTACTGATGCCACGCGATACAATCAAGCGCTCGTCGGCCTGGACGAGGAGTCGATTGAGCTCGTCGTGGAAGTTCTGGAGGGGTATTCCTACTCGAAATTAAAGGGCGCTCTCATCAAGCGACTATCGGTAGGTGAGTCCTCAAAACTAAATCACTTGCTGACGGAATTCACCTTAGGTGACCGCTACCCGAGCCAAGTGCTGCGTGAGATGAAGCAGTTGGGCGGGGATAAGGTCGAGGTAGAACTTCTGAAGTCGCTGTGGTTGCAAGGACTTCCGGAAAGCACCCAGAAATTTTAACTAAAGTTTAGTATCAACAAGTACAAACATTTTTGAGAAAGGGCGTATGGCAGACAGACAGAATCGACTTTAATAAGGTTTCTTTTACACAAAACTTCAAACGGATACAACAACAGGCAATTTATTGGGAAGGAAGGAGAGGCAGAGAGAGGGAATTCTATTGATGAAAAATTCATATAGTGTTGGATTCAAAATAGATCTTTGTGGAAACCCAGAGGAAGCGGCCAACGGATTGAAAGAAAATATCAACCTTCAAGGACCTTATTAACAGTTATGTGCGTAGATTAATAGAAAAATGTTTTCACAGCAATTTTTTCCGAAAGACAGGACGCTATCCAGACATAAATTTCGAAATATTTTTGGAGTAAAGTTAATTTCCGAATCGATAAATTAAAGGGCTCACCTCGTGTGGCGCTCAAGTTTTTTCTTGTTACCGTTGCATCTGTTTATCAAGTTGCCACGTGTAAGATATCGCCTACATTCAGATATTTCTTTTGAAATTAATAATGAAGGTTTTGCAACTATTCCAAGTAGTAGACTTGCATTCCGAGCCATGATCTACATCTTATTGTATTGCAATACACACTTAGGGAACCGGCAAACTTCCATAATCTAATTTGTATTCAAGTTATGTTAACAAGTTTCATCCACATGTTTGCTATATCTGCATGAACAACGTTTCCTTACATTGGAACAAGTTTTCCAATTCATGCCGGAAACCAAAATGAAAGACACGTGGGACCATTATTATATTAACTACTGCTAAAAGCATTGAAGTTGTTGACTTTTCTAGAAAGGCCCAAATGGTCTCATTCGAAGTAAAATTGATTCATCAAACTCAAATTGGAGGAACACCGGAATCAATGAAAACTACTCAGTACTTAACAAAGTTCCAATCTGCGGCCAAATCAACATACTTATGTATGTATGTATACACTCATTCAGTGGGGATGTTTTTCCAGGTTACCAGGTTGATAATAGGAAGTGTAGTTACATAAGCCATATCATTGGCTGCCAAGATGAAAACGACTATGCTCAATTTGAACTCAAATTAAATTTGCTTCCAATCTAAAAAGTCCTCCTCCCGTACGTGATTTTGAGAGCCCAAACCCCATTTGAATCGTTCTTATCTGAATCATTTCATCAAACTATACCGAATGGCAAGGCTAACCGAATTAACATTCCGTAAATCTAAACTTTTCATCCGACCGCTATTTCCGAAATTCGGTTGAATCTTGATCCTACGCTTCGGCTTATCTCTGCATAGACAATTTGCTTCAAATTGCTTATATCGTTTAGCGGGGTCGAAACACCTGATGAAATCTATTCCATGCTTGAAAGCAACCCCTCGTCAAAATATGCTTGACTGGGTTCCCATCAGTCCTTCAATCCTATTTCCCGCATACAATTCACACATGTAACGAGGACGACCTAAGCAAATCAAGTTCTCGAGAAAAGAACGGAAGAGCATTTCGTGGAAAATGGTTAATCCTTCGAATTAGCTCAAACTTCGCTATCGACAACTTAATTTGCATAGCCTCAGAAACTGATTTAGATTCAAATTCAGATGCTTGCGAACCGATATATAAACAGAAACGCATGGGGTAATATCGTGTCAAGGAAGCGGAGAATTGGAAGGTTTTGGTTTTGCTTGGAGAATGAGACTGCGTACTAGATGCGGTTGAGGGAAGAAATTGGTTTGAATATTTGGTGAGAATCTTATACAAGAGGATGAAAGAAGATGGGCACGGGCAACAAAATATTACCCTAGGTTAAGATAGATCCTGAAAGCTCTCTGATTGAAAGCGACAAGCCGTACACCATCTCCTATAAACGTTTTTTGAGTTGAGTGGAAATATATACAACATACTCAAAAAGATGTTTCATGTAAATTGAAAAGGGACTTCGAAAGACGACATGAACACCCTTACGGTAGATATTGCGGAAACTGTATAACTATAATAATCCCTATCCACCATATCAATCAAAATAATATCAATCCGTTACTGCAAACCTACGTGTTAAAATGTGAATAACGCTGTTTGATGCAAGATGTTCCGCTTTTAAAACCCCATCGATCAATTTGCAACGTGTGTGTCATTCCTGCTGCTAATACCAACTACATATTCGGCCTATGTACGAATAAGGACTTTGATTTTGATCAGAGCTAAAATGGGTTATGTTGAAAGTCCTACCGCTGTATTTTCTGACATCAGCAGAATAGGATGATTAGCAGGTATGTCGGACGAAGTCAACCTAATTTTCGAAGCAAATTCAACATATGTTTATTTTCTTCCTAATTTTACTAATTGGATAACAGGAGGGCAGTTTTAATTACTTTTAGAAGTACGTAGTAGAAGGTTTTGAGTAAAACAAAATAATGTTCGTTTGTTCGCCTAATTTACTCCGAAAGGGCTGAACTGATACAAATGCATGGTCCGTGAGTCCTTTTGCATCCAATGAGTTTAAGAGGAGGTGGGTACGAACTTTTTTATCAGAGTGTGGTCTTGTATGGTGGTCAAAGGGTAGTATAGGTCCCAGGGCGAAACGTGGATTGGTACCAATGATGGAGCATAAAACCTAGTAAACCCCTGCTCAACCAACACAAACCACCCAAAATAACTATCTCCACCTCCACGTGGTGTTTGCTGGGATCTCTGCTTAACGAAAAGCTGCAGACGGAGAAGGATGAAGGCGAGTCTCTTGTGTCTTGCAAAAGGACATAATGTATCCACTGGTCCTCCAGGTTGGGGGTTGGGTAGGGCTGACAACCCTACATGGAAAACAACTTGTTACGAAGCCACACATTCTCGTGGAACCTGCGCTTCCGGTACAAAGCAGGAGCTGCCAAGCAGCTAGCCGATACTCTCTCTCAATATAAGGCCGATATTACAGCGTTGCAGCAGATGCACTAGACAGAGTGGTTCTCTGTATAGTGCATCTGCTGCCATACATTATAGTGGCCATCGAGTAGACCATGTGTTTTAGTCAGCCGAAAAAGCTGTAGTCGACTTTGAAAACATAAGCGAATGGATATGCACTCTGCGTTTTCGAGGCAAAGTTACAAATATAAGCCTTATTAACGTTCACATCCCTACAGAGGAGACTGCAGGGTCGGAGAAGGATACTGTCTACGAGACAGAGGAGCGAACCCTCGAAGCCTGTCCCAGGTATGATATCAGAACCATACTTGGAGATTTAAACAGCCAATTAGAGACGGAACCCGTCAAAACGTAGGCTCCCATAGTTTACAAAAGAATACAAATGATAACTGACTACGGATTTTTCAGTTAGCAATATAGTTGTTGGAGATATCTGGTTTGTACCGAAAGCGGTCCAGAAACAAATGTGGGCCTCTCCAGACGGTAGCACTTTCAACCAAATTGACCACGTGCTGATCGAATGCCGCCTTTTTCAGCCTTAATGAATGTCAGAACGTGTGGGGAGGCCAATATAGAATCGGATCAGTACTTTGGTGGCATAATGCTCCAAGCTCAAATAGCAATACCACCTGAAGTCCCCTGTAACAATCAGATGTGAGTTAACACTGACGCTATTCACAGCGCAACCCTCCGCAACACGCTATAAGGGGTAAATGGATTCCGTATTAACCACAATCAACAGAGGTTCTGGATATGAAGCAGGAAGGATGCCACATATCGAGTAATGTTGCTTTCTCAAAAAGCGTGGGCACGCTTACAGACTTATCACGAGCTTCGGCGAGCGGAGAAGCACCTTCACCGACGGAAAAAGGAAGCCTCGGAGAGAATCAGCAGGTCTGTGAACTTGAAAAGTACAGGGACCAACCGCACTAGGGGCCCAATTTTTACAAACAGGTCAGCAGTATGAAGCTTTATACACCTCGATTCTTATCCTGCCGAGACAAAGAAGGAAATCTGATTTCCGACAGAATGGGCATATTGGAGCGATAGATTCATCGACTTGAAAAGGGGGAGCCGATGGAATTGTAGCCGAATTGGTTAAAAATCGAGGGAATCAATTACATCAAACGGTTCATCAAATTATGCTCAAAATATGGGACAGCGAATAAATGCGTGACGACTGACAACGACGCATTATCTGTTCCATACATGAAAAGGGAGATTTTACTCAGTGCAGCAATTATAGAGGTATCATGCGACTGAATACGATCTATAAGATATTCTTTGCTATCTTGCTGGGTTTCCTAGAAAAAAAATTAAGCACGAAGTAAGTTCGAGAGCAGGATCCTCCGCAGAACCACCAAGGATGGACCACTCTGCAGCCTGCACAACCACGAAACCTGTGACCGATACCATCACCGTCTGGTTGGGGATAAAATCCGGCTTTCTAAGTTGGGGTAGGCAGGTCACTTAATCCGTACCGATGAGGAAGAAAGTCTGTATGGGCAACATCTATGGTTGAAAAAGAAAACGAGGCACACCCTGCCTAAGATGGAGCGATGGTTTTGGCCAGAACGCAAGAAAATTTTTAGGGATATCGACTTGGTGGACCTCGGGGCAAAACTGGTATGTCTGGAGTTGCTTATTGGGGTAGGCCTTGACTGGATACCGCTTGTTACGCTGTTGATGATGATGATGTTCATGTATGATATCAAATAGAATGGTGTAATTAGTACAATATTTTTTTCAGAACTGATTGAACTTTTCTATCAGTTAAAAGGTAATGAAGCGAGGACCAAATATGTAGGCGTGTGTGTCTGAGGCGGGGAAAAGGCAAAGCCTCTGAGCACTCACGCCCTAGTGGTCCATTGTACGATTGTACTGTCCCATGCGAATGCTTCAGACATTACAATGGCTGGTTCCGATCTGGGCAAAGGTGAAAATGAACTCGCTTTTGATAAGGTATCCGAGATTTCAACTCCCTCTACACCACAATGACCACGCACTCAGAGTCGTTCACCATCTTGAATCTGGAAATAAATCAAAGGAATACTCATCGCACTTAATGCTGATTGAATTTTGCTACAGAATTCGATGCGAGCAGGCGCTCGTCAATCACGTAAGTTATCGCCCTCACACTCAATCACATACACTTCAACCGGAACGTTGCAAATTGTCCATCCAGTTATCGCCCTCAAACTCAGTCACATCCACTTCAACCAGAACCTTGCATATTGTCCCAAAGGAGAAGCCTGCTTCTTGTTTTTACTCGAGAGACAGGGTCCTGTTCCCAAACCGTGTTCTGTTTTTGAACCATCGGTGTAAAAGAGATATCTCGCCAAACATTCTTCTGGGACTTCCAGGTTTTTCTACTTTTCCGGATAACTTCATATTTTCTCCAAACGGATGCGTGGGGATCCGTGCATTAGAAGGCTTTGTGAAAACTGGGTTCAAGTATGCCAATAACTCTTCCAGTGCTCAGTGTCCCTCACTTCCGTTGTTTCCCCATAGATCTAAGTGAATTAGTCTATGAGTTACATCCAATGCATCGATTTGAATATAAATATCCAAGTGCTACAAACTGAGTAATACATTTAGAGCTGCACCGAATGTGGTGCTCATGGCACCGATAATACGCAGAACCACAGTACTTTGCAGTGTAGCAAAGTTTACAGCAAAAAACGTTTGTTTTACCATAACCCAGTGCACTACGATGCATTAATGGACATCGGCTTAATGAGGGCAACGTATATTCGTATTACTATATGATACTCCCCATATCGAGGCAAAAGTCCGCCTATACAGCCCGTAGGCTGTGAAAACCTAGCTCATTTTTAGCTCTACATGTTTGTTACAAAGAAACGTCTTGCTGAGAATAACTCCCAGATATTTCACCTCTTGGGAGAGTTGAAATTTTGTAAACCTCTTCTCTGGAAGGCAAAGATAATTCCCTTTTGAAAATAATACTTTTGCGATTTTATTTGGATTTGAAAGCCCATGCCTGAGACACCAACTGTCAATCAGCAGGGTGTTATATTCTACACACCGTTTCAAGATCCCAACCAAAAACTGCTATCACCGCCACATAATCCTCATAGGCTGGGGCGTGTATTGGCAACAGTTTACATAGTAGTCACTGGATCGATATACTCTGCAGAAATGGCGACAGCACACCTCCTTAGGACAGCCTTTCGTCGTTTCCGTTCTTAGGTAGCGATCAACGCCCACCTTAACAGGCAGCAATCTCTGGACTTCCGATTCGGTACATCGTCGGACTACCAACTAAACACCTCCCCATCGTCAGAGAGCTAGCCTGGAACCGTTTGTCACATTACTTCGGGCTAGTCCCCGAACTCCGGCTTTGCGGAGTCTTCAAATCAGGGAATTCCTTTCACCAACGGGAGGGGAGAGGGGGAAAGGAACTGTCAGTTCAAAGAATCTCCTGCCATCTGGCTCCTCCACCGGTCGAGTTCTATCTTCTTAGCAACGAGAAGGGCCCAAACGTAATGGGCAACACGATTCCACCTGTCAGCAGTCCTCAACATCTCTTCGACAATGTTGTCTGGAGAGAGATCCCCTGTTTTTAAATAGAGCTGCTGATGAACCCCATCTCACCTTCCACAAGAAAAAAAGTGTAGTGGGCGTCGTCCACAACTCCATTGCAAAACACACAATCCGGAGAACCCGCCTCTCCAATCTTGTGCAGGTAAGACTGAAAACTTCCATGCCCACTTTAAAATTGGGTAAGGAAATAGTCAGTCTCACCATGCTTCCGATTCAGCTACGCACCTAAGTTGACGATAAACCGCGCAGTCCATCTGCCTCTAATTTCATTTTGCCACGAGAGCTGCCACTCGTCTAGAGTGCGTTGCCGTTCTAATCTAATAACCTATTTTTGAAAGCAATGATTGAAGAACAAACTCACAGGATTTTCACGCTGGTAACCGCGTTGGCTTTCATAAAATGGGTACAACCTTAACGCATTCATGCGATTGTGACTCTCGAGAAGGGTCCCCTGATATTTATCCGAAAATAATATTAAGCTGATTTCTCTGAAGTTCTTTGTATTGGAATAATCAGCCTTCCCAGGCTTAGTTATGAAGACTACTTTAACCTTCTATTTTTAAGGATTGAGGAGCCCTATGCCGATATAACTCGCATCGATGTTGGGTTTTGCGAATTATAAAAACAAGCGTATAACTCCTGTGAGCCGCTTCGGTCACGCTGCTGAGTTGCCTCTGACGTGGTACGAGGCAGTAAGGCATCTTCGTCTCATTTTAATTTATTCTCTATGTGCCCTGCACCCTTTTTAGTATCTATAGATAGATGCCATGCATGCTACGTGCTCGGAAGTGTTTAAAGGACAGTTTAGCAGCTCTCACTTTTTTCATACCACAAATCATGTTAAAGAGGACCTACGGCTCTTGTACCATAAATATATAGAGGCAGTCCTGTAACTTTGCCAGCCTGGTTAATGCAAGTTAATATGACTAACATTTATGCTCGCAGAAGTGAGTGTTGTCTAATGTGAACGACGCTAACTGAAGAGTCTGATGCGCCCAGTGTGAATCCCGCCAGGGTTACCAGCAGGGAACATGCCGAAAATTCTGTTTTTTTGCGTTCGATTTCCCTGGCTATTGCCATACTTGGTGATGCAGCAACGCCCATATCTTCATTTCCATTAAACTTTGAATTATTGCGCAGAATTTTCAGTTGTTTCATGCATTACCGTAACGTGAACGAAGTGGTGTTGCACAACTGGTGTTGTTTGTAATCCACGTCCTGTTCTTGCGCCCTCTATAGTTCCGAGTGTTGGCCATTTATAAAAGACAATGAATTAGTAAATAATTCCGCCATTATCACATCCGTAATGAGGATATCCGTGATCGATTTAGGGTTGCCCGATCGTGGAAAAATTGCAAAAGAGGCGTCTTCGATGGTATGGTCATGAAATTTACGTTAAGAAGAATTCACTTGCCAACATTTTTCTGAACATCGAAATCGATGGGAAACGACAAAAGGCCAACCAAAACAATCGTGGCTTGATGTCTTTCACAGAGCAAAATGGCACAAGCAATCAATACGAACCGACCCCGCTTCTGAACGGAACAAAGGTTGAAGAAGAAACTTTGCCTTTTTACTACTTTTCTTAATCGAGAGAAAAAGCTAGTTTTCAAAAACCCCCAAAATTAAAATAATGATCATGTAAGCATTATGGCTAAAACTGTTGTAAATTTATGGTTTTCAGTTTCAGTTTCGTACACCGAAATCCGGGTCCGGGGTAAAACTCATACCTAAAAACTATCCATTTAAGGTTTTGTTGAATACAAAATGATCGTCCAAATAGGGAAGTAATTAAAAATCGGATAAAGCAAGCCAAGGTGGTACAGCGGTTGGACGAACTTTGCTAACCTGAGTAAAACCGGGAATAAGTGGCGAGTAAGTTTCCCACAAATTTCTCTGTGAGGGAACATGAATTTGGTGAGGCCCCCAAAATCGGTGTCTCGGGCGCGACTTGATTGCTTAAAATAGCGGGTGGATTTGAAGTCTGTGATTCCTTCTAAGTAAGAAACTTACAATCCATTACTTCCAGCCGATTCTCCGTTGTCTAAGCCATGCGATCCTGACAGATGCTAGTATTTTCATCATATCAAACACACTTTTTGGGGGAATGAAATAAAAAAAACAGAAATACTAGTCAGCTAATTTTCTAACTTGATATTATGATAGAGATGCAAGGAACTGAATGCAGCATCAGGTAGAGGCGTGAGGTTTCGCGTACACCTAATGTGCTTACTACATATAAGTCGCATTCTACGTTTGATCGAAACCTCCCCTTAGCTATCCGTCATATTCCACATGATGCAGGAATACTGGTGGTAAAGCCTCAAAGGTTAACCAGATGAACGTGACTTAGATGAAGGTGGAGTACAACCTCAGAATGATCAGGACTCAAGCTACAACTAACTTTGAAAATGAAAATAGACCAAAATTGTTCTCCCAAAAAAATGCAAATGGTTTGGTGAGGGACCTGGATCTTCCCAAAGATTTGTTGTTTTTTGGATAGTGAATCCAGAGTAAAAGTTTATTACTACATAGAGTGCCCTGTTATTGGTTCAGACATCGTGAAATAATTTTGTGTCTCTAAATGACTCATCGAAGCGCAACTGAAAAGCAGTTTTACTCCATACCGGTGGTTTCCATGCTTCCATTCATGTTGGACATTTTGTGTTCTTGAAAGAGACCTATAAGAACTTGGAAGGGATTCTACAAAAACTTTATGCACACACTGCTTGGATTAAAAGTTGGTTACACTAAATTTCCGTTCCGAAAAAATCACCGGTCAATGGGGTTTGAGGGCCAGGAGCACTTGTGGTTAGATAAGATAATGTTCTGCAAGACAACTTGGTACCTCCAGAAAAAAATCACTATCCTCCCCTCCATATTGAGGAGGCCCTAAAAGACGCACTATGTTTCAAATACTTGGTTTAAAAGTTTTTAAGGAAGGTATATTTGTTGGGTCAGATATCTGAAGAGAGCTTGTCAACATCATGACAGATCTTCAAGAACATTGATGGTTCGCGTTTAAGGCTGTTGTGGAGAAATTTTTCGGTAACAATAAAAATCCTGTTTACACAAATATAATCAGAAGAATGCTAAAGCTTGGAGTTATCTGATGTGCCAATTTCATCTGGACTATTATATTTTTCTGAGAAGTGGAGTGGAGAACAAGGAGAATGATTCCATCAAGATGTCATGAAGATGGAAAGGAGATATCAAAGAAATTAGAGCATAATAGTGCTAGCAAACTACTGTTGGATTCTACAGAATGAAATCCCAGAAACGATTCATAAGATGTACCAAAAGAAGCGGTACAGTGAAGAAACAATAATTTTAGGTACGTTCACACATAAAGAAATCTTTAAAAAAAAAATAAATATGACACAAATTGTTGCACAAGTTATGCCCTTTTCGAGTAATACCATTGGGGACAATGGATACCCAATTTGTGAATAAAAACGAGACATGCTAGGGCAAAACGAAATTCATTTTAGGAGTCAGTGCATCAAAAAACATATAAATCAGTCAAAATGAGCAAAACAGCTTTTCAAAACATTTGTTTTGCAGACCTGTGAGGTACATGCATTCAGTGGGAAGAATTAATATGAAATTCCACCAAATTATTATACATATTATTTCAAAAAACTTTTGAAATTTCTTATTTCTTAAAAATAACGAAGGTGATTGTCTTAGATCGTTGTTTGGTCAGGTTCAGCCTAGTAAGTCTTATCAATTTCGTTGGGATACCGATTGCTTTTATGGGCGAGTATAGTTTTACCCAGGTGATACTATCATAGGCGGCCTTGTAGTCGATGGAAAGATGGTGTAACTGCTGGTCATATTCCAACAGTGTTTCGATCGCTTGCCGTAGAGAGGAAATCTGATTTGTTGCTGATATGCCTGGAGTGAAAACTCTTTGGTATGAGTCAATGATATTCTGGCCGTATTAGGCCATCCGACCTAACAAGACAGCGGAAAATATCTTATAGATGGTACCCAGTATAAATAAACTATAAATTATTCATTGGGTGACATCTCCCTTTTGATGTATGGGACAGATAATGCCTTTTTGCCATTCGTCAAGCCAGACCTTGGTGTAATGGATTTCCTCCACGTTTAACCATTTCGGCTGTAATTCCATTGGCCCATATCGACTTATGATTTTTAAATCGATGATCTGCGCGGAGACTTTCTTCTATCCTCGATGAAGGGAACATTTGTCCGTTACCTCCAGTTGACGGGAGCTCCAACTCGACGATGGTCTGGTTGTTCAGTGAGTCATCAAAATACTCAACCCATCGCTCTAATTTGCTCATTCTGTCGGAAATAATATTTGTCTCTTTGTCTCGGCAGGATGACATCGGGGTGTATAAGGTTCCATCATGCTAGCTTGTTGGTAAAACTCCCGCGCCTAGTGCGGTTGCTCCCTCTATGTTTCGAGTTCACACCGTCTGTGGAGTCGCTTCTCCATTCGACGGAGTTTGTGATAGGCCTCTGCTCGTGCCCACGTTCTTTGAGAGTGCAGTATTGCCCGCTATGCAGGATTCTTCCGTTTCGTTGCTAGCTTACACTCATCGTTAAATCAGCCATTCCGACCTTTCTGCGGCTGGGGTCAAGTATGTTTGTGGCCATATCAATGATAACGCTCTTCATGTGGTTGTGAAGATCATCTGCTGATGTTTCATCTCCAGGAGCTCTGCTAACTGCAATTATTGCGGCATCCATTTCCTCCTTATAGGTGATGCAGACAGCTGTGTTGTGGATGGCTTCAGTGTTAACTCTCACCTGATTATTCTAGTCGGATTCTAGTCGGCGTTGTTATTCTAACTAAGAACGCTATGCCAACGAGATGGTGATCCGAGTTAATATTGTCCCCCTACAGGCTCTGACATTCATCAAGGCTGAAAGTTGGTGGCATTCGATCAACGCATGGTCAATTTGATTGAAAGTGGTCCCGTTTAGAGAGGCCCACGTTAGCTTGTAGTCCGGTTTCCACGCAAACCTGGTACTTCCAACAACTATTTCATGCGAGGCTGCTAATTGAAAAGTTTGCAATCCATCATCATTGGTATCCTTATGTCCCTAATTGACTGTTAAAATCTAAAAGTATGATTTTGACATCATACCAGCACAGGCTTCGAGGGTTTGTTCTACTGCCTCGCAGAAGGTAGCCTTCTCCGATTCCGCCGTCTACACTGTAGGGGCGTGAAAGTTAATGAGGCATATATTTCTACATTTGCCTTGCAAACGCCAGGTGCATTTTTATAGCGCTACGAAAGGACATAAAGCGATGATCTCCTGGGCATTCCGCCTGAACCCGATAATTGCTCGGTTCTATCCTGATGGAGTCTAAAAGAGTACGAATTTTGCTTCGAAATTTTAGCAACATATTTTTCAATAGCTAAGATAATGAATTTATGCAATATAAAAATCAATTCTGATAACCTCCTCATGCGGTCACCTCCTGTGAATAAAACATCTTCTCTCTTCTTGTCGGGAACAGAGATCGCATTATTCCCGAGCCCAGTTACGTTACCGAATTTTATGGCGACCTGCCGGAGAAGAGAGAAAAGGGTGCCAAAGCCAAGCCGAACCGACGATGGTGAAGTGAATTTTCAATACCTAAAGAGGGCGATAGTTAGAAAGGAAGCCTACAAATGTAACTTCAGCGATAAGTAACGATAGTGTACTTGAAGATCTCATCAAGGTTAGTTATGTTCAACTACAAGGGCTTAGTTTTCCAAAAAACTTTATTTGACTTGGCCAATTAGTGGCAAATTTAGCCGTGAAGCTTCCCACTAAGTATCCTATCAACACCCTGGTACATTTTACCAAGTCAAAAAAATCAGTTCCAGCCACAGCACCAAGAGGAATAAAGGAGCACACAACACAACTTTACTCCATTGTTGCCTGGAAGGAAAAACCAATTGCAACCTCTTCAGGCAAATCACTACAAAAGCTGGAACTTCCTCTTGCAGGTCTTCTTTCATAATATTTTTATAAACTATTTTCGCCTCAAATTAAAAATATTTCTCCTTCTTTCCCAAAAAATTAACAATCACAATTGCCAACCTTTTGAGCGTTTGACCGGCTATAAGAAACTTATTCACGTTTAATATATCAATCTCAATAAATTGTTACTAAAGGTATTCCATCATGTCATCGCACGATCCCCGAAAGAAAAGTAAACCAGCTAATTTTTGTTTTGTGTTACCATTCGCTCTCATTTAATCCAGTCACCTGCTGGTCATGCGAAATAATTCCAGGTGGCTTCTATTGCTTAGTTAAATTACCGCGTGTATTCGTTCCATTGCTTTTCCATTGCCGGCGTCGGTCTCCAAGGTAGAAATGGACCTAACTGCGCACTAGCAAACGAAGGTACACAACATTGCGACACTAAAGGCATAAAAGTCACCATCCACCTTCAGTTCAGCCAGTTATTTACATTTGAAGAGCCTGCAGTGAATACAGCCCCCAGTTGAACTCAAAGCACCATCCACATAGCTGCAAGTCAAGCGACATCATCAGTTCAACTCTGGATGTGGAAGACATTGAGAAAATTTGAGATATTTTTGTATGATCATTTAACATATATGTTAAAATATGTTTATCAGCTATGACTTTTCATTCCATCATCGGCCGCCTGAACAGTCCGAACTGACAGGCCAACCGTATCCCATTCATGTTTCGGAAGCCGGTCAACTGCGGACTATGCAGGCGTAACTGACAGGCCGAAATGAACATGGATGGCGGCCTTAAGAAAACCAATCCGGAACCGGAAGCTCGATGCTTCTAATATGAAAAATTGGGTGAATTTTCTATGTAAGAATATTTAAATGCACAATAACACCTTCTTCAGGAATTATTAATCCAGACCTTTCATTCGATACTTATTGGTTATATTTGGTGCATGTATGTATTCTTAGACTTAATAGTTCATTCATTTGATTGGAGGCCAGACCACTTGGGAAGAAATTATTGGGCTTCCAAGTGGGCCGATCCATCATCAAGTAGATGGCGGACTTAAGGTTTCCTCAATTCCAAACAAAATGAAGATTAGTTTCGTCGGCTTGGACTTGAATTAACCTAAGCGGTTTTTGTCCTGAATATAATTCATACCCATGTCGTGTTTATGAAATTATATGTATAAGGCAGCATATACCACCTTGCCACCATTTCAATCATGCTTCTTCCAAGACTGAGGGGAGGCAGTGTCTGACGAGTTGCTTCTACCCTAGCAAAACTGCTAATCGTATTGATGTGTTTCATTTCCAATACTCTTTTATAATATTCTCACTTTTGTATTTATAATTACATTATATATTTTGCATTTGTGTCGAACTACAATGAACTTTACTCCCTTTTTCGCCTCAGTGGATCGTAACTTCCGAAATTTTGGCCGTTAGTGCAGTTCGCAGCCGGCCTAGGCTAGCTGACTGTGAGTTGGGTCATCAGAAGGGAGCTTGTCCGAAACATCGTAGGACTACGAAAAAGTTAAACCATCTCGCATATCCGCAAACTAAAGCCTCGAATTATAAGTTCTATGGTGCACATTCTCCCAAAAGAGGACGTTGGGTGACGGTTGCGGTGCCTCCTAATGGGGCATGCAACGTTTCTGACTAGCACTGAGAATGTCAGCAGTCCAGAATGGAAATTAACTAGCCGAGTCTTCGGGAATAAGGGGTCAAGTTCGGGAGCGGTTATCG
The DNA here is from genome assembly GCF_905115235.1 of Hermetia illucens. NCBI lineage: Eukaryota > Metazoa > Arthropoda > Insecta > Diptera > Stratiomyidae > Hermetia > Hermetia illucens. The sequence goes on along the minus strand of NC_051851.1, from coordinate 125,549,975 downwards.
GACCGGACCGAACGAGAATGCGAAGTAAAGGGAAATCTCCATAATTAAGACCCGGGGGATGCCATATGAGGGAGGAGCTGCTCTAGTCGGGCTCATTAACTGTGGAGACAGAACTGGCATTGGTTGAGAATACAGTTCATTTTGGATCTTTCCCGGATCGAGGCACTCAGATCACGAGTTTCCTTGTTCAGTATGTTGTTTTTTCCATTCAACATCGTGTGCGTTTGTTCATAAATTCACCTTACTACAGAGGCACACGAGTGCTTAGTACAGGCGAACGCGAACAGTCAAATTTTTCATTTATTTTCAAGTTCTGAGCAAGATCTTTTCTTATAGTTGATCAGGGTCAACCTAAATTGTCGTTCTGGCCAGTTAATTACACAGCCCGGGGCTTCTTTCGTGACTTCGCGATAGGTAGCTTTTACAGATAATTTGATCATCCGCCAACTGGCCTCGGTGATTTAGGGCACTTTTCTTTCCGTCTACAGTGTTCGTTAGGAAAAAACTGGGAGAAGAGAGAGAATCTGACGGCAAAGCTACTGGTTACAGCAGACACCTACCAGGTTTTACGTTGCATCCTGGGTCTCACCATAGGGTCAAAGCTCTTACTGTAGAAGACTATGATCTTGCCAGTCCTTATGTATTCCTCAGAAACTTGGGTTCTTTGCAAGAAAAATTGCGAACTCTTGGCCGCGTTCGAGAGAAGAATCCTCCGAAGAATTTTTGGCCCCCTACATGAGGAGGGACGACTTCGAAGCCTACACAATGACGAAATCTATGAGCGATACCATGACTATCCGGTTGTGGATAAAATCCGGCTCAATAGGTTACGGTGGGCGGGTCACTTAATCCGGATGGATGAGTATGATCTAGTCCGGAAAGTCTATAAGGGCAATATCGTCGATAAGGGAAATATCTATGGTAGAAAAAGAAGACGAGGCAGACCCTGCCTAAGATGGAGTGATGGCGTAGGTCAGGACGCCAGACAGCTTTTAGGGATATCGAATTGGTGGACCTCGGCGCAAAACCGGGATGTCTGGAGTTCCTTATTAAGGCAGGCCTAGACCGGATACCGGTTGTCGCGCTGTTGATGATGATGATGATGATCCTGGGTACCAATCACTGCTCTTGCCCTAGGATCTTTACTTTTTCTGACGGTAAAATGCATTATCGAAAATCAAAAAGTTTACAGTGCAACCAATGTCAAGTATCAAATGTCAGAAATGCATTTGTAACCGAGTAGTAAAATTAAATTCCACTTTTTTTTTAATTTATATTAAAATTTTATGAATCTTTAATTTTTCAGAAAAACGAAAAGAAACTTACATAAGTTGGGTGACATCTTGTAGTCAGCTGGTAATAGATAGGTCAGGTCGTAATGCTGTACGCTGAAGTAAACGAAACAAATAATTAATTTTAGTTTACTATCACAATCAACGAAAAATTATAATTTCTATGTCAAATTAAAATTGCTTTGAAATTAGAAGGAAGTACAATACTAGCGAAATCTGAAAGCATAATATTTAAACAACTAATATTGGAGAAGAGTGTAATAAGAGGTGCGGATGCCAGATATTCTATATCTGAGGTAAATAAATCCTCAAGCATCAAAAAATTTTCTATAATATGGCTCAGTCTCCATTTATAATCAAATAATCCGGTCGGTTTGAAGGACCGCCTTGAAGGATTCTGACGATATAGTCGCCGCAAAAAAAGTTAATTAATAACAATAATAATTGATAATTAGATCAGAATATAATGTTTTCGGAGTTAGATTATCCATTAATATGAGCGGAACAATAGCGACAACTTTTCTTCAAATCTTCCTCTGCCCCCGAAACTTACTGGAATACATATTACCGCAGTCGAATGGGCTATTTGAATTTTTCAAAAAGTAGAAAATCTAAAAACGACTCTGTTTACAAGCAACAGGGATGAATGTATGATGCTTATGTATTTTTCGTAAGATTTAGGTACAAAAATAATGTGACGGTTATCGACCCTATTCTCTGGCATTTTCTGACTGGCAATCATTCAGAAACCTCAAAATTACACCAATCTTTTGAGGTGTAAATGACAATTTCACTTGGTAATCTTTCAGTTGGTAAAAGAATCTATCTCATGCAGAGAATATTTCGAGGGACCGCAGACAACCATACCACAAAATTATAGATCAAATTTGCTCCTTAAGGAAGTTCAAACCAGACTGGAAATGGGGAACAAATTGCTTCATTATGGGGACAACCTGAAGTGGCGAAGTTAAATTTTAATGATTCAATCTGATAACATCTGCCTTCTGGTCTGGTTGTGTAATTGCGCGTATCCATGTTGCCGGTCATTTCGCAGATAGCACAAATCCATTCAAACCTCAAGCAACCCAATTTGCTTGGTTTCTGTCTCGGTTGTTTTGAAAGTGACAGAAAGTGAGTAAACAATTCCCTTGAGAAATATTATAATTAGTCAACATTCGTGAATTATTTGAAGGAAGTGGTTGTTTGCGTGGAGTTTGTAATCGCATAATTGATTAGTGAATAAACTTTATTGACAACCGATTCCAATTAGTTTGTTCATATTTCAGCTGCTTATTCATTTATGCCGTTTGCTGGTTATGTTTATCTGGGGTTGACTCGAGTAAAGAAAAACAATGCTGGTACAAAAAGGATTTTTTTTTTGAATAAATAAATATCTACTATTTGATTTCAATCATAAATTTGAAGCTTCGAGTACATTTCAATTCTGGAAACTAATAAATTATTTACATAATCCCATGGTACTGGAGGTAACTTCATGTTTTGGCATTAAACTAACACTTTTTTTTTACATTTCATTCACACAAAATCTTTATTGTGTGAAACAAAAAATCAATTCACTGTCTGTCTGCCCCTTTGTCGCATTCGAACATTACTGAACCGATTGTCACCAAATTTGGTAATAACGTGTGATCAGTGAATCCCTTTACATATAGCAGTCTGTGGGTGGGGTCATCTCGTGTTGAGCTTGAAGGGATCTTCTCATATATGCGAAAGGGGGGTGAAATTTTTTTCACAGAATATAATCATGAGGGGTATTAAATGAAAGGGCGGATTATTTGCTTACTACTATTACTTTTCGAAACTGATCTTATTTTTGATATTCGGTGAAAAATAGGAGAGTGACGGCTCAAAATGTATGCCTCGAAAAGTGAAACAGGTCTCGCTATCATAACCTATCCAATGAAAATAAGCACAGGGATGCATCTATACGAATTTTAGGAATCCAAATGCATCCCGTTCTGCATAAATAAAGTAAATAACAAAATATTACCATGGTTTAAAAATTTACCCGAGGTTCATCTTAGAAATACAAAATACTATCATTAGCAAAGTTATCGAAAGCTAATGTTTACAATTTCACGTACATTTATACTTCTGCCGACGGACAGTAGCGTCCATAGGCTGAACTTTAAACAAACAGATTGGAAAAAATTCCAAGAGAGGTTTATTCGGAAATAGTGAAAGAAATTCCCAACTTTTGATGAGGAATACGAAAGCACAATTACACCAGGTGACAGGAACTTGAGCGACGTGGAAATACTTCAGGATCTTCCCGAGCTGGAGAACTTGACGCTGGATACAATTGAACAAGTCGGCCCTAAAATTAAATCTCGTAATGAGAGGGAAGGATATGAAACTGCAGCCATAAAACGGTTGAAAAATGTGAAAAGCCTTCTGGTCACTCGCGTCAACAAAACCTATCGTAGATATGGGGACTATCATCATTCCATATTGGTTGAGTTCAAATGAATCCATAAGATCGTGCGGGATCTTATCCGCCAATATAACATAAATGAAGTGAACTTCCAATTGCGGGAGAAGTTAGAGGGTATTTCACCAAGCGATTCAGATGCCATGTTTACAAAGATAAATATGTTATTCCGGACGGACACGAGTAACTGTGTCGAGAATCAAAGTCGGTAATAGCGAGATACCTTATTGACTTAGGTATAGACGCCAATAGCGTAACTGTTAATGCGCAAAACAACAAAGCCCGAGTGTTGCCGTTTTAAAGAGAGGTAAAGATTCATCCAATCCTAAGAGCTACCGCCCAATCAGTTTGCTGCCTAACATCAGCAAGGTGTATCAAAAAAAGGAATTATTGCCGCATGCGCAATTCGGATTTCGATCTGGACACTCGACAAAACATGCAATAACGAAGGTAACGTCTGAAAGTAATTGAGGTGCAAGTTCAACTTGTTCAATGACATAAAGTTCTTCACGAACAGCTCACGGATGAAAATCAATGCGCAATAGTGTGAAACGATTCTGTTTCGAAATTCCTTGGCGTACGTCAGTGGGAACTTGAAAAAGAATTAAAGAGATTTCCACAATGTCCCAAACGAGGATAGTTCTGAGCGCATTCCTTATAAGAAATGCGAAACCTGGGTGTGCGTCTTGACAAGCGTCTCCAATTTAACGAACACGTTAAAGTGGCGCTAGAAAGCGCTCGCAAGGCATTCATGTCTCTTCGAAGACTCTTTTATGCTCCACATCTTAGCCGCAAGGTTAAGATTATTTTCTATCTTACTTTGGTTAGACCGGTGCTTACCTACGGGTGTGCTATCTGGTTTAATTTGAGTGCTAGCCAAATGGAGAAAATAAGGATCTTTGAAAGGAAATGTCTGCGTGCTTGCACGGGGCTTCATAGGACTGCTTCCTCAAACTATGAGCATAATGTAACTAAAGAGGTGATGTATGCAGCTGCTGCTATGCCGAGAATTGACACAGTCATCATCAGATTGATTAGGAATCATATAGTGCGACTAGTTTCGCATGGCAGGAACTTTTGCGTTTCGCAGCCGTTCTGCTCGAATGATGGGTATTTCGAGAAAACTCTCGCTACAGGCTTCAAGCGTCCATGTATGTTGCCCGGAATGGTCTAATACTTGATTCTGCCGGTGATCCGGTTATGTATAGTATACATAGGCAGGCCACCGACGAAAGGATAGAATACCCCCCAAACTTGACTGTGGGGGCTCCCGAATTTGACGATACTCCAGAGCGAGAACAATTAATATTAAGCGGGATGGAAAGGAAAAAGCCTGGTACTGGTCGCTGCGGGATGACAGTTAGCGGCGGCAGTGTTCAGTTCTGTTATTTGTGGCTTTGTGGGATTTTGTAAATATCTACATATTGAACGGGTGCTTCTTTTGTCTCCCATATGTTATTATTCCTTGTCTCTTTGTTCATATTACAACTATTTTTTCCTATGGATATTGTTATTGAAAAAAAAAGAAAAAAATGTATAAAGCCAAAAGAAAAATAAAATAACAAAAAATTAGAAAAACCAACACAAATTTTTGACTAAAAAAGTAAAAAAAAAAATAAAAACAGAAAAAGAAAAACGAAAGCATTTTTTTTTCTTTTTAATTTAAATTGTCTATTGTTTTATTAGTCTTAAAAGCAAATATACAATAATTTTATAATAGATTTAAGTCTAAATTAGATTTTTTTTTCAGTTTACTTTAAAAACATTTTTGTATTAGTTTTGAATAAATTATTGATTAGATTAAGTAAATAGTTTTAATTATGATAGTTTTAGGAATAATAATTTAAGTTAAAAGTATCTATTCAAATGATTAAGCATTTGAAATTACTTTCATATTTCTTTATTTGCCACTAAGGCTAAGAGAATTTTGTCAGGTTTTTGAACATTTCCCGACAAATTATTGTAAAATTAGATTTTTTTCTTACTGATTCTCTTCTTCATCTGTAAACCGTTATCAACAAATTGAGAGCCCACAGTGGCCATTGGATTTAAGTTATTTTTATTAGATCAAAAGATTGCTCTTTTTTGTTGATTGTCCCAATCTACATATAATATATATTATTGTTACCTATTTCTTGAAAATAAAAATGTTTTTAAAAACTAAAAACGAAACGTCAATCGACTGCATTCTAAGACCTATATAACGTCACCATCATATAAAGTGAACTTATATGAACAGCGGGTCCAGGGGCCATCAATCGTACCAGCGGCCACGGATTATAGGCGGTCTCCTCACCAAAGCAGCTGTTTGTTTCCAGGTCGGCGTTCACCACTTCTATGGACGAGGTATTCGATTAGATGAGAAGCAAGGTCGGCGCACTGTCGCCATTGTTTTGTGTCAAACTAACAAAAGGCAGCAACCTCGACCAAGTGATAGCTTCTTTTAAAGTCAGTTATCCGTACGAATGTGATTCAATCGGTAATCCTCCTTTATGGCCTGAAGTGTGTTTATTAAGCCATACAAGCGTAGCAACTTGCGAGTAAATTTCAGGGTGCCCCGCCTTGCCGATAAATGTAGCCAATTCTGTGTTCGCTGCCCGTCTGTTTTATCTAAATGTAAGGAGTTTAAAAACAAAGCTGGGGGCATTCAATCTATCCGTGCTGGCTCAACAACATGTAATTTCTTTTTCTGAAACCTGGCGAAGGGTATTTCATTTTTTGTTGCGACAGGGACCGCGTTGTGTGGTGTAAGTCGGCTGGTGGTGAAGTCCTTATTGAAATTAAAGATCAATTTCACGCCGGACTCGTTTTGCCCTACGTGTCTCCCCGCCTAACTTCCACCCATATATTGTATGTTGTATATATGTTCCCTGTGCTAGCCCTTCCCACCAGCACAACAAATTGTTTGATAGCCTGTCGAAACTTCTTATATTCGAATCCCTCTCTTTCTTCCTCCACGGAGATTATAACCCCCCCCCCCCCCCCCCCTTCCAATCTCAATTGGCCTAGTCATCTTAGCCTTAGCCTTAGCCTTAACCTTTTCAACTCCCTTGACCGTGATTGTCACGCTCTTGAAGCTGTACAACGTAAAAACACCAACAACAGACCATCTTTTTCAAAAAGAACCTTTTCCGGGTCTATCCTTTTGAAACTCAGTAATTGCATGATGGACTACTCTGCCAACTCCGAAATTTATTTACGCATCGCCTCTCGTAGTACATGTAGTGTGGATATTTTTGAAGCAGAACATCTGCTTTTACTCCCCGATCCCGAGGCTATGTCGGTCATACAACGTCCTACAGTTTGGGTCCTTTGGCTGTCTCTCCTTTCTTGGCTTTAAGTGTTAAGCCATTTACTAGCTCCTCCCTCTGAGGACAATATATATAGCTATTTCTGCTTCTATACTGTTTTTAGATACAGTTTCAGGTGCAGTGAAGTCAGTTTTGGGTATGTATATGAACTTGAGATTGCGGTATGGTCAGGAAAAGCAGCTATGTTGGTTTGCACGCTAACAGGAAATGTGGTATCACTACTATTTGCATCGTTAGCTAACCGTTAGCTGTTTTACCTCCAAATGAATGGACGGTACATTTAGGATAGTTTACTATACAGTGGTTAGCGTAGAACCCATTGCTCTAGGCAACCGAGCCTCCGAATTTGGGCCAGCAGCTTCCTGCTGCTAGCAAAGCTCTGTCTCGGCCACCAGGCGATACATCGTACATCAAAATGGGTTTTATCACTTCGATGAATTCGTTTTGGTGAAAGTTCCCAGGTTTTACTTTTCTTAGTCCGACAGCAGCAGGATTTCTGGTATCTTCTCGGATATAATGCTTCGACGTTAGCTTGAAGTTGAAATGTACCATGTTTGTTCCAGATGAATTTCCGTCCATAATAAGGTGGGTAGCATGTAGCTATCGCACGTGTCATTCCTAGAAAACATCACTAGTCCAATATTCCTAGCGTTCACTGTGAGTCCGATACGAAGCAACAACTGCCATTTAAGCCGTTACATACTGTGCCTCTAAACTTGCCGATAAATTATTACGGATAGATGGTCCACAAATGCTTGCGCGGAGCCCTTTGTGTCCTTAAAGAGCCAGAGCAAGGTGACCATTAAGAGAAGCCATAATAGAGGAAAGAGGACCCGACAGGTAAGGATCTGTCTCCACTCTAGCGTATGAAGGTTCCAATTGATTAACAACGGATGATTAAATTTGCCTTGTAGCGTCACAACTCGCCGCGAATGCGGCTTAACCGCCTTGACGTCAATGAGTGCATGTAATCCTAAAGCATAAGGAAGTTTAACTGATCGGTAGAAAGCTCTTTGCGTTCCTGAGGATGGGAATAAATGTTACCGTCACATCACACCAGTTAGTAGGAATATTAGCGTGCGGCAACCACTGTATATTTTTCACATATGTTGACCCATGGCGTTCATTCTTTCACTGGATCACTGGAGCACAAATAACGCTGTCCAGACCCGTACACTTCTATTTATAACAATGTAACAATCGTTGCCGCAACAAACTATATTGGATCAGGGCCTTGAAGTGCGTTAGATCACTTCATTCAAGACCGTAACGGTACACTACAGTACACTGTAGGACGCAATGTGGTCAGCATGGCGCTCGCCCGAGATTATGATTTGGCTCAGGTACTCATTCACAGCTGAGTCAACTGATATCCGACGTCAAATCATCATACAAATTCTACTGCCACCAGAGAAATTTGAACCGCGACGTTCCGTTCGACAGCCTTTTGCTTTAACCACTCAACTATCCCGAGACTTGGAAAGAGCTAAATGCTTATTCAACTAGTTCCAGTGATTGTGCTTTGCATGCCAGGGCCAAATCTTTCGGTTGAGTGCTGTATGCATCTGTTGGCACTGAGAAGAGATTTGGAATGATTGTCTGTGTCTTCATTACTTTCCTTTGCTTTGAGGTTGCCTTGAGAGAGTTGGTCTCCGTGATGAACGTTTAACCCACCTTATGCTCTTTCCTGGAGCATTTTCAGCTTTTATTTGCTGACAGCCAGCGGTTGAATCAGACTTCAAAGCTTGGCTGAAAAGCAACCTTGCTGTTCTCATCTGTTTTGCCAAATCTGAGTTGCACCATGGTGTTTCAATCTGGCGTTTTGAGTGGCCAACTCTATTCTTCTAGTTGTGAGTATCTAGGTTGCTTCCTCAATTCCAGCAATGGATTGCATGCGCCTCCCATGGATCGTAACTCGGGCGCTCAGTTCTATTTCGTACGTCGCTCAATCCTCTTTGCGCGGATTCCGAAATGAAGTAGGTGGAGGTAGATCTATACACATTACGAAATTAACGGTCCTGTAACCCACTCTCTACTCTCCGACAAGAATGGCAGGGTCTATGGATGCTACCGTGATTTTGATGGCCTCTCGCTTTGCTATTTCCATCATTCTTTACTTTTGATATATTGGATAGCTCCAATGAATATTCCACTTGGAACTTTGCCTACGTCATATGGAAAATAAACAGACCCGCAAAGGATTTGGCCTTTGTGGTGTCACCGTCACATGGGTAGTTAACCAGCTTGCAAGTTTTTTGAAACTACCATATGGGAACGGCGTTTATCACTTCCAGTGGTACTACCTGAGCCACAAAGTAGGAGGGAAACATTTTACGGTATACACTTACTGACTCAGAGCGAAACTGTTTGCACTGCTGGGCATCGGAAGTCGATGCCCTCTTTGCTGCCTTTTGGGCTATAAAGTTGAGATCGCTTTGGTTTGCTGTTAGCCGCAGATGCCTCGAACAATCCTTTCCCCTTATTATTGGTACAACCCGGGGGTTGTAATTTGTCCGGAGGCTGTTTGCCCGGAGATGGTTTTTCGGAGGGTGTTTGCCCTGATGCGGCATTTCGGATGCGATTTTCCCGGGAGCAATTTACCCGGAAGCGTTTTGCCTTGAAACGGTTTCACCGAAGAGGATTGTTGGAGGCATCGTTTTGCCTGGAGACTGTTTGGTGCCCGAAGGCAAGTGTTTACCCTGGGGTAATACTTTAGCCGAAAGTGACTGCTTGGGTTCGTCTATTAAGGATTGGGCCCCAATGGGATTAATTCCCACTTGAATAATTGAAGATGCGACTCGAATTCCCTACCGATGAGCTAAGGTTTGCTACTTAATTCAGTATTGGATCGTTATAATCGAAATTCAGTTTTTGCTCTTGTTTTGTTTCCTGTTTCTATTTTTTAAATTTATCATAGTTAGCTGTCATGAACTTGAACTTGAATAGGTTGATCTCGGCAGAGCCCTTTTCGCCGACACAAGGCTAGTTGGAACTGGGTATCCAGAGATCACAGTTCATTTGACGTATAAGTATTTTTCTTGAGTAGTTTGAATAAAGACTGAAGTACTGGTGCACTTGCTCGTACGGTAAATCTGGTTGCATGGGGGACATTTGAGCGTTATTTAATGCAGAAACGATTTTTCGATGTTTCATAGGTCAGAATTTGATCGGACAGCGCCATATTGAAAGGGATATAAGCTCTTCTTGCAGTTGCTGTCGGCATTTAACAGATAGATGGAAAGGTCTTATCCATCTATTGAAACACAATCCATCCACCCCTCTCTAATTCAAATGTGTTTCGAAACGACAATCACCGATTTATATTTGTGGTCATTAATTTTTGGGTACTTGCTCTACTTATTAACCTATTTGCAGATAAAGGCCAGATTCATATTTGTAAAAGTGGTACTATTCACTGGCCAACAAACATTTACTACTGCTTCTGTGTTGAGGACAATCATTATCACGGGGTGGAAGCACGTTTAATGACTGTATAAATGAAAGTAACCACCTTTACCCCGAACATCGCTTTATTACTGAAAACCGCTCATTATTAATTTTTGGTTTTGCTTTACACTAATCAATGCAGGAAACAACTACACCACAAGAGGCACGTTGGTTTACGGTAATGAAAGTTCCTCTACCGGAAAATTTAAATGGATGCCCCCATTAAGCATTCATGTTGAGCGCATCCGTGTGATGTCGGTAAGAGATAAGCTAACCACCAGCATTATAAGAAGAAGCCGACAGACAATGAGGAGGATAAAATGCTCATATTGTTGGATTCTCGGAATGTGGTGTAGGGAAAGGCATCCCCTAGACGTGACACGGAAAAGTATATTGTCCAATTACAGTTACTAATTAGGTTAATGCCGAGCGAACATCATTATGAGACAAATCCAGGATAGTCAACTGAGAGTTCTTTTGGGAACATCGACAACGGTCACAAATTCATGATGTTGTGGATGATCATTGCACATTTATTCCCAAAGTGCTCAGTTCAAATCAGAACTGGATCCTTGCCCAAATGAATGCAGATCTACTAGAATTCCCTGGACGAAATACGGGGATAATATACATTATTTGTGTCCGCAATCTTGTTAATTTTTCCAGGAAACAAGCCCTACTCTCCATGGAGGATGATGCAACAAAAAATGGAGATTTTTTGGTAGCTTTTTGGAAGCTAACTAGTTAAGCGCCAGTTGCTTGTTGCTGTGCTAATCCTATTTGAGTCAAGCATGGCTGAGCTTCTGTTTGTTGTGTTAACAGAATTAGACATGAGCTTTGTGAAATGTTAAAGTAGAGATAATTAATGTACAATATTAAAATTAGGAGCATGCGATTAATGGATCATCAATGGAGGAATTCCATTCGATAATTTCCTGCATTTAGAATCTTCATGATGCCAATTACTTTCGAATAGTTTTCGTTACTTCGCTCCACTGAGAGAGTCTAGATCAGGTTTGAACTTTCCCCTTCATAGGCTTCGTCCAGGTGGAATTGAGATGCTCTTGGCCGGTGCGCAGACCTGCCACTCGTACGCACAGTGATAGGAAGATGGACGTGTCAGCGGATTGGCTACAAATTAAGGAACAGCGACAATTGCATTGCGGACTACACTATGCAGTCGAATCCACTCTCTCAACATGGCCAACGAGTGGGTCACCAACACTTGCGGGAGTGCCGGCGTCTCGGGAGTCGTGGGGGATGCTGAAGGGCATTTTAGGTAACCACGAACGATGGCGCGTAGTTGTGCTTGACGCGCTATATATCATCGATTTAGACATATAGACCCTTTTATGCAAGTGTCTTCTCATACGAATTACGTTGATAAAAAAGGCCCTGTCTCAATTTCTCTGCGATTTCGATTGCCGGTGACCAAATTTCGGACGTAACCTTAGCGTTTTATGCCAATGATTCAACTCAACACCTTCGTCTCCCACCATGGGGTAGTGTGCATTGGCTTCTTAACGGTCAACCGCTCGAAATCATAGAGCGGAACAGGCGTCGGAGGTAACGTTCCGTTTTGGATTTGAGGTGTTTATTGACGGGAAGATCACAAACGATCCAGGTTACATTGATCGTAAGGCACGCAAGTAACTTCATCCAAGTTGCGCTGCTGATGTGTGAAACATTGGACGCTGGACGTTGGATGTCCCACGTTACAATGAAATTTCTTTGATGAATACCGCAAAAGGAAGAAAGCGGTTTTGTTATACTTGCCTTCTGGCATGACCCTTCGATTCTCAGTAAAGGAATTTAACCGAACGCATGAGTTTTTCTGGCATTAGACATTGTGGCAATGCATACTGGATGAGTTTCTGTGGCGCGCTCAAACGCCCTCTTTTTCGTAATTGGGTTCTCCTTATAAAATAAAACAACACCTGCAATGACGATATTGACTTAAGCAGGCACGTCACACGTCTTTGTGTCGAAAAGTTTGCCATCTTCGTGACATCAAGTCGACCTGTCTGTGGTCCGCATGCGGTAAAGATAGACAGATATAAAGCGAGCTTTATCAGCCTGTCACATCGCACATCATTGCAGAACCTCCCATAGATGACAATGGCCAACCACGACCCCGCCACGACGCCTTCTTTAATATTGGATCATGTTGACTGTTGAGACATGTTATCTGTTGCGAGTAGTCGGAAAAAAATGATACTATACTTTCATTCTGCTGTCTCTCGACTTTTTACCGGCTTCACGGGAATACTCGGAGATGGCTATGTAGATGTCGTCTTAATTACGAGTGCTACCAAAGTAGAATTTTGAGTTTACATTTACTGTCGCAGCTTTTGACGCCACACCTCAAAGTTTCTTGCAGGGCGTAGATATTGACGCACAAAAATCATGAAAGGGTATCAGTATTTAGCGACACGAATATCTTTGGCTCGGACTAAATTGCTTATTTCCACACGTGGTCCATACGTATAGCACCCTTGCCTGGGACGGAATAATACGAAGGAAGAGACTATGTGAATGCTCTATACTCCACAAAGGAGTGATCAGGAGGCATACAAAGCCATATTTAGCTTGTAACCCGTGACAAATATCATTTAAATAAGTAGTAGGCATAGGAACTTGCCTGGGTATACTTCACTCCTTGACGTCTCCGCTCAAATTTGGAAATCGATAAATACAGACTCGAAATCTGTTTAAAAATCAAAGGCTGTTTTGCTGCCGATGCAACTTGTTAGCTACGGTTTTGATAAGTGCTGCAGATTTTGCTTATGGTTGTCATAAACCCCCATGTGCGGCATAGAGCATCAACCACGCCTACGCACCACCATGTTCTTTTCCTGGGAATGGATTTCAGCCCCTTCACGATTTTCCGAGAAGCTTGCCCTCCTGCTTCACAGTTCTATATTCCCTAGTTCTAGGGCGACCGACTCGTCGACCATTTTGGGGTTATGGGGTACATGGGGTTGTATAACCCGCAATCGAGTTGTCTCAAGGCTATGTCCGTTAATGTAAATTGGAAGAATGAGATAACCCGGCAGACTGAGAACATTGGTGTTTATCTTCGGTCCAAATCTGCCCGCCTCCTTTCCGTGTCCAGAGCCATTTGTCCTAGATTCATGACCCGGTGAGAGTAAACATAAATCAATAGCTTAGTCGATTTGCTTAAGAAAAATGACATCGCCTATTGAACTTCTCCATTGTCTTTCCTCGAGGGCTTTTACTTGCCTACCTATCAAAAAATATTTCAACGCCATTCTTATATTTATTTGTAACTTCTGCAAAGGCGGTTCTAAATTTTTTTAAGAAGCGAGCAGGGAGAGCCTCAGGAGTGCGTGCGCAAATACACATGTCTCATTATTCACTATCTTATCTTATAACTTACTGCGGTACTGATTTCCCTCTAAGCAGAAGGTTAAGGAGTTACCGAAATATGTTCCCTGCTTGCTGAGAAAGATAACTAAAGGGGATAGTAATTTACGAAATTGCATATTTGACAATTCCAGTGCTTCTTCTTCTAACCAAAATGTTAATTGTGTCTCGAATAAGGTTTGTAGAGCTCTCCTTTTTTCGACGCGGTAATATTATATTATAATGCAGTAAACTTACAGAGAGCATGAATCGTGGGTTGGACTTATTCTTACGGCAACTATAAGGTGCAGACTGCGAGACTCTGGCTCAGATTAGGGATTGTAAATTGTGGCAATCCTATAAATCAACGGAGGCCTACGATACAGAGAAGAAGGAACAGCTATGAACAACTAAATGCAATCCAAGAGGGACTTTTTAGAGATGACATTGATATATTGTTCAAAGAGCTGAGGGACAAGATGATGAAACATGGTTTTGTTGTTCTTGGATGAACATAAGAAGAGAAGCGCCGATCTTGCCGCTTTTCAACATTAATCCCAGATGACTTAGAAAGCTCCCGGAGAATATTGTTGAGTACTGTACAACCATTGAAAACGCTCTCCCCCCCCCCCCCCCCCCCCTTGTATGTATAACATCCGGTGCTGTTCCACCTCTTGTGGATGATAAAGCAAGCCGCCGTAACATGCGGTTATAGAATGCTTCCCCAAATAAAGCTGAAATCATCTTGAAGAATTGCAAATTCTTCGTCACTACTTTCACTTACCACGGAAATTCTGAGGATTTGAGATCCTTTTCGGAAAAGAAACAATAGGACTGAAGTGAAGATAAGTGTTAAAAAAAATAGGAACAAAGGTTCTCGATCTGGCTGGTCATGGCACTCTTCTATTTGCATTAATGCATCAAGGGTGTCGAACAGTTTGCATATTTAGGAAGCGTTCTTTCTGCCGACGGTGACACTGAATTCTATGCTACCCGATACGTTAGTAGTACGAAATACTCGTTTCCTGATTTGTTCAAAATCTGAAAATGTAACTAACTCAATACCAACAACAAGTTGAGATTGTTCTATGCTACCCCTACCCTCGTAGTGCTGCAAGTGAGTAGTACATGGAAAGTGACTGGCACTGTTATTCGAATGTTCAAAGTTTTCATCAACCCATCTCTGCGCTGGGTCGTCGTGGTACTCTGGCCTAACACATTAATGAATGCAGAAATTCGTCGGTGAATAGGCCTGATACCTGCGGACATGTTAATAAGGAAGCGGAAGATTCAGTGGGCACATTAAGGAAAGGCGGTAATACCAGCGCGATCAGCGCAATACAGTGGAAGTTGGTCACCCTAGAACAAGGGGCACAGGATTATGCGAACTTCTCAGAAAGTTGCAGTAGGTGGAGTTCACTACCATCATCATCAACCACGCAACAACCGGTATCCAGTCTAGGCCTGCCTTAATAAGGAACTCCAGATATCCCGGTTTTGCGCCGAGGTCCACCAATTCGATATCCCTAAAAGCTGTCTGGCGACCTGACCTACGCCATTGCTCCATCTCAGGAAGGGTCTACCTCGTCTTTTTTTTCTACTATAGATTTTGCCCTTATAGACTTCCCGGGCTGGATCATCCTCATATATACGGATGAAGTGACCCGCCCACCGTAACCTATCCAGCCGGATTTTATCCACAACCGGGCGGTCATGGTATCGCTCATAGATTTCGTCGTTATGTAGGCTACGGAATCGTCCATCCTCATGTCGGCGGCCGAAAATTCTTCGGAGGATTCTTCTCTCGAACGCGGCCATGAGTTCGCAATTTTTCTTGTTAAGAACCCAGGTTTCCGAGGAATACATGAGGACTGGCAAGCCATTGTCTTGTACAGTAAGAGCTTTGACCCTATGGTGAGACGTTTCGAGAGCAACAGTTTTTGTATGCTGAAATAGGCTCTGCTGGCTGACAACAACCGTGCGCGGATTTCATCATCGTAGTTATTATCGGGTGTGATTTTCGACCCTAGATAGGAGAAATTATCAACAGTCTCAAAGTTGTAATCTCCTATCTTTATTCTTCCCGTTTGACCAGTGCAGTTTGATGTTGTTGTTTGGTTGGTTTTTGGTGCTGACGTTGCCACCATATACTTTGCCTTCCCTTCATTGATATGCAGCCCAAAATCTCGCGCCGCTTGCTAGATCTAGATGAAACCAATTTGCACGTCTCGGGTCAGGTTCACTACCAGGAACCGATAGTAATGGGTTTTAAATAAGTTTTGGTGTTTCCCTATGTCCAACATTGGGCCAACTATATAATCTCAAATCGTACAGCATTTTTGGGGGGAATTGAGAAAAATATTCAAAATAATTCAAATACAAGGGGTTGGTAAAGAATATTTTGAATAAATTCTATTTTCTGATCTAAATTTTGTGAAAATTTTGCAAGGAAAGGAAGAATGTAGATATAAAATTTTGCATTTCCGATACTTTATATTGAGTGCGACTAGACCTTGCATTACTAGAAAGCAAGAGAGAGTACGTTATACATAAAAGTCGTAGGTTTCTCACTTTTATGTATAACGTACTCAACTTCAGCTTCTGAAATCAGTTACGTATGTGGGATTATTTGATGGTCATGTGAAACCGAGAAATCAAAATAAGCGAACGAGGAAGCCAATAGTATACAAATTACGCCCGATGCAATGAAATTTTTGCATTTTTAAAGGAAATAAAGTTATTTTATATTCAAGGCCTCCTTTCAACGAGCCTGTCAGATGAGCTCTGGTACTGCCACACCAGCGCGGCTTCATAACGATTTTTTCATTCTTCTCGAATGGAAATACCTTTCCTGGCTATTAGATGTGGCTGCCTAATTATCACCATCATCATCAACCAAAGTAAATATTTATATTATTTGTGCCAAATAAATATAAATATCAAGCAAGATTTCAAACAACTCGTCCACGAACCGTGCCAGAGACATTCCTCTACGGCATTACTGACACTTATTGGAAAGATGTGGACTTCTGAATATAATGATCTTTCCAATAAATAAAAATAAAACTAGGTAGCTTGCTCCTACTACAATATTTACTAACTAAATACGTATTTCGAAAGCTACTTACTTTCTTCCTCAGTACTTAAGCTACTAAATCATTGGGAACTTCGGTGAACATATGGGAACAATGAAATCCCACGAGTAAAGTGAGTGACATAAATTTGCGTGCAGTTTAAAGTGGGGTCCAGAGTTAAAAGTGGGACACCCCATACATACAAAGGGGGAAGTACAAACTCTTTCACCGTATATAGTCATGTAGGGTATCAAATGAAAGACACTTTCTGGTACTGATATTAATTTTGACGTAAATTGCAAAATGCACGAATAAGAAACGAAAATGTGAAAGTGAGACAGGACTCATTTCAACTTGTAAAGTTATACGAAATTTAGGGCTCAAAATATGTCCCATTTCGAAATCTGCTCAAATAGACTTACTTATCATATATTACCAACCTTTTGAAATTGCCTGGAAAACTCCCTTAAGTTTAGCATGGGAGTACCAAATTGTGCAGCAGCATAGAGGACAGCATCGCGGATAATACTGCTTCATGGAAATGCGGCTATTACTGTCAAAATTATAGCATTTCAAACTGCTGGGCCATATAAATAAGATGTCATAATCAAGTAGAATAATTGACATTTTCGTGAAATATTAAAGTCTCATTTATGAAGAATCGACTACTACCATTAATATCGAAATTAGTCCAGCTCAAACTTATCAATTTTGTGCGAATTTAATGCATGCTAAGCCATACAAATAAGATCCTGATGTCATAATTAACGAGAATAAGTGACATTCGAATGAAATAT
This sequence comes from Hermetia illucens, assembly GCF_905115235.1. NCBI lineage: Eukaryota > Metazoa > Arthropoda > Insecta > Diptera > Stratiomyidae > Hermetia > Hermetia illucens. Next base: position 125,532,236 of record NC_051851.1, on the reverse strand, counting down.
GAAAATTCGATTCATGAAGAATTTACTTCTCCCCAGCCCGATTTAAGGCTTTGTATAAAAAAACCTTATTAAAATTGGTTTACTGTCTGTCTGTAACACGCATTTTCTCGGAAACGGCTATAGCGATTGGCACCTAATTTGGTAGAAAGGTGGGAACTATGAACGTTCACCCATCATTCCACGGCGAATTTAAGGGGGATCCCCATACATGCAAAAGGTGGACGTACATGTTTTTTCACTAAAAATAATCATGTGGAGTATGAACTGGAAGTTTTGGATTTGGTTGCAAAGGGGACGAGTGCGAGGGTCTGCAAAGGGGCAGGTACTTCAATGACCCGTTCTCAGAAACTACACAACCGAAAAATCTGAAGCCTGCCACTATACAGTACTGGGAAAAAATTCGATTCAGTGGGACGATTCTGCAACCTTTCACAGGTCCCTTATTGTAAGTTTTTTTTATTTCCTCCTACTGTTTTATAAGAAATATTGAATTCAATTCAATTATTTAACCGTTTTTGCTTTGGAGATGCGCAACTTTCTGGCCGAAAACTCAGTAAAGCAGCTGATTTGGACCGGGAACGGCACGGATCTAAACCCCATAGAAAACTTGTGGGCGCTGATGGAGAAAAAGGTAGCTGAACAGAAGCCGAAAAGCCAACATGAGTTTGATTTAATCCTCTTAAGGATATGGAATGATGAAGTTGACCTGCATATTCTACAGAATCTTATTTCATCAATACTAGCGAGGATTAGAGCCGTATTTAAGGAAGAAGGAGGTGCAACGAAATATTAATTAAACATTTTTAGTTATTAAGTAAACAAAAAAAATTATTGTGATACGACGATTTTTGTGATTGATGTGAAACATAAACCAAATTTACCTATTTTTCGTAAAGTAGATTTTGAATAAGTAATTCTTGAAAAATTTTGCATCGTTCTTCTTTTCTCCAACAACTATTTTTAGTGCAAAGTATCAAAAAAAGCTTCATTTTTAATTTTTCTTATTAGCTCGATATATTTTCTCAAAAGTCAGATTTTCACACTGATCGGATTTTTTTGCCCCGTACTGTAGGTTCCGAAATACCTCCCATAATGATATCTGTTAAAATAATACTATATTACTTCAATTTTTAATAATTGACTGCACCAATACATATAGGCTATAACATATAGCATGATCTTACCAAGCTTTGTGGAAATTTCACTATTACTAACAAAGTTATAATAGGTCTAAATTGTCGCTTCTGTGCAAATTCAAGACTTCAAATGTCAGTGTCCATCCGCCAGAGTGGATATTTTCACATTGTATAATATATACACATATTGCGTGCCAGGTACTAATGGGACAAATGTCCATTCAAATATTTTTATGAAAGAAATGCACAAAACCTTTCATACCTGCAGCGTCCAGCTTGCGGTTTCTCAACTTGTTTGATTCAATTTTACCTTTAAAAATATCCAAGTTACTTGTCGACCAGATAAAATAAACCATGACAAAGGTATTGTATTCCCTTTTCGATGCCGCCCTCAAATTAATTCAAATATATAACAATCTGTAATGTTATACAAAGGCTTTACTCTAAGGAGTAATCGCATGTGGGAGGAAACCGAAGAACTGTTTATGGTTTATTCCCTTCCAACAAACTTCGAAATGAAAAACTGTGGAATTTAATATTTTGCTTCCTTTGATGTGTGTCTTGTGACTGGATACGCTAGAGTGAATCAGGAAACGATTTGGCCTGTACTACATAAAGTCAAAAATGTCTAACTCTTTACAGTAAGATAAGAAATGTAGAAGCGGCTCTGATATAGGATAGGATAGGGTAGATCCTATACGTTGTAAGAGCTATTTATAGCATTGACCATCACGGCGAGTGCTTTCACTAATACAAAGTTTCAAAATATGTGCTAATTATCATCTTTATTTGCAATTTTGAACGATGTTTGTAGTTTGAAGGCCCCATTTTCATCACTCGCCCTTTTACGTAGCTTTAATTATATATAAAGTGTCACCAGAGGACTTTTAGACTCACTGTCGATGTCAGCTGTATTGGATACAGTCAAGCTCAGTCGGCACAACATGTGAACTTTTGATCCTGGGGTAATGGGTTCGGATACCACGTTGGGCGGAATTTGTATAATATTAACTACATTGTTCTGGGGTACTCAAAAACTCTACCATAATTAAAAGTGTGAAATTGAAAATTACTTAGAATTAGGAAATTTTAGAATAATTGGAAATACGCCGTGGGATGCATTACTGCAAGGAATACATCCGAAACACAATATATGCCCACCCGTAGCCTACAGTTCTATTTTGGATAGAAGTGTCAGCAATAAATTTGTGCGCAAGAGAGTATCTACGGAAGAAATGACCGCATGCTAAAATCCAACAGCTTGATAACTAGTCACCCCAGTCATATCCCATTGCTCCAAAGAAGCCTGCCTGCCTGCTATATTACGATGGGGGCCTATGGGACTTTACAATGCGAAAGACGAGATGGCTTGTCATATACTCCGAAAAGGGGTCTGATCAGCTGCATCCAATACTAAGCCTTAGGAATAGGGCGGGACTATTGGCCCCAAGGAACTTTACAGTGTTCAACCAAAGAAGTGGATCTTGAACAAATTATTTATCCATTCACTGCCGCATTATCGCATCCTAGTATATTTAGCAGTCGAAGTACGAAGTACCATTCGGAAAATCCTAGAGAGGGCTGAAGTACGCTGCCACGAACGGAAAGCCATGGTGCATAAATGAGATTGATGTGCTCCTTTTCGGATAAATCGCAAATATAATAAGAGAGGACCTAACCATGCCAATGCATTAACGTTATAGGTTTCTAACTAAACTAAATTCACTTCCTCCAGAACTCTCCAAGAGCACAGAGAACACTCTATTCCCACTCTTGTGCCTCAAGTGGTTCCGTGCCAACTCAATCATCGACTATCCTGAGGTATTGGGTTCCATTTCATGGCAGAATTAATAATGAAATTTATTTGCATTCTTGAATATCCAGCTTATCTGCTGCCAGTTACGCCTTCTAAACAACATATTTGCAGGTAAATGGTCCATATAGACGTGTCCAATTAGGGAAACATCTGGTGAGACAGCGTCTGCCATCACAAAAGTGATCTCTACGGATTTAAAGAAAAACGAAGCGCGCTACCTCTACGAGCATAAGACAACCAATCCCTTCAAACTGGCAGCGCACTTCCAAAGCCTACTAGAAAGGGCCGGTATAGAAGATGACAAAAACCAGAACGTACTACTTTCTATTGTAGTAGGTTCCCAGAGGATTAGATAAAGTCGAGGTGAGGTTGGAGGAGATGCTAAAGTCACAAGCGAATTGAAACGTGGTACATGCCACAATTACTGCTGTCAAATAGAAACTGTGACGGTCACCGTGAAGAGATAATGACTCTGGTCGAATCAAGTGTCCGTCACACAGAGTAGTCCCCCCTGGATTAATATGTAGCTTATCTCTGGAAGTAAGTTGTAAAATGCGAACTTTGAATTCCAAATTCTTTACATTGATGAAAAACTATCCGCGCCTAAGGTAAGGATAGATTTATTGGTTGGAAATTTGAGCTGGGATGAATTTTATGAGCATGTAAGGGGAACTTGAAAAAATCACTAAGTGTCATAAAATATTCTGAATAATTGCAATTTGCCTATAGAATGTACGTTTTTTGCATAAATATTAATGACAATAGTGTTGCAAGTGCGTAATTTTATTTCTTTTCATATAGGGGTAATTCGTCAAAACCGAAATCTTTCTGCCACCCAATAAGTCATAAAGTTAGGTTAGTAGATAACAATGACCATTCCAGTTAGCGGTGTGGTGCGCCATCTTGATGCCACGAACTCCTAAGGCCGTGACTGCTGTGGGTAGGGCAAGGAGAGCTGAAACTAGCCGGCTTAGATCTTGGGGCAACTAGTTAATTTTTTAGGTCCCTATGGAATGCATTATCTAGTATATTGAGGCCGGTTATAATTTGCTGAATAATTGCAAAGGAAATGCCTGAGAAATTCTATCTTTTCCGTAACTTTGGCAATACGAATTTTAAGGTATCCCATGAAAACTGCCATAATTTTGTCCACATTTGCATGTATCTAGCCTAAAAATTCTTGCGATCGGGCTTTGTTATAGCAGAGCTAAATTGTCTTCCGCCATATGAAGGCAACGGCTGTTTTCCCTTTGGTGAGTCGCCGGTGGGACGCGACCGTGCCATAGAGGGATTCCCAAGAAAGCAGCCCCACCTGCTCATTCCCCCCTATATTCCGATGAGTTGAAACCAAAGAGAGGGTGAGCGTTCGACCCAGTCTACTGAATGCAGAGCATTAATGGCCGCTTTACTATGGGTCAGGGTGAATATGTTCCGCATGGGGCTCGTATCATGTCCCAGCCGTCTACAGGCTTCCAGTATTGCAAATATTCTCCTCTTGGAATACACTGATGAATTTCTAAAGACCAGAAGGTTCACTATGCTTATCTGCAAAAACCCCTGTATCAACTCGACAAATCATTTTTGAATCGTCGGTGAAGAACACTGTATTGTAACTTTTTAACACGTCGTCGATCTTCCACACGGGCCTAGTTGGAAAGTCCATTGTAAAATTCCCCTTGAAGCTCGGCTTGCATGCCGCGTAATCCATTGGAGTTTCCGATATATTTTGTCTAGGGAGTTACTATGACCGTAAGAGTACCAAAGATATTTACCGAAGACCCCAATTTTATTACAAAGGTCCTCATGCAGAAAGCTAGAAAACTATGCGGGCTTAATCTCTGATTCATTTAGCTAGTATAACACAGAAGCAACTGAAATTTGAGTACACTACACTTACTGGTAAACAGTATTAGCCTCGTTTTGGCTAGGTCTAGGCCGAGTCCCCAATTTACAATCCATAAGCAACCCTATATAAATGGCCCCTTCATGATTTCATCGATAAGGAAAAGAAACATTCCTACAAACAATATCACCAAGCCATCGACATACGCCACCACAATGTCCAGCTTGACCAGTCGGTCTTCCTGAGATCTCTGAAATGGTTGGAGACCTCAACAGCGAGGTTTGAACTGAAACGTATCCAACAGTCATGTAAGAAGTTGTGGCGCGGCAGGATTCGCAGCATTCGAAATTTATTTCGAATGTTGCGAATGCGAACAAATAGATGGCGCGGAACTATCCACTTTGTAGAGCTCGCCACGGGAGTGGAGGACTAGCGAGGAAAGTGTGCCATGAGTTAGGGGCAGAAAGAAATATATGAAGCGAGATGATTCTCTTCTGCCTCTAACGTGTAAATAGTCGTTTGCTCTTACTGATTCATTAAAATTAATAAATTCTAATTAGTACATCTATCGAGTATTGATTGTAAAAACCTAGTCTATGTTCCGGTGTACCTAAAAATTGTGGTTTGCAAAGAAATGGACTATTTTAGTTAAAAAGTATCCCTAAACAGACACTCTCCGGTTGACCGCCCTGAGAGTCATCTTTTTACCTAGTAGGCTGTTGTCAAAGACCAACCGTCATATCTCGCCGACCTAGGAAACAGGAATTCGGTGTACTATCCTTTTAACCCGCCGATAGGCTTACCTTAATAATAAAGTGTATGTGCTAGCGCCACACTTGAGTGATTTCTGCCTGTGCCGCTGAAGGGTTTGATGGTGCATGTTTGGTCCACCTACTGTTACTACTTCATCCTTTGCAAATGTTGCTGATATTTATTACATACGCCGCTTTAGTTGCCTGTTTGTTCGATTTCTCTCTAAGATCACTTGCGCTTGAAAGCGGTATGTTTTGCCTTCTGCTGGTTTCTCAGGCGTCCGTTGTTGTATTCCTCAACAATTGTTGATATTGTTGTCCCTTTTATCTATCTAAGATCACTTGCGCTTGAAAGCGGTATGTTTTGCCTTCTGGTGGTTTCTCAGGCGTCCGTTGTTGTATTCCTCAACAATTGTTGATATTGTTGTCCCTTTTATCGTCGGCAGTACTGACATTCCTCTCGGCCCTTATTCCTTGGGGGCCGTCAACGTTGATAGTTTTGGGGGTAAAAGTACCGTGGCTATTCCTCGCTATGCCCAGTTTGGCAACAGTGGTTTCCAGGTAAGGAATCGCCAAACCGTCTACCAAATCGCTCCCGGAAGTCAATGTTGTCGCGCTGCTATAGCTGGCTCCGACTATACTGCCCTCGACGGCTATTGTCTTCTGACTGGATGTCAGCAGCTTGTCCTCCGACGGTACGCCTGGCATGAACTCATCTTCTATTGTTGTCTGCTTTTGTTTAATAAAATGCGAGTCCATGTCTTGGTCTCCGAGTAATCCAGAAAATACGTTGAGCCTGGCTAGCCCAGCAACTAGGAAATTAAGTCATCAAGTCGTTACGGATTTCGCTGGTTCTTCTCGTGCTTCCTTTACAAGTCTGCATAATTCAACTCTTGTTAGCGTTCTGGGATAATTGGATATAAATGGATTCCTAATTCCCAGCTCAAACGGAAGTCAATTTTAGTAGAAGTAAAGTCTTTAGTATTTACTGTTGAGCCAGATTGTTCAATATTCTCTGTCAGAATTGAGATCTACCTTACTTTTTCTCTCAAACGCCGTCACTCGAACTAACAGTTATTGGCTCTTTCCTCTTTCTGTTTCAACGGGCAACCGTCTATTATCATCGCAATAACCGGTATCCAATCTAGACCGGCCTTAATAAGGAACTCCAGACACGCCGGTTTTTCGCCGAGGTCCACCAATTCGATATCCCTAAAAGCTGTCTAGCGTCCTGACCTATGCCATCGCCTCATCTCAGGCAGGGTCTGCCTCATCTTTTTTTTACCATAGATATTGCCCTTATAGACTTTCCGGTCCGTCTATGCTGGAGTCAATCTATCCGCACTTTATTTTCGCACAGGAACGTGCTCAATATTAACAATCGCGATTTTCTTCTGTATGGGAAGAAGCGATACCAATTTAAAATACATTACGGGGTTATGAACGTATATTACATAAAAAATTGCATACATTTTCGAGTGTACGGTAGTTAACTGGTGCAAAGATGTCATTGTGTTTAACCGCGCCTGATTGATTCCAGTCAAGCCATTGAAGAGTGCCGTCCTCACGTAATGAAGGTGAAAAATCAGACCCAAACTTATAATGTGATTCATCTGAAGACGCTCTTGCCAGAAAGCCTCACGGAGGGTTATCTGGTACCGTCATAACCGGTATGGTCCTCTGAGAATATACGTTTTAGGAGAATTTACTAAAGATCGGTTCTCGACCCGGTTAGATGCGTTTGCATCTATTTCGCGGGCAGAGTTCCTGATGGGTTCAAGCATACGCTGTACAACTCGAGCTCTGTTTACCTTAATTGCGGCTGAGGTGTGCTAATTAGACCTCGCATCCATTAGTGTGAATGCTAAGCCTCTCTTCGGTGTAAACCAATACCGCGGTGTTAATGTCGGCAGGTGGTCGTAAATCCGTTTTTGCAAGTGGCAAAGGGCTTTTCTCTGAGAGAGTGGATGGCTAGAAGAATCAAAATGAATGACATAAGTTTAAAGGTGTGCTAGAAATGCAAAGATAACTTAACTTGGTGTTTTACACTAAGCTTTCGAGGAGATTTGGCGTGGGGTGCTTCGTTTCTGAAAATGTAAAGGTGCATATCTACATGTTATGAAATGTACACAGATATTCGTATCTCTAACTTATGAAAGAACCTCATTTTCCATAAACGACCTCTTCAACGACACAAAATGTCAACAACCACATATTCCTTTCCGATCAACAAATAGCTTCAAGTGACGGCGGTTAAGGGGATAAATTATCGAAGCGGCTTTAAATCATTTACGGTTCACCGGGTACACTATTATCGGCAGACAAGTACCAGCTCAGCTAGAATGAATAAATTGAGATAACACGACAATATCTTACGAATACTATGGCTTCTGTCCGTCCAGGACGAAACTGTTGGGACAAGCTACCGAATTATGTCAATGGGATGTTCGCTAACTATTCTAGAATTTACAAATTCCCTTCAATGGAAGCGACATCATGTCCACTCTGCATGCACGGCAACGTCCGTATTTCCGAAGAGTTTAGTTTTGTTGGATGCAAACTGATCTAGTTTATCTCAGAAGGTGTCGACTTATCAAGCAGCTAACAAATTACCATCAATCTAATATCCATAGATATTCACTTGAAGGTTGGTTGGAATCAGAAGCTATTTGAAGCGATTGGATCCATTATAGGAAAATATCGCACCAAACAGGGGATGAATAATAGGAAAAGAAAGTATTATATCACGAAGCATGTACTGTGTACCTAACATCCGCTAAAGTCGGACTAGACGCAATTTCAAATAGAGAGAAATACTATTACAATCTGAGCAGGCAAAAGAACGTAGGCTCTGTGAAAGGTTACTTTGCGATTGTAAGGATTAATAAAAAACGCCGAAAGTTCCAAAAAAAATAAGAAAAGTAAGCATCTTTTTGCAAAGGATTTTAATAACGCAATAGACTCAATTACCAACTGCTATAATTTATTTTTACTGTTGTAACTAGTATAATTATCAGTCAGTTTGTTCATTATTGCTATAATTATATGCGCCTATTTCCACTCGTTTCTCCTTCTTGCTGTGGAAAATTGTTTCTCGAAGTCATTCGATCACAATTGCATGGATTCGACACCCAAACTCCTTGTTCCGCCATAACAAACAGGGGTCTCAGTGAATAGTCAGACTTACGATTCCTTCAGCTCAGCTGCGCAAGTCAAAAAGGACGTGTCGCGCGCCTCTCCTGCTAACTGCGTTTTCTGCTTGAAAGAAAGGCCTTAGCTGGAGCAGAGAAACTCGCTTGACCGTACCTCCAATGTTGAGGCTAAACTGATGTGGACCCGTTCGAGGACTTCGAAGGTGACTAAAGCCGCCTCCTGGAGGCATCAACCGTAAGTAAGACATGAGTGCAGTATCGATATTTCTGGATACTGTGATGAAAAAAATTTAGTTTGATTCAGATTTAATCTGAGAACGTGTTGCTATTAGACGTTAGGAAACATCATCTGTATATCTGTATGGAGCGCAGGACGTTGGATATCCCGTGTGACAGTGTTCATAACAAATGGACTGGTGATAAACCCGACAAATATACAACTTCCAACTTTAATTTTTGGATCGCGTTAGGGCAACTTAACCCAGCGCACGAGTTCTTCTGGCACTAAATGTTGTCATAGAGCATACTAGATGATTTCTCCGGAGTCAGAAATGCAATGTAAAGAGGACGATGCTTCGTAGGGTGTTTCTCCATGAGAAACCGGGTAGCATGTCTTTGTCATAATCATGCTTACACAATTGTGAGTCACGTGATGTGAGTCATCTTTGTTCTATACGTCACCCGGTGCTCCCACAAAACCCAATACGTTTCTGAACTTGTTACACTTTTGCTGTACAAACATGAAATAGAACACCACCTTGCACGTGCTGCATATGAATTAGCGAAGTATTTCTCATTCTGAGATTGTGGACAGGTCACTGTTCGTGCAGTTTAAAGTGTGTCACTGTGTGTGCACTTTAAAGTTTAACTCCCACCACACTTTTTTTTCTTGTGTAAGGTGGGATGGGGTTCATCAGCACCTCTATTTAAACACAGGGGATCTCTCTCCCGACAACCTTCTCGTTGCTAAGAAGATAGAGCTCGACCGGTGGAGGCAGAGGGTTCCTTGAACTGACTTCCCTTCCTCCTCTCCCTTCCCTATGGTGAATGGAATTCCCTGATTTGAAGGCTCCGCAAGGCGAGAGAGTTCGGGGACTAGCCCGAAGTAATGTGACAAACGGTTCCAGGCTAGCTCTTTGAAGATGGCGGAGGGGGGGGGGGGGTTTTTTAGTTGGTAGTCCGACGACGTACCGAACCGGGAGTCCAACACTGCGTGCGTAAATGTATTCACCTACCCTACCCCCTCCCCAAAAAAAAAACAGAGCTACTGGCTAGTCGATTCATTGAAATCGTGGGAAGATCGACTATCAGCAAATTGATTGTTGGGTATATATAGATTAAGTTAGTATTAAGAAAGGGCAATGTGTGGAATAATAACTACAGCGAGAAAGTAAAATCTTCACGTTTTTATCTTTAAAGGTAATCGTCCTCTACCACCATTGAAGGCATTGTCTCTACCTAATCAGTGCAGACTGGAGCGGTCGCCTGTTAGGTATCAACATTTAGTCCGTCGATCCGGATTATTAGCCCGAGTGCTAATTTTATACCACTTAGCCTCTGTGCTAATTAATATATACAAAGCCCTAGTGCTAATCCTGACGTTATTCTGCTTAGAGCTTGAATCGGAGTTCGAGACTTTCTCGAAAAACTATAAAAAGGACGACGCAGCCCAACTTCTAGCGAGAAGGCTTGAGAAGCTCGAGAAGCTCATTGGGAGCTATTCCTCCAACCATAAAAAACCGGCGTGCACACTACCAGCAGATGACCAATACTTCGGCATCCATGAGGAAATGGAATCGAAATTCGCCACATTCTGAGCATTGATCATGAGAGATCAGGCGCAATGCCTTGCTGCAGATGAAGAGCTAGATGGAGCCTGCACGCTGAGCGTAGCATGTCAAGAATTGCCTAGCCTACCGCCGATTCAGATTCCCATTTTTACTGGTCAGAATAGGAAATGGAGTCAGTTTATCAATTTGTTCAAGGTCATGATACATAACAATCGGTTCTTGGAAACCAGAAATTGCAGTATCTGCTAGGACATTTACCAGGTGCCGCGAAGGAAGCAGTTTCCCACCTTCAACTGAGTAGTGCAAACTACGAGGCAGCGTTGACTATTCTGGAGGAACGGTTTGACAACACCCGTAAAGAAGTTGTTGAATATCTGAATACGATCATCGATATTAAAAGGCTGGATTATAGATCTGCAAATGACATGATGTTTTAACTTTCTTTACAGTTAATTCCTATGAGAATTATTAAGCCAAACATTGTGAACATGAATCATTTTAATAGAATTTCTTTAAGTGAACTTTGATCATTTGCATGCGCGTAATATTTAGACTTTTGTATTTTAACTTTAATATTTTGTGTCACCGTATGCTCGTTAAAGGCAGAAGACAGTCTCGCTTCATGTGTTTCTTTTCTGCCCCTAACTCATGGCACACTTTTCTCGCCGGTCCTCCACTCCCGTGGCGAGCTCCGCAAAGTGGATAGATCCGCGCCATCTATTCGTTCGCATTCGCAACATTCGAAATAAATTTCGAATGCTGCGAATCCTGCCGCGCCACAATGTCAATGTACACTACAGTCCGCAATTGTCTCGCTGGATTACGTAACCTGGCATTCGCGACTCAGAATTGGGATTTTATGGTGACACATATCGTCATGCGGAAGTTCGAGAACGAGACCTTACCATTATTCGAAGATGTTGGAGATCCATGGACGATACAAAGGACTTTCCGACGGTGGACAAACTGTACGCATTCCTTTTAAAAAGGTATCAAGGATCAAAATGCAACCTCCAACCTCAAAGCCTCCTTAACGCAAAACGTTTGTTGCTTTATCCAAGCCTTCCAACAAAGTCTGTTCCTTCTGTAAAGGGGAATATTTGCTATTTGGTTGCGATGCTTTTAAAAACTTACAATTTTGGAAATTGCTTAGCACATGCTGACACTAGGAAGTGCAACAGCAGAACGCGTTGCCTCGAGTGCAACAAAAATCATCATAAACTACTGCACTTCAAGAAGGACATGAGTGCAAACATGGCTAAAGATCAGGAAATTTCCGTAGTTCTGTTGGCTACAGTCCTAGTAAAGGCGTTTGGCTCTAGTTAATCCTAGATCCTAGAAAGGATCTCTTTGAAAGCCGCTAACAAAGTGGGCGTAGAGAAAACCACGACGATTATATAAATTAGCGGAATTGCTAGCGTACACGCAGCAACCATTCGGAAGATAGTATCCGTTCATATTTCGCCGAACTTCCAATCCAATTTCAGGCTACTCGTAATGGATTTATTGACGACCTTACTTACAAACGAAAGATCGATTATCCATAAACCGAAGTGGACCTCTAGCCTGTAATTGGCGGATCCCGACTTCAACGTTAAATCAGGGATCGATCTAATCTTAGGAGCAGAGATCTTCGAAGAGATTATTGGACGAGGATTGAGGAAGGGCAGACCGTTGTTAGCTCAGGAAACGAAGGTCGGCTGGATCCTGTCAAGCATGGTACCGCCTCGCAAAGCAAGAATCAACACCATCATATACAAAGTCTCCGCTACATATTTCCAAAAGCCGCTCCAACGTTTTTTCGACTCTGATGATGCGATAGAGGACGCGCCGTCATGAATGTGAAGTTTGCTGCCAAAGTTTAGTAATCCACAAAGGAAATGCAAGGTAGCGTGACACCATTGCGCTGCAATTGCACCTCTGCGGAATTCCAGAAACGAGGCATTCGCTTGCTTTAAGCAGCTGAAAAGGCTCCTCGATTGGGATCCGACTGTTCGATGTTCTTACCACAAAGCATTGCAGGAGTATATTGACCTGAGAGGCATGCCACAACAAAGGTTCGACCAGTATTTAGAACCTCTGCAAAAACAACAATCGGGGTTAGCCTTAACGATAAGTTGCATACCGGACCGAAACATCAAGATGACGTGGCGCAGATCTTGCTTTGTTGGAAAAAGCAGGAATTCGTGATCTCGTCGGATATTGAAAAGATGTTCATCAAGATTTTCAGTATGTACTATACAGACCATTGAAGGATATGCCGGTCCAGGACTATGTGCTCATAAACGTTTCCTTTGGAGAAGCCCCGGCTACATTCCTGTCCGTCAGAACGTTGTTGCAGCTTGCCGAAGATGAGGAAGCGGAGTTCCCTCTTACGGCAAAGATGTTAAGATCAGATTTTTATGTCGATAATTTACCAAGTGATGCAAGCACAAGACAAGAGGCGAGAGTTCTCATCAAACAAATACCGAACATGTTAAGAGCGGGCCACAGCGTGTCTCACGCTGTTTTATCGGCGGCTTGGTTTGCAAGAAGGTGATCAACGGTCGATGTTGAGGTGCGATGGTCTCATAGGGAACGGCTTTGCAGTCAGTGGCGGTCGAAATACGTCGACGTCTTATGGGAATATAGTCGATTTGCGTTTTACTGTTCTCATTAATGAACCATGTATTCTTAATTACAAGGTCAAGGATATCCGCGAAATTGACTATACGCTCGCCGCCTTCATTGTGCGCTCCAAACCGTTTTCTGCCATGGTACTAGTTGCCACCTCTCTTTCCATCCACATGACCATTAAGGTCACCTGGAATGATGATATAGTCATCAGCAGGCACGGTACAGTTCTTTGTATCAACAAGTTTGCCATCTTCTGGGCATTCATTTGACCTGCCTGTGGTCCACATGTGATGAAAATCAGTTGATATAAACGAGCTTTATCAGCCTGTCATCAAATCACATATCATCGTGGAAACTCTCGTAGATGACAAGGTCAACGCCATATTAAGTGTGTGGGCTACCAAAATACAGAAGTATGTAGCCAGTTTTACAGCGTTTTCGTTCTATGTTGCAGCTTTTGACATCACGCCATCGAGTTCGAGGGTATTCAGATACGTTTTTGTGTTGGCAAAACTAATTTACTTACGTCATGACGCCGTGGATCCGTCAAGAACCTTAACCAATTTCTCGATAGGACCGTCCTGCATTGTTAACGAAGGTGAACGCCCTAGCATTTCTCCAAAACTTAAGACTCAACACGATTATTCTTTTGTTAACGAGGTTGGATGCATTTTCTTGGTCGGCCTGTCGTGGGGCCTGTGACCACGAGAGACCTAGTAGGATTTAGTATAGTGAAATAACTTCAACTATACTTCATTTATCTCTGTCCCTGGTTTGAGCACTTTATTTTTGTTTTGCTGAGGATTGTACAAAATATCCGCTTGGATCGGAATGCTACGCAAATAACAACATCCTTGAACACCGGTGGTCTTAAGCTCCGACCTAAAATGGAATACAAGATCGCCTGATAGTCTCAGGTTCTCCGTAGGACATCATATTCTCCGCGATTGCCTGTCCGAAAACCAAGTGGAGCGAGTGGCATGACTTGCGACCAGGAGGGCTCTCTTGTGCCCTTGTAGCGGTCTTCAGCGTCCTGAATCACCTTTCAAGCATCGCATTGAAGTGCGCATAGTACACGGCTGTCCTTTGAGGTTTGATACCGAGGAGTTTTTTCAACTTCGAGAAAAGGTAGGATTCAAACTACATGCCCTACTCGTAATTATAACTGCCGGCACACCAAAGCGCGGAATCCCCTCTCGATAGAGGGGCTCAGCAAAAGATTGTTCTGAATTATCTTTCAGAGGTATCACTTCAAGCCACCATCTGAACCTTTGATATTTGGAGGGCAATACCTGAAATCGTGCGAATTTTGCAAAGTGTCAACTAAATCGAGGTGGATTATGTTTCCTCACATACTTTTCAGTCTTGCACTGTCTGGCCTGGGTGCACTAGATTGTAAATGAAATACGAAGATTGGCTGTCGTACATGGCCTAAGGTCCTTTGGCTGAGGTTGCGCAATATATATTAGAGTGAATGCTAGGAAACTCTGCAAATGGGTATTTGGAGTAGATCCTAAGACCGTGCAGAACGGCGTCGTCGTTGTGCGTCTGTGCGATTGTCGGAAAATCAACGGTGGTTCGGATCTTGACGCGTATAAAATGTGACAAAGTATCAGCAACCAGGTTATCGTTTTCAGACATGTGTTGAATGCCGGCAGTGAACTGGCTGATAAAGCCCAGGTGCCGAAGGTGAGGAGAGCACTTTTCCGGGTTTCCGCTTCAAAGCAATGGCCTATGTGAACGTTCTCAAGAAAATTCTGGATGTATTTTATTGCGAGGTACGCATTTAATATCTCCCGATCGTAAGTGGTGAAGAAGAGAAGCTCCACGGTTGCCGGATCTGCTTCTCCTTTTGGTGACGACAACACCTATGGCGATGTCTGAGCCGTCGACGAATATGGCTAGGGGAGCATCTTGTCGAGGAATGCATATATATTCGACCAGCTGTTGCTTGGTATGTTCGAATGCCTGGATACCCCTGGGGACCACTAACTCAGGCGGGAGTTTTTCGTAAACCCCGCCTTCAGTTTTACCCCTTAAGCTTTTTCGAAATCGATAGAGTGTTAGCAGATCAGTGATTTTAAGCCGGAATAACGCGTCATGATGAATCGAAGGAAGTTAATGTGGTCAGTAGGAAAGGGTTCAGAGGGAAAATCGCCGATATCTATCGGTTAAACTTTCGATCTGTTCCCTGGTGTGTTCCAAACCTAACCTGACCAAACTATTAGGTTTGCAACACCAAGAAATTCGCAAACACCGGCGGTTCTACTTTGTTTGAGCGCATTTATGGTAAAGAAAATTTCGTTTCTGTTTGGAAGAGCAGACTGCGTCCTAATATTGCAGATTGTCACATCATCTAGAAGAAGTAGAACTTCACCAGACGATATAGTACTAATACGTTCCTCACTGAACCATCGGAAATCCCAAACGTCACCTGCCCTTTCATGATGTGGTATACGGTGGAGAAATTGTTCCCATTTTATAGCTTCTACTCGCCCGCCAACGAAACGGTGAAATTTCAGTTATTACACTGCATACTGTACATTACATACTATACGAATCAGGTCTTGTAAAGTCCGTAGGCGTAGGCGCCAGCTTCACAGGCACTTTTGACAGCAGCCCAATGCTTATAAGTATTAAAATTGTTCAGGTGTGTTGATGGAAGTTTATACCATTCGTGCAATAAGAAAGTTTTTCTATTGTTGGACGACAGCCAATTCGCGGCGACGGCCGGTATTCTATTTGGTGACCCGACGCTCTATTCCCCTATGAACAATTTGTTTATTGATGTATGCTAATGATCAATCGATCAACTAACTTGTAGTAGTCCCATTTGCTCGTACACTATGTTACCGATAATGCGGTCCCTCCATCTCAGCAAGGAGTTATCAGATCCTAGCATTCATTAAAATTCAGATCATTTTGCATGTGTGTGTATGGTGGGCGAGAAACTACAGCTTCTGAGCACTCAGGCCGTGTTGGCCCATTGTACTCGCCTCCCCTCCCCTCCCCGGCATAATTTTGGTATAATTGTGATGCTCCTTAGCTTGAACCGGAATCATCTAGTTATGATACTAAATTCGGTCTATCGAATTTCAAGGCATGAGAGCGCGACTTACGTAGGCATCAGTAGCAGTTCGACAACGGATTCTTGTTTGCTATTACTAGGCTCCCCGAAGTACAAAAGCACAGAGAGAGTCCTAGGGGTTTTACGTGAGTACCTGTCTCGTAGACTTAATCCCACGGTCTTCTTAAGTTACGGATTGATTTTGTGACCACAATCAGAGCCCAGTCGCAGCAAGCTACGACGGTACCAGTCTATACCGAGTACATGGCTCAGCATTCATACTGGTGGATGCAAGACCTACCAAAATTTCTACCAAACTAAAGAGTACCGCACCCGTGTTGAAATGCAACACCACGCTGAGACCCCAAGGTCTCTGTTCACTTGAACGCAACCACAACCCCCATGAAGCTCCCACTAGGGGGCCAACTACAAACAACCGAGCTTAACGCGCAAACAACAGGAATTCTCCTGATGTATGTGAGTCCAGGGGCTATCCCGATTTCCATGGTACCAGTATACTCCTGGTAAGGTTTCGTGACTATTGCCACTTCAGATGAACCAACGTACAGACTCGGGTCTGATCGCCCTGATTAGGCCTTTGGAGCATTCGCCTACTACCTCATGGCCGGCAAGCCAATGTGATACAGCGTCTCCCGGTGCCATTACTATGGAAGTTCTCATCGGCCCATTGCTTTTGGTTCGGGTGACAGGGTTGCCGCCCCATCTTCCTCCCCGCCACCTGTGAGCACCGCTCAGAATGTACAATCAAAGATCGTGACCGAAAGGTCAGTCCCTATCCAAGATACTATCAATGTTTTCATAGCAGCAGAGTATCTAAATCTGCTGGTTGACAACCCACAAATGTCAATTCCCTGTAATCATGGTACTTTGAGGGTACTTTTAAACATCTTGGAGCAAATCAAATAAAT
The DNA here is from genome assembly GCF_905115235.1 of Hermetia illucens. Taxonomy (NCBI): domain Eukaryota; kingdom Metazoa; phylum Arthropoda; class Insecta; order Diptera; family Stratiomyidae; genus Hermetia; species Hermetia illucens. The sequence goes on along the minus strand of NC_051851.1, from coordinate 125,515,135 downwards.
AGTAAAAATAACTCTCAAAACAAATCTGGATGAGCGTATAAAAAATGTCATATTAGTAGAAGTAGTACTAGAATTCCAAGGAATAATATATTTTATGTGTTAGTGTTTTTATGTGGAACCTGCATGAAAGATTATTGCGTTCTTATACATATGTAGCAGACAAAGTTAACAAATGCACGAACACAATGCCATTATTCTGTTAGCATGTCATTTTCAGGAATTCTCTAATAAGCAATTCATTCTTTGGAGTTATGCATCCCTCAAAGGCGGAAATTAGATGAAAACTAAATATAAAAGGGTGTTTAATGAAAGGGTAGCATCTGATATAACGAGATAAGATTTTTGCCGGGAATTTCCTGGCGGAATTCATTCCTTATTCTCAACTCCCAAACCATAAATCAAGATATTCTCCCTTGAATGAGAATGGGAGCAACTTATTCGCTTATGAAATCCTTAATTTGCGACTTGAAAGTTTAATCGAAGAAATTCTCATAAAAAAGCTGACACGAGTTCGTAACAAAATTCGAAGAGATTCCGTCTCCTTTTTGGCCTCCAATGTGTGCTTAAATTTCTCCTGGATTTAAAATACATATTGTTTTGCCGAAGAAAAAAAGCAAGTAAATTTTATGGAACAATATGTGGTTGACTGGTTTCTATATCAACATGAGTCATAAAACTGGCTTCCGTTAAGTTTTGCTCAGACTTTCTCAAAAGTTTTCATTTTGTTTTCAAAAGGGCTTCAACCGGATTATTTGTTTAGTCTTTCGTATTTTATTGGTAGATTAATCTTCTGAAGTTTCCACATAAAAAAGTTGAAGAAGCTTCATTAAGAGAAACGTCTAGTTTTTCTCAGAACTTTCATTGACGGTCAGTAGAACTTGGAGTTTTATTCTTAAAGTTCGATTTTTTAATGATTCTCGGAGGCTTTCATGCAACTGAACTGTTATCTGAAATTGTGTGCTTCAAAATTTATACTGATACTTTCAAGTTTGAAGTTAAAAATACTTAAATTGTTACCAAATTTTCAGGTCTATTTTCTTTCAGTCACGAATTAAGTTTGTGAAACTACCAAGCTGTCAACCTTTCATGAGATAATCCATTTATTTGTTCAATTATGCAACTAATAGGCAGAGACGTCAGTTTCTTTAATACTATAAAATACTATATAATACGCAGACCAAACTAAAGATGATTATAGTCCCGCAACATTCCACATAGATTAGAGTTAAGGTAACACAAGACTTATAGACACAGAGCTTTAAACATTTTCCATTCATTACAGAAAATAGCATTGATTTATTAAATAATTGAGAAGAGATGCCGCTTACCGACTCTCGAAATTCTCTTAGTTTCCGTGCCCAACAGAATGTTCCACATACAAATCGGAAATCTAAGCTCATCGAATCTTCCGCTCAACGGGATGCGTAATGCATCCTTAGTTGTTTAATATTTTTGTTCATGCCGAGTGCTACGAATGAAAAGCCTTAATCACCCCAACTGAGACTCCAATTTTCTTGGGCAGAATATTGCATATCTGCCTCGAGTGCGAAAGACTAGCGGTAGCCGAACCAACGGTCAAAAGGGTACTCCACTCCAACAATAAATTCCTTCCCCTAAAAATAAAAACGGACCAGTAACTTTCTTTTGTTCACCATTTTATTCGCTGTTAAAAACTTTTTGTTATTAATTAAATAAAACTCGAATATTAACTATGGCTTTATTCTTTTTTTCTCGGTTCAACCAAGGATCAAATCTTTAATTAACGAAGTCGGTAATCATTAAATTTTTGCTGTGAAATCGCGAAAGGATACATCGAAATCAAACAAATCGTCATCAGAAGTATTATACATAACATAGCTGTGTATGAAAGAGAAAACACCAGAAGCTGGACGCCTAAGGTATGAAAGGGTTTGTGTATTTCCTATATAAGAACATTTGAGCGGACATTTATCCCATTAGTGTCTAGTAAGTAATATATATGCATATATTATGTCAGGATATCCACTTTCGGTTGCTACCGACATTCAAAATCTTAATATTTACACTGAATCCACAATTGTGACATATTATCACTTTGCTAGTAATAGTGCGATTTCCACCAAACTTGGTAGTAATATACTATTATTAACTTTAATTGAACAGATATCGGTGTGTAGGAGTTATTTAGGAGTCTAACCACGGTACAGTGTCAGCTTCATGGTTTTTTCCAGATTTTTTGGTTGGGTGGGTTCCAAATTTCCCTTCTAGGATGAACTTAAAGGGGGTTCCGGATAAATTTCTAAAATATCGTAAAATGCTATTATTAACTTTATTTGAGCATATCGGAATGAAGCCTGGATGCATCATTGAGATTTTTTGCAGATTTTTGAGTTCCAGAACGAGACCTGTTTCACCTGTTCTCCTAGGTTCCGCCCAATATCAAAAATAAAGTAATAATAATAATTTTCGAAGTGTGTTAGAGCACCTCATTCCAGACCGTAACAGTACACTAGAGGGTTGCAGTACCCTATAGGAGGCAATGTGGCCAGCATTGCGCTCGCCCGAGATTATTACCCTGATTTGACTACTCATTTACAACTGAGTCGACTGGTATCCGGCGTCAAATTCTGATACAATTTCCCATGCTCCAGTGAGAATTTCAAACCGCGACCTTTCGTACGACAACCTTGTGCTCTAACCACTCAGGACACAAAATCTAAAACCACTTTGAAAATCGCACCTCTCACTGCATATTCTATAAAAAAAAAACCATGAAGAGCCACCATTTAAACTCAACAAAAAAGGCACCACTTGCCATATGTAAAGACATTTTCTCTAAATTTGGTGACAATCGGTTCAGTCATTTACGAGTCAATTGGGAGTGACACTGAATCGATTTTAATAATATTTTGTTTCACAACGAATCAACCAACAACATCAAACCGCACTGGTTAAACACAAACACGAAGAAGAATAAGGATAGGAGAATACAACTTTGAGACCGTTGACAATTTCTCCTATCTAGGGTCCAAAATCACAACCGATAACAACTACGATGATGAAATCCGCGCACGGTTGTTGTCACCCAACAGAGCCTATTTCAGCTTACAAAGGCTGTTCCGCTCGAAACGTCTCACCATAGGGTCAAAGCTCTTACTGTACAAGACTATGATCTTGCCAGTCCTCATGTATTCCTCGGAAACTTGGGTTCTTAGCAAAAAAAATTGCGAACTCTTGGCCGCGTTCGAGAGAAGAATCCTCCGAACAATTTTTGGCCCCCTACATGAGGATGGACGATTCCGTAGCCTACACAATGACGAAATCTATGAGCGATACCATGACCGTCCGGTTGTGGATAAAATCCGGCTCAATAGGTTACGGTGGGCGGGTCACTTAATCCGTATGGATGAAGATGATCCCACCCGGAAAGTCTATAAGGGCAATATCTATGGTAGAAAAAGAAGACGAGGCAGACCCTGCCTAAGATGGAGCGATGGCGTGGGCCAGGACGCCAGACAGCTTTTGGGGATATCGAATTGGTGGACCTCGGCGCAAAACCGGGATGTCTGGAGTTCCTTATTAAGGCAGGCCTAGACCGGATTCCGGTTGTTGCGCCGTTGATGATGATGATTTGTTTCACACGAAACCTTAATAAAAAAGATAGCAAATAAGCAGCAGATTAGTAAATTAAAATTAAGAAAAATGAAATTAAAGTTTTGAATAAAAATACGCATTTAAAAATAAAAGGCAATAATCTTGTCTGTACGCCACCGCAGCGTCTACGGGAGTAGGTGAGGAAAGTGCAGGAACGTTGTAGCCTGGCATATTACTCAATGAGGAGGCTGTCACCGTCAGTTGAGTATAAAATTCAAATCCATCCAATAAGAAAACGGAGAAATTTGAAGTCATCGCGGAAACTGGTAACCAAGAGTGAAGAGGCGGTGGCATCAACAGCACCACGAAGGACTGCAGGCAACAGTTTCAGTACTCACAGAAGCACTTATCTTCGCCGTCTGGCTGAAGTTTTTGCTTAAGTTCTTATCGAGCTCGGAATACCGTGCGTAGATTTATCAGAAATGGATTCTTTGCATAGACCAGGTGTTCCCAGGCTCTATGCATCTCCAGCGATTTAGAGAATTCTATTTCAAATCAATAATGAGATGTAGTCTCGATTTTGGGGACGGTCGCTTCCACGTTATTTGTGTCATCGGCGCGACTTACTAAGGCAGGACAGTGCTAAGCCTATTAAAAAAAGCTCTAGCAATGTCAACAGAAGGGCGAAAAATAAAGTAAAGTGGGTTTACTGGAACTATATCACTATATCACATCGTAGTTGAAATTCCGGACACACTAAAGTAGAAATTTTCTGCTGATATGGCGAAGGTCACTCAAGACCTGTCAAGATCGCTGAACGATTCCTAATAGAGCGTCCAGATAATATTATATATTTCCGTAACGGAAATAAAAGAGTATCGGGATGGAATTTGGGTATTATCCGCTAAGCAGCCTGAGCATGATCAATCGACATTTTGTGGATATTGCCGGAGGTGGTTCGACGAGGTTCGACGAGCCATAAATGGCTCGAAGAACTGGAGAGGGCCTGATCTGAATCGGCTGCAGAATTTTTGATATAGAAAGTTTACTAGTTTAGCTGGTTAGTTGGAACAGAGCTTAACCCAGGCCATTAGCCGGCCTGAGGAATTTTCACCCTTCTTCGCTACGGGAACTACCTACTTTGCCTATAAAAAGGCACGGTGTGAAACCCCACACACACAAGACCGATCATTTACTTACAACCCTCTACAAATTCATAAGGTCTGTCATTAGTGGAAGGGTCAACGCGTACATCGTACATTTTGTCCTAGGAACGAAAGGGCTCATGGACCGAATCAATGGGTTGCAAAGAGCAACTCATTATCGACCTGGTAGTTGTAGGACAGGTAACTACAGGCCAAAGAATCTCTTATTTGCTATATCAATTACGCCAAGGCTTTTGTCAGCGTCCCGCACACCTGGCTAATCGATGTCCTACGTCGACAGTTATAGATGGGAGGCATACCTTTGACAGCGCATTCATTTGAGGGTACTAACACCTCAGAGCCCATCCATGTACGGACAGGCATCTTCCATTTGCATTCGTTGAATTCCCTTTACTTTTGTATGGCACCGATCCTCCTTTTATGGTTACTGAGTGATGCTTGAGAACTGACACATTTGATGTAGTTAGATGACACATTTGATGTAGTTAGATAACATCAAGTTGTATGTTGGTATTGATAATTACCTTAGAAGTATGTTGCGAATAGTAGACATGTTCAGGCGTAATATTCGGATAGGATTTGGATTAGAAAAGTGTCAGATTCAGGCCATCTGGAAAAGTCATCGCGAGCTGCATGTGGGACAAAGCATTGACGACCTTAACATCCAAACTATGATCGAGACAGACTTCTACAAGTACGTAAGAATTCTGCAAGGATCCCATGCTCGAGTTGGTGGTCTGAAGGATGCTCTGCTATTGGATTTTCTACAACACGCTAAGCTGGGAAAGAATAAAATGAGCGCGCTGAACATATTCGCTATCCCTTCACTGGCACATGAATTTGGAATACTGCTGTGGATGAAAAGCCGATCTGGGGAACATCCAGCCGCGGATACGGGCTACTATGTCCAAACTTCAAATGCATCACCCAGATTATACCATGTAGCGGATGAGCTTGACTCTTCACATCTGAGGCAGGGGTGTGGTTGACATTGCCGCACAGCATCGCACAGCAAAGAGCAGGTGAATCCCTTGAATGTGGTTGTTTGTAAGGCAGATTGTGGGCCTATTCCACTTAATTTGAAAGATTGATCATTCAATTCTCTGAATGGGGTAAAGTCATACCAGGGGCGTATCAATGAACGAAAGTCGAAGGAAATACAAGGTAAACATGTGAGTTGCCTTTGGCAGCCATTAGTCGATTTCAATTTCTCGAACAGATGGCTGTGTGCTGAAGAGCTCTTTGCTGAGACGGAGGAAGTCCATAATGGAAGAATGGGTGGAGAACGACCAGAGCAGATGGCGTTCGAGACTCTGGACCGTCTCATTTCTGGCTGCACGGTAATGGCACTGGGGCAATACACGAACAGGCATAATACTGTATGTAAGATGATTCATCAAAGCCTTGTTTGCGAGTGTGGACTGATCGCATGCGGATGTAAAAAAATCTATGCTTACACCATGTATTGGACATTACAAATTCTAACTGATCACCACATGCCGCAGAACAAAGCTGACGTGCTGCTAGTTCACAAGACGAAACGCTTCAGGTATATTATTGATGTTGCTATCCCCCATAATAGCAGTATTTACGAAAAAAGGTGAAGAAGAAGATAAACTATGAGCCAGTGGCTCGGGAAATCAAAGAAATTTAGCGCCTCGTAAAGGTGGTTGTAGTTCCCATAAGTTTCTGTTTATACCTAAGTCCCTCATGGGTTCGCTTAATGCCATGAAACTTTCACATCGCTCCATTCTTCAATCTTGCGGAGACTTCTCCACGGATTCTCTCATTAAGTTCCACCGGCCACCATCACCACTGGTACTAGCGTTAGAAGAAATCCTGTGTCCGGATAGCTCAAGTGGTTCGAGCGCAGGACTCTCTGCGTGCTCGGAGAGTAATCGGAGTTATTGTTGTTAATGCCACTTCAATGGAAATTTGTCTTTGCAGGTCGTTTACCTAGTGAGCTGGGGCTAAAGAATACATTCAAAGTTTTCCGTACTTGTCGTGAGAGGCTGTCAAAAAGCATGGAGATTTGTGGGCTAGCAAATTATTGAAATATAAAAACGTGAGAGAACGAAGAAATTTTCCATATTATTTAATGCACACTATCGTGTCTTAGCTTTTGAGGATCATATTTTGAGCCCTCATTCCCCTACGGTTTACCCGATATCAAATATGGGATCAGTTTCGAAAAGTACTAATACTGGCTGAATTCACAGAACACACATTCCTACCAAATTTTGTTTTAACTGTTTTCGAATAAATCTCTAGCAAAGGAAATCTATTGTATGAGGGGAATTGTCAATCAATTGTCAATCAATACAGGTGACCAAGAAATGCGAGCTCATGTTTGAGCTGAAAAAATCCAGCATGGGGAAAACTGACGACCTTCGTAACCAAGTTATACACTCGTTTAAGGAGAATGTCGTGGTACGTTCCCAAAAACATGAGATCTATATTCTGTGCAAGGATCTCTGATATCCAGATAAGTAGTCTACACAGTCTTGAAGCAACAATTAGAGCGGGGGGAATTCGGAGAAGAATTTATTGTGAGTATTTTAGACTCAGACTCAAGCTTATGGCGGTAACAATGCGACTGTCAGTGAAGACAGCGCAGAAGTTATTGACCGTGGGGAAAGATTGGATGGGTTGCTTGCCGACTAAAGGTCCAGATCTATCTAAAAATGTTTGGACGGTGTTAACTGCACTGAAAAAATGAGGTCAATACAAATAAACCTCAATCCATTCAGATTAGCACAGGATTTGCTTGCGTAGACTACCTACCAATTGCTTATTAGAATCGTTCGTCCAGTTGGATATAATTCTCGCCAGTGAAGGTGATGTATATGCTGATCAAAAAGGGGGATCTAGTTCAATTGTAGATCTGACTTTTGTCAGCCCTGTACTGGCATGTGTTATGTACTGACAAGTTAGCGAGTACTTCACGTACAGCGATCACCAGGCAATCACCTTTGAACTAGAAACAGAGCCATGGGGCAGGCCAACCGTATCCTGGAAGTCGAAATCCAAAAGAACAAAAGCGATGGATGAGCAAACATTAAACACTGTGACTAGACCTGCCTAGCAAAGCAGGCACCTCCAGGGATAGAGCTTTACGTGCCACACAAAGCATCTCTAAAGCATACAACGCGACACTAGAAGACCTAATTATTGATAGAATAGTGAACTTGCTGGCATTCGAATAATTTGCCACTGAGCCAGACGAACGGCTCAGAATGCAACAGGTAATATCGATCAAGCGCAAAAGGAGCATGCCTCTAGGGAAACCCGCAAGAACCTCAAGCTTGCTATTCAGCGGACTAAGAAGGAGTTACTTCCCTAGCAAAAGGGGGGTGCTGATACCTTCCAGCGGCTCCTGAATGTGCCGCCGATTCCACTAGTCACCAAGGACGACTGCTGGAGATCACATTAGGCGACAGCAAAGCCCCAGGTCTGGATGGTATATTGAATAAAGCTCCGTCAAATGTAGACCGAATATGTTCGCGAAGTTGTTCGAAGCGTGCATGTCCGAGGGTATTTTTCCAGCACCAGAGAAATGGCAGAAACCTCCAGGGAAACCGTCTTTCTATAGATTCATATGTATTCTAGATACTGTGGGGAAAATGTTGGACCGGGTAATTTATAATAGATTACTCCCGGTCGTCGAAAGCCAACGAGGCCTTTCAGATGAGCAGTATGGGTTCCGTAGAACCATTCATGCCGTCAAAATGGTTATTAGTTTGGTCAAAAATGGAATTCACGGAAGAGGTTGTACCAATAAATATTGCGTAGTGGTGACCCTGGACGTGAGCAATGCATTGAACTCGGCCAATTGAAACCTTAATACTAAAGTCTCTGGCGACGATTGGTGTTCCCACCTACCTCACTGCGATTGTCGGTAGCTACTTACAAGGGCGGATGCTCTAGTCTAACACCGACTATGGACCCAAGGAACACGTTGTCGCCCCGGGTGTCCCACAGGGCTCTCTACTGGGCCCACTACTGTGGAACATCATGTATATTTATGTATATTGTAACAGGATCCAAATTTGTTTATCATTTGCAGTGAGTGTAAAGATTTAATTCACGCACGCTAAGTGAGTGGATGAACGGTCATCTATCACTTCTCTTGGCTCTAGAAGTGGGATTTAATTCTTGAGACCGTTTTGCCTCGCTGGTAAGGTTCTGTGAGTTTCCATTGCATCTTATTTCTAAACTACCACCTTTGTTGTAGCTTTTTGTTCAACTGTTTTTCTCATGAGAAAGATAGAGAGAGAGATAAAATTGCCTTTTAGAAGTAACATATTTTAAAATATATAAAATGTTCTGAAAAGGAGTGCAAAATCGTATCTAATTGTTGACGACATAAGTGCCCCATTGATGCAATAACTTTAGAAAAAAACTGCCGACCTTCGCCTTGATATTTTACCTTAAATTAAATAAAAGTTCGCTGCATATGCTGTTAGTCGTAACTTCTAACGTTAGTCCCGCTAAATTTTAAAAATTCCTTCCATAAAATGCTTTCCTTCCACGGAAAACGGCTTTTAATGGGATTTCGCAAGCTTCTCGCCTTCTACGCTCAAGGGCATAGACATATTTACATAATATACGAGCACTTTGCTTCGACACAGTCAACGGAGCGAAGAGTAAGCAGAGCGTGTGGAATTATACTTCCCAAATGCTCCCAAGCACGCTCTATAAATAGGAGCATGTCCTCATACATGCCCGCACATTCATATACATATTTGCGACAATTTCCGTGAGAGCGCCATGGTGAACAGGATGTAGAGTTGGGAAAGATTCTAGGAAAACATGAGGGAAAGGCTGGAGAGATTTGTATGCAGAAACTCTGTAGGACGAGCTGACAGGGAACCTTGCTAGAGGTTCGCATGCTAATGTTGTCGGTCGAAGGATTCCGGTACTAGTCATTCTGAGGTCTCAAGACAAGCAAATATGTCAGAATATGAAAATATGACATTGCTCTGATTATATACAAATGGATGTTTGTGTAAAATTTTGTTATATTTAATAATGGAAAATTTAATTCACTTACGTTCAACAGATTCATGTCTAGTGCGCCAGGAGCTTGGAGTTGGTACAGTTTTCCACTAAAAGAGGTTTTACTCTTTTTGATAAGCGATAAAGAGGATAGATGGATGCATTTGACTACTTGGAGAATCTGCGGAAAGTTAAAATTCTTCGAATGAAACGCTAAATATCATAGTTATGTATGTTATATATACAATTCTTTTGGGTTTTTTGAAAATAAAACACTAAATGCCCAACTGTTCGATGTGGGCGTAAGTAGCAATTCAATTGTGTGGACATTTTTTTCAAAACCCATCTACGTGGCACCTTCATTGTCAGGTGACTGTATACACTTGCATGGGGGTGACCAAATAAAGCCAGATTCATTAAAGGTTCTCTGGGGGTTATAATACGCTAACCTAGTATTGAGAGTCGATTGAGAGAAAACAACTAAATGAAAATTGCGGGAAACGTTATACGCTGTTTACTTTCGCGATACAAACTGTAAACAAGTGTAAAAAGATAAGGTCTGTGAAACACTGGTTTTATCATTTGTCATAATAATTGGCATGTTAACTGTGAGACAGAGGATGGAAAAATGACGGAGAAAGTTCTGGTTGAATTCCATTCACAACATTTTATTATTTCTACGTTTGTACTATGAATACGAGTATATAACAAATAACAATTCCTTCTATCTTTTATTTCCAGGTATTCATGACGTACGGAAAAGCAAAAAGAGTGAACAAAATGCGGGAAACGTAAAAGTATTTTATGATTTCGTTTGCTCCCCCTCATCGAAAATTTGAATATGAATCAAATTTCACGGCAAGAATGCTACTAAATGGGGATATACATGGGTAATTCTGAATGTATTCTATTGAAATTAATGATTCCGGAACAACGGCCACGAAAAATTGTAAGTTCGTCATTGAATCCAAAAGGTTGATCCAAAATGTCAAGGTTCCTCGCGGACTCCAGAGCTGTAAAGGAGCTGCGCTGCAGAAAGAAACATTTCAGCACCATATTTAAGAGACAGCGTTCAATCAAATTGTTACGCCTCCACCATCCCGGGATATTAACCTTAGTAAAGTGTATCTTAAAGCTCTACTGATTTTTTCTCTTCATTGGCTTTTTTTATCGTTGGTAAATTTCCTTTCATCGCTTCTACGACTTGGACGTATAGAACATTTTTTACCGTAGTGCTTGACAATAAGGTTGTTTAGCGTTAGCCTTATTTTATATATTTTTTATATATATATTTATATATATTTTTATATATATATTTTATACTCTGGGTTTGATTGACTCTGGTCATGGATGTTAGTGTTTTTCTACCTGTTTATTCTGCCACAGTAGGTTAATCACTCGCACAGCGTCATAGTCATGGCAGTGACAATGAAATTTATGGAAAGTATGAACGGTTTTGTGTATTTCTTATGTAAGAATATTTACGAGCCCAACTGCATTATTTGAAACTTTATGACTTTAGGATGATCTGAAGGCGTTTCCATTCAATTTCCAGAAAATGTAATAATATATCAATACGTGCTCGCAGTATTTCTAGCAAAAAGTTTTTAGAAATTAAAACTCAACACCGTCTCCGTGGCTTGTAGTAATTTTTTATTCGGCATATATCGCTATTTCGGGAGCAATTTGTTCCCTTCTTCAATACCAGGTGTATACTAGCATCGGGGACGGTGTTGAGTTTTAAATTGTAATAATATACTTTGGAGCTATCACACCCTCGGAAGTGCCTAGTACTAGCACCAAGTTCCAAGAATTACGACTCAGATAAGATAAATTTAAAGGGGATCTGTTGGTAGCGGTAGTCGGTGGTACGTTGATGGAGAATCCATCTTGAACTCCGGCTATATCGAGCGTATACAGAATGGTGTATATCTTCATGATTTGAACGAGATTATGTGAGAATCCCAGGACATCAAGGGAAGCAGTGAAGGATATAGGTACAATACCTGTAGCTAACAAAAGGAATTACAACCACCTTCTGGAGATGCCAAATTTCTTTGATTTTCTGACCCAGTGGTACATAATTCACCTTCTTCTCCACGTTCAATCCTGATATTATGGGCGAAAGCAACATCAATAATATACCTCTGGTCAATTAACATCACGTCAGGTTTATTCAATAGTATGTGCCGCTCATTTAGCACCTGCTGGTCCTAATATACGCTTAGAGCTGAGCTTTCGAGTACTGCCTGCAGCTCATACCAGGCAACCGGCACTTTTTATGATGATGACGTCATACACGTCTTGGAGTACATAAGATGTCCGTGAAACACAACACTTTGACCTCCATTAACTTTGTTAATATTAGTTGGATTGCCTTCAAACTTTTCAGAATTATGTATTTTTACTATCACCAGACCACATACCCTCTCCAAATTTCGTGATCATAGCTCCAGCCATTTCGGGAAGTATAGGAGCAGTAGGACCCATAAAAAGTTGCCACATCTCCCATCAGGCGCGACCCCAAATGACAAACTGGGGCATACCTATTGATGTGTAAATATGTGTTCACGTAATTTTCTTTTCTGACTGTGCATGGGCACATGTTTACTCTTCTCTGGTGAGTCGACAAAAATGGCTGTAGGAAGGGTGTCCAGAAAATAAAAGCAACATGGAGAAAGTGAGAAATGGTGAAGTTAGGGGCAGGCGCCCGAAATCCTTGTAACGGAGCCTTTGGTATTGAGTAAGCCGGGTTCCGCCGCCAGTATCCCTTGACTACAGTGCCTCAAAGGTGGGCACTTTGGAAAACGTCTAATGTCTCGTCTAATGCTACACGTGTTTTAGATTTGGAGAAGGAGACGTTCAAACGAAGCACAATTTTGTCAAGAACACCAACAACAAACGCAAAGAATCATGGGCTGAAAGGAGATGGCTGCCTAAATTCCAGGACCAGGAAATAGACCCATTCAGGAGTACTCACCAATGATGGCAAAGTAGAAAGCTCATGGAAGCGTAGCAAATGACAAAGCTGAAGGAGTCTGTAGAAGGAGTAATCCGGCGAACAATACTGTATGTAAAATGTAAGGAGAACTCTTACCTGGAAGAACCGCTTTTCATGCAACTTGCATCTCAAATAGTTGAGCAGGCCGGATTCATTAAAGACAAGGACAGCGTGCATTGAGCCATAAAGAACAAGGTGAGAATCATCAGGGTGCTTTATAATAGGTGCTTGGAAGAAGAAAGAAAACCCAAAGAAAAACCGAAAACTGCTGCCCCAACAGTGGTGTAGGCGACCCACGGTCATCGATTCCCGGCCAAATAAAAAAGAGTGAGACAAAGAAAGGAAACCGTCAGGGAGTCAACAGGTGCCTATAAGGAGAAAAGGCATTCTAAATCTAACAAACTGAAATGAAAGTTCAGAAGGGAAAAAGGATGTGCCCGAAGTGGGAATGGCGGCTAGTGAAGCGATACGAAAGGAAAATAAAAACAGACCCCAGCAGAATCCGCAGAACCCAGAAAGGGGATCCCATGCTTGAGATGAAAAAAATCCTGCATGAGAAAAACTGATAGTTCTTATAACTTCAGTCATAAAGTTATAAGTTATAAACTCGTTTGAGGAGAACGTCGCGTTCCAAACATGAGATGAATATAAAGCGCAAGGAACTCGACGGAGTGATACCCGTTGCCTTGAAAAAATGATTCAACCTAGAGGAATTCGGAGAAAAATCCTTCGATTTTTGAAGGTGTGGGGAGAAAGTATATATTACTAAGGAGTGCATTTTGTGCGAAGGAAAGGAGGGACGGGATAACCGGTTTAGGAAGACGTTAAATGCAATGAAAAAATGAAGTTAAAACAACTAGGCCTCAACCATTACAGGGTTGCACCGGATTTGGTTGGGAGACCACTTCCGAATGCGCGTTCAAATCTTTCTATCGAGTTTCGTGTCGTGGGGTAGCAGCTTCTGTGTGTGTGACAGAGTCCTTCTGACAGACGGACAGACAGACAGTGAATCGACTTTGTTTTGAACAAAACCTTAATGTTAGCAAAGCCATCATGACACTGGTCCTTGTTCACTTATTTCACAAGAAGGTCGTATTACACCTCTCTTGATTTATCGCTATTTAACAGGTGGGCTGCCTGGCATGCAAAAGTTGAGATTTTTGTAGGTTTTCTGGACCTTGATTATAGCCACCAATACTTGATATTTCTTTCTATTCAATCGAATCTGTCACAGGCTCGAACCATTTTTAAAGGAATGTGGCAAAGTCACCGAACCAGAACCTCTAGCCATTTTTATAAGGAATCAGTGGTCTTGAATTTCATCGAACATTGAAATTGAACTGGAAAATTTTCAAAGGTTATACCTAGTCATAAGACATAACCATAATACGTCTTTTTCTCACGTAGGCCATTCGAGATATACTTGTTTCTCACGCTGTCGAAAACCGTCCTGAAATCGAAAGGGAGCAGCAATAATTTAAATGCGGCACACTACTCCACAATGATCTAAAAATGCTAAAGTTGTCCGGGATTAACAAGAGCGGAAACTAGTAAGCCCCGGACCGTCCGAATCCGTATGTCACATGGTTTTCTACATAATCCACAATATGTGGAACTTCACCAGATGTTATACGGCTCAGAATGTTGGTGAAATGTTTTCCACATCCGCAATTACTTATTATCATCTCCCACCGGATCATTCAAAAGCTTCAAATACCCAGCGATCTTTATACAAGGGCAAAATCGTCGTTATTTGTGGCAACTTCTACTTTCCCCACCAACAGACTGGTGGAATTTCTTTTGCCACGGAGCTCTCCATGCTGCACATATCGTGCTTTTTCACAAGGATGGGGCTTTAGTGCGTCCTACTCATGCTCACTCGTGGTTACCAAAGCAGCCGATCTGCGTTTCCGAACTTAGTCAGGTCCTGCGTCCTTCTTTTGGGAATAGAACTTCGAATTTCGGATCAAGGAAATCTACAAAAATATCCAGAAATTCGATAGGGACAGATGCTTGTTCGTAGCTATTGTAGCAGAGTCATGAACGACAGAAGCCTTTTATAGGTCATCGATGCACCTGAGACTCTTTTCATGCCAGCTAACAAATAGGAGAATTGTAGCCCGAAATGTACTCACAATTAAAGCTAATATCTTTTTAGAATTTATCCAATTTGAAATTACTAACTAAATTTATGAATTTGGGACCCAAAAATATATTCCTAAGAAAATCTGTTCTTAACTAATGTTAGATCCGTTAACTTGTCCCTTTTAAAGTTTTGTGTGAAACAAGCTCCTCTTAAAATCGATTCAATGTCTGTCTACCGCCTGTCTGTCTTTGTTTGTTGATGGAAAGTTTCAAAAGCTACGGTTGGTTTTTGCCAGACGGTTATGTGAGGCTGTTAACCGCTAAAACCATCTCCTTCTCCTTACACTTTTCCCTCGGGACTCCCATATGGTAATAAGTTGCGGGGCTAGATCAGGATTTATCCTACACTCGTGGTCATATTTGTGCTCCTTTGCCGCTCATCCTTTCGGCTGACTTCTTTCTGCTGTTAATACTATTAACTTTTCAACTGCAATTCCTATCGCCTTCGACTTCAACATATAATGCATATTGTTTTCGGCTTTTAAGTGCTTTCCGGTTGTAGCTTCCAATTCAGCACTCCGAGCTACGAATCTCGGGCAGTGAAATAAAATGTGCTCTGCGTCCTCCCCAATATTCGTCCGCTTTGGGCAATATGGTAAGTCGTCATGCCTGAATCAATAGAAATATACTCGGTAACCTCCGCGTCCGCTCAAAAGCTAGTTCACCATTTGGGCGGTCGATCCAATTTCGAATATCCGATATAATTCTGTGGGTCAAGCGGTATTTTTGTGACTCGTCCGCCTTTTCACGCAGGCTGCTTATAATAGGATTGAACTGACCACCTTTGAAATTTGAAGCATTCTTGCACTCAATTCTCCGGTATTACATGCCTTCGTTCGCCTAAATAATTGAGCGTAACCTTACAACGTATTGTTTGTGTTTCAACTTTCAAATTTCCATGGACGTGTACTTTCTCCGTTCGGTAATGAGTACTACTTCCGTCTTACGTTCTGCAGGCAATAGATCAGCATTCTCCAACCAGGATCTCATAGACTGCTTCATACGCATAAAGCTCGACTTCCTTGAGGAAGCATGTCACACCCGATTTACTCTGAAATGGCTGGACCTATTGCCACGAAGTTTGCTGAGAACATGTGGCCTATGAATCCCTTTACATATAGCAAGTGACACTATTTTCTGTTGAATTTGAGGGAGCTCTCCTACATGAGAAAGGGACGTGCAACATGCGTCGATTAGCGCTTTCCCAAACTGGTTCTATTTTTGAATATTATATGGAACATAGGGGAATGAGCTCTTGTTCTCATAACGAATACAGCCGAAAATCTGAAAAATGTAGTAAAGTAATATTTCTGCTCAAGTAAAATTGATAATAGCATATTACCATATTTTAGAAATTTTCCCAGAAACCCTCCTAGTTTACTATTTCATGTGAAGTTGTTGTATTCTAAGATGTGTATGAGGTCATTATAAACTAAAATGAACTCATATGAGGGGTGGGTAACAAACAAACATTTTAGTTTCCCCTGATTACCTTTTTAAAGTTTTATATAAAACCTTTTCCTTAAATTGAATGGAATTATTTTTTTTTTAAGGTTCTGTATATTTTTTACGTTTTGTATAAAACCGATTCAGTGGTCGAAACGTAGTATAGGTCCCAGGGCGAAACGTGGATTGGTACCCACGATGAAGCATAATCTATCTTCACCTCTACGTGCTGATTGCTAGGAGTTCTTTCTTAATGAAAAACTGCATACGGAGAAGGATGAAGGCGAGGTTCCCGTGCCTAAAAACGTGACCAATTGTACCAACTGGTCCTCCGGGTCGAGGTTGGGTAGGGGTCCAAATCCTAGTTACGAAGCCATGGAATCAGCCTCAGACAAGATCAATTTTGCAACGATGAACCCGGGAACGACAACCAAATAACGATTTGCGCATTTTATTCTGCGAGAGATGCGATGAACAGAGACCGGTTTCCTGGAGAAGAGCCGCTACCCCATATACTATAGCGGCCATCCAGTAAACCATGTGTTCGAAGTAGGTTTCTTAGTCAACCAAAAAATGAAACCTGCTGTTATCGGCTCTGAAAATATAAGCGTAAGGCTATACACTCTGCATTTGCGAGGCAAGTTTAAAAATATAAGCCTCATAAACGTTCACGCCCTATAGACAAAACTGCAGAGTCGGAGAACGATACTTTCTATGAAGCTGTTGAACGGGTCCTCGACGCCTGTCCCAAGTATGATATCAAAATCATACCTGGAGATTTGAACAGTCAACTTGATTGTGGGAAGTACCTACATATAGGAATGCATCGTGAGCATAGTGCTTCGGACTCGAATTACAGCACCGCCTACAAGCCCTTCTGACAATCAAATGAGAGTTAACACTGAAGCCATGCACAGCGCAACCCTCCGTTACACCTATAAGGACGCAATAACCGTAGTTGATGTAGGTCCCGGAGATGAAACATCAACAAATGATCTTCACGATCACCTGAAGAACGTTATGATATGACCACAAACATACTTGGTCCCAACCGCAAAAGGAGTCAGAAAGGCTGGTTTGACGATCAATTTAAACTAGAAACGGAAGGGAAGAATTCCACACAACGAGTAATGTTGAATTCTCAAAGAACGCGAGCATGCGCGGAGATTTATCATGAACTTCGTCGAGCGTAAAAGCGACTTCACAACAAACAGAAAATACGGCCGGTTTAATACAAATTAGACACTACCCGCAAACTTCATTAGGACGCATATACTATATATACGCATATCCTATATAATATAATTGTAATATAAGTCTAAATGTAATAAAATGTCTTTTCATTTTCAGGATTTATATATAAGTCCTTAAAATCTGATTTAGCCATAATTAGAATAGTATAGCTAGTAAATATAATAGTAAATATAGCTAATAAGCCCACTGATGAGCAGACTTGTTAGCACTGATGAAGGGAACAAGTGGTTCCCGAAATATCGGTATCTGTAAAATAAAAATCAACACTAGCGAATATGAAAAATAAGTATAAAAACTTGTTTTTCTTATTTCAAATAAATGATCATACCAAATCATGAAGGTTAAAATAAGGAGAAAATATAATGAAAAACATTCGGGATACCGGAAGCTGTGCGCTGCGGGTATAAAGGTCTGACAATCAGGTGAGAGTTAACACTGAAGCCATCCACAACACAGCCCTCTGCGACACCTATAAGAGGGAAATGGATGCCGCAATAACCGCAGTCAACAGAGGACCTGGAGATGAAGCATCAACAAATGGTCTTCACAATCACCTGAACAACGTTATCATGGATTCGGCCACAAATATACTTGGCCCCAGCGGCAAAAGGAGTCGGAACGGCTGGTTTGACGATGTATGTAAGTTAGCAACGGAACGGAAGAATGCCGAATACCGAATACCAAAGAACGCGGGCATGCGCGGAGACTTATCACGAACTCCGTCGAGCGTAGAAGCGACTTCATAGACGGAAAAAGGAAGCCTGGGTGAACCAACAGGTCTGTAAACTTGAAAAGTACAGGGAAGAACCGCACCTGGCGCGCAACTTTTACCAACATGTCAACAGGATGAAGCCTGACACACCTCGATACTCATCCTGCGAGACAACGAGGAAAATTTGATTTCCGACAGAATGGGCAGATTGATGCGATGTGTTGAGTATTTTGATGTACTGCTCAACAATCAAAAAGAGCGACAAATTGGAGATCCTACCAACTGAAGACGACGGACAAATGCTGCAAACTAAACATGGAGGAAACCAATCCATCGGCTTAAAAATCATATGTCGTCAGGAGCGGATGGAATTAACGTCGAACTGGTTAAATATTGAGGCGACCAATTACTTCAAGCAGTTCATTAGCTTATGCCCAATGTGTGGGACAGCGAGTCAATGCTTGACAATTGGGACGATACATAAAAATGGAGATATCACACAGTGCAGCGATTATAACGGTATGACTAATATCCGAGGCCATATAAAAGCAGCAGGATCACTCTCGAGATCATTCGACATCAAC
Source organism: Hermetia illucens (assembly GCF_905115235.1). Taxonomy (NCBI): domain Eukaryota; kingdom Metazoa; phylum Arthropoda; class Insecta; order Diptera; family Stratiomyidae; genus Hermetia; species Hermetia illucens. The sequence goes on along the minus strand of NC_051851.1, from coordinate 125,496,256 downwards.
TAAGATCTAAGACAAGGAAATGCTTTATCATGCGTCCTTTACCTGGCTCTAGAGAAAGTGATTTGCGGTATAGATGTCAATGTAAGAGGCACCATCCCCTTAAAGTTCACTCAACTACTGGGCTACGCTGACGATATTCACTTTGTGGGAAGAACAACGCGAGATGTACAGTCTACCTCCATCTAGATCGAGCAGGCGACGCGAGATCTCGGGCTGCACATTAATGACGACAAGACGAAGTGCATGATGGCAACGTCAACATCAAAAGCCAACCAACCAACAACATCGAATCGCACTGATCAAACGACTTCACCGACCGTCGAAAATTTCCCCTATCTAGGGTCGAAAATCACAACTGATAACAGCTATGACAATGAAATCCGCGCACAATTGTTGGCTGTCAACAGAGCCTATTTTTACTTACAAAAACTGTTTTGTTCGAAACGTCTCACCAAAGGGTCAAAACTCTTACTGTACAAGACTATAATTTTGCCAGTCCTTATGAACTCCTGGAAGACCTGGGTTCTTCACAGAAAAAGTTGGTATCTCTTGGCCGCGTTCGAGAGAAGAATCCTCCGAAGAATTTTTGGCCCCCTACACGAGGATGGAGCGATACCACGACCGTCTAGTTGTGGAAAAAATCTAACAGGTTGTGGTGGTATTTATAGTAGAAAAAGAACACGTGGAAGACCCTGCCTGAGCTTTTACGGATATCAAATTCGTGGGCCTCGGCGCAAAACCGGGATGTCTGTAGTTCCTTACTAAGGCAGACCTAAGCCGGATAACGGTTGTTGCGCCATTGGCGATGGTGATAAAACTGATTCGCTTTACTGTTTGTCTATTTACCCATTTGTCGGTCACATTTTTTTTCTTAGAAACGGTTATACCTTTCCTTACCAAATTTCGTAGGAAAGTGTGTCCGTTTCGGTTGTAGCTGGAAAGAAGAAGTCAATTCTATTATCATAGAAACAATTTATGTTGTCGATAATGTTAATATTTCTACTTCTCTTGGAACGTGAAACAATGTTATCTAATCGGTTATTTTAAACTATAATTACATTGGTTTTTCTACCTCATAGAAGCACATCTGCCATATCTGTCTCTTAAAATTAAGGGGGAAAGTTATACTAGTTGAGCTTATCTACAAAAAGGAACTTCTTGGCATTGGGAAAAGCAAAATTTGTGATAGTTTTAGTTTGAGAGGAGGGAGAGGAATAAGTGTACTCCACTGTGGATCTTGTGACGTTACTTTCGATGGATGTTTGGTTTACTTAGCGATCATCTTAATATGCCATACCTTTCAGTAGGGGGAAGACATCTACAGCGCAAAACATTCTCTACCCTGCCTCGTGGCAAACATTGGATTGTAAGAAAAACGAATTAATCACAACCTCCAGAAACTAGGATGCATTATTTCAATGTAACCTATGCCCAAAGGCAGAACTATTTATCATATATATATGCTATGTACGACTATATAAAATTAAATTATAGAAATTGGCTGCACCCTAGGAGGCAAACACAACGCCCTTTAGGTCGAGTTTAAAGGTACGGCGGGAATTGCTCTGTTGAAAACCTGATTCATGGTGCAAAACAGCCTCAAACATTACCACAAAAGACACCTAGTTTCAACGCTATACAACCTACTCAGCTCGTTCGTTGCAATATAGACAATACATCATCTTCTATTAATCAGTTTAATCTCCACAAATTCCTGCATCCAATATTTCAGCGAAAACAGTTGTAATTCAATCCTTCTGGCAAAACACTAACTCTACTTTCTACTTTCCTTAATATGCATATCAATTGTAGGTAAATTGAAAAGATTGAAACGCTATATACCGAAACCTCCAATAAAAGGAAACTTTTCAGACAGTTACGGCCAGGAAAAGATGTAAAATATGTTTCGCCGCAAATTGAGCTGAGCAAATAATATATATGTGCATGTGTGTCAATAAAATGGGATTCAAACAATTTATGAAAATTCGCTTTGAAAGGACAGAAAGAGCAGTTCCTCGACATTGGCTTCGAACTCTATTTCTCCACAACACTCATGAACGAGGACACTTTTTCCTACCGTTACAAGCTGAAGGTCAGGATATATCAATAAGTATACATACATCAGCAGGCCCGACCTTGACAAAGAAGGTAGAATTGCTCAGACATAAATCAGGGTCACAACTTTAATGGTGGACCCTTTTGCAATGGCATTTGGACAATGAGGTGAACTCGATAAATGGAATCCAAATCTAACAAATATTTTACATTTCCTGTTCGATTTCGAAAATATAAAAGGATTTGTGCAATACTTTTCCACCTTATATCACCTGTCTCTCGGTAATGGTGTAGACGATGGAAAATAAGATATGAAGCAATTTTCACATTCACATTCATTTAAACTACAGAACTTCCATGAAATTAGTGAAAGGGTTAATCTATTTTCATTATTGTTTTTATTCAACTGACTTACCTGAAATCGATGCGAAGTGTACCCTTTCTATCCTTATCTGTAAGATAATTTTACAAATAAGATTTTTCTTGTAAATTCTTTATGTCTATATCTAGTGGATTTATGTTTCTGAAAGCGAATGAAAGATATTGTTTTGCAATCATTATCGTTATCTCCTCATATACGCAATCAAGTTAAATACTGAATACGCAACAACATACATGTATATGCATCTAAGTTGGACATTACTAACAAACTTTGTATGCATATATAATTCTCGTGCAACTTCGACAGATATAGAAATACCTAAAAATTACATAGAACCTTAAAAAGTGTGAATATGATGCTGCCCTGCGGCTCCGTATATAAGAGTTCTCACTATCTCATGCTGTTCACTGTTATTGTGGAACTGATATACACATATTAATGTAAATATAAGATATATTTTATGTACAATATCTTAGGGTGTAGTAAGTCCAGCTGAAATGTTATCAATAGCAGTAAGATTTTCATCGCTTTAGCTAGCACCAAGCCGGTTAGAAAGGAAAAGGGGCAGTTAGCTCCAGTCTGAATTGCTGTAAGGCACCGCAATATCTCATGGGGTAGGTGAGGAAATTTGCAGGAACTTTGTAGTCTTGCAAATATTCACTGGATAAGTTATCACCACACCTGGCAGTTTGGTATGAAATGCAAATCTATTAAATGCGAAAATAAAGGAACCTAAGGTGTGGTACGAATAACCGATGAGAGTCGTCTGGTGACTGGGCCCCGTTATAGACAGCATGGCGCCGCCACAGCTAACCGTGGAGCGGTTAAACGACTAGACGCCTCAGTGACCAACAGCATGGCTCCACCTACTGCACCAATTTCATCACAATCCGTGACGATCATTTCACGTACGCAGCAAGTGAAGTAGACTGAGGAAATGAACCATTTTATCATCCACTCCTACTACTATGTTAAAATGGAGGGGACACGTACCACTTCTTATCACCCCTAGTTGCACCAAAGACTCGTCGAGCATTTTTCGAAATATCAACACCATGGTCCACTGCTGAGAAAAGTTTCGGCACTTGCGGAAGCCCTCTTCCAAAGAGAAACTATAGTCACTTATATATTATGATGCGGTTCCGGCTGTCAGATTCCAGGGTCAGACGATTCATTTTCATATTATTGGTTTGAGTTACCGAAGAGATCCACTATTTTTGGTGGGAAAAGTATACATGATCGGTTGACATACAGAACAAACTAGGTCCCTGGAGAGGGTGCGGTGCGGACACAAGACCGGTTACTTGCTTAATGCCTATTATTAACGGAAGAGTCGACACAAATCATGAGACAAACGGCAACGACAGCGGAACACAAAGACTGCCGAGCAACTCATTATCAGCTCGATAATCGTAGAACAGGTAACTAGAGGCTTCTAAAATCTCTTTAGCTGCTATATCGATTATGCGAAAACTATCGCAAGCAATCCGCACAACAGGCCTTCATCCTATAGATTTCAAACTGCTAAAATGTTTGCCAACAGACATGCACAGATAGCAATCACCTCGTTAGTGAGTCTATCTGAAGGTAGCAATACCTCAGAGCACATCCACATATGAAGAGGTATCCTGGACCGATCTGAATAGCGTCGAGCAATGAATATGGACTACTATGCTCAAATTTTCCATACGTCATCCAGCCGTGAAGCGGGTGAGCCCGCTTCGTGGCATCGGAGGTAGGCATACTACCATTACTAAGTCGACTCGCTAACAGCTTATTCTGTTCGCAAGCACCCTCGACCAGCCGGAGTTCGGATAGGGAGGCGAGCGACTGAGTTCCATCATCATCAACGGCGCAAAAACCGGTATCCGGTCTAGGCCTGCCCTAATAAACAACTCCAGACATCCTGGTTTTGCGCCGAGGTTCACCAATTCGATATTCTGAAAGCTGCCCAGCATCCTGGCCTACGCCATCACTCCATCTCAGATAGGGTTTGCTTCGTTTTCTGCTGAAATTGCCGATTATCATTAAGAAAAATAAATATGTTTAATTTATTATTAAATTAAAATATTGTAATATATAAAATAAGTAATTTTAATTACAATTGGTAACCTCGAACAAGTTACAAAAACGGACATATGTTTATGATCATTGTGGCACCTGATATTTTACATATCTTACATTATATGTTCACATAATTCAGTAAGGCTCATACCAATGTTTCGGAGTCTAGGTGTACGTTGTGCGGCAAAACATTTAGTTCAGTGAAGTCGTTGCAAAGGCATCTTCTATCACACTCTGAAAAACGGCCGCATATCTGTAATATTTGTGCTCAGACTTTCACATTTAATTAGACAAAAGGAAACTGTCCATAGTAACAGCACCTTCCCCACCAGCCAAACCATTGTGAAAATCTAATTCTACACCAAAGGTAACATGGAGATTAAAAGGTAGTACAGGTCCCAGGTCGAAACGTGGATTTGTACCTACGATGGAACATAAAACCTGGGAAACGCCTGCTGAACCGGCACTAACAGCTCTACTATCAAACCTTATCTCCACCTTCACGTGGTGGCCGCAGGGAACTCTTTCTTAACGAAAAGCTACAGATGGCGATGGACGAAGAGGAGCCGCGCCTAAAATCGGGACAAATTGTACCAACTGGTGCTTCAGGTTTGGGATTGGGTAGGACTCTGACAACCTCACACCGAAAACAACTTGCTACGAAGCCACAACAGGAACCTCGGAATGAATGCATGTGCAGAGATGGAACTGAGAAGCAGCTAGCCGATATCCTGTCCCAATATAGGGCTGATGTAACAGCGTTGCAGGAGATGCTTTGGACAAGGATCGGTTTTCTGGAGAAGAGTCGCGACACTATATATTATAGTGGTCATCCAGTAAACCATATGCTTGGAGTAGGCTCCTTACACAACCCAAAAATGAAACCTGCTGTTATCGGCTTTGAAAACATAAATGAAAGGCGTTTGATTCTGTTCTTTTAATTAGCCGACACACATAAGTGTCAAAGCCTGCCCGAACACACTGGACACGTGTTATTATTATGAATGTTTAATTGTTATTGAGTTGATAATATTTAAGATTTAGTATTCCTTCGGGTGAAATAAAAGGTTCTCTGCAACCTCCATCCGACAAGCCCCCAGCCTAGACCAGAAAGCGGTATCAATTTAAGGCACGAACACATAGGGGCTTCTCGGTAGTTTAAAGGTACTTGACACTGTGTGGACCAGGTACTTCTTCGACTCGAACTAATCATTCCGAACCATTGGAGCGTCGAGGTGTAATAATAGATCAATGCAAGAAAAACGGAGAACGGGGATGACAGGAAATGCCGTGCCGTGGAGAAACTGAAACTATATGTATTATAATCTGACTCTAGCCTCTTTAAAGGTCGTCAATCATGCAAGGATCTCTACTCAAAAAGATTTGGTAAAGGTTAAAAAACTTATTACACCATTTTCACTTAACCCGAAACCGGGCATAGTTCTTACACTCGAGGATTGTGTTAGCTTCTCTAATCATGCAAGTGTTACATTTGTCCGAATCTATGTTTCCAAACCTTTTGGGGAAAATTTTGCTATATCTGTGATTGGTTTGAAGGCGATTCAGTAATTTTTCTTCGGAAGCTGTAAGCATACGCGTAGCCTCCGGTTGAATTATGGGTATAACAGTCATCCTCCCACTCTCTGTCGGAGTGTTCCCGAATCGCCTTCAGAACATCTTCGACCAAAGTTGTGGGACTTGATCCCAGAGCCTTACGGGTCTCTACATGCGTAAGCCGTGCACCATAGACTTCAAGGGGGGTCAAAAGCAAGCAAGTATTTTGCCAACCAGGTGATGTCATATGTTGTTTGAGCAATTTACAAGTATGGTGCGAGTCTGTGTAGCCTTCTCCTCTGCCATATGTATATTGCCGGATTCATAGGGGACGTGGCGGCATACTTGGATTTTGCTATGTTGATTGGTAGATCTTATCGACCAAAGTGAGGAAATCGTCCACATATTGCAAGATTTCAATGCTATCAGAACATTTATTATGCAGGGATGTTGTGTAAGTATTAACATTGGACTTAAACGGATTCTCGGGGGATGCCATTTACAACATGAACGCTATCCAGGCATCGATTGGACATTATTCTTGACAGCCATAAACCAAAATCGGTAGGAAAGCAGAAATGTGACATTATGTCGCTGAGGGTAGCCAGATCATCCTTGTTATAGGCGTTCTTCACATCCAGTACCATACCTACAACAACTGCTAATCTCTACCTTTTGCTAACGAAATGTATAATATAAAAGGATATCATTGATGCAAGAAGACGTAGATTTGTCTACCGAATAGGCATAACAGTTAGCAGACAGGATTTTGTATTCATCATTGAAATAATTGATACGAATTGGCAAACACATTAATAAGAGGACGATAGGGCGGTAACTGGTCAAAAGTTCTGTTAAGTGTTTTTGGGGTGGGTACCACCCGAATAATAGACCAGTCCTCAGGACGACTCAACCTGCATGAGGTTAAGCCCCTGTAGCAGTGCATAGAATGCTTCTGGCGCCAAAAAAATGCACATGTTGATAAGTGATATTGTCTACACCAGGTTCGGAGGCACACTTGTGCCTTAGCAATGCAGCCGTCAGCTCTTCTAGAGAAAGGAGCTGAGGAACAGTGGGATATCTAAGGATATTCGGGAGAGAGGGGGAAAGGGCGCTGTACTGCCCCGCCAGAAAATCAAAATATTCAAGGTTTTTCTTAGGATCCCAACACCAAAAGGACTTGGCATTTTTCGTTACAGATAAGTCAAGCCAAATTTTACGCCAACGCTTCCACTTTTCGTCAGCAATACCCATCTTCCACTGACGTTCGGCCTCTTCGAATAAGAGAAAATTTGCGATGCTGGATCTAGCCCTGCATCGCCTATACGCGATTTGTTTCCGTTCAAAGTACAATTTAAGCTACGGGGCTCACAACGTCTTCGGCTTGCCCAAGTGATAAGTCCAAGGTCTAGTTGCATCAGCGATTTCTTTTTTCAAAGTGTTAGTAAGATTGATAATATCTCTTAGAGGCTCTAAGTTGCTGATCTGCGCCTTTAACCTACCTAAGTTAATCTTAGATTTAGGAGAAACATTTACCACCTGCGTGGAGATGCAAATGCGGTGACTATTAGATATATTATCTATAATCGGATTCCACTGCCAACAGTGTCCCGATACCTGAGTGATCAGAGCACAAAACTGTCGTACGGAAGGTCGCGGTTCACGGGTCGCGGGACTAACAGAATTAGCAAGAGCTATATCTACAACCGGGCCCGATTGATTAGGCATACGTGTTGAAAAAGTGGGCACCACATTATTAAGCAAATTAAATGAGTAGTTGAAGACAGCAGCCTCCATCGCTTTGCCATTACTGAGGTAGTCACCCATATTTTTGGATCTAGCATTAAGATCCGTGGTGATGAATACATTGTTATACTTCTCATGAAAAGTGAGGAGTCTACCAAAGGCCGTGTTGAACTCCCTTTTAGAGATACTGGGAGGGAGATATACTGACACCATCACGAAATTAGAAGTATGAAAATGTCATAATCTGAAACATAGTTGACTTGGCATAAACGAATGGATTTGCGGGACGCCAAAATTACGTCACCACAGCTGTCTCCCCTAAACTTTGCTATTAGATTAAAACCCAAAATAAAAGGGGAGAGGGGAGAGGGGAGAATGGTTAATAGTATAAGTTTCTTGCAGGGCAAGAATATCGAAGTTGTTGCTATTAGCATAATATTCTAATTCTGATTTATTTGCCCTTAGGCTTTGATTTTTATACTGGAGTATTTTCACCATTTCTACCAAGCGAAATTAGGTGATAACATTCCAAATCGGTTTGATTAGGTATCTTCACGGTGTCAGAGACCTTACTATTAAGTTCCTAATCATTTGATTTTACAACAGATTCATTGAACATTAGCAATATTTTGCTAATTTTTCTCTGGTACTTTGTTACTAAGGGTTTTCAGAAACAGGGGGCGTTGGTTTGTAAACATTGGAAAGTGTTGTTGCTGGGGTAACATTAGAACATTTGCTTGAGCATTTGGTAACCCTATTAAAGTCCAGAATGGGAGAGGGCAAAAAAAGCGATAATAATTGTTTGACTCCTGTGCAGTTCCTGTAACAATTATGTTTCCAATAGAAGCAATTTCTAGATTTTTTATATACTCTACCCATTTAGGGCATCTTATATCTCTAGCGTTGTGAGAGACAGGCGGATGTTTCTGATCACCCCATATCTGTAGATACATTTGAAAAGATTAGAGGCTCCGAAGCTCAGGGATGTCAAGAGGAGTCATTTCTGCAACCTTAATTCGTTCCACTAAAACCAGATAACTTTTCATCGAAGACTGGGACTTCCGCGTTATTAGTAGGAACCTGGTCCACCAAATTTTGGGAAGTCAAGTTTGGAGCTTAACCAGGTTTCAAAAGTGGAGAGACAATTCTCTCAGAAGAAGCGTTGTCAATGTTCAGGCTAGCAGTGGTAATTGCTTTGGTAGTTTTAGGGGGGTTGACAAGCAATTCATCCGCCACCATAGAATTCACAGTCGTTGGCTTACTGAGTGCAACTTTAGAAACTGGGTTGGAAGCCAGACTCTCCAAGGCAGTGTCATGATAAACCTTCCTTTGTGCAGGCGTTAGGCTCGGATCAGTATATTACTAATTTTTTGAAATTTAATATCGCCAGTTTCGTGCAAGTCCATAGTTACAACAAATCAAAATTATCGATTTCGTGCTGATGATGAGTCATATTTAAGAGAAATAGTTGCCGTATATTACTAAAACCCCGTATATGAAGTAAATTTTCTTGCCTATTCCTTTCTAAAGTTTTATACACAAAATCTTATTAAAAGAGATTCATTGCCTGCCTGTCTGTCACACTCACTGAGAAGCGGTTCTATCTGTTGATAGGAAATTGGTAGGTGGTTTGGTTGGAACTGCAAACGCTCACACATCGACCTACATTGAGTTTAAGAGGTCCGCATACATCTAAAAGGGGTTTAACGTTTTTTTCATGGAATTAAGTCAAATGAAAGGCTCCGATTACTATTTTCAGAAGCCAGTATTAATTTTGACATTATTTTATAGGGCTATAGGCGCCTAAAAACGGGACAAATTGTACCAACTGGTCCTCCAGGTTGGGGGTTGGGTAGGGCTGACAACCCTACACGGAAAACAACCGTTACGAAGCCACAACAGGAGCCTCGGATAGGACTGATATTAAAACGACGAACCCGGCAACGACAAAGGAACAACGATTTGCGCATTTTCTCATGGAACGTGCGCTCCCTGTACAGAGATGAAGCTGATAAGCAGCTAGCCGATACCCTGTCCCAATATAGGGCTGATGTAACAGCGTTGCAAGAGATGCGATGGACAGGGACCGGTTTCCTGGAGAAGAGCCACTACACCATATATTATAGCGGCCATCCAGTAAACCATGTGCTCGGAGTAGGTTTCTTAGTCAGCCAAAAAATGAAACCTGCTGTTATCGGCTTTGAAAGTATAAGCGAACGGCTATGCACTCTGCGCTTGCGAGGCAAGTTTAGAAATATAAGCCTCATAAACGTTCACGCTCCTACAGAGGAGACTGCAGAGTCGGAGAAGGATACCTTCTACGAGGCAGTAGAAAGAACCCTCGAAGCCTGTCCCAGATATGATATCAAAATCATACTTGGGGATTTTAACAGCCAAGTAGGGAAGGAGCCCGTATTCAGGCGATATGTTGGCTCCCATAGCTTACACGAAAAAACAAATGATAACGGACTGCGGACTATTCAATTAGCAGGGTCACACGAAATGGTTGTTGGAAGTACCTGGTTTGCGCGGAAAGCGGTCCACAAACATACGTGGGCCTCTCCAGACGGGACCACTTTCAACCAAATTGACCACGTGTTGATCGAACGCCGCTACCTCTCAGCCTTGATGAATGTCAGAACATATAGGGGGGCCAATATAGACTCGGATCACAATCTCGTTGGCATGGTGCTCCGAGCTCGAATAACAATACCACCTAGAATCCCCTCTGACAATCAGGTGAGAGTGAACACTGAAGCCATCCACAACACAACCCTCCGCGACACCTATAAGAGGGAAATGGATGCCGCAATAACCGCAGTCAATAGAGGACCTGGAGATGAAGCATCAACTAATGATCTTCACAACCACCTGAAGAACGTTATCATGGATACTGCCACAAATATACTTGGCCCCAGCCGCAAAAGGAGTCGGAACGGCTGGTTTGACGATGAATGTAAGCTAGCAACGGAACGGAAGAATGCCGCATACCGAGTAATGTTGCATTCTCAAAGAACGCGGGCACGCGCAGAGACTTATCACGAACTCCGTCGAGCGGAGAAGCGACTTCACAAACGGAAAAAGGAAGCCTGGGAGAACCAACAAGTCTGTGAACTAGAAAAGTACAGGGAGCAACCGCACCAGGCGCGCAAGTTTTACCAACAAGTCAGCAGGATGAAGCCTTATACACCTCGATGCTCATCCTGCCGAGACAAAGAGGGAAATCTGATTTCCGACAGAATGGGCATATTAGAGCGATGGGTTGAGTACTTTGATGAGCTACTGAACAACCAAAACATCGGCGAGTTGGAGGTCCCGCCAACTGAAGACGACGGACAAATACTGCCACCACCAAGTTTAGGAGAAACAGTCCGTGCAATTCATCGGCTAAAAAATCATAAGTCGCCAGGAGCCGATGGAATTACAGCCGAATTGGTTAAATATGGAGGCGACCAGTTACACCAAGTGGTTCATCAACTTGTGCTCAAGGTATGGGACAGCGAATCAATGCCTGACGATTGGCAGCGAGGCATAATCTGTCTCATACATAAAAAGGGAGATATCACACAGTGCAGCAATTATAGAGGTATCACGTTGCTGAGTACCATCTATAAGATATTCTCCACTATCTTGCTAGGCCGGATAGCCCCATACGCCCAGAACATCATTGGCCCATACCAAAGAGGCTTCACTCCAGGCAAATCAGCAACAGATCAGATTTTCTCTCTGCGGCAGGCGATGGAAAACTGTTGGAATATGGACAACAGTTGCACCATCTGTTCATCGACTTTAAAGCCGCCTATGATAGCATAGCCAGGGTAAAACTGTACACGGCCATGAGGGAATTCGGTATCCCGACGAAATTAATAAGACTGACTAGGCTGACCCTGACCAATGTGCGAGGCCAGATAAAAGCAGCAGGATCACTCTCAAGACCATTCGACATCAACAACGGTCTACGACAAGGGGATGCGCTATCATGCGTCCTCTTTAACCTGGCCCTCGAGAAGGTGATCCGTGATGCTGAGGTGAATGCAAGAGGTACGATCCTCTTCAAGTCCACCCAACTACTGGCCTATGCTGACGATATCGACATCATGGGAAGAACCACCCGAGACGTTCAAACTGCCTTCATCCAGATCGAGCAGGCGGCGCGAGATCTTGGGCTGCACATCAATGAAGGCAAGACAAAATACATGGTGGCAACGTCAGCACCGAAGACGAATCAACCAACAACATCAAACCGCACTGGTCAAACACAAACACGAACAAGAATAAGGATAGGGGAATACAACTTTGAGACCGTTGACAATTTCTCCTATCTAGGGTCGAAAATCACTACCGATAACAACTACGATGATGAAATCCGCGCACGGTTGTTGTCAGCCAACAGAGCCTACTTCAGCTTACAAAGACTGTTCTGCTCGAAACGTCTCACCATAGGGTCAAAGCTCTTACTGTACAAGACTATGATCTTGCCAGTCCTCATGTATTCCTCGGAAACTTGGGTTCTTAGCAAGAAAAATTGCGAACTCTTGGCCGCGTTCGAGAGAAGAATCCTCCGAAGAATTTTTGGCCCCCTACATGAGGATGGACGATTCCGTAGCCTACACAATGACGAAATCTATGAGCGATACCATGACCGTCAGGTTGTGGATAAAATCCGGCTCAATAGGTTACGGTGGGCGGGTCACTTAATCCGTATGGATGAGGATGATCCCACCCGGAAAGTCTATAAGGGCAATATCTATGGTAGGAAAAGAAGACGAGGCAGACCCTGCCTAAGATGGAGCGATGGCGTGGGCCAGGACGCCAGACAGCTTTTAGGGATATCGAATTGGTAGACCTCGGCGCAAAACCGGGATGTCTGGAGTTCCTTATTAAGGCAGGCCTAGACCGGATACCGGTTGTTGCGCCGTTGATGATGATGATTTTTGAAAACCCCTCAACCCAACACTCACACTTAAAAAATCACAAAGCAAGCACCGTACAGTATCTACCGGTATCTGACCCAAATAAAGGTAATATAGCACATTATTATCATAAGAATTCACAGTAATGTAGGCTGCGTTGTGTTAAGTTTGGTGAAAATCCGACTTTTACTAATAAAGTTGAGCGAAGAACATACAAATACCTCTCCAATCGTTTATTTTAGAAACTTAACAATCAACCTCTTTTTGCACTTCTTAGGTAAGAGCTTCCAAGTTAGTGCAAGTAGTAACTCTGCTGGAGACGAAAAAAACGCCGAGCTCGGTTTCTCGGGGACAGATCGGGTTTGATTTCCATTTTGGGAAGTATCTCGTATCCGAGGGTTATGGTGAGTAGCCATTTTATCAACAAGTGGAATTATGCAGGGTGCCATTAAGAATCGTGAATGAGGAACGCAGCGGACCTTCGAAAGTTTTGTGACCATCTGCGAGTTTTTCATTATTTCCCTCGGTATCGGAGTCGGAGGGATGGCATTTACATCACTCATAGCGATCAATGAATGAAATGAAAATTTCTGCTTTAAAGTGATTTCGTATAATTCAGTTCATGCATTTGAGAACGCAGCTAAACGCATTTATCAAGTTGATTTTTGCTTGGCTGCGGAAGTCTTCCGCTTTGCTCTCGGCCACCGTTTCCAGCTCCAGCATGTCATCCCCGTTCCGGTTCCTTCGCGTCCTACGGATATTTCCTCAAAACTTTGAAGACGACAGCTTTCATGGTTTTATCTTTTATAGTATGCATGCGAAAGACATACTATTGGTTCTAGAATACATAATTGTCTCGTAATGGATCCTCATTTGGCTCTGTGGTTGCCATGCTTTGTGACTGCAACTGTGATTTTCCGTTGTGACTTTTGCGACCGCACTAATGCTTCAGCACATCGTGCTTGCACCACTCGTGGCAATCAATAGAGCTTTAATCTCTTCTGTTCATGGCTTTGCTTCCATGGTCCCGCAGTCAACCAGATCTACTTGCTTTCAGTGAAATAGCATTCTTAATGGCCGCCTAATGGTCAATATTCTTAAGCGGATTAGCCAAGATATCAACCGTACGATCAGCAGGATAGCTCTCCTCGGGTCGAGTCCCAGCTGGATTTTATAAGCGGGCGAGGTAGAACTTGGGGAGTCGCAGCTCTGCAACCATGCGGGAAACGCGAACACACAGACGAGCACAGGAGATCATTAGAGGATAAGAGGGGAACAATATGCCACGAATGACGAAACGGTAAAAATCCTTGAAAAATCTACAAATTTTACATCATTTTCATGGTGATCGTCAAGACCATATATTCTCAGCATATGTTCGAGCATGGTCTTGTCAAACCCCACCTTGACGGACAGACACAACGGTACCTTTAAGGAACCTCTCTTGAATCGGATTCAATTTCTCAAAAAAGTCTCCTTCCTCCATGGCACTGTTATCCTGTCCAAAAACGGCTTCTGAGCCTAATCCAACACCGTATTCACCCCGCTTCTGCGGGGCTTTCCAGATTACAATAGCACAGTTCTGTAGGAGGAAGAGGAGTGCTTTCCGGAGTACCACAATTTAACCTCAATAAAGACCAGAATTTCCAGCCTGTAACCTGGAACTTACTCTCAAATTGGAGAAAGCGAGCATTCTGGGTGCATTCGATACCGTTGTCGAAGAGCGTGCATACATTGCAAAAACCAACTCATGTGCTAATACCGTAGAAAAGGCTCTTTGCCGCAGGCCCTTATGCTGCCCACAGATTTTTATCTCTTTTACTCGCCTTTTACAACTAACAGGGAATACTTTAAGAGAATTTTTATCTTTCGCCTTACAGCGGTGTCATTGTCGCAGTGGGATAAAAATGCAATAAATTAATAATGAATACTATTGAAAGACTCACCTACCCCTTGACACGCCTGGCTGTTGTACCACCATTCAAATTATAGTGATTCTCAGCAATTAATCGACAATTTATGTATTGCATTTCGTTACGCTCAGAACGGTCAGCACTATGTTCTCATCGAACAGCATTTTCAGGATTGAACTGTGGATGAAAAAAGTCCTTATTTTCAACTGCACCTACCTCTTAGCTAACCATCGATCCACCTCAAACTTTTATTGAGCGGAGAGCATATTTTCAACAACTTGGTAGCCACAAGGTTGGCCATTTTTTTTTTGTCTATTATCAATTCGAACTTTTCTGGAAGCGTTGCTGTTGTTAGGGTTATGATATGGGGATTACGCTATCAGAATGCACAGCTTCTATTAGGTGAAGCTGAAGTCAAATAGATAAATCGAACTTCAATGGAAGCTCATGGCGAGCCATTGGCATAGCTTAGGCGTTGACAGGTTTCAGGTTAAGTTATTAATGGAAATTTAGGTATATGACCATATTTATCCATACCAGGCATTCGGACTCTTTATGAAATTTCATTCATAATAGTTATTATTATTTTTGTATAATGGTTTGAAATTGTGGCCAAAAACTTCGGAATAAGGACAATCATTGCAGTCCACAAAACTGGGAGGGATGGGTGTGTTTATACTCTGGAAAGCCAAGTGGAAACAGACGCGAATCTGGTGTCGGAGCCTTTCGATATAGTTTATCAGGATACTTTATACGAGCAATTAAATATATTGTAGTGACCGCGGCTGCGCGACGGGAGCGGAATTTCATTCGGCTCTTTCTTAATCAATTTGCTTAAACAATGCATTTAATAGTGTGCAATTGCCTTAAAGTTCGCCGCAGATTGCACATTATTCAATGTATTCAAGCGAATTGATCTTGACAGGAGGGGAATGATTTGCCGCATCCGCAGGCGCATGCGCATGTTGCCGCAACATTGCCTAGCGAGTGAGAAAGGCTATGTAGCGGGAATAGAAGCGGTGCACGAACAAAGCACAGCGAGAATGTTGCTGGGTGGAACGGGTTTGGCTAAAGAATCGAGGGGGAAAAACGGAATTGATTTTGGAAGAAAAAGAGGGATTTGGTTTTGGAGGTTGAGTGGAAGAAGGAGGAAAAAGCAGCAGCGAGTGTTTCTTGGGCGAGAGAATCTAGGAGGAGAAAAGGAATTTTGAGGAAAGAGGAATTTTTGGTTGGAGAGCTGTAGGAGCGGTTCGAAGAGCTTCTTGGTGGAGGAGGAAGTTTTTGGAGCTTGAGGAGGTCTGTTGGACTTAGCGAAGGAAGGTGAAGGAATGGCAATTGATTCGCCATAAAGGTGCAAAGGCAACTGGATAACTTTTCACCCTAAAGCAAAAATTAGAAAAGTAATAAAACATAACGGACTTAAGGAAGAAATCGGTGAAGCGTTTCGCTAATAATGTGATCAGACGAGCAATATAAATGCCTCTATTTAAGAAATCGGTGAAGTGTTTCGCTAATTGTGTGATCAGACGAACAATATAAATACATTTATCTAAGAAATCTTTGAAAAAGTGGTACATATATTCGGAACTAAAAAAAAAGTGGGGCAGAAAAAGCTGTAATTAACATATTATCATTGAATACATGATATAATTTGTTGTTTTTCTTTTAGAACCTGTTACACCAGTCGCCAACCGAGCTCGGCGTGACGACTAGAGTGAGTAATTGTTTGAATTTCCTTTTTTATTTTACTTTCTTTTTATTTTTATTTATTTTGCATTTGTTTTAGTATTTTATTTTTTTTTATTATTTCTTTTGAATTTGAAACACTGTTTATTTTTATTTTCATTTGGGGTGTTTATAATAAATCTTACGGAATCGTATAAATAATGTTGGAATAATCGGAAGTAGTTTGAGGACTCCCTCTCCTTAGTTCCTCCTTACTCCCGCGGGATTCTTATACAAAGGGACATCCTCTAAAAGAATAACTGGCCGGAGGATGTCGAGGAAGGGTGGGAACCTCACCGGCCGCGCCTCGTTCAAGATCTGAGGCGGAGGGGACGACAATCGGGAAGGTGATCCGTCGTGGATTTTCCACTACTTGATCGCGGCACTCGGGTCCGGAGACAAACGGCTCCACGCGCGCGGTCGAGCCGTTTTTTTTTATTATTTTTATTTTCCAATTTAGCTCGCGTTCTGGTTTTATTCGATAGGCCGTCGCGAATTCTTACGTGAAATTCGATTTTAAAATCCGGTGCGGACCCACGCACCGGTAAAGACACGTTATTTTTAGTAATGAAGCGTGAGGGATCAAAGCGCTCAAAGGACCCCCCCACATTCCCGAGCCTGGCTAGCACAGAGGCGTGCAAGAACGTGTCGACCGAGAGCTTTGATAGAGCTGCAATCTTCGTGGGCGGACCTTCACGGTCAAATTTTGCCAAATTGTTTAGTTTTTTTGGGATAGCTCTGCCCTCTAGGTCGTTATCGGCCACTCAAGGGATCGACTGATCTCCTATCTCCATAATTATCATTACAAATGGCGCCCAACGTGGGGCCCAACATTTCCTGGATTCAGGCTTAATTTATTATTTACAGGATACTGGAATCATGTGGAAGATAGCCTATTCCGGCTCACAACTTCGTTTGGTGGTGTCGGATAGAGAATCAATAAATTCTCAATATTGTTCCCGGCTAGGCTCCACGTACACTTGTCTTCAGATTTCTAGTTTTAGGTTTCACGCCTTTTTCCCCGGAAGCAAGTGTTCCTAAGCCTCAATTTCCTTTCCCCCCTTGTAACGTAGAGTTTCCTGCCCTATCCTTAGTAGAATACCAAAAGAGCTAGTCGTTTGTTGTGTTTGTCTTGAGACTTAACGTCTCGTAGGTGATTGCCTCCCAGAAGTCTCTGGATCTACGGGCCTTTGCGGCTATAAGCTGAAAGGTATTGCCGTCCGAGCTTCTGAGGAGTGTCCTTCCCTACCTTAATGTGAAACGGCTATCTCTTCGTTTCGGAATTTTAAAGAAAATTGAATATTCTTTCTTCTTCGTAGGGAGGAAGCGACGGGTGAGATGGATCCTTGATGGAATACGGAGGTAGTCGGCTATATGCTGTGCCGTTCCGTCCTCAATGATTCATCTTCACTTTGTTCTCTGACTCCAGACGAAGAAGATTGAATTCTCGCGTTCCCTTTTTGCTTGTGTTCTTTTATTTAATGTTCTGCGACGGGGAGCAACTCGATTGTTGTCTCTTCTTGGAAAACACTGTGTGTGGAAGTTCTGCACACAGATGAGAAAATTTATGAGGTTGGGATGGCATTTTGGTCATCCGAGAGTACTGCGGGAGTTAATATATGGAGTTGACAATTTAGAGAGAGAGGAGTCCTCGTAATTCATTTTTCTTTTTTCTTTTTCATTATTTTCTTTCTTTTGCCTGGTTTTGTTTTTTTTTTGCTTCTTTTTCTTTTCGATTTCATTCAATCATTTTAAATTTTGTTTTGCTTTCTTTTATATATTTCGTTTTTTTTTCTTTTCGCTTCTTTTTCCTTTTTTCTTTTTCCTTTTTCTTGGACTTCCTTTTGGTCGTTTCCAATTTTATTTTATTTTTTTTTTTTTTTAAATTTTAATAACGATATGTCCCATCAAAGAGATCACGGGTCTCGCGACCTTTATCGCCTTCCTTCCACGTTACCTCCAGGTCAATGGAGCTCAGCTGAGCTTGACCTGCCAATACGCCGTGACGACTGACGGTGGCATGAGGCGGCGAGGAGAGATCCTGTGGGTTGGGTTGATCCTTCCACGCGGGATGCTAGGGCGACGGACGCTTCACGAGTTGAAGGATTGGTTCGAGAGCAATTTGTCCCGCTTCGAGACTCGAACCCGAACACGCACTCAGTGCATCAGGCAGCTCAACATCAGCCTGCTTCAACTCGTGCAGTGCGTTTTGAAGACAGACGTGACAATGGACATAATAAAGACAATTTTTACGGACTTGACGACAGGTCCGGATCCGAGAACTCTCAACGACATGACGACAGATCCGGACTCGACTATATGTACGATTTTACCGACTCTGACGAAGACGATTCGCCGTATGGATGCCAGGCACGACCGCTTAATACAAAATCAGCGGATCGTGTTTATTCAATTTTGGCATCCTGGAACTTGGTTTTTGATGGCACATCGAAAACTTTGCCCATCAACCAATTCTTGTTCCGCGTGGAGGCTTTGACCAACACAACCTTACAGGGGGATTTCGGCCTGCTGTGTACTTATGTACACACCCTTTTCAGAGACAGAGCAGCAGATTGGTACTGGGACTATCACCAGTCTGTCGGACGAATCGAGTGGACCTCTTTTCGTGAGGCTCTTCGCCATGAGTTTAAGGATTCTCTAGATGATTGGGATATCCTTGAACTGATGAGGGAGCGCATGCAAGGTCCATCCGAAGATTTCGACAGTTACTATAAAGCTGTGCGTTCGCTAGCCAATAGGCTAGAAAATTCCCTAACGGAAGACAAGTTGGTAGAGTTGCTACGTCGTGGGCTGAGACCTGACGTTCAGAGGCAACTTCTCTATTTTCCGGCTAGTACGGTTCGCGAGCTGCGTAACTTAGTGCAGCAGAGCGAAATTTTAGAGGAGCGTCTCTCAAGCAGGCTCTCTCACCAATTACACAGCTATTCTGCTGAATCTGAAGAGGGTGTTGACATAAAGAACATCTCAGGAAATCCTCAGTCTGAGATTCATGATCGAGATTTGGACTTGGTCTGCTGGAATTGTCGGCAGATTGGACACTTGTTTGAAGACTGTTGGGAGGATCCCAAAGTCTTTTGTTTCGGTTGCGGGCGCCCGAACACTCGTAAGCCCGTTTGTCCAAATTGTCGAGTTCCAGAGCCCAGCCCCAGTCATCAGGGCGCTCCTGCATTGGACGCACGTGACTGCGCAGGCGTTGCGACAACGTCTTCCACAGTAACTCCGAAAGTTACCGTGTTGAAGCGGTCCGACAAAATAGATATGACCTACCCGGATTTGACCCCACCACCAATTGTTTCAAGGAAACCGATGCTTTCGGTTCTGAGGCCGTTGCACGTAAGACTGCAACAATATCAAGCGGCCAGAGAACGGATTTTCGGAGTAGCAGAGATGGCGACGAAAAAACCGAAGCGCTCAACTCTTCGCTTACGGCACTATTGGATGCGAATAATGCGCAACCGTCGTCTTTACTACTCTGCCATTCTCACGAGTCGGCCCAATAACGATATTCGCCCTTATGCGGATGTCACAGTCTTGGGTGAGCGTGTTTCAGGACTGATTGATACCGGAGCCACTGTAAGTTGCTTAGCTTCGGATTTCGCCCGGAAAATTATTAACGACGGTCGGTACAAGTGGGAGAAATTACGCATCGATCTCAGGACAGCTGACGGGACTAGCCACTCGACAGTAGGCAGAGTGTCAGCTGACATCACGTTTCGTGATCGGACGGAATCGATGTCGTTCCTCCTTATCCCGTCGTTAACGCAAAATCTTTACCTTGGAGCTGATTTTGTGCGCAAGTTCGATCTCGCACAGGACTTATTTGTACCTTCAGTTTGTTCTGTCGAAAATGTTGAGAACGTCAATCAACACCAGTTGACGACACACCAGCGAGCAAGGCTCGATGCTGTCATTGGCAGTTTTCCATCTTTCGAGTCGGAGGGCTTAGGACGTACAAGTCTCACGACACACGTCATCGATGTCGGCGGTAACAAACCGATTAAACAGAGACACTTCTCAGTCTCTCCCGCCATCGAAAAGCTCCTCTACGAAGAGATTGATAGGATGCTGGCTTTGGGAGTCATCGAAGAATCGCAAAGCGCCTGGTCTTCGCCAGTTACCCTTGTGGTGAAACCTGGTAAAGTGCGACTTTGCCTTGATGCACGTAAAGTGAATAGTGTAACAGTGAAGGACGCTTATCCTTTACCTCTCATCGAGGGGATTTTCAGTCGTCTCCCGAAGGCTAGATTCATTACGAGTCTAGATCTGAAGGATGCGTTCTGGCAAATTCCTCTGGATGAGGCGTCCAAGGATAAGACTGCCTTCACCGTCCCAGGTCGGCCACTCTATCAGTTTGTGACCATGCCGTTTGGGCTCTGCAATGCACCTCAAACCATGCAGCGACTGATGGATAAGGTCATCCCTGCTCACTTACGTCATCAAGTCTTTGTATATTTAGATGACTTGCTGCTTATTACAGAGACCTTCGACCAGCACCTGCTGCTCTTAAGCGAAGTGGCTCTCTGTATGAGACGCGCTGGCTTGGCGTTGAACATCCGGAAGAGCAAGTTTGTTATGAAGGAAGTTCGATACTTGGGGCACATCATCGGTAACGGGACGATTTGTACCGATCCCGACAAGGTACACGCCATTAAAGATTTTCCGCGGCCGAAAACCGTCAGGCAACTGCGGCGGTTTCTTGGGATGTGTGGGTGGTATCAGCGATTTGTGCCAAATTACGCTTCGCTGACTGCACCGTTGACAGACATGCTTCAGAAGAAGCGGCAGTTTTGCTGGTCTGAGGAAGCTATCTCGGCCTTCGACGCTCTGAAAACGAGTCTCTCCTCGGCTCCAGTTCTGCACAGCCCCGACTTCTCCAAGCCTTTCGCTATACATTGTGACGCAAGTCAACATGGCATAGGAGCGGTGCTGATGCAGAAGACAGAGGAGGGACATGAAGTTCCTATAGCGTATATGTCGAAGAAGCTTACACAGCCTCAGCGAAACTACACTGTCACTGAGCAGGAATGTCTGGCAGCGGTGGAGGCAGTGCGCAAATTCCGAGCGTATGTTGAAGGCACAACATTCGAAGTGGTAACTGACCACGCTTCGCTCAAATGGCTGATGAACCAGTCCGACCTTCACGGCAGACTGGCCAGATGGGCATTGAAGCTTCAAGGATTCTCGTTCATCATTAAACACAGAAAGGGATCACAACATCTGGTCCCGGATTCTCTATCTCGAATGTATTCACCAGCGGAGGTGGATGCTTTGGAGAGAAGTGGGAACAACGCAGACGTGGATTTTAATTCACCACATTTTCGGTCTGCGAACTATTTGCAGTTAATAGAGCGTATTAGGGAGAATTCCAACAAACTCCCTGATCTGCAGGTATGCGATGGATTGGTATACAAACGAACCAATCATGCTTCAGGAGATGAGATGCAGGAACAACAGGCTTGGAAGCTTTGGATTCCGGAGGAGCTGACGATGGAGGTGATCACCCGTGCCCATGATCATCCTTTGAGTGCACATGGGGGGGTTGGTAAAACCTTGGGTAGACTGCGGTTGTGGTTTTATTGGCCTAAAATGGTTTCACAGGTCAAGGACTATATCCGCAATTGTGAAACGTGCAAGACGTCAAAAGCTCCCAACCAAACGCTCCAACCTCTAATGGGAAAAGCGCTCATCTCCGATCGGGTATTTCAACGTTTGTATATCGATTTGATCGGCCCATACCCCAGATCTCGCGCCGGAAATATCGGAGCAATAGTCGTTCTCGATTCTCTCTCAAAGTTTTCATTTGTGGAGCCGATTAAACGGTTTACAGCAAACGTGCTGACCGAATACTTGGAGAAGAGAATCTTTCATGTGTTTGGAATCCCTGAGTCGATCACATCTGATAATGGGGTACAGTTCAAATCCGTGGCTTTCAACGATCTTCTGAACCAGTATGGCATTCAACACATTTACACCGCTTTATACTCCCCGCAGGCAAACGCCTCGGAGCGAGTGAATCGCTCACTGTTGGCTGCTATACGCGCTTATATCGGTCCTGATCAAAGAGATTGGGATAACAAGTTGTCATCCATCAACTGTGCCTTGCGTTCAGCGAAACACGTCTCGATAGGGACATCACCCTATCACGTCGTTTTTGGGCAAAGCATGGTCACCCATGGGAGTACCTACGCCCTCTTACGACGCCTGAACGCCTTGCCTGATGCTACCTTGGAGATCTGTTCTCAGGATAAACTTGCTATTCTGAGAGCAGAGGTTCAAGGGCGAATCCTCCAGGCAAGAGAGACACAGGAAAGGGGTTACAACTTGCGATCCCGAGCTCGTGAATTTCAGGTCGGAGATATCGTGTATAAGCGGCTCTTCAACTTAAGCAGTGCAGCAAAACGATATAATGCCAAATTGGATCAGAAGTTCGTGAAGGCGAAGGTCATCGGTCGAGTCGGAACGGTTCAATACGAGCTGGAGGACATGGAGGGTCGTAACCTGGGCATCGCTCACGCGAAGGACCTCAAGGCCTAATGTGGGTTTGGATCTCGGTCTACCTTTCCTTGTAACCGCCAACACCCAGCCGCTATCAGCAGTGAGGCCCTCACTGGTCTTCAGCTTTCTTTCCTCGAGCGGGTCTCGAAAACCCAGCTGCCCTGTAGTGACCGCGGCTGCGCGACGGGAGCGGAATTTCATTCGGCTCTTTCTTAATCAATTTGCTTAAACAATGCATTTAATAGTGTGCAATTGCCTTAAAGTTCGCCGCAGATTGCACATTATTCAATGTATTCAAGCGAATTGATCTTGACAGGAGGGGAATGATTTGCCGCATCCGCAGGCGCATGCGCATGTTGCCGCAACATTGCCTAGCGAGTGAGAAAGGCTATGTAGCGGGAATAGAAGCGGTGCACGAACAAAGCACAGCGAGAATGTTGCTGGGTGGAACGGGTTTGGCTAAAGAATCGAGGGGGAAAAACGGAATTGATTTTGGAAGAAAAAGAGGGATTTGGTTTTGGAGGTTGAGTGGAAGAAGGAGGAAAAAGCAGCAGCGAGTGTTTCTTGGGCGAGAGAATCTAGGAGGAGAAAAGGAATTTTGAGGAAAGAGGAATTTTTGGTTGGAGAGCTGTAGGAGCGGTTCGAAGAGCTTCTTGGTGGAGGAGGAAGTTTTTGGAGCTTGAGGAGGTCTGTTGGACTTAGCGAAGGAAGGTGAAGGAATGGCAATTGATTCGCCATAAAGGTGCAAAGGCAACTGGATAACTTTTCACCCTAAAGCAAAAATTAGAAAAGTAATAAAACATAACGGACTTAAGGAAGAAATCGGTGAAGCGTTTCGCTAATAATGTGATCAGACGAGCAATATAAATGCCTCTATTTAAGAAATCGGTGAAGTGTTTCGCTAATTGTGTGATCAGACGAACAATATAAATACATTTATCTAAGAAATCTTTGAAAAAGTGGTACATATATTCGGAACTAAAAAAAAAGTGGGGCAGAAAAAGCTGTAATTAACATATTATCATTGAATACATGATATAATTTGTTGTTTTTCTTTTAGAACCTGTTACACCAGTCGCCAACCGAGCTCGGCGTGACGACTAGAGTGAGTAATTGTTTGAATTTCCTTTTTTATTTTACTTTCTTTTTATTTTTATTTATTTTGCATTTGTTTTAGTATTTTATTTTTTTTTATTATTTCTTTTGAATTTGAAACACTGTTTATTTTTATTTTCATTTGGGGTGTTTATAATAAATCTTACGGAATCGTATAAATAATGTTGGAATAATCGGAAGTAGTTTGAGGACTCCCTCTCCTTAGTTCCTCCTTACTCCCGCGGGATTCTTATACAAAGGGACATCCTCTAAAAGAATAACTGGCCGGAGGATGTCGAGGAAGGGTGGGAACCTCACCGGCCGTGCCTCGTTCAAGATCTGAGGCGGAGGGGACGACAATCGGGAAGGTGATCCGTCGTGGATTTTCCACTACTTGATCGCGGCACTCGGGTCCGGAGACAAACGGCTCCACGCGCGCGGTCGAGCCGTTTTTTTTTATTATTTTTATTTTCCAATTTAGCTCGCGTTCTGGTTTTATTCGATAGGCCGTCGCGAATTCTTACGTGAAATTCGATTTTAAAATCCGGTGCGGACCCACGCACCGGTAAAGACACGTTATTTTTAGTAATGAAGCGTGAGGGATCAAAGCGCTCAAAGGACCCCCCCACATTCCCGAGCCTGGCTAGCACAGAGGCGTGCAAGAACGTGTCGACCGAGAGCTTTGATAGAGCTGCAATCTTCGTGGGCGGACCTTCACGGTCAAATTTTGCCAAATTGTTTAGTTTTTTTGGGATAGCTCTGCCCTCTAGGTCGTTATCGGCCACTCAAGGGATCGACTGATCTCCTATCTCCATAATTATCATTACAATATATAAGAACGCTGCACGTTCCCGAGCCTAACTAGCGCAGAAGGGTGCAACCAGGTGTCGATGGAACACTTCGATGGAGCTTCAATATCTGTGGGCGTACCTTCAAGGTCAATTTCGACAACTTTTTCGATTTTTGGGATACTTCTCGCCTCTTGGTCGTCTTCGGCCACTCAGGATTATTCTTTGACCATCACGATCTCATTGAGTCACTACGTATTCTTTTTATACGCTATCTCGAATTGCTGATACCAAGAAATAAAATGTCAACGAGTTTTCATTCTGATAAGAGGTTTGAAAGACGTCAGTGTAACAAAGCAGATTGGGACGCCGTGCCGGTAGCATACGGTTTAAATCAGCAACTGATGGGTTTGTAATAGTAGAGGAAGCAGACGCTGGGGTCCTTTCCAAAGAAATCGTACTTTGAACCAATGGGTAAGCATAGGCGGAAATATACGCCATAGATAGATGCTATTTTAACCATCAAGCGACTATTAAGGACCTAAGGTCCTGCCAAATGAGTTCTAGACTGGTATGGGAATGCCTTAACGGATTGAAAACGCTCGCCGCGCTCAATGAGGTGTACATTGGGTTAGAAGGCAATGAGATAGCGGACCAGCTGACCAGGAAAGGACCAGGGAAGCCGGTATGCTATGACCAGAGCCAATTTGTTGAATCGGTAATCAGTTGAGGGCTACTATGTTGAAAACCCAAGAGGAATGGCTAAGGGAACTTTACTGGG